>NC_066585.1:398520283-399932279 GCF_024323335.1 Lathyrus oleraceus | reverse complement strand
AATTTGAAATTTTGCATGATGAAACTAGACTCATTTCTTGACATTTTGGTGTTGATTTGGTACTTTTTCCTGTGATCCATTTCTGTTTTATGATTGTGCTAAATTGGTGTGACAATTGGTGTCACACCTTTTGATGTTCAACTTGTATGATGAGTTTGCCATGTCAAATGATGTCCAATGCTTCTGATTTTTTGTGTAATGCATGTTATGAATGTCTTGATTGATCATGAATTTTTTTGGAATTATTTGAATCATTTCTATTTTATTTGAGATTTTTCATTCTGGTTGATCACATATGAGCTTTAAAATTGCCTTGAACTTTACTTGATCATGAAATGCATTTGGTAATTGATTTTGATATGAGACCTTTTGGAATGTGTTAAGATGTGATTGAAGTTGATTCATGTTAAAATTCAGCTCCTGTTTTAAATTTTTTTCTCCATCTTTGACCCTAGGCTTTGACCTAGTGGTTTGTGGCTTATGTTTGAAGCTTTGATTTCAGGTTAAGCATTCAAGTCCCATAATTGGTGATGCTTCATGATGTGAATATTGATGTTTGCTTGTGATTACTAACATTGTATGTTTTGTAGGTTGATGCTCACTCATTTGTGTTTGCCTTTGGCTTACACCTTTTGTACATTGAGATCATCTGTTGCTTATTGACTGTTGTTTGTTTGTCTGAGTATTGTGCTGATTTGCTTAGTTGTTTCCACAGGTACCTAAGTTGCTTTAAGTTCATTTGAACTTTGCTTTTGCTTGGTTGCTTAACCACTTAGGTATAATCTCTAATATTCATGTAGTCTGGAAGACCTACTGTTATTGGTAGGCACCTGTCTGAAGTCCTCCTTAAGAGGCAATGCTTGTGATTGTTTAACTTTTGTGCCAAGCAGGAAAAGTCCTCTTATGAGGCAATTGGCAGATAAAAGATATGTGTAATCCATCTCCTGCTACTCAGTGTGTCATTCACTTTGCTCACACCATGTGTTGATGCATGGTGAATAATAACCCAAGATCTTATAGAGTCCATTTGTGGAGAAGAGTTCCAACTTTCTGAACTCCCACACTTTCCATTGATCAAAATACCCCTCATCTCCATTTCATCTGCTTCACCCTAACTCTCAATGTTAGGGTTAAGAGCTCAAAATACCCCATTCCAGTTGGCTGTAAAGCCTAACCTTGCTTGAGCCTAATTGATTGTATATAGTGTGTGCTAATTGACTTGTTGGTTTGCTTACTTGATTCATCTGTGTATATTTGCTTGAGTGTGCCTTTGTGCATTTGTCATCATCACTTGTATATCATTTCATAAACTTTGCTTTGTAGCATTTTGTTTTGTCCATGGATGAGGCAAGCATAAATCCATTAATTGGCAGTTGTTCCTATGCTATGGTAGGAGACTAGTATAAGTCCATTGATTGGCATCTGGCATCCATGTTTCATTTTGTTTTGTGAGACTAGTATAAGTCCATTGATTGGCATCTGGTATCATGTTTTCTTTGTTTTGGGAGACTAGTATAAGTCCATTGATTGGCATCTGGTATCCATGTTTCATTTTGCTTTAGAAGATTGGTATAAGTCCATTGATTGGCATCCGGTATCCATTTTGTTTTAGGAGATTGGTATAAGCCCATTGATTGGCATCCGGTATCCATTTGCTTTGTTCATCTGTTATTTGCATTGTTGCCTATTCCAAAGGAATCACTTGAATCATCTACATATGATCTCAAGAGGTGAACATCTAAGAAGTTTTACTTCCTCACCATCCCATCTTTTGTTTCTTTAAACCTCCATTTGCATGTTAACTCAAAACCTGAAAACTATTGTGCAAACATTTTCATTTCTTTTCAAATTAGAAACCTAGGCTTTAAGCCTTTGATTTTCAAACTTCATTTTTCATGATACTTCTTTTGAATTGAATTCTAATCATACTTTGACCATCTTTTGTGAATAAATCCTAATTGGTTAATTTCACTCATTCAATTGTTTTGTGGCTTTGTCCATTCTTGATAAGTTTTCATACATTAGCCATAGGTTTGATTTATCCTAGTTGGTTGATGTTAATCTCACATTTTGTCCTTAGTGATTGAATTGTAAGACTTCCTTGCTTATTATAGGGTTAACCCCTCACTAGCAAGTTGAAGCTTTTCTCACATGGTGGACTTGTTGTTTGTATAAGGTTGAGTTTTCTCCCGTGGATAACGAAAGACCTTAGGGCTTTTGTTTTCAAATCAATTCACCCATATTTTGGAAATCTTTTAGCCGAACTACGGTGTTTTGATCCTTACCTTCCATGGAAAGGTACGTAGGCAACGGGTTCATCCGTTCAAACACAAAAATAATAACTTGTATATTCTTTTCTCATCCCTTCAATCCATGTTTTCACAATAAATATTTCATAAACAAATAACATTTCATACAACAAGTTGTGAAAAGGGCTCCCTAGGAGTACCTAGGACGTTTTGGGTGCCTAACACCTTCCCATTGGGTAATTAACCCCTTACCCAGATCTTTGATCTTTTCATTAGTTTTCTATGTGTAAAACTTCTTAGGCTTTTGTTCGCTTTTTAGCCATTCCTTTGGATAAATAAAAGTGCGGTGGCGACTCGATTCTTTGTATGCTTTACTTTTGATTTAATCAATAAATCATAAAGTGACGAATACACCGCTACAGAAAAGTGGCGACTCTGCTGGGGAAAACCATCCTTGGTGGTTTTGCCTACTTTTCACCTTTGTTGTATGATATTGTTTATTTGTTATATGACATATTTTTGTACAATTTGGGATTACTGTATTGATTGTAATGTTTGAATTGCTTGATATACAATTGCTTGTTTGCTTGGTGATCTTTGTGAGATGAGTTCTATACCCGAACTCGAGTGCACCTTAGGATAGGAGAATGGCATAGTCTTGTCGACTTGTGTGGAGTATTCCTTAGCAAGTTGACTTGCGAGCCCATTCACTTGGTGGAGGTCATGTTGGATTAATAATGTCACACAAGTTATTTGTGGTTAGGCATTATTCTTTCAATCATGTGCCTTAGAAGCCAAGGACCTTAGTTTACCAAGCCCATCTTGGCCTATTGTTAGGATGTAGTGCAGAGGTCGTTCAGATGTAAGATCTGATGCGATTGTTACGCGATACTACACTCATAAGAATCTCTCTTGAGAATATTTTTGGAATACGAGTATTCGTTCCTCCGATAATATTCGAAAGATGGGATGATGACTATGGGAACCTCTTGTAGAACATGTTCGGTAGGTTTAAACCCTAGTACACTCCCTTTGGGTGGTTCTTAACCGAGACTCCATGCTCGTGACTCTCAACAAACCCGTGATTCGTGGTTGAGTCGTTCAGACATCCTTAATATCAATGGAACTTGGGTGTTGATAAGGTGAAAACCATAATCCACCAAAATGGATGATTGATATTAAGGATGATTGAGCCGGTTCATGTATCGTTAATATCAATGGAACTTGGGTGTCGATAAGGTGAAAACCATAATCCACCAAAATGGATGATTCATATTAAGGATACTATGAGCTTTCCCATGACCTTTGTCTGGTTTGTTTTGCTTGATCCTTGGGTGTGATTGTTGCATTCATGCATTCATGCATTCATCTGCATTCATGTCATCAGAAAAAAAAAAGAGAAAATTTTCAAGGAACTTAAAGGGTTTATTTGCAAAATTTTCAGACATGGAAAGACCAAAAAGGCATACAAAGAAGTACAGCTTTAGACAGCCCGATCTGAAAGAGTTAAGGAATCTGACATCTTATGTATTAGATCCCTTGAGTTTCAAAGCTCGTTATGGGAAGCTTCTGCCTCTGTTGACTACTCAGGTTGATGAAGGGTTGATGAGTACTTTGGCGCAGTTCTATGATCCTCTGTATCACTACTTCTCTTTTCCGGACTTTCAGTTGTTGCCTACGCTTGAGGAATATGCTCATCTTGTGGGTATCCCCATTCTAGATCAGGTGTCATTCAGTGGCTTAGAGAGTATTCCGACTTCTCGAGAGATTGCAGACTTGTTGCACATAGATGAATCTCTGATTGAAGCGCATATGACCACCAAAGGTGGAATTCAGGGTCTTCCTTCTGATTTCCTCATCGCTCAAGCTACCATTTATGGGAAGGCCATGAGTGAAGATGCCTTTGAGGCCATATTCGTGCTGCTCATCTATGGTTTGGTGTTGTTCCCCAACATCGACAAATTTGTGGATGTGAACGCCATTAGGATCTTTTCTGTTCTTAATCCCATTCCTACTCTGTTGGGTGATGCCTATTTCTCTTTGCATCTGAGGAATGCAAAGGGTGGAGGAGCTATTGTGTGCTGTTTGCCTCTGTTGTATAAGTGGTTTATTTCTCACTTACCGCAGACGGTTGCTTTCAAGGAGAACAAGGGATGTCTACGGTGGTCCACGAGGCTTATGTCTCTCACTAATGACGATATCTCTTGGTATGATCGCGTGTATGATACAGTTCAGATTATTGATTATTGTGGTGAATTCCCTAATGTGCCTCTTCTTGGTACATGCGGTGGGATCAGCTACAACCCTATCTTAGCACGTCGTCAGCTTGGGTTTCCCCTAAAGGATAAACCTCATAACATTCTGTTAGAAGGTGTGTTCTTTCAGGAGGGTAAAGATCCCCAAGGCCTGAAAGCCAGGATGATCCACGCTTGGCGCAAGATTCACAAGAAGGGTAGGAATGAGTTGGGTCCGAAGAACTGCATTGCTTTGGAGCCGTATACTTCTTGGGTCAGACAGAGAGCATCAGAGTATCTTATGCCATATGATTATCCGAGACCTACACCGTTGGTTGTGGCTGGGCCTTCAACCCTCCCTAACCAAGGCGTAGAGGAGTTGAGAGAAGAAGACCTTTCACGTGCCTGGATCCGTGAAAGAGAAGAGTTGCTTCAACAGCTTAAGGAGAAGGACGCTCTGATCGAGTTTCTCGAGCATCAGCTGATAGACGATCCGAATGATACCTGGACTTCTCTGCTTCCTCAGTCTTCCAAGTTTTGGAAGAGGAAATATGATCGACTTGCTAAGGAGAAAGCGGATATGGAAGCAGCATATGAGAGAGAGATCAAGAAGCTTTGTGTTTCTCGTCTTCCAGCATCTTGAGCTTCTAGGGATCCATAGGATGTTTATTTTCCTTTTCCCTTGTAATAATCAACAATGCTGTACTTCTTTGTCTCGAATATATATTTGATGAGATATTTTCCATATGCGATTAAATGCTTTAAAATTTCAAAATTTGCAAATAGAACCCTAAAAGTTCCTTGAAATAAAAATGAAAAAAACAAAGCATATGCACGAGCATTGCATGCATCATTTGCATAAGCAGGTTGTTCTGGTCTTCTGGTCTGTGGCCTAACTCTGTGCTCTTCATTTATTTTGAAGACAAGCTGACTCATCGGTACTACACCCGAGCTAATTCTGCAAGAGTGATGGATCAACTTGAACAAGAGAATCGAGAGCTGAAGGAAGAGGTTGCCAGATTGAGTGCTCTGATGGAGCAATTCTCAGCTGCCCAGAATCAACCATCTCCACCTCCTGCAACTCCTCCCCAGAGGACTGTTATATCCGAGGTTGCTTCGTCGACTGTGCCAGCTGCTAGTGCCCATTTCATGCCGAATGCCATGCCAGCCGGGTTTCCGTGGGGTATGCCTCCAAGTTTTATGCCTGATATTCCAGCTCCTACATTTGCTTCCATGCCGGCATCTAGCCCGGTCCTTGCAATGCCTCCTCCTGTCGTGCATACCATTCCCAGGGTAGACGACACCATCTATCATTCTGAGCCGTCTGAGGGCCCAGATGTTAATGAAAAGATGGATGCGATGAATGACCAATTTCTTGAACTCCGCAAGGAATTGAAGACCCTCCGAGGGAAAGATTTGTTCGGCAAGTCTGCTGCTGAACTGTGTTTGGTTCCCGGTGTTAAGATACTTGTCAAATTCAAAGTCCCTGACTTTGAGAAGTATAAGGGGAAAACCTGCCCGCTCAGTCACCTGGTTATGTATGCCAGGAAAATGTCTACTCAAACAGATAATGATCAGTTGCTGATTCATTATTTTCAGGATAGTTTGTCTGGTGCAGCTCTTCGTTGGTATATGAGCCTTGATAGTGCAAAAATCCGCTCCTTCAACGATCTTGGCGAAGCCTTCGTCAAGAAATATAAATATAATGTTGATATGGCTCCTGACCGTGATCAACTCAGAGCCATGTCCCAGAAGGACAAAGAGACATTCAAGGAGTACGCCCAGAGGTGGCGAGAGCTGGCAGCTCAGATTACTCCTCCGCTGGAAGAGAAGGAAATGACTAAGATTTTTCTGAAGACTCTTAGTTCATTTTATTATGAGCGGATGGTCGCTAGTGCTCCCTCTGATTTCACCGAAATGGTGAACATGGGGATGCGATTGGAGGAAGGAGTCCTGGAAGGACGATTATCTAAGGATGAAAGCTCTTCTAAACGATATGGGACGTTTAAGAAGAAAGATGGGGAGGCACATGCTATGCAATCCCATGCTAAACCCAGAAGACCCTCTGATAAGAGGAAGCCAGTGCGTCATCAGCACCAGGTGGCTAGTGTAGCACCTGTCTTCAGGGACAATTATCAGCATCAGCAACATCAGCACAATCAGCAACAACCTCAGTATCAACAGCAGCATTGTCCACAGCAACAGGCTTATCAGCCTCGTGGCAACAGTAATCAGGCTAATTTGAATTATGATAGGAAGAAGATCACTTTCGATCCTATTCCTATGTCATACGCTGAGCTATATCCCTCTTTAATAGAGCGGAAATTGATTATCCCGAGGGATCCTCCGGCTGTACCTGCTAACCCGCAGTGGTGGTACAAACCCGACCAGCATTGTGTTTATCATTCCGGTGCTCCCGGTCACAATATAGAGAATTGCTATCCATTGAAGACTAAGGTGCAAGATGTAACACCCTTCTAAATACCCCAAAATATTTAATTAAAATAATAACATGTCAATCAGAGTAATTATGCCCCGAAGGGTGTCACACAACCATTTCACAACATTTGTCAAAATATCCTGTCATGCTCATTTATTAAATCAAAATAAGACTCTTTTGCATAATTCGCAGCGGGTACAAACATCGACATTCAATTCATGTACTACATTACATGTAAAGTTGAATCAACAACTAAATTAGAACATAGTCAAACATCCCCTCCCGATGTTACATCTACCAGAGCATGACCCACTAAGGACGACACTAGACTCCATAGCACTAGCTTCTACTCAACTCACTGCTCGTTACCTGAAAAATAGATGTAAGGGTGAGTTCCTCAATCAATATAATAAGCATTATAGAACAACATGTAATGCTAAGTAAATAACACATCAATTCACCCTAATCAGACTACGCACTCAGCAACGGCAATATCCATTCAAACACCATATTCAACAGTAACATATATCATATGTATAATCTCAAACCATACTCAATCATCAACAACATAACACATAATAACCATATAATACTGGAATACATCCATTCATATTATATGTCATACATTCATTATGCAATGAGACTCAACATATGCGGTACCGACTAATCTTGAACATACAGTTCAAGCTCACCGATCAAATCCAGATGCGGCTACTAAGCTCACTAGTCCCACTCATTTGAGATCTAATGACTCACTCACTAATTCCTCACCGTGGGAATTAGCTACAGCCCCGAAGGCTAGACTATGCAAGCTAATCATCTAGCATGCAAACATCAACAACAATCCACAATGATTCACTCACTAATTCCTCACCATGGGAATTAGCTACAGCCCCAAAGGCTAGAATATGCATGCTAATCACCTAGCAATGCAACAACAACAGCAACAATTCAATAATAGGCATAAGTCCACACTCTAAGCCATAAAACGGTCTATTCACAAATGCATACATAACTGATACATTCACAGCATCATGCTTATCATCACACATCATGAATACATTTTATCACAAAAGCATATCACATCATGCCACATAACCAAATACAGTATTAGCACACTCTACTAATACCCATACTACTCAACCCAACGGGAAATGATCCCTGCTACATCATACATCAGCTAAGTACATCACTCAGCCTAAACAACCAAAAACTGCACAACAACAGCACAGAAAAATCACAATTCTGCCCATACGCGTATTACCTATGCCCATACGCGTATTGCCCAAACCTGACCAAGTCCATACGCGTATTGGCCATTCCCATACGCGTATGTTACGCGTATCACTTCCCCATACGCGTACCACCAGAGACCATTTCACGTTCAAAATTTCATCTTCCTCATCCATACGCGTATTGCCTAGTGCCATACGCGTACCAGCCATCTCATACGCGTATTGCCTAGTGCCATACGCGTATGACCAGAGACCAGAACTCTCAGATCTGCAATGGCTTTCTCTGCTACGAGATCTACTCAAACCAACCTTCCACAGTCCAATTTCTACACAGAAATCATTCATATTTTCAACACAATTCGTATCTTATTCGATTACACAAAATTTGACACTTTTACATCTAGTTCCTACGAATTCTTTCTCAATTATACCCCAATTTCGTTCATCCAAAGAGTTCACAATTCATCATGCATCAATCTAATCAGAGGTAAAACAATGATTTTTCACTACCCATCACATACTATCCCATAATACCCGTTAATCGATGGTAAACCCCCCTTACCTGAGTCAATCCGGCACTTCCGTTAGCTTCAAGCTTTCCCTTCCTTCAACCTTCGTTCTTTGGCTTTTTGCCCTTTTCCCTTTTCTGCCTTTTTTCTCTTTTCACGTGAAAATAACCTTTTTACCAAAAATGGGATTTTTCTAAATTCCAACTTATATACTTTCTGAATAATAATAATAATCCAAAAATAATAATAATAAAATTTCCAATTATTTTAATTAAATTAATAAATAAATTATTAACTTAATTTAAACAATTATTTTATTATTATCGGGGTGTTACAACTCTCCCCCACTAAAAGAGTTTTCGTCCTCGAAAACATACCTCAAGCGAACAACTCCGGATAAGACTCCTTCATCCTACTCTCCAGTTCCCAAGTCACGTTGCCACCTGCTGGTCCTCCCCAAGCTACCTTCACCAAGGCAATCTCTTTACCCCGCAACTGCTTCAATTCTCGATCCTCGATCCTCATAGGTGATGTTTCCACAGTCAGGTTATCTCTCACATGTACATCATCTATTTGGACTACATGCAACGGATCATGAATGTACTTCCTCAACTGAGACACATGAAAAACCTCATGCAAATTCGCAAGCGACGGCGGTAAAGCGATACGATAGGCTACCTCTCCTATCCTCTCCAAAATCTGATAAGGACCAATAAATCGAGGTGTCAACTTCTTCGACTTCAAAGCTCGACCAACACCAGTTATCGGAGTGACACGAAGAAACACATGATCTCCCTCTTGGAACTCAAGTGACTTCCTCCTTCTATCATGATAACTCTTCTGACGACTCTGAGCAATTCTCATCTTCTCCTGAATCATCTTAATCTTTTCCGTAGTTTGTTGAACAATCTCCGGTCCAACCACAGCACTCTCACCGGACTCATACCAACATAAAGGTGTCCGACATCTCCTACCATACAAAGCTTCAAACGGTGCCATACCAATACTCGAATGAAAACTATTGTTGTAGGTAAACTCAATCAAAGGTAAATAACAATCCCAAGCACCTCCCTTCTCCAAAACACAAGCTCTCAAAAGATCCTCTAGCGACTGAATTGTCCTCTCAGTCTGACCATCAGTCTGCGGATGATATGCAGAACTCAATCTCAGCTTAGTTCCCAAAGCTCTCTGCAAACCTTCCCAAAATTTCGATGTAAATCTAGGATCTCTGTCCGAAACAATACTCGACGGAATACCATGCAAACTTACAATCTTCTCGATATACAACTCAGCTAGCCTCTCTAACGGATAATCCATTCTGATCGGAATGAAATGAGCCGACTTCGTCAATCTATCAACAATCACCCAAATGGCTTCAAAATTCTTACTTGTCCTCGGCAAACCAGAAACAAAATCCATACTGATACTATCCCACTTCCACTCTGGAATAGCCACCGGTTGCATTAGCCCAGACGGCTTCTGATGCTCAATCTTTGACTTCTGACAAGTCAAACAGGAATAAACAAAACTCGCAATTTCTCTCTTCATTCCCGGCCACCAAAATAACTTCTTCAAATCATGGTACATCTTCGTAGCTCCAGGATGAATACTCAAACCACTACGATGTCCTTCTTCAAGAATACTCTTCTTAAGCTCAGTAACATCCGGGATACACACTCGATTACCAAATCTTAAAACACCATTCTCATCAACTCTGAATTCACCACCTTGACCTTGATTCACTAAAGTCAACTTATCAACCAAAAGCATATCGGATTTCTGACCCTCTCTGATCTCATCCAGAATCCCACTCGTTAACTTCAACATTCCCAATCTAACACTATTGTGAGTACTCTCACACACCAAACTCAAGTCTCTAAACTGCTCAATTAAATCCAACTCTTTAACCATTAACATAGACATATGCAATGATTTCCGACTCAATGCATCAGCCACTACATTTGCTTTACCCGGATGGTAATTCAAACCAAAATCATAATCCTTCAGAAATTCTAACCATCTCCTCTGTCTCATATTCAGCTCTTTCTGATCGAACAAATACTTTAAACTTTTATGGTCACTGAAAACTTCAAATCTTGACCCGTACAAATAATGTCTCCATAACTTCAGAACAAATACCACAGCTGCCAACTCTAAATCGTGCGTCGGATAGTTCCTCTCATGAACTCTCAGTTGTATCGAAGCATAAGCTATAACCTGCTTATTCTGCATCAACACACCACCTAAACCCAACAATGAAGCATCACAATAAACCTCGAATAGTTCCGACGAACTCGGTAATATCAGGATAGGAGCAGTAGTTAACCTTCTCTTTAACTCTTGGAAACCTTCTTCACATTTTGAATCCCAAACAAACGCTTGCCCCTTCCTAGTCAACATTGTCAACGGTAGCGCCAACTTGGAAAATCCCTCAATGAATTTCCTATAGTAACCAGCCAATCCAAGGAAACTTCGAATCTCAGCAACAGACTTCGGAGCTTCCCACTTAGACACCGCTTCTATCTTAGAAGGATCAACAGCAACACCACCTCTTGAAATCACATGACCAAGAAAACTAACCTCTTCTAACCAAAATTCACATTTAGAGAGTTTAGCAAATAACTTCCTTTCTCGTAGAACTCCCAGAACCACCCTCAAATGCTCAGCATGCTCTTCTTCAGATTTCGAATACACCAAAATGTCATCAATAAACACTACTACAAACTTGTCCAGGTACGGATGGAAAATCCTATTCATATACTCCATAAATACTCCAGGCGCATTAGTCACACCAAAAGGCATTACAGAATACTCATAATGTCCATACCTTGTTCTGAAAGTAGTCTTCTGAATATCTTCAGTTTTCACACGTATCTGATGATACCCAGATCTCAAATCTATTTTGCTGAACACACTAGCACCAACCAATTGATCCATTAAATCATCAATCCTCGGTAAAGGATACCGATTCTTGATCGTCACTTTATTCAGTTGCCTATAGTCCACACACAACCTCATAGTACCTTCTTTCTTCTTAACCAACAACACTGGTGCACCCCACGGTGACACACTCGGACGAATAAATTTCTTATCCAACAGATCTTCCAACTGACTCTTCAATTCGGCTAACTCAACAGCAGACATACGATATGGAGCCATCGATATCGGTCTAGTACCAGGTACCAAATCAATCGAGAACTCAACTTCATGCTCTGGCGGCAATTCATTCACTTCTCCTGGAAACACAGCAGGAAAATCACACACCACGGCTAGATCGCCAATCACCAGTTTATCTTTAGCCTCCAAAGTCGCTAACAGCATAAACAACTCTGCCCCATCTGCTACTTCCTCATTCACCTGCCTTGCTGATAGAAACAAACTCTTTCCTTCTTCAATCTCAGGGAATATCACAGTCTTATCAAAACAGTTGATGGAAACTCGGTTAAACACCAACCAGTTCATTCCCAAGATCACATCGATCTGCACTAGTGGAAGACACACAAGGTCTATCCCAAAGTCTCTACCAAAAATACTCAAAGAACAATTTAAACAAACTGAAGTAGTAGTCACTGAACCCTTCGCAGGAGTATCAATTACCATACTTCCAAGCATCTTAGATATCTCTAACTTAAGTTTCACAGCACAATCCAAAGATATAAAAGAATGAGTAGCACCGGTGTCAATAATAGCTACAAGAGGAAAGCCATTAATATAACACGTACCTCGGATCAAACGATCATCTGCAGAAGTCTCAGAACCTGATAAAGCAAAAACCTTGCCTCCTGACTGATTCTCTTTCTTTGGCTTAGGACACTGTGGACTGATATGACCCAACTCTCCACAGTTGAAACAAGTTACAGTCTTCAACCGGCACTCTGCAGCCAAATGACCACCTTTACCACACTTGAAACACTTCATCTCAGCACTGGTACACTCATGGACACGATGTCCAGCCCGACCACATATATAACACTCATGTGATAATAGTACAGAGTGCGCGTGAGTGTTAATGTAGTGGTTGGCGCCACTTTTTATGTGTGGGACGGGCGCCACTAGGAGCTTGTGGCGGGCACCACAGTGTTCACATGGGTGTCACAGCTTGTGTGTGGCAAGAGCCACATGTTGTGGTTTGTGTTCCCATTGTCGCGGTGAAGAATCGGAGACCAAGCTATTGATTAGACTTGACTCATGAATCAAAATATCACCACCGAACTTTAATTTATCCAAGGGAAGGGGAAAAGATTCAAAAATAACCCAATATGTATATGCAAAGCTAGAATATTAAACTTAAGCTAAGCAAAAAGGGGGGAGATTCTAAAGGTACGGAGGTGTGTTATGAAAAGGGAAGGTATCAACACCCTAATCATCTGTAGTACTCTACAGGAACCTTTTAGATATATGTATTTGGTTTTAAATTGTTTGCTATTTGATTGGGGAGATGAGAAAAAGAACATTTTTATTGTTTGATGATTTGGAAAGACGTTGAGTCTTATGCCTACGTACCCGTGAAGGATCAAAACCTCGTAGTTCGGGTTCAAAAGTAAGAAGGGATTTATTGAGGTTTGTTTTATGAGAAAGAGACAAATTGTCATCTTAAGGAGAAAACTCACATTTAAACCACCACAAACATGTGGAAGATAGATCTTTGCATCAAATTGAAAGAAGGGCTCTTACTTGGATATAGAATCAACAAGTATGCCACATACCTCTTCCAAATGGAAAAGAATCAATATCAATCTCAATAATGTTATGGGGTAGGAGATTTAAATCTCAACTAGGGATGACTCATGTCTAATCCTTTTATGAAAAGGTTTTAAACATGGAAAAGCCAAAGGGGTAAAAGGGTTTGAATTAAGTTTGTGTTTTTTAGGTCTTATGAAAAGATCTTTGAATATGCTTAAGTGTTTTGAAGACTTTGATTAAGAAATAAAAGGGGAAACAATGACCTAAGTCAAAGTTTATTATGAAAGTGGTTATAAGAAGGAGAGAGATATAGAATCCTAAGGTTTAAGTTGAGGGGAACCTAAGATTGTATCTAGAAGTTTTTGGATTAGGGGGAAGCAAAGTTGTATAGAATGCAAATGAACACACACATGCAAAATGACAAAAATGTCATGATTCATTTCCCTTGGATATAAATAATAACAAGGTTGGACGTGCATTAACATTAAGGCATAAAATATGTCTAAATACAATGGCAATCACAAGGTATGGATGACAATATCAAACATGGTTTTTTTAGGCATTGAGATAAGCATAAACAAGACATGACGAAGTTTCACACAACATCACAAGACACAACATATTGATGGTGAAGACAAAATCATACTTGACATGGTAAAAGCATTTATTGGTACATGGTAAACATAACATGAATCAATTTAGGTCAAACATGCATCACGTTATAAGGCTTCACAAAATAAACATTAGATTGGAATCAAAGTTCATGATAAGACCAAACTTAAGTGGAAACCTAATCACCTCTTGACCATTCATTCAAGCATGTTTTTAAGGTGAATCAATTGATACATTGTATGAAGACAATCAAGTTCAAACATGTTAAGGATAACAATCAAAATTTAAAAGAGTATGCTTTAATCATACAAACTTCTAACATCAAGAACAAATAAGACATAAGCCAAAAGAATCAATTAGGAGCCTTAAAAAACACTTAAAACACATGTTTTTCTATCCAATCAAAAGTGGTGAAATAAATAATATTTTTGGGATTTTTTGGTGTCACCATAAAATAGACATTCTCATGAACACATGGCAAAAAGAATGGGTCAAAAATGTTAAGGGATCAAGAAGTTATGGATATTTGATGTTATGAAGAAAAATGAACATTTAACAAGTGAAAACAAAAGAAAACATTACACTACCCAAATTTGAACCCATGCCTAGTAACTTAACAAACCAATGTTTTACCACTGAGGCGCAATGCCAATTCATGTATTCAGTTACATCAATTAAAATATATATTAAAGTGACTTTTAAAATTTAAAAAATGGCTCCAAACTTCATCTTCCTCATTCATCCCGTAGTCCATAGTTTCCACCATTTTCACATATTGTCAAAGCTCTAACTCTCTCAATTCTTAACGAAATCAAAAGTTGTAAAGACCAAAACTGCTTAGAATTTCGCAAGGAATCTAATGATACTCACCAATTTCAGTTATTTTTCATGAATATCCATAAATCAAACAAAATGCATATGAACCCTAAAAATTGAATTTAAAATTAAATTCCAAACATCATCGGTTAAGACCAATGATCATAGGGGTTTTGTTCCTGATATCTTGGTAAGTGTAATGGTAATAAGAATGATGCAAAATGGTGCCTTAAATCATAAATTGAAGAAATGAATACATACCTCAAAAATGAAAATCGTCCTTTGGAGTAGGGGTGTTCTAGATGTGATATTATGATTTGAACAGCTTCCTTACACCTCTAGGAAGGTGTTTGAACGCCTGGCTTGAGCTGAGAGTGCTTGGTTCTTCCTTTCCAAATCAAGTTGCAAGTTATGAAAATTTGATTTGGGAGATGATGGTAGGGCTGTTACAGAAATTGTTCAAGTGTTTGGACAACTTCAAATGGATGTTTACAAGTTGTTTGAAGTGCTGGTTTGGAGAAAACACAAGCACAATGGAATTTGGAAGTTTGAGGTTTGGAGAATTTGCTACAATGGAGCTTTTGTTCCAATTATGGTGTATTGAGTTATGAGGTTTGTCTCTCTATTTATAGGGGCTCCATATGGTTTATGTAACTTGCAGAAATCAATCTTGGTTCAATTGGAATGCTAGTTTGGTGACTTGGTTTCATTCTGCACAAAAAATCATAATGGATCATGATGAAAAGGTGGAGTGAAGGAAGGAGCTTAGAGGTACTTTTAGGATGTTGCTTTTGGTTTAGAGGTTAAGTGTGACCAGAAGAAACAAGTTAGAAGCTCAATGCAAGAGTGGTTGGAAAAGTTGGCTTTTATCAAAATGAATATGAAGCTTTTTGCAAAACCTTCCAAATATGGCATCAAGACTTGGTCAATGGCTCAATCCCTTGTGTAATGCATCAAATGTTTGTGTAATCTTCTGATTAAGGTGAGATTTAGAAGCAAGATAGCCTGTAAAGCAAGATCGGGTAGCTTTGGCTCAAGGTTACATGATAAATTTGTCATGAAAATGACCAAAAATTCAGATTTGGAGAGCCAACTTCAACTCTTCGAAACTCCTAGCTCAAATATGACAATTTCATGCTCTTGGACTTTTTGGAAAGCTAACACCATGCTCTACAACTTCTTGAATCAGTTAGGATCTGGGTGAAAACCTGGCATAAAGTTGGTCATTTGACTAGGTCAGCATGCTGAAGATTTCACTAAGTGTTTTACCACTTGACAAACAAATGAATCATCCACTTCATGGCCCCATATCTCCTTATTCGTACATTTTTTGAGGTTTTATCACCTAGGACAAAGTTGAAGTATGAAGCAAGGTCTTTAATATGATCGTTGGAGCAAATAAAATTATGGTTTGGATCATAAGTTATGGCCTTGGGAAGTTGGGTACTTGGACATGTATTTTTTCATAACTTAGAAAAAATTTCAAAACCAAATCATGCCCTTTTTGCAAGTAACGTCAAATTTCTTGTTTACTCTTGATCAAATGACTTCAATGATCATATTTTTATAATCCTTGACTTGAAAAGTCCATAGTTGACCAAAAATCTTAAAAGTCAAACTTTGACTTTAAGCATTTGTTGACTTTTTCATTAGTTGTGTTCAAACTTTCATCTGCTTATGAACCTAACCTCTTGAGCCATATGAATTGTATGAGTGGGTTATGAGTATACATTTTAATACCTTGGATCATGCCTCAAGCCATAGAATCATGCTTTAGTCAAAGAGCCAACATTAAACTGACTTTCACCAAAACCCTAATTTTGAGTGTCAGATGAATTGTGGCTTGATGAACTTGAGATGGAATGATCTTGAAATTGATTCATATTGATGGAAATCACTTAATTACTTGGGAAGGATGAGGAGTTTGAAATGTTAAAACTCATGCCAAGTCTTGATTGATCAATCTTTGAAAGCTCTTGGTGCAAAACCCTAGCTTAAGACAAACAAAGTAGAAAATCTTTTTGTATTTTCAATAGGTTAGTAGTGCAAAGATGTTAGATGTCATGCAAATGATACAAATGATGGTGGCATCTTAGGGTTGAAAATTAGGGTATGACAGATGCCCCTATTTAAGTTTCTTCAATCTGGAGATATGAATATTGGAATTTTCATCTCGACGTGGTTGAAGAGATTTAAATACAAACATGCACGATTTTTGGCCCTAAGAGGCCACCAAATGCTTATGATAGGATATGCATGTAGGACTCAGGAATTCTATGAGGAACAATGTCACAGGGGAGTAATATTAGTTGATAAAACACATAGGGATAAAGGAACACCACTATGGGGACAGACAAAAGGAAATTCCACCGAGGAAAAGATTACAACTTCAGTTTGCAAATTCCAATGGATCCGGGCTCCCTGGGGAATAGATCATTCCAAATGATAATGACTTCAACTGAAGAAACATCTTAGCAACAGATTTCTCAAAGGTAGAGATGACAATTTGTTCAAATAACCAGTTCTAGCTTTTGCAACAGGTTTCTCAAAGGTAGAGATGACCGCCTGTTCAAATAACGAGTCAAAATAAAAGTACGCTTCACTGAGGAAATATCTTCGCAACAAGTTTCTCAAATGTAGAGATGACCACCTATTCAAAGAGCGAGTCAAAATAAAATTACGCTTCATTGAGGAAATATCTTCGCAACAAGTTTCTCAAATGTAGAGATGACCGCCTATTCAAATAACGAGTCAAAATATGCTTACATGATCAAAACATGAGTCAACTTCTTCTTTACTTAAATATTCCACTTAGAAAAGGAAAAATAAATTTATCCGCGATTCGGGTCATAAGCCAGCGAACGGGCCTTGGTTTCTTCTTTAACCAAGTCTTTCTCTTGGAAAGGATCAATGAACAAGCTCCTAAAAAGGTGACCATTTGTTGGGGAAAGAGAAGTAACTTCATCGGGTATCTTCGAAGGATGCGGGTCAGTTAATCTTATAAAAATCTCGAATTCTCAAATAAAGAGAAAATAACAGTAAGGATCTTCAACAGACTTCCACCGTGATTTACTGGGGAAAGTACCATTGGCTATGACTAACACCTCCTGTGATAAAGTCTTCAACAAACTTCTCTGACGAAATTTTCTTGGGAGATGGCCATTTGTTGGAAATAACGTTTGATATGTTGATAACTTCATTGGGGATAAACAAACTTCTCAAAAAGAGGTTGTCATTTGTTATCCAAAATGGGAGTCAATAAGCTTCTCGGGAAAAGATAGATACTTATTGGGGATCAGAGATCATGAAATAGGCTTCTCAAATAAAGAGACAGCTGCCTGTTGGAAGTCTTCATCAAACTTCTCTGGAGAGAAAACCATCTGATGGAATAAAACTTCTATATTGATAATTCCTTCGAGATAGACAAGCTTCTCAAAAGAGATAACCACTTGTGTTCATACCAGGGAAAAGGACATGTCTTCACTGGAGATAATGAAGATGTTTCTCCTGGGGAGACAGTGCAAAATAAATGCACTCTCGGTCTAGGTTTAACAACCTAGAGATATTCACCATTAATTTCCAAATATTTGGCTCACTCCAGGAACAACTTGAGAGAAAAAAAAAGAGTAAGACTCTACCAATGGGGAATGAAGCTCAATTGGGATTTTATCCTATCCAAAGATGGAAAAGGACAACTAAAATAACCATCTTCCACGAGGAATGAACTCAGTGGGGAGTTAGAAAGGATATAAACTCTCTGCTTAAGGTTGATGACTCCTATAGGGAAGGAAACATAACACCCAAGGATGAACATATTCAAAGAAATTGAGGTAAACGTCATCAAGGAATGCAAAAAAAGGATGTGAATTTGGTTATTCATGATATATATCTATATATATATATATATATATATATATATATATATATATATATATATATATATATATATATATATATATATATATATATATATATATATATATATATATATATATATATATATATATATATATATATATATATATATATATATATATGCATGTATGTATATATGCATGTATACACGTTATGTTTATGCTGACAAAAACAGAGGTAAACGTCATCAAGGAATGTAAAAAAAGGATGTGAATTTTGTTATTCATGATATATATATATATATATATATATATATATATATATATATATATATATATATATATGCATGTATGTATATATGCATGTATACACGTTATGTTTATGCTGACAAAAACAGACAAAACAGACACGTTGGGGACATAATATGTTTCATAGCTCAACATTTGGCTAGTCTCATTAAGGTGGAAAACATCACTGGAGATGAGTTACAGGTCATCAAAGGATAAAAGTCTCGTCGCGAGGTCTAATTCTCTCTGGGAGAGGAAGATGCTTCATCTGGGGATGAAATGTGAACCTTTGATGGAGCAAATATCTTGCTGCTGGGTTCCAATTTCTTTGGAGAAGAAGACTTCACTCAGGAGAAAAAAAATGTAGACTCTACCAATGGCAGGTCTAGATTGGTCAGGAAAACCTTCAAAATGATTCTTTCAGGGATAATGAAGATCGCTTGAAAAATCTTGACTGTTTATTTTAAAGCTTGATAGAAAATCCAGGCTTAACACTTTGCTGGAGAACATTGAGTTCCAACATCCAACACTTCACAACTTACTCGCCACTTGGGGATTTAACTATGAACGTTCTTTTTTTGCATTCACAAATCAAAACAAAAGTTTATTTTGAAAAAAAAAACAATTTTTTCAAATATTCGTTTCAAGAATTTTTATCAAAATAAAAATGATATTTTCGCGGAGCAAAAATAAAATAAGGATTACCAATAAATGGATAAGTCTCGAATTTTATTGATAGAATGGTGATCCGCAAATGGCGTGATCCCATGGATATTTACAAAGTTAGAAAAATGGTAATATGGGAAAAGGCTACATTAAAATACAATGAAACTATTCTCCCTAACAAATTTGAATTCCAGATGTATTTGGGCTTCTAATAAGAGCCAGTTGAGAGCTTTGATAGGAAGACGTTTCTTCAAGTGATCCAATCTGATCTGATGCAGTTACTTGCCATAATCCTTTGTTTTGCCTAGATTGCCTTTTCAGGTTTTCAATCTACCAGGATAATCATTTTCTGTTTATGTCTCTAATTTTTGCCTGGACCGCCCTTTTGGGTTTTCAGTCCACTGAGACGCTCATTTTTGCCTAAGCCGCCCTTTTGGGTTTTCGACTTAGCGAGCTATTCTTTTATTTTTTCTAGGCGAAGTATTTCTTGACTGCGTCAGTATTCACAGGACGTGGGAGCTCCTCACCATCCATATTTATAAGAATCAAGGCCCCCCCGGAGAAGGCTTTCTTGACAACATATGGGCCATCATAATTAGGAGTCCACTTGCCCCTAGAATCAGATATGAAAGATTGAATCTTTTTAAGCACAAGGTCACCTTCTCTGAATATGAGAGGTCGAACCTTCTTGTCGAATGATTTCTTCATTCTCTGCTGATATAACTAACCATGGCATAAAGTCGTCATCCTATTTTCTTCAATCAAATTCAGTTGGTCATACCTGCTTTGACACCATTCAACTTCGGATAACTTAGCTTCCATCAAGACACGCATTGATGGGATCTCTACTTCTATTGGGAGCACTGCTTCCATGCCATAGACAAGAGAAAAGAGGGGTGCCCCTGTTGAAGTGAGGACGGACGTACGATATCCATGCAAAGCAAAAGGGAGCATCTCATGCCAATCCTTATAAGTCACTAGCATCTTCTGGATGATCTTCTTGATGTTCTTGTTGGCAGCTTCAACAACACCGTTCATCTTAGGTCTGTAGGGAGAGGAATTATGATGTTCAATCTTGAACTCTTCACATATTTCCTTCATCATTTTATTGTTCAAGTTTGAACCATTATCCGTGATGATTCTACTTGGCACACCATAACGACAAATAAGTTGATTCTTGATAAATCTAACTACCACCTGCTTAGTCATATTTGTGTATGAGGCCGCTTCAATCCACTTTGTGAAATAATCAATAGCCACCAGAATGAAATGATGTCCGTTGGAAGCTTTGGGCTCAATCATATCAATCATGTCGATGCCCCACATAGAGAAAGGCCATGGAGAAGAGACAACGTTGAACAGAGTCAGAGGTACATGTATCTTGTCAGCATAAATCTGGCATTTGTGACACTTCTTCACATACTTGCAACAGTCAGCTTCCATTGTCAGCCAATAGTAACCCGCTCTTAACAATTTTTTAGCCATTGCGTGTCCGTTGGAGTGAGTACCAAAGGAACCTTCATGAACTTCTTGCATCAATAGGTCTGCTTCGTTTCTATCCACGCATCTGAGCAGAACCATGTCAAAGTTTCTCTTGTATAGAACTTATTCATTCAGAAATAAGTTATTAGCCAGTCTTCTCAAGGTCTTCTTATCTTTGTTTGATGCCCCAAGTGGGTATTCTTGACTCTGGAGATAACACTTAATGTCATGGTACCACGGCTTGTCATCAGGGACTTCTTCCATTGCAAATACATGAACAGGTCTATCAAGACGCATAACATCGATCTTAGGCACATCATTCCAACGATTCACAACGATCATGGAAGCCAAAGTTGCCAAGGCATCTGCCATCTGATTTTCCTCACAAGGGATGTGATGAAATTAAATATTGTTAAAGAAAGTAGATAACCTCCTTGCATAGTCTTTGTATGGGATTAGGTCGGGTTGACGAGTTTCCCATTCTCCTTTAATTTGATTGACAACTAGAGTTGAGTCTCCATAAACATCGAGATTTTTTATTCTAAGATCAATGGCTTCTTCTAGACCCATGATACAGGCTTCATATTCCGCCATGTTGTTCGTGCACTTGAATGTTAACCTTGCAGTAAAAGGGATATGTGAGCCATGAGGAGTGATGATTACTGCCCCAATACCATTACCATAAGCATTAACTGCTCCATCAAATATTAAACCCCGTTGAGGACCTGGCTCTGGCCCTTCATTTGGCAGTGGTTCATTGCAATCTTTAGCTTTTAAGTACATCATATCTTCATCTGGAAATTCAAAATTTATAGACTCATAATCGTCGATTGGCTGATGAGCTAAATGATCGGCCAAGACACTTCCTTTGATAGCTTTCAGGGTGTCATACTCAATGTCATATTCAGACAAGAGCATCTGCCAACGAGCAATTCTCCAGTCAATGCAGGTTTTTCAAAGATGTACTTAATCGGATCCATCTTGGATATCAACCAAGTTGTGTGATTCATCATATATTGATGGAGAAGCTTGGCAGCCCAAGCCAGAGCACAACAAGTTTTCTTTAGCATGGAATATCGGGATTCGCAGTCAATGAATTTCTTGCTCAAATAATAGATGGCATGCTCTTTTCTTCCTGTTTCATTCTGTTGACCCAAGACACAACCCATAGATTCTTCTAGTACAGTCATATACATAATCAATGGTCTTCCCTCAACTGGAGGGGACAAGATAGGAGGTTCTAGCAAATACTCTTTGATATTGTCGAAGGCTTTTTGACAATCATTCGTCCAAACACAACCCTGATCCTTTCGGAGGAGCTTAAAAATGGGAGCACAAGTAGCAGACATATGAGATATGAACCTTGAAATGTAGTTCAAACGTCCAAGGAATCCCCTCACCTGCTTTTCTGTTTGAGGTGTTGGCATTTCCTAAATGGCTTTAACCTTTTCGGGATCAACTTCAATACCCTTTTGACTGACGATGAAGCCTAAAAGCTTTCCTGAACGAACCCCAAAGGTGCATTTGTTTGGGTTCAAGCGGAGTTTGTATTTTCTCAAACGCTGAAACAGTTTTGAAAGATACTCAACATGATCTTCCTCAGTCTTTGATTTTGCTATCATATCATCTACATGGACTTCAATCTCTTTATGCATCATGTCATGAAAAAGAGTAGTCATAGCTCGTTGATAGGAGGCATCAACATTCTTCAAGCCGAAAGTCATTACTTTGTAGTAAAGTGTGCCCCAAGGTGTAATAAAAGCTGTTTTTTCCATATCTTCGGGCGCCATTTTGATTTGATTGTAACCGGAAAATCCATCCATGAAAGAGAAGACCTTGAACTTGGCGGAACTATCGACCAACATGTCAATGTGTGGCAGAGGAAAGTCATCCTTATGACTGGCTTTATTTAGATCTCTATAGTCAACGCACATGCGAACCTTTCCGTCCTTCTTGGGAACTGGCACAATGTTAGCCAACCACTATGGATATTTTGATGTCACAAGGAAACCTGCATCAATCTGCTTTTGCACTTCCTCTTTGATTTTGATCGCCATGTCCGACCGAGTTCTTCTTAACTTTTGCTTGATCGGTGGACACTCTGGCCTCAATGGTAAACGATGCTCCACAATATCGGTGTCCAACCCTGGCATGTCTTGGTATGACCAAGCAAACACATAAGTATATTCTCGGAGAAGCTCCATCATGCTCTCTTTGACCTCTGGCGCGAGTAGTGCCCCAACTTTGACTTCTTTTCTATCCTCTTCAGACCCCAAGTTGATTACTTCCATTGGCTCTTTGAATGGCTGAATGGTCTTTTCTTCATTTTCGAGCAGTCTAGAGATTTCATATGGAATGTTTTCCTCTTCTTCTTCTTCTGCTTCGTACACAGGGAATTCAAAGTTGCAAGAGGGCATAGGGTCATTGGTTTTAATGGATATTTCATGAATTAATCTGCACATGTGATTTTATGCTTGTTTTAGAAACAGATAAAAGTGTGAAGTCTTGTGCATCTATTTGGAAGTGTTTATTTGTTTTTTTTAGATTACCATTTTCCAAAAAAAAACAACAAAACAATAAAAACAAAAATATGGAAACAAAATAACATTTTCATTGATTTAATTCTTGAAACACAATCCCAAACATTGTCACTTTCTCCTTAGGCATAACGAAAGGATTTTCTTGAAAAGAAAACAGACAATAAAATATTACTTTGAAATGTGAACAACAACAGGAACATCAACAGAGGTCCAGTTTTGGCAAATTACTCCGTGAGGTATGAAGTCGGTTGGAACATCTTTAGGATTGTCTTCCACAATGGCATTGGCTTCAGCTGCTTCGTCTTCTGACCCCGGGATGTATTCAAGTTCTCTATGATGAGGAAAGTAGAAAGGCACATATGCATCTTCCGCCTCAAGATCATATTCAGGATCATCGTAGTAGGGTTCCCATGTTGAATCATTATCCTCAGTGACGACACTAACTTCTGGCAAAGTGGGATTAATGAACCCTCCACTATGGAAAGTTTCTTTGATTGAACGAACATATCTACTTCCTTCTGCAATCTTCTTGGAAGTATGAGAAAAGCCTAAACCCTCTCGATGTTTGTTTTCTGGGAGATCCAAAATTATTCCCCAACCATCGGTTATACCATCATTGACTAGCCGTTGTGCATCCTTGAATGAAGAGATGGATACTCCTCTCTTGACATCTTTGTCAATCAAAGAAAGGGCTTGGAATTGAGTTCCAACATCTTCTTCAGGTTCAAGATAAGAGAAAGATGATAAGTGACTCACAACCAGTGTTTTCTCCCCACAGACTGTCACTAGCTTCCCGTTCTTCACAAATTTAAGCTTCTGACGTAGAGTGGAAGTGACTGCCCCAACTTCATGGATCCAAGGCCGACCCAATAAACAACTATACGCGGCTTCTATGTCCATCACCTAGAATATTATCTGGAAAGTATGAGGTCTGATGGTCATAGGAAGGTTAAATTCTCCAACGACTATTTTTCTAGAACCATCAAAAGCTTTGACAATAATCCCGCTACTCCTCATATGAGCACCTTGAAAAGAAAGTCTGGAAAGTGTCGACTTCGGCATGACATTGAGAGACGAGCCTGTATCCACTAACACACTTGACAAAGAGTCATTCATATAGTTGATTGAGATATTTAGTGCCATGTTATGATTTCTTCCTTCTTCAGAGAGCTCTTCATTACTGAAACTCAAGTTGTTGCAGGCCGTGATGTTAGCGACGATACCATCAAATTGTCCGACCATCACATCATGGTCTACATAGGCTTGTTCTAAGACTTTCTGCAAAGCTTCACGGTGAGCCTCAGAGTTCATCAACAAAGATAACACAGATATCTTAGAAGGTGTATGCAGTAATTGTTCCACCACGTTGTATTCACTTTTCCTGATGAGCTTCAACACCTCATCATCATCACTTTTCGGATTCATGTTATCGGATTGGCCAACCGGTTCAAAAGGGACCTCAACATGAGCCTGCTTTCCTGCTGCGACATCCTCGGTCCTTTTTGCAAATATACGTCAACTCCTTGTGACTCTGCTTACATCAACGACGTTAACAATGGAGGGTAGAGGAACATCCTTTCCATTCTCAGTCATTGTAGCATTGTACTTGTAAGGAACATTTTTATCAGATTGGTAGGGAACTGGGCCCGGTAAGTTAATGACCAGAGGAGTCACAGAAGTCTTCCGACTGTCATAAGTAATATGTATAGGCTCGGAGTCGTTGAACTGAGGAACTATGACATTCATTTCGTTGTCACTATTGATCATATTGACTTGATTATAATCTCTGTCTCGGTAAGCTTCAATGTAACCTTGGTCCATTTGATCCTGGAGATCCGTTACAATAGTTAGGCATCCTTGAGAGTTCCTAGAACAAACCCTACAAGAGGTGTAGTTATATGGAGACACAAAACCATTCTTGATATATCTGGCGTGTTTCTTTACTAAGTTCTCTCCCAATAATCGTACATCATAGATTCGGAAACGGCCCGAGAAACCATATACCATATTAACTGAGGCTGAACCATGTTGCGGTAGAGGATTAACTTGAACATTAGGGTTTACGTCCTTAAATGAAAGGATACCACTCTTGACAAGCCTCTAAACATCTGACTTTAGACCAAAATAGTTTTCAATGCTATGTCCTGGTTCCCCTTGATGGTAAGCACAAAATTGATATGCCTTGTACCAATAGGGAAGGTCCTTTGGTACAGGTGGTGGAGACCTTGTCTAGACATGATTTTTAGCTAGCAGTGCAGGAAAAAATTATGCATAGGACATTGGGATAGGATCAAACTGTGGCCTTTTTTTAATACGATTTTGATTGTTGAATTGAGAGCGAGCCTGTTGTGGAGGTTGTTGATGTTGTTGATTTGGTGGTTATTGCTGAACATGTTGTTGTTGCTGATGTTGTTGTTGCTGATGTTGTTGAAGATAATGTTATTGATGTTGATGCGAGAACTGTGGCTGATAAATTAGCGCTACCATTGATGGACTAATGATTGGTGAAATGGCTGCCACATGTTGATACTTTCTTCTTTGTCTGCCATATGAAACGACACTAACATCTGATTCTTTCTTTTTGGATAAATTATTGGCGAATTTCTTAACATGACTAGAAGCTTCGACTTCCTTAGTCAAACGTCCCTCTCGGACTGCTTCCTCAAGTCGCATGCCCATGTTTACCATCTCGGTGAAATCACTGGGTGCACTGACGATCATGCGGTCATAGTAGAATGAACTTAGAGTTTTCAAAAAGATTTTAATCATCTCTTTCTCTTCAAGTGGAGGGAAAATTTGTGCAGCAATTTCACGCCACCTTTGAGCATATTCCTTGAAACTCTCTTTGTCTTTCTGAGACATGGCCCGGAGTTGATCTTTGTCTGGAGCCATATCTACATTATATTTGTATTGACGAACAAAAGCTTCACCAAGGTCGTTGAAAGTACGAATCTTTGCACCGTCCAAGCCCATGTACCACTTAAAAGCGGCACCAGTTAAACTGTCTTGAAAGTAGTGGATCAGAAGCTGATGGTTGTCAGTCTGAGTGGACATCTTCCTAGCATACATAACCAAATGACTTTGAGGACATGAATTTCCTTTGTATTTCTCGAAGTTTGGTACTTTGAATTTAGGCAGAATTTGAACATTAGGAACCAAGCAAAGTTCAGAAGCCGTCTTGCCAAAAAGATCCTTACCTCAAAGAGCGTTGATTTCCCTTTTCATTTCTAAGAACTGATCTTGAAATCCCTCTAACCTTTCATATACTCCCACAACTTCACTTGGAGCAACGTGAAAAATGTTTTCTTCATTATAAGGAGTTGTATGCACTATAGGAGGAGGTACAGACATCACAGCAGTCACTACTGGAGCTTCAACATTTTGAGGGCGGTATCCTGTTGGCATATAACCGTGAGGCATTCCCCAAGGGAAACCAGGTGGCATGTGATATTGTTGATCGTTGACGGCCTCCACTGGAATGGGCATCGAGACGTTCTCAGAGATTGTTGTTTGTTGCAATGGATCTTGAGAATTGTTCGATGAATGATTCTGAGCAACCACCAAAGTGTCCATCATAGCAGTAAGCCTTTCCAAACTGTCTTTCAAGGTGATTACTTCCTCCCTGAGCTCTTGGTTTTCTTGTTCAAGTTGACTCATCCTTCTCCGGCGACTGGCTCGAGTATTGTACTGGTGATTCAGTTTGACTATTGGAGGGAGAAGACACGTGTAAGTTTCTTGAATTGCAGGAACTTGTGCTTGAATGATGCATAATATGCATATGCAAAATATGAGTTTGAATTTTTAAGAAACTCAATAATTTAATGCAAATATTATAGAGATAAAATTTGGTATAAGCTGAACAAAAACCTCTTTTTATTAAACAATTGAGGGATTACAAAGGATGAAATACAATTTCAACGATCCTAAACAATACAAGAGGAAAACAGCTAAGTCTATGATTCCTAAGGAATCTCATATGTAGAAGGTCCTGCTGCTGGCTGATGCTTCCTTTTCTGCCTCTTTAGCTGAGCATTCTCGATCATAAGCTTGTCGATGATTCCCTTCCAAGCACCTGAGGTGGGAGATATGTTGGAGTATTCATGAAAAGGCTGGACTTTAGAGAGAAGTAAACCTTCTTATTCCTCCTGTTTCTTCACAGCTTGTTGTTCCAAAATCTCAATCAAATCATCCTTCTCCTTTAGCTGCTGTTGCATCTTCATCTTCTTATCATTCAAGACATGGTACTTGCCTTCCCAAGTGTCTCTTTCCAATTTCAACCTATCCAAAATTTCTTGAAACTCTTCCGTATTCTCAATAGGAATGGTGGATGATGATGTTATAGCATAAGGAAATGAGGGTTTCTCAAGAGCATATGGCATCTTAAGTTCATTGGCTCTAGCACAAACCCATCGGGTGTAGGGCTCAAAAGCAACACAATTCTTTCTTCCTAATCGGTCTTTTCCTTTTCTGTGAATGTTGCGCCAAGCATGTATGATTCTATCCTTCAAACTGGAACTCTCTTCTTCGTTGAGGTAAAAGAAACCTGACAACAGAAGGTTGTCGGGTTTATCTGCCATAGGATATCCTAACTGGCGTTTGGAAAGGATGGGGTTGTATTTAATTCCCCCATGTACACCAATGAGAGCTACGTTAGGAAATTTACCATAATTGTCAATAATTACTCCAACATCATAGGAGGGGTCATACCAATGTATACTCCCTTGATCAATGGACATGAACCTCTGAGACCAACTGAGCTTCTGCGGATTCTCCCTGAAGAGCCTGGATCTGGGCAAGTGAGAAATAAACCACTTATATAGGAGAGGTGCACAACAAAGAATGGTTCCACCACCTTTCTTAGTCCTGTGATGGATAGGATGGTAGGTATCTCCAAGTAATATGGGTACTCGGTTACCAATTAAGAAGATTCGTATAGCATTAACATCCACGAAGTCTTCAATGTTTGGGAAGAGTACAATTCCATAAATGAGTAGAGCAAAAATGGCTTCAAAGGCATCTCTACTATCTGCTTCTGCAAAGATAAAGCCTTTCTCCAACAGGAATCTAGAGGTTACACCTAGAATCCCTCCTTTTTTAGTGAAGTTGTCCTTCACAACAGACGTTTCTAGGTGAAGTGCTTCTGCAATAGCTGCTGATGTAGGGGTCTTCTCTGAACCACTAAATGGTAATTTGTCAGAGACTGGCAAACCAAACCAATAAGAGTATTCTTCTAGAGTAGGCATACACTGGTAGTCTGGAAATGTGAAGCAATGGTAGAGTGGATCATAAAACTGTACCAGTATGTTGAGAACACCATCTTCAACCTTGGTCTTCAAGATACCCATAATTCTTCCATAATGAGCTCTGAAATCCTCTAGACTAACTATCATAGAACCAAGCTTCTTCAACTCTGTTAAGTCAGGACATTTGAAAGTGTATTTCTTGGTATTCCTCCTTCCCAGTTCCATTTTACCTATTGATATTTGCAAAAGAAAACTATTGAGTTTCTTGGTTTTTATGCAAAAAGGTTTTTTATGGATGCATGAATGAATGTTTCAAAAATACAGGTTTAGGGTTTTGAGATTAAGCATGGGGCCAAGGGTCTAACCATCCCACAATGTATGAACTAATAGGTTTATTTTGTACCTGTAGAATAAGGTTCTAAAGTGGTCCCCAGAGTCATAGATCCATCTTTTGGAAGGTGTGTAATTCTGGCGTAGTCAGAATTCAGATGTTCTACTCCAAGTCATGACATCTGATCCAACATTGTAGCTAACACAGCAAGACAGTTAACACATTAAAAACCCTGTACTGACGCACTATTTCACAGATGTCACGACATCTCCTTCTATGTCACCCTAGAGGGAAGGAACCCCTAGTCCTGTGCATCTGATATACAAACTCAGCAGAGATCAATCAGAGTACTCACTTCTGTTGTTTTCCTACACAGTTATCAGCATGATGTCTTAGTATTGGTTTGGACATATTATCTGTTACATTCGTCCAGTATGTTTGCCTTTTACTTGTATTTCCTGAAATAAGGTTGAATACATTAATCTAATTACCACTTATTAGATTGCTAACAAATAGGCCTTTTGTTAGGTTCATTAATTGTAGGGTAGTAGTTGGTTTCCTGGATTTTAGCTCAGCTGTTGGATTCCTAAAGAATAGCCTGAGAAAAATGATGTAACAGAAAAACTAATCATCCTACACTTTAGCACATGCTGTCAGGAATGAATGTCACAACATTCAGTTTGACAGTCAGAACATATACAGTATGCTGATTCTGTTATGTTCCTAAACAGACCAGACTATGCTAAATTTGCTGTACTGTAAAAGACCAACCAGTCTCTAATTCAGTATCAGCATACATGAACAACTGTCTAGACATCCAGTTTGACAGTTTCACAATGATCCTTTGGCCAGGTTTGTTTTCCACTTGAAAACCAGACTTAAATATATACTGAACTGAAGCATAGAAGCCAACTTGCCTATTATTCAGTATATGTTGTTAATGATGAATGTCAAGACATTCTGATTGACATTCAATGGAAGGCTATGTACCAGGTCTGTTATCATCTTGACAAGCAGACTGGAATACCAGCTGTGTTATGGCAGAAGGATTATAACATACAGAAGGAAAACAAACACAGGAAATTGTTAACCCAGTTCAGTCCAACACGACCTACGTCTGGGGGCATACCAAGCCAGGAAGAAGATCCACTATCAGCAGTATTAAATCAGAGTTAAACTCCCCCGTTTACAACCCTTCACTTAATCCCTACCCAATGCAATCTATACCTAGGAACTCCTAGATAGAAACCTCCAGTTTCCATTCCTATCAGTACAAATACAATGTAATGTTAACACACCTTGAACTTGCTTCACAGCTTCATTCAAGAACATAATCACTCTTGCCTACAGGCTTTGAGTTACAAATACTCTCAGCTTTGACCACTGAGAAACACATGGTAACCTTCCCACATATTGGGAGGTTTACCTCACACACACCCCTAAAAATTCATTCTAAGAGGCTTACAAAAACTAGGTTACAATATGCTATTTATAACCTAATCACCCAACTGGATTTGGGCCTTCAGAAATCACAGCAAACTTGTTCTTTGCTGTTACAAATACAGCAGAAAATTTCTGCTACAACCAAGGTCTTCAATCCTAGAATCTCTCCATATATATCTCCTTATTTTGAGCCTATATATATTCTGATTGAGTCTTTAAGACCTCCACATGGGAGTTAGGATATTCACCAAATATCCTTACTAATCCCAGAATATATACTGAATTAATTAATTCAGTTTTCTACACATGTGCGATGTCACAGGCATGATGTCGTGACATCGTACATGACATGTTGGTCCAGATGTTGAACTTCTTCAACCCAACATATTAAAACAACAGAGATGATTACATTATTTGTTTTACAAAATTAATGCCAATCCTAAGGTATTAACAATCTCCCCCTTTGGCAAATTTTAGCTAAAACAAATAAACATTACACTGGACAAAACATCCCATTATGGGTATGCTCTTCATCTCTGTCATTGACTCCACCACCACAAACACCAAGGTTGGTGTACATGAGGAAGTAGAGGAACACGAATCAGTTGTACCAGAACCCTTTCCCTCAACAGGAGAGCTTCCGGAAGAATATGTAATGCTGAGTACATAGATAATGTAACTCAGATCACAAGACACAACTGTCCTCTTAACTCAGATCACAAGACACAAGTGATATACCCAGTTGGTGGATTTTGTGCCTGACACCAACTTCTGTTTGCTACCACAGTTAGCTTGCTTCTGGTACATTCTCAACCCCAGGACTGTATTTCTCTCCCCCTTTTTAGCTAAACATTTGTAAAGGCACCCCTCACAAAACCAGATCCAGGCGCAGCTTGCCCAAACCTTAACATACCCCATGATTCTGAGGGAATGGAGTGTTTCTCTTGTGAGAAGAAGAGGGCTATTACATCCTTTAAATAGTCCAGCCCGTGCTTAGGAATTAACGGTAGGAATAAATGCTTGGTCAAGATTCATTAATTTTTGCTGAGAAACAGTCAGAGAATCACCAACAAAATCTCAGACTATCTTTGAATACCTTTTATAGCTCTTGACTGTTTCTTTTCCAAAACAGCAGTTCCAGTGCATGGAGACTATTCCATATATGCAGTCAGACACGTTGCACGCGATGTCTTAACATTCCATGTGGCTTTTTCCTGCATTCTGCCAGTATTCAACATTTCCCAAGACCCCTGTCATACCTCCAATAGAGACTTGACATCTAGCACTGTTACAGCCAAATTCCCACACTTCAGCAGATGGTTACTCCCCCTGTACCACACAGCTGTAGCCATCAGGCTTATTCTGATTTATCAGAATTAGACACATCACCCTTATAGTTCCTAATGACTTTAAGATTCAGAAGGAATTGACAGCATTGTCCAGGGCAATGTCATGACATCCGGTCAGACATTCTTCTGCTCACTCAGCCTTGACATACATCACAGCATCCTGATAACTGACAAGGTGCCATACCTAGTTATCTGAGAATATGTAGACCACAAGCTTGATGACAAAACTCCCCCTGTCATGGACAACCTGCTCTCCTCTTGAAACTTGGAGGTCACACATGAGCATATCTAACACCCCAAAGTTGTACCTTCACATACTACCTGATTCAAAGAGAATCCAGACCACTTGATGAATGGAAAACATAAGACGCATCTTCATGTCTTCAAGAGTACCCCCTCTGTTCAACCCTCTTGGCTGACCACATCCACACTCTGTGTCACTCTCTCTTCTAACTAGAACAGAAGACCCCTTCACAAGATGTTCTAACATCAGCTGGGACATCCTTCGCAACATAACAAGGAACACCATCTGATAGTCTTCAGATATCACTGAGTCACCAGCTTGATCAAGAAGAACCCAGACATAAATTGGGACATATACATTTTCATCCCATTACAAGAGATAATCTTCCATAGATAGCTCAGAACTCCTGCCACAAACTCCAAGAGATGAATAGAAAACACCTCCTTTTGTCTTCAACTTACTACTTTTCTGCTCAAAAGTAATTTGTCTCAGACTTTCCTCAAGAATAATCAGCTGCCATATGTGGATTATCTTGATTCTTCGAACTCACTTCTGAGATAGACCAAATGCCACTGGTTGATTACCTCCTTCATGAATCCTCATATGAAAAAGTCAAATGCCATTCTTTGACCTCTCCACGTTTATCAGACCTCTCCCAAAGATATTCTGACCTCCCAAGTGAGACTTGAACTTCAAGCTACATGTTGAAAAAAACTTAGATTTTCTAAGACATGAACATGTAACATCCTTTCTATCCAGCAACTCCAAAGAACTGCAACGAGAACGACCTTTTTGAAGTATCCAATCTACAACCCTGTAGACCCTTCTATCTCAAGTTGATGTGTCACTTCACCAACTAAGAATCTGATGTTGAACCAAATGTCACAACATTGTGTTTTGACATCTAGCTGTTGAATTCAGCTCCTTCTTCTGCCACTTGAAAGAACTTCCTCCCTTCACAAAACAAGAGTTCAATGTTCTCATAGACTTGATTGTGGAACCAAGTTTGAGTAAACAACCTCCATCCTGCAGGTTTGCAGTTAAGTCATCCAAGCTCACACCTTGATGAATCCCTGCTTCTTCTCCAAAGACATCAGACACTCTGATGCATGAGTCTTCAGAAGGACCAGTTAGAAACTCACCCTTCAGCTATACCAAGGATTCCACATCCTAAAGCAAGGCTGTTTCCATGATGTCAAGACTGCTGCCACTTGTTCTTGACTCCACAGTGTGCATAAGCTAATGCACTTCCTTACCCAGATTAGGAATAAACTGATCCAAGTAACCACCATCAAGACTATGATGTCTTCTTCTTCTTGTACATACCAAGGCTGAATATGTTTCTTGCCAGGAAACCTTTTCAGAGATCATATGCTTTTGCTGCCACCAAAGAGATAGATCATAAACCCATGTACTATCCTTCCTGTGATTCTGCACAGGGTCTTGAAGAAGAGATGTTCCAACATCTTTAAGAACATCAGTTATCTTGAGCTCCAAGGATAATCAATTACATACTTGTACTTGACACAAGTTGACATTGATCTTAAATCCTTTCCCAATATTCCTTTCAGATACTTCCGCCATAAGATTACTTTGAAAATACTCTTCTAGTGTCAACATCTTCTGCTTGCAAGCACTTCAACAGAGTTGAAAATCTTCTCAGATTAAATTCACCCTTAGGAATGAGAGAGATGAATTCTTCCTTGCACATGTGTCACACCACCACCAGAACCCATGTGACACAGGTCAACAGCCAACCAGACCCTAGGCTGACCAAATGTGAGGAGGTGAACCAAAACTCCCCCTCAAATTAACAATCATGGAAACTCCACACCAATATCCATGCATTGTACAGACATGTCTCAACATGACATACACCATCCCTACCAGTGGAACCTAACTCTATGAGTTATACCTAGACATACTCCAATCACACCAATCAGACTTCAGCTGACCATAAGTACTAGTGAAAGACAACAACACCAGTCCATAGTAGATATGCATTGCCAGAGCATACTACCTCAACCAACCTCTGAATCTTCATATTCTCACTCCTTGAAAGAACTGCCACTTCTGATCGTGGTGTTTGAATAACAAGATTCATGGTCCCAATCCTCTTAAATGGAATAGCAGTCAGGTTACCCTATTATTGACTTCTATCATCCAGGGGACTTGTCTTCCAGTACACCATAGTACTTCAGGAAACAACTATCCAACTCTGATTAATCTACAAGAATAAGGCACACCGCGGGGATTGCACAGTGTCACATCTCAACCAGCTCCACTTCTAGAGATTAGACTTCTAAAAGTGACCTTCTTGAGCACACACACAGTTGACCCTACCCTTGTCAACTTAGCACACACAGATGTCTCCTCTTCCAGGTCAGGAGTAGGTTTCAAACCAAGGTATTCCTTTGTTTGACTCCTAAAAACATCTGCTCTTCAACCAGTAGTTGCATACTTGTTGAACAACATGTTCTAACATCACATAGAACATTAGTTTAACCTCCTTGAAGCAGGTCCTCCTTGAAAGTCTTCAAGGTCTTCATATACATTACCCAGGAGAGTACAAGAATCAGTGATCAGGTGATTCTTACCAAGAAGAGTGGACTTGATGAGACTTAAGTATCTTTGACGTCTTCAGCAGCCTTTCATCCACATGGGGGGGAACTACATCAGAGTTTGAGTTTTGCCAGGTATTATGCAGCGGAAATCATAATACACCTCAACCTATGAACATGCACTTCACCAGATCAGCCTCCAAGACCATACCAAGTTTGAATGTGATTCAATACTGGCACAGCTGTTCCACACAAAGGTCAATTGCCAACCTCCAGAGCCAGGTACACACCATTCCCGTCATGAACAGTCCATCCACCTACTTCAAGGGACCATTCAGGGAAAAACACAGAGCCTTTCACAGGTTCCAGCATCAGTACTAACATAACTCCTTGCAAGATACCAGAAAGTATCACCCATGGATCTCACCCAGAAACAGACAGGATGCCTGCTCTGATACCATTTGTAATTCTGGCGTAGTCAGAATTCAGATGTTCTACTCCAAGTCATGACATCTGATCCAACATTGTAGCTAATACAGCAAGACAGTTAACACATTAAAAACCCTGTACTGACGCACTCTTTCACAGATGTCACAACATCTCCTTCTATGTCACCCTAGAGGGAAGGAACCCCTGTCCTGTGCATCTGATATACAAACTCAGCAGAGATCAATCAGAGTACTCACTTCTGTTGTTTTCCTACACAGTTATCAGCATGATGTCTTAGTATTGGTTTGGACATCATCTGTTACATTCGTCCAGTATGTTTGCCTTTTACTTGTATTTCCTGAAATAAGGTTGAATACATTAATCTAATTACCACTTATTAGATTGCTAACAAATAGGCCTTTTGTTAGGTTCATTAATTGTAGGGTAGTAGTTGGTTTCCTGGATTTTAGCTCAGCTGTTGGATTCCTAAAGAATAGCCTGAGAAAAATGCTGTAACAGAAAAACTAATCATCCTACACTTTAGCACATGCTGTCAGGAATGAATGTCACAACATTCAATTTGACAGTCAGAACATATACAGCATGTTGATTCTGTTATGTTCCTAAACAGACCAGACTATGCTAAATTTGTTGTACTATAAAAGACCAACCAGTCTCTAATTCAGTATCAGCATACATGAACAACTGTCTAGACATCCAGTTTGACAGTTTCACAATGATCCTTTGGCCAGGTCTGTTTTCCACTTGAAAACTAGACTTAAATATATACTGAACTGAAGCATAGAAGCCAACTTGCCTATTATTCAGTATATGCTGTCAATGATGAATGTCAAGACATTCTGATTGACATTCAACGAAAGGCTATGTACCGGGTCTGTTATCATCTTGACAAGCAGACTGGAATACCAGTTGTGTTATGGCAGAAGGATTATAACATACAGAAGGAAAACAAACACAGGAAATTGTTAACCCAGTTCAGTCCAACACGACCTACGTCTGGGGGCATACCAAGCCAGGAAGAAGATCCACTATCAGCAGTATTAATTCAGAGTTAAACTCCCCCGTTTACAACCCTTCACTTAATCCCTACCCAATGCAATCTATACCTAGGAACTCCTAGATAGAAACCTCCAGTTTCCATTCCTATCAGTACAAATACAATGTAATGTTAACACACCTTGAACTTGCTTCACAGCTTCATTCAAGAACATAATCACTCTTGCCTACAGGCTTTGAGTTACAAATACTCTCAGCTTTGACCACTGAGAAACACATGGTAACCTTCCCACAGATTGGGAGGTATACCTCACACACACCCCTAAAAATTCATTCTAAGAGGCTTACAAAAACTAGGTTACAATGTGCTATTTATAACCTAATCACCCAACTGGATTTGGGCCTTCAGAAATCACAGCAAACTTGTTCTTTGCTGTTACAAATACAGCAGAAAATTTCTGCTACAACCAAGGTCTTCAATCCTAGAATCTCTCCATATATATCTCCTTATTTTTAGCCTATATATATTCTGATTGAGTCTTTAAGACCTCCACATGGGAGTTAGGATATTCACCAAATATCCTTACTAATCCTGGAATATATACTGAATTAATTAATTCAGTTTTCTACACATGTGCGATGTCACAGGCATGATGTCGTGACATCGTACATGACATGTTGGTCCAGATGTTGAACTTCTTCAACCCAACATATTAAAACAACAGAGATGATTACATTATTTGTTTTACAAAATTAATGCCAATCCTAAGGTATTAACAAGGTGTTTGAATGTCTGGCTTGAGCTGAGAGTGCTTGGTTCTTCCTTTTCAAATCAAGTTGCAAGTTATGAAAATTTGATTTGGGAGATGATGGTAGGGTTGTTACAGAAATTGTTCAAGTGTTTGGACAACTTCTAATGGATGTTTAGAAGTTGTTTGAAGTGTTGGTTTGGAGAAAACACAAGCACAATGGAATTTGGAAGTTTGAGGTTTGGAGAATTTGCTACAATGGAGTTTTTGTGCCAATTCTGGTGTATTGAGTTATGAGGTTTGTCTCTCTATTTATAGGGGCTCCATATGGTTTATGTAACTTGCAGAAATTAATCTTGGTTCAATTGGAATCCTAGTTTGGTGACTTGGTTTCATTTTGCACAAAAAAAATAATGGATCGTGATGAAAAGGTGGAGTGAAAGAAGGAGCTTAGAGGTACTTTTAGGATGTTGCTTCTAGTTTAGAGGTTAAGTGTGATCAGAAGAAACAAGTTAGAAGCTCAATGCAAGAGTGGTTGGAAAAGTTGGCCTTTATCAAAATGGTTATTAAGTTTTTTGCAAAACCTTCCAAATATGGCATCAAGACTTGGTCAATGGCTCAATCCCTTGTGTAATGCATCAAATGTTTGTGTAATCTTTTGATTAAGGTAAGACTTAGAAGCAAGATAGCTTGTAAAGCAAGATCATGTAGCTTTGGCTCAAGGTTACATGATGAATTTGTCATGAAAATGACCAAAAATTCAGATTTGGAGAGCCAACTTCAACTCTTCGAAACTCCTAGATCAAATATGATAATTTCATGCTCTTGGACTTTTTGGAAAGCTAACACCATTCTCTACAACTTTAATGTTGATAACTTTTCTTGAATCATTTGGTATCTTGGTGAAAAACTGGCATAAAGTTGGTCATTTGACTAGGTCAGCATGCTGAAAATTTCACTAAGTGTTTTACCACTTGACAAACAAATGAATCATCCACTTCATGGCCCCATATCTCCTTATTCGTACATTTTTTGAGGTTTTATCACCTAGGAAAATGTTGTAGTATGAACAAGGTATTTAATATGATCGTTGGAGCAAAGAAAATGGTGGTTTGGATCATAAGTTATGGTCTTGGGAAGTTGGGTACTTGGACATGTATTTTTTCATAACTTGGAAAAAATTTCAAAACCAAATCTTGCCCTTTTTGCAAGTAACCTCAAATTTCTTGTTTACTCTTGATCAAATGACTTCAATGATCATATTTTCATAATCCTTGACTTGAAAAGTCCATTGTTGACCAAAAATCTTAAAAGTCAAACTTTGACTTTAAGCATTTGTTGACTTTTTCATTAGTTGTGTTCAAACTTTCATCTGCTTATGAACCTAACCTCTTGAGCCATATGAATTGTATGAGTGGGTTATCAGTATACATTTTAATACCTTGGATCATGCCTCAAGCCATAGAATCATGCTTTGGTCAAAGAGCCAACATTAAATTGACTTTCACCAAAACCCTAATTTTGAGTGTTAGATGAATTATGGCTTGATGAACTTGAGATGGAATGATCTTGAAATCGATTCTTATTGATGGAAGTCACTTGATTACTTGGGAAGGATGAGGAGTTTGAAATGTTAAAACTCATGCCAAGTCTTGATTGATCAATCTTTGAAAGCTCTTGGTGTAAAACCCTAGCTTAAGATAAACAAAGTAGAAAATCTTTTTGTATTTTCAATAGGTTAGTAGTGCAAAGATGCTAGATGTCATGCAAATGATACAAATGATGGTGGCATCTTAGGGTTGAAAATTAGGGTATGACACCCATGTGTGAACCTTTATAGATTCTTAGCTTTTGCGAATTATCTTTGACCACATCTTTTCCATGTGAATTTTAATTGACCAACATTAAATAGTGGTTATATAATTCGGTAGAAGAAAACCAACATAATATATAGAAGTAGGACTGAGAAACAAGATATGGGAAAATGACATTAAAATGCAAAATAGAAAAATAAAAGAATGAGGTAGACAGGAAAAGATGATATAATTCGTCTACTAGAATAAAAAGAAATAAAAATTCCCAATGTGTAAAACAGTAATAAAATTCCAAACATAAAATAAAATAAGATCAGTAAATCGGTAATATTCAAATAAATTAGCCATTACGGCGACTGCTGGTAGGAGGAGCGAACGAGTAAAAGTGTTGGTAGATGTGATCCAGGTTCGCAGTCACTACATCCATAAAACCGCGAAATTCCACGCACAAAGTGCTCAGCTCGCCTCTCATATTGGCGATGTCTGTCTGGACAGCTTCGATGGCAGCATCATGATCTGTAGGAGGTGCATCAGGTATAGCTTGGACGTGTGATTCAGCGTCAGAGAGAAAAGTATCATAGTGGTCGTAGATTTGGGGCGTCTCTTAAGGAGAAGATGGTGCATCTGGTGGTCCGTCCAAATCATAGAGCCAATTGTTCCTATCATGTACACTCGTCCTATGGTCTGGCAGGGTAAACAGGTGTACTACTTGGCGGTTAATTAGAAATTCAAACACATCCGGGCCTAGGTTCCTAATGATACCAGTGTTGAAACAGAAATGGATGTTCATAGGTCGTATAAGTCTGATAAGTGGATGTTTCAGTCCAATGGAATTTGCTATCATGGTCACTAAGATTGGTCCATGGTTATCCTGTGTTATACGATCCAAATTAGCTATCATAATTGTAGCGGCGTTAACATGTCGGGCCTGTGATGCACAACACATTATAAAGAATTCGTCTTTGGACACGGAGGTTATGTTCTGTTCCTTTCCAAATAAGGTGTGAGCTAGGATCTTATGAAAGTAGCGAATGGCAGGCTTGTGTATGTTCACGGAGGTTATGTTCTGTTCCTTTCCAAATAAGGTGTGAGCTAGGATCTTATGAAAGTAGCGAAGGGTCTTAATGGCCCAATATGCTTTATGTTCTAATTCTACCGACAAATGACATGATTTTCCATAAACTAGCTTAAAAGGTGTGGTTCCTATTGGGGTCTTATAATTTGTCCTATATGCCCACAGGGCTTCGTGTAATTTTGAGGATCAATCTTTCCTAGAGGTGGCAACCGTCTTTTCTAAGATTTGTTTGATTTCTCGGTTCGAGACCTCTACTTGCCCACTCGTTTGTGGATGATAGGGTGTTGCTACACGGTGTCGGACTCCATATTTCAGTAATAGCTTTTCAAAAATCTTTGAAATGAAATGGGAGCCATCATCACTGATGACAAGTCTTGGCACGCTGAATCTAGGTAAGATTATGCGCTTAAAGAGTCTAATTACCACTCGTGTGTCATTTGTTGGAGAGGCTATAGCCTCAATCCATTTTGATACGTAATCGACCGCAACGAGGATGTACTTGTTACCAAAAGAAGATGGGAATGGTCCCATAAAATCGATTCCCTAAACATTGAAGACTTCTACTTCCAAACTGCCTTTAAGTGGAATTTCGTCGCGTCTAGATATGTTTCCAGTGCGTTGACACCGGTCGGAATTGACGATCGCGATGTGGACATCTTTCCACAGAGTGGGCCAAAAGAGGTCGGCTTGCAAGATCTTAGTGCAAGTCTTCGAGGTGCTTGCATGTTGTAACACCCTTCTAAAATACCCCAATAATAATTAAAACAACAAATATAAATCAGAGTAGATATGCAATTTCAGGGTGTCACACTTGACACTTCACACCATTCACCAAAATAGTTTGTCATGCTCATTTAATAATCAAAATAAAATATTGCACAATTCGCAGCGGATATGCAAACCATGTAACACATTACATGTAAAATTATTCAACAACCAAATGAAAACAAGGTAAAACATCCCGTCCCGATGTTACATATACCAGAGCATGATGTAACACCCTTCTAAAATACCCCAATAATTAATTAATTCAACAAAATATAAATCAGAGTAGATATGCAATTTAAGGGTGTAACACTTGACACTTCACACCATTCACCTTAATAACTTGTCATGCTCATTTATTAATCAAAATAAAACATTGCACAATTCGCAGCGGATAGAAATCAAATCAATCATGCAAACCATGTAACACATTACATGTAAAGTTGTTCAACAACCAAAATGAAAACAAAGTAAAACATCTCGTCCCGATGTTACATAGACCAGAGCATGACCCACTAAGGAACTACACTAGACTCCAAGCACTAGCTTCTACTCAATCACTGCTCGTTACCTGAAACATAGTTGTAAGGGTGAGTTCCTCAATCGATATAATAAGCATTATAAAATATCATGTAATGCTAAGTAATTTAACACATTTCATCACCCAAATCAGATCACACATTCAGCAACGGCAACATCAACTCAAAATCATAATCATACTCAACCCAACACAAAACACACGTATAATATTGGAATACATCCATTCATATTATACGCCATACATACATTATGCAATGAGACTCTATGCATGCGGTACCGACTATTCGTGAACACATAGTTCAACCTCACCGATCAAACCCAGATACGGCTACCAAGCTCACTAGTCCCACTCATTTGAGACCTAGTGACTCACTCACTAATTCCTCACCATGGGAATTCGCTACCACCCCAAGGGCTATGCTATGCACGCTAAATCACCTAGCATGCAAACATCAACAACAATCCACAATAACTCACTCACTAATTCCTCACCATGGGAATTAGCTACCACCATAAAGGCCATACTATGCACGCTAAATCACCTAGCATGCAACCATCAACAACAATCCACAATGGACATATGCTCACACTCTAAGCCATAAACAGTCCATGCACAATTGCATACATAACAGATACATTCACAGTATTATGCATACCATCATACATCATCAGCATATTTATCACAGAATCATATTCATATCATGCCAAATAATAAATCACAGTATTAGCACACTCTACTAATACCTATACTGCTCAAAACAACGGGAAATGATCCCTACTATATCATACACCAACATAGGTCAATCATCAAATATGTCCACAATATTTAAATATCAATTTTTCACTTTTCAAACAGTGTTAACCGGTTAACGCCCTGGGTTAACCGGTTAACGCAACACAGAACACGCTTCCTGGCACATTTTAACAGTGTTAACCGGTTAACGCCCTGGGTTAACCGGTTAACGCAAGACAGACAGCAATTTCTCATAATTCATAACAGTGTTAACCGGTTAACACCTTGGGTTAACCGGTTAACGCAAGACAGAAAGTTGTTCCTGCGCTAACACAAACAGAATGCAGAATCCCCCGCATTTTTCGCCGTCGAAGGACTTCCGGACCTCCGATTTCAATTCCGTAAAAAGCTACACGTCCAGAAATTTACGATTCACCCACATATAGATTCAATTACAGTTTTAACATAACTTATTCATCATCATTTACAGCATTCATCATCCCAATTAGGGTCAATTCAATGGCTTATTACTACCCATTACATGTTAACCCATAATACCCATTAAACGACGATAAACCCCCCTTACCTGAGTTAATCCGGCAATTGATTCCTTGACCTTCAACAATCGTGAATTCTCCTCTTGAGCCCTAGCCTCTTCTTCTCCCTTTCTCCGTTTCTTCTCTTTCTCTCAATGTTACGTGTTCTCTGCTTTCACGTGAAAACCCTTTTTACCAAATGGAACTCTTTATATATATTCCAACTTTATTATTCCAATAATAATAATCCAATAATATTCCAATTATTTAATTAAATTAATAAATATACTATTAACTTAATTTAAATAATTATCATATTTTTATCGGGGTGTTACAACTCTCCCCCACTAAAAGAGTTTTCGTCCTCGAAAACATACCTCAAGCGAATAACTCAGGATAAGACTCCTTCATCTGACTCTCAAGTTCCCAAGTCACATTGCCACCTGCTGGTCCTCCCTAAGCTACCTTTACCAAAGAAATCTCTTTACCCCGCAACTGCTTCAACTCTCGATCCTCGATCCTCATAGGTGATGTTTCAACAGTCAGGTTATCTCTCACCTGTACATCATCTACTTGGACCACATGCGACGGATCAGGAATGTACCTCCTCAACTGAGACACATGAAAAACCTCATGCAAATTCGCAAGTGACGGCGGTAAAGCGATACGATAGGCTACCTCCCCTATCCTCTCCAAAATCTGATAAGGACCAATAAATCGAGGTGTCAACTTCTTCGACTTCAAAGCTCGACCAACCCCAGTTATCGGAGTAACCCGAAGAAACACATGATCTCCCTCTTGAAACTCAAGTGACTTCCTCCTCTTGTCGTGGTAACTCTTCTGACGACTCTGAGCAATCCTCATCTTCTCCTGAATCATCTTAATCTTTTCCGTAGTTTATTGAACAATCTCCGGTCCAACCACAGCACTCTCACCGAACTCATACCAACATAAAGGTGTCCGACATCTCCTACCATACAAAGCTTCAAACGGTGCCATACCAATGCTCGAATGAAAACTATTGTTGTAGGTAAACTCAATCAAAGGTAAATAGCAATCCCAAGCACCTCCCTTTTCCAAAACACAAGCCCTCAAAAGATCCTCCAGTGACTGAATCGTCCTCTCAGTCTGACCATCAGTCTGCGGATGATATGCGGAACTCAATCTCAGCTTAGTTCCCAAAACCCTCTGCAAACCTTCCCAGAACTTCGATGTAAATCTAGGATCTCTGTACGAAACAATACTCGACGGAATACCATGCAAACTTACAATTTTCTCAATATACAACTCAGCTAGTCTCTCTAACGGATAATCCATTCTGATCGGAATGAAATGAGCCGATTTTGTCAATCTGTCAACAATCACCCAAATAGCTATAAAATTCTTAATTGTCCTCGGTAAACCAGAAACAAAATCCATACTGATACTATCCCACTTCCATTCTGGAATAGCCAACGGTTGCATTAGCCTAGACGGCTTCTGATGCTCAATCTTTGACTTCTGACAAGTCAAACAAGAATAAACAAAACTCGCAATTTCTCTTTTCATTCCCGGCCACCAAAATAACTTTTTCAAATCATGATACATCTTCGTAGCCCCAGGATGAATACTCAGGCCACTACGATGTCCTTCCTCAAGAATACTCTTCTTAAGTTCGGTAACATCCGGAATACACACCCGATTACCAAATTTTAAAACACCATTCTCATCAACTCTGAATTCACCACCTTGACCTTGATTTACTAGAGTCAACTTATCAACCAAAAGCACATCGGATTTCTGACCCTCTCTAATCTCATCCAGAATACCACTCGTTAGCTTCAACATTCCCAATTTAACACTATTGTGAGTACTCTCACACACCAAACTCAAGTCTCTAAACTGCTCAATTAAATCCAATTCCTTAACCATTAACATAGACATATGCAATGATTTCCGACTCAATGCATCAGCCACTACGTTTGCTTTACCCGGATGGTAATTCAAACCAAAGTCATAATCCTTCAGAAACTCTAACCATCTCCTCTGTCTCATATTCAGCTCTTTCTGATCAAACAAATACTTTAAACTTTTATGGTCACTGAAAACCTCAAATCTTGACCCGTACAAGTAATGCCTCCATAACTTCAGAACGAATACCACAGCTGCCAACTCCAAATCGTGTGTCGGATAGTTCCTCTCATGAACCTTCAGTTGTCTCGAAGCATAAGCTACAACCTGCTTATTCTGCATCAAAACACCACCCAAACCCAACAATGAAGCATCACAGTAAACCTCAAATGGTTCCGATGGACTTGGTAATATCAGAATAGGAGCAGTAGTTAACCTTCTCTTTAACTCTTGGAAACCTTCTTCACATTTTGAGTCCCAAACAAACGCTTGCCCCTTTCTAGTCAACATCGTCAACGGTAACGCCAACTTAGAAAATCCCTCAATGAATTTCCTATAATAACCTGCAAGTCCAAGAAAACTCCTTATCTCAGAAACTGACTTCGGAGCTTCCCACTTAGATACCGCTTCTATCTTAGAAGGATCAACAACAACACCACCTCTTGAAACCACATGACCAAGAAAACTAACCTCTTCTAACCAAAATTCACACTTAGACAGTTTAGCAAATAACTTCCTTTCTCGTAGAACTCCTAAAACCACTCTCAAATGTTCAGCATGCTCTTCTTCAGATTTCGAATACACCAAAATATCGTCAATAAACACCACAACAAACTTGTCTAGGTACGGATGGAAAATCCTATTCATATACTCCATAAATACCCCAGGCGCATTAGTCACACCAAAAGGCATTACAGAATACTCATAATGTCCATACCTTGTTCTGAAAGCAGTCTTCGGAATATCCTCAGTTTTCACACGTATCTGATGATACCCCGATCTCAAATCTATTTTGCTGAACACACTCGCACCAACTAACTGATCCATCAAATCATCAATCCTCGGCAAAGGATACCTATTCTTGATCGTCACTTTATTCAGTTGCCTGTAGTCCACACACAACCTCATAGTACCTTCTTTCTTCTTAACCAATAACACTGGTGCACCCCACGGTGACACACTCGGACGAATAAATTTCTTATCCAACAGATCTTCCAACTGACTTTTCAATTCAGTTAACTCAACAGCAGACATACGGTACAGAGCCATCGACATCGGCCTAGTACCAGGTACCAAATCAATCGAGAACTCAACTTCACGCTCTGGCGGTAATTCATTCACTTCTTCTGGAAACACATCAGGAAAATCACACACCACGGCTAGATCGCAAATCACCAGTTTATCTTTAGCCTCCAAAGTCGCTAACAGCATAAACAACTCTGCCCCATCTGCTACTGCCTCATTCACCTGCCTTGCTGATAGAAACAAACTCTTTCCTTCCTCAATCTCGGGAAAGATTACAGTCTTATCAAAACAGTTGATATAAACTCAGTTAAACACCAACCAGTTCATACCCAGGATAACATCAATCTGCACTAGTGGAAGACACACGAGGTCCATCCCAAAGTCTCTACCAAAAATACTCAAAGGACAATTTAAACAAACTGAAGTAGTAGTCACTGAACCCTTCGCAGAAGTATCAATCACCATACTCCCATGCATCTCAGATATCTCTAATTTAAGTTTCACAGCACAATCCAATGATATAAAGGAATGAGTCGCACCTGTGTCAATAATAGCTACAAGAGGAAAGCCATTAATATAACACGTACCTCGGATCAAACGATCATCTGCAGAAGTTTCAGAACCCGATAAAGCAAAGACCTTGCCTCCCGACTGGTTCTCTTTCTTCGGCTTAGGACATTGTGGGTTGATATGACCCACCTCTCCACAGTTGAAACAAGTCATAGTCTTCAACCGACACTCTGCAGCCAAGTGACCACCTTTGCCACACTTGAAACACTTCTTCTCAGCACTGGTACACTCATGGATACGATGTCCAGCCTGACCACATCTGTAACACTTAGCAGGGGCACTGGAGTCTCCCCCACTAGGTCTCCTCATCCCACTCTGTCTCTGGAAACCTTTGCCAGCTGCATACGGTTTCCCACGATCATTCTGATTCTTGCCTTTCCTATCAACCCTCTGCTGATAGCTCTCCGCTCTGGCCTTGGTATCCTGTTCAAAAATCCTGCAGCAGTCAACCAGGTCAAAAAACACTCTGATCCGCTGATACCCAATAGCCTGCTTGATCTCGGGACGTAAGCCGTTCTCAAACTTCACACATTTTGAAAATTCCCCAGTAGCCTCATCATAGGGAGTGTAATACTTCGACAGCTCTGTGAACTTAGCAGCATACTCAGTAACAGACCGGTTGCCCTGCTTCAATTCTAAGAACTCTATCTCTTTCTTTCCTCTGACATCCTTTGGAAAGTACTTCCTCAGGAATCTCTCTCTGAACACCGCCCAAGAGATCTCAGCACCCCCAGCAGCTTCCAACTCAGTGCGGGTAGCAACCCACCAATCATCTGCTTCCTCTGATAGCATATGCGTACCGAACCTGACCTTCTGGTTATCGGCACACTCAGTCACTCGGAAGATCCTCTCGATCTCCTTCAACCACTTCTGAGCACCATCTGGATCGTATGCTCCCTATAACATTGGAGGATTGTTCTTCTGGAACTCACTCAGTTGACGAGCAGCTCCCAGTCCCACAACATTCGGATTCCCTCCAAGTACTCCAGCTAGCATACCCAGAGCCTCAGCAATCGCAGCATCGTCTCTACCTCTTCCAGCCATCTCTATTCTGAAAACCCAACAAGCTAAAACAATAAGTACTGATAGGGTTACACAACACCTATCACGTACAGGGAAACAGAATAATTACGACTCGACTCGACCGACTATGCTCTGATACCACTAATGTAACACCCTTCTAAAATACCCCAATAATTAATTAATTCAACAAAATATAAATCAGAGTAGATATGCAATTTAAGGGTGTCACACTTGACACTTCACACCATTCACCTTAATAACTTGTCATGCTCATTTATTAATCAAAATAAAACATTGCACAATTCGCAGCGGATAGAAATCAAATCAATCATGCAAACCATGTAACACATTACATGTAAAGTTGTTCAACAACCAAAATGAAAACAAAGTAAAACATCCCGTCCCGATGTTACATAGACCAGAGCATGACCCACTAAGGAACTACACTAGACTCCAAGCACTAGCTTCTACTCAATCACTACTCGTTACCTGAAACATAGTTGTAAGGGTGAGTTCCTCAATCGATATAATAAGCATTATAAAATATCATGTAATGCTAAGTAATTTAACACATTTCATCACCCAAATCAGATCACACATTCAGCAACGGCAACATCAACTCAAAATCATAATCATACTCAACCCAACACAAAACACACGTATAATATTGGAATACATCCATTCATATTATACGCCATACATACATTATGCAATGAGACTCTATGCATGCGGTACCGACTATTCGTGAACACATAGTTCAACCTCACCGATCAAACCCAGATACGGCTACCAAGCTCACTAGTCCCACTCATTTGAGACCTAGTGACTCACTCACTAATTCCTCACCATGGGAATTAGCTACCACTCCAAGGGCTATGCTATGCACGCTAAATCACCTAGCATGCAAACATCAACAACAATCCACAATAACTCACTCACTAATTCCTCACCATGGGAATTAGCTACCACCATAAAGGCCATACTATGCACGCTAAATCACCTAGCATGCAACCATCAACAACAATCCACAATGGACATATGCTCACACTCTAAGCCATAAACAGTCCATGCACAATTGCATACATAACAGATACATTCACAGTATTATGCATACCATCATACATCATCAGCATATTTATCACAGAATCATATTCATATCATGCCAAATAATAAATCACAGTATTAGCACACTCTACTAATACCTATACTGCTCAAAACAACGGGAAATGATCCCTACTATATCATACACCAATATAGGCCAATCATCAAATATGTCCACAATATTTAAATATCAATTTTTCACTTTTCAAACAGTGTTAACCGGTTAACGCCCTGGGTTAACCGGTTAACGCAACACAGAACACGCTTCCTGGCACATTTTAACAGTGTTAACCGGTTAACGCCCTGGGTTAACCGGTTAACGCAAGACAGACAGCAATTTCTCATAATTCATAACAGTGTTAACCGGTTAACACCTTGGGTTAACCGGTTAACGCAAGACAGAAAGCTGTTCCTGCGCTAACACGAACAGAATGCAGAATCCCCCGCATTTTTCGCCGTCGGAGGACTTCCGGACCTCCGATTTCAATTCCGTAAAAAGCTACACGTCCAAAAATTTACGATTCACCCACATATAGATTCAATTACAGTTTTAACATGACTTATTCATCATCATTTACAGCATTCCTCGTCCCAATTAGGGTCAATTCAATGGCTTATTACTACCCATTACATGTTAACCCATAATACCCATTAAACGACGATAAACCCCCCTTACCTGAGTTAATCCGGCAATTGATTCCTTGACCTTCAACAATCGTGAATTCTCCTCTTGATCCCTAGCCTCTTCTTCTCCCTTTCTCCGTTTCTTCTCTTTCTCTCAATGTTACGTGTTCTCTGCTTTCACGTGAAAACCCTTTTTACCAAATGGAACTCTTTATATATATTCCAACTTTATTATTCCAATAATAATAATCCAATAATATTCCAATTATTTAATTAAATTAATAAATATACTATTAACTTAATTTAAATAATTATCATATTTTTATCGGGGTGATACACATGACCCATTAAGGAACTACACTAGACTTCAAGCACTAGCTTCTACTCAATCACTGCTCGTTACCTGAAACATAGTTTTAAGGGTGAGTTCCTCAATCGATCAAATAAGCATTATAAAATATCATGTAATGCTAAGTAATTTAACACATTTCATCACCCAAATCAGATCACACATTCAGCAACGGCAACATCAACTCAAAATCATAATCATACTCAACCCAACACAAAACACACGTATAATATTGGAATACATCCATTCATATTATACGCCATACATACATTATGCAATGAGAATCTATGCATGCGGTACCGACTATTCGTGAACACATAGTTCAACCTCACCGATCAAACCCAGATACGGCTACCAAGCTCACTAGTCCCACTCATTTGAGACCTAGTGACTCACTCACTAATTCCTCACTATGGGAATTAGCTACCACCATAAAGGCCATGCTATGCACGCTAAATCACCTAGCATGCAAACATCAACAACAATCTGTAGCGGTGTATTCGTCGCTATATGATTTATCGATTAAACCATAAGCAAAGCATACAATGAAATTTCGAGTCGCCACCGCACTTTTATTTATCCAAAGGACTGGCTAAAAAGCGAACAAAAGCCTAAGAAGTTTTACACGTAGAAAACTAATAAAAAGATCAGAGAGTCTGGGTAAGGGGTAAGTTACGCAATGGGAAGGTGTTAGGCACCCACTACGTCCTAGGTACTCCTAGGGAGCCCTTTTCACACTTGTTGTAAAAGATTGTTATTTGTTATGACATATTGTGCAAACATGAATGGGATGATGAGAAAAGAATATACAATTTTATTGGGTTTGAACGGATGAACCCGTTGCCTACGTACCTTCCATCAAAGGTAAGGATCAAAACACCGTAGTTCGGCTAAAAGATTTCCAAAAGTGGGTTGGGTTCAATTTTAAACACAAGCGCTGAGGCTTTTCATTATCAACGGGAGAAAACTCGACCAAGACCAACATCCACCACGTGAGGATAGCTTCGACGCACTAGAGGGGTTAACCCTGTTTTCAGTACGGAAGTCTTACTGTCGACTCACTAAAGATAAGGTGAGGTTTACATCAACCACAATGATAATTGAAACCTAAGGCTAATGCATGAAAAGATTAACAATGGACAAAGCCAAAACAAGTGAATGAGTGAAGTTAATTGATTGTGATTATGAAAGTGAAGTCAAAGTATGATTAAGATTGATTCAAAGAAGTATTATGAAATGGAGTTTGAAAATAAAAGTCAAGGACTTGGGGTCCAGGTTTTTAGTTTGAAAAACATGAAGAAGTTTGCACAACATCTATGTCAAGTTTGAAATCAAAGTGTGAAAAGGTTTAGGACACAATGAGAGATGAATGGATGAAGATGGAAAGTAAAACTTCTCAGGAGGTTCACTTCTTGAAATCATATGGGGGATGATTCAAGTGTGTCCTTTGGAATGGAAAATAAGTAATGATAAAATAAACAAACAAATGATACCGGATGCCACTCAATGGTCTTACTCCAATCTCACAAACAAAGCGGATATCGGATACCAACGGCTGGATTTACACCAATCTCCTAAAACAGAAATGGATATCAGAGGCCACTCGATGGTCTTACACTAATCTCCTCGAAAGAAAACAAGAATGAAATATGGAAATCAACTGCCAATCTGTCTGGACTTAGGTTAATTCCACACATGATCATAGGAAAGCAAATGCCAACTTGTGGGACTTACAGTTGCACCCTCTCATAAGCTAAGAAAGCAAAACAGGGGTGTCAGATGCCAATCAGTCTGGGCTTACTCTAACATACACAGTATGATCCTAGGAAAACAAATGCCAACTTGTGGGACTTACAATTGTATCCTCCCATACAAACAAAGCAACAAGCAAAGATAAGATGAGTGGCCAATGTGATGGTCTTATACTCACTTCCATATCATAGGAACAAATGCCAAAGCAATGGGCTTACAATTGTCCTCAATGGGTAAACAACAATGACAATGTCACACAGACAAAAGAGATGATCATGCATTAATGGCAATTGATAATGATAAATGCATAACATACAAGCAAACAGGTGCATATGAAGCAATCAGTCAATCAATGAGAATCAAACAGCACACTCTATAGCCAAACAAGGGGGCTCACACAAGAGGGTTTGACTATGAAAGTCCACTGTAATAGGTAAATGTCGCTCTTAACCTTGCCATTGAGAGGCTAAGGTGAAGCAGATGAAAGGAGATGAGGGGTGTGCCTCATTGCTTCTGTCCCTAATCAGGGAGAGCATTATCAGAAAGTGGGGGAGTTCAGAAAGATGGAACTCTCTCCCCATTATTGACTCGATAGATCTTGGGTTTTTATCTCAATGCTACAACCATGTAATGGGAGCAAGGAGAGGACTCACTGAATAGTAGGGGATAGGCTACTTATCCCTTTGATCTACCAATTGCCTTACTTGAAGGACTTTTCCTGCTTGGGGACAATTTTAAACACACACAAGCATGGCCTCTTAAGGAGGACTTCAGACAGTTTGCTCGGCCAAATAACGGGCCGGGTCTCCAGACTACATGAAGAAGAAGTAATTATACCTCAAAAGCAATTGCTAAATAGCAAAGCAAGCAAGTTCAGAGAACTTAAGCAACTAAAAGGGTACCTGAAATAGTCCAACTAATTAGCAAACAGTTCAACAGTTTAAATCAAAAGAAATGAAACAACAGTTAACAATAAACAGGAGTGCAAAAGCACCAAACCAAGCTCATATAAGTCATACCACCTACAAAACAAAGGTTAGCACATGATATATAATCAAACTCAACCAAATTTGTATGGTTTCCTTGAAGCACTATGCTTAACCTGAAACAGATGAACTCAACATAAGTCCACAAGACCACTAGGGCAAGCCTAGGGTCAAAAACAAAAGGGAAAGTCAAAACAGCAAACAAATGGTCAACCAAAGTCAAGTTCAAGCATTTAAGAAGCAAGCACAATTGGATTCAAACTCATATCATGCATCATTATCATTTTATAGACCAAAGAAGACAAGGCATGGCAAAAGGAAGCATACAAAAGGTCAACAGCAAGACCAAGCTCAAAAGCAAATATAAACATTTCCAAAAATTATGAAATAATTCATACTCAATCACAATCCATAACATAGCATGCATATGAAATTTCAGCTCAATTGGCTCATGGGAAGATAGTCAATTAAAATCAGGAAGTCAACACAATTTCAAGTAAGCACAAAGAAGGTCAACAATCATGGGTCAACTTCAAAAAATCATAACAAAATGAAAACAGATGAGAAATGGATGGGATTAACACCAATGCAAAGCTCAAGATATCTAGTATGCACATATAAAATTTCATGATCATACAATAAGGCATGAGGATTTCCCAAATGAAATGGCAAGAGGTGTCACATAAAGTCAACATTTTACTAGGCAGGGAAGAAAATTCACAAACAAGTAAGAAATGGCATCATTAAATCCAAGAAAATTCATACACAAACTAGACATATGAGAGAGGGGTCATGCAAAATTTGGGGTCAATTGGAGGCCAGGAAGCATGTCAACAAAATTCAGCAAATTGCACATCCATGGTGTGACACAAGTTGTCACACCCTACTTCAAAAATTCAAAGCTCTCAATCCACATATGATAAAATCATGAAATTTACACCAAAATAAACATGAATGAGTGTAGATTATGCACAAAAAAATTCAACTCAAATGGATATAACATGGTCATTTCACAATGGTTTTGGCAACATGTATCATTTTTGGTCACATAATACAAACCCTAAGGCCATTTAAAAACCAATGATCCAAAAAATTATTAAAAATAATGATAAAAAACTAGACAATCTCATGATCATGATGCAGAAAACCCCACTGGATTTGGAATTGAAATGAGCAAGTTGTGATTTTTCAAAGATGTGATGATCAAATGGAATATTCATTGAAATTAAAACGGATTAATTGGATTTAATTTGGTCCGAGTGGCATATTGGTAATATTCCAGACTACTTATGGGAACGCCGCGTTTTGGACACAGAAATGGAATGTTTCTATTGGTCCAAATCCAATGAAACAATAACAAAGCCAGGAAATACACGTGAAAACAAGCTTTCTGGAAAAATGGCTAGGGTTTTGTTCAACAACATCATGTGCTCATCATCATCAATTCGTATTTTTCACAAAAATCCCAGAAACCAAAACTAAATACATACAAATGTTCAGTATAGCATGGCAAACAAGATTCCAACATCAGTTTTCATTTAAACAACACACATACTCTGAATCGAGCAGAAGAAAGTTCAACATCACACTTTGTTCATGAATGAAAACTTCCAGAAATAAGCAATCAATACATCAACAGAACCAATAGACTATACATATGACAAATCCAGGCATGGTTTTCATGGAAACAAACTAATAAAGGAGAATCGAGCAAAAATGCATTTGAACAAGCAATTTCAAATCCAGATTTCTAGCAACCTATTCAACCATTTTTCATGATACAAACTGCAGTAGACTCAGCATACCAAGACCTAACTAAAGCATGTAGTAATTTGGCAAATGGAGGAAATCGAAACTTACTTGATTCTGAAGAAAAGTTAAGATGCAGTGGTTATTTGTATGTTTCAAACTCCAACAGACCCTCCTTATGCTTTGGTATGGTGGAAACTTGAGGGAACTTGGCTCAGCAAGGCTTAGAATTCTCCAAATCTTAATTTACCATTGTTGGTGCATAAAGAAAACAGAACATGGAATGTTGTTCCAGCAAGGATTTGATGCTTGTAGAGAGCTCAAAATGATGTCCAGGTGATGATAGAAACAGGTGTGCTCGAAGGTTTTGGGGTTTATGAGCAGAAATTGTAAAATGGCCAAAATGCAAATTGAGAGAATGAGATCTGTTCTGTGGTCTGCAGCTGCCTCTAGGGTTTGGAATGGACAGAAAATATGCTTATATTCATCTGTTTAGCATTGCTTAATGAAGTCCTAAGTTGGATTAGCTCAAATGAAGTTAAATGCATAAATTGCTAATTTGGAAAATTGCACATGGAGGGGTATGATCCTGGCCGAGTTGGGCCTCAAAACATGTTGCAAATGACAATTAAAACAAGTTCCAAAAAGCCAAATATGCTGAAATGGTTTAATTCCAAAAGTCAAACTTTGGTCAAACTTGGATTTTAAATGAAACAAGTCAAAAAATGCCATTTTGATTGGCAGGGTTTTGGTGAATGATGAATGAATTTTTGGAAAGAGGGGATTAAATGGAGTTTGTAGGAAAAAACCCCATCAAATTTGGCCAAAGGAATCATGAGATATGGCCTTTTGAAGTTCATGAAAATGTGAAAATGATTTGACCATATCTTGCAAACCAATCATGGGATTTGAGAGTTCTTGGACTTTTTGAAAATGGGAGAACAAGATCTTCAACTTTCATGTTGGGAAAAAATTCATTTGAAGCTTGTATCATGATGCAAGTTGAGGATCAAGAAGTTTCCATTTTTGGCAGTTAAAATTACAGGTCCAGTTTCTATTTTTGGAAATTTTCTGATTGGCTTCAAATTCTTCAATGATGTTGATTGCCATGATATATGAGGCCTATTGGGACATGAATAAGCTCCCTCAAACCATTTCCATCCATCAAAACCATAGAATCAACCACAGTTGACCAACTTTGACTTTCTAGGGTTTTTGACTGTCTGTGCATGAACTGATGGCTTCTGAACATCCAACCCTTGACTTGAACACTTCAAATGGACCCTCTAGTCATGTGACCTTGTTGGACAAACCCTAGGGCCTTGGCTCCTTGAGAAATACCCTTGCTTGCTTGGTTGACTGATCTCCTGATCAGTTTGACCTAATTCTTGCTTTGCTTGCTCTTGAGGCAACTGGGGACAATGCAATGCTATGCAATGTATCATGATATGCTATGACCTAATATGAGATGGTGTGTACAATGATAGGTGCAAATTTGAGGTGCTACAGCTGCCCCTATTCAATCAGCTGGGAACCCGAACGGATGATAGCAACGGTTGTCAGACTTTCAGGGTAAACAGGGATTGAATACAAAAGAACCGTAGAAATTTGCACCGACTGGATATAATACAAAGTAACCACGTCATTTACCAATGACAAACTGCATGACAGCTTCAGAAAAGCAAAACCATTTACCGATGGTTGAAGAACTGGAACCTTGATATTTACCGATATCAACTTCAGCACGACCATTTACCGATGGCGGCTGGGGAAAACAAACTTCTGAAAAACAAAACCATTTACCGATGGCTAAAACTTGATATTTACCGATATCAACTTCAGCCAGACCATTTACCGATGGCTGCTGGGAAAACATCTTGAGAAAAACAGAACCATTTACCGATGGTTAAAAACTTGATATTTACCGATATCAACTTCAGCCAGACCATTTACCGATGGCTGCTGGGAAACAAATGATGTTGAAAGGAAGCAAGACCATTTACCAATGGTGGCTTCAAAGCAAACCTGATATTTACCGATATCAAGGCCATTTACCGATGGCTGCTGCAACTGGGAATTCGATATTTACCGATATCGAAGAAAACTGGGCCATTTACCGATGGCATCTTCGCTTGGGGAAGAACAAAATCTTTATGGTGATACCAAACAAGACGTTTACCGACGACTTCTGGGGATTTCGATTTTATTAACGAGAGAACAAAGAAAGACCAGACATTTACCGATGACTGGGGTGAGACACGATGTTTACCGACATCGAAGATGATGTTTACCGACATCAAAAAGAATGACCAGACATTTACCGATGACTGGTGTGAGACTCGATGTTTACCGACATCGAAAGATGATGTTTACCGACATCAAAAAGAATGACCAGACATTTACCGATGACTGGGGACGAAATTTATTGGTGAGAGACAAACAAATATTTGCAACTGAAAACCGGGTAGGACATTTACAGATGACTCTACTGGGGATTTCTAGCTGGGGATTTATCAGACATTTACCGATGACTGATGGAAAGACTCGATGTTTACCGACACCGAAGCAATGGCGTTTACCGACACCAAAAAAATGACGACCAGACATTTACCGATGACTGGGTGAGACTCGATGTTTACCGACATCGAAAGATGATGTTTACCGACATCAAAAAGAATGACCAGACATTTACCGATGACTGGGTGAGACTCGATGTTTACCGACACCGAAACAATGGTGTTTACCGACACCAAAAATGACCAGACACACGCGGGTGCTGACACGACACTTACTGGTATCACAAGAACGACATCTTAGGTATGTCAAGGCAAGGCTGATCACTTGCTGGGGGTCTCACTGGGGAGAAACAAGCTTTCTGTCACCATCGGGTGAGGAAATAAACCTCTGTCACCATCGGATGAGGAAATAAACCTCTATCACCATCGGGTGAGGAAATAAACCTCTATCACCATCGGGTGAGGAAATAAACCTCTATCACCATCGGGTGAGGAAATAAACCTCTGTGGGGATAATAGTTCTGAATGCTGTTGAAACAACTGTAGCAGGCTTGCTGTGCTGATGTTGAACAAAAATGACCTGCCTCTGCCGGGGGATACGGTCTGATGTGGTTTCGAACACATGAATGCATATGTTTGAATTTTTCTATGGCGTAATGCTCCATATGGGATGGAAATGCTACGCAGTTTGAGGATGCAATGATTACTATATGCAATGCAATATGATAAGAACTCTGCGGGGAGAGATACACAGGACGACTGTGCTGAGGAATCTTCAAGACAAATCCACTGGGGGAAGCAAAACAACTGCTGGGGGAACCAACAAAACAACTCCACTAGGGGAAGACAAGGCAACTCGCTGGGGAGTAAAAAAGCAACTCTGCTAGGGGAAAGCAAAGGTAAACTGCTGGGGAACGCCCAATCAATCCACAAAAATTCCGCTTGGGGAAATGAAAGCTCCGCTGGGGGAAGCTAAACCAGGCAACTCTCTGGGGGTAAGGCTCATATAAACCTCAGATAAAATAGGCCCTGCTTTGGGGAATAATCGCTACTCCGTCGGGGACGACCCACAATGTTCACAAGTAGAAACAACTCAGCTGGGGATGTAGGTATCCGTCTGCCATGGACACCTGTCCAATCCACTGGTAGGATAAACTCTGCTGGAGAAATAACTGCTTCGCTGGGGAAGGTTTAAGCAAACCATAGTTAGGAGAATGAATCCGTCTGGGGAAAGCACTGCTGGGGAATGCTCACAAGTGACGACCTTACTGGGGAAAATATTCACAGGTGACGACCTGCAAATCGGAACAACAGATGCCCCAGGGAGTACATGGACAAGATACGGTCAAGTGTCCTCAACATTCAAAATGATTTTCGAATGTTTTAATCTTTCTGCACGTCATTGTTTAGCCTTCATGTTTTCATATGCAATGTTTATCAAAAATTCGGACGTTTTTGCAAACAAAACAGTAAAAGTAAAAACACAGAGTAATTTATCTGAATAACGACTTTTATTGATTGAAAGTGTGCCTGAAAAGGCAAATACATTGGGAAGCAATTCCTAGAAAGAGGTAATTGCGCACAAAAGGAAAATAAACTATCCTAATGGCAATGTGAACACGGCATCCACTGTTTCCCAATTCTGTTATAACTCATAGATCATCAGTTTCCTCCCAATTCCTTGCTTTCTGAGAAGACTGACTGGACCGATCACATCTGTCGAGACGGCAGCTGACGAAGCATAATGAAGTACAGATAACTCAGACTGTAGTCTTCGCTTTAATCCCTCTTTTGGCTGGATCGCCCTTTCGGGTTTTCAATCCACCGGGATACCCATTTTTGCCTAAGCCGCCCTTGCGGGTTTTCGACTTACCGGGTGTACAATTTTTTTATTATTTTTTTTATCCCTAACTTTTGCCCGAACCTTTTCTTTCTGTTTTTGGTTCGCCGGGATGCCCATTTTTGCCTGGACTCTTTTATTCTTTTTGTCCAGCGGGTCAATTTATGCGAAGTATTTTTTGACTACATCTGAGTTAACAGGGGAAGGAAAATCTTCACCATCCATTGTTGTAAGCATCAAGGCTCCACCGGAGAAGACCTTCTTCACAACATATGGACCTTCGTAATTAGGAGTCCACTTGCCCCTGTTATCTGTACCGGGAGGAAGGATCCTTTTCAAAACTAGATCGCCAGTTTGAAATGTCCGAGGACGCACTTTCTGATCAAAGGCTCGCTTCATCCTTCTCTGGTATAACTGCCCATGGCACACAGCTGCTAACCGTCTTTCTTCGATAAGGCTTAACTCATTAAACCTTATACGAATCCACTCGGCTTCGTCCAGCTTGACATCCAATAATACCCTCAGAGAAGGGATCTCCACCTCAACTGGTAGGACTGCTTCCATACCATACACAAGGGAGTAAGGGGTTGCCCCGGTCGACGTACGTACTGAAGTACGGTACCCATGCAAAGCGAAAGGCAACATCTCGTGCCAATCCTTGTACATAACGACCATTTTCTGCACAATCTTCTTGATATTCTTGTTAGCTGCCTCTACAGCACCATTCATCTTCGGTCTGTAAGGAGAAGAATTGTGATGTTCAATCTTGAAATCTCTGCATAAGTCTTTCATCATCTTGTTGTTGAGATTTGAACCATTGTCAGTGATGATTCTCTCAGGGACTCCATAACGACAGATGATTTCTTTCTTGATGAACCGGGCAACCACTTGTTTGGTGACGTTGGCATAGGAAACTGCTTCCACCCATTTGGTGAAGTAATCAATCGCAACCAGGATGAAGCGATGTCCATTTGAAGCAGTAGGCTCAATCTTCCCAATCATATCGATGCCCCACATTGCAAACGGCCAAGGCGAGTTCATGACATTCAACGGGCTTGGTGGTACATGCACCTTATCAGCATAGATTTGACACTTATGGCATTTCCGAGCATATTTGAAGCAATCGGATTCCATAGTCATCCAGTAATATCCGGCTCTCAGCAATTTCTTCGACATTGCATGACCACCAGCGTGGGTACCAAACGAACCCTCGTGCACCTCTTGCATTAACATGTCTGCTTCGTGTCTATCCACGCATCTGAGCAAGACCATGTCAAAGTTCCTCTTGTACAACACGTCATCCTGATTCAGATAAAAGCTTCCAGCTAGCCTTCTCAGGGTCTTCTTATCATTCTTTGACGCACCCTCAGGATACTCTTGAGTCTTGAGGAAATTCTTGATGTCATAATACCACGGCTTTTCATCAATAGCAATAACAGACTCGGCTGCAAACACATATGCAGGCCTCTCGAGTCGATTTACCGCAACATGTGGCACATGATTCCACCAATGAACCTTTATCATAGAGGATAAAGTAGCCAATGCATCAGCCATCTGATTCTCATCCCGGGGGACATGATACAATTTAACCTTCTTGAAGAACATCAGTATTCTTCTGGTGTAATCTCTATACGGAATCAAATGCGGCTGATTTGTATTCCAATCTCCATTGACCTGATTGATCACAAGAGCAGAATCTCCAAATATGTCAAGTGTTTTGATCCTCAGATCAATGGCTTCTTCTATCCCCATGATACAAGCCTCATACTCAGCTTCATTGTTGGTGACGTCGAATGTCAATCTGGCAGAGAAAGGTATATGAGCACCTTTGGGATTGATCAATACTGCCCCAACACCGTTACCGTTCATATTCACAGCCCCATCAAACATCAGTGTCCACTTGTCATCAGGATCCGGTCCTTCCTCGACAAGCGGCTCTTCACAATCTTTCGTCTTTAGGTACATGATGTCTTCATCAGGGAATTCAAACATCATAGGCTGATAGTCGTCAATCGGTTGTTCGGCAAGGTAGTCTGACAGGATACTACCCTTGATGGCCTTCTGTGACGTGTACTGAATGTCATATTCTGTTAAGATCATCTGCCAACGGGCAACACGTCCGGTGAGAGCTGGCTTCTCAAAGATGTATTTCACAGGATCCATCCTAGAAATCAACAGAGTAGTATGGTTCAACATATACTGCCTTAGTCGGCGAGCAGCCCAGGCCAAAGCACAGCAAGTTTTCTTGAGCAGTGAATATCTTGTTTCACAGTCGGTAAACTTTTTGCTTAGGTAGTATATGGCATGCTCTTTTCGACCAGACTCGTCATGCTGACCCAATACACACCCCATCGAAGTCTCGGTGACTGATAGGTACATTATCAGTGGTCTCCCTGGAACTGGAGGTATCAGGATTGGAGGTTTCTGTAAGTACTCTTTGATTTTGTCAAATGCCTTCTGACAGTCATCATTCCATTTGATCGCCTGATTCTTTCTGAGTAGTTTGAAAATTGGTTCACATGTAGCAGTTAGATGAGATATGAACCTTGCAATGTAGTTCAACCTCCCTAAAAACCCACGGACTTGCTTTTCCGTCTCCGGTTCAGGCATCTCTTGAATAGCTTTGACTTTTGCTGGATCAACCTCAATCCCTTTTTCACTGACAATGAAACCTAATAGCTTCCCGGATCTCACTCCAAACGTACACTTGTTCGGATTCAGCCTCAGTTTGAACTTGACCAGTCTGTCAAACAACTTCTGCAAATTTATCAAGTGCTCCTCTTCTGTCTGCGACTTCGCAATCATATCATCCACGTACACTTCGATTTCATTGTGCATCATGTCATGAAAGAGAGTCGTCATTGCCCTCTGGTAAGTAGCACCGGCATTCTTCAGCCCAAATGGCATCACTTTGTAGCAGAAAGTGCCCCAAGGTGTAATGAATGTCGTCTTTTCCATGTCCTCTGGCGCCATCTTGATCTGATTATAGCCCGAGAAACCGTCCATGAAAGAGAATACCGAGGACTGAGCCGTATTATCCACCAATACATCAATGTGAGGTAATGGGAAATCATCTTTCGGACTCGCCCTGTTCAGATCTCGGTAATCGACACACATTCTGACTTTGCCATCCTTCTTCGGCACGGGAACAATGTTGGCAACCCACAGTGGGTAACTTGTAACAGCCAAGAAACCTGCATCCCACTGCTTCTGAACCTCTTCCTTGATCTTGACAGCCATATCAGGACTAGTTCTGCGAAGCTTCTGCTTGACTGACGGGCATTCTTCTCGAAGAGGTAACCGATGCACCACAATGTCTGTATCCAGCCCAGGCATATCTTGGTATGACCAGGCGAATATTTCCACATATTCTCTCAGCATCTCGATTAGCCTCCTCTTGACAGAGTCTTCTAAAGCAGCCCCGATCTTGATCTCTCTTCTGGCGTCCTCAGTACCCAGATTAACAATCTCCAACTCTTCCTGATGAGGTTGGATGACCCTTTCCTCTTGCTTCAGTAGTCTGACCAATTCTGCAGGGAGTTCACAGTCTTCCTCACTCTCCTCTTCAGCTTGGTAGATGGGATTGTTGAAATCATACTGAGCCATAACAGAGTCGTTCACAGTGGATGCCAAAAGATCATCTTTGCATGTTTAATGTTTTGTTTTTAGAAAAAGATTTCAATAAAGTCACAGAAAACAAAAACATTGCCATTTTTATTTTTTTTTGAAAAAGTGAGAAAAACAAAAAACAGAAAATAGAAAGACAGGGATCTCAAAATTTGATTGAAAAAACGTCCTTTATTTATAAACATTGTAAACATGATGTGGCCCTACAATGAACCACTACGCCTTGGGCAGAACGTAGGGTTTTCATGCAAAATGGAAAACAAAAAAAAATTACTCTGTCAGTAGAGTAACTTGGACCACTTCCTCAGCTGTCCAATTGTTGATAGATTCGCCTGGTGCACAAGGGCGGACCCAGACATCCAAATCATGATCACTGTCTTCACCATCAGTAGCAAAGACATCTCCGTGGTTCATCAGCCCAGCGCTGGTAAAGGTGCTCGGACCTGCTTGTACGCTTTGCTCTGCTTGGAGAGGCTCGTACCCAATGCCGAATTTGTCTTCCTTGATAGGCAAGTCAACCATCTTGCCCCAGCCCTCAGCTTTGCCGGAGTCAACCACTTCCTTGGCTTGCTTGTACGATGAAATCGAAGCGCCCGGCTTCCTCTGCTCAGCACAAGCTACCCCTTCAAGCGCCACGGTCTCAAATGCCTGGCATAGGGTTTCGTGGATCTCGCCATCCACCTCAACATACTTGAATGAGGAGAGATGACTCACCAGAATTTCCTCTTCACCGCAGACGGTCACAATCTGACCGTTCCAGACATATTTGAGCTTTTGATGGAGAGTCGACGAGACTGCCCCAGCGGCGTGTATCCAAGGACGCCCCAACAAACAGCTATAAGCAGGCTGAATGTCCATCACATAGAATACGATGTCGAACACCTCCGGACCTATCTTCACCGGCAATGTGACTTCACCAAAGACAGAACGCTTGGATCCATCAAATGCACGAACTATCAGGTCACTGGGAGTGAGCACAACTCCCTCGACATCGATCTTCTTTAGAATCTGCTTGGGTAGGACATTCAGGGACGACCCGGTGTCCACTAGCACGTGAGATAAAACAGCTCCTTTACACTCCAAAGTGATGTGCAAGGCTTTGTTATGATTGTGTCCCTCAGGCGTTAGGTCTTGGTCAGTGAAACCTACACCGTGCCTGGTGCTCACGTTGGCTAGTACACCTTCCAACTGGTTGACGGATATCTCTTGCGGGACGTATGCCATATTCAGCATCTTAAGCAAAGCGTCCCGATGTGCCTCAGAACACATCAGCAAAGAGAGAATCGAAATTTTTGACGGAGTTTGATTGAGCTGATCTACAATCTTGTAGTCACTCTTTTTGATAATTTTCATGAACTCCTCAACATCTTTTTCAAAAGAACCCTCAGCCTCCTTCTGAGCCGGTTCCTCGTCAACCACAGCTTGCTTGCCCTTAGCTCTTGCAGATGCCTCAGCAGTAGCATCCCTCAAAGGCTGAGGAGCAAACAGTCGTCCACTCCTAGTGAAACCTCCTGGCCCTCCAACATTGTCCACTACCGGACTTGCAACGGCAGGAGTTCTCACAGGAGCACTGATTGTAACAGGTGTTTGCACAGCTGGTCTTGTCTGGTTACCAGCCCTTCTATCTTGGCGATAGGCGTTGTCGTAACTCCAGGGAACTGCCCTACTAGTTTCAATCTGCCTTCTACCAGGCGCAACAATAGTAGCTGGTGCACGGATGGTTACCGGAGCAGGGATGGTAACCGGAGTATTGCTTGTGATAGGTGCACTGGCAGTCCCACGCCCTCGTCCTTCAGACGGCTTGTAAAATATGGTGACAGTAGACACTGCCCCATTACCTGTAACGGCCCGGCTGAACTGAAGACAGCCCTCATCGATCAGCTTCTGAATACCAACCTTCAGCTGGTCACAACCATTGGTAGCCTCTGAACAGCCCACACAATCTTCTTCACAGCCTGGGTCAACACCCCCCTTCAGTAAACGGCCCTTGATTACCAACAAAGAAGTCTGGACTTCATCAACGTTGATAACCAAGTCTTCAGCCTCTCCATCTTCGACATTGTTAACCCTATGCCCGCCATGCTGAGGCATAGGATTGTTCACCACATTCGGAACTGGAGAGAAGTTGATCGCTTTAGCATCGATCAAGTCTTGGACCTTATGTTGCAAAGCCCGACATCTTTCAGTATGGTGGCCTGGTGCCCCAGAGTGAAAATCACAACGGACGTTTGCATCATAGCCAGGAGGCAGCACTGTTGGAGTAGCCATTGTACGCAATTCCACAAACCCTAACCGGAGTAGTTCGGGTAACAATTCGGCGTACGTCATAGGCAGCGGGTCAAATCTTCTATCAGGATTCAACCTCTGTCTCTGCTGATAAGGATGTTGCTGCTGTTGCTGCTGCTGTCACGGTTGTTGCGGTTGTTGTTGAACTCTCTGTTGTTGTTGTGGACGAGGTTGAGGTGCAGGAATAGTCACTGCAGCCACTGGACGATACCGATCTCTGTTTGTACTTGCTCTGTACACACCCCCTCTGTGCTGTACAGCATTGGTCTCTCCTTCTCTACGGCGAGGTGCCCCAGAGAAGGGTTTCTTGGAAGAAGATGAGGAACCTGCATCATGGATCCTCCCAGCCTTGATTAGACTCTCTGTTCTTTCGCCGCAGATAACGACGTCAGAAAAACTTCCGAATGGGCAGCTTCCCATCCGGTCCATGTAAACACCCTGAAGAGTACTGATGAACATGTCAGTCAACTCCCTTTCCAGCATAGGGGGTTGAACTCTTGCAGCTAGTTCGCGCCATCTCTGGGCGTACTCTTTGAAACTCTCGTTACCTTTCTGACATAGACTCTGCAGCTGAGTCCTGGTCGGAGCCATGTCCATGTTATGCTTATACTGCCTGAGGAACGCCTCACCCAGGTCTCTCCAGCATCTGATGGAATCCCGCTTCAGCTCCATATACCAATCCAAGGATGCCCCAGATAGGCTATCTTGGAAGAAATACATCCACATCTTTTCATCGTCAGTGTATGCGGATATCTTTCTGTAGTATGCCTGCACATGGGTGCGAGGGCAGGAGGTACCGTTGTATTTGTCGAATGACGGCGCCTTGAATTTGTGCGGGATTCTCAGTCCTTCAACCAATCCCATATTAGTAACATCAAAACCGAGGGAGTTTTGACATTCCATTGCCCTGATCTTCTCAGCAAGGGCCTCAACTTTGCGATCTCTCGCATCATTTCTACCCAGAATATCTTCGTCTTCGCTGAACATAGTGAACAAATCCTCTTGTCTGTCAACAATCGGAATTCTGTTACGGGCCGGAGCATGGATGACTCTGGCATTAGCAGCATCAGAAACAATAGGTTGACCGTCAACTCGGATACCCCTCAACTCTTCACCTACAACATAGTTGTTGACGGGGATAGCAGCAGCAGGAACGTCAGGAACTGGGTTTCCTTCTTGCAGAGGCTGGTTGGGCGGTGGCAATGTAGCTTCTTGCCTCTGGACCAGTGCTCGGAGTTCTTCTTGACCTTGCGCAACCCCTTGCATCATGTGAATGAATTGGGCCATGTTAGCCCTCATCTCAGCTAACTCGGCTTGTACTTGGTCCATGTTGCGTTGATGGTTGAGCCTTGTTGAGTAGCGGTGCGGCCTTTGATCAGCTATCCTGTCTGGACACAGGAATGAAGGTGAGAAGACAGCACGAGAACACCTGTTTATGCAAAGATGATGCATGCAATGCTTGTGCAAATGCTTTGTTTTCAAGGAACCCTTAGGGTATTATTTGCAATATTTTGAATATTTACACATTTTAATTGCTCATGGAAATATTTCATTCAATATATTGAGACAAAGAAATACAGCATTTTTGATTCATTACAAAGAGAAAAGGTAAATGACATCCTATGGATCCCTAGAAGCTCGGGATGCTGGAAGACGAGAAGTGCACAACTTCTTGATCTCTCTCTCATAGGCAGCCTCCATGTCAGCTTTCTCTTTTGCAAGTCGATCATACTTCCTCTTCCAGAATTTGGAAGACTGAGGAAGCAGAGAAGTCCAAGTGTCGTTCGGATCGTCGATCACTCGATGCTCGAGAAATTCAATCATAGCATCTTTCTCCTTGAGCTGCTGCAGCAATTCCTCCCTTTCACGGATCCAGGCACGCGAAAGGTCTTCTTCTCTCAACTCCTCTACACGTTGGGTAGGGAGGGTTGAAGGCCCAGCCATATCCAACAGTGTAGGTCTTGGATGATCATACGGCATCAGGTAGGTGGCAGCTCTTTGTCTGACCCAAGAGGTGTATGGCTCCAAAGCAATGCAGTTCTTCGGACCCAACTCATTCCTACTCTTCTTGTGAATACTGCGCCAAGCACGGACAAATCTGGTTTTCAGGCCTTGGGGATCTTTACCCTCCTGAAAGAACACACCTTCTAACAGAATGCTATTAGGTTTATCCTTTAGGGGGAACCCAAGCTGACGTCGTGCAAGAATAGGATTGTAAGTAATCCCACCACATGTGCCAAGAAGAGGCACATTAGGGAATTCCCCACAATAGTCGATGATCTGGACGGTATCATACACGCGATCATACCAGGTGATATCATCATTGGTGAGAGACATGAGTCTCTGAGACCACCGTAGACATCCCTTGTTCTCCTTGAAAGCAACTGTCTGCGGCAAGTGCGAAATAAACCACTTGTACAGCAGGGGTAAACAGCAGACAATAACTCCTCCATTCTTCATATTCCTCAGGTGCAAGGAAACATAAGCATCGCCCAACAAGGTCGGAACTGGATTAAGGACTGCAAAGATCCTAATGGCATTCATGTCCACGAACTTGTCAAAGTTGGGAAATAGCACCAATCCATAGATGAGCAACACAAATAGAGCCTCAAAGGCGTCCTCACTCGTGGCCTTCCCGTAGAAGGTTGCTTGGGCAATGAGGAACTCGGAAGGAAAACCCTGAATTCCGCCTTTGGTAGTCAGATTAGCTCTAATCAGATCTTCATCTATATGCAACAAGCTAGAAATCTCTCGAGCAGATGGAATACTCTCTAGGCCACTGAACGGCACTTGATCCAGAATCGGAATCCCAATAAGATGAGAGTATTCTTCCAAAGTCGGCAATAGCTGGAAGTCCGGAAATAAGAAGCAATGATGCAACGGATCGTAGAACTGAGCTAGAGTACTCATCAACCCTTCGTCAACCTGAGTGGTGAGCAGAGGTAGAAGCTTCCCATAGCGAGCTTTGAAACCCAAGGGATCTAGTACATACGATGTCAGATTCCTTAACTCTTTTACATCGGGTTGCTTGAAGCTGTATTTCTTTGTATACCTCTTCGGTCTTTCCATGTCTGAAAATTTTGCAAATAAACCCTTTAAGTTCCTTGAAAATTTTCTCTTTTGATGACATGAATGCGGATGAATGCGTGAATGCATGAATGCAACAAACACACTCAAGGATCAAGCAAAGCACACCAAACAAAGGTCGTGGGAAAGCTCTATGTATCCCTAATATCAATCATCCATTTTGGTGGATTTAGGTTTTCACCTTATCGACACCCAAGTTCCATTGATATTAACGGTACATGAACCGGTTCAGACATTCTTAATATCAACCAGCCGCTTTGGTGGATTTAGGTTTTACACCTGATCCGGGATCCATTGATATTAACAATGTTTGAACGACTCAACCACGAATCACGGGTTTGTTGAGAGTCACGAGCATGGAGTCTCTGTTAAGAACCACCCAAAGGGAGTGTACTAGGGTTTAAACCTGCCAGACATGTTCTATCAGAGGTTCCCATAATCATCGTTCCATCTTTCGAATATTATCGGAGGAACGAATACTCGTATTCCAAGAATATTCTCAAGAGAAACTCTTATGAGTGTAGTATCGCGTAACAATCGTATCAGAACTGACATCTGAACGACCTCCGCACTACGGTCCTAAAAATAGGCCAAGATGGGTTTGGTAAACTAAGGTCCTTGGCTTCTGCGGCACATGATTGAAAGAATAATGCCTAACCACAAATAACTTGTGTGACATTATTAGTTCAACATGACCTCCACCAAGTGAATGGGCTCGCAAGTCAACTGGCTAAGGAATACTCCACACCAGTCAACAAGACTATGCCATTCTCCTATCCTAGAGTGCACTCGAGTTCGGGTACAGAACTCATCTCACAGATCACCAAAGCAAACAGCAATGTATATCAAGCAATTCACACATTACAATCAATACAGTGATCCCCAAATTGTACAAAAATAAGTCAAATAGCAAATAACAATATAGCACAACAAAGGTGAAAAGTAGGCACTACCGCCAAGGATGAGTGTTATCCCCAGCAGAGTCGCCACTTTTCTGTAGCAGTGTATTCGTCGCTATATGATTTATCGATTAAACCATAAGCAAAGCATACAATGAAATTTCGAGTCGCCACCGCACTTTTATTTATCCAAAGGACTGGCTAAAAAGCGAACAAAAGCCTAAGAAGTTTTATACGTAGAAAACTAATAAAAAGATCAGAGAGTCTGGGTAAGGGGTAAGTTACGCAATGGGAAGGTGTTAGGCACCCACTACGTCCTAGGTACTCCTAGGGAGCCCTTTTCACACTTGTTGTAAAAGATTGTTATTTGTTATGACATATTGTGCAAACATGAATGGGATGATGAGAAAAGAATATACAATTTTATTGGGTTTGAACGGATGAACCCGTTGCCTACGTACCTTCCATCAAAGGTAAGGATCAAAACACCGTAGTTCGGCTAAAAGATTTCCAAAAGTGGGTTGGGTTCAATTTTAAACACAAGCGCTGAGGCTTTTCATTATCAATGGGAGAAAACTCGACCAAGACCAACATCCACCACGTGAGGATAGCTTCGACGCACTAGAGGGGTTAACCCTGTTTTCAGTACGGAAGTCTTACTGTCGACTCACTAAAGATAAGGTGAGGTTTACATCAACCACAATGATAATTGAAACCTAAGGCTAATGCATGAAAAGATTAACAATGGACAAAGCCAAAACAAGTGAATGAGTGAAGTTAATTGATTGTGATTATGAAAGTGAAGTCAAAGTATGATTAAGATTGATTCAAAGAAGTATTATGAAATGGAGTTTGAAAATAAAAGTCAAGGACTTGGGGTCCAGGTTTTTAGTTTGAAAAACATGAAGAAGTTTGCACAACATCTATGTCAAGTTTGAAATCAAAGTGTGAAAAGGTTTAGGACACAATGAGAGATGAATGGATGAAGATGGAAAGTAAAACTTCTCAGGAGGTTCACTTCTTGAAATCATATGGGGGATGATTCAAGTGTGTCCTTTGGAATGGAAAATAAGTAATGATAAAATAAACAAACAAATGATACCGGATGCCACTCAATGGTCTTACTCCAATCTCACAAACAAAGCGGATATCGGATACCAACGGCTGGATTTACACCAATCTCCTAAAACAGAAATGGATATCAGAGGCCACTCGATGGTCTTACACTAATCTCCTCGAAAGAAAACAAGAATGAAATATGGAAATCAACTGCCAATCTGTCTGGACTTAGGTTAATTCCACATATGATCATAGGAAAGCAAATGCCAACTTGTGGGACTTACAGTTGCACCCTCTCATAAGCTAAGAAAGCAAAACAGGGGTGTCAGATGCCAATCAGTCTGGGCTTACTCTAACATACACAGTATGATCCTAGGAAAACAAATGCCAACTTGTGGGACTTACAATTGTATCCTCCCATACAAACAAAGCAACAAGCAAAGATAAGATGAGTGGCCAATGTGATGGTCTTATACTCACTTCCATATCATAGGAACAAATGCCAAAGCAATGGGCTTACAATTGTCCTCAATGGGTAAACAACAATGACAATGTCACACAGACAAAAGAGATGATCATGCATTAATGGCAATTGATAATGATAAATGCATAACATACAAGCAAACAGGTGCATATGAAGCAATCAGTCAATCAATGAGAATCAAACAGCACACTCTATAGCCAAACAAGGGGGCTCACACAAGAGGGTTTGACTATGAAAGTCCACTGTAATAGGTAAATGTCGCTCTTAACCTTGCCATTGAGAGGCTAAGGTGAAGCAGATGAAAGGAGATGAGGGGTGTGCCTCATTGCTTCTGTCCCTAATCAGGGAGAGCATTATCAGAAAGTGGGGGAGTTCAGAAAGATGGAACTCTCTCCCCATTATTGACTCGATAGATCTTGGGTTTTTATCTCAATGCTACAACCATGTAATGGGAGCAAGGAGAGGACTCACTGAATAGTAGGGGATAGGCTACTTATCCCTTTGATCTACCAATTGCCTTACTTGAAGGACTTTTCCTGCTTGGGGACAATTTTAAACACACACAAGCATGGCCTCTTAAGGAGGACTTCAGACAGTTTGCCCGGCCAAATAACGGGCCGGGTCTCCAGACTACATGAAGAAGAAGTAATTATACCTCAAAAGCAATTGCTAAATAGCAAAGCAAGCAAGTTCAGAGAACTTAAGCAACTAAAAGGGTACCTGAAATAGTCCAACTAATTAGCAAACAGTTCAACAGTTTAAATCAAAAGAAATGAAACAACAGTTAACAATAAACAGGAGTGCAAAAGCACCAAACCAAGCTCATATAAGTCATACCACCTACAAAACAAAGGTTAGCACATGATATATAATCAAACTCAACCAAATTTGTATGGTTTCCTTGAAGCACTATGCTTAACCTGAAACAGATGAACTCAACATAAGTCCACAAGACCACTAGGGCAAGCCTAGGGTCAAAAACAAAAGGGAAAGTCAAAACAGCAAACAAATGGTCAACCAAAGTCAAGTTCAAGCATTTAAGAAGCAAGCAAAATTGGATTCAAACTCATATCATGCATCATTATCATTTTATAGACCAAAGAAGACAAGGCATGGCAAAAGGAAGCATACAAAAGGTCAACAGCAAGACCAAGCTCAAAAGCAAATATAAACATTTCCAAAAATTATGAAATAATTCATACTCAATCACAATCCATAACATAGCATGCATATGAAATTTCAGCTCAATTGGATCATGGGAAGATAGTCAATTAAAATCAGGAAGTCAACACAATTTCAAGTAAGCACAAAGAAGGTCAACAATCATGGGTCAACTTCAAAAAATCATAACAAAATGAAAACAGATGAGAAATGGATGGGATTAACACCAATGCAAAGCTCAAGATGTCTAGTATGCACATATGAAATTTCATGATCATACAATAAGGCATGAGGATTTCCCAAATGAAATGGCAAGAGGTGTCACATAAAGTCAACATTTGACTAGGCAGGGAAGAAAATTCACAAACAAATAAGAAATGGCATCATTAAATCCAAGAAAATTCATACACAAACTAGACATATGAGAGAGGGGTCATGCAAAATTTGGGGTCAATTGGAGGCCAGGAAGCATGTCAACAAAATTCAGCAAATTGCACATCCATGGTGTGACACAAGTTGTCACACCCTACTTCAAAAATTCAAAGCTCTCAATCCACATATGATAAAATCATGAAATTTACACCAAAATAAACATGAATGAGTGTAGATTATGCACAAAAAATTCAACTCAAATGGATGTAACATGGTCATTTCACAATGGTTTTGGCAACATGTATCATTTTTGGTCACATAATACAAACCCTAAGGCCATTTAAAAACCAATGATCCAAAAAATTATTAAAAATAATGATAAAAAACTAGACAATCTCATGATCATGATGCAGAAAACCCCACTGGATTTGGAATTGAAATGAGCAAGTTGTGATTTTTCAAAGATGTGATGATCAAATGGAATATTCATTGAAATTAAAATGGATTAATTGGATTTAATTTGGTCCGAGTGGCATATTGGTAATATTCCAGACTACTTATGGGAACGCCGCGTTTTGGACACAGAAACGGAATGTTTCTATTGGTCCAAATCCAATGAAACAGTAACAAAGCCAGGAAATACACGTGAAAACAAGCTTTCTGGAAAAATGGCTAGGGTTTTGTTCAACAACATCATGTGCTCATCATCATCAATTCGTATTTTTCACAAAAATCCCAGAAACTAAAACTAAATACATACAAATGTTCAGTATAGCATGGCAAACAAGATTCCAACATCAGTTTTCATTTAAACAACACACATACTCTGAATCGAGCAGAAGAAAGTTCAACATCACACTTTGTTCATGAATGAAAACTTCCAGAAATAAGCAATCAATACATCAACAGAACCAATAGACTATACATATGACAAATCCAGGCATGGTTTTCATGGAAACAAACTAATAAAGGAGAATCGAGCAAAAATGCATTTGAACAAGCAATTTCAAATCCAGATTTCTAGCAACCTATTCAACCATTTTTCATGATACAAACTGCAGTAGACTCAGCATACCAAGACCTAACTAAAGCATGTAGTAATTTGGCAAATGGAGGAAATCGAAACTTACTTGATTCTGAAGAAAAGTTAAGATGCAGTGGTTATTTGTATGTTTCAAACTCCAACAGACCCTCCTTATGCTTTGGTATGGTGGAAACTTGAGGGAACTTGGCTCAGCAAGGCTTAGAATTCTCCAAATCTTAATTTACCATTGTTGGTGCATAAAGAAAACAGAACATGGAATGTTGTTCCAGCAAGGATTTGATGCTTGTAGAGAGCTCAAAATGATGTCCAGGTGATGATAGAAACAGGTGTGCTCGAAGGTTTTGGGGTTTATGAGCAGAAATTGTAAAATGGCCAAAATGCAAATTGAGAGAATGAGATCTGTTCTGTGGTCTGCAGCTGCCTCTAGGGTTTGGAATGGACAGAAAATATGCTTATATTCATCTGTTTAGCATTGCTTAATGAAGTCCTAAGTTGGATTAGCTCAAATGAAGTTAAATGCATAAATTGCTAATTTGGAAAATTGCACATGGAGGGGTATGATCCTGGCCGAGTTGGGCCTCAAAACATGTTGCAAATGACAATTAAAACAAGTTCCAAAAAGCCAAATATGCTGAAATGGTTTAATTCCAAAAGTCAAACTTTGGTCAAACTTGGATTTTAAATGAAACAAGTCAAAAAATGCCATTTTGATTGGCAGGGTTTTGGTGAATGATGAATGAATTTTTGGAAAGAGGGGATTAAATGGAGTTTGTAGGAAAAAACCCCATCAAATTTGGCCAAAGGAATCATGAGATATGGCCTTTTGAAGTTCATGAAAATGTGAAAATGATTTGACCATATCTTGCAAACCAATCATGGGATTTGAGAGTTCTTGGACTTTTTGAAAATGGGAGAACAAGATCTTCAACTTTCATGTTGGGAAAAAATTCATTTGAAGCTTGTATCATGATGCAAGTTGAGGATCAAGAAGTTTCCATTTTTGGCAGTTAAAATTACAGGTCCAGTTTCTATTTTTGGAAATTTTCTGATTGGCTTCAAATTCTTCAATGATGTTGATTGCCATGATATATGAGGCCTATTGGGACATGAATAAGCTCCCTCAAACCATTTCCATCCATCAAAACCATAGAATCAACCACAGTTGACCAACTTTGACTTTCTAGGGTTTTTGACTGTCTGTGCATGAACTGATGGCTTCTGAACATCCAACCCTTGACTTGAACACTTCAAATGGACCCTCTAGTCATGTGACCTTGTTGGACAAACCCTAGGGCCTTGGCTCCTTGAGAAATACCCTTGCTTGCTTGGTTGACTGATCTCCTGATCAGTTTGACCTAATTCTTGCTTTGCTTGCTCTTGAGGCAACTGGGGACAATGCAATGCTATGCAATGTATCATGATATGCTATGACCTAATATGAGATGGTGTGTACAATGATAGGTGCAAATTTGAGGTGCTACAGCTGCCCCTATTCAATCAGCTGGGAACCCGAACGGATGATAGCAACGGTTGTCAGACTTTCAGGGTAAACAGGGATTGAATACAAAAGAACCGTAGAAATTTGCACCGACTGGATATAATACAAAGTAACCACGTCATTTACCAATGACAAACTGCATGACAGCTTCAGAAAAGCAAAACCATTTACCGATGGTTGAAGAACTGGAACCTTGATATTTACCGATATCAACTTCAGCACGACCATTTACCGATGGCGGCTGGGGAAAACAAACTTCTGAAAAACAAAACCATTTACCGATGGCTAAAACTTGATATTTACCGATATCAACTTCAGCCAGACCATTTACCGATGGCTGCTGGGAAAACATCTTGAGAAAAACAGAACCATTTACCGATGGTTAAAAACTTGATATTTACCGATATCAACTTCAGCCAGACCATTTACCGATGGCTGCTGGGAAACAAATGATGTTGAAAGGAAGCAAGACCATTTACCAATGAAGGCCATGCTATACACGCTAAATCACCTAGCATGCAAACATCCACAACAATCCAAGATATACATATGCTCACACTCTAAGCCATAAACAGTCCATTCACCATTGCATACATAACAGATACATTCACAGCATTATGCATACCATCATACATCATCAGCATATTTATCACAGAATCATATTCATATCATGCCAAATAATAAATCACAGTATTAGCACACTCTACTAATACCTATACTGCTCAAAACAACGGGAAATGATCCCTACCATATCATACATGCAATATATCATTCACCAATATAGGCCAATCATCAAATATGTACACATAATTCCATTCCAAAACGTACACCATATTCAAATATCAAATTTTCACTTTTCCAACAGCGTTAACCCGTTAACGCCCTGGGTTAACCCGTTAACGCAAAACAGAAATTTATTTTTTTAATTATCATAACAGTGTTAACCGGTTAACGCCCTGGGTTAACCCGTTAACGCAAGACAGAATACAAATTTAACAGTTTTTCAACAGTGTTAACCGGTTAACGCCCTGGGTTAACCTGTTAACGCAAGACAGAAAGCTGTCCCTGCGCTAACACGAAACAGAATGCAGATTTCTCCGCATTTTCCGCCGTTGGAGGACTTCCGGACCTCCGATTTCGATTCCGTAAAAAGCTACACTTCCAGGAAATTACAACTCATCCAAATACGGATCCATTCACAGTTTTAACGTAATTTATTCATCACAATTTACAACATTCATCATCCTGATTAGGGTCAATTCAATGGCTTATTACTACCCATTACATGTTAACCCATAATACCCATTAAACGACGATAAACCCCCCTTACCTGAGTTAATCCGGCAATTGATTCTTTGACCTTCAACAATCGTGAATTCTCCTCTTGAGCCCTAGCCTCTTCTTCTCCCTTTCTCAGTTTCTTCTCTTTCTCTCAATGTTACGTGTTCTCTGCTTTCACGTGAAAACCCTTTTTACCAAATGGGACCTTTTTACTGATTTTAACTTTTATTATTCCAATAATAATAATCCAATAATATTCCAATTATTTAATTAAATTAATAAATATACTATTAACTTAATTTAAATAATTATCATATTTTATCGGGGTGTTACAACTCTCCCCCACTAAAAGAGTTTTCGTCCTCGAAAACATACCTCAAGCGAATAACTCTGGATAAGACTCCTTCATCTGACTCTCAAGTTCCCAAGTCACATTGCCACCTGCTGGTCCTCCCCAAGCTACCTTTACCAAAGCAATCTCTTTACCCCGCAACTGCTTCAACTCTCGATCCTCGATCCTCATAGGTGATGTTTCAACAGTCAGGTTATCTCTCACTTGTACATCATCTACTTGGACCACATGCGACGGATCAGGAATGTACCTCCTCAACTGAGACACATGAAAAACCTCATGCAAATTCGCAAGTGACGGCAGTAAAGCGATACGATAGGCTACCTCCCATATCCTCTCCAAAATCTGATAAGGACCAATAAATTGAGGTGTCAACTTCTTCGACTTCAAAGCTCGACCAACCCCAGTTATCGGAGTAACACGAAGAAACACATGATCTCCCTCTTGGAACTCAAGTGACTTCCTCCTCTTGTCGTGATAACTCTTCTGACGACTCTGAGCAATCCTCATCTTCTCCTGAATCATCTTAATCTTTTCCGTAGTTTGTTGAACAATCTCCGGTCCAACCACAACACTCTCACCGGACTCATACCAACATAAAGGTGTCTGACATCTCCTACCATACAAAGCTTCAAACGGTGCCATACCAATGCTCGAATGAAAACTATTGTTGTAGGTAAACTCAATCAAAGGTAAATGACAATCCCAAGCACCTCCTTTTTCCAAAACACAAGCCCTCAAAAGATCCTCCAGTGACTGAATCGTCCTCTCAGTCTGACCATCAGTCTGCGGATGATATGCAGAACTCAATCTCAGCTTAGTTCCCAAAGCCCTCTGCAAACCTTCCCAGAACTTCGAGGTGAATCTAGGATCTCTGTCCGAAACAATACTCGACGGAATACCATGCAAACTTACAATTTTCTCAATATACAACTCAGCTAATCTCTCTAACGGATAATCCATTCTGATCGGAATGAAATGAGCCGATTTTGTCAATCTGTCAACAATCACCCAAATAGCTTCGAAGTTCTTAATTGTCCTCGGTAAACCAGAAACAAAATCCATACTGATACTATCCCACTTCCACTCTGGAATAGCCAACGGTTGCATTAGCCCAGACGGCTTCTGATGCTCAATCTTTGACTTCTGACAAATCAAACAAGAATAAACAAAACTCGCAATTTCTCTTTTCATTCCCGGCCACCAAAATAACTTTTTCAAATCATGATACATCTTCGTAGCCCCAGGATGAATACTCAGGCCACTACGATGTCCTTCCTCAAGAATACTCTTCTTAAGTTCGGTAACATCCGGAATACACACCCGATTACCAAATTTCAAAACACCATTCTCATCAACTCTGAATTCACCACCTTGACCTTGATTCACTAGAGTCAACTTATCAACCAAAAGCACATCGGATTTCTGACCCTCTCTAATCTCATCCAGAATACCACTCGTTAACTTCAACATTCCCAATTTAACACTATTGTGAGTACTCTCACACACCAAACTCAAGTCTCTAAACTGCTCAATTAAATCCAATTCCTTAACCATTAACATAGACATATGCAATGATTTCCGACTCAATGCATCAGCCACTACGTTTGCTTTACCCGGATGGTAATTCAAACCAAAGTCATAATCCTTCAGAAACTCTAACCATCTCCTCTGTCTCATATTCAGCTCTTTCTGATCAAACAAATACTTTAAACTTTTATGGTCACTGAAAACCTCAAATCTTGACCCGTACAAGTAATGCCTCCATAACTTCAGAACAAATACCACAGCTGCCAACTCTAAATCGTGTGTCGGATAGTTCCTCTCATGAACCTTCAGTTGTCTCGAAGCATAAGCTATAACCTGCTTATTCTGCATCAAAACACCACCCAAACCCAACAATGAAGCATCACAGTAAACCTCAAATGGTTCCGATGGACTTGGTAATATCAGAATAGGAGCAGTAGTTAACCTTCTCTTTAATTCTTGGAAACCTTCTTCACATTTTGAGTCCCAAACAAACGCTTGCCCCTTTCTAGTCAACATCGTCAACGGTAACGCCAACTTAGAAAATACCTCAATGAATTTCCTATAATAACCTGCAAGTCCAAGAAAACTCCTTATCTCAGAAACTGACTTCGGAGCTTCCCACTTAGATACCGCTTCTATCTTAGAAGGATCAACAGCAACACCACCTCTTGAAACCACATGACCAAGAAAACTAACCTCTTCTAACCAAAATTCACACTTGGACAGTTTAGCAAATAACTTCTTTTCTCGTAGAACTCCTAAAACCACTCTCAAATGTTCAGCATGCTCTTCTTCAGATTTCGAATACACCAAAATATCGTCAATAAACACCACAACAAACTTGTCTAGGTACGGATGGAAAATCCTATTCATATACTCCATAAATACCCCAGGCGCATTAGTCACACCAAAAGGCATTACAGAATACTAATAATGTCCATACCTTGTTCTGAAAGCAGTCTTCTGAATATCCTCAGTTTTCACACGTATCTGATGATACCCCGATCTCAAATCTATTTTGCTGAACACACTCGCACCAACCAACTGATCCATCAAATCATCAATCCTCGGCAAAGGATACCGATTCTTGATCGTCACTTTATTCAGTTGCCTGTAGTCCACACACAACCTCATAGTACCTTCTTTCTTCTTAACCAATAACACTGGTGCGCCCCACGGTGACACACTCGGACGAATAAATTTCTTATCCAACAGATCTTCCAGCTGACTCTTCAATTCAGTTAACTCAACAGTAGACATACGGTACGGAGCCATCGACATCGGCCTAGTACCAGGTACCAAATCAATCGAGAACTCAACTTCACGCTCTGGCGGTAATTCAATCACTTCTTCAGGAAACACATCAGGGAAATCACACACCACGGCTAGATCGCAAATCACCAGTTTATTTTTAGCCTCCAAAGTCGCTAACAGCATAAACAACTCTTCCCCATCTGCTACTGCCTCATCATAGGGAGTGTAATACTTCGACAGCTCTATGAACTTAGCAGCATACTCAGTAACAGACCGGTTGCCCTGCTTCAATTCTAAGAACTCTATCTCTTTCTTTCCTCTGACATCCTCTGGAAAGTACTTCCTCAGGAATCTCTCTCTGAACACCGCCCAAGTGATCTCAGCACTCCCAGCAGCTTCCAACTCAGTGCGGGCAGCAACCCACCAATCATCTGCTTCCTCTGACAGCATATGCGTATCGAACCTGACCTTCTGGTTATCGGCACACTCAGTCACTCGGAAGATCCTCTCGATCTCCTTCAACCACTTCTGAGCACCATCTGGATCGTATGCTCCCTTGAACATTGGAGGATTGTTCTTCTGGAACTCACTCAGTTGACGAGCAGCTCCCAATCCCACAACATTCGGGTTCCCTCCAAGTACTCCAGCTAGCATACCCAGAGCCTCAGCAATCGCAACATCGTCTCTACCTCTTCCAGCCATCTCTATTCTGAGAACCCAACAAGCTAAAACAACAAGTACTGATAGGGTTACACAACACCTATCACATACAGGGAAATAGAATTATTACGACTCGACTCGACCGACTATGCTCTGATACCACTTATGTAACACCCTTCTAAAATACCCCAATAATAATTAAAACAACAAATATAAATCAGAGTAGATATGCAATTTCAGGGTGTCACACTTGACACTTCACACCATTCACCAAAATAGTTTGTCATGCTCATTTAATAATCAAAATAAAATATTGCACAATTCGCAGCGGATATGCAAACCATGTAACACATTACATGTAAAATTATTCAACAACCAAATGAAAACAAGGTAAAACATCCCGTCCCGATGTTACATATACCAGAGCATGACCCACTAAGGAACTACACTAGACTTCAAGCACTAGCTTCTACTCAATCACTGCTCGTTACCTGAAACATAGTTGTAAGGGTGAGTTCCTCAATCGATATAATAAGCATTATAAAATATCATGTAATGCTAAGTAATTTAACACATTTCATCACCCAAATCAGATCACACATTCAGCAACGGCAACATCAACTCAAAATCATAATCATACTCAACCCAACACAAAACACACGTATAATATTGGAATACATCCATTCATATTATACGCCATACATACATTATGCAATGAGACTCTATGCATGCGGTACCGACTATTCATGAACACATAGTTCAACCTCACCGATCAAACCCAGATACGGCTACCAAGCTCACTAGTCCCACTCATTTGAGACCTAGTGACTCACTCACTAATTCCTCACCATGGGAATTCGCTACCACCCCAAGGGCTATGCTATGCACGCTAAATCACCTAGCATGCAAACATCAACAACAATCCACAATAACTCACTCACTAATTCCTCACCATGGGAATTAGCTACCACCATAAAGGCCATACTATGCACGCTAAATCACCTAGCATGCAAACATCCACAACAATCCAAGATATACATATGCTCACACTCTAAGCCATAAACAGTCCATTCACCATTGCATACATAACAGATACATTCACAGCATTATGCATACCATCATACATCATCAGCATATTTATCACAGAATCATATTCATATCATGCCAAATAATAAATCACAGTATTAGCACACTCTACTAATACCTATACTGCTCAAAACAACGGGAAATGATCCCTACTATATCATACATGCAATATATCATTCACCAATATAGGCCAATCATCAAATATGTACACATAATTCCATTCCAAAACGTACACCATATTCAAATATCAAATTTTCACTTTTCCAACAGCGTTAACCCGCTAACGCCCTGGGTTAACCCGTTAACGCAATACAGAAATTTATTTTTTTAATTATCATAACAGTGTTAACCGGTTAACGCCCTGGGTTAACCCGTTAACGCAAGACAGAATACAAATTTAACAGTTTTTCAACAGTGTTAACCGGTTAACGCCCTGGGTTAACCTGTTAACGCAAGACAGAAAGCTGTCCCTGCGCTAACACGAAACAGAATGCGGATTTCTCCGCATTTTCCGCCGTTGGAGGACTTCTGGACCTCCGATTTCGATTCCGTAAAAAGCTACACTTCCAGGAAATTACAACTCATCCAAATACGGATCCATTCACGGTTTTAACGTAATTTATTCATCACAATTTACAACATTCATCATCCTGATTAGGGTCAATTCAATGGCTTATTACTACCCATTACATGTTAACCCATAATACCCATTAAACGACGATAAACCCCCCTTACCTGAGTTAATCCGGCAATTTATTCTTTGACCTTCAACAATCGTGAATTCTCCTCTTGAGCCCTAGCCTCTTCTTCTCCCTTTCTCAGTTTCTTCTCTTTCTCTCAATGTTACGTGTTCTCTGCTTTCACGTGAAAACCCTTTTTACCAAATGGGACCTTTTTACTGATTTTAACTTTTATTATTCCAATAATAATAATCCAATAATATTCCAATTATTTAATTAAATTAATAAATATACTATTAACTTAATTTAAATAATTATCATATTTTATCGGGGTGTTACACATGTCCTCCATAAGGAACAGAATGACAGTGGGAGATTATGTTTTCTACCTCATCTTCAAGAACACATCGACAGAAGATACCGTCGGCGCCTCTTTTGAAAAGTAGAGACTCATCCCAATAGTAATGTTTAAGATCGTGGAAGAATTTTTTCTTTTGTTGGTAAGTCAAGTCTGGTGGAAGCACCCCAGCTGCTAAGTAGTTGACGAAGTCAGCGTACCATGGCAATGTGGTTTTAGTGTAAATTGCTTCCACTACCTCGGTTGTTTTGGTATCCTTATAGGTTAATGCATATTTAGCTGTATTGCTTTCCAGTTGGCCTATGAGTCGTTCGTAAGGGAAATTGTCGTTTATAGGCACTCGTTCAGGTTCAATACCTTCCATTCTTGATTTCTAGGTCAAACTCTTGTAGTAGTAAGATCCACCTTAGGAGTCTTGGTTTGGTGTCCTTTTCATTTAACAGGTACCTAATTGCACCATGGTCGGTATAGATAATTATCTTTGCTCCTACTAGATAGGAACGAAATTTATCCAAAGTGAACATTACGGTTAAAAGTTCTTTTTTTTTTGTGGTGGCGTAGTTTATCTATGCAGGGTCTATGGTTCTACTTGCGTAGTATATTGCATGAAGTTTCTTATCCCTTATTTTCCCTAAGACTACGCCTACAACATAGTCACTAGCATCACACATGATTTCAAAAGGTAATCTTCAATTGGGCGGTTGCATGATAGGTGCGGTGATAAGAGTTGTTTTCATTTGTTCAAACACCACTAGGCATTTGTCATCAAAGATGAATTCCGCGTCTTTCATCAATAAGCCAGTCAGTGGTTTGGTGATTTTTGAGAAATCTTTAATGAATCGCCGGTAGAAACCGGCGTGTCCTAAGAAGCTTCGTATTTCTCTTATGGTTTTCGGAGGCTGAAGGTTTTCTATAACTTCTATTTTTTCCTTGTCGACTTCAATCCCCTTATCGAATACTATGTGTCCGAGTACGATCCCTTGTCGGACCATGAAATTGCATTTTCCCCAGTTTAGCATGAGGTTCACTTTTACGCATCTTTTAAGTACCATTTCAATATTCGATAAACATCCTTCAAAGCTCTGTCCGCATACATAGAAATCGTCTATGAAGACTTCCATGATGTCATCTATAGGATCAGCGAAAATTGACATCATGCATCTTTGGAATGTTGCGGGAGTGTTACACAGTCCGAACGACATTCGTCGGTAGGCGAATGTACCATAGGGAAATGTGAAGGTCGTTTTCTCTTGGTCGTCAGGATGCATAGGAATTTGGAAAAATCCCGAATAACCGTCTAAGTAGCAGAAGTGAGAATGCTTAGCCAACCGTTCAAGCATTTAATCGATAAACGGTAAAGGAAAATGATCCTTCCGAGTGGCTTTGTTTAATTTTCTATAATCAATGCACATTCTACTTCCAGTAACCATTCTTTGTGCTATAGATTCGCCTTTTTCATTATTAACAATTGTGACGCCTCCCTTCTTCGGTACGACATGTACTGGGTTGACCCATTGACTATCGGATATTGGGTAGATAGTACCCGCTTCTAATAGCTTTTGCACTTCTTTCTTTACTACATCACTCAGAATGGGATTTATCCTTCTTTAATATTCTCTAGACGTCTTACTGTCTTCCTCTAGCATTATGTGATGCATGCATATGGAAGAGCTCATTCCTTTTAGATCTGAGATATTGTAGCCTAATGCAGTTGGATATTTTCTTAAAACGTGTAGAAGCTTTTCGGTCTCTATCTGCCCTAAGTCTGCATTGACTATTACAGGTCGCTCGAGTTCAGTGCCTAGGAATTCGTACTTGAGATTTTTGGGTTGCGTTTTAAGTTCTAGGGTTAGTTTCTTTAGGCAAGGCATTTGATCATGCGTTAGTGCTAGCCATTCACTTAGGCTGTCATCTTGGAATTCCTCACTCCAATTTTCATCTTTAAAAGTAGGAGGCCTTGGAATATTTAGTATTTCAGAGTATGATGTTTGTTCATTCTCCATTTCTCTTATACATTCGCCGATGACATCCAGCAGACAACAAGTGTCGTCTATAGCTGGTGCCTTTAAGAATTGCGTCAAAATGAATATAACTTTTTCCTCACCAACTTCAAAGGTTAGCTTGCCTTTCTTAATATCTATAATAGCTCCGGTAGTAGCTAGGAATTCTCTTCCTAATATGATAGGGATGTTGGAATCCTCTTTTATATCCATGATTATGAAATCAGTAGGAATATAGAATTGTCCTATGCGTACCGGAACGTTTTCTAACATACCTACGGGAAATTTAACAAAATGATCTACAAGTTGTACGGACATCCTAGTAGGTCTTAGTTCTCCTATTTTAAGCCTTTCGCATATGGACAAGGGCATTAAGCTAATACTGGCTCCTAAGTCGCATACTGCTTTGTCTATGACAAACTTTCCGATTACACGGGGTATGGAGAAACTCCCTGGGTCTTTCAGCTTAGGAGGCATATTATTTTGTATTATGGCGTTACACTCAGCAGTAAGTGTAACAGTTTCGTTATCCTCTATCTTCTTCTTGTTAGAAAATATTTCCTTAAGAAACTTAGCATATGAGGGCATTAAGTGATAGCTTCCGTAAAGGGTATCGTGATATTCAATTGTTTTAGAAGCTCTACAATTTTTTTAAATTTCCCTATACTTTTAGATTTAACAAGTCTTTGAGGATAAGGGATATGAGGTTTATACGGTTGTGGAGGCACATAAGGTTCTTCTTTCTCTACGACCTCTTCGCTTTTATCTTCCTCTAGTCCATCTTCCTTCTCAGTTTCCTTATCAGGGTCTTGGTGCATGGATGGGTTTTCAATCCTAGGGTCGGTCGGTCTAGTTATGTCCCACTTCGTAGTATAATAGCATTTGCATGACCTTTTGGGTTTGGTTGCGGTTGTCCAGGAAATGTGCCTGTAGGGGTAGCAGTAGGTGCTTGTTGCTGAGCCACTTGCGAGATTTATGTTTCCAACATTTTGTTATGGGTGGCTAAAGCGTCTATCTTGTTTGCTAACTACTTGATTTGCTCACTAGTGTGTATGTTTTGATTTAGGAAATCCTTATTTGTTTGGGATTGGGTAGCTATGAAGTTTTCCATCATTATTTCTAGGTTAGACTTCCTAGGAGCATTTTGAGTATTTGTGGCAACTTTGTGATATCCTGGTGGTACAGCAGGTGCTTAGGTTGGTGCATACAATGCATTATTATTTTTGTACGAAAAGTTAGGATGGTTCTTCCAACCTGGGATATAGGTGTTTGCGTAAGGGTTTCCTTGAGTATAGTTTACCTGGTCTATGGAGACTCCTATCAGAAGCTGACATTCAGGGGCAACATGCCCAGGAACTCCGCATATCTCACATGTTGGTGTTACGGCAGCCACATTGGATGCAGGTGTTATGGTCAAGTTGTCTATCTTTTGAGTAAGAGCGTCTACCTTAGCATTGACATGGTCAAGACTACTTAATTCGTACATACCGCCTTTCATGGGAGGTTTCTCTATGGAGGTTCTTTCGCTTCCCCACTGGTAATGATTTTGGGCCATACTTTCGATAAGTTAATAGGCCACATTGTAGGGTTTATCCATCAGTGCGCCACCTGAGGCAGCGTCTATTGTCAATCTTGTGTTGTACAAGAGACCATTGTAAAAGGTATGGATGATCAACCACTCTTCTAGACCGTGATATGGACAAAGCCTCATCATGTCTTTGTATCTCTCCCAAGCTTCAAAAAGTGATTCATTATCTTTTTGTTTAAACCCGTTTATTTGGGCTCTTAGCATTGTCGTCTTACTAGGTGGGAAATATTGTGCTAAGAAAACTTTCTTCAACTCGTTCCACGTAGTGATAGAGTTGGATGGTAGAGACTGGAGCCAAGCTCTAGCTCTGTCTCTTAATGAGAATGGGAAAAGATATAGTCTTATAGCTTCGGGGCTGAGCCCATTTGCTTTCACTGTGTCTGCATATTGCAAAAACATTGACAAATGTAGGTTCGGGTCCTCCGTGGGACTACCTGAAAATTGGTTTTGCTGTACGACTGACAACAACAAAGGTTTTAGCTCGAAATTATTAGCCTCGATGGCAGGGGTGGCGATGTTGTTATGTGGTTCATCCTGCGAAGGGATTGCGTAGTACATAAGAGGACGGTACTGCGGTCCTTCGGCCATCTCTGGTTATATAACTGGTTCAGGAATAGGGAGATTAGGATCGGGAAGATTTAGCTTGATACGATGTTCTCGTATCAGTTCTCGTATCAGGTCTCGTATCCGGCGTTCTAATCTTAGATAACGCTCAGGTTCGTCGAGCGGTAGCTTTAATTTCTCGCCTTGAGAGCGAGTACTTGGCATACACTCGACAAATTAGAAAGGGAAATAGAATTGTTTGCCTTAGTCTACATCGGGAAACACTGGAGTTACGATATCGACTAAATAAGTCCCCGGCAGCGGCTCTAAAAACTTTATCGCGACTTAGTAAGTCTATGGGAATCGTGACTGCAAGTGCGCAATCGTATCGCGTAGTTTTAAAGATTATCGAACCCAAAAGGACTAATAATTGAACGTATCGTTATCTAATGTTACTATGTAAATCTAAGGTTGAGGAACGTTCTAAGATTGAAGGGATAAAGAGAAATAATTATAACATGGACAAAATATTAATAAAGATATTGAATAAAGGGATATCGGTATGTAACACATCAAACTTCGGGGATTCGATAGATAGTTGGTGTAATCTTAAAGATCAAAATATTCTTCAGTAGAAATTATTTATAAAAAGGACTTTGTCTGACACTCTCATTTTTATTGACTCTGACCATACTCTTAAACCAGAATGCTTGGCTCTCGCGGTCTCATTATGAATTTTAAAGTAATTTTGAATATGAATATAGTCTAATTAATCCTAAAGCGCTTTCGCTGTGTTTAGGATTAATGCCTAGTTTCAGTTATCCGGTTAAAGTCTCACACTCTCGTTTTTATTAACCGTAATCTTTGTTTGCTTTGTACTCTCGTACGAAAAACAGTTTTGAATAAAACAAGAAACTAAAACCGGAAAATAATATTTTATAAAATCCAACACCAATTATTTACGAATCCCGTCATTTCGACGGTCTTTACATACTGATACCTAGAGATTTAGCCAGACATGGATCCAGTAACAGACATGGTATTCAGATAATTAAGCATACAATAAGGCATAAGTAATTAAAATGGAAATTAAAATAAAACCTAGAATATAAATCAAGAACTTGGAATGAATCATGATTCTTCAAATTAAACAATGCCGACAAGCTTTGACAATATAGTACAATAAATTGCAATAGCCCCTGATGTGGAGAATCTATTACTTTTACAAAGTAAGAAACTACCTAAGAAAATCTAACCAAAAAATCTGACTGGAAAAAAATGCACTCCTCGTGAGAAAAACCGACCCTCCTTTATATACTTCCACTCTCCCTAATTGTAGCATTGGTTGGTTGAAAAAGTAAGTGAAAATCATGGCTAAAAATGTGGAGGCCGTGGCTTAAAAGGTGGAGAGGAATAAGGGAGACCGGGTTGATGGTGGCTGCCACAACCCTAATATGGTCTCCGTGGCCGGCGCCACCTTTTATGGGATGGGCGCCACCACTCCCTTTAGGTCATGTGGCAGGCGCCACACACCCAAGTGGTGGGCGCCACACGTCCATTTGGTGTGGTAAGCGCCATGCTTTATATTTTTCTCCATTTTCTTCTCTTTTTCTTTCCTTTTTTCTATTTTCCACTTTCCTTGCCTATACATCTCTTATTTGATAAATACCTGAAATAAACATAACATACTGCGTAATAATAAGTATTAATCAAGTAAAAAGCAATTCATATGAAGCCAAATATACAATACATTTTCGCGTTATCAGTAATATATCAATGTGCCATGGTAACCCTCTTTCACGACATGATTCATGAAGAGATTGAGGTTTACATGGATGACATGATTGCAAAATCTAGAACTGAAGAAGATCACTAAGAGAACCTGAGGAAATTGTTTGCCGGACTCCGAAAGTTCAAGTTGCGTCTGAATCCAGCTAAGTGCACTTTTGGGGTCCGATTCGGTAAGCTTTTGGGTTTCATAGTCAGTCAGAAAGGTATTGAGGTTGATCCCTACAAAGTTCGATCCATCCAAGAAGTGCCATCTCCCTGAACAGAAAAAGAAGTCTGAAGTTTCCTTGGTCGACTCAATTACATCTCGAGATTCATATCCCATTTAACAGCTACCTGCATACCGATATTCAAACTATTGAGAAAGAATCAATCGATTGTGTGGAATGACGATTGCCAAGCAACATTAGACAAAATAAAAAAGTACTTTCAAGAACCACCAATCCTTATACCACCGGTTCCTGGTAGGCCTCTCATTATGTACCTCATGATGCTCGATGAATCTATGGGCTGCGTTTTGGGTCAACACTATGACACAGGCAAGAAGGAATACATCATTTACTACCTCAACAAGAAATTTAGTGAATGTGAGACCAAATACTCACTTTTAGAGAAAACTTGTTGCGCCTTGACTTGGGATGCTCGACGCCTGAGACAATATATGATTTTCCATACCACTTTATTGATATCCAAAATGGATCTGATGAAGTATATCTTCGAAAAGCCTCCTGTTACAGGTAGAATTGCTTGGTGGAAAATGTTGTTGACCGAATATGATATCCAATATGCGACCCAGAAAACAATAAGGGGAGTGTTCTGTCTGACAACCTTGCTCACCTACCTGTGGAAGGTTATCAATCGTTGAGGTTCGACTTTCCATACGAAGACATCATGTTAATCAGATACTTCACTATGCCAGGCTCCGAGATAAGCCATGAGGAAGGCCTCGAACTAGGATCGTGATGGACGCTCATGTTCGACAGTGCTTCCAATGCTCGTGGTCATGGCATAGGTGTAGTTATCACTTCTCCAACCGGTTTCCACCTTCCATTTACCGCCAGATTATGTTTTGACTGCACCAATAATATGGCAGAATATGAAGCATGCATCTATGGTTTGGAGGCGGCCATCGACTTAAGGATCAAGATTCTTGAGGTGTACGATGATTCAGCTCTGGTAATAAGTCAGGTAAAAGGTGATTTGGAGACTTGGGATAACAAGTTGATACCCTATAAAGAGCATATCAGAAAACTGGTACCCTACTTTGATGAAATCTTTTTTCATCAGATACCCAGGGAAGAAAATCGGTCAGCAGATGCTCTAGGTACGTTGGCTTCTATGTTCAAAGTCAAATGGAAGAATGAAGCACCAGCTATCCATATTGACCACTTAGATGAATCAGCGCATTGCCTAGAAATTGTCGCAACCTGAAAAATGGAATGCGAAAAAAAACAACCAGCGAAGAAAGACAGGAGAGTCGCCATCGTGCGTTATTTATCCCAAAGGAGGGAAAGGAAACGCTCGAAGTAAACCTGGAAAAAGGAAAGGACAAGACAGGGTCTCGCAACCAAATCTTGGGTTCGGGAGTCGATTATGCGAAGGGAAGGTATTAGCACCCCTACGCATTCGTAGTACTCTACGGGATCCACTTTTGTAGTTCTTGTCTAAAGGGTGTGGGTTTATCTAATGTGTTACTTACTAAAAAAAAGGGGTCAAAAGAAAATGACTCGCACGGATGTCGCATCCACTGCATACGTATCTCATCTGAATATGAGAATCAGAGTCTTCGTAGCCCGGCTACCTAGGGGTTAAGGGTAATTGTGCTCGCTAAGACATCGCGTCTTATGCCTAGGTATCTCATCTGGAATGAGAATCAGAGCAAGCCGTAGTTCGGCTAACTACGGGGTTATGGATTGGGTTTTGGACGAACGACGTTACTACGCAATCTACCGGATGCTCGACCTTTGGAGACTTACTCGCCTGTAGTAGAAGGAGTTAACATGTTCTTAGGAGAAGAAAAATCAATGAGTTGGTAGGGTTAGGGATGCTCATGCAAAAAGGCAGTCCTTGACGAAGGAACCGCGCTACCTGTGGGGATACGAACACATAAAAACAAACATGTATAAAGTAAACGTGCCAACAAGGCAATCAGAATAAATCTCCCAAATGGTATCCCACAAGCAAAGTGGAATATCCAGCGAGCTATCCCTGCAAAAGTCATGTGAGCCTTCACAAAAACTCAACAAAAGGGTTAGTGAAACACGATAAGGATTAGGAGAAAACATGTTATGACAAACGTAAGTCAGATTAGAGCAAAACAGAAAAAAGCAAATGCTACTGTCGCGATCGCTACTGTCTCGCCTAGCGAAGGCTTGGCGAAGCGTCGCTGTGTGCTCGCCTAGCGAAGGTGCTAGCGAGCGCCTGCGGGTTTTGGATTTTTCATGGATAACAGTATGGTTTCAGAAACCTCAAACCCTGTGGCATACACTTCAGAAATTAAACGATTAAGCATTCAAGGCATTATTTATACATTCATACATAATTATGAACCCGTGGGCAAAAGCCTAATGAAATTCATCCATCATACCTCAAACATTCAGAGTATTCAACTTCAAAGCACAAAGGTAATGGGAATAAGGGCAAACCTGATTGGAGAGATCGGTTGAAATCAAATGGCACGGTTGGATTTGCAAACCAATGTTAGGGTTTGCTTGAGCTGAAAGTGTGTGAGTCAGAATGAACCTTTCAGAGTTGCCTGGAGGTTGCTGCAGATTAATTCTCACTCTCTCTGTCTAGGTTTCTCTCTAGGTTTTGTCCAGGGTTTTGTTTCAATGAAAACTCTATTTGGCAACGATTGCAAGATCAAATCAGTCGCAAGTTCCTTTCCGAGGGGAAAACCCAACCTTTCATGGTTTTCCACATACCCAATCATCTTGAGCACATGGGGACTTACAGGGGCTCCCTCAGCTAACTTGCTTTGAAAAAGGGCTTTTGAAACTTCAAACCTCTCATGCCTTGCTTGCTCTTGATAGAGCATCTTCAAGTGTTCGATCATATCGAACGCTGTCATGTTCTCATGTTGCTTTTGCAACTCTGAGTTCATGACATCCAGCATGAGACAAGCAGTTTCATTGACATCATCGACATGCTTCTTATAAGCATCTCTTTCTGCCTCAGGTGCAGAACTAGGAGGTTCCTATTCAGGAATAGGTGTCTCCAAGACATACAGCTTTCTATTATGTTTGAGGACAATCCTCAGGTTTCGGTGCCAATCCAGAGATTTGTCCCAGACAATTTATCTTTGTCAAGGATTGATCGCAAAATGTTTGTTAGAGGTGTTTATTGATATTAATGAAAATATAAGTATCATTGACATATTTAATTAGGCCTTTAATTAAATATGCTCCCACTATTTTACTCAAAACAAATGACCTTCATCACTTGATTCGGAAAATCCCGTTGGAATATTTTCTAGTGGGTCGAGATCCATATTTCACTTCGTTCTAAGTCCGCGTAGGCGGATTACACAAACTAGGTTATTTAGGTAGGAACTCCTTCTAATTGTATCTCGAAAATTTCAGTTGGGTGAATAACTCCTTATTCCAATCCATCATATGGATCATTCCCAACTCTTGCTTCTAAACATATATAATATTATTATAATTAAGTTTGACCCATCGTTTTAGCAGTTGGATATTACAATTATCCCATCGCACCTTACTAATATAGAACATGCACCTCGCGTAGGCGAAACCTACATTATCCGATACTAGTCTTGATGAGTGCTAAAACTTGGAAAGCAAACATATATAATATTATTATAATTTGTTTAGTTAAGTTTGACCCATTGTCTTAGCAGTTGGATATTACAATTATCCCATCGCACCTTACTAATATAGAACATGCACCTCGCGTAGGCGAAACCTACATTATCCGATACTAGTCTTGATGAGTGCTAAAACTTGGAAAGCATAAACTTAATATTTAATTTGAGGGAATTGTAATTTTTATGATCTCACCGGCTTATTTATCATATAAATCGTCTCTCACATGCATCAACATATATTCACATGCATCAACATACATACACATGCATCAACATACATAATGAAACAGTTATGGCCCCTAGCGCAATTGTTCTCCTAAGCCAATGAGAGAACCTAAGCTAACCTAATAACGATCTAAGCTTCTCCAAGCAAGATCTTCAAGTTTGTCCTCCTTTGATATTGAATTCTTATCTTTCTTCATATCATTATTCTCCTTTGATATTGAACTCTTCTCTTTCTTCATATCATTATCCTCCTTTGATATTGAATTCTTCTCTTTCTTCATATCATTATCTCCTTTGATATTGAATTCTTCTCTTTCTTCATATCATTACATTACAAAAGAAACTCGTTTTACATACGAGGGATTGAGATGAGAAAAGAAGTTACACTAAGAGATTAAAAGGAGAGGCACAACACGCAGGTCGTATTTAAAACCCCAAAATAAAATGAAGGAAGACTAAGGCCATAACTGATCACAACAAGGCAATAATAACAAACACATTATTATTATTAATTTTTAATTCCTTTAATTAATTAAAACCAACTTAAATTTCGGCGACCGATCACACTACGCAGAGTTAGCCGGGGGTTCCGCTGACCGGTCAGCGGACGGTGGTTCCGCTGACCGATCAACGGACGGGGGTCAAGGGGGCAGCACCCCTGTCCAAAAAATTTAATGAATAATTCATTTGAAATGGACATCGTTTAGCATCAACACAACCCTTGCGTAGTCACAAAACAGAAACACCAAGAGTTCTGACTCTGTGAGTGTGACGACCGTCACAAGCATGTTACGACCGTCACAGGCTTGTTACGACCGTCACATGCCCATGACGAGCGTCACGCGGCCAAAAACAGAAACGCCTAGAATTCTGGATTTGTGAGTGTGACGACCGTCACAAAGCACGTGACGACCGTCACGTCCAGCTTGTTACGCTCGTCACAACTCCATGACGACCGTCACGTCCAACTTGTTACGATCGTCACAAGTCCATGGCGATCGTCACGCGGCCAAAATAACAGAACTTTGAACCAGTCAACACACGTGTTCCAAAAGGCCCTAAATTCACAACTCTTTGACGGAACAACCCTTGCGCCGTCACCAACCCTAATGCGCCAATTTCATACCGTCAAACACATCTCGATTGTTGATTCAGTATGATTGATCAACAGGTCATTGCTTCACCATACTAATGTCGGATTCCGAAGTAAATGACTATTGATCGCTCAAAGGAAAACAACCATTTAGTGTTTGAATGAACGAAACAGAAACAGTATATCATATATACCGTACTTTGCATTAGGATTACTTATATCATACATAAGTTGATCGGTCTCAATTGCGTAACCTATAGACGATCGATGTATCGCTGCTTCACCATACTAATGTCGGTTCCGAAGCATAGTAAACATCAATCATCCAACTCGTACACTCATGATGCCAAATTTAATTACCCGTTTAATTAATTGATTCATTCTGTCTTTTAATCATATTAATACATAAAATAAACAGCTATCCGAGTCATGGTTTCGTAAGTGGCTCTGATACCACTGAAGGAGAATTGCGATCCAAAACGCAGCGGAAATTAAAATTTTCTCCTTTAGAGATCCTTACGAATGGTCATGATCAGTGGTAGAATATTTACCTCTTGTGTCGATTGAAACCTTTGGTGCAGATCTCTTGTGACGATCAAAACCTTTGATGCAGATCCACGGAGTGATCACGAACGTTGAACGATGACAACGTCTCTACTCAGTCCACACGAACGGATTCCTTCAATCTCAGTGCTAGCTGGTACGAATGAAGGCTTTGAGTGAGAGAGAGAGAGAGAGAGAGAGAGAGAAAAAAAAACGAAAATAATGCAACCGCCATGAATGCTTCTGCACAAGGGTTCTATTTATAGAACCACTTGTGTGGGCTTCAAGCTAAAAGGCCCACTTAAGTGTATTTTGGCCCATATCTTATAATATGCCCAAAATCACTTAAGCCCATGGTACCTTACCATATTTCGTATTCTACTCAAGTACACCGTACCTTACGATGTTCTATAATTCACTTAAGGGCACCGTACCTTACGGTATTCCTTAGTTACTCTATCTCTCATCAATCCGTCCTTTGTGTGTGACCCTGTAGGTTTTCGCGGCATTGGCAATTATATTAAATCATGTATTTAACATAATAAACAGTGAGCGGTATCTAGCAACACATCACTGCTACCCAAGACACGAAAATGTCAAGTGATCTGACAATTCCTTCTATGATAATACTTATGTGTATAATTACCCTTTTACCCTTATGTCTATATTGAACACAAGGCATAGACCGTGTCATCCTTGTCCAGTTTAATATTGGGCCCATAGACATTTATCCTGTTATGCAGGATGGGCAAATTCCATCTAGGTCACTCATGTCCCTCAGCATGCTTCGTGGAGTACCCATCAACTGTCTTTATGGTTATCCAGTTACGGACAACGTTTGATCAGCAATAAAGCACTCGACTCTACATCTAGGGTCCATAGTGGTTTCAGGTCGAAGAGTGGTATACACCATTATCACCATGAGAATAACTTATGACACTTTGCATAACTTTCTATATAATATTCTCATAGCGGGTCAATCCGGTATAAATATGACTCCTAATATTCATACATATGTTTAAGACTTGATAACTCTTTATCCATGATCCATGAGATGTAATCATCAGTCTACAAACATAATAGTCTTAATGCTTTAATGTTATCCCACTTCACACTAAAGCTCGACTACGGATACTTTAAGAATAGTGTCCTTATGTATAATGTGTTCTCATGATTAAGTCACACTTAATACATTAAACTGACTAGCTATTCTAGGGACTTTATTAAACAAACGTAATAAAAAAAAGCCTTTTATTATTCGATACAAGTACCAAAAGTATTGGCCTCTAGGGCTTACACCAACAGTATTGATATTGCTTGACAAAAGCCTCTGCCAAGTCTTTCCAGCTCTTGATGGTAGTACGAGACAAATGAGAATACCATTCACGAGAAGCTCCAGTTAAACTGTCTTCAAAATAGTACATCCACAGCTTTTCATCTTCAGTGTGAGCTCCCAACCTTCCCAGATAAGATTGGAGATGAGTGCATGAGCAAGAAGCCCCGTTGTATTTCTCAAAAGTAGGGGGTTTGAACTTGTGAGGGATCCTTACTCCCTGAACCAGACCAAGATTGGTGACATCAAAACCTAAGGAATTTTGAGACTCCAAAGATTTGAGCTTCTCAGCAAGCTCATCCATACGGCGAGTGGTCTCGAGGGCCTCGTCGTGCAAAGAAAATTGATCATACTGACAATCTTCAGTAACGGGGCGCCCGTTAATCCGAATCCCTTGATTCACATTGTACCTTCCTCCAATACCATTCCCAACATTTCCCCTGTTGCCAACATTACCCGGGTTTCCATCAACATTTGCGTTACCCGCGTTTCCAGTGTTCACAGGGTTATCAGCGTTCCCAGGGTTACCAGGGTTACCAGGGTTCCCCTCAGCACTTGGTATTTCCACCTCTGGATCGGGCCTCGGTTTCTCAACCAATTCCTTCAGCTTCGCCTGGCCTTCTGCCATACCAGTCATCAATGTCATGAACTGATCCATTCTTTCACGCATATCAGCCAGTTCTTTCTGTATCTGGTTCATTGCTAGTCGTGGACGGTTTTCCTTTGTCGGGTACCTGTGAACTCGCTTGGGACCAATAACTGCCTGCAACAGGGAACAAACATTAGACACTACGGTGACACCTGCAAAACAAACAAGGGTTAGTATGTATGGTATGCGATGCACTGCTTATTCGATTTTAAGGCCCCCCCCTTAAAAAGGGAATACCCTGCAAATGAATAAGCATGAGATGTTGGATGCAAATATGCAGATGATGTTATGCAATGCAATGGCATGTCAATCAGAATTGCTGGATCCGCTTGAACAACTGTCAGGTTGCACTGCCTGGAGAGAAATTAAGAGGATCAAGCAAAACACACCAAACAAAGGTCATGGGATGGATCATGTTATCCTTAATATCAATCATCCATTTTTGGTGGATTATGGTTTACACCTTATCAACACCCAAGTTTCATTGATATTAAGGATACCTGAACGGATCAACCATGAATCAAGGGTTTGTTGCAAGTCACGGGCATGGAGTTTAGGTTAAGAACCACCCAAAGGGAGTGTACTAAGGTTTAAACCTGCCAAACATGTTCTACAAAAGGTTCCCATAGTCATAATCCCATCTTTCGGATATTATCGGAGGAACGACTACTCGTATTCCAAAAATATTCTCAAGAGAGACTCTTATGAGTGTAGTATCGCGTAACAATCATATCAAATCTTACACTTGAACGACTTTTACACTACGTCCTACGAATAGGCCAAGATGGGTTTGGTAAACTAAGGTCCTTGGCTTCTAAGGTCTATATTGGAAAAAGTAATGTCTAACCACAACTTACTTGTGTGACATTATTGATCCCAACATGACCTCCACCAAGTGAATGGGCTTGCAAGTCAACTTGCTAAGGAGTAACTCCATACAAGTCAACAAGACTATGCCATTCTCCTATCCTAAGTGCACTCGAGTTCGGGTATAGAACTCATCTGACAAACAGAACCAGCAGATACGGCAGTCATATGTACACAATGCAATAAAGCAGGTAAATGCTGAAAGATAAATAATTGTACAAAAGAATAAACACCCAATAAACAAACAACCTACCAAAGCTAGGAGGGACTCGCTTAGGGAAACCGGGTCCCCAGCAGAGTCGCCAGCTGTCGCAACCTGAAAAATGGAATGCGAAAAAAAACAACCGGCGAAGAAAGACAGGAGAGTCGCCACCGTGCGTTATTTATCCCAAAGGAGGGAAAGGAAACACTCGAAGTAAACCTGGAAAAAGGAAAGGACAAGACAGGGTCTCGCAACCAAATCTTGGGTTCGGGAGTCGATTATGCGAAGGGAAGGTATTAGCACCCCTACGCATCCGTAGTACTCTACGGGATCCACTTTTGTAGTTCTTGTCTAAAGGGTGTGGGTTTATCTAATGTGTTACTTACTAAAAAAAAGGGGTCAAAAGAAAATGACTCGCACGGATGTCGCATCCACTGCATACGTATCTCATCTGAATATGAGAATCAGAGTCTTCGTATCTCGGCTACCTAGGGGTTAAGGGTAATTGTGCTCGCTAAGACATCGCGTCTTATGCCTACGTATCTCATCTGCAATGAGAATCAGAGCAAGCCGTAGTTCGGCTAACTACGGGATTATGGATTGGGTTTTGGACGAACGACGTTACTACGCAATCTACCGGATGCTCGACCTTTGGAGACTTACTCGCATGTAGTAGAAGGAGTTAACGTGTTCTTAGAAGAAGAAAAATCAATGAGTTGGTAGGGTTAGGGATGCTCATGCAAAAAGGCAGTCCTTGACGAAGGAACCGCGCTACTTGTGGGGATACGAACACATACAAAACAAACATGTATAAAGTAAACGTGCCAACAAGGCAATCAGAATAAATCTCCCAAATGGTATCCCACAAGCAAAGTGGAATATCCAACGAGCTATCCCTGCAAAAGTCATGTGAGCCTTCACAAAAACTCAACAAAAGGGTTAGTGAAACACGATAAGGATTAGGAGAAAACATGTTATGACAAACGTAAGTCAGATTAGAGCAAAACAGAAAAAAGAAAATGCTACTGTCGCGATCGCTACTGTCTCGCCTAGCGAAGGCTTGGCGAAGCGTCGCTGCGTGCTCGCCTAGCGAAGGTACTAGCGAGCGCCTGCGGGTTTTGGATTTTTCATGGATAACAGTATGGTTTCAGAAACCTCAAACCCTGTGGCATACACTTCAGAAATTAAACGATTAAGCATTCAAGGCATTATTTATACATTCATACATGATTATGAACCCGTGGGCAAAAACCTAATGAAATTCATCCATCATACCTCAAACATTCAGAGTATTCAACTTCAAAGCACAAAGGTAATGGGAATAAGGGCAAACCTGATTGGAGAGATCGGTTGAAATCAAATGGCACGGCTGGATTTGCAAACCAATGTTAGGGTTTGCTTGAGCTGAAAGTGTGTGAGTCAGAATGAACCTTTCAGAGTTGCCTGGAGGTTGCTGCAGATTAATTCTCACTCTCTCTGTCTAGGTTTCTCTCCAGGTTTTGTCCAGGGTTTTGTTTCAATGAAAACTCTAGTATTTATAGCCTAATATTGGTAGCTTAGTGGGCTTTTGAGAGAGGTCCAAGTCTGAGATTTTTTTTTGTTTTTTTTATTTTATTTTATTTATTTATTTAAAAAAAATATATTTTTTTTTCGTTTTTTTATTTTTTTTTGCATAACACGTGGGCTTCGCCTAGCGAGCATGACAGCTCATGAACAAACCTTTGCTCCTTCAAGATTAACGTTTTGACTGACGAATAGACCCCTGTTGGAAGTAACTCAAGTCTTTCCCTTGTGTTGACTGATCATCTAAATAGAACCCACAAAGTGTCCTGGATGATGTTCAAGCTTCTTGGAGCTAATCCCGATTGATATGATGAAATGCAATGTATCTAATGTTAAATGACCTAAAAATGAATGCGTGAATAAGGAGGGAAAATTTTGGGGTGTTACAGCAATCAAGGTCGATCCTGCTAATAAGCCCTGGTTCTATGACATAAAGACATTTCTGGAGAAACAGTAGTACCCCGAGGGTATATCCATTACTGATAAGAAGGCTCTGAGAAGACTCTCTTCCAAGTTTTTATTAAGCGGTACTATGTTATACAAGTGAAATTATGATTACGTACTGCTCAGATGCATGGATAGACACGAAGCTAGTACGATCATAAAATCCATACATGAAGGTTGCGAGGGTGTACATGTGAAAGGTTCTGCTATGGCCAAGAAGATTCTTCGGGTTGGATATTACTGGACGACGATGGAGGTTGGTTGTTACAACTTTGTTAGAAGATGTCACAAATGTGAGATATGTGGTGATAAGATCTTTGTGCCACCGACTCCTGTTGAACGTTTTGACGTCTCAGTGGCCTTTTTCTATGTGGGGTATCGATATGATTGGGATGATAGAGCCTAAAGATTCCAACGATCATCGATTCATCTTAGTTTCCATTGATTACTTCACGAAATGGGTCGAGGCTGCTTCATACACCAATGTCACCCGACAGGTGGTTACTCGGTTTATCAAGAAAGAGATAATATGCCGCTATGGAATTCGTAGAAAGATCATCACTGACAACGCCAATAATCTTAACAACAACATGATGAAAGAGTTGTGCGAAGAGTTTAAGATCGATCACCACAATTCCTAACCGTACCGGCCCAAGATGAATGGCGTCGTAGAAACAGCTAATAAGAACATCAAAAGAATCGTCCAGAAAATGGTCAAGACATACAAGGACTGGCACGAGATATTACCATTTGCTCTACATGGTTACAGAACCTCGGTCCATACATCCACTGGGGCAACTCCATACTCATTGGTGTTTGGGATGGAGGATGTCATGCCAATCGAAGTTGATATCCCTTCACTCATGGTCATCATGGAGGCTGACCTCGAAGAAGTTGAATGGGTTCAATCACGATATGACCAGTTGAATCTGATTGAAGAAAAGCATTTGACGGCTGTTTATCATGGTCAATTGTACCAAAGCCGCCTCAAACGAGCTTTTGATAAGAAAGTTCTTCCTCGTGAGTACTGTGCAGGGGAACTCGTGCTCAAAAGGTATTCTGTTATTCACTCAAATCCTCGGGGAAAATAGACTCCCAACTACGAAGGACCTTCCGTCATCAAGAAGGCCTTCTCAGGTGGAGCTCTAATCCTCACAACAATGGATGGGGAAGATTTGCCATCGCCGGTGAATGCAGACATAGTCAAAAAATATTATGCCTAAAAGGAAATGATAATAGAAGCCCGCTAGATTAATCCTCACAAAATTAATCTAGAAAAAAATGGCTATCTCGATGGACCAAAAAAAATGAATTGTCCATGCAAAGGTTAGGGATCAAATGAAATATAAAGCTCGCTAAGTCGAAAACCCGAAAGGGCGACTTAAGCAAAAAGGAGCATCCCGATGGACGAAAAGAATAGAAAATGTCTAGGAAAAAGTTAGGCATAAAGGCATTGACTATGATCCTTGAGCCCATTACTCTACTAGCTAGATATCAAACGGTCAAAGATCAATCCAATCATCGTCAGTCAAAGCAAGGTGTCGGAATTCAAATTCTCCAGTGGACAATGACCAATGTTATAATCAATGGAAAAATACAAAAAAAAATTATTTCCCATTTCCATTTCATTTATTTTTTCAATTTTTATGACATCCTCCTTAAGGGTGCTCGCATATTTGTACACACCATATGTACAGTTCTATATCAATAAAATTCAGTTTTCTTTTATCAGTTGTTTTTCTTCTTCTACATTCGGTTTGCAAAAAAATAATTGATTTACCTTACTCACATAATGCTTTAAAACCTCGGAGAATAATAAAAGCTACGCTAAAGGAAAACTTTGTGCATTACTATAAAATCCTGATAAACTTAAAAAGATGACCGGTAGTTTGAAAGTTTTGCTTGAACACCAGTGACATCTAAATGACTGCCCTGGTGGGTCATGTATCCCGGTATTCTTCAGTAGATAGATGGATCCTTGACAACAATGTTAACACCTGGACTTCACAATATTAGCCTTTTGATAATTGATGACGAGTCATAGTTCCCTCCATATCAGAGAACCATACCCCGCGAATAACATCCGTCTCACCGAATAAACCTTCATGCATCATGAAAATAAAGCATACACCATGCAACATGCCTACCATGCTCTCCATCCACGATATCAAAAGACATGTATGACCATCCTCAACAGGCACATTTTTGGATACGTTGGTATTTAATCCTCTTCTACCTTGAATGCTTGAAAAGCTTCCGCAATTCATGCATTCAGGTTCAAGAAGATTAAATAGGGGCAGTTGTTGTACCCTAAAATTTGTCCTCCTCTCTTTTCATCATTTCATTCAACCACCTCACTTAAGGACCATCTACATACCCTCATGCTTCATACATACGCATAAATCATTCATGACTGATTCAAAGTTGTCGGCTTGCAAGGTCAGGGTTTTGAGTTGATGAAACCCTAGGGGTTTAATTTTCCGATTTGACAATTGAAGTTGTGAGTTCAACAAGGATCCATCATTGATCTTAACTGCATTTGGATGATTCTAACTCCAACTGAACTTTGAAGCTGATTTGACCGAAATTTGGAATGATCTTAGTTAAATTTAATTTAATTTAAATTTTGGATTCGATTTTAGTTCAATTTCATCAGAATTAGGGAAGCAGTTGAGTGTTGAACTCGATTTTAAATTTTGAAATTGATCTTAATTAATTTTAATTCCAATTGAATGTTGGAATTTTGGTTCAACTTAATTCCATTTGAATTTTGAAAATGATTGAACTTTGAAATTGAGTTTAAACTTTGGAATCGATATTGATTAATTTTAATTCCAATTTAATTTTGGAATTTATTTTAATCAGTCCCGATTGAATTTTTAAAATTGGTTTGATTTTGAAATTTGATATTAATTGATCTGAATTTCAATTAATTTTGAAATTTGTTTGATTTTTATCTCAATTAATTTTGAAGATTGGTTTTTTATTAAATTTTGGAAAGTTAATTTTATTCGAGATCATTTGAATGTTGTAATTTCAATTGGAATTGGATTTTGCTAGTGAAATCTTAAAACTTTGTTTAGAAGCCCATTAACCCATTAAATCCAATGTCATACCCATTTCCAAACCAACCAATTCAAATACCCATTTCCAATCCAACCAATTCAAATATCCATTTCCAAAACCATATCCATAATTACATAATCATACCCATGTCAGCATTCAAATAAAACAAAAGAGAAATTGAAACGCAGTGCAGCAAGACCATGCGCAAGTGAAACGCAGAAGCGGAAATGAATTGAAACGCATTGCAAAACGTAAATCCAAAAGCAGCATGACTCAAAACGGCAAAGTGTAAACAGCAGCAACAAGCATAAACGACAGAAACAACTTGAAACGCAAACAACTTGAAACGCAAATAACCTTCACGACTTCCTCCTAATTCACTTCCTTTTAGCTCCAATAGATTCTAACCAAAGTTAACAGAAATTTGGATAACGATGCCCGGATTCGTAACTACCTGCCCGAATCCTACTGCCCGAATCGGTTACATTCTCACCCTATAAATCCTGCTTCACCCTAAACCAACATGATTTTTGGAGAGATCGAAAAATATTGATTCCTTTCGCTCATCCAGAACAGAAGTTGAGAAGAGAAGTGAGATTGCAGAAACACACACAGTTTGTAACAAGCAGAAGAAGGAGATTGGAGAAGAATCGTTACCACAGAAGATAACAATGAGCATACCGGAAGATCGAGGGAGAAGAGGAACATAACAACACCTTCTGCGTGCCGCGTCGGAGCCGGATTCGGTAAGCTACTCTTCATCTCATTCCACCCGTGATTGCACCACGTTTCTGCATTTCCCTTCGATACAAATGAACTGAAGGTTTCGACTTCGGTTAGGGATGAGGAATAGGATTTCTACGGTTAAACCGTATGTAGATTCGATTATGCTCAGGCGCTTTCGAAATGAAGCCATTAAATCGAATCAAAACGCCGTGTTCAATTGCCAAGAACCGCACATCTGAGCAATCAATCCCTCCATCAGGAGAAAAAGCTTTCCGGATGAAACATGACTTCTGAGGGATCTCTGTCAAATCTACGGTAATTCTTGGCTCATTTTATTGTCGATCTTGTTCTTTTCTATTTTTCCAAGTGTTGAACTGAGAAGGATGCGCATCCGTCAAAAGAGATTAGAAGAACGTGTTTCCAGAAATATTAATGGAGTTTGCGGTCGTGTTGTCGTTCATCGCGGCCGAGGATGGATTTGGATTTGGTAAGCCTTTGTTCGAACAAGTGGAGTTCATCGAGAGTGTGAAAGAAGGTGAGACACAGTGATGGAAGAATGCGATTCCAGGAGAGGATTGTTTTCACGTTTGTTATAGCTCAAAGTAATGACACTTGGGTGTTTGGGGTAGGAGCCGGTTTGGGCCAAAGGCCCAAACGTGTTGTATGCGTTACACCCCCAGTCTGGGTTATTTTTCTCCTCCTTTAGTTTTTCGGGCCTTAGAGCTCCGGGCCCAGGAACCTTCTCCTTTTCATTTGCTGTAAATCTACACCTCCCTGGAGTGACATAGGCCTTGGTCAAACCAGAGGCCCATTCTGGATCCCTCACTGAATCTCAGTTCAGGGCCTACACCCCCTGTTCTGTCCACAATTGCGACTGGGCCTCTCTTGAGGCCCATGAGGACCAAACCACTTGATTCATGGACCTATTTCCTGCACCCCACTGATTAAGCCCATATTCAGTTTTTTACTTTGCTTTGGTAAGTGGTTTTTTTAATTATAAATAATTGGAATTAGGGATTTAGATTTTAATTAGGCTTTAGAATATTTGTTTAATTAGGGTTTAATTAGGTTAATTCGATTAGGTTTTAGAATATTAAAATCTATTTAGGACTATAATAGAATTGATTAGAAATAATAGATTGTGGAATATTATATTCTAATTAGGTTTTAGAATAATTAGGATTTAATTAGTTTAATTAGAATAGATTTTAGAATAATAGAAATATTAGAAAAATTATATTTTTAGAACATTAGAATTTAATTAGAATATTAGAAATAACTAGAATTAGACTAGAATTTTAGAAATATTAACCTTTAGTTTTAATTAGGTTGTAAAATGGATTAAGTTTAGTTAGATCCTTGAGAATTAGATTTAATCAATTTGGTTTAGGATTTTGATTTAGCGTTTTAATTGATTGTTGCTTTGTTAGAAATTTGATATCAATATTTTGTGATGGACTATTTTACCCTTTAGGGGTTATTTGGCCATTTTTACCATACAATTGCATGTTTCCTTAGAATTTTTAATATAGAATTTTAATCAAATTGTACCACATATTAATATGCTCCCTTAGGTTAGTTTAATCATTTCTAACCCTTAGACTATAATTAACCTTAGTTGTTTCAGACCCACAATTCAAATTGATCAAAAGCAATTTTGATCAATTAAATCCTTTGAACTTGTATAATCTCACGGTCTAAATTTAGTGACCAAAAGACCATTGGTCACTTGATAAGACTTTTCTTTCTTCCAAGTTGTGGAGCTCAAGATTTCAAGTCAGATCTTCAATCATGGCATCCTCAGTCACACTAAGCAGCGGATTATACAAAACAAGTCAAAGGTCAACATTTGGTAAATACGATTCAAATTGTAAGAAACGGGCCTTAAGTAATAGGGAATGATGAGACAGAGTTTCTCCTATCCTTGTCTAGAGCAACTTTGCGTACGGTAGGGATATTCATGGTTCATAAACTGCACTGAACCAAACCACATTTATAGTTCAGTTCAGTTTATAATAACCATTTCAAAAAAAATGCAGTTAACTGCTAAAATGGTTTCAATTCAGTTTAAAACTAGTTTATAATCGGTTTCTATTTATAAACTAATTTATAATCAGTTTGCAATTATAAACCAATTTATAATTTGAACTCTTTTAAGATCAAGTTTTTTAATTTCATAAAAAATAATTAATTTAAAAAATATATATAATATTTGAAAATATTTATTGTTAAAAAAAACTTTTATTTATAAAAATTAAATTAAATTTTATATTTTTAAGAAAAAAAATATAAAAAATCTGAATAAATTTTTTTAAAATTTCATGCAAAAAATAATTAAAAAAAAATCATTTTAAGTTTAATTTTTTGGGAAGAAAATCCATAATAAATTTTTTTAGAATTTTTTTTTTTGGAAAAGTAAAAAATTTATATTTTTTTCTATATAAAAAGTTTTAGAATAATAAATTTTAAATATTTGTGGAAAAAATTCACTACAAAAAATTTTTTATTCTTAAATTTTTATTTTTCAAAAAAAAAATATTTTTTCAGAATTTTTTTATTTCAAAAAACAATAATTTTTTATTTTTCTAAAAAAATATTTTTTTTTATTTCAAATTAAATTATATTTTTAAAGGAATAAAAATATTTATTTTCAGAAAAAAAATATTTTTTATTTTATGGAATACAAAATATTTTATTTTTAGATTTTTTTTCTAAAAAATTATATATATTTTTTATAATTTTATTTTTAATTTTCAATAAAATATTTTTTATTTTTCATAATTATAAATATTTTTATTTTTTATTTTTTTTGTTTTCACTCTCAATAATTCTTCTTCTTTTTTTATAAAAAAAAAAATTATAATTAAAGCAGTTTATAAAAGAAAACTGGTTATGAACCGGTTTTAAACTGAATTATAATTGTTTAATTTAAATGGTTCAGTTCATTAACCATTCAAGTGGTTCAATTATTTTACGGTGCAATGCAATTCAGTTTAGTAATATAGTTTGGTTAACCATATTTTTGCACACCCCTAGCGTACGGGGCGTAGGCCCCAGTTATTCAAAGTGTTTTCCCTTATTCATAGGCTTTAGTACAATACGAATCGATTAAACTACCAAGTTTCTCCACACAATACAACATCGACACAAGGAGCAACAATGAAGATTCTCCTCCAACAACTTGTCAGTTAAGAGAAGTATCATGCCCCATGAGCCTTAAGTAGTAAGGAATGATGAGATGGAGTTTGTCTTATCCTTGTCTAGAGCGACTTTGCATACAGGGCATAGGCCCTAGCTTTTCAAAGTGTTCGCCCTTATTCATAGACTTTAGTGTAATTCCTATCAATCAACTATAAAGTCTCTTATTAATTCATCCTCCATTCTAAGCATTCCATTTAATCATTCGATCATTCTTTTGCCTCCTCAATCACATTGCTTTCAGCCGTAGTAGGCTGAACTATGAAAGCTCTGATTTCCTTATCGCACTATAAGGATACATAGGCAGGAGAATTCAGATTCTTCGTGAGCTACCCTATTTATTAATTAATCATTCTCCATTCATCAATCAATACCATTTTTTTGAGATCGAGTACTACTTTTCCTTGGTTTCCATGTTCATCCTTTTAGGACGCCTAATGAATAGTTTGCCTTGTGAACCAAGAGTTGTTTGGCTTGTACCTAGACATTTATTTCCTTTGTTTTTGGTTATTCCATTATAGTGATACCATGCATCGGGCCCCTCACTTGTTGGTTTACCTTTGCTCTTCGGTTCAGAGTTTACTCCTTCATAGATCCAAGATATCATTCTCTTTGATCTCGAATTGTCTATTCCCTAGCGAGTGATATATCTTACCCTTGTACCAATTGATACTTCCTTTTGGCCCCTCACTTGTCGGTCTGTCTGTTTACTCTTGGATTCAAATCCATTTGCCTTTCTGGATTCCCATGTTACCATGTTGTTGGTATAAGTTATAATTTTTATCACTATCAATCTTTCTCTTTGTTTTCTTAGTTCCACGAACTACGATTGCTCTGACTTTCTCCTTGCACAATGAGAATACGTAGGCACGAGGATATGAATCCTTGGTGAGCATACTCCTAATTATTCCTCCTCCACCTTAGGGCACCACCCATATCTTTCATGATCCATTACCTACCTTCTATCATAAACTTTTCACTCCCAGTGACATACTGTTTTCTTTGAAATCAGATACACTTTCTTTGGATACCCATATATACCCTTTTAGGACACCTAATGAAAAATCCACATTTGTGCCTAGAGTTGTTTGGATTGTCCCCAGACATTTAATTCCTTCTTTTTTGGCCAACCATATAGTGATACCATGTCTTAGACCCCTCACTTGTGGTTTGTGCCACCTTTGCCTCTGGCACAAATTCCATTTCTCCTATGGATTCCAAGACACCTTTACCTTTGGTTTCAAAGTATACCATTTCAATCACTATTACCAAATCCTTCGATTCTGTGACTTTGGTCACTTCATTCTATTCATCTTCATGATACATTCATTATTCTACCTTCATTCACTTCACGTGATATACCTACTCTCTGAGCCAAATACACTATCCTTTGTACTCTATCTTATACCCCTTTGTGAACCAAGAGATGTTTGTGTTGTGAAACTAAACACTTAATTCATTCTTTTTTCGGTTATTCCAATACAGTGATACCATGTCTTAGACCCCTAACTTGTTGGTTCATACTAGTTTTACTCTTGGGTTCATATGTCACCCCTTGTTGGAGTTCAAATCACATTATCCTTTGGTTCAGACCATACCTTGATCACACTTCTTTTCATCTCCCACCACTAGTTTCTTGAACTACGGAGCTCTGAATTCCTCATTGCACTATAAGGATACGTTGGCATGAGGGCCCCAATCCTCACCGAGCACCTTATCTATTTCTTTCCTTTCCCATTCTTTTGCGAGTAATCTTAGATATCACACCCATTCGAGCGAGAATAATCAAAACGGTTCCCATGGAGTACCATGGATGTTTAGGGTGATAATACCCTCCCCTTGGATAACCAACTTCCTTACCCAACATATCTCTTTTCCCTGGGTTTTATCGATGTTTTCTCTTTCCTTCGGAAATAAATAAAGTTCGATGGCGACTCTGTTGTATGTTCGAGCGTGCGATACCTTCGGGTATATTTTCGCTAGCTTTTGTCATCTTTTGACTTTGTGCTTTGGCCTTGCTCTTGGAAACCCTAATATCCAAACTTTGATCATGCATAAACCTTGTGAATTACTCCAAGACACCTCTTGTACCCCAAACCCTATTTTTGTTTGATCTTGACCTCTAAGAAACCATGTGACCCAAGAAACCCTAATTTGTTCCCCTTTGCTTATATGTCAGACCTTTCTTAACCACCTCATCATCCCTTTGTCCATTAACATGTAGTTAAATCAAATTTCAATCACAATCCATCAAATTTATATCCATTTCATCCATGGTACAGGTGAAGGTTTGGTTTTGAACTTTGAGCTTGTGAACCATTGATTTCATCCATGACCGTGACCTATAATCATCTCACCAAGCATCAAGACTTGTTTTCTATCAATATATAATCGTTTAAACTTCATTTAGTCATCATTGTGCCTTAAAACTCAAGAAACGCCAAAATTACATTTTTAGGGCATGTTGGTTGGTCATGTTTTGGCAAGTTTGGCCTACTATTTCGTCCAAACCCCATAACTTTTTCATCTTTCAACATTTTGAGGATATTCTTTGAGTTAAATGTCCTAATTGAATACCTTTATAACTTTGTTTCAAGGCCTAAGATCTAATTCATTGAGTAAGAACATCAAATTATGGATTGGCCAAGCTGGTCAAGTTGCCTAGTCAGGCCTAGAGACATATGTCCATGACCTCCACTTTACATCAATGTCATTTCCACAAAACAACTCCTTTTGACCTGGTTATTTTTGCAAATTTGTTAAGGATATGACAAAGTTAAATTGGCCTAAGTTTCATTCAAAAGGCATAAGCCAACTTTAATTGGCCCAAGTGCAAAGATAAGGTTTTATCATAATGCATACAACCAAACCACACCAGCCAGATTATGCATATTCATGTTTCAAGTCCCCAACCTTGTTTGTTTCAATCCCATTTTACCTAAGACACATGCTGTAATATATCAAGACATAGAAATGCAAGCCAATTGAAAGAAACAAGGTCACATGTTATAAAACCGAGCCAAAGTCAAAAAGTGAAAAATTCCCAAAATGGATAAAAGCCAAAACCACATCAGCATATGTTGGGACCACCATGGTCTCACCAAAAGAGTGCCAACTTCGGAGAAAAGGGGAAGGGAGTGGAATTACATGCTAAAAGGGGACAACACTTAGCAAGCAAGGTTTGGTTTTTGCCATTTTTCGGGCTCAACCATTTTCTGAATCCCCCCCTAAACCTTCAAGCAAACCACTCCATCACCTTCCCTATAAATAGGGGATTATGTTCCACTCATTCCCTAAACTTGAAAGCCAATGAGGCGCTGCTGTAAACTTACTCTTTTCTCTCTAGAAACAGAGTATCGAGTTTAAACTTTCAAGCAATCTCAACACCATTAGAACACTCAAACACCTTCACCCAACATCCCTGAAGCTACCTGAATCCCTGGAACCACCAGAAACCACCTCGCCTGAGCTCTCCATACTCATCAGAACCTCAATCTAAAACCGATTCCGACCAGGTAGTTAACACCTCTATTTCACTTCAAACAAGTTACCATCCCACTCCATTTCATTCACTGATGCTAAGCCCAATGGTTTGAGCTTCGATTACTCAGTAACCACCATTTAATTTTATTTGTAGGTTTACATTTTCGTCTAAGTTTATATGAAATACTCCATACTCAGAGCCAATCAATGGCTCATGAGTATGGAGAAGGCAACGAGTACCTTTGGTAGAGTAGAATCCATGGTTGATTTCACATGAATATGAGAGTTGCAGAGTTTCAATTTTTGAAGTTCCAAGGATGAAGACGATGTTTTGGTCATTGCTTCGCGTGTGTTCTTGTTGTTCAAATTTAAAAAATATTGATGGCGTGTTTTCATTGGTTGATAGGGGTGACATGTCTCTAGAGTGTGTGTGTGTGTGTGTGTGTGCTTCTTCTTAGTCAACGCGCGTTGGTGCGCCTCATGATCAGAGCCCTTCATTTGGTTTACTTTCAGTAAATGAATTGTTGACGCGTTTTATTTTTAATTAATTTTTATTATTTATTATATCAGCCGTGCTAGTTAACATCCAAGGGCGCTTGGCCCAGTGGAAAGGGGGTTGACCCATGACCCCAAGGTCAGGGGTCAATCCCTAGTGCCCTTTTCTTTCCTTTTCCATTTTAATGCCTTTTTTCTTCATTTTAATTTCACTTATTTTTCTTTTCTTTTCCATTTTATTTTTTGTCATTTATTTCTCTTTAATAAAATATTTTTGTAAATTACACTTGAATATTTCCCATCCATATGTTATCCTCACATTATTTATTTTTCCCATTTAATCATTTTATGTTTACCATTTACTTGACATTTATACCTTTGTTCTTAATGATGGTTGATGATATTCTATTTGGTCATCATCATTGGTTTTTTAGGGTTGATAAAATCTTCAATACTTCAAACATGTCAATGAATGATCAATGGATCATTCATGACACTTTGGGGTGTTGATAGATTGCCCATATTCAACCATGTTTAAACCATTTGATGCATAGATGAGACATCACTTGTTGATACTTACTTGGTGATTATATTTGACTATGTTGTATCCATTGACCATTAATCTTGACACTTGGACTTGAATTCTCAACTTTCATATTATTTAACCATTTAACTTGTAATTATTTGGGTGATATAATCTTCCATTTGTCAAATCATTGATAGGTGGACTTGGGATTGTATAACTTTCTTTGGTTTAAATCTATTTTGAGAAGATCATGTATCACCTTTAATACTTCACATTAATGATAAGTTATCCCTTGATGCATCATATTTTGAGTCCTTTGACTTATGGGTAGATAATCACTGGGTAGTTACCTTGTTTACTAACCACTAACTATTCATTGCTAACTATTGTTATTGTTGACCTAATTTGTTTATCTTGTGATTTATTTTCTTGTCAACTTATTATTATTGTGATTTACTTTCAAGCACCCATCATCACACATAATATCATTTTACATATACCTCTCATGCATATTTACCAATTGTCATTTATTTAATGTCATTACATAACCAAAACAACAAAAACATGATAAAATTAAAATACCAAAGAAAGAAGCATTCATCTTTGACAATTATGGACTTAGAGGATTTCATTAAGACCCTTGCATGTGGACCTTCCCCTAATCTCTTGATTGAAGGAGAATTGCGGTCCAAAATGCAGCGGAAATTAAAATTTTCTCCTTTAGAGATCCTTACGAATGGTCATGATCAGTGATAGAATATTTACCTCTTGTGACGATTGAAACCTTTGGTGCAGATCTCTTGTGACGATCAAAACCTTTGATGCAGATCCACGGAGCGATCACGAACGTTGAACGATGACAACGTCTCTACTCAGTCCACACGAACGGATTCCTTCAATCTCAGTGCTAGCTGGTACGAATGAAGGCTTTGAGTGAGAGAGAGAGAGAGAGAGAGAGAGAGAGAGAGAGAGAGAGAAAACGAAAATAATGCAACCGCAATGAATGCTTCTGCACAAGGGTTCTATTTATAGAACCACTTGTGTGGGCTTCAAGCTAAAAGCCCACTTAAGTGTATTTTGGCCCATATCTTATAATATGCCCAAAATCACTTAAGCCCATGGTACCTTACCATATTTCGTATTCTACTCAAGTACACCGTACCTTACGATGTTCTATAATTCACTTAAGGGCACCGTACCTTACGGTATTCCTTAGTTACTCTATCTCTCATCAATCCGTCCTTTGTGTGTGACCCTGTAGGTTTTCGCGGCATTGGCAATTATATTAAATCATGTATTTAACATAATAAACAGTGAGCGGTATCTAGCAACACATCACTGCTATCCAAGACACGAAAATGTCAAGTGATCTGACAATTCCTTCTATGATAATACTTATGCGTATAATTACCCTTTTGCCCTTATGTCTATATTGAACACAAGGCATAGACCGTGTCATCCTTGTCCAGTTCAATATTGGGCCCATAGATATTTATCCTGTTATGCAGGATGGGCAAATTCCATCTAGGTCACTCATGTCCCTCAACATGCTTCGTGGAGTACCCATCAACTGTCTTTATGGTTATCCAGTTACGGACAACGTTTGATCAGCAATAAAGCACTCGACTATACATCTAGGGTCCATAGTGGTTTCAGGTCGAAGAGTGGTATACACCATTATCACCATGAGAATAACTTATGACACTTTGCATAACTTTTTATATAGTATTCTCATAGCGGGTCAATCCGGTATAAATATTACTCCTAATATTCATACCTGTGTTTAAGACTTGATAACTCTTTATCCATGATCCATGAGATGTGATCATCAGTCTACGAACATAATAGTCTTAATGCTTTAATGTTATCCCACTTCACACTAAAGCTCGACTACAGATACTTTAAGAATAATGTCCTTATGTTTAATGTGATCTCATGATTAAGTCATACTTGATACATTAAACAGACTAGCTATTCTAGGGACTTTATTAAACAAACGTAATAAAGAAAAAGCCTTTTATTATTAATAAATAATTCGATACAAGTACCAAAAGTATTGGCCTCTAGGGCTTACACCAACATTGATCATATTCCCTAACTTGGATTTTCATTTGTAACTTGCAATCTTTTATTGTAAGAATGGAATGCATGCCACTACCCTAGGGAGACATGACCTTAAGACCACTATCCACTTGTTAGCATATATCACTTTGCACACACAAGACTTTCTCTTTGGATACCTTACTATGAGACTCTTTATTTCTTTCTTTGTTATCTTGTGTATATATCCATTGTATCACCATTTCATAATCAAAAGCAATAAAACCTTAATCCAACGTCAAGTGGCATTTTCTCAATCAAACTCAAAAATACCTTAAAAATACAATTAGAATTGTGCGCCACGAGCCTTAAGTGGTCGGGAATGAGTAAGGATGAAGCTTTCCTACTCTTACTCTGAGTATTTTGGACACAAGGCGCTTGACTTGATAGTCTGAAATATTCACCTCCGCCCATAGTCTTTAGTGCAATTCTAATCAGAAACATTCTTTTCAAAAACTATAAAAACAACATCAACTCATCAAACCATTTTTTGCGCCTTAGGGCATCACTCCGAAAACCCTTTTTCAAGGTAAAATCAACCAACACACAAACATTTTCTTCTCCAAACTACGGAGCTCTGACTCTTTCTTATCCGATGAAAGATACGTAGGCACAAGGGCCACAATCCTTGGCGAACACAATAATAAAAAAAACCCAAAATCTCATTCTTTTTCCCACTATTAATAATAAAGATAAAACTAAAATATAAATACCCACGCACGCTGACAACTTAAATGGTTACCATTGGAGTACCATGGACGTGAGGGATGTTAATACCTTCCCCTTGCATAATTTACTTCCGAACCCATTATTTGGTTGCGAGACCAATCCTCGTCTTTTTATCCTTATTTCTTGTAAGGAGAGTTTTATCGACTATTTTCCCTTTCCATCTTTAGGAACAAATAAAATTTGGTGGCGACTCTGTGTCATTTTCTTTTTTGACGCTTTCGGTCAGTCAACTCTTTTTTCGCGGTAGCGACTTTATCCACCATCCTTGGTGTCCTTAGTTTAACACCCAACAAGTGCAATTATTTCCCAATATTTTAATTGTTCAAAAATATATATAGAAAAAACAACAACACCAAGACTTGAACCTAAGACATCCACAATGTCACCTTCTATTTCAACCACTATGCCATTTTATTCCTCATTAATTAACTTATCAAAAAATATATAAATATATATTTAGGATATTTTGGAAATTCTTCAACAATCCCCCACAATTTTCAAAATATATCTAAATCCATTATTCGGGAAATTTTATGGTTTCAGATAAAGGTATCTTACGATTTAAACCATTACTTGGAAAATTAAGTTTTCCCTTATCCCCGAATAGATTGGTAGATAAGCTATGAACCAATTATTCATTAGAATGAATGTGCATAACTCACGTGTGAAATCTCTGTATCATTGATTGAATTATCAGTATGACATATTTAGTAAAGCCTTGTGTCTCATATCCTTTTCATGAGAATTAAGAGTCAAACCTTTGAACTCTATGAAGCGCCACCACTTCATTCTCTTATAGGTCGATTATATTAGAAATGCACCCATAATTATGCATTCCAGCAAACATATGTTATATGTCTATTAAGAGGAAAACCTCATTCTACCACACTTATTCTTATGGTCCAAGTACTTTTATCCTTTAGGATGAATCTATCGCCAAGTACTTCAATTACTCTAATAGTGTACTTTCATCATTGAACTCAAGACTTAATGTTAATTAAGTCTGAGTTGAGTTTCCACTATCGATGATTAATTAGATATGAGCTTATTCCACATCCCGAATTATGTCTTCATTGTCTTTAATTATATCCAAAGACTTCGAATATTTTTCATATCATTTGTCAAAGAATTGCAAGATTTTCAAACTTTAATAAATTTCTAATATTTAATTTTTCAACTAATCATACATATGATTACGTTATGTACTCTTGATAGTATTTATTATCTATCATCAAAGCATGACACTTTTGTCATATTATCATATACAAAATATATTTTATATTCTTGATAGTTTCGATAAACTATTATCATGATACTTTTGTCATTCATTTTATCACATACACAATTTTTTTTATCATTCTTCATTTGGTAACTTTTTTAATTTGAATTTTTACTTCCACTTAAATATACCTAAAATATATTTAATGCATTAAACATTTAAATCAATCAACAATCACGATCAAACAAATTTGTCATGACTAACTTTTATTTCATGAAGTGGGTTCAAACATGTAATTCATAATCTCCAAATAAATGCAACACCATAGAATTCATTTATATTAGTTTTAAATAAACAATTTTCTTGTATAACTAACATATATGTTACGGCTGAAAAAATTCAGAGTCGCCATCATTCTTTATTTGTTCCTAACAAATAGAGAAACAATGATAAAATTTAATGACTAAGGGTGAAAGACTAGGTTTGAGAGTCGGTCAAGTAAGGGAAATGTACTAGGCATCCCTTACCTCCATTGTATTAAATGGGATCCTCCTCCAAGTTCTAGGGTTACTTATGTTTGCTTAAAGAAAGTTTGCTTATTACTATTGGTTAATTGTTTATTTATTTATTGAAAATTATTTATTATTAACAAAAAGAAAATTTATTAAGAGGAAAAGACCTAAAAAAGTTTTTGATTATTGTACTCTATGCGTACATTTAATAAAGGATCAGAGTCTCGTAGTTCTGGTAGAAAAAATTTGTTGGTTTGTTATTTTTATCCCTTAAAAGTTCTCATGCACTGGGGGCAGAAAAGTAATTGATTTTGAAAAAATGTCTCAATGCACTAGGGCAAATGACTTATAGTTTGAGATGAGTTTAAGTTGATTTTTATCCATTGGTTGATTTGTAAAGATATAATGATTAATTTATTTAAGAAAATAAATTAATAATGATATTATATATTTATTCAATAAAAATATTAAAAGGTTAATTATATAAACCCAAGTATTATATCCCTTATCCCTGATTTTTTATCCCTGAAACCCTAAAATTTTCCTATAGAATTATCTCATGATTATTCTCATTATTGATCACAAAAAAACTACAATACTTAACTTATTTATGAAAAGAAATATTATATATTTATAAGACATATCCCTTATCCCGATTTCTATCCCTTGATTTATCCCTTGTTTTTATCCCTTAAAACTCTAGGATTTTATCTCATATTTATCCATACAAATTTATATTCAATTAACCATAATTCTTCATTTTATTAATCCCTAATTAATTAAATATGTGTTATTTTATATTAAACGAGAAACTTATTAAATCAATTAGTTATAAAGATTGATGATATATTTTATCCCTTAACCCTAATTATTATCCCTAATTAGATTAATCAACCTTAAGTTTATCCCAAGAAGTGATCCCACTATCCCAAAATTATCCCAAAGATCCAACTTAATTAATCCGAATTAATTAATTTTCACTAAATAATTATATATTTTTTTCATTTTTGAATATTTAATTATTTTGTGTTTTTTACTTGTTATGTTAATAATAAGATTAGTTAAAAATAATAAAAATCCATTAAAGTATAGGATAGCAAACAAAACATAAGGTTTATCTCCTCTTCCTGGTGTGACAGAAACTTTCAAACTCAGAAATCCAACTCAAGAACCATGCCTCTCTACCCTTAAATCAATATCGCCCAAATCAGGCTCAAACAATGCAGTCAAAGGGAACAACACAACATTGGTAAGGGATAGCAAAAGGCGTGTGAGTCTTTCAAAGAATATGGTGGTTTATCAGCCTCGGGGGCTCTTTTACGGTGGAGCGTGTTTGTGTTGCGTCAACGGCGGGGGTGTCGCAGTCGGTTTTTCGGCGGAGGGCGACGTGGTTCGGAGAGGGCACGACTATTGAACTCCGGTAAGGTTCGGTTTGAATTTCGATTCAATGTGTTTTTGGTTTTCGACTCGATTTGGATTGCGACTGTTTTTTAGATATCGATTTTGAGATGCATATGCCTGAGCTTCTCTTAATGCACTTGATTTTAGACTCTGTTCTATTCTAATTTTCAATTCATCTTTTCCTAGGTTTTCGATTTGTTTTCGGATTCAGTTCGGGTTCTATTTCAATTTCAACTTGTTATTATTTTAGATTTTTAGACAGGTTTTAAAGGGTTTCGATTCATTAAATGTTTCTGCTTGTGTTTTTTTATTACTTGAAGTTGATATATGGTTCACATGTGAATTGCAGGTTGTAAGGTGAAGTTTGGATAAGTTGGTTTTGTGAAGGAGATTGCGGACTTGGTTACGTTTTTTCTTAGAAAACATTTTACAAAGGCAATGTTTATAGACCTAAACTAAATTTAGTTTGAAATTGAAACAAGTTATGAATATTGATTTTAAAATAGGTTATGAGAATTTGATTATGCTATTGCTTTTTCGACATATGTTATGGTTCGTTAATTTAAAACAGTTTATGGTTTTTTTATTAAAAAAAAGTTGATTCCCTTATTGATTATAGCATGAGATAAAATATAGGGATAAATACGTGCGATTTATAGTTTTAAGAAACTAAGTTACAACACAATACAAAGGGTAAAACAAAGGATAAATATGTGCGATTTGTAAAAGTGAGGAAATTTGAATTTGAACTCATTTCTCACACTCATAACTCCTTGCCCATGCTTTACCATCCATTAGATCATTGCACTCGTTTAGAATAAAATGACACTTCTAAATAATTAAATAAAAACAAACAGTTTTATAATAATTTAATACTTGGATAACTAAAATATTTTCATAGCAAATAATAACTAAACTTTTTGCCTAATTTTTAATAATATAAAAGACCTTCTAAACTATTATTCTATAATTTCATCAAATAAGTAACACCCTAATATAATATTTATATTTAATTACCTTCTAAGTGATATAATCTAAGGAGATATAATATTCTAATTACTAATCCTATTTATTTTTTCTAAAAATTAATTTTAATAGTAATAAACCCCTTTTTAGCATAACTATACAAATTATGTTATTTCGAAAAGTCTAAATAATGCCTCTAAACTAAAATCAACTTCTAAGAGGGTCTAAGAAGTCAAATTTTGACCATAGAGTTAGAAGATTCTGGGATTATCAAGGATTGATCAACCCTTGACGCTCTGTTGGTATCCAAACCAACCTTTGGTGGAACCTTGATAGAACCCCATTGATTAGCTTCATCCTATCCTGGTGAAACTTGCATATTTTCTCCACGATTATCTGATCATGTTACTAGAATCAGGCAGGACTTTGACGATCCTCTAGTCGTTGTTTGATGAAACTATGGTAGAATCTCTTTGATAAAACCCTGGATAGAAACCTAATGAAATCCCTCTGATAAACTCTGATGAAAAACCTGAGTTAAACTCCTGAGAAGATCTCTTAATGGAACTCTCATTGGAACCCCTGGTGAAACCCCTGATGAACCCCTGATAATTAGTCTCAACCTCTCGGGGTGAGATTTGCATATGATTTTCATGGTTCAAAATCGTATAGGCCCCTAGTGATACCTTTATCACTCATGATGGAACCCCTTGATAAAATCCATTGAAAAATAATCTTGATAAACCCCTTTCTAAAATCCCTGAGAATCCCCTTGATAACATCCCTTGTCACAATCTCTTGATAGAACCCTTTACATTGATAAAACCCTGGTGTGTTGGAACGTATCCCACGTGTGGGATATATTAGTAAGCTGGGGGATGTGAGAGGTGAAGATATGCTCACTGGTTGATAACGATCATTTGGGATGACTGACTACTGGATAGATTCCTTTTAAAGACTCATAGTGAGTGAGCTTGTTAGGGGAGTCCTTTATTGAAAAGGTGTTTGTGTAAGTGTTACTTGCTAGGGAAGGCCAATGGGCATTCCTGCTTGGAGAAATGTATTAATATAGTTGGGAATTACACCTCTAAGAGTGGTCACGAATCCTATGCCATGCATTATTTATGCATGTTCATGTGTATGCATATTTTGAATTGATGTATGTTTTATGTATGATGCAGTTTTTGGGCTGACGCCTCTTTTATGATATGTGTATGCAATGTATGACTTTGTGGGAACCAATGTTTTCATGATGTTTCGACTCTCCGACTCTCAGAGATTTCGATATGCCCATGGAACATGCCATGATGCTCTTGATATATGAGAATATGCAATGTCCTTTTGAAAAGGAAGAAACTTTTGTGTTGGTTAAATTGTGACTGTTAATTTATGAACCTCGTGTTTTGCTTGAGAGGCAATGTTGGACGAATATGGTCCCTTTGGTGTTTTCAAAATCGAAGTAAAATGTTTTTTTTTCTTAAAAGCTTTTTTTATTATGCTCAATGTTTCCATTCATTATTCACAAATAATTGACACTTCATAATCAAGCGGAAAAATTGAAGAACAAAGAATTAGATTCGAAAAACAAATTTAATTTATCGAGATTTGGCCCGTAAAAGGGCAATAGTACATAAAGAAGTAATTCCCGTAAGGAGAGATTACCAAAAATCTAGGAAGATGTAAAATGGCAATGGAAAATATATTTATTCATGTCCATATTGAACTCAACACATGCTAATAGCCCTACGTCTTTGAGGTCACAATATTTTGCTTCTAAGGATGATGATTGAATTAATTGCTCCCATCTGAACTCCTATTGTAGTATGATTCAAGTGCTACAGTCATATGCCTTTTGGATATCCCTAATTTTTTCTTGGACCCATTCTTTTCGAGTCTTAGTCCATCAGGATGATATACCCTATTTTTCCCAAGTTGCCCTTTTGGGTTTTTGACTTATCGGGTTTTATTTTTTATACAAGTCCCTAATTTTTGTATGGATTTCTCTTTCAAGTTTTCAGTCCACCAGGATGCCCTAATATTTTCCTAAGACGCCCTTTAGGATTTTCGACTTAGTGGGCTTTTTATCCTCTTCTTCTAGGCATAGTATTTCTTGACTACGTCGGAGTTTATAGATCGTGGTAACTCCGCTCCATCATGGGTTGTGAGAATCAATGCTCCGATAGAGAAGGACTTCTTCACGACGTATGATCCTTCATAGTTATGGGTCCATTTGCCTCAGGGATCTTTATAGATGGGAAGAATTCTTCTGAGCACTATATTACCTTCTTAGAAATGCTGAGGACGAACTTTCTTATTGAATGCTTTCTTGAGCCTTCGCTGATATAGTTGCACGTGACATACTGCAACCATGCGTTTCTCTTCTATGAGGTTTAATTTATCGAACCTGGTTTAATTTGGTCTCCATCGGGACTCTTAAAGAGGGGATCTCGACTTCGATAGGGAGTACGGATTTGGTACCATCTACCAGAGAAAAAGGATTTGCTCCTGTTGAAGTCCGGATGGAAGTTCTATAGTCATGTAGTGCAAAGGTGAGCATCTTGTGCCAACATTTATAGGTTTTCACCATTTTCTGGATGAACTTTTTGATATTCTTGTTGGTCGCTTCTACTGCGTCGTTCATCTTTGGTAAATAAGGTGACGAGTTATGGTGTTCAATTTTAAAACTCTCGCATAACTCATCTGTTACTTTGTTATTTAGATTCAACCCATTATACGTGATAATTTTTTTAGGAACCCCGTAGCGACAAATGATCTCCTTTTTGAGGAATCGTGCGATGACTTGTCTTGTCACATTGGTGTAAGAAGTAGCTTCTACCCACTTGGTGAAGTAATTGATAATAACTAGAATGAATCAGTGTCCATTAATAACTTTTGGTTCAATCATCCTAGTTATGTCTATACCCCACATGGAGAACGACCATGAAGTAGTTAGGACATTTAAAGGAGTAGGTGGAACATGTACCTTATCCACATAAATCTGACACTTCTGGCATTTCTTGATGTATTTGAAAGAGTCAATCTCCAAAGTCAACCTGTAGTATCCCGCTCGAAGAATTTTCTTAGCCATGGAATTCCCATTAGCATGAGTGCCAAAGGATCCTTTGTAAATTTCTTTAATAAGCATGTCTGCCTCGTATCCGTCCAAGCATTTGAGTAAGACCATATCATGATTCCGCTTGTAAAGTACATCCCCATTGAGAAAGAATTAGGAGGTCAATCTTCTGAGTGTCTTCTTATCCTCACTTAAGGCATTTGCAGGATATTCTCGTTTCTAAAGAAATTGTTTGATGTCATGAAACCATGGTTTATTATCAAATTCTACCTTTATAGCCATGCAATAGGCAGGCTCATTCAAATAATGAATTCTTATAGCTAGCGCTTTGTTATACCACTTGACCTTGAGGAATATAATGGAAGGTAATCTCGTCAAAGTAAGTGATCATCTTTCGGACGTGGTCTCGGTACCGGATTAGCTTAGCATTATGGGTCCCCCACTCTCCCTTGATTTGATTAATGACGAGAGCTAAATCTCCATATACTTATAGGATCTTGACTCTTAAATCAATGGCTTTGTCAAACCCTATGATACACGCCTCATATTCTTCCATGTTATTTGTACAAGTAAAGCATAACCTACCCATGAAGGGAATATGGTACCCTGTTAGGGAGGTTATGACGGCTCCAGTTCCATGTTCGGTTACGTTTGAGGCATCATCAAATACCAGTTTCCATCGTGGTCCCGGTTCGGGTCCCTCAACGGGACATGGGGTCTCGCAATCCCTTATTACCATAATATCTTCGTCAGGGAAGTCAAGCGATCTAGTTTGATAATCTTCTATTGGGTGATGCGGGAGATAATCTGCTAGCACACACCCTTTTATAGCTTTTTGTGTGACATATTGGATGTCATATTCTGTTAGTAACATTTTCCATCGGGCTATTCTCCCAGTTACTGCATGTTTCTTGAAGATATACTTGATAGGATCCATTCGGGATATCAGTAGAATAGCATGACACACCATGTATTGCCTGAGTCGCCGAGAAGCCTAGACCAAGACACATCAAGTTTTCTCCAATAGTGAAAATCGGGATTCACAATCGGTAAATTTCTTGCTTAAGTAATAGATTGCATGTTCCTTTCTTCCGGTCTCATCTTGTTGCCCAATACACAACCCATAGAATTGTCGAGCACTATTAGGTACATTATAAGTGGTCTTCCTGGAACTGGTGGCACCAAGATAGGTGGTTCTTGCAGATATTCCTTGATTTTATCGAAGGCCTTTTGACAACCTTCATTCCACTCAATGGCTTGATTTTTCCCGAGTAACTTGAAGATTGGTTCACACATAGTCGTAAGATATGAGATGAACCTAACAATGTAATTCAATCTCGGACATCCTTGGAGCTGACATCTCTTGGATGGATTTCACTTTATCGGGATTGACTTTAATTCCCCTCTGGCTGACTATGAACCCTAATAAACTTCCTGATCTAACCTCGAAGGTTGTTAAAACAAGATTTGGTTTTGCATGTATTACCTTGAGTTTTGATGATAACAATGTTGTATTTGTATGAGAACAATTTTGGTACCCTAATGGTTTGTTATTGTGTAGCTTTAAGAGACACTTCTGATTCTCAATGTATGACATGGAACATCATATGTTTCTGAATCATATGTTCCAATTCCGCTTATGCGTCAATCATAAGAAGTTTTGAGAGATGTTGAAAGTTATTGTTACAATGATCTTTCTGCTTCTATATCGATTCACTCCTGAGAAGCTTTTGAGGAGACGCTATATTATTGTTGCATCGTTCTCTCAGCTTATGCTTCTAGACGTGACTCTGATCACTAAGCTTCTAAAGAATGGAAAGCTTTTAAAGGTGTTTTACTTAGCTGAAGATTCTGAAGATTTCAAGCCAGACATTGAGGTTATCAAGGTTCTGACTGTAGATTCTGAAGACTCTGAAGATTCTGAAGATCTCAAGCCAGACTACTGACGTTGTCAAGGTTTTGACCTAAGATTCTGAAGTTTCTGAATCCAGCTTTATGTTTCTTCATTTCATGCTTCATCTACTTTCATCAGAAGCCAATAAACTTGAAGATAAGATTAAATGGGCACGTTATCAAATAGTACATAATACAAATAAAATATCATATCCACTACCTGATATCATGGGCAATGACAGTACTATACATCACACCTGTCATTGAATTTGTGGGCGAAGGACAGTATGCAATATCACTCCTTTCACCATCTAATAGTGGACAATTGCTCTATGAGCTTTCCCCATTTTGACCTTCAACGATCTTCTTCTTATGCTATAAAAGTAAGACTTAGAGACCCTAATAATAGTCGGTGCTACAACAATTTTGACAAGTCTGTTTCTTTTTGAAAAGCTATCAATTCTTGTACAAAGTTTTTCTTTAGGTAATTGTTTATGATTTATGTAAAATTTGCTTGTGTAGAAGCAACTTGTAACACACAAAATAATATTCAAACTATTTGTTTTATTCCTTAAGGAGACTAGGGTATAGTTGGATCCTTGAGAAGACAAAGAAAGTTGTTCTTTGTGAGTCTTTAAGGAGACTAGGGTATAGTCAGATCCTTGAGAAGACAAAGAAGGTTATTCTTTGTGATTATTATAATAAGTTGATTATAATGGATTAAGTCCTTGTGTATAAGGAAAAATTTCCTTGGCAGGTGAGCTAGAGTAGCTTTGAATTTCAAGCGAACCAGAATAAAAATACTTGTGTTTTTATCTCTTTGTTATTAACATTTAAGTGGCGCTCGTAAGTTGGTAAAAAGCTTTTGTTTTTTAAAACCCAATTCAAATCCCCATTTCTTGTGTTTCTCACACCTTCAATTGGCATTAGAGCTCTGGTTCTGATTGTGATCAAAGTTTTATCAACACTTCACCATGTTCAGTTCCGATCCATGTTTGTGTGAGAAACAATGGTCGCTGCTAATGTTGTTAACAATGAGAGAGATCACTATAGTGCAAAACCACCAATCTTTGATGGTGAGAAATTTGATCATTGGAAAGATAGAATAGAATGTTTTTTCTTGGTTATGATGTTGATCTCTCGGATCTTGTAGTTGATGGCTATGTTCACCCAGTTACTGCTGAAGGAAATAATATAGCAATAAGTGCTATGACTGATCAACAAAAGAAAGATTTCAAAAATCATCATAAGACCATAACTATATTGCTAAATGCTATCTTTTATACTGAGTATGAGAAGATAACAAACACAGATTCTGCCAAATCTATTTTAGACTCTCTGAGGATGACTCATGAGGGGAATGCTCAAGTAAAGGAGACAAAGGCCTTGGCCTTAATGTAATGGATGCTGATGAAACAATTGAGACTATGTTCTGAAGGTTTTAGATGCTTGTTGTAGGACTGAAAGTTCTCTAAAAAGGATACTCTACACCTGATCATGTCAAGAAGATTATCAGAAGTCTTCCTAAAAAATGGATAACCATGGTAAAAACTTTAAAGCTAGCAAAGGATCTTAAAACCATTAGTCTTGAAGAACTTTTTAGTTCTTTAAAAATCCACAAGATTGCGCTCGAGGAAGATGAACCTTAGAAGTGAGGTAAATCTGTTGCTTTAAAGTCTAAGCCTGAGAAGACAAAAGCTTATCAAGATGAAGAAGAATCAGAAGGTTCTGATGAAGACTCAGAAGATGATGATGAGTTGTCTCTGATTCCAAAGAGAGTGAACAAACTCTGGAAGAACATGCACAATGGTCAAGGGAAGTTCAGAGGAGCCAGAAGGACTGTTGGTCGTTTTAATTCTTCGTTTGGACAAAAGAAGCAAGGTTCTGGAAAATAAGTTATCCACTTTGATGGCTACATGGATGACTCATAATCCGAAGAAGAATATTATGACGAAGAAAAAGCCAACGTTGCATTGATGGCAACCACAGATAATCTAGAAGGTTTTGAAGAACCAAAAGACCAGGTGTTGATAGAATCAGAATCAGACTCCGATTTTGAAGAGGTATTTTATAACCTATATCACTCTGATCTTGAATCTTGTCTCTCTGAAATGCTGGAAAAGTACCAGAGTCTTCATAGTAAGTACAAGGACCTTAGACAAGTCCAAGTAGTTGCTTCTGAAACTCACAATGAGCATGAGAAAGGCATCTCCTCTATAAATAAAAAAGTATTTTCTCTAGAAAGTAACAACTCTGCTTTGAAAAGTAAAATTTCAAAACTAGAGGAGGAAATAGTCTCAGAAGCTTCTAGTACTGATTGCATCATTAGATATGACAGAGCATTCCAATACTTTCTGGCTAAAAGCGTAGACAGAAGTAAAATGGATTCTTTGATCTATGGAGTTAGTAGAAATGGCAATAAAGCTTTAGGTTGTAAAGAAACTTTAAGACCTGACGAAAGTCAGAAGGTAAAACCAAAACCTCTCTATGAGCATTTCGTGCCTACTAGCACTGAGCTTGATGTTTCTGCATAGACACAAAAACATACAAAGGCTAAGAGCTCAGTTATGAAACCTAAGTATCATGCACAAATTCCTCATGATTATCCTTTTGCACAAAGACCCAAAGCTGTAAGAAACTATGGGAAAACTAACAAGAGAGGACCCAAAAATTGGGTACCTAAGGATAAAATAGTTTATGTTGTAGACATCCTTAGCAGCTCAGCTGAAACACCAGTTATGGTACCTGGATAGTGGAGGCTTACGACATATGACATGCATAAGGTCTATGCTCCAAGATTTGGAACTTAACCCTGGAGGCTTCGTTGGTTTCGGAGGAAACCAGAAGGGAAAGATCACTGGATCCGGAACTATTGGTAACTACAAACTTCCTTCTATTCCTAATGTTCTTTTGGTTGATGGTCTAATGCATAACCTTTTGTCTATTAGTCAACTTAGTGATAATGGTTATGATATCATTTTTAATCAAAAGTCCTGTAAGGTTGTTAGTCAGAAAGATGGTCCAGTCCTTTTTAACGGGAAGAGAAAGAACAACATTTATAAAATCAGACTTTATGATCTTGAAAATCAAAATGTAAAATGTCTAATGTCTGTTAATGAGGAGCAATGGGTATGGCACAAACGTTTGGGCCATCTTAGCATGAGAAGGATTTCTCACCTAAATAAGCTTGGATTAGGCAGATGCTTACCCAACTTGAAGTTCGCTTCAGATGCTCTTTGTGACACATGTCAGAAAGGCAAGTTTTCTAAAACATCATTCAATGCGAAAACTGTTCTTTCTACTTCTAGACCATTAGAACTTTGATCAGTCTCCAATTCTACTCGTTTTCTGACACTCATTCGACATAAGCTCACGAAGTCGGTAACACATTATTTTACCTATTTATGTTATTTTGTTTAGTAAATTAGATGTTTGCATTTCCATTGTGTTTCAATTATTATCTTCGGTTTTCGTCAATGTACTCCATTTTATGCCTCCTTGTGGTAGTTTGATTGGTTTCAGGTGTAAACAAGAATATCCAAAGACTCGCCAAGGGATTCGGGCGTTCCGGGCTCGTTGGAAGAAGAAGTTTTGAAGGTACAGTAGCCCTGACACGACCACCCGTGTTGCCTGACATGGCCCGTGTCAGGGGAAGGAAGCCAGTATGCAAAAGTAGGGAGCTGACACGGGTGCCCGTGTCAGCAGCCCCGATAGGGGCGTGTTGGAGAGTTTGATCAGTTAGCCAACACAGCTAGCCGTGTTTCCTGACACGACTAATGTTGGCTTGGACGCCTCATCTTCTATTTTGTTTCCAGTTTTTTGGCATTGCTGATCCCGGAGGGCACTTTGGACATTTGCTACATAAAATATTTGATACGTAACTATTTAGGGGACTTTTGGAGACAGGGAACGGGGACTTTTTACAAGATAAAGAATTGGTACGATTGAGTTTAGAACGATCAAGAGTTGTAGAGAACGGATGTCCTTCAAGAGCGGATGCGATTGAAGATCACCGAAATCTTCTTATTCTTGTAATGTCTAAATTATATGTTGTATCTTATTTGAATAATATGAGTGGCTAAACCCCCCAATGCCAGGGGGGTGTCCCTGATTTGATTGTGTAATGACTATGAATTGATAATTTCCCTAATATTGTGTTTGTTTGTCAATTTCATTGTGCAATGTTTTTAATGCTTTCATTATCAGAAAAGTAAGGATTGTTGTATGGTTAACCATTTGTGGGATTGCAACTGTTAAAGTTTTTGCATAGTGAAACTGTAGTAGATATCACCTAGGACTAGGGATACCCTATGATTACCAATTATATCTTGTTATTTCAAAAGGCTTGGTTTCATTTTAATCGCCTAAGGACTTAGAGATTAGAATGAACGACCAAAGGTTTCCCTCTAAGGTTTTAGGAAGAAACAATTGTAAGATCTGGTAATTGAAATTTTGAAATGTTTGAGGAGATATACATTCAAGGTCATTACAAGAGATATTCTTACACCTTCCTTGGCATAATATTATAAATTGCGTAAAAGATTCATTCTGTTTCATTTCTCATTCCATTACACAGTGACTTATCACAAACCCTCTTATTTGTTTTGTTCAATTGAGCCACAATTTAAAATCATATTGTTACGCAGTCCTCGAGATCGATATTTGGGAAACATCCCTATTATTACTACATTGACAAAATAGTACACTCTCTATTTTGCCGATCAAGTTTTTGGCGCCGTTGTCGGGGACTGGCAAATATAAAGTTTAAATTATTTCAATTGAAATTTTGTTGCTCTGCAACTAAAATTTATTTTTCGTTATTTTAATCATTTATTTCGATCGATATCAACTAATTTGTGTCTGATATTTGTATGCGAGGTAAGGCCTCAGCTGATTTTCCTTTTGACGTAGAAATCGAAAGAACTTTGTGGGTAAGACTCAAACAAGCTCGATTGGAAAGACTGGAATCAGAAGAAGAACAACCTTCCTTTCATCTAGGTTCAGATTCAGGTTCAGAGAGAGAGATCGAAATAATGGGAGAGAACCCGCCGCCACCAGAAAGACTGTTGGGTGACTATGGAGGCGCAAATGTACCAACCGACAGATTAACAATTGTTAACCAACCAGTGAATGTGGCTAATTTCCAGTTACATCCTATTACTATTAATCAACTTGAAAGGAAGCATTTCACTGAAAAGGTAAATGAAGATGCAAACAAGCATTTGCATAGGTTTTTGACCATGAGTAACACTCTAAATATTGATGGTCACACCGAAGAAGCTAAGAAGTTGAGAATGTTCCCGTTCACCTTAGCGGAAGAAGCCGAAGAATGGTTCTATTCTCTCCCAGCCGGTAGCATTACATCTTGGGAAGAGATGGAAAAAACCTTCTTGAACAAGTATTTTCCAGCGTCAGTTTTTCTGAGGAAGAGGTATGAAATTCTGAATTTTAAGCAGAAGGACGAGGAATCCTTGGGAGACGCCTATAAGAGATTCAAGAGAGTCCTGGTAGCCTGCCCAACTCATAATATGGATCCAATAGAACAAATGCAGATGTTTGTGAATGGTCTCAAAATAAAGACCAAATAGTTGATTGATACCGTAGCCGGTGGCTCTACTAATTTCTCAACAGCCACCGGTATCAAAAAGATCATTAAAGCTATTGCTGCTAATAAGCATTTGGAGTTGTACGACAGATGTGTAAGTAAACCGGAAGGGGTTATCGATTTAAAGCTGGAAACCAATAAAATCTGTATCGAAGATACTATAGCTGCTGAAGTTGAGAAGCCGAAGGCGATGAATATAGGTACCCAACAGGTGGTAAAAGTCCAACCTGCTCCTATTGTCTGTTGGGAGATTTGTAATGGTCTGCACCAAACGGTGTATTGTTTTGCAACTCCTCAACAAGTTGAGGAAATCAAAATTTTGAAGCAGAATAAATCCTATTCCAACATATACAATCCAGGTTGGAAGAATCATCCCAGTTTCTCATGGAAAGACCAGAAGGGGAACGCTCTTCAACAAGGTCAATACCAAACTCATTATCAACAACAGCGGCAACAACAAGCCCATAAGAAAGCTGATTGGGAGATTTCTATTGAAAGAATGGCGGCTCATAATGTTCAATTCCAAGAATAAATCCGAAATAATCAGAAAAACACCACCACATCCATAAAAAATCTTGAAGTCCAAATGGGTCAAATAACACAACAATTAGCCTCGAGTTCTCAAGCACAAGGTGCTCTACCTAGTGCAACTGTGACAAATCCTAGAGAGCATAATAATGTGAGTGTTGTGACAACAAGAAGAGGTAAATCTCATGAAGTACTTGAGGATACATCTGAAGAGGAAGATCAATTGAGCGAAGTGGATCTCGAGATCAAAGAAAATGAAGTTGTGAGGGAAGAATTGGTTGCACCGAAACAAGTGGTGAAAGAATAAGTCATTGAGCCTAATGTTGGTGTAAGCCCTAGAGGCCAATACTTTTGGTACTTGTATCGAATTATTTATTAATAATAAAAGGCTTTTTCTTTATTGCGTTTGTTTAATAAAGTCCCTAGAATAGCTAGTCTGTTTAATGTATTAAGTGTGACTTAATCATGAGAACACATTAAACATAAGGACACTATTCTTAAAGTATCCGTAGTCGAGCTTTAGTGTGAAGTGGGATAACATTAAAGCATTAAGACTATTATGTTTGTAGACTGATGATCACATCTCATGGATCATGGATAAAGAGTTATCAAATCTTAAACATAGGTATGAATATTAGGAGTAATACTTATACCGGATTGACCCGCTATGAGAATACTATATAGAAAGTTATGCAAAGTGTCATAAGTTATTCTCATGGTGATAATAGTGTATTCCACTCTTCGACCTGAAACCACTATGGATCCTAGATGTAGAGTCGAGTGCTTTATTGCTGATCCAACGTTGTCCGTAACTGGATAACCATAAAGACAGTTAATGGGTACTCCACAAAGCATGCTGAGGGACATGAGTGTCCTAGATGGAATTTGCCCATCCTGCGTAACAGGATAAATGTCTATGGGCCCAATATTGAACTGAACAAGGATGACACGGTCTATGCCTTGTGTTCAATATAGACATAAGGGCAAAAGGGTAATTATACACATAATTATTATCACAGAAGGAATTGTCAGATCACTTGACATTTTCGTGTCTTGGGTAGCAGTGATGTGTTGCTAGATACCGCTCACTGTTTATTATGTTAAATACGTGATTTAATATAATTGCCAACGTCACGAAAACCTACAGGGTCACACACAAAGGACGGATTGATGAGAGATAGAGTAACTAAGGAATACCGTAAGGTACGGTGCCCTTAAGTGAGTTATAGAACATCGTAAGGTACGGTGTACTTGAGTAGAATACGAAATATGGTAAGGTACCATGAGCTTAAGTGATTTTGGGCATATTATAAGATATGGGCCGAAATACACTTAAGTGGGCTTTTAGCTTGAAGCCCACACAAGTGGTTCTATGAATAGAACCCTTGTGCAGAAGCATTATTCGCGGTTGCATTATTTTCGTTTTCTATCACTCTCTCTCTCTCACTCAAAGCCTTCATTCGTACCAGCTAGCACTGAGATTGAAGGAACCCGTTCGTGTGGACTGAGTAGAGACGTTGTCATCGTTCAACGTTCGTGATCGCTTCGTGGATTTGCATCAAAGGTTTTGATCGTCACAAGAGATCTGCACCAAAGGTTTCAACCGTCACAAGAGGTAAATATTCTATCACTGACCATGACCATTCGTAAGGATCTCTAAAGGAGAAAAATTTTAATTTCCGCTGCGCTTTGGGTCGCAAATTCTCCTTCAGTGGTATCAGAGCCACTTACGAAACCATGACTCGGATAGCTGTTTATTTTCTGTATTAATATGATTAAAAGACAGAATGAATCAATTAATTAAACGAGTAATTAAATTTGGCATCATGAGTGTATAAGTTGGATGATTGATGTTGACTATGCTTCGGAATCCGACATTAGTATGGTGAAGCAGCGATACATCGATCGTCCATAGGTTACGCAATTGAGACCGATCAACTTATATATGATATAAGTAATCCTAATGCAAAGTACGGTATATGTGATATACTGTTTCTGTTTCATTCATTCGAACACTAAATGATTGTTTTCCTTTGAGCGATCAATGGTCATTTGCTTCGGAATCCGACATTAGTATGGTGAAGCAATGACCTGTTGATCAATCATACTGAATCAACAATCGAGGTGTGTTTGACGGTCTGAAATTGGCGCATTAGGGTTGATGACGGCGCAAGGGTTGTGCCGTCAAAGAGTTGTGAATTTAGGGCTTTTGGAACACGTCTGTTGACTGTTTCAAAGTTTGTTATTTTGGCTGCGTGAAGCTCGTGTGACGAGCGTGTTGACTGTTTCAAAGTCTGTTATTTTGGCCGCGTGAAGCTCGTGTGACGAGCGTAACAAGCGTAACAAACTGGATGTGTGACGGTCGTAACACGCCCATGACGGTCGTAACAAGGACGTGACGGTCGTCACATGCCTTGTGACGGTCGTCACACTCACAGAATTCTAGGCGTTTTTTGTTTTTGACCTGTGACGGTCGTAACGTGTCCTGTGACGGTCGTCACACTCACAGAGTCAAAAATTTTGGGGTCTCTGATTTTGTGCCTACGCAAGAGTTGTGTTGATGCAAAAACAATGTCCATTTCAAATGAATTAAAGGAATTAAAAGAAATTTTGGGGTCTCTGATTTTGTGCCTACGCAAGAGTTGTGCCCGGCTAACTCTGCGTAGAGTGATCGGTCGCCGAAATTTAATTTGGTTTTAATTAATTAAAGGAATTAAAATTTAATAATAACAATGTGTTTATTATTATTGCCTTGTGGTGATCAGTTATGGCCTTAGTCTTCCTTCATTTTGTTTTGGGTTTTAAAATACAACCTGCGTGTCGTGCCTCTCCTTGTAATCTCTTAATGTAACTTCTTTTCTCATCTCAATCCCTCGTATGTAAAACGAGTTTTCTGGAATGTAATGTTATGAAGAAAGAGAAGAAGACAATGTTATGAAGAAAGAGAAGATTTCAATATCAAAGGAGGATAACCTTGAAGATCAAAGGAGGACAACCTTGAAGATCAAAAGGGGACAACCTTGAAGATCAAAGGAGGGCAACCTTGAAGATCTTGCTTGGAGAAGCTTAGATCGTTGTAGGTTAGCTTAGCTTCTCTCATTGGCTTGGGAGAACAATTGCGCTAGGGGCCATAACTGTTTCATTTTGTTTGTATGTATGTTGATGCATGTGAATGTATGTTGATGCATGTGAGAGACGATTTATATGATAAACAAGCCGGTGAGATCATAACAATTGCAATTCCCTCAAACTAAAATATTAAGTTTATGCTTTCCAAGTTTTAGCACTCATCAAGACTAGTATCGGATAATGTAGGTTTCGCCAAAGCGAGGTGCATGTTCTATATTAGTAAGGTGCGATGGGATAATTTTAATATCCAACTGCTAAAACAATGGGTCAAACTTAACTAAACAAATTATGATGATATTATATGTGTTTGCTTTCCAAGTTTTAGCACTCATCAAGACTAGTATCGGATAATGTAGGTTTCGCCAAAGCGAGGTGCATGTTCTATATTAGTAAGGTGCGATGGGATAATTGTAATATCCAACTGCTAAGACAATGGGTCAAACTTAATTATAATAATATCATATATGTTTTAGAAGCAAGAGTTGGGAATAATCCATATGATGGATTGGAATAAGGAGTTATTCACCCAACTGAAATTTTCGAGAGTTGTATGAGATACAACTGGAAGGAGTTCCTACCTAAATAACCTAGTTTTGTGTAATCCGCCTACGCGGACTTAGAACGAAGTGAAATATGGATCTCGACCCACTAGAAAATCTTCCAACGGGATTTTCCGAATCAAATGATGAGGGTCATTTGTTTTGAGTAAAATAGTGGGAGCATATTTGATTAAAGGCCTAATTAAATATGTCAATGATACTTATATTTTCTTAATTCTTATGTAGATTACCATGACAACAAACACCTCTAACAACATCTTGCGATCAATCCTTGACAAGGAAAAATTGTCTGGGACAAATTTCCTGGATTGGCACCGAAACCTGAGGATTGTCCTCAAACATGATAAAAAGCTGTATGTCTTGGAGACTCCTGTTCCTGAAGAGGAACCTCCTAGTTCTGCACCTAAGGCAGAAAGAGATGCTTATAAAAAGCATGTCGATGATGCCAATGAAACTGCTTGTCTCATGCTAGCTACCATGAACTCAGAATTGCAAAAGCAACATGAGAACATGTCAGCGTTCGATATGATCGAACACCTGAAGTTGCTCTATCAAGAGCAAGCAAGGCATGAGAGGTTTGAAGTTTCAAAAGCCCTTTTTCAAAGCAAGTTAGCTGAGGGAGCCCCTGTAAGTCCCCATGTGCTCAAGATGATTGGGTATGTGGAAAACCTTGAAAGGTTGAGTTTTCCCCTCGGAAAGGAACTTGCGACTGATTTGATCTTGCAATCGTTGCCAGATAGATTCAGTCAATTTGTCCTAAATTTCAATATGAATGATATGGATAAATCTCTTCCTGGACTGCTAGGCATGTTAAGAACAGCTGAACAAAATCTGAAGACAAAAGGGAAGTCCATTCTGATGATCAGAAATGGAAAGAGACAGAACAAAAGGCCCACCAAGCAGGGTGATAAAGGGAAAGGCAAGGAAGTTGCCAAACCCAGACCCACTGTTGCTGCTTTGAAGCCTAGTGGAGGCATAGCAAAGGCAGGCACCTGCTTCCATTGCGGTAAGACCGGACACTGGAAGAGAAACTGCCCAAAGTACCTGGAAGATACGAAGAATGGAGTAGAGACTTCAACTTCAGGTATTTTTGTTATTGAAATAAATTTATCTACTTCTGCATCATGGATATTAGATACTGGATGCGGTTCTCACATTTGTACAAATGTGCAGGGGCTAAAAAGAAGTAGAGATTTGGCAAAAGGTGAAGTTGACCTACGAGTTGGCAATGGAGCAAAGGTTGCTGCTTTAGCCGTAGGAACTTATGTATTAACTTTACCTAGTGGTTTAATAATTCAGTTAGAGAACTGTTATTATGTACCTGCAATTAGCAGGAATATTATTTCCATTTCTTGTTTGGACAAGTTTGGTTTTTCATTTATAATAAAGAACAATTGTTGCTCAATTTATTTGAATGATATATTCTATGCTACTGCACAAATGAGCAATGGACTGTATGTCCTTGATCTCGAAATGCCTATATATAACATTAATACTAAAAGGATGAAACCTAACGAGTTAAATCCAACTTACCTTTGGCATTGTCGATTAGGCCACATAAATGAGAAACGCATTTCCAAACTCCATAAAGATGGACTCTTGGACTCTTTTGATTATGAATCATATGAGACATGCAGATCTTGTTTAATTGGAAAGATGACAAAGTCTCCATTCACAGGAAAAGGTGAAAGAGCTAATGATCTTTTGGCCCTCATACATACTGATGTATGTGGACCACTGAACATACCAGCCAGAGGAGGTTTTCAGTACTTCATCACATTCACTGATGATTTCAGTAGATATGGTTATGTGTATTTAATGAAACACAAATCAGAGTCCTTTGAAAAGTTCAAGGAATTCAAGAATGAAGTACAAAACCAACTAGGTAAGAATATTAAAACTCTTCGATCAGATCGAGGTGGTGAGTATTTAAGCCTAGAGTTTGATGACCATCTGAAAGAGTGTGGGATCCTATCCCAACTTACTCCTCCTGGAACACCCCAATGGAATGGTGTATCTGAGAGAAGAAATCGAACCCTGTTAGACATGGTCCGATCCATGATGAGTCACGCAGATCTTCCAAACTCCTTTTGGGGACATGCACTATTGACAGCAGCTTACACACTTAACCGTGTTCCATCCAAGAAGGTTGAAAAGACACCATATGAGATATGGAGTGGTAAGAAACCACATATGTCTTACATGAAGATTTGGGGTTGCGAGGTTTATGTGAAACGACAAATTTCAACTAAGCTTGAGCCCAAATCTGACAAATGCTTATTTGTGGGGTATCCTAAAGAAACAAAAGGGTATTACTTCTACAATCCTTCTGAGGGCAAAGTGTTTGTCGCTCGAACTGGAGTTTTCCTAGAAAAGGATTTTATTTCCAAAGGAACCAGTGGGAGGAAAGTAGAGCTTGAAGAAATTCAAGAATCACAAAGCATAGATACACCTATGGAGGAACTAGAGCAGGAAACACAAGAAGTTGTGGAAGAGCAACCTGCTCAAGTAGAACAAAACCAGCGTAGGTCAAGCAGGATACGTCAACTACCTGAGAGATATGGATATTGTAACACCCTTCTAAATACCCCAAATATTTAATTAAAATAATAAAAATATCAATCATCAAACTATCCTGTCATGCTCATTTATTTAATCAAAAATAAGACATTTTTGCATAATTCGCAGCGGATACAAAATAACAACATTCAAATCATGTACTGCATTACACGTAAAATGGTTCCACAACCAAAAGAAAATATAGTAAAACATCCCATCCCGATGTTACATCTACCAGAGCATGACCCACTAAGGACTACACTAGACTCCACGGACTAGCTCTATTCAATCACTGCTCGTTACCTGAAAAACAGTTGTAAGGGTGAGTTCCTCAATCAATATAATAGACATTATAAAACATCATGTCATGTTAAGTAATCTAACACATTAATCACCCTAATCACATAACACATTCAGTAACGGTACATCAACTCAAGCATCATATTCAATACCGATGCAAATCATACTCATACTCAATATCAACACAAACACACGTATAATATTGGAATACATCCATTCATATTATACGCCATACACATTTTATGCAATGAGACTCCATGCATGCGGTACCGACTATTCGTGAACATATAGTTCAACTTCACCGACCAAATCCAGGTACGGCTACCAAGCTCACTAGTCCCACTCATTTGAGACCTAGTGACTCACATCACTAATTCCTCACCATGGGAATTAGCTACCACCCCAAGGGCCATGCTATGCACGCTAAATCACCTAGCATGCAAACATCTACAACAGTCCAAAATGACTAACATCACTAATTCCTCACCATGGGAATTAGCTACCACCATAAAGGCCACAACATGCACGCTAATCACCTAGCAATGCAACATCAACAACAATTCAAGAATAGACATATGCTCACACTCTAAGCCATAAACAGTCTATTCACAATGCATACATCACTGATACATTCACAGCATTATGCATACCATTACACATTATCAACACATTTTATCATAAAAGCATATTACATCATGCCAAGCAACAATTCACAGTATTAGCACACTCTACTAATACTTATACTACTCAAAACAACGGGAAATGATCCCTACTACATCATACATCAGCTAAGTTACGTCACTCAGCCTAAACAACCAAAACTGCACCACAACAGCTCAGAAAAACCACACGTCTGTCCATACGCGTACTGCCTAGTGCCATACGCGTATGGCCCATTCCTCAGCCAAAACCCATACGCGTAACACCATTCCATACGCGTATGCTACGCGTACCACATCCTCATACGCGTACCAACAGAGACCAAAACACGTTCAAAACATCATCTTCCTCATCCACACGCGTATTGCCTAATGCCATACGCGTACCATGCCATCTCATACGCGTATTGCCTAGTGCCATACGCGTATGACCAGAAACTAGAACTTCCAGATCTGCAATGGCTTTCTCTGCTACGAGATCTATCCAATTCAACCTTCCACAGTCCAAATTTTACACACAATTCATTCATATCATCTAACACGAATCATACACTTTCGATTTCACAAATTGCTAACCTTTCTACCTCTAATTCCTACGAATTTCTTCAATTATAATCCAAATTTCGTTCATCCCAAAAATTCACAAATTCATCATACATCATTCGATTCAGAGGCAAATCAATGGTTTCTCACTACCCATCACATATTATCCCATAATACGCATTAATCGATGATAAACCCCCCTTACCTGAGTTAATTCGGCGAATTCCGTTAGCTTCAAGCTTTTCCTCTTCTCTTGCTCTGCCTCTTTGCCCTTTCCCACTTTCAGCCGCTTGTTCTGTTTTCCTTTTCACGTGAAAACCTTTTTCCAAAAATTGGGACTTTTTATTATTCCCACTTATATACTTCAATAATAAAATCCAATAATATTATTCCAAAATAATAATAATAATAATCCAATTATCTAATTAAATTAATAAATATATTATTAACTTAATTTAAATAATTACCATATTATTATCGGGATGTTACAACTCTCCCCCACTAAAAGAGTTTTCGTCCTCGAAAACATACCTCAAGCGAACAACTGAGGGTAAGACTCCTTCATCTGACTCTCAAGTTCCCAAGTCACATTGCCACCTGCTGGTCCTCCCCAAGCTACCTTTACCAAAGCAATCTCTTTACCCCACAACTGCTTCAACTCTCGATCCTCGATCCTCATAGGTGATGTTTCAACAGTCAGGTTATCTCTCACCTGCACATCATCTATTTGGACTACATGCGACGGATCATGAATGTACCTCCTCAACTGAGACACATGAAAAACCTCATGCAAATTCGCAAGTGACGGCGGTAAAGCGATACGGTAGGCTACCTCCCCTATCCTCTCCAAAATCTGATAAGGACCAATAAATCGAGGTGTCAACTTCTTCGACTTCAAAGCTCGACCAACTCCAGTTATCGGAGTGACACGAAGAAACACATGATCTCCCTCTTGAAACTCAAGTGACTTCCTCCTCTTATCATGATAACTCTTCTGACGACTCTGAGCAATCCTCATCTTCTCCTGAATCATCTTAATCTTTTCCGTAGTTTGTTGAACAATCTCCGGTCCAACCACCGCACTCTCACCGGACTCATACCAACATAAAGGTGTCCGACATCTCCTACCATACAAAGCTTCAAACGGTGCCATACCAATGCTCGAATGAAAACTATTGTTGTAGGTAAACTCAATCAAAGGTAAATGACAATCCCAAGCACCTCCCTTTTCCAAAACACAAGCTCTCAAAAGATCCTCTAATGACTGAATCGTCCTCTCAGTCTGACCATCAGTCTGCGGATGATATGCAGAACTCAATCTCAGCTTAGTTCCCAAAGCCTTCTGCAAACCTTCCCAAAACTTCGATGTAAATCTAGGATCTCTGTCCGAAACAATACTCGACGGAATACCATGCAAACTTACAATCTTCTCAATATACAACTCGGCTAATCTCTCTAACGGATAATCCATTCTGATCGGAATGAAATGAGCCGACTTCGTCAATCTATCCACAATCACCCAAATAGCTTCAAAATTCCTACTTGTCCTCGGTAAACCCGAAACAAAATCCATACTGATACTATCCCACTTCCACTCTGGGATAGCCAACGGTTGCATTAGCCCAGACGGCTTCTGATGCTCGATCTTCGACTTCTGACAAGTCAAACAGGAATAAACAAAACTCGCAATTTCTCTTTTCATTCCTGGCCACCAAAATAACTTTTTCAAATCATGATACATCTTCGTAGCTCCAGGATGAATACTCAAGCCACTACGATGTCCTTCCTCCAGAATACTCTTCTTAAGTTCGATAACATCCGGAATACACACCCGATTACCAAATTTCAAAACACCATTTTCATCAACTCTGAATTCACCACCTTGACCTTGATTCACTAAAGTCAACTTATCAACCAAAAGCATATCGGATTTCAGACCTTCTCTAATCTCATCCAGAATACCACTCGTTAACTTCAACATTCCCAATTTAACACTATTGTGAGTACTCTCACACACCAAACTCAAGTCTCTAAACTGCTCAATTAAATCCAATTCTCTAACCATTAACATAGACATATGCAATGATTTCCGACTCAATGCATCAGCTACTACATTTGCTTTACCCGGATGGTAATTCAACCCAAAGTCATAATCCTTCAGAAACTCCAACCATCTCCTCTGTCTCATATTCAGCTCTTTCTGATCAAACAAATACTTTAAACTTTTATGATCACTGAAAACCTCAAATCTTGACCCATACAAGTAATGCCTCCACAACTTCAGAACAAATACCACAGCTGCCAACTCTAAATCGTGTGTCGGGTAGTTCCTCTCATGAACCCTCAGTTGTCTCGAAGCATAAGCTATAACCTGCTTATTCTGCATCAACACACCACCCAAACCCAACAATGAAGCATCACAGAAAACCTCAAATAGTTCTGACGGACTCGGTAATATCAAAATAGGAGCAGTAGTTAACCTTCTCTTTAACTCTTGGAAACCTTCTTCACATTTTGAGTCCCAAACAAATGCTTGCCCCTTCCTAGTCAACATCGTCAACGGTAATGCCAACTTAGAAAATCCCTCAATGAACTTCCTATAATAACCAGCCAATCCAAGGAAACTTCGAATCTCAGCAACAGACTTCGGAGCTTCCCACTTAGACACCGCTTCTATCTTAGAAGGATCAACAGCAACACCACCTCTTGAAATCACATGACCAAGAAAACTCACTTCTTCTAACCAAAATTCACATTTGGACAGTTTAGCAAATAACTTCTTTTCTCTTAGAACTCCTAAAACCACTCTCAAATGCTCAGCATGCTCTTCTTCAGATTTCGAATACACCAAAATATCGTCAATAAACACCACAACAAACTGGTCTAGATACGGATGGAAAATCCTATTCATATACTCCATAAACACTCCAGGCGCATTAGTCACACCAAAAGGCATCACGGAATACTCATAATGTCCATACCTTGTTCTGAAAGCAGTCTTCTGAATATCCTCAGTTTTCACACGTATCTGATGATATCCCGACCTCAAATCTATCTTGCTGAACACACTCGCCCCAACCAACTGATCCATCAAATCATCAATCCTCGGCAAAGGATATCGATTCTTGATCGTCACTTTATTCAGTTGCCTGTAGTCCACACACAACCTCATAGTACCTTCTTTCTTCTTAACCAACAACACTGGTGCACCCCACGGTGACACACTCGGACGAATAAACTTCTTATCCAACAGATCTTCCAACTGACTTTTCAATTCAGTTAACTCAACAGCAGACATACGGTACGGAGCCATCGATATCGGCCTAGTACCAGGTACCAAATCAATCGAGAACTCAACTTCACGCTCTGGCGGTAATTCATTCACTTCTCCTGGAAACACATCAGGAAAATCACACACCACGGCTAGATCGCCAATCACCAGTTTATCTTTAGCCTCCAAAGTCGCTAACAGCATAAACAACTCCGCCCCATCTGCTACTTCCTCATTCACCTGCTTGGCTGATAGAAACAAACTCTTTCCTTCTTCAATCTCAGGAAATATCACAGTCTTATCAAAACAGTTGATAGAAACTCGGTTAAACACCAACCAGTTCATTCCCAAGATAACATCAATCTGCACTAGTGGAAGACACACAAGGTCTATCCCAAAGTCTCTACCAAAAATACTCAAAGGACAACTCAAACAAACTGAAGTAGTAGTCACTGAACCCTTCGCAGGAGTATCAATCACCATACTTCCAAGCATCTCAGATATCTCTAACTTAAGTTTCACAGCACAATCCAAAGATATAAAGGAATGAGTAGCACCGGTGTCAATAATAGCTACAAGAGGAAAGCCATTAATATAACACGTACCTCGGATCAAACGATCATCTGCAGCAGTCTCAGAACCTGATAAAGCAAAGACCTTGCCTCCCGACTGATTCTCTTTCTTCGGCTTAGGACACTGTGGGCTGATATGACCCACTTCTCCACAGTTGAAGCAAGTCAGAGTCTTCAACCGGCACTCTGCAGCCAAATGACCACCTTTACCACACTTGAAACACTTCTTCTCAGCACTGGTACACTCATGGAAACGATGTCCAGCCTGACCACATCTGTAACACTTAGCAGGGGCACTGGAGTCTCCCCCACTATGCCTCTTCATCCCACTCTGCTTCTGAAAACCTTTGCCCGCTGCATACGGTTTTCCACGATCATTCTGATTCTTGCCTTTCCTATCAACCCTTTGCTGATAGCTCTCTGCTCTGGCTTTGGAATCCTGTTCAAAAATCCTGCAACAGTCAACCAAATCAGAAAACACTCTAATCCGCTGATACCCAATAGCCTGTTTGATCTCGGGACGCAACCCGTTCTCAAACTTCACACATTTCGAAAATTCTCCAGCAGCCTCATTATAGGGAGTGTAATACTTTGACAGCTCTGTGAACTTAGCAGCATACTCAGTAACAGACCAATTGCCCTGCTTTAATTCCAAGAACTCTATCTCTTTCTTTCCTCTAACATCCTCTGGAAAGTACTTCCTCAGAAATCTCTCTCTGAACACAGCCCAAGTGATCTCAGCATTCCCAGCAGATTCCAACTCAGTGCGGGTAGCAACCCACCAATCATCTGCTTCCTCTGACAACATATGCGTACCGAACCTGACCTTCTGGTTATCGGCACACTCAGTCACTCGGAAGATCCTCTCGATCTCCTTCAACCACTTCTGAGCACCATCTGGATCGTACGCTCCCTTGAACATTAGAGGATTGTTCTTCTGGAACTCACTCAGTTGACGAGCAGCTCCCATTCCCACCACATTCGGATTCCCTCCAAGTACTCCAGCTAGCATACCCAGAGCCTCAGCAATTGCAGCATCATCTCTACCTCTTCCAGCCATCTCTATTCTGAAAACCCAAACAACCAAACAATAAGTACTGATAGGGTTACACAACACCTATCCCGTACAGGGGAACAGAATAATTACGACTCGACTCGACCGACTATGCTCTGATACCACTAATGTAACACCCTTCTAAATACCCCAAATATTTAATTAAAATAATAAAAATATCAATCATCAAACTATCCTGTCATGCTTATTTATTTAATCAAAAATAAGACATTTTTGCATAATTCGCAGCGGATACAAAATAACAACATTCAAATCATGTACTGCATTACACGTAAAATGGTTCCACAACCAAAAGAAAATATAGTAAAACATCCCATCCCGATGTTACATCTACCAGAGCATGACCCACTAAGGACTACACTAGACTCCACGGACTAGCTCTATTCAATCACTGCTCGTTACCTGAAAAACAGTTGTAAGGGTGAGTTCCTCAATCAATATAATAGACATTATAAAACATCATGTCATGTTAAGTAATCTAACACATTAATCACCCTAATCACATAACACATTCAGTAACGGTACATCAACTCAAGCATCATATTCAATACCGATGCAAATCATACTCATACTCAATATCAACACAAACACACGTATAATATTGGAATACATCCATTCATATTATACGCCATACACATTTTATGCAATGAGACTCCATGCATGCGGTACCGACTATTCGTGAACATATAGTTCAACTTCACCGACCAAATCCAGGTACGGCTACCAAGCTCACTAGTCCCACTCATTTGAGACCTAGTGACTCACATCACTAATTCCTCACCATGGGAATTAGCTACCACCCCAAGGGCCATGCTATGCACGCTAAATCACCTAGCATGCAAACATCTACAACAGTCCAAAATGACTAACATCACTAATTCCTCACCATGGGAATTAGCTACCACCATAAAGGCCACAACATGCACGCTAATCACCTAGCAATGCAACATCAACAACAATTCAAGAATAGACATATGCTCACACTCTAAGCCATAAACAGTCTATTCACAATGCATACATCACTGATACATTCACAGCATTATGCATACCATTACACATTATCAACACATTTTATCACAAAAGCATATTACATCATGCCAAGCAACAATTCACAGTATTAGCACACTCTACTAATACCTATACTACTCAAAACAACGGGAAATGATCCCTACTACATCATACATCAGCTAAGTTACGTCACTCAGCCTAAACAACCAAAACTGCACCACAACAGCTCAGAAAAACCACACGTCTGTCCATACGCGTACTGCCTAGTGCCATACGCGTATGGCCCATTCCTCAGCCAAAACCCATACGCGTAACACCATTCCATACGCGTATGCTACGCGTACCACATCCTCATACGCGTACCAACAGAGACCAAAACACGTTCAAAACATCATCTTCCTCATCCACACGCGTATTGCCTAATGCCATACGCGTACCATGCCATCTCATACGCGTATTGCCTAGTGCCATACGCGTATGACCAGAAACCAGAACTTCCAGATCTGCAATGGCTTTCTCTGCTACGAGATCTATCCAATTCAACCTTCCACAGTCCAAATTTTACACACAATTCATTCATATCATCTAACCCGAATCATACACTTTCGATTTCACAAATTGCTAACCTTTCTACCTCTAATTCCTACGAATTTCTTCAATTATAATCCAAATTTCGTTCATCCCAAAAATTCACAAATTCATCATACATCATTCGATTCAGAGGCAAATCAATGGTTTCTCACTACCCATCACATATTATCCCATAATACCCATTAATCGATGATAAACCCCCCTTACCTGAGTTAATCCGGCGAATTCCGTTAGCTTCAAGCTTTTCCTCTTCTCTTGCTCTGCCTCTTTGCCCTTTCCCACTTTCAGCCGCTTGTTCTGTTTTCCTTTTCACGTGAAAACCTTTTTCCAAAAATTGGGACTTTTTATTATTCCCACTTATATACTTCAATAATAAAATCCAATAATATTATTCCAAAATAATAATAATAATAATCCAATTATCTAATTAAATTAATAAATATATTATTAACTTAATTTAAATAATTACCATATTATTATCGGGGTGTTACAGATATCTCATAACTGATCAAGGTGATGTATTACTCATGGATCAAGATGAGCCTGTGACCTACCAAGAGGCCATAACTGGTCCCGAGTCTGAGAAGTGGCTAGAAGCCATGAAATCTGAAATGGATTCCATGTACACAAACCAAGTTTGGACCTTGGTAGAGCCTCCTGTAGGAGTTAACCCTATAGGATGCAAGTGGGTCTTCAAAAAGAAGACTGACATGGATGGTAAGGTACATACCTATAAGGCAAGACTGGTTGCAAAAGGATACAAACAAATTCATGGGATTGACTATGATGAAACCTTTTCACCAGTTGCAATGCTTAAATCTGTTCGGATTTTACTTGCTATCGCTGCATATCATGATTATGAAATATGGCAGATGGATGTCAAAACTGCTTTCCTTAATGGAAATCTTCTTGAGGATGTGTACATGACACAGCCTGAAGGATTTGACATACCAGAGGAAGCCCAAAAGATATGTAAGTTACAAAGATCAATCTATGGATTGAAGCAAGCTTCCAGAAGCTGGAATCTTCGTTTTGATGAAACAGTAAAACAATATGGATTCATCAAGAACGAAGATGAGCCTTGTGTCTACAAGAAGGTTAGTGGGAGCATGATCGTTTTCCTGGTATTATATGTAGATGACATATTACTCATTGGAAACGATATCCCTACCCTACAACAAGTGAAGTCTTGGTTGGGGAAATGCTTTTCTATGAAGGACCTAGGTGAAGCAGCCTATATATTAGGAATCAGAATCTATAGAGATAGATCACAAAAACTGCTTGGCCTAAGTCAGAGTACATACATAGACAAAGTGTTGAGACGCTTTAATATGCATGATTCCAAGAAAGGATTCATACCTATGCAACATGGCCTGTGTCTATCAAAAACACAATCCCCTTTAACTAAGGAAGAAAGGGATCGCATGAATAAGATTCCATATGCATCTGCAATAGGATCTATCATGTATGCCATGTTATGTACTCGACCAGATGTCTCGTATGCTTTGAGTGCAACGAGTAGGTACCAATCTGATCCTGGTGATGCTCACTGGGTAGCTGTCAAGAATATCCTTAAGTATTTAAGAAGGACTAAGGACTCATTCTTGATATATGGAGGTCAGGAAGAGTTGGCTGTAATTGGATACACCGATGCTAGCTTCCAGACAGATAAGGATGACTTTAGATCGCAATCTGGTTATGTGTTTTGCTTAAATGGTGGCGCTGTGAGCTGGAAAAGTTCAAAGCAAGATACAGTTGCTGATTCTACAACCGAGGCCGAGTATATTGCTGCCTCAAGTGCAGCAAAGGAAGCTGTTTGGATCAAAAAGTTCATTAGTGAACTTGGCATAGTTCCTAGCATTGTGGATCCCATTGGTCTCTACTGTGATAACAATGGTGCTATCGCACAAGCCAAGGAGCCTAGATCTCACCAACGATACAAACACATACTTAGGCGTTATCATCTCATTCGAGAGATAATAGATAGAGGAGATGTGAAAATATGCAGAGTACCTACACTTGACAATATTGCTGACCCACTGACAAAGCCTCTTGCGCAGCAGAAGCATGATGGCCATACTAGATCTATGGGTATTAAGGGTATGCCTGATTGGCTCTAGTGCTAGTGGGAGATTGTTGGTGTAAGCCCTAGAGGCCAATACTTTTGGTACTTGTATCGAATTATTTATTAATAATAAAAGGTTTTTTCTTTATTGCGTTTGTTTAATAAAGTCCCTAGAATAGCTAGTCTGTTTAATGTATTAAGTGTGACTTAATCATGAGAACACATTAAACATAAGGACACTATTCTTAAAGTATCCATAGTCGAGCTTTAGTGTGAAGTGGGATAACATTAAAGCATTAAGACTATTATGTTTGTAGACTGATGATCACATCTCATGGATCATGGATAAAGAGTTATCAAATCTTAAACATAGGTATGAATATTAGGAGTAATACTTATACCGGATTGACCCGCTATGAGAATACTATATAGAAAGTTATGCAAAGTGTCATAAGTTATTCTCATGGTGATAATAGTGTATTCCACTCTTCGACCTGAAACCACTATGGATCCTAGATGTAGAGTCGAGTGCTTTATTGCTGATCCAATGTTGTCCGTAACTGGATAACCATAAAGACAGTTAATGGGTACTCCACAAAGCATGCTGAGGGACATGAGTGTCCTAGATGGAATTTGCCCATCCTGCGTAACAGGATAAATATCTATGGGCCCAATATTGAACTGAACAAGGATGACACGGTCTATGCCTTGTGTTCAATATAGACATAAGGGCAAAAGGGTAATTATACACATAATTATTATCACAGAAGGAATTGTCAGATCACTTGACATTTTCGTGTCTTGGGTAGCAGTGATGTGTTGCTAGATACCGCTCACTGTTTATTATGTTAAATACGTGATTTAATATAATTGCCAACGTCACGAAAACCTACAGGGTCACACACAAAGGACGGATTGATGAGAGATAGAGTAACTAAGGAATACCGTAAGGTACGGTGCCCTTAAGTGAGTTATAGAACATCGTAAGGTACAGTGTACTTGAGTAGAATACGAAATATGGTAAGGTACCATGAGCTTAAGTGATTTTGGGCATATTATAAGATATGGGCCGAAATACACTTAAGTGGGCTTTTAGCTTGAAGCCCACACAAGTGGTTCTATGAATAGAACCCTTGTGCAGAAGCATTATTCGCGGTTGCATTATTTTCGTTTTCTATCACTCTCTCTCTCTCACTCAAAGCCTTCATTCGTACCAGCTAGCACTGAGATTGAAGGAACCCGTTCGTGTGGACTGAGTAGAGACGTTGTCATCGTTCAACGTTCGTGATCGCTTCGTGGATTTGCATCAAAGGTTTTGATCGTCACAAGAGATCTGCACCAAAGGTTTCAACCGTCACAAGAGGTAAATATTCTATCACTGACCATGACCATTCGTAAGGATCTCTAAAGGAGAAAAATTTTAATTTCCGCTGCGCTTTGGGTCGCAAATTCTCCTTCACCTAAGCCGGTCATTAAGCTTCCTTTTCCCACAAGAAACAAGAAAAAGGGGCAACATGAGAATTTTTTTGATAAGTTCCTAGAGTTGTTCAAGAAGCTAGAAATTAACATTCCTCTTTTGGAAGCACTTGAACAAATGCCTACGTATGCCAAGTTCATGAAGGACATCATTTCGAAAAGGCCTACCATCGACACCAACCTGATTATTCTAACCGAAAATTATAGTGTGATTTTGCAGGGTATGGAGATCCCAATGAAGAAGAAAGATCGAGGAGCTATCACTATTCCTTACACCATGGGATATAGGTCATTCAAAAAGGCTCTTATTAATCTAGGAGCCAGTGTGAGTCTAATGTTGTTATCCATTTACAAGAAGATGAGTATAGGGGATGTGCAAGATACCAGGATGACACTCCAATTCGTCGATCATTCGGTTAAGAAACCTTATGGTATTGTTGAAGATGTTATAGTGAAAATTAATAAGTTTGTATTCCCGGTGGATTTCGTGATTCTAGAAATGCCTGAAGATGAAGAGATTCCTCTCATTCTTGGGAGACCCTTTTTAGAGACGGGAAGATGATTGATCAACATAGAAGAATGGACTATGACTTTGAAGGTTTATGATGAGGAATTAAATATTGATGTTCGAAACACCATGAAATACAAAGATGATATTTGCGCGAGTCATACTATAGAGGTTCTGGATCAAGTGATTAGGTATGATAGTCCTTTGAATGCATCACAATTACCTTTGGAAAGAGTGTTGAGTTTGTCCATTTTCGGCGGTGATAAATAAGTGGACAACGGGGAATCTGAGGTGTTGGCCATGATGGACACACAACCCCCTTGGAAAGGATCTCGACCACACCGGTGGGATGATTTACTATTACCTCAAACTAGTGAGGAGAATAAAGAGTCCAAGAAGGGAACGGAGTTGAAACAACTTTCTGAGAATCTCAAATATGTCTTTCTTGATTCTGAAGGTAAATGCCCAACTATAATAAATTCGAGCCTCAAGAATATACAAGAGAAGCTCATCCAAGTCCTAAAAAAATACAAAAATGCTATTGGATGGGCAATTGAGGACTTGAAAGGTATTAGCCCTACGGTGTGCATGCATAAAATTCTCATGGAAGACGACCACAAACCGGTGGCCCAACCTCAAAGAAGACTCAACCCAACAATGAAAGATGTAGTTCAGAAAGAAATGGTGAAATTGTTAGACACAGGTTTTATCTATCCTATTCCTGACAGCTCGTGGGTGAGTCCGGTGCATGTGGTCCCAAAAAAGGGAGGGACCATCATTATAAGAAACGAGAAGAATGAGTTAATCCCTACAAGGACAGTTACAGGTTGGCGCGTGTGTATTGACTACAAGAGGTTAAACATGGCGACTAGAAAGGACCACTTCCCGTTGCCATTCATTGATCAAATGTTGGAAAGGCTAGCCGGTCATGATTACTACTGTTTTCTAGATGGATACTCCGGGTATAATCAGATTGCTGTTGCTCCGAAAGACGAAGAGAAGACAACATTCACATGCCCTTATGGTGTGTTTGCATACAGAAGAATGCCATTCGGGTTGTGTAATGCTCCAGCCACTTTCCAACGTTGCATGACTTCTATCTTTGCTGACATGCTTGAAAAGCATATGGAAGTGTTCATGGATGACTTTTCGGTCTTTGGATCCTCGTTTGATAACTGTTTAACTAACCTTTCTCTTGTTTTAGATAGGTTTCAGAAAACAAATTTAATTATGAACTGAGAGAAATGTCATTTCATGGTGCGAGAAGGAATAGTCTTGGGTCACAAAATTTCCTACAAAGGAATTGAAGTCGACCAAGCAAAAGTGGGAGTGATATCTAAACTCCCGCCTTCGATTAACGAGAAAGGTATCAGGAGTTTCTTAGGACACGTGGGTTTTTACCGCAGGTTCATAAGAGATTTCTCTAAAATCGCAAAACCGCTGACCACTCTATTGGTCAAGGATAAGGCTTTTATGTTCGATGAAATATGCACAACAACTTTTGAGACATTGAAAAAAAAATTAATTTCAGCACCAATTGTTACTGCCCCAAATTTGTCTCTTCCGTTTGAGATCATATGCGATGCTAGTGATATTGTTGTAGGGGCAATTCTCGGACAACAGAGACAGAAGTTGTTACATGTCATTTACTATGCTAGTCATGTGTTGAACCCTGGACAGATGAACTATGCAACTAATGAGAAGGATTTATTAGCCATGGTTTATGCATTTGACAAATTCCAATAATACCTGTTAGGATCGAAGGTTGTCGTTTATACTGACCATGCTGCTTTGAAATACTTGTATGCTTAACAGGATTCTAAGCCAAGGCTTCTAAGGTGGATCTTACTCCTCCAAGAATTTGATGTGGAGATTAGGGACAAAAGGGGATGTGAAAACACCGTAGCCGATCATTTGTCCCAAATGTCACCAATTGAAGAAACAGAAGACAAGAGGCTTATAAAAGATGAGTTTGCTGATGAACACATCCTAGCTGTCATCGATATCCCGTGGTTCATAGACTATGTGGATTATTTGGTAGGTGGTGTAATCCCTAACGATTTTGATTCTAACAAGAAGAAAAAATTTGTTCATGATTGCATGTTCTACTTGTGGGATGACCCATTCCTATACAAGAGAGGAGTAGATGGGCTAGTCTGAAGATGCGTCCCGAAGGAGGAACAAAGGGATGTGCTCAGAGCTTGTCATGACTCAGATTATGGAGGACACTTCAGTGGTGACAGAAAAGCAGCTAAATTCCTTTAGTCAGGTCTATATTGGGCCACACTGTTCAAAGATGCCCAAGACATAGTCAATGAGTGCGACAGATGTCAAAGAACGGGCAATATTTCTAAGAGAAATCAAATGTCGCAGAACGCTATGCTGGAAGTCGAATTATTTGATGTGTGGGGAATAGACTTCATGGGACCGTTTCCACCCTCATTTGGAAAGAATTACATCTTGGTAGTGTTGCACCCCAAAATTTGCCCTCTATTTTTAACTCTAACCAATTTTTTGTTTCACATTCATTTGCATCATCTTCATAGCATAACATTTTTTTCTGTCTTAATATTAGCCGGAATAATTTCTCGGAATTTACAAACAGACTGGTCAAATTAACTTTTTAACTGTGCCTAAAATTAGTCAACGAAAAAATGTCAAGTTTAAGTTTGCAAATGTCGGTAACATTAATCTGCGGTTCACGTGGTTTAATTTGACATGCTAAAAATATTTTTACGACTATTTTTGGTCATATGTTGATCAGTCTGAGCAGTTTAAACAGTCATAATTTTTATCTCAAAATCCGACCAAACGCTGTATTTTTCCGAGTCATTTATTTCGCGCTGATTATTTTGACGTGTTCATTTTATTTTTTCGAGCATTTTGGTGCCCGGCTTTTTTTTTTGAGTCTATTTATTTTTATATTGGGTCTAGAATAAATAAATAGGTTAATTAGTTTTTATTTTAATTTTAACTATTTTAATTATTTAACTTTATTCAGTTTTTAATTTAATATTGGGTTTCAAAATAAACTTAGGCCCATTATCATTAACCTAATTTGTTCCTATATATATTTACTAGCATGACTGATAGAGAGAGGCCAAAGAGACAGAACAAAAAAGAGAAACTGAGAGTGGCTGATCTATACTATCGTACACACAGTTTGGTAATAGTTTATATATGATATATACTTTATCTATTTTGTTGATATATTTGTTACTGTGTTTCAAATACATGTTCGTATGTGTGACTGTGTTATGTATTCCAGATACATGCGGTTTGGTTAAATATATCAGGATATCGCCGTTTTGCTTTTTTATGCACATAAGTATAACATGTATAATAATTTGGTTCATTGTATTATGTATTTGATGTGTTTGTTTTTATATCAGTTTTACATGTCTCATAATATATAATATAATATAATAATAATTTTGTTGTTAATAAAAATGCATATGGATCATATAATATATAATTTATAATATGTAACTAGTGTGTTAAATATATATATATTTCTATTTTATGTTATAATTTGATTATGTTTTCGGATCGGATCGTGTCAATACGCCGTTTTCACATATACGTGTATGAGGCGTGACATTTGTGTTATCCGATCCAGTTGCGATGATCGCAATTTTGCGCTAGCAACGCCGTTGTTTTTTTTTAATTCATATTTTTTTTTAAATACATATATTTAGATCTGCACATTTTTTTTCATAACTAAATACCCTGATTTTTCCTAAACCCTGACAATTTCGCCACAAACTCTAAATTTCAAACCTAAAACTTTAACCGTGTTATTTCCTCTAAACCATAAACCTTTTCTTAAACCTTAACAAACCTTATTATTATTTCTTATTTTCGTTCATATTTATGTTATTCATACACTGTAACTGCTTCGCCCTTGTAATATTTTAAGTTTTAACTTGTAATACTTTCAGTTTTACTTTTCGCCATCTTTATTATGTAACTACACCAAAGCGTTGTAATAATTAGGGTTTTATTTTCTGCCATTTATTTTCTGCCATTTTATTTTTCTGCCATTTATTTTTCTGCCATTTAAATTCCTGCCATTGATCCTATATTAACTGCGTGGTTTAGTAATGTAGGGCGTGAAAACCTACTAAATTAATTATTTAATATTTTTCTATAACCTTTATATTTTTTGGAAATAAATAATAAATACTAACTATTTTAATAACTTTTTTTATTACTTACTTATAATAATAAATCCTTATATATTTTGTAAATAAAATCTAATTGACCATTTTTCTAATTGAATAATAATAATAAACCTATTAATCTAATAATTTGATATTTTCTATAATCTTTATTTATTTTGTAAATAACTAACTTAATATTTTTCATATGACTCTTTTATTTTATAATTTGTACATTAATGTATGTTAAATTCTTTTATTATTACTAATTTATTTTAAACTCATATTTTTCTAATAACTTCTAAAAAATCTAACTTGTTTAACCTAAAATAATTTCTTTTAAACTTCTAACCTTTTTATTATCACTTTATTATTATTGTTATTTTATTATTGCTTTATTACCATTGTTTATTTATTATTTTATTATTATTTGCTTTTATCTATTCTATTTTTGCTTCATTATTTTCCTTATTTTAATTTTGTTTTATTTATAATATTAGGAACAAATGTATAGGTTGTAAATTTATTCTTTCTCGCCTGATTATTATGTATCTGTCCCATAGCCATGTAATAGTTTAGGAATTTATTTTTCTTGCTTTTATTTTTGTAAATATTTATTGCGTGGTTAGTAATTTAGGGAGTGCAAAAAACTAACTGTAAATAATTGAACTTAGAAAATTAAATTCAAGACAAATATCTGAAAAATAACACTCACACACGTAAGTCGATCTTTGATCGCCATTTGTACTTCGTAGGGTATTCCTCTTGGTTGCCTTCTTTAAATGGTTAAGTCCCTCGAAAATAGGGGTGTCTTAAGCAAAGTCCCTTCAAACAGAAAAATCATCAAGTCCCTATAAACTTAAAAGATCAAGTCCCTACGAGGTTGCTTACGATATAATGATCTTGTCCCTTCGGTAAATATGATGATAGTCCCTACGAGTTGCTAAAGACACCCCTTATGTTGCCTTCATTGACCATACGATGACCCTACGCCCGTCCCTTAAACACATCCAAGGTAATGACTACCTATTCCTTAATAATAGGGACAATCTTACCATTGAAAGAATATACGAGAACACGAAAGACTTAATCTAGGGTAGGTATCTCATAGTTACTTGCTCACACTCTTCGAAATTACTTTTACACCTCACAATTTCTAAATTAGGCTTTGTATACACCCATACGAGGGTCATTACAAAGTACTTAAAGAAATTTTTCTAATCACACACTACACTCTTGCAAACAAACAAAGTGAGCTAAGTAACTAAGAGCCCATGGATAATCATGGATATAAAGGGTGCTAATATCTTCCCTTTGTATAACCTACCCCCCGAACTCAAAATCTTTTTAAGGTCTTTCCTGTTCTTTTATGTCCTTTCCTTTTGGATAAAATAAAAGTCGGTGGCGACTCTTGCTATCCGCAACATTTAACTAAAGTCAGTTCTCCCACCGTGTTACAGAACTGGCGACTCTGCTGGGGAGTTAATAAAAGAGGGGTACCCTTAGGAATTAGATCACTTTAAAATTGTTTGCCTTGTTTGATTTATACTTATCTGTTGGGTGCTCTTATGTGTGAAAGACCCTAACCCGGATCTAGTGTACCTTAGGTAAATGGCAATAGACCAAGGAAACTGTACGGCGTATATCGATATGGTTGATCTGGTGGCCATAGTTAGTGTGACTTCTTGGTTGGTGCTTATGTTCCTTAAGCAAGTTGAGGATAATATGAGGCTGCCATATGTTGTCAATACACTAACTTACTTTTAGAACCCTAGTCATCCCATCTTGGCCTTTAGAAAGTAGTGAGATAACCGGCTTTGGTGAAGACTGAAGTTGGTTGATACTCGATACTACACTCATTGAGATCCTAAACTTGGAGGGTTTTGGTTGGCAAGTAAGTTGCCTACTGAACAACCACCCTTGTGAAGGATCAATGATTTTGAGATCCCTTAGAACCTGGTTACTTTTGTAGGACAGGATGAATCAACTAAACTTCAGGGGAGGGTACTTACCTTTAAACCTCATGCAAGCCTTCAAACCTAGGGCTATTGTGTGACTTGTTTGTGTGTGCCACATGTTTGTGATTGAGCATAACATCATAGCATCATCATGCATCATAAGCATAACATTTTCACTAACCATTTCAAGGACCAAAGGATTTATCTTTGTTCTTTGTTGCAGGTCATGGCTTCTGCTCGTAGGTATACTATCCGGATCAACTTTGTAGGAATACCTCCTAAGCTTAAGGAATTGGTCTCTCAAGTTTCTGAAAACTCCTAGTTCATCAAGAGGCATGGTCACCTACTAGATCTAGTCACTTCAGGGTTCAATGAAGACATGATGAGTGTCCTGTTTCAGTTCTTTGACCCTAAACATCATTGCTTCACATTTCCCGACTATCAGCTGGTTCCTACAATGGAAGAGTTCTCCAAGCTTCTGGGTATACCTATTCTTGATCAGAAACCCTTCACAGGCTTGGAAAAAGAGCCTAAACCTGAAGTCATTGCTGCAGCCTTACATTTAAAGAAATCAGACATTGTCCTAGAAACAAGGAGTGGAGTTAAGGGTATTCTTGCTAAGGTATTGGTGGAGAAAGCTCAAGTATTCCTGAAGGCTATGAGTTATGATGCTTTTGAGGAGACCTTAGCCCTATTGATTTATGGCTTAGTACTGTTCCCCAATCCAGACCAGTTCATAGACGTACACGCCATCAACATATTTCTGACTCGCAATCCAGTGCCTACATTACTTGGAGACATCTTACACTCTCTTCATACCCGTACTACGAAGGCACGAGGAACTCTGATGTGTTGCATACCTCTATTATCAAGGTGGTTTATTTCTCACCTTCCTCGATCAGTGATGAAGAATGAACAAGGGTTCAGGTGGTCCAAGAGGATTATGTCACTTTCTCATTCAGATATTCATTGGTGCTCTAGATCTATGGAGAATGTTACCATCATTGACCGTTGTGGGGAGTTCCCTAATGTGCCACTCCTTGGCATAAGAGGGGGCATTACCTACAACCCTTCTTTAGCTCTACGTCAGTTTGGTTATGCTCGGACTGATGGTCCTCATGACATGCTTATTCAGGGTATTGTGTTCGACTACGACAACGATCTTCAAGGTTACCGTCAAAGGTTCATATGAGCATGGGGTAAAGTGAACAAGGTTGACAGCAAGACTCTGGAACCCAAGTACACTATTCCTATGGAACCATATCTCAGATGGGTACGATCTCGTGCTCAGACTCTTATGATGCCATATCCTGCTATCCTGGCAGTTACCATGGAGCCTGTTGCTGAAGGAGATACTTCTTACATCATTCTTCATCCAGACATGCCCACTGACATGGAAGAGTTACAGAGGTCCTGGATCCAGTTGAAGGAGCAAAGAGATACTTTTGAGACTCATTACAAGGCAAGTCAGGAAAGAATCATGGAGCTAACAAAACAACTTCACGAGGAGCGGAATCTTAACTCATACCTCAACACAAAGAGTAAACGTCCATGGGAGACTTAAAACCCCATTTTTTGTATTCATTTCATTTTTATTGTAAGCCCAAGGGGCAAACAAGTTTATTACTAATAAAAGTTTACTTTTTGGTGGTTTAAACAAATTTAAATCCTACGGTCCTTGAAAACATTGCATAAGCATCTACATACCATATTATTGCATCACAGGTTTCCTATGAACAGGTATCTTATCTTCTCGCTGTTTATTTCAGCAGAAATGGCTCTTGAACAGACTGTCAAACATCTCCAGGCTCAGAATGCACAATTCCAAGAGTTGATTCTGAACTTGTCCAAGGGGCAAGATGAGTTGAAGACATTGCTGGCTAAGAAGAAGAAGAAGACTAGAGGATCAGGAGGCCTTACCAATCTGGGAAGAAGATTCAGAGGCCCTATCAAGACAAAGGAACAAGTTGATGATTATGAGTCTGAAAATTCTGAGAAAGAGGGAGGTAGTCCCCATGATACTGTGGGAGATTCTGATTCTGAAGAAAATTATTATCATGATCCTAATGAAGATAAGTACAAGATGCTGGTGGATAGAATGAATGCTATGGAGTTACAAAAATCTTCTGGGCTGGATTTTGAAGATCTGAGTTTAATATCTGGAGTGGTCATACCTATTGGTTTCAAGGTTCCTGCTTTTGTGGTGTATGATGGTGTCTCATGTCCCAAGCTGCATTTAAGATCCTATGTCCGGAGGATTCAACCACATACTGCTGATAAGAAGTTATGGATTCATTTCTTCCAAGAGAGCTTGTCTGGAGCTCAATTGGAATGATACTATCAATTGGAGAGTGTCAATATCCGTGATTGGAATGATCTTGCTGAGGCCTTCTACAGGCAATACCAATACAATGCTGATTTAGCACCTACTCGCATGCAGCTACAAAGCATGTCAATGGGTGCTAAGGAGAATTTCAAGGAGTATGCCCAGAAATGGAGAGACCTGGCTGGCAAAGTTCAACCTCCTCTGACTGACAGGGAGCTAGTGGATATGTTTATGAGTACGCTGAATAGTCCTTTCTATAGTCACCTCATTGGAAGCTCATCATCTGGTTTCACTGAGCTGATAATGACTGGAGAGCGTGTGGAAAGTGGCATAAGAAGTGGTAAGATACAGGTGGGTGCCTCTTCATCAAGCACTGCAAAGAAGCCCCCTAGTGGAAAGAAGGAGTCTAATGCTGTGTATGGTCAACCTGGCCGTAACAGAAGTCACCAATCCGTAGGAGCAGTTCACATTTCTAATCCTACTCCTGCAACACCAGAGCTACCACAGAGTAATCAATAGAAGCCTAGAAGACAATTCACCAAGATCAACATGTCACTGGCCCAAGCCTTGCAACACATGTTGAAAGGGGAACTCATTACTTTGAAGGACCCTCCTCAGAATCCTAATACTTCCTCTCCTCGGTACAATCCTAATGCACGATGTGCCTATCATTCTAATTGTCCGGGACATTACACCAACAATTGCTGGGTGCTGAAAAATAAGATTCAAGATATGATTGAAGTTGGGGAGATTGAATTTGACCCTCCTGGGACTCCAAATGTGATTACTGCTCCCATGCCCAATCATGAGAAGACTGTTAATGCTGTTGATGAAGTTTCATATGTTTCCTCAGTAGCAGATGTGACTACTCCCTTATCTATTATCAAGAAGAAGCTGGTGCAGGCTGGATTCTTTCCAGGTTGCAACGAAGACTATTTTTATTGTGCCTACAAACCTGATAGCTGTTGGAAGTTGAAAGATGGTATTCAACGCCTCATGGACAATTACACTATATTGTTTGAGAGAACTCCTTCTGTGGAAAGTATGTGTGAACACCTAACTCGAGGTAAGAAGTTTGAAGATGTGGATATGGTTGATAAAGTGCCAGTGAAGATTACCTCCAAAGGCCCTGTCAAGATCGCTTCCAAGGGTCCTATCAAAATTACTGCTGAAGGCCTGGTGAAGACTGTTGCTGAAGTTAGAGTGCCTCCCATGATTATTACCACTCCTGGCCCTATTCCTTATACTTCTGATAAAGCTATACCCTGGAATTACGGTTCTGATGTTTATATCCATGGTGTTAAGCAGGAACCTTTGACTGATACACCTGTTACTGATGATAACCTTGATGTTGATAATATTGCTGGATCTAGTAAGATCACCAGAAGTGGAAGAATTTTCTCTCCTCCAGCTACCTCAAAAAATACAGTTCTTCCAACTACTACCTCCACTTCTGAGCCAAGTACTGATGCTCGAGGCAAAGGTCCTGTGGTTGAACCTGTGCAAGCTGAAGCACCGACTGCTGAAAATCTTTCTAAACAGATGGAAGAAGTGCTGAAGATCATTCGTAAGAGTGATTATGATATTGTTGACCAGTTGGGGCATACTCCCTCCAAAATTTCCATGTTGTCTTTGTTGCTGTGTTCTGAGGCTCATGCTAAAGCCTTGATCAAATTCTTAAGGACTGCTCATGTACCAAATGAAATTTCTGTGGATCAATTTGAAAATTGTGTTGCACATCTGACTTATGATAATGGGTTAGGTTTTTCTGATGCTGACTTGACTCCTGCCAAAAGAAACCATAACAGAGCTTTACATATCTCCATTGAATGTAGGGGCACTACCTTGTCTCATGTGTTGATAGACAATGGCTCTTCATTGAATGTACTTCCCAAAGAGGTTCTGAACAAGCTCAGTCCTGAAGATGCTGTGTTAAGATCAAGTAATATAGTGGTGAGAGCCTTTGATGGTTCAAGAAGAGTGGTGCATGGAGAAATAGATCTCCCGATCAAAGTAGGCTCTCAAGTCTTCGATTCTACCTTCTATGTAATGGATATTCGTCCTGCGTACTCTTGTTTGCTTGGGCGCCCCTGGATCCACGGGGCAGGTGCTGTGACCTCCAATCTACATCAGAAGTTGAGATATCCAGTGAAGGGAAAGATCGTAACTGTTTATGGAGAGGAAGAATATATGGTCAGTCATGTGAATACATTTAAGTATGTTGAAGTGGAAGGTGAATATGTTGAGACTCCTTGCCAGACATTTGAAGTAGTTCCTTGGGTCGTTCCCGCTACTGAAGCTCCTCCTGTGGTTAAAAGAGTTCCTGTGGTTACCAGAGTACCTCCTACAATGGCTTCCCTCAAAGATGCTAGAGCTGTGGTTGAAGAAGGTGGTTGTACTATTTGGGGTCAGCTTCCCGACATTCCTTACAAGTCTGATAAGTTTGGTTTGGGTTTCACTGCAGAGTCCCAGAAGGCTGTTCGTCGTGCTCGTGCTGTTCGTATCACCAATCCAGGGAACATGAAAGATCAAATCAATGTTGTGGGTGACTATAATGAAGACTACAATCTGGATAACTGGATTTTTCCTACTGTGGGTGATGGGCTCAACAATTGGAAGACTGAAGACGTTATTCCTATCTCCTTTACTCAGGAGTAAATACTATTACTGTGTTGAACAATTAAACTTTTAAGCCTTGTGCCTTACCCGGGGCACAATGGTATGCTTGTTTCGGGATGTCATTTCATTTGCATACTTCATTCAATAAAAATCAATGGACGTTTCGTTTTCGTAAATATTGGGCTCTTTGTTTTTCTTTTATTTTATTTTCATCAGCTATGTGTTCTTACACACACCCACATCACTAAAATGTAGATCCTCATCCACTATGGATCCTGTTGATAACAGTTCTACTATTGCCAATTATAATTTCGAGAATCCGATCTATCAAGCTGAAGATGGAAAGGATGAAGATTGTGAAGTACCTGTAGAGCTTGCTAGGTTATTACAACAAGAAGTGAAAGCTATACAGCCACATGAAGAGCCAATCGAAGTTGTGAATCTGGGAACTGAAGAAAACAGGAAAGAGGTCAAGATAGGAGCTGAATTAGAAGATGGTGTCAAGAGAAGATTAATTCAAATGTTACGTGATTATGTGGAAATCTTTGCTTGGTCCTATGAAGATATGCCAGGGTTGGATACGAACATTGTGGTTCACCGTTTACCGGTAAAAGAAGATTGTCGTCCAAAGAAGCAGAAGGTTCGTCGCATGCGTCCTGAAATGTCAGAAAAGATTAAAGCAGAGGTAATGAAACAATTTGATGCAGGGTTCTTAGCTGTGACTTCTTATCCTCAATGGGTTGCAAATGTGGTACCGGTACCTAAGAAAGATGGTAAAGTACGTATGTGTGTAGACTACAGGGATTTGAATAAGGCCAGCCCCAAAGATGACTTTCCACTGCCTCATATTGATGTTCTGGTAGACAACACTGCTCAGCATAAAGTATTCTCTTTCATGGATGGTTTCTCTGGTTACAATCAAATCAAGATGGCACCTGAAGATATGGAGAAGACTACATTTGTTACACAGTGGGGTACCTTTTGCTATAAAGTGATGCCATTTGGTTTGAAGAATGCCGGGGCAACATATCAGCGTGCTATGGTGGCTTTGTTTCACGATATGATTCATCATGAGATAGAGGTATATGTGGATGATATGATAGCCAGGTCCCAGAATGAAGAGCAACACCTTGATCATCTGCATAAGTTGTTTGAAAGGTTGAAGAAATACAAATTGAGATTGAACCCAAACAAGTGTACTTTTGGAGTTAGGTCTGGTAAACTCCTAGGTTTCATTGTCAGTGGAAAAGGTCTTGAAGTAGACCCTGCAAAAGTGAAAGCTATACAAGAGATGCCAGCTCCCCGTACTGAGAAGGAAGTTAGAGGTTTCTTGGGACGATTGAATTACATTGCAAGATTTATTTCCCAATTAACTGCTACCTGTGAACCAATCTTCAAGTTGTTAAAGAAAGATCAGGTAATGGAGTGGAATGATGAGTGCCAGACAGCCTTTGATGAAATCAAGAGATATCTCCTAGAACCTCCAATTTTGATGCCACCAGTTGATGGAAGACCCTTGATTATGTACTTAACAGTATTAGATAACTCAATGGGGTGTGTGTTGGGGCAACATGACGAGTCTGGTCGAAAAGAACAGGCAATATACTACCTTAGCAAAAAGTTTACCGACTATGAAACAAGATACTCACTGCTCGAGAAAACTTGCTGCGCTTTGGCATGGGCTGCTCGCCGACTAAGACAGTATATGTTGACTCATACTACCTTATTGATTTCGAAGATGGATCCAATCAAGTACATATTTGAGAAACCTGCTCTCTCCGGACGAATAGCGAGATGGCAAATGATCTTAACAGAATATGATATACAGTACACTACTCAGAAGGCCATTAAAGGAAGTGTTGTAGCTGATCATTTGGCTCATCAGGCAGTAGATGATTATCAGTCAATGAGTTTTGAATTCCCCGATGAAGACATTATGATTATTACCAAAGAACCTGGACAATATGACGGACCTGAACAAGGATCCCGATGGACTATGGTTTTTGATGGAGCTTCTAATGCACTTGGTAATGGTGTTGGTGTTGTGATCATTTCCCCTGAAGGTGGTCATACCCCGATTACTGCAAGACTTTGTTTCTATTGTGCCAATAACATGGCTGAGTATGAGGCATGTATCCTGGGCATCAAAGCTGCCATTGATATGAAAATTCAGTTCCTGGACGTATATGGAGATTCAGCCCTGGTAGTGAGTCAGATTAAAGGAGATTGGGATACCAAGCATGAAAATCTTATTCCCTACAGAGAGCATGTGCTGTCTTTGATCCCACATTTTGAAGAGATTACCTTTGGTCACATTCCACGAGGAGAGAATCAGTTGGCAGATGCATTAGCCACCATGGCATCTATGTTTGAGATTAGCTGGGATGATGAAGCTCCCAAGATTACTACTGATAGATTCGAGAAGCCTGCATACTGCAATGAGATTGATACTGAAGGAGGAGAGGAAAAGCCTTGGTTCTATGAAGTAAAAAGATATCTTGAAACTCAGGAGTTCCCTGAAGGGGCATCTGTCAAAGATAAGAAGTTTCTGAGGAGGTTTTCTGCTAAGTTCTTCTTGAGTAATGGAATTTTGTACAAACGCAATCATGATTCAACTTTGCTTCTTGTGTGGATAAGAAGGAAGCAACAAAGATTATGGAAGACATGCATGATGGGATTTTTGGCACTCATTCTAGTGGTCATACTATGACAAAGAAGATATTGAGAGCAGGATACTATTGGTCTACCATGGAAGCTGACTGCTATCAACATTCCAGGACATGTCACAAGTGTCAAATCTATGCTGATAAAGTGCATATACCTCCGGCTCCATTAAATGTGTTGACTGCTCCTTGGCCTTTTGCCATGTGGGGCATTGATATGATTGGTGAGATCAAGCCTACTGCTTCTAATGGGCATCGTTTCATCCTAGTTGCTATTGATTACTTTACAAAGTGGGTAGAGGCAGCCTCATTCACGTCTGTTACCAAGAATGTTGTGGCTCGATTCATTAAGAATAATCTCATATGTAGGTATGGCATCCCTGAAAGGATTATCACAGACAATGGCTCTAATTTGAACAATACCATGATTTCTGATCTCTACATGCAGTTCAAGATTAAGTATCACAACTCTTCTCCATATCGTCCGAAGATGAATGGGGCAGTAGAAGCTGCTAATAAGAACATTAAGAAGATTCTACAGAAGATGACTATTACTTACAAGGATTGGCACGAGATGTTACCATTTGCTCTTCATGGTTATCGTACTACAATACGTACTTCAACAGGGGCAACCCCATTCTCCTTAGTCTATGGTATGGAAGCAGTTCTGCCCATTGAAGTTCAGATCCCTTCCTTAAGAATCATGAAGGATGCAGGCTTGGATGAAGATGAGTGGATTCAGACTCGACTCGACCAGATAAATTTGATTGATGAGAAGAGGTTGGCAGCTGTTTGTCATGGTCAGATGTACCAGAAACGGAAGATCAAAGCTTTCAATAAGAAGGTTAAGCCAAAGGTATATCAGGCTGGTGACCTGGTAATCAAGCGTATCATACTACTACAGGGTGATCCTAGGGGCAAGTGGACTCCTACATATGAAGGACCATTTGTGGTCAAAAGAGTATTCTCAGGAGGTGCCATGATGCTCACTACTATGGATGGTGAAGACTTTCCACAGCCTGTAAACGCAGACATAGTTAAAAAATACTACGCATAAAAAGAGACCCGCTAGGTTGACTGGCCTAGGCAAAAATAAGGGCATCCCGACAAACCAAAAGGGTTCGGGCAAAAATTAGGGATATATATAAAAAAAATGTGTACCCGGCAAGTCGAAAACCTGAAAAGGCGGCTTGGGCAAAAAAGGGTATCCCGGTGGATTGAAAACCTGAAAGAGCAATCCAGGCAAAAGTTAGGGATTAAAGCGTATGACTATGTCTCGTTTGGATCACTCATGTAACTTCAACTGATGGTGCTACCTAAATCAAGTTCAAACAGATAAAGATCAATCCAATCGTTTCTGTCTCAACAGCAGAAGATGAGATATTTGAAGATAATGGCAATAGTAGAATTGAAACTCAATAGGATCATTTTTCACATAGCTGTTTTCTTTGTTTTATAAAAAATTTACGACGAATTCCTCTTACTAGGATTTCTGTCTCCTTGTACAAACTTGCCTATGTATAGGTCACTTTGTGATATAAATAAAATTTCATCTTTGAATCCAGATTTACTTTTACTCTATTTACATAAGCGAAAACGTCCATTGGTTGTGTTTGAATGTATGTATGCTTTTGAATACGATTGATGTTTACCAGAAATGCATAAAATGCAGTAATAGTATTTACTAAGGACGAACGAGGGTAGTAGTTTAACGAAGCTTCGCCGGTTCATCCCCACTACAAATCCCCAGTAGAGCAAATCTATCTTTATAGATGCTTCGAATTACGTCTCCCCTTGAATTTATGTCCATCTCTTTTATCCTCAGTCGGGATACCCAGGAACTTATTCCTTCAATAGAAGTACGACGAACGAATACGGGAAGTGACAAATACTATACTATCAAACAAGACGGGAACGAGTTCCTCATATTCATCAGCAACGAATCGAGATTTATTTTCCCTAGCCAGCAGTTGTTATACAAAGATATCCGGACGCTTCAGGCCGCATGATTCATACATACATCATTTACATCATACCATGGCATATCCATAAGTGCATAATACATTTACTTAGATGCACCATGCCATGCATGCATACATATTGCATAAACTAACCTTTTCCTTGCAGGATGGTTATATACAGATAAAATACTATCAACAATTCACAACAGGTCAGAAACGATCTATACGAAGATCTAGTGCTGATACTTAATCATTACTCAAGGTGTCCTTGGATAGTAGGCAAACGGTCTATACGAAGATCTATTCCCTAGTCCATGATGTTTTCAGGAGAGTTAATCCTGATACTCTTTTGTTCTTGGATAGTAGGCAAACGGTCTATACGAAGATCTATTCCCTAGTCCAGGATATTTTCAGGAGATTTCATCCTAACACTCTTTTGTTCTTGGATATTAGGCAAACGGTCTATACGAAGATCTATTCCCTAATCCAGGATATTTCCAGAAGAGATAATCATCACGAAGATTTATTTCTACTGGTCTATTCAACAATTCAAAACAGTTCAGAGACGATCTATACGAAGGTCTAGTGCTGATACTTAATTCAGAAAGAAATCGCCACGAAGATTTGGTTCTGACACTTAAATTAAAAATATGTTCTTAGATACGATTCAGAGACGGCCTATACGAAGACCTAGTACTGATATCCAATATCAACATCAAGATATTATCACCTCCTGATATTATGGATGGCATCTATAAGCCCATCTCCAGTTCTTCCAAGTGGCATCTTCAAGCCCACTTAAGCATATACAACCAGTCATCAGTGTTACTTTACGCACCGGCGAGTGCAAATTTTTGGGCTTTTGTGTTCAATCCCCTTCAACCTTCCAAGTCACGAATGGCACACAGGACAATCTAACTCCTCAGGTTTCAGAAAATTGAACAGGGGCAGCTGTTGCACCCCAAAATTTGCCCTCTATTTTTAACTCTAACCAATTTTTTGTTTCACATTCATTTGCATCATCTTCATAGCATAACATTTTTTTCTGTCTTAATATTAGCCGGAATAATTCCTCGGAATTTACAAACAGACTGGTCAAATTAACTTTTTAACTGTGCCTAAAATTAGTCAACGAAAAAATGTCAAGTTTAAGTTTGCAAATGTCGGTAACATTAATCTGCGGTTCACGTGGTTTAATTTGACATGCTAAAAATATTTTTACGACTATTTTTGGTCATATGTTGATCAGTCTGAGCAGTTTAAACGGTCATAATTTTTATCTCAAAATTCGACCAAACGCTGTATTTTTCCGAGTCATTTATTTCGTACTGATTATTTTGACGTGTTCATTTTATTTTTTCGAGCATTTTGGTGCCCGACTTTTTTTTTTTGAGTCTATTTATTTTTATATTGGGTCTAGAATAAATAAATAGGTTAATTAATTTTTATTTTAATTTAAACTATTTTAATTATTTAACTTTATTCAGTTTTTAATTTAATAGTGGGTTTCAAAATAAACTTAGGCCCATTATCATTAACCTAATTTGTTCCTATATATATTTACTAGCATGACTGATAGAGAGAGGCCAAAGAGACAGAACAAAAAAGAGAAACTGAGAGTGGCTGATCTATACTATCGTACACACAGTTTGGTAATAGTTTATATATGATATATACTTTATCTATTTTGTTGATATATTTGTTACTGTGTTTCAAATACATGTTCGTATGTGTGACTGTGTTATGTATTCCAGATACATGCGGTTTGGTTAAATATATCAGGATATCGCCGTTTTGCTTTTTTATGCACATAAGTATAACATGTATAATAATTTGGTTCATTGTATTATGTATTTGATGTGTTTGTTTTTATATAAGTTTTACATGTCTCATAATATATAATATAATATAATATAATAATAATTTTGTTGTTAATAAAAATGCATATGGATCATATAATATATAATTTATAATATGTAACTAGTGTATTAAATATATATATATATATTTCTATTTTATGTTATAATTTGATTATGTTTTCGGATCGGATCGTGTCAATACGCCGTTTTCACATATACGTGTATGAGGCGTGACATTTGTGTTATCCGATCCAGATCGCAATTTTGCGCTAGCAACGCCGTTGTTTTTTTTTAATTCATATTTTTTTTAAATACATATATTTAGATCTGCACATTTTTTTTCATAACTAACTACCCTGATTTTTCCTAAACCCTGACAATTTCGCCACAAACTCTAAATTTCAAACCTAAAACTTTAACCGTGTTATTTCCTCTAAACCATAAACCTTTTCTTAAACCTTAACAAACCTTATTATTATTTCCTATTTTCGGTCATATTTATGTTATTCATACACTGTAACTGCTTCGCCTTTGTAATATTTTAAGTTTTAACTTGTAATATTTTCAGTTTTACTTTTCGCCATCTTTATTATGTAACTGCACCAAAGTGTTGTAATAATTAGGGTTTTATTTTCTGCCATTTATTTTCTGCCATTTTAATTTTCTGCCATTTATTTTTCTGCCATTTAAATTCCTGCCACTGATCCTATATTAACTGCGTGGTTTAGTAATGTAGGGCGTGAAAACCTACTAAATTAATTATTTAATATTTTTCTATAACCTTTATATTTTTTGTAAATAAATAATAAATACTAACTATTTTAATAACTTTTTTTATTACTTACTTATAATAATAAATCCTTATATATTTTGTAAATAAAATCTAATTGACCATTTTTCTAATTGAATAATAATAATAAACCTATTAATCTAATAATTTGATATTTTCTATAATCTTTATTTATTTTGTAAATAACTAACTTAATATTTTTCATATGACTCTTTTATTTTATAATTTGTACATTAATGTATGTTAAATTCTTTTATTATTACTAATTTATTTTAAACTCATATTTTTCTAATAACTTCTAAAAAATCTAACTTGTTTAACCTAAAATAATTTCTTTTAAAATTCTAACCTTTTTATTATCACTTTATTATTATTGTTATTTTATTATTGCTTTATTACCATTGTTTATTTATTATTTTATTATTATTTGCTTTTATCTATTCTATTTTTGCTTCATTATTTTCCTTATTTTAATTTTGTTTTATTTATAATATTAGGAACAAATGTATAGGTTGTAAATTTATTCTTTCTCGCTTGATTATTATGTATCTGTCCCATAGCCATGTAATAGTTTAGGAATTTATTTTTCTTGCTTTTATTTTTGTAAATATTTATTGCGTGGTTAGTAATTTAGGGAGTGCAAAAAACTAACTGTAAATAATTGAACTTAGAAAATTAAATTCAAGACAAATATCTGAAAAATAACACTCACACACGTAAGTCGATCTTTGATCGCCATTTGTACTTCCTAGGGTATTCCTCTTGGTTGCCTTCTTTAAATGGTCAAGTCCCTCGAAAATAGGGGTGTCTTAAGCAAAGTCCCTTCAAACAGAAAAATCATCAAGTCCCTATAAACTTAAAAGATCAAGTCCCTACGAGGTTGCTTATGATAGAATGATCTTGTCCCTTCGGTAAATATGATGATAGTCCCTACGAGTTGCTAAAGACACCCCTTATGTTGCCTTCATTGACCATACGATGACCCTACGCCCGTCCCTTAAACACATCCAAGGTAATGACTACCTATTCCTTAATAATAGGGACAGTCTTACCATTGAAAGAATATACGAGAACACGAAAGACTTAATCTAGGGTAGGTATCTCATAGTCACTTGCTCACACTCTTCGAAATTACTTTTACACCTCACAATTTCTAAACTAGGCTTTGTATACACCCATACGAGGGTCATTACAAAGTACTTAAAGAAATTTTTCTAATCACACACTACACTCTTGCAAACAAACAAAGTGAGCTAAGTAACTAAGAGCCCATGGATAACCATGGATATAAAGGGTGCTAATACCTTCCCTTTGTATAACCTACCCCCCGAACTCAAAATCTTTTTAAGGTCTTTCCTGTTCTTTTATGTCCTTTCCTTTTGGATAAAATAAAAGTCGGTGGCGACTCTTGCTATCCGCAACATTTAACTAAAGTCAGTTCTCCCACCGTGTTACAGGTAGCAGTGGACTATTTGTCAAAGTTGGTGGAAGCGGTGGCATTGCCCACCAATGATTCTAAAGTGGTAGTGACTTTTCTGAAGAATAATATTTTTTCGAGATTTGGAGTGCCGAGAGCACTTATCAATGACGAAGACCTAGTACTGATATCCATATCACCCTCAAACGAGTGGCCAGGTTGAAGTGTCCAACAGGAAAATAAATCAAATAATAGAAACGACTGTATGCGCATCTCGAAAAGACTAGGCAGTGAAGTTAGAAGATGCACTATTGGCGTACATAACGGAATTCAAAACTCCTATAGGTATGTCCCCCTATCAGTTAGTTTAGGGTAAAGCTTGTCACTTGCCACTCGAGTTGGAACACAAAGCGTTTTAGGCTTCCAATTTCTTAAATTATGATCTGGCCAAAGCTGGTGAATCTCGAATTCTTCAACTCCATGAGCTAGAAAAATTTAGTAATCAAGCCTATGAGAATGCCAAACTCTATAAGGAGAAGACAAAAAAATGGCATGATCAGAAGCTACAGAGAAAGGAGTTTGTGGAGGGGCAATTGGTACTCTTGTTCAATTCCAAGTTAAAACTCTTTCCGGGAAAGTTGAAATCCAGGTGGTCAGGTCCGTTCTTGGTTCAAGAGTATTTCCCCGTGGAGCAATAGAACTTAAAAATCCAAGTAACGAGGATACATTTAAGGTAAACAGACAAAGATTGAAACATTACTACAAAGGGAAGGAGAGTGGTTTGATTGAAAATGTTCGTCACAGAGGATAAAAGGGACGACCGTCGAGTCATGCGATGTTAAACACAGCGCTTCGTGGGAGGCAACCCACGATGTTTAACTCTAACGATTTCAGTTGTTTTGTTGTGGTTCAAAAGTTTTTGTTTGTAGGTTCGAAGAATAAATCGCACAAGACAGAAGGAGAGGTTTGAGCCCAACCTATAGAAGGCATTTTGCTAGAAGAGAAGGGAGAAATAGATGAAAAAATGGAAATTTCGGGTGGAAAACAGGGTCCTGACACGGGTGCCCGTGTCACCTGACACGGGTGCCCGTGTCACCTGACACGGGTGCCCGTGTCACCTGACACAGCCCATGTCAGGCAATGCCATCAGAGTCCAGGAATTTTCCAGTAGGCTGACACGGCCGCCCGTGTCAGCTGGCACGGCCCATGTCAGCTCTACTGTACAAGGAGGGGTTTTGCAGAGTCCTGACATGGCCGCCCGTGTCCGGCAATGCGGTGAAGATTTTTTGAAATTCAAATTTTGATTTTTTTGGTCCCCACTTAGATTTTTCACCAATTAAAACCCTTTTAACTCACATTGAATCCCATTAATCATATTTTTAATACTCCTCTCTCCCATTTTCACTAAACCCTCCTTCCTCCATTCACTTTCCATTTTTCTCCATAACCTCCTATACCAAAGCTCATTCATTTACCACCATACACCGTCCAAATTGCCGACTCACTTCACGAAAGTTACTCCATTCTCCGTCCTCTACAAATACACGGTAATCTTTTCTCCTTATTCCATACTTTATTTTTATTCGAAATTTTTTGCAGGAACCAATCATGCCACCTAAACGAATTGCTAAGGGAAAGAAAACGGAAGCTGAGCCATCAAGGCCTCGGAAAAGGACCATCCGTCATCCAAATTCTCACGACATAATTTTTGACAACCCGGAGCACGAAAGACGTTACTCATCTCACGTCAAGCATAAGATAACACCTACGAGGTATATATGTTCTGACACTTTAGCTAAATTGGGTCTGTCTGAGGAATTGGATAGGATGTTTCATATCTTAGGCATGCTTGAATTTGTCCATTATGAGGCACCTACATATGAGCGCATTACTTTAGAATTTTTGAGCACTATTGAGTTTAAGCTGAAGAAAGGAGGGACAAGTACCACAATGTACTATGGTGGGATTATGCATTTCAGGTTATATAATGTTGACCACGAGTTGACAGTTGAGGAGTAGGGTGAGATCCTCCGTTTACTCCTGTATGGCCCCAGAGTCGTTCCAGATAGCTTTGATGCTAAAACTTTTTGGTTGGCCATTACGGGTCGAACCGATTATGTGGCAAAAGGGGCTAAAGCATCTGGCATTTAGAACCCCTGTTTTAGGTATGCTCAGAAGATATTGGCTTTCACACTCTTCGGTAGGGGTGATAGTACATGTGTGGCTACCCAGAGGGAGCTTTTCTTTCTGTTTGCCACGGCAAATAGAGTTGTTGTGAGCGTTGCAGCATTTGGAGCGGACTACATCAGTAGAGTGGGCAGAGCGGCTCATGGGGGAATTTCTATTGGGGGAATAATCACACAAATTGCCCACCATTTCGGTTATGACCCTGCTGCATTAAATGAGACACCAGTTCCAGGTAAGAATAAGCTGGACATGAATGTGCTGGTTCAACAAGGTATGATATCCCAAATCTCTGATTATTATGTTTCGATGAGTTTTAGTCAGTTTATCATGACACTTCCTGACCCTGCAAGGATAAGCATTGCCAACACTGCTAATTGGCTATATGAGAGTGTCGTCCAGGACGATATGGACGAGCACAATGCTGACCCGTTTGTTGTAGGTGACCAACAAGAGGAAGATATGCAGGAGCAGGAGCAGGAGCAGTTTGTCCCTCCGCATGAGGACATCACGGATACAGGTATCGGGTCATCATCTATGATACCAGACGAATGGCCGTGGGTACAGACTGAGATCGACGATCTCCGAGCGGAACAAACACGCCAAGGAATAGAGTAAGCTCATCAAGGGACTGTTATGGATGAGATGCATGTGATGATGCAACAGATGATGTTGCAATTTCCTCCACCGTAGTGAGGCTGTGTGAGTCCCCTCTCTATCTTGGATTAAACATTGCAAACAATTTTTGGTTCAAGTGTGTGTGTGTGTGGGGGGGGGGGGGGGGGGGTTATTATTTGTTCTTATTATTTTCAGCATTATATTATTTTTGTTTAATTAATTAGTTGCGTGGTATTTTGTGTGTTACAGATAGAGGATACTCGTGACGGATGAATGATGAGGCTTGGAGCGATTGGATGAAAGACACACCCCTTTACTTGCTCTTCCGGAAACCCCTGAAAGTTGATGCTACTGAATTGAATAATCAGACGCAATTTTCTATCACTGGACTACACAAGAATACTCTGTACCGGGAGCGAAGATGAAGCTACATCACACTGAGAGGTATCTTGGAAACCTGTATGCTATACCAAACATGGTGAGAATCACAAAAAGCCAAACACTTATTATCATGAGAGCTTTTCAGGTATGTCTCTATCACTCTGAGTTTGCGTAAGTAGATATTGGAATTTCATAACACACATGTACACACTGAGGCATTTTTTTTGTTTAAACCCCGAGCCTTTCCATCCAATATGTCATTATTACCCTTCGTTTACCTAATTCGAGCCATATTCCCTTTTTGTTTGTTATAAACCGCTGTAAATAATCGTAAGCCCAAACACTGCCCTACCTTGCCCGGATAAGTGTTGTTGATTGCTGATCTGTGGAAAATCCTAAGTTTGGGGTTGGGACACCAGAGAGAACTAGATAAGTGCAGTTGAAACAAAAATAGATAAGTGTGAAACTTCAAAAAAAAAAGGAATGAAAAAAATTGTTTTTTTAGAAGTAAAATAAACCACTTATCTAGAAATATTGAGGTTGGCAAAAAGCGTGCTCAAAGGAGCGCATGAAAAAAAGAGAAATAAGAGCCAATGAATTCTAACAAGAATGGTGTTCAAAAGAAAAACCTCTGAGTTAAACGTTTGAACATAGTGATGAGAATAACAACACGCATTATGAGCCTAAACCACTAGTTTCCCTTTGTTTTTGTTTGTTTTGCCCATCTTGCACCTAAGCCCCATTACAACCTAAAAAGCCCTTGAATAATGTATGTGGTATGTTTTTGAAATGAAGATATCTGTTATTCAAACCTAAGAGTTGACTCTGCATGCTCTGATTTTTGAGTGAGAACACTTTTACCCTGAGAGATTTGGTGAGAGTGTGAAAAGCAACAGGTAAAAAGTGCTTCAATGTGAAAGTGTAGCAGAACGTCAGAAGTCGGGGAAGAGTAGAACAATGAATATAAAGTGAAAAGGGAGTCGCGAAAGATCACAGTAGTATTGCGGGAAATGAATTGGAAGAATTTGGGGGTGACCGTCCTGCTGTCCCGAGCGTCACTTGAGGACAAGCAATAAGATAAGTTTGGGGTTGTGATCAGTCTCCAATTTTACTTGTTTTCTAACACTCATTCGACATAAGTTCACGAAGTCGGTAACACATTATTTTACATGTTTATGTTATTTTGTTTAGTAAATTAGATATTTGCATTTCCATTCTGTTTTGATTATTATCTTCGGTTTTCGTCAATGTACTCCATTTTATGCCTCCTTGTGGTAGTTTGATTGGTTTCAGGTGTATACAAGAATACCCAAAGACTCGCCAAGGGAATCGGGCATTCCGGGCTCTTCGGAAGAAGAAGTTTTGAAGGTACAGTAGCCCTGACACGGCCACCCATGTTGCCTGACACGACCCGTGTCAGGGGAAGGAAGCCAGTATGCAAAAACAGGGAGCTCACACGGGTGCCCGTGTCAGCAGCCCTGGCAGGGGGCGTGTTAGAGAGTTTGATCAGTAAGCCAACATGGCCGGTTGTGCTGCCTGACACGGCCAGTGTTGGCTTGGACGCCTCATCTTCTATTTTTTTCCAGTTTTTTGGCATTGCTGATCCCGGAGGGCATTGTGGACATTTTCTACATCAAATATTTGAATAGTAACTATTTAGGGGACTTTTGGAGACAGAGAACGGGGACTTTTTACACGATAAAAAATTGGAACGATTGAGTTTGGAACGATCAAGTGTTGCGGAGAACGAAGGTCCTTCAAGAGAGGATGCGATTGAATATCAACAGAATCCTCTTATTCTTGTAACATCTAAATTATATGTTGTATCTTATTTGAATAATATGAGTGGCTAAACCCCCCAATTCCAGGGGGGTGTCCCTTATTTGATCGTGTAATGACTATGAATTGATAATTTCCTTAATATTATGTTTGTTTGTCAATTTCATTGTGAAATGTTTTTAGTGCTTTCATTATCAGAAAAATAAGGATTGTTGTATGGTTAATAATTTGCGGGATTGCAATTGTTAAGGTTTTTGCACAGTTAAACTGTAGTAGATATCACCTAGGACTAGGGATACCCTATGGTTACGAGTTATATCTTGTTATTTAAAAAGGCTTGGTTTCATTTTAATCGCCTAAGGACTTAGAGATTAAAATGAATTACCAAAGGTTTCCCTCTCAGGTTTTAGGAGGAAACAATTGTAAGATTTGGTAATTGAAATTTTGAACTGTTTAAGGAGATATACATTCAAGGTCATTACAGGAGATATTCATACACCTTCCTTGGTATAATATTATAAATTGCGTAAATGATTTATTATATTTCATTTCTCATTCCATTATACAGTGACTTATGACAAACCCTCAATTATTTGTTTTGTTCAATTGAATCACAATTTAAACTCATATTGTTGCGCAATCCTCGAGATCGATATTTGGGAAACGTCCCTATTATTACTACATTGGCAAAATAGTACACTTGATATTTTCCCGATCAAACTTCTTCACATTGATTTGTTTGGACCAGTGAAAATGTCCTCTATCAATGGAAAGAAGTATGGATTGGTCATCATTGTTGAGTATAAACGATGGACATGGGTAAAGTTCTTGAAACACAAGGATGAGTCACATTCTGTGTGTTTCTACTTTCTGCTCACTAGTGCAAACAAAAATGAACTGTAAAATAGTCAGAGTCAGAAGTGATCATGGTGGAAAATTTGAAAATAAACATTTTCAAAATATTTTTGATGCAAATGGAATTTCCCATGATTTCTCGTGTCCTAGAAATCCAAAACAAAACGGGGTTATAGAAAAGAAGAATAGGACTTTGCAAGAAATGGCTCGCACCATGATCCAAGAAACTTATATGGCTAAGCATTTCTGGGCAGAATCAGTTAGAACAACATGATATATTCAAAAGAAGATTTCTATTAGACCTATTTTGGGTAAGACTCCTTATGAATTGTGGAAGAGTAGAAATCCAAACATTTCTTACTTTCACCCTTTTGGCTGTGAGTGTTTTATGTTGAACACTAAAGAGATTCTTGACAAGTTTGATTCTAAAGCATAAAAGTGTTTATTGTTAGGATATTTTGAATGCTCTAAAGGCTACATAATCTTTAACACTAAAACAAGAATTATTGAAGAATCAATTCATGTTAGATTCAATGATAAGCTTAACCCTGAAAAGTCAAGCTACTTGAGAATTTTGCAGATTTAAAGATCAATATTTCAGAATCCAAGGATAATGATTCTGGAGAAAAATACTTAGAAGGCAAAGCTAAGGAAACTGAAGCAGAAGAGACTCAACCAGAAGCGACTCAAAAACCAAAAGGTTTCCATGTTATTGGAACCATATGGGTTTTTAGAAACAAGCTCGATGAGAAGGGCGAAGTTGTCAAAAACAAAGCTCGACTGGTTGCACAAGGTTATAGTCAGCAAGAAGTTATAGGCTATACATAAACCTTTTCCCTAGTTTCCAGGTTAGAGTCTATTCATATTTTAATTTCTTTTGCAATCAATCATAACATCATCCTTTATCAGATTAATGTTAAGAGTGCATTCTTAAATGGATATATTTCTGAAGAAGTATATGTGCACCAACCTCTTAGTTTTCAAAGCTCTCAAAATCCTGACTTTGTTTTTAAATTGAAAAAGTCGTTATATAGTCTGAAACAACCTCCCAGAGCTTGGTATGATATACTAAGTAACTTCCTTTTAGAAAATAATTTTACCAGAGGGAAAGTGGACACAACTCTCTTTTGCAAAAGCTTTAAGAATGATATTCTGGTTGTGCAAATTTATGTTAATGATATTATTTTTGGTTCTGCTAGTGCTTCATTGTGCAACGATTTTGCTTAGTCAATGCATGCATAATTTGAAATGAGTCTGATGGGAGAACTCAAGTTCTTTCTGTGAATTTAGATTGATCAACATTCAGAAGGAACGTATATTCATCAGAGTAAATATACAAAGGAACTTCTGAAGAAGTTCAACTTGTCAGAATACAAGCAAGCAAGGACTCCAATGCATCCTACATGTATTCTTGAGAAAGAAGAGGTAAGCAGTAAGGTAAATCATAATCTTTTTAGAGGTATGATATGCTCTCTCCTTTGTCTAACCACTTCTAGACCTGATATTCTATTCAATATCTGCTTATGTGCTCACTTCCAATCAGATCCTAGGGAGATTCACTTAACTATTGTTAAGAGAATCTTTAGGTATCTGAAAGGTACTACTAACCTTGGTTTGTTTTATAGAGAATCAAGTGAATATAAATTTGCAGGCTATTATGATGTTGAGTATGATGGATACAAAATAGAAAGGAAAAGTACTTCTAGAAGTTGTCAATTTTTGGGAGACAAACTGATCTTATGGTCCAACAAGAGACAATCAACAATTGCGCTCTCAACAACCAAAGCTGATTATATCGTAGCTTTTGGGTGCATCACTCAAATACTCTAGATGAAGAGTCAGTTGGAAGATTATCAGATATCTGAAAGTTATATTCCTATTCTATGTGATAATACTTATGATATATGTTCGTCTAAGAATCCTATCTTGCATTCTATGGCTAAGCATATTGAAATTAAACATCATTTTTTATGTGACTATGTTCAAAAGGGTATTTTTCACCTAAAATTTATAGATACTGGCCATTAATGGGCTGATATCTTTACAAAACCTCTTGCTGAAGAAGATTCGTTTTCATTTTGAAAAACTTATTTATGGCTTTATGTCCAAAGTGAAAAGATGTATTTCCGAATGTTTAAGTCTTTAGAACTCTAGATTAGATTCTGAGATTTTTTTTTAACTTTGAAACATGATCTTTCTAAATGAGGATGTTTCATGAATCAGAAAGGTTCCAATCATAAGCAATCTTATCGATTTGCATACCTAATTATAAGCAGTCATTACATTAAATGGTTATCATATCATTTGATATCACGTGGTTCTAAGTGGTGACAGTTGTCCCACTTTCTGAGCATTTGTGATGATAACGTAACACATTGGGTTTAGCATTTCTTGGAACTAGGTTTAAATCACTTACGTTTCCCCCTATGTCGGCGTAATTTTTAACTTGTCAGGATTGCAAACAAATTTATATATAAACCCACTCCACTCTCATTTCCACAGTACACACACAATATTCCCACACTTTCATCTTTCAAACCTAAAACACCTCTCTACAACTGTTCATCCTCTCCTTCAACTTCAAAATTGTATGATCCTCAACAATATTCTCCTAGTCGCTCCATGGCTGATCAAAATCATCTCATTATGAAATGGATTCTGGAGTTAACTCTCAATACTTCTGTTAATGAGTTAATGGTGCTTTGTGAAACGATTGTGGACTTCAAAAATCTGAAGAACAATGACTTCGATTTCTCTGAAACTTTGGAAGTACAAGGATGGAAGAGTTTCTTTGAAAGGTTAACTGGTCTAGTCTATCCACTATTGGTGAAGAAGTTTTGGGTGCATACTACCACGGAAAAGGAAACGATAACTTCTTACATTATGAACAGGAATATCATAATAACAAAAAAGTCCATTGATAATTTAATCTCGCACAATGGAAGAGGAAAAAGAATTCAAAGTGTCAAAACTAATGATATGAGAGAAGCAAAAATAACTTCGGTCATCTTCAAGGTTGGAACCAATATTGTTAATGATAAAGGTCCTAGTGCCAAGGATATGACTAACAATATAAGAGTTTGGTTCAAGATCATTTTGGGTTGCATTCATCATAGACCTAGCACCAATAGTCCTGACTATGTCAACACTCGTCAAAAGTTTATGCTGTTCTTTATGGAAAAGGGTCTCAAGCTGGCACTCCCTTCTACTTTGTTCGAATTTCTGAGGGATTCAATCAGAGAATCTAGAATTGATGGTTCTGCAAATAAAAGCAAAAGTAAGTTCATTCCTAATGGAATGCTTATTTCTAATATTCTTGTTGAGAATGGTCTGGTGGATGACCTTCTGGTCAGTGGTTTAACTGATGAACTAGTGAAGGATGCTGGAAAGATCTTATGGGGGAAGAATATCAAGAGTATAGGTCTCATATCTAAAGTAGTAAGGCCAAATTTCATTCCCTAAAAGGATGAAATCTGTGGAATGAGGATTCCAGTAGATAACTTCCCAATCTTTACCAAGATTGATCCTCTTGAAGTCCTGGCATACTATCTGGAAAGTTGTCTGAAGGATGGAATTGAACCATTGGTTGGTCCTTTCAATCTACCAGAAACTTATCCAGATGTTCATGGGAAAAGGAAGAAGGATTCAAGATAAGAAGGATCCTCAAGGCCTCAGAAGAAGTAGAAGAAAGTTGTTGTCCTTCTGGATGAAGATGAGGTGCCTCCCAGTGAGCGCCAGAAAGCAATGCTTCTGAAGGACACATCTGGTGTTGTCCAACAATCTTCTAAAGCTTTTGAAACTACTACTTATGGTAAGCTTCCTAAAGGTAGTAATCTTGTTGTTTCCGATTCTATAATTTTTGAAAGAATCTTACCAACACGACCACCTCCCACTTCTCAACCAATGTCATCCATCTCTTAACCAATTTCTTCCCAACCAATTTCCGATACTTTTTTACTTCCACCTCTCACAGAAATGCCCATCATAGAACCTGTTAAAAAACTCCTAAAGTTTCTGAAACTCAGTTTCAACAACAACAACAACAGATACCACCAACACCACCTCCTTCACAATTACAATTTCACCTGCTCCACCTCCATTTGTTTCTGCTCCCACATAGAAAATCCAAAGATAACAACCCCTAGAACATCTCCCTCGAGAGATTCTAGAAACCCAAGGTCTGAGGGTACTCCTGAAGGCATGTTCAACTTTGAACCTGAACTAGTAGTATCTTTTCCAGAAACACCTCTGATCATTTTCCCGACACTTTTAACTCTTTATGGTCCTGATCATGATGAAACCAGAATAGACCTTTCTGTCAGAATCCCCAAACCACCTAAACCTAGTCTCAATCTTGGTAAGACTCTGAGGAAGTTTAAGTTATATTCAAGAAGCCGTCTGCATGAAGCTATGATGACTAGTCGTTCTTCAGCTAATTCGGCTGAAAGTGATTATGCGTGGGAAGCCTACAGAGGGTGGATTAACTCCAAAATCTCCAAGCTCAAAGAATTTGGGTATCACTTATCTTAAATAAATTTTCGTTATGGGTTTGTTCCCTCAATAGAACTCTGGAAGTTAAGAATTGCTCCACTATGTCTTCTTGCTCCAGAGATAAGCAAGTTGTTCAGGAACCTGAGGTAGATTTTGGGCATCCAGAATGTGTTATGGAAGAAGTTGCTGCTAAGCTAGATGCTTCTGAGGACCAACAGTCTGAAGATAAACAAATTGAAGTTTCTCTTCATCAATAATTTGCTGGAACTTCTTCTGGAGAAATTCCCGATGCGCTTCGGTAGACCATTGAGGAAATCAAAGCTGATAATGCTCTTGTCAAAGAGCGCCTGGACAAACAAGATATGATGTTTCAGTTGACACTCTCCATACTTCTTCCCCCTCCACCTCAGAACCCTTAGCACTTTGTTTTAAATTTTTCTTTTAAGTGTTTTGCTGTTTCTGATTGTATCTTTTCAGCCTGTTGGCATTGCTCAATGAAAATCATGTTTATTTCTTTCCATTTATTTTATTATTTGTTATGTATTTTTGATTGATGACAAAGGGGGAGAAACATATATAAGGGGAAGAATCATTATTTTGACATACCTAAATTCCTGAATAAGAACCCAAACATTGTTTAATGTTTCTGCTAACAACTACTTTGAAGAATAGTTTGTTAACTATTTTGTAGGGTTAAGTTGAAAGGCTGGAATGGTTAATTTCAAACATTAAAAGCTCTTGGGATATTTCAAAGATAAGAATGTTACAAAAGTTCCTTTCAAAGAGATTCATTTTTCAAAGGTAATCTAGTTATGTGAGAGAATTTCATGAGAACCAGAATTCAAGTTTCTGAAGATAACCAGCTCTAAAGATTCTTCAAAAAGAATTCAACCAATATTTTGAACTGAAGCTCATCAGAATGTTTATGTTAACCAACCAGTGCTCTGGATAACATCAAGCAACTTCTGAAGATAAACCATTCTCTGATTGAAGATCAGTTTGGTACGTTAAAAAGGTTAATCAGGAAAATGTTCTTTCATTCTGATTTTATCTTTTTAGGCCTATACATCTCAGGGGGAGCTTTGTGCTTCTATAAGATGTACTCTTTGTGATTACCCTGTACAAAATTGTTCATCAAAATACATGTTTTGTCATCATCAAAACGGGGGAGATTGTTAGAACAAGTTTTGGTTCTGCATCTATACCTTAAGTTTTGATGATAACAATGTCGTATTTATGTGAGAACAATTTTGGTACCCTAATTGTTTGTTATTGTGTAGCTTTAACAGACAATTTTGATTCTAAATGTATGACATGCAACGTCATCAATTTCTGAATGATGTGTTTCAGTTCCACTTATGCGCCAATCATAAGAAGTTCTGAAAGATGTTCAAAGTTTCTACTGCAATGATCTTTCTGTTTCTGTATTGATTCACTCCTAAGAAGCTTTAGAGGAGACGTTATGTTGTTGTTGCAACATTCTCTTAGCTTGTGCTTCTGGACGTGACTCTGATCACTAAGCTTCTAAAGAATGACAAGCTTCTGAAGGTGTGTTACTTAGTTGAAGATTCTGAAGATCTAAAGCTAGATATTAAGGTTATCAAGGTTATGATTGTATATTCTGAAGACACTGAAGATCTCAATCCAGACTACTAACGCTATCAAGGTTTTGACCTAAGATTCTGAAGTTTCTGAATCCATCTTTATGTTTCTTCATTTCATGCTTCAACTACTTTCATCAAAAGCGAATGAACTTGAAGATAAGATCAAATGGGAATGTGATCAAATATTACATAGTACAAATCAAATATCCTCTTCACTACCTGATTTCATGGGCAAGGATAATACTATACATCACACTTGTCATTGAAGTTATGGGTGAAGGACAATACACAGTATAACTCCTTTCACCATCCAACAATGGACAACCGCTCTATGAGATTTCCCCATTTTACCCTCCAACGATCTTCTTCTTATGTTATATAAGTAAGACTTGGATACTTAAAGAATAGTCTGTGCTACAACAATTTTGACAAGTCTGTTTCTTTGTGAAAAGCTATCAATTCTTGTACACGGTTTTTCTTTAAGTAATTGTTTATCATTTGTGTAAAATTAGCTTGTGTAGAAGCAACTTATAACATACAAAATACTATTCAAACTATTTGTTTGATTCCTTAAGGAGACTAGGTTATAGTGAGATCCTTGAGAAGACAAAGAAAGTTGTTCTTTTTGAGTCCTTAAGTAGACTAGGGTATAGTCGGATCCTTGAGAAGACAAAGAAGGTTATTCTTTATGATTATTGTAATCAGTTGATTATAATGGATTAAGTCCTTGAGTATAAGGCAAAATCACCTTTGCGGGTGGAGTGGAGTAGCTTTGAGTTTCAAGTGAACCAGGATAAAAATAATTGTGTTTTTATCTCTTTGTTATTAACATTTAAGTGGTGTTCTTGAGTTGGTAAAAAGCTTTTGTTTGGAAAAACCCAATTCAAACCCCTCTTTCTTGTGTTTTTCATACCTTCAAAGGTGGACTTTTCTAGATTAAGCCGTAACTTGAACTTCCTCAGACGATCAAACAACTTTTACAGGTTGACTATGTGATCCTCTTTAGTAAGTGATTTGGCAATTATATCGTCAAGGTAGACCTTAATTTCTTTATGGATCATATCGTGGAACAGAGACACCATTTCCCTTTGATATGTTGCCCCAAATTTTTTCAATCTGAAAGGCATTACCTTATAACAGATGGTGCCCCAAGGAGTGATAAACTTGGTTTTCTCCATGTTTGCGGGATCCATTTTTATCTGGTTGTAACCAGAGAATCCATCCATGAAGGAGAAGACTGAGAACTGAGCGGTGTTGTCTACCAGTACATCAATGTGTAGTAGTGGAAAGTCGTGTTTAGGATTTACTATATTCAAATCCTGATAACCTACACACATTCTGACCTTATCGTCCTTCTTCAGAACTAGCACAATGTTAGCCATCCATTATGGATATTTTGCAACAGCTAAGAACCCTGCATCGAGCTGCTTTCTGTCGCATTACGCGAAAAAACCGGCGGGAAAAGACACAGAGCCGCCACCGTGCGTTATTTATCCCAAAGGAGGGAAAGGAAACGCTCAAAGTAAACCTGGAAAGGAAATGGTCTCGCGACCAGAGATTGATAGGATCGGGAGTCGGTTATGCGAAGGGAAGGTATTAGCACCCCTACGCATCCGTTGTACTCGACGGGATCCACGCTCAGAAAGAATAGAAGAAAGGTTGCTAGATAACTGCTCAAACACTACACACACGCTGGAAAGAAACACAGATGAAAGACGGAAGAAACGGGACTCGGCAGGATATCGCATCCTGGGCCTACGTAGTTTGTCAGACACAAACATCAGAGTCGACGTAGTTCGGGGATAGGGGAAACGTGCTCGATAGGACATCGCATCCTATGCATACGTATCTTCTCTAACCATAGAGGAATCAGAGCACTCGTAGCTCGGCTAACACACGCCAAACAAAACACAAACGGGAAACCAACTGCCAATCGCTGGACTTACGTCAGACTCCAAACAAACAAACACACACGGGAAACTGACTGCCAATCGCTGGACTTACGTTAGACTCCGAACAAACAACCACACACAGGAAACCGACTGCCAATCGCTGGACTTACGTCAGACTCCAAACAAACAACCACACATAGGAAACCGACTGCTAATCGCTGGACTTAAGTCAGACTCCAAGCAAACAACCACACACAGGAAACCGACTGCCAATCGCTGGACTTACGTCAGACTCCAAACACACACAAGAGGGTTGAAAAAGAAAAAGGGCGCCCGGAGAGATCAACTCATCTCCTGCCTACGTACCTCATCTGGTATAAGGATCAAGGCGACGTAGTTCCCCTTAACAGGGAAAGAACTTCTATCCTAACCAGAGACAAGGGAGATAACAAGCTACTAGGGAGACTACGACTCGAGCCTAGAAGTTGTCATGCATACGATCCATATATTGAAGTCTCTAACAAGATTTTGACTCACACAGGCAGTGAGTCAACTCAAGTCTATCTCTACGCACGTCAACTTCCTCAAAAGTTGATCATACAACTCCTACAGAAAGGAGATGAGAAGCTAAGCAGATAAACATCAAAAGCAAATAGCACACACTATACACAACCAAGGGGGCTCAAGCAAGGCTAGGCTTTAGTCAAGGGGTCAAATCAACCTCGACAAACAAGCCAACTGGAAAGGGGTGTTTTGAGCTCTTACCCCTAACATTGAGAGTTAGGGTGAAGCAGATGAAATGGAGATGAGGGTTATGCCTCATAGCTCTTATCCCTGGCCTGGGAGAGCTTTAAACAATAGAAAGTGTGGGAGTTCAGAATGTAGGAACTCTTCTCCATAAATGACTGACTCTGTGGACATGATTTTGGGTTTTTATTCACAATGCATCAACACATGGTGTGAGCAAAGCGAATGACACAACTGAATAGCAGGGGATGGATTGCACATCCCTTTTGTCTGCCAATTGCCTCTTAAGAGGACTTTACCTGCTTGGCACGAAATTAAACAACCACAAACATTGCCTCTTAAGGAGGGCTTCAGACAGGTGCCTGCCAAAGTAACATGACAGGTCTTCCAGACTACATGAAGATCAAGGAATTATACCTAAGTGGTATGCCAACCACAAGCAAAGCAAAGCAAAGTTCAAATGAACTTAAAGCAACTTAGGTACCTGTGGAAACAACTAAACCAATCAATACAGAATTCAGACAACAGTCAACAACAAACAGACAATCCCAATGTACAACATATAAGCCTACAAAACAAACAAATGTCAGCCAACAATAACAAATGACAAAGCTTAAATGAAGGAGCAACATCAATCATGGAGATGCATACTTGAACCTGAAATTCACAACTCAAAATGTAAGTCCAAACCACTAGGTCAAAACCTAGGGTCAAAAGTGAATCAAAAAGCCAAAACAGAACTTGATATTCAACACAAAGCATGTTTATTCAATCAAGAACAAGTCCTAAAAAGGACCAAACCAAAATCAATAAGCAAGTTCATTTCATGTGCAAAGGAAGTCAAAGACCAATTCAAGGCATACATTTGATCATTAAGAATGAAAATTCCCAATCAAAACAGAAATGATTCAAATAATTCTGGAAAAATTCATGAGCATTTAACATATCCACAACATCCATCACACAAAAAATCAGAAGCATTAGAGGTCATTTGATATGGAAATTAAATTGCACAAGTTGATCAATCTCATGTGTGACACAAATTGTCACACCATACAAACATGTGTGTAAAACAGAAATGGCACATGAGAAAAATACCAAACCAAACCTCAAACACCCATTAACATGTCAAGAAATATCATACAAAATTTCAATGCATTTGGATTAAAATCAAGCATTTCAAAATAGAAAGAGCAAGGCAAGGTCATAAAAGCACATGTGTTCAATCATTCTAACACAAACAGAAATCCAGCCATGCACAACTTCAAAATTCATCATCATAAAAAACTAGACAAACAGAGGATCACTTTGCAAAAAATTTGGAATCATTTGAGCCATTTTTCAATTTGTTATGATTTTTCTAAGTTAGCATAAAAAATGAAATTCAAATGAAGCATGGCATATGAAATAAGGAGGGAAATGATAAAATGAAGAAAACATTTGAAAATAGTCTTCGCCAGGAATCGAACTCGGTGGACATTTGAATGAGCGCGCGCCAGGCCTAAACGACACCGTTTTGCCTGAAAACCCTAGCCAGGCAAATTTGGACGATAAGCCGTCACTAATCCGTCGCTACCATGAAGATCTTCATCTTCCTCATGAAGATGAAGATGAACAGCATGAATGTTCATGAACGAATTTCCAGATTTTCCAGAAATCTCCAGAATTCAAATTTTTTTACATCATTGGAACGGTTACATCATGAGGATCACAGATCAAACAATATTTCATGCTAATTCATCATCGATCATGCAATACGAAGCAAAATCATTTTAACATTCAAAACTTCAATCAACCATATCTCACTCAATTTTTAACCAAATCATGTGAAATTTAGCTCAGAATCATCAGCAAGAAGAGATCTACATGAATATACACATGGATTTGAAAATTATGAAGGTCGAAAAACCTACCTCTTGAAGAGCAGATTCTGGTTTTGCACGATCCAAAGCTCCAAATGATCCAAATCTCCTTCTGAATACTTGTAGTGATGATTGATGAAGAAAAGGAAGCTTGAAACCGTGTAGATCTAGCTTAATTCTGAATTTCCATCTTTGAGTTTTTGAGCTTCAACTACTTGATTCTTGCGCGAATTCTTCAAACAAACACTTGATTCACACTCTATTCAACTCACTGATCATGAATCTTCAACAAAAACAAGGTCTTATGTTGAAGAAATTTGAATTTTGATTTGAAGAAAATCTTGGAGGGAGATGAAAACTAGATCTAGAAATGGTGAATTGTGATTAACCTTAGCAAATTCTATTAGATTAGAGTATTTATATGAAGTCCTAATCAACTTGCTAATCCATAATTAGTTTGGTTAATGAAAATAAGGTGTTTTGCAAAAAATCAAAATTGCATGGTGCATGTAGTAAACCCACGTGAACAGTACCACTTCCTTCATCAAAGTCACTTAAAATCATCTTTTAAATACAATGGCAATGGTAGAAAGTCCATACAATGCACCATTTTTGAAATTTGCAATTTCCCTCCAAAAAAGGCATGGATTAACAAATGATCATGTGATGACAATTCATGCAATGTGATGAGGTATTTGGAAAGTATGAGTCAAGAGGAGAACAATGCAAGAAGAGCCACTCAATTTGGAGTCTTGGTTCAAAAGATATGGCCATTTGAAGTTTCAAGCACACTTTGCATTGATTTGATCATAACTCTTTGACCATTCATCAGATGCTCATGATCTTGGACTTTTTGGAAATGGGAGAGAAAGATCTTCAACTTTCATGTTGGGCAAAATTTCATTTGAAGCTTCTTTGATGTTGGAAAGTTGAGTTGAAGTTGGTCCAAAAACTTGCCATTTTTGGAAACTTGAAAATTACAGGTCACTTTCCATTTTTGGAAACTTTTGATCTGGCTTCAAAACCTTCAAGGTAGATGTTTGACATAATGAATAAACCTCTTTTGGACATGAATGAAGTGTCTCAAACCATTTCTCCACCTCCTAGCCCTCAGTTGACTTGCAGTTGACTTTTATGGGCCCTAGATGACCTGAAACTGCACTGTGGACTTTGAGCCTCTAGCACTTGGCCAAATTGCATCAAAATGAACCTTGGGTTATGTAAGCTCTCTAGAACAACCATAGGGCCTTCATCTCATGGAAAAACCCTTGCTCTCTTGCACAGATGAATCCTCCTAACCAGTTTTGACTGATGAAATGCAATGTGATATGCAATGTTAATGCAATGTTAATGACCTAAAAATGAAATGAATGTACAAATGGGAGGTGCAAATTTGAGGTGCTACAGCTGCCCCTATTCAATCAACTGGGAACCTGAACGAATGAGAGCAACGACTGTCAGACCTTCAAGGTACACAGAGATTGAATACCACAGAACCGTAGAAATTTGCACTCTACGGGGGATGATCAAAGAAAAGAATGTTCACCAATGGCAGCTTCCACTGGGTATTTGGATTTTTATTACTGGACCAGACAAGACGTTCACCGACGACTCCACTGGGGATTTTGATTTTTTATCAAAAAAAGGAACCACGACCAGACATCGAAAGATGATGAATGGGAAGAGAAATCACGACTAGGCGCCAACGGACAACTAGGAAAGACTCGACCAGACATCAACGGATGAATGGGAGAAAGAGATACAACCAGACGTCAACGGACGAATGGGAAAAACTCGACGTTTACCGACACCAACGGAGAGGTGACCAGACATCAACGGATGACTGGGAAGACTCAACCATACATCAACGGACGAATGGGAGAAACTCGACGTTTACCGACACCAACGGAGAGGTGACCAGACATCAACGGATGAATGGGAAGACTCAACCATACGTCAACGGACGAATGGGAGAAACTCGACGTTTATCGACACCAACAGAGAGGTGACCAGACATCAACGGATGACTGGAAAAGGATACAACCAAACGTCAACGGACGAATGGGAAACAATCGACGTTTACCGACACCAACGGAGAGGTGACCAGACATCAATGGATGAATGGGAAGACTCAACCATATGTCAATGAACGAATAAGAGAAACTCGACGTTTACCGACACCAACGGAGAGGTGACCAGACATCAACGGATGACTGGAAAAGGATACAACCAAACGTCAACGGACGAATGGGAAAAACTCGACGTTTACCGACACCAACGGAGAGGTGACCAGACATCAACGGATGAATGGGAAGACTCAACCAGACGTAAACGGACGAATGGGAAAAACTCGACGTTTACCGACACCAACGGAGAGGTGACCAGACATCAACGGATGACTGGGAAGACTCAACCATACATCAACGGACGAATGGGAGAAACTCGACGTTTACCGACACCAACGGAGAGGTGACCAGACATCAACGGATGAATGGGAAGACTCAACCATACGTCAACGGACGAATGGGAAAAACTCGACGTTTACCGACACCAACGGAGAGGTGACCAGACACCAACGGATGAATGGGAAGACTCAACCATACGTCAACGGACGAATGGGAAAAACTCGACGTTTACTGACACCAACAGAGAGGTGACCAGACATCAACGGATGAATGGAAAAAGAAGCTGATGTTACGGACATCGAAAGATGATATCTACAAACACCAAAAAGGACCCGCATGGGGATCAACACGACACCCACTGGTATCGCAAGGACGACACCTACATACGTCGAGACAAGGCCAATCACTTGCCGGGGATTACTCCGGGGAGTCAAGCTTTCCTTTCACTGATGGGTGAGGAAATAACCCTCTCTGGGGATTACCAATCCTGAATGCTGTCAGGAGCCACCGTTACAAACATGCCATACAGACGTTGAACAAAGGTCTGCCTCCGATGGGGATATGGTCCAATTAGGTTTGACACATGTATGCGCATGTTTGAATTTTTCTATGGCGTAATGCTCCATATGGAATGGAAATGCTACGCGGTTTGAGGATGCAATGATTACTACATGCAAGATGCAAATGACGAACTCCCGCTGGGGAGAACTGGTTGCTCTGCTGAACACTCAATTCTGATTTGATCCTCCAACTCTGTGGGGAGACGCACTACTGGGGGTGCTTTGCTGATCTGATACTCTGGGGACGACAGAGAAACCAAGTCACCTGGGGAGACCCTGTCTAGGGAACACACCAACCTCTCAAACGTGCTGGGGAATAACACTGCTGCTGGAGAAAGGATAAATCCCACCGGGGACCATTTTCACTGAATCCAATCCACTTGGAGACTCCGCTAGGGAAAACAACCAATGTTCACATCCACTGAGGATAACTACCAACCCACGGGCCGGATTAACCTTACTGGGGAAATTTTTCACCGAACTCGATCCGCTTGGGGACTCCGCTAGGGGAAAAACCATCAATACAAACCTCCGCTGGGAAGACTATCCACTTCAGACTTACTGGGGCAAACATTCACAACCCTGCTGGGGAAAGGCGTTCACGACCCTGCTGAGGATTACAGTACTTCATACCTGACTGTTGAGGAACAAACTACCCACAGGCATCACTACTGGGGAACGACAACCTTCAGACTCAGTGGGGACTAACAGTCTTCAGACTAGCTGGGGATAGGGTAGCCTTTGAACCTGCTGCTGAGGGACATACTAACCACAAACGCCTCTGCCGGGGAAGAATAGTTCTAATAGCTTTCAGACTTGCTGGGGAAACGTCTTCAATTCTGCTGAGGAATTCCTGATCTCGAATACGCTGGGGGGACAAGTCCTGAACTTGCTTTAGACAACCCAACTCTTCACACCACCGGACAGCGTTGAAACATCTCTGAACAAACCGTGGCTTATCTGCTTCAGCCAGGAATCAAAGGTAATAACCTGCAAAACAGTAAGTCATACATGCCCTAGGGGATTGTATGGACAAGATACACCCAAGTGTACTCAACATTCAAAATGATTTTCAAATGTTTTATCTTTCTGCACGTTATTGTCTAGCCTTCATGTTTTTTATATGCAATGTTTATCAAAAATTCGGACGTTTTTGCAAACAAAACAGTAAAATAAAAACAAGAGAGCAATTTACCTGAATAACGACTTTTTATTGATTGAGAATGAGCCTATAAAGGCAAATACATCAGGAAGCAATTCCTAGAAAGAGGTAATTGCGCATAAAAGGAAATAAACTATCCTATTGGAAATGTGAACACGACATCCACTATTTTCCAATTCTGTTATGACTCACAGATCATCAAATTCCTCCCAAATCCCTTGCTTTCTGAGAAGAATGATTGGACCGATCATATCCTTCGAGATGGTAGACGCTGAAGCGCGACGAAGTACATATAACTCAGACTGTAGTCTTCGCTTTAATCCCTCTTTTGCCTGGATCCCCCTTTCGGGTTTTCAATCCACCGGGATACCCATTTTTGCTTAAGCCGCCCTTGCGGGTTTTCGACTTACCGGGTGTACAAATTCTTTTCATTCTTTATCCCTAACTTTTGCCCGAACCTTTTACTTTTTTCCTTGGTTCGCCGGGATGCCCCTTTTTGCCTGGACTCTTTTATTCTTTTCGTCCAACGGGTCGATTTATGCGAAGTATTTTTTGACTACATCTGAGTTCACAGGGGACGGAAAATCTTCACCATCCATAGTTGTTAACATCAAGGCTCCACCAGAGAAAACCTTTTTAACAACATATGGACCTTCATAACTCAGAGTCCATTTGCCCCTGTTATCTGTACCGGGAGGAAGGATCCTCTTCAAAACCAAATCACCTGTCTGATAGCTTCGAGGACGCACTTTCTGATCAAAGGCTTTCTTCATCCTTCTCTGATACAATTGCCCATGGCACACAGCTGCTAACCGCCTCTCCTCGATAAGGCTCAACTCGTTGAACCTTGTTTGAATCCACTCAGCTTCGTCAAGCTTGACATCCAACAGGACTCTCAGAGAAGGAATCTCCACTTCAACAGGCAGGACTGCTTCCATACCATACACAAGGGAGTAAGGGGTTGCTCCGGTCGACGTACGTACTGAAGTACGGTACCCATGCAAAGCGAAAGGCAACATCTCATGCCAATCCTTGTACGTCACGACCATCTTCTGCACAATCTTCTTGATATTCTTGTTTGCCGCCTCTACAGCACCATTCATCTTCGGTCTGTAAGGAGAAGAATTGTGATGTTCAATCTTGAAATCTTTATAAAGCTCTTTCATCATCTTGTTATTAAGGTTCAAACCATTATCAGTAATGATTCTCTCCGGAACCCCATACCGACAGATAATCTCCTTCTTGATGAATCGGGCAACCACTTGCTTGGTAACATTAGCATAGGAAGCTGCTTCCACCCAGTTGGTGAAGTAATCAATTGCAACCAGGATGAAGCGATGTCCATTAGAAGCAGTAGGTTCGATCTTCCCAATCATATCGATGCCCCACATCGTGAACGGCCACGGCGAATTCATGACATTCAGAGGGCTTGGTGGTACATGCACCTTATCTGCATAAATCTGACATTTATGGCACTTCCGAGCGTATTTGAAACAATCGGATTCCATAGTCATCCAGTAATAACCGGCTCTCAACAACTTCTTGGCCATTGCATGACCACCAGCATGGGTACCGAAAGATCCCTCGTGCACTTCCTGCATCAACATGTCTGCTTCGTGTCTATCCACGCATCTGAGCAGAACCATGTCGAAGTTCCTCTTGTACAACACATCATCCTGATTCAAATAAAAGCTTCCAGCTAGCCTTCTCAGGGTTTTCTTGTCATTCTTTGACGCTCCTTCAGAATACTCCTGGCTCTTGAGGAAATTCTTGATATCATAGTACCACGGCTTCTCATCAACGCCAAACTCGGCTGCAAACACATACGCAGGCCTCTCGAGTCGATTCACAGCAACATGTGGCACATGATTCCACCAATGAACTTTGATCATAGAAGACAAAGTAGCCAGGGCATCAGCCATCTGATTTTCATCTCGGGGGACATGATACAACTTCACTGTCTTGAAGAAAGTCAGGATCCTTCTGGTGTAATCTCGATAAGGAATCAAATGCGGCTGATGAGTATTTAAATCTCCATTGACTTGGTTAATCACTAGAGCGGAATCTCCATAGATGTCAAGAGTTTTGATCCTTAGATCGATGGCTTCTTCAATCCCCATGATACAAGCTTCATACTCAGCCTCGTTGTTGGTTACGTTAAAAGTCAATCTGGCAGAAAAAGGTATATGCGCACCTTTTGGATTGATAAGCACTGCCCTAACACCGTTGCCATTCACATTCACATCCCCATCAAACATCAGTGTCCACTTGTCATCAGGATCCGGTCCTTCCTCGACAAGAGGCTCTTCACAATCTTTCATCTTTAGATACATGATGTCTTCATCAGGGAATTCAAACATCATCGGCTGATAATCATCAATCGGTTGCTCGGCAAGGTAGTCAGACAGAATACTACCTTTGATGGCCTTCTGCGATGTATACTGGATATCATATTCAGTTAAAATCATCTGCCAACGAGCCACACGTCCAGTGAGAGCCGGCTTTTCAAAGATGTACTTCACTGGATCCATCTTAGAAATCAACAAGGTAGTATGGTTCAACATATACTGTCTCAGTCGGCGAGCAACCCAGGCCAAAGCACAACAAGTTTTCTCAAGCTGCGAATATCTTATTTCACAGTCGGTAAACTTTTTGCTAAGGTAGTATATAGCATGCTCTTTTCGGCCAGACTCGTCATGCTGTCCCAATACACACCCCATCGAGTTCTCAGTCACTGAAAGGTACATTATCAGAGGTCTCCCAGGAACTGGAGGTATAAGGATTGGAGGTTTCTGCAAATACTCTTTTATCTTATCAAAAGCTTTCTGACAATCATCGTTCCACCTGATTGCTTGATCTTTTCTTAGCAATTTGAATATCGGTTCACACGTGGCAGTTAGGTGAGATATGAACCGTGCAATGTAGTTCTTGAATATCTTTGACTTTCGCTGGATCAACCTCAATCCCTTTCTCACTGACAATGAAGCCTAACAGCTTCCCCGATCTCACCCCAAACGTACACTTGTTTGGATTCAGCCTCAGTTTGAATTTTCTCAGCCTTTCAAACAACTTCTGCAAGTTTACCAGGTGCTCCTCTTCTGTCTGAGACTTCGCAATCATATCATCCACATACACTTCAATCTCTTTGTGCATCATGTCATGAAAGAGAGTCGTCATAGCCCTCTGATAGGTAGCACCGGCATTCTTCAGCCCAAATGGCATCACTTTATAGCAGAACGTGCCCCAAGGTGTAATGAATGTCGTCTTTTCCATGTCTTCTGGCGCCATCTTGATCTGATTATAGCCAGAAAAACCATCCATGAAAGAGAAAACCGAGGATTGAGCAGTATTATCAACCAATACATCAATGTGAGGTAATGGGAAGTCATCTTTCAGACTGGCTCTGTTTAAATCTCGGTAATTGACACACATTCTGACTTTACCATCCTTCTTCGGCACGGGAACGATGTTGGCCACCCAAGGGGGATAATTGGTAACTGCCAGAAACCCCGCATCCAACTGCTTCTGAACCTCTTCTTTGATCTTTACAGCCATATCAGGACTGGTTCTGCGAAGCTTCTGCTTGACCGAAGGACAATCTTCTTTGAGAGGTAGCCTGTGCACCACAATATCTGTATCCAACCCAGGCATATCTTGATACGACCATGCGAATACCTCCACATACTCTCTCAACATCTCAATCAGCCCTCTCTTGACATCTTCCTCCAAAGCAGCCCCGATCTTGATCTCTTTCCTGGCGTCCTCAGTACCCAGGTTGATAACCTCCAACTCTTCCTGATGCGGTTGGATGACCCTTTCCTCCTGCTTCAATAATTGGACCAATTCTTTGGGGAGTTCCCAATCTTCCTCACTCTCCTCTTCAACTTGGTAAATGGGATTATCGAAATCACACTGAGCCATAACAGAACTGTTTATAGTGGAGTCCGTAAGATCAATTCTGCATGTTTAATGCTTTATTTTAGAAAAAAGAGTTCAAGAAAGTCACAAAAACAAAAAAACATTGCCATTTTTATTGTTTTGAAAAATGAAAAACAAAAACAGAAAGACAGTGAGCACAAATTTGTTTGCAAAACGTCCTTTATTAATGATATCATTAAAAAACATGATGAGGCCCTACAATGAACCACTACGCCTTGGGCAGAACGTAGGGTTTTTGGCAAAATGAAAAACAAAAGAAAATTACTCTGTTTGAAGAGTAACTTGGACCACTTCTTCAGTCGTCCAATTGTTGATTGACTCCCCTAGAGCACACGGGCACACCCAGTTGTCCACATCATAATCACTGTCACCATCTTCACTACCGGTTGCAAAGACGTCACCATGATTCATCAGCCCAGCGCTGGTGAAGGTACTCGGCCCCTTCTGATCTTGAACACCCTGCTCTGCCTGCAGAGGTTGATATCCAATACCAAATTTGTCCTCTTTAACGGGCAGGTCCACCATCTTGCCCCAGCCTTCTGTCTTGCCCGAGTTGACAACCTCCATAGCCTGCTTGTATGACGCAATTGAGGCACTTGGCTTCTTCTGCTTGACGAAAGCCACCTTCTCAATCTCAATGGTCTCGAACGCTTGGCACAGAGTTTCATGGATCTCGCCATCCACCTCCACATACTTGAAAGAGGATAAATGACTCACCAGAATGTCCTCCTCGCCGCACACAGTTACAATCTGACCATTCCATACATACTTCAGCTTCTGATGGAGAGTTGACGACACTGCTCCAGCCCCATGTATCCAGGGACGCCCCAATAAGCAACTATATGCTGGTTGGATATCCATCACATAGAAGATAATATCAAATACCTCCGGGCCAATCTTCACGGGCAATGTGACTTCACCAAAAACAGACCGTTTGGATCCATCAAACGCACGAACAATGAGATCACTCGAAGTGAAGACAACCCCTTCAACATCAATCTTGCTCAAAGTCTTCTTGGGCAACACATTCAACGAGGATCCAGTATCCACCAACACATGCGACAATACGGCGCCTTTGCACTCCATGGTGATATGCAGGGCTTTGTTATGGTTACGACCTTCAGGCGTCAGATCCAAGTCTGTGAACCCCACACCGTGCCTTGTGCTCACATTCGCAATAACACCCTCCAACTGGTTGACGGAAATCTCTTGAGGCACGTAAGCCAGATTCAACATCTTCAGCAAGGCATTACGGTGTGCCTCAGAGCACAATAGCAATGAGAGGATAGAAATCTTGGACGGAGTTTGATTCAGCTGATCTACAATCTTGTAGTCACTCTTCTTAATAATCTTCATAAACTCCTCCACATCTTTCTCAAATGACCCCTCAGGCGCCTCCTTCTGTACAGGTTCTTCATCAACCACAGCTTGCTTACCCTTTGCTTTGGCGAGAGCCTCAACATTGCTATCTCTCAAAGTCTGCGGTGCAAACAGACGACCGCTTCTTGTAAAACCTCCAGGTCCCCCACATTGTCCACAGCAGGACCAACAGTCACTGGGGCTCTACTTGGCAAACCAATAGTTACAGGAGTCTGATTTACCGGTCTGGTCTGACTTTCTGCCCTTCTGTTATTGCGGTAAGCGTTATCATACTTCCACGGAACGACCCTACTATTCTCAACATACCCTCTTCCAGAAGCAACAATAGTAGTGGGAGCACTGACAGTTACTGGTGCAGATATAGTCACAGGAGCACTGACAGTTACTGGTGCATTAGCAGTTATTGGCACACGTCTGGAACCCTCGGACGGCTTGAAATAAATGGTGACAGTTGACACCACCCCACGTTCTTTCTCAGCCCGAGTAAACTGCAGACAACCCTCGTCAATCAGTCTCTGGATACCATTCCTCAACTTGTCACAACCGTTCTCTGAATCCTCACAGTCTGCACAACCCTCATCACAGCCCGGGTACACTCCCTCTTTCAACAGACGCTCTTTCACAACCAGCAATGAGGTCTGAACCTCATCGACATCAACTATCAGATCCACAACTTCTCCACCTTCCACATTATTCACCCTGGGCCCACCATGTTGAGGCATAGGGTTGTTCACAACATTCGGGACATGAGCGAAGTTGATTGTTTTGGCGTCAATCAAATCCTGGACCTTATGATGAAAAGCCCGACAATTCTCAATATGGTGCCCCGGAGCACCGGAATGAAAGTCACAACGAACGTTGGCATCATACCCAGCAGGTATCTTCGTCAACGGAGCCATAGTATGCAATTCAAAAAAACCCAACCTGAGCAATTCGGGTAGCAACTCAGCATATGTCATTGGTAACGGGTCGAAACGACGATCCGACATTCTCTGTCTTGGCTGAAATGGACGTTGTTGTTGTGGATGTTGGTGTTGTCTCTGTGGTTGCTGAGGTTGATGTTGAGGTGCTGGAATGGTTACAGCAGCAACCTGACGATACTGTCCCCTGTTCATATTTCTCCGACTGTGCACAACATTAGTCTCACCCTCCCTTTTTCGGGGTGCCCCAGAAAATGGCTTCTTTGAACTGGAAGACGAGGAACCAGCGTCCTGAATCTTCCCTGCTTTAATAAGGCTCTCTGTTCTCTCTCCACAGATAACAACATCAGAAAAACTACCGAACGGGCAACTCCCCATACGGTCCATAAACACCCCCTGCAGCGTTCCAATAAACATATCGGTCAACTCCTTCTCCAGCATCGGAGGTTGTACCCTTGCGGCCAATTCACGCCATCTCTAGGCGTACTCCTTGAAACTCTCCCCAGATTTCTGACACAAGTTCTTTAACTGAGTTCGGCTCGGAGCCATATCCATATTATGCTTATATTGCCTCAAGAAGGCTTCACCCAAATCTCTCCAACTTCTAATGGATTCTCTCTTCAACTCCATGTACCAATCCAAGGAAGCTCCAGACAAGCTATCCTGGAAAAAGTACATCCACATCTTCTCATCGTCAGTATATGCGGAGATTTTTCTGTAGTAAGCCTGCACATGGGTGCGAGGACAAGAAGTGCCATTATATTTGTCAAAGGAAGGCGCTTTGAACTTGTAAGGAATTCTCAGCCCTTCAACCAAACCCATATTCGTCACGTCAAATCCCAAAGAGTTCTGACATTCCATGGCTCGGATCTTCTCAGCTAGGGCATCAACCTTTCTGTCTCTCTCTTCAATTCTTCCCACATCGTCTTCATCACTGAGAAGTGTAAACATATCTTCCTGCCGGTCAACTAGGGGAGCAGGATGGCGCACTGGAGCACGGGTTGCTCTGACATTAACAGTCTCTGCAGCAAGAGGTTGTCCATTGATTCTGATACCCCTCAACTCATCACCCACGGCATAATCATTGACGGGAATAGTAGCAGCAGCAACATTGTCATTAACAGGGACACCCACTGGTGAAGCACGGCCGGCAGGTGGAATCACAGCTTCCTGTCTCTGGGCTAAGGCACGCAGCTCCTCTTGCCCTTGAACAACTCCTTGCATCATGGTCATGAATTGGGCCATGTTAGCCCTCATCTCAGCCAATTTAGCCTGAACTTGATCCATACTTCTCTGTTGATTCAGTCTGGTAGCGTAGCGGTGCGGACGACGATCAACAATCCTGCCTGAACAGGAACCAGAGTGAGAAGTCTCGTTCAAGAACACCTGTAATGCAAGATGATATGTATATGATGCGCATGATGCGTATGCTGTTTATCATGAATGATCCTGAAAAGGATATACATATGCGGGTTAACTGTCTTTTTTTATTTTTAGCATTAATATTATTTTATATTTATTTATTTTTTGAAAATAAACATGCTATGATGCACAATGATGAAGCCATGGCAGGTTGGCTGAGTATCACACGGCACAGGATCAAAACTTCGGCATGAACTCGACACTGAACACCACCGATCAAAATCATCTGGAACCCAAGGTCATCTGGAACCCATAATTCAGAACCAAGTCACCATCTGAGCAAATATCCTCAAACTCAGCCCAGGGGTCCGAAATAAACGGAACCCTCTGATAAATACGAAGGTCAAACCTCCGGCGTCCAGAAATAAAGACCCGTAAATCCATCTGAACCATAGTCGCCATCACAGAATCACTGACGAAACCTGTACTTGCAAGAATCAAACCCTCCCCTCACAGGTGAATTCTAACAAGGTCATCCTAAGGCGGATAATGGTCTCGACAATCGGGCAAAGATACTCAACGGGTTTTCCCTTTCGGGTGTGCCGTTGCAGCTCTCTTGAGATCATCTAAACCAAAGATCCGGGAAAGAATGGTCACCGAAGTCAACAGCTCAAATGAGATAACCCAACCTAAGTGGAATAACTCCACCCGGAAGGACTCTCTCAGATGAACCTCGTCCGGATGTGGTATGTCACATCTCCGCATCATGTCGTACAACATGTGAAGAGACATGAGACCACGCTAATCCTAGGTGTATACTCGGGCCTGGGTATTGGGCCCCACTTAGAACACCCACCCCAAATCAGAGGAACCAACCTGTACAGAATCTAACATGATGATAATATGATGCATGCAAGTATCTATGCAAGTATATACAATCACAACATAATAATCATAAATGCAATAAATAAAGCAACAAAAGCAACCAAAACTATCCTAGAGAGCGCTAGGATTGACTCGCTTAGGGAAGATGGACCAGCAAGAGGTCAACTTCTCGGGATTTGCTCCCCAGCAGAGTCGCCAGCTGTCGCATTACGCGAAAAAACCGGCGGGAAAAGACACAGAGCCGCCACCGTGCATTATTTATCCCAAAGGAGGGAAAGGAAACGCTCGAAGTAAACCTGGAAAGGAAATGGTCTCGCGACCAGAGATTGATAGGATCGGGAGTCGGTTATGCGAAGGGAAGGTATTAGCACCCCTACGCATCCGTCGTACTCGACGGGATCCACGCTCAGAAAGAATAGAAGAAAGGTTGCTAGATAACTGCTCAAACACTGCACACACGCTGGAAAGAAACACAGATGAAAGACGGAAGAAACGGGACTCGGCAGGATATCGCATCCTGGGCCTACGTAGTTTGTCAGACACAAACATCAGAGTCGACGTAGTTCGGGGATAGGGGAAACGTGCTCGCTAGGACATCGCATCCTATGCATACGTATCTTCTCTAACCAGAGAGGAATCAGAGCACTCATAACTCGGCTAACACACGCCAAACAAAACACAAACTGGAAACCAATTGCCAATCGCTGGACTTACGTCAGACTCCAAACAAACAAACACACACGGGAAACTGACTGCCAATCGCTGGACTTACGTCAGACTCCGAACAAACAACCACACACAGGAAACCGACTGCCAATCGCTGGACTTACGTCAGACTCCAAGCAAACAACCACACACAGGAAACCGACTGCCAATCGCTGGACTTACGTCAGACTCCAAACACACACAAGAGGGTTGAAAAAGAAAAAGGGCGCCCGGAGAGATCAACTCATCTCCTGCCTACGTACCTCATCTGGTATGAGGATCAAGGCGACGTAGTTCCCCTTAACAGGGAAATAACTTCTATCCTAACCAGAGACAAGGGAGATAACAAGCTACTAGGGAGACTACGACTCGAGCCTAGAAGTTGTCATGCATACGATCCCTATATTGAAGTCTCTAACAAGAGTTTGACTCACACAGGCAGTGAGTCAACTCAAGTCTATCTCTACGTACATCAACTTCCTCAAAAGTTGATCACACAACTCCTACAGAAAGGAGATGAGAAGCTAAGCAGATAAACATCAAAAGCAAATATCACACACTATACACAACCAAGGGGGCTCAAGCAAGGCTAGGCTTTAGTCAAGGGGTCAAATCAACCTCGACAAACAAGCCAACTGGAAAGGGGTGTTTTGAGCTCTTAACCCTAACATTGAGAGTTAGGGTGAAGCAGATGAAATGGAGATGAGGGTTATGCCTCATAGCTCTTATCCCTGGCCTGGGAGAGCTTTAAACAATAAAAAGTGTGGGAGTTCAGAATGTAGGAACTCTTCTCCACAAATGACTGACTCTATGGACATGATTTTGGGTTTTTATTCACAATGCATCAACACATGGTGTGAGCAAAGCGAATGACACAACTGAATAGCAGGGGATGGATTGCACATCCCTTTTGTCTGCCAATTGCCTCTTAAGAGGACTTTACCTGCTTGGCACGAAATTAAACAACCACAAACATTGCCTCTTAAGGAGGGCTTCAGACAGGTGCCTGCCAAAGTAACATGACAGGTCTTCCAGACTACATGAAGATCAAGGAATTATACCTAAGTGGTATGCCAACCACAAGCAAAGCAAAGCAAAGTTCAAATGAACTTAAAGCAACTTAGGTACCTGTGGAAACAACTAAACCAATCAGTACAGAATTCAGACAACATTCAACAACAAACAGACAATCCCAATGTACAACATATAAGCCTACAAAACAAACAAATGTTAGCCAATAATAACAAATGACCAAGCTTAAATGAAGGAGCAACATCAATCATGGAGATGCATACTTGAACCTGAAATTCACAACTCAAAATGTAAGTCCAAACCACTAGGTCAAAGCCTAGGGTCAAAAGTGAATCAAAAAGCCAAAACAGAACTTGATATTCAACACAAAGCATGTTTATTCAATCAAGAACAAGTCCTAAAAAGGACCAAACCAAAATCAATAAGCAAGTTCATTTCATGTGCAAAGGAAGTCAAAGACCAATTCAAGGCATACATTTGATCATTATGAATGAAAATTCCCAATCAAAACAGAAATGATTCAAATAATTCTAGAAAAATTCATGAGCATTCAACACATCCACAACATCCATCATACAAAAAATCAGAAGCATTAGAGGTCATTTGATATGGAAATTAAATTGCACAAGTTGATCAATCTCATGTGTGACACAAATTGTCACACCATACAAACATGTGTGTAAAACAGAAATGGCACATGAGAAAAATACCAAACCAAACCTCAAACATCCATTAACATGTCAAGAAATATCATACAAAATTTCAATGCATTTGGATTAAAATCAAGCATTTCACAATAGAAAGAGCAAGGCAAGGTCATAAAAGCACATGTGTTCAATAATTCTAACACAAACAAAAATCCAGCCATGCATAACTTCAAAATTCATCATCAATAAAAACTAGACAAACAGAGGATCACTTTGCAAAAAATTTGGAATCATTTGAGCCATTTTTCAATTTGTTATGATTTTTCTAAGTTAGCATAAAAAATGAAATTCAAATGAAGCATGGCATATGAAATAAGGAGGGAAATGATAAAATGAAGAAAACATTTGAAAATAGTCTTCGCTAGGAATCGAACTCGGTGGACATTTGAATGAGCGCGCGCCAGGCCTAAACGACACCGTTTTGCCTGAAAACTCTAGCCAGGCAAATTTGGACGCTAAGCCGTCACTAATCCGTCGCTACCATGAAGATCTTCATCTTCCTCATGAAGATGAAGATGAACAGCATGAATGTTCATGAACGAATTTCCAGATTTTCCAGAAATCTCCAGAATTCAATTTTTTTTACATCATTGGAACGGTTACATCATGAGGATCACAGATCAAACAGAATTTCATGCTAATTCATCATCAATCATGCAACACGAAGCAAAATCATTTTAACATTCAAAACTTCAATCAACCATATCTCACTCAATTTTTAACCAAATCATGTGAAATTTAGCTCAGAATCATCAGCAAGAAGAGATCTACATGAATATACACATGGATTTGAAAATTATGAAGGTCGAAAAACCTACCTCTTGAAGAGCAGATTCTGGTTTTGCACGATCCAAAGCTCCAAATGATCCAAATCTCCTTCTGAATACTTGTAGTGATGATTGATGAAGAAAAGGAAGCTTGAAACCGTGTAGATCTAGCTTAATTCTGAATTTCCATCTTTGAGTTTTTGAGCTTCAACTACTTGATTCTTGCGCGAATTCTTCAAACAAACACTTGATTCACACTCTATTCAACTCACTGATCATGAATCTTCAACAAAAACAAGGTCTTATGTTGAAGAAATTTGAATTTTGATTTGAAGAAAATCTTGGAGGGAGATGAAAACTAGATCTAGAAATGGTGAATTGTGATTAACCTTAGCAAATTCTATTAGATTAGAGTATTTATATGAAGTCCTAATCAACTTGCTAATCCATAATTAGTTTGATTAATGAAAATAAGGTGTTTTGCAAAAAATCAAAATTGCATGGTGCATGTAGTAAACCCACGTGAACAGTACCACTTCCTTCATCAAAGTCACTTAAAATCATCTTTTAAACACAATGGCAATGGTAGAAAGTCCATACAATGCACCATTTTTGAATTTTGCAATTTCCCTCCAAAAAAGGCATGGATTAACAAATGATCATGTGATGATAATTCATGCAATGTGACGAGGTATTTGGAAAGTATGAGTCAAGAGGAGAACAATGCAAGAAGAGCCACTCAATTTGGAGTCTTGGTTCAAAAGATATGGCCATTTGAAGTTTCAAGCTCACTTTGCAATGATTTGATCATAACTCTTTGATCATTCATCATATTCTCATGATCTTGGACTTTTTGGAAATGGGAGAGAAAGATCTTCAACTTTCATGTTGGACAAAATTTCATTTGAAGCTTCTTTGATGTTGGAAAGTTGAGTTGAAGTTGGTCCAAAAACTTGCCATTTTTGGAAACTTGAAAATTACAGGTCACTTTCCATTTTTGGAAACTTTTGATCTGGCTTCAAAACCTTCAAGGTAGATGTTTGACATGATGAATAAACCTCTTTTGGACATGAATGAAGTGTCTCAAACCATTTCTCCACCTCCTAGCCCTCAGTTGACTTGTAGTTGACTTTTATGGCCCCCTAGATGACCTGAAACTGCACTGTGGACTTTGAGCCTCTAGCACTTGGCCAAATTGCATCAAAATGAACCTTGGGTCATGTAAGCTCTCTAGAACAACCATAGGGCCTTCATCTCATGGAAAAACCCTTGCTCTCTTGCACAGATGAATCCTCCTAACCAATTTTGACTGATGAAATGCAATGTGATATGCAATGTTAATGCAATGTTAATGACCTAAAAATGAAATGAATGTACAAATGGGAGGTGCAAATTTGAGGTGCTACACTTTCTGACCTCTTCCTTGATCTTGAGTGACATGATTGATCTGGTTCTTCTCAATTTTTTATTAACTGACGGATACTCTAGTTTGAGCGGTAGTTTGTGTACGACAATGTCCATGTCTAACCCTGGCATATCTTGGTATGACCAAGAAAACACATTTGTGTATCTATGTAATATCTTGATCAACCTTTTCTTGACTTCATATTTTAAGGAAGCTCTGACCTTAACCTCCTTCTTGTTTTCTTCAGTCCCTAGATTGATCACATCCACTGGTTCCTGATGAGGTTGAATTTCTTTGTCCTCTTACTTCAGCAGCCTGTCTAACTCTTCAAGCAGTTCACAATTGTCCTCATCACCTTCTTATGCTTGGTTAATTGGGAATTCGAAGTTATAAGGGATTATAGCAGTGTCATTTTCAACAGGTTTATTTATTAATCTGCATGAGGAAGATTTTTATTTATTATTATCTTTTGGATGATTTGATAGGAACGAAAGAATATGGAAGAGTATTGCCATTTTTGAAAAGAAAATTTAAAATGAAAGAAAATGATCTTAATTGAAAACAAAAATGCAATTCTATTCATAAATAATTTATTGAAACGAAGGGGGCCCTACAATGCTTGCCCATTTACTTTGGGCATAACAAAGGACTTTTTATTATTTAAAAAAAACATTAAATTACTTTGAACTGGAAATCATCTATGGGATTTCAATGTCCTTATAATTGTTGAGAGTTGTATTTGGTGAACACTGACACACCAAGTTGGGCATCCCTTCTTCTTCTTCTTCAACCACAACCACCTGATCTTTACCCCTATATCTCGCACTGTGAAAAGTTTCTTAAAGTATACAAAAATTCTTTAGGTTGGTCTTCTGAACTCCTTCATTGGCTGGTTTGTAACCCAACCCGAGCTGATCCTTCTTCTCAAGTATCTCCACCAGCTTTCCCTAACCCCATGTATCTCTACCCTTGATTAATTTTGACATCTTCTCTAATGTATACATTGGTTATTCTCTCCATCCACTAACTGCTGCAATCTCCAAAGCTTGAAAAGGTATTTCCAATGTTTCCCCATCCGCTTCCATGTATATGAAGGATGAAAGGTAACAGCGAACATGTCTTCCTCTCCGTCGACGATTATTAGCTTATCATTAGTTATGAATTTCAACCTCTGGTGCAAGGTTGAAGTGACGACTCTTATGGCATGGATCCAAGGTCGTCCTATAAGGAAACTATAAGATGGACCGATGTCCATCACTTGAAAGGTGACCATAAATGTATGAGGTTCCTACACTTATTGGTAAGTTAACTTCTCCAATTACCATCTTCTTCAAACTATCAAAAGCCTTGACCACCAAAGTACTAGACTTCATGTAAGTTCTTACATTATTCGACTTTCCCAGAGTATTCTTAGGCATGGCATTTAGAGATGAGCATGTGTCTAGTAATACCCTTGATTTAAGATTATCTTGGCATTTGAATGATTTATGTAAAGCCATATAAAGTTCTTCAAGACTGATATTGTTGAGATCCTTTGCCATCTTAAAGGAAGTTACCATAGGTCTTCATTTTTTGGGAAGACTTCTGATAATCTTCTTGACATGGTCATTTGTAGAGTATCCTTTGTCCAGAACTTTCAGTCCTGCAACAAGCATCTGAAACCTTGAGAACATAGTCTTAATTATTTCATCATCTTCCATTTTGAATTCCTCGTACTTCTGGATTAAGGCCAAAGCCTTTGTCTCCTTTACTTGAGCATTCCTCTCATGAGTCATCCTCAAAGAGTCGAAAGTGGATTTGGCAGAATCTCTGTGATGATTTTTGAAATCTTTCTTCTATTGATCAGTTATAACACTTCTTGCTATAATATTTCCTTCAGCATTCACTGGGTGAACATAGCCATCGACTACAAGATCCCAGAGATCAACATCATAACCAAGAAAGAAACTTTCTATTATATCTTTTCAATAGTCAAATTTCTCGCCATCAAAGATTGGTGGTTTTGCACTGTAGTGATCTCTTTCATTATTGTTAACAATGTTAGCAACGACCATTGTTTCTTACATAATCTGGATCTGTAATGAACACGGTGAGGTGTTGATAAGAATTTTATCGCAATCAGAATCGGAGCTCTGATTCCAATTCAAGGTGTGAAAAATACAAGAAAGGGGGGTTTGAATTGGTTTTTACAAGCAAACATTTTTTCGAAAACAAGAACACACCACTAACAAGTTAACAACAAAGAGATAAAAACATATGTATTGTTATCCTAGTTCACTTGAAACTTAAAGCTACTCTAGTCCACCCTCCAATGTGATTTTGCCTTATACACAAGGACTTAATCCATTATAATCAACAAATTAAAATAATCACAAAGAATAACCTTCTTTGTCTTCTCAAAGATCCAACTATACCTTAGTCTCCTTAAGGACTCACAAAGAACAACCTTCTTTTTCTTCTCAACGATAACCTCCTCAAGGATTCAAACAAACAATTTGATTAATATTTTGGGTGTTACAAAATGCTTCTATACAAGCAGATTTTACACAAATGAATAAACAACACTTAAAGAAAATAATTGTGTACAGACAAAATGATAGCTTTTCACACTATTGTGTCACCTCCGTTTTCTTCAAATCTCCAAGTCTCACTTATATAGCATAAGAAGAAGACTGTTGGAGGGAAGAAAGGGAAAAGCTCATAGAGCATCTGTCCACTATTGGATGGGAGAGGAGTGATACTGCATACTATCTTACTCCCACAAAATCAGTGACAAGTGTGATGTATAGTGTAAGACCCCAATTTTGACCCTGAGATCCCTCATGATATCTCATCATTTCCATTGGCTTTGGGATCACACCTTGGCATCCTCCTTACCCCTCAATCATTGGGTTTGCATTGGGAGAGATCACCAAGCATATTTGATTGTATCATACTTTTTTTTTCCTTTTGTTTACTAAACAAAATACCAAAAATATGTGTAATGTAGCTTTGTTTCTTTTGTAGGTAGTGTGTGCATCCATCTGTGCTCTATCAAGCTCACATCTAGGGTTTGAGACCCTCAATGCAAGGAAATCAATAAAGGAAAGGTTCACAATGGTTCTAAGCATCATATATAGATCCCCATGTTCTCTATTTGTTAATTTGATTAAGAATTCATCAAGAGTTTGAGGCTTGTTTTCCTTGGAAGCCGTAAGTCATCTGGGTATCTGGTGTGACTTCCTCAACAAGTTTCTTCACCAATTGGTCAAATATTTTGAGGAATACTTCATTATACATCATATAAAGCATATGTGATCTTCTATGAACCCCAAATATCAATAGAACTTCAAGTTTGCAAGTTGGTTCAAAGAGGTTTACCAGAGAAAGTCAACTAGTCAAAACTACGGTTCCCTAGAGCCTATCTCCTACAATTTTTGTCATATGAAAATGATTCAAAGTGTAAATTTAGTCTTTATGACATTACAAACAACTTTCATGTTTATATCAAATGCTAATTTTGCTTGTAAAGTAATTTTGTATAGTGAATGATTATAGGTCATTTTGTCTGTGACCTAGTTAGGAGGTCAACTTCCAAGAACCCTAATTTGCTCAATTTTTATGATATGAAAGCCATACAAGTTTCATGATAAATTTCAATATGACTTATCCAATTTTTATTCTTTGAGAAATGTCAAAATCTACATGCAAGGGCATGTTCCAAGAGGAAACATTATAGGTTATTTTGGGCCATCATCATTGAACAAGCAATTTTCCTCAACTTCTAAAATCCATAACTCCCTCATGCTAAATCTAAATGATGTCAAATTTGTGACCAAATTGAATAGGATTAGAAGATATACAACTTTGGTAAAAAAACCATTTTCATTTGAATCTCATATCAAAAGTTATTCAAGGTGGAAGAAGTTGTCATTTGACTTTGTACTTAGAAAATTTTCAACCATGTTTTATTTCTCCGACTTCCAACTCAAAATTCATCATAATCCAAGATCCAAATAGAAAAGTGTTCAACATCAAAGTTTTTCCCCTTGATTTCACCTATCCAAATCATGCAAGATCACTTCATTTGGATAATAATTGAGGGACTTGCGTATGGCTCCTTTGTTTGGTTTGTTTTGGCTACTTTTGCACTCAAGTGATTAATTCCTTTTGCATGCTTCCATGTAATGGCTTCAGCATCAATTACACACAAATTAGAAGTGGATTACATCATTGGTTGGGCCTAATTCCATGCCCATGCACCCATGCACAACATTGCTATTTTTGCCTCTATTTTCAAATGGTGCAAAACTGAATTCCATAGCCTATAAATACAAGTGCATTGCTCCAGAAATAGCACACCTTGCCCGAGCCTTGCCAAGCAAACTCAGAACCCCACTCCATAGAATTCCTTGAAGATTTCATTAAAATCGAGTTCTTGATTCAACTTTTGTTTGTAAACAAGAACTCCAAGGATTCATAGCCATTTTCATATCAATTGATCATTGCAAGCAAGAGGAGGAAGAACTAATTGGAATTGCATCAAGATCCAGCCAAATCAGTGCAACCCGAAGGTGATTTTTCCAAAATTTCCAGCCTTCGATTCTCTCTCAGTTATCCACTATTCTACTTGTTTATTGGTTGTCTGAAGTCTTACCAATGTTTGCAACAAGATTGAATTTCTTTGAGGCTAAATCGAAGCAACTCAGACCGTGTACCTCAAAATTTAATTCCTCATATCTCTCAATATATTTGGAATTAGGTAAAATTGAGTCAAGATTCGAGATCCTGAGCTTTTTCTCTTTAAAATAATGTCTTTACTTTTCATTTTCTTGATGGTTGGTGGTGGACCAGTCCGGTGAGGTCCACCAGAGAAGACAACCGGAGTAAGGGCTCCAGTGATGTGTTGTCATGTCTCCTGGCCATTTGATCTATTTGAAATGTTTTAATCTTAGTCATATGTTTTGATTACCAAGCCTACGCCGCCTTGACTAAGGCACATGGTGGAATGCTCACGATTGGCCATAAAATATGCCACCTCAATTAATGAGGAAGATCTGATGGCCCTGATTTTTTCTATTTTCTTTTTTTATTCTGATTTTTCATTTAATCAATTTATTTTGTTTAATTCATATAAATTTCATTTTTAATCCAAAAAATATGGGACTTTCACCAAAAATCTTTAAATATTTTCCTCTATCATATTTTGAATTAAAATCATTTTTTGGATTAATTTTGATATTTTTCATGAATTAAATGATTTTTGACTTGTTTTAAATATTTTTAAAATACTTTTCACTTTCCAAAAAATTTGATTTTTTTGTATAAGGTCCTTTGACCTTGTTTGACTTAAGGATAAATACATTGGCCATTTATTTGGTGTTTTGAAGGGATTTGAGGTTTTGTACATTTCAAAATGCATTTTAATTCATTTTTAATTTGATTTTTAATTGAATAATTGCTTCAAAATTGTGTTGAGCCATTTTTATGGTCTTGTGATGTTTAACTTTTTGTTTTCCCTTGGTCATTGTTGATTTGACTTTTGTTTGATCAATACTATTGGATTTAAGGGATTGATGAAATGTACATTTCATATCCTAAAAGAAATGAATAGTATTGATCATATAAAACTCCTCTTATGATCAATTTGGGTTTCTACTTTCCCTTCCCTCTTCATCTTTATTCCTATTCTTCCCCAATCTATCCTTGACCAATGATTTATTTAATGTCAAAATGCTAGTTGATTCATCAATGACCTTGTGTCAGATGAATCAACATAAGTCTGACTGAGATAGGTCTCTACCTTTTCTTTTAGTGTGTGGTACGTTTTTAGGAGTTTGATTATTTGTACCAAATCTATAACATGCATTAACACCTATATTTTTATTTTCCGACCTCATATAGTTGTGACTTATACATAAGTTCAATTACGATTGCTTCACATAGAGCTAAATTTGTCCCTTAAGGCATAACATTATAGTAAGTGAGATTGTATATCTCCCATTCTTCATGGCATTGTGTGGAAACTTGACCTTTTTCCCATTCATGAGAGCTAGTGGCATGCTTGTTAATTTATCAAAGTTGGAGTCCTTCTCATGGATGATGTCATGGTTCATGGATTCATACTTGTGAATGAATGGTTGAGTATTCTCCAAAGAATGACTTAATCAATTAATACTCTTCACTAACATTTGACTAACATTTGACTAACTTTTTATTAATGTTGTTTTACTTTCAAGTCATTTACTTAATGCAATTTAAGTTTCAGTACCTTTATCATTTATTTACATTTATATTTCATGCAACTGGTTTATGTTTTAAGTCCTTTTTCACTTTGCTCATTTGAGCCATATCTTGTGATTGTATATATTGTTTGCTTGCCTTTTTTTTGTTTATGGTATTAGGACTTTAAAATACCTAATAACAACCAAAAACCCTAAAAAACATCTTGGTGGACTGTTGGACTTGATCTGAACTTTTGGACTTAGAATTAGGAAACATTCCCTATGCTAAAGGACTTGGCCAATGCCACTATCTGAGATTGATATATCCTTGATAGCGCCTTTCATCTGATGCAAGACTGAAGTGTCATTCTGTTCATCTGTCCCTTTGTCTTTGTGCTTAATTATTATGTTGATTATGTTTCATGATTGTTTTTGCGAGTTTATCAAAGGAATATTTCATATGATGCATTGAAGACTGCTAGCTCTTGGATTGCTTACTTAGATATTATGGCTATCTTTATTTGATGTCTTGGCCTTCATATAATTCTTTGGATATTGCCTATGCTTGTAGCCTACTAAAGTCCAAAGGAAAATGGTTTCTATATGACATTCTTGTCTGTTGGATTGCATCCCATCGGTCAGAACTTTTTAACTCTTAACTTTTATTTTTTTATCTAGGATAGTCCCTTCATCTCCTCTCACTTCTTAAATTTCAAAATCTCTCACTCTTTTCAAAAACTTTCTTTGTTTGTGTTTTTCAACTTAAACATGTTTTAATGATTATAAACTTTGGCCTTATGTCGTTGAATTTTTAAAACTTTTTCTTAAATAAAACTTGTAAATGAACTTAACCATATTGAATTTAATTTAAAAAAAAAACAAAAAAGAACTAAAAACCACATTCAAATCTTTGGCCTTTTATGCCTTTTCATTTAAACTTTTGTTAAAACCAATTCACCAACTTCTTTGAAATTTTTACCACGAACTATGGGGTTTTGATCCCTCATTTTTATGGTGGTACGTAGGCATAAGACCGAAGGTCTTGTCAAACACAAAAATATAATAAATGAATTCTTTTCTCATCCCCACATTCATTTTTTAGAAAACATATTTTCAGCTAAAACACTTGCACACATAAAAAAGGCTCCCTAGGAGTACCTAGGACACTTTGGTTGCTAACACCTTACCTCTGTGTATCCAACCCCCATACTTGTAATATCTGACATTTTAGTTTTGATTTGAAAACTTCTTATCTTTGGATTTTGTTCGTTCTTTTCCCTTTTCCTTTGGAAACAATAAAAGTGCGGTGGCGACTCTAGTTTTACTAACGTAATGTTTATCCATAGCTTGATGGTCATGAATATTCCGCTACATAAGTTAAATGGCGACTCTTCTGGGAGTAGTACTCAGTGGGTTTAGCCTAATTTTGTGTGTGTATATATTTGCATATTTGATATTGTTTGTATATTGTTGTGTGATACTCTGTCTGTTGTGCTTGGTGATCTCTATGTGGTGAGATAAGTTCTAACCCGAACTTGAGTGCAATCTAAGATATGAGGGTGGTATAGTCATGTTGGCTTTGAAGGAGTAGTCCTGAAAGAGTTGACATGAGATCCCCCACACAGTGGAGACCTCTTTGGAGTTACTGATGTCACACGATTAAGTCGTGGATAGACATTACTCTCTCTAATTTGGGGGGTCCGAGAAGATGAGGACTGTAGAACATTTAACCCAACTTGCCGTATTTCAGACGTAGTGCGGAGACTGTTCAAGTGTAGACTTGATAACAATTGTTACGCAATACTACACTTAGATGAGTTTCTCTTGAGAATACTATGGGTTGACGAGTCAGTCATCCTAACCTATAGTATCCAATAGATGGGATCAAGACTCTGGGAACTTTTTAGAACATGATCTACAGGTTTTTTATCCTTAGTACACTCCTTTGGGATGGTTCTTAACCTGACTCCATGCTTGTGACTCACAATAAACCCTCTGATTCTTGGTTGATCCGATCAGTCTCATCAATATCAATGGAACTTGGTGTTGATAAGGTGAAAACCATAATCCACAAAAATGGATGATTAATCTTGATGATGACTTGATCCATCCCTTGACCTTTGTTGTGTTTGTCTTGTGTGTGGTTGTTGCATTCATGCATCCATGAACATCATAACATTCATCATAGAAAATAAATTTCAAGGAAACTAAGGTCTTGTTTGCAAATATTTCCAGACCGTGGATTGTGGACGAAGGAACACTAAGAAGTACAGTTTCATATGTCCTGATTTGAAAAAGTTAAGGAAATTGTCATCCTTTGTATTAGATCCCTTGGATTTCAAGCAACGTCATGGGAAGCTCTTGTTTGTATTGTCTACTAATGTGGTTGAGGGCCTTCTGAGTGTTTTGGTTCAGTTCTATGGCCCTCTTTATCGGTGCTTCACTTTTCTCGACTATCAGCTTGTGCCCATGTTGGAGGAGTATGCCCATCTCTTGGGTATACCCATATCTAACAAGGTACTTTTTAGTGGATTAGAGGAGATTCCGAGATCTCGCGTCATAGACGAAGCTCTTCATCTGAAGAAATCTGAGATTGATGCTAATTTGGTGAAAAAATGAGGTATTATTGGGTTGAATTCTTAGTTCCTCATTGGTAGAGCTACTATTTTTGCCTAGGCCGGTAGCATGGACGCTGTTGAAGCTATCTTTGTATTGATCATCTATGGTCTAGCTTTGTTCCCTAACATTGACGGTTTTATTGATGTTAACGCCATTAGAGTTTTCTTGATAGGGAATCTTGTTTCGACTCTGTTGGGTGACATGTACTTCTCTTTTCATTTGAGGAATTCTAAAGGTGGTGGGACTATTGTATGTTGTGTTCCTCTTTTGTACAAGTAGTTTATTTCACACTTGCCTTATACACCAACTTTTTTGGAGAACCGACAATGTCTACGGTGATCCTAGAGACTTATGTCTCTCACTAATGATGATATTGTTTGGTATGATTATGCATTGGGTAGTTTGGATATTATTGACAATTGTGCTGAGTTCTCTAATATGCCTCTTATTGGTACACAAGGCGGAATCAACTACAACCCAACATTGGCCCATCGTCAACCTGGCTTCCCCTTAAAAAATAAGCCTAATAACGTTCAGTTAGAGGGTCTATTTTATCAAGAGGTCAAAGATGCCCAACCTTTGAAGAGTAGAATGGTGCATGCTTGACACAATGTACATAGGAAAGGAAGATCCGAGCTTGGTCCATGCAACTGTGTAGCTTTGGAAGCTTACAATATTTGGGTGAAGAAGAGAGCGTTGGAGTTCAAGATGTTGTACGCTTGTGAAAGACCTATGTCTATGGTTGTGGCTGAGCCATCAACTCTCCCTAACCAAGATGTAGAGGAGTTGGAAGACACATTTGCCAAGATGAAGCAAGAGAAAGATAGATGGGAAGAGAGGTTCCATGCTTTGAGCCGAAAGCATGAGGAGTTGCAGCTTGAGTCGAAAGACAAAGATGCACTTATCGAGATTCTTGAAGAGCGTGCAGTAAAGAGACAAAGACAACCAGATGATTTATTTTTCTCTAGTATGCCTCAGCCTTTCGGTGCTTGGAAAAAGATTGTTGATCCGAAGGAAGTATGCTCCCATAGCTAGATCATTTGATACCGTTGCTAGGGATCCTTAGGATGATAGTTTCCTTTTCTCTTGTATTTGTATTTTGTTTCTGAAATTGTACTCAGTGTAATCCTTTCAAATTTTATGAATAAAAAGAGATTTTATGGTCAATTGAATTATTATTATTATTTATTTATTGTTATCACTAATTGAAAATATCTGCAAATGAGACTTCATATGTTCCTTGAAATTAAAAACAATAAAAAACATTGCATTTCATGCATCATTTGTATAACAGGTTTCTTCCGCCAGATGACTTATCAGTTCTTCTTCTGCGTATCAGTCAAGCTGAATCATCACTATAACATCCAAGCTAATCGACTGAAAAGAATGGAGCATCTAGAGAAAGAAAACAAAGACATGAAGGATGAGATCGCCAGACTCACAACATTGATGGCATATGTGATAGCTGTTCCGAACCAACCGTCTCCGATTCCTGCAACTTCTCCTCCTCAGAGGACTGTCATTTCAGAGATTGCTTTGTCATCTGTACCTGTCATTGCTAGCCAATCTGCACCTACTATGCCTGTTGGGTTCCCGTGGAGGATGCCACCAAATTTTGTTCCTGAAGGGTACGCGCCTACATTTTCTTCTCTCTCGGCATCTATCTCGGCCCTGTTTGTGCTTCCTCCTATTGTTCATACTCTTCCTCGTGTTGAGGAAACCATTTACCACTCTGAGCCGTCTGAAGGTCCAGATGTTTATGAGAAGATGGATGAGATGAAGGATCAATTTCTTGAGATGTGAAAGGAATTGAAGACTCTAAGAGAGAAGGATTTATTTCGCAAGAGTGCTATTGAACTATATTTAGTTCCCAATTTCAAAATTCCAGTGAAATTCAAGGTGCCAAACTTTGAAAAATACAAAGGGAATACCTGTCTGTTGAGTCATCTTGTCATGTATGCTAGAAAGATGTCTACTCAAACTAATAATGATTAGATACTTATTCGCTACTTCCAGGACAGTCTGACAGGCACTGCACTTAGATGGTACATGGGATTGGACAGTGCCAGTGTCCGTACTTTTAACAACTTGGGCGAGGCCTTTGTTAAGTAGTATAAGTACGATGTTGATATGGCGCAGAATAGAGGCCATTTGAGTTTAATGTCTCAGAAGGACAAAGAGACATTCAAAGAATATGCTCAAAGATGGAGGGAGTTGGCTGCTCAGATTAGTCCGCCTTTGGAAGAAAAGGAGATGACCAAGATATTCTTAAAGACGCTGTGTTCATTTTACTATGAACGTATGATCACAAGTGCCTCTAATGATTTTACTGAGATGGTAAACATGGGGATGAGATTGGAAGAAGGAGTCTATGAAGGACGTTTGTCCAAAGATGAACCATCAACAAGCAAGAAGTATGGTGGTAGCTTCTCCAAGAAGAAGGAAATAGAAACTAACGCAATATCAGCAGGGAGGCAGAGGCAGACTCATGTGAGGAGACGTTCCCAGTCCCGTCAACATCAGTACCAGGTATCATTAGTAATTCCAGTTTTTTCCAACAACTCAACCAATCAATCAATTCTAGTTCAACAACAACATCAACAACCGCAACAACAAACCAACTACAACCACAATAACAATCATCAGCAGAACTATGAGAGGAAGAAGGTCTCTTTTGACCCTATTCCTATGACATACGCATAGCTATATCTGTCCTTGGTAGTCAAGAATCTTATCCAGCCGAGGAACCCGCCACAAATTCCCGAGCCACTACCATGGTGGTTGAAACCTGATCTTCATTGTGCTTTTTCGCAGGGAGCTCCTGGTCATGACATTGAAAACTGTTATCACCTGAAGTATGAAGTTCAGAAGTTGGTTAAAAATGGTATGGTGTCCTTTGAATACAGAGCGCCAAATGTCAAAGCCAATTCCTTTCATGCTCATGGCAACGCTTCTGTAAACATGGTGGACGGATGTCCTAGGAATTTCAGGGTATTTGATGTGTGCCGTATCCGTAGGTCCTTAGTGGAGACTCACAAAGATTTGTGCCTGTTGAGCCATTATGAACATGACCATGACGGTTGTGTTATTTGCAGCACCAATCCTCGAGGATGTGTAATTGTTAAAAGAGATATTCAAAGGTTGATGGATGAGAATGTTATTCAGGTTCAACAATCAAGGTATATGGGAAATGATGTCAACGTCATTGTGCCAGGGTTCAAAACCCCTGAGCGGGTAGTTATTCAATTTGATAGCAGCAACAATAATAATGTCAACAAATCGGTATTGTTGTTGGTCATACGGTTAGCGGGCCCCATCCCCTACTCATCCGATAAAGCTATGCCATACAAGTATAATGCCACCATGATAGAGAATGGTCAAGAGGTTCCTCTTCAAATTGCAGATTCAGTCGTGATTATTGCGGATGTAGCGAAGGTGACTCGTAGTGATCGTGTGTTCAGTCTGGTGTTTCCAAAAGTTGTGGAAGATGTGTCAGAGGGTAAGGAGGCAGAGATCCTTGCAGTTGATCCAGTTAGTGCTCCAACGTGTCAGTCTGGTGAATCCAGCAAGTTTAAGACTAACGATGATGATGAGGTATTGTGCCTAATTAAAAGAAATATATTTAACATTATGGAGCAGCTGCTTCAAATGCCGTCAAAAATTTATGTGATGTCATTACTGATGAATTCTGAAGCACACACAAAAGCATTACAGAGAGTGTTGGAACAAGCTTATATGGAATATGATGTTACTATGGATCAATTTGACCACATTATTGCCAATATCACTTCTTATAACAATCTCAGCATTTATGATGAAGAACTTCCTAAGAAAGGTAGGAATCACAACTTGGCGCTTCATATTTCAATGAATCGCAAAGAGGATGCTTTGTCAAATGTTTTGGTTGACACTGGTCCATCATTGAATGTGTTGCCAAAGTCAACTCTAGCAAGACTCTCCTATCAAGGCGCCCCAATAAGGTTCAATGGCATAATTATTAAAGCATTGGATAGTTCTCGTAAAACTGTCATTGGAGAAGTAGACCTTTCGGTTAAGATAGGTCCGAGTTATTTCCAAATTACTTTTCAAGTAATGAACATCCACCCAGCCTACAACTGTTTATTGGGAAGCCCATGGATTCATGAAGTTGGCACTGTGACGTCTACTCTGCACCAGAAGCTAAAATTTGTGAAGAACGACAAGCTTGTCGTTGTTGGTGGAGAGAAGGCATTATTGGTAAGCCATTTGTCACCCTTTACTTATGTTGATGCTGAGGAGGAGGTTGGAACTTTGTTCCAAGATTTGTCTATTACTGATGAATTGAAGAAAGTTGGGGCACCCATGTCTTCTTTAAAGGATGCCAAGGAGATTGTTCAGGCTAGTAGCACCGACATATGGGGTTGCACTGTAGAAGTCATTCAAAACAAGAATAGAGTAGGGCTGGGATTTCGGAAAGGGACATTCAACGCCAATGTCAAGGTTATGCAACCAGTTTTCCACAGTGGAGGGTTTATTCATGAGGATGATCAACACTCAGTTGCCATTATTGAAGACAACAACAATGAAGATGAGGCTTGTGACAACTTTGTAACTCACTGCCAGACTTGCAACAATTGGGTTGTTATTGATATTCCTGTTGTTATGCACCATTCGAAGTAATTTGTTTTTATTATTTTAAGAAAAATCCCCCTCCTATGCCTAAGGGAGAAGCGAAACATTGTTGGGCATTTTCCTTTATTATCATCAATAAAATACAATTTTATTCATCCACATCTATGATGTTTTATTTTTACTTTTTGCTTTTTCTGAAAATGGTAATCATAAAAATCATAAATAAATAATAATCTTTCCATCTGCATAATATTTGTTTGCACTCCATTTCTCTAAAATTAAAATATCAAATCATTATGCAGGTTGGTTCTTAAACCTATTGAATGTAATGCTTCTATTCACTCTCCAAACTTTGATTTCCTTGTGTTTGAAGCTGAGGAAGAGAATGATGATGAAGAAGTGTCTGATGAGTTATCCCATTTGCTTGAGCACGAGGAAAAAGCCATTCAGCCATTTGAAGAGCAGATTAAATTAGTCAACTTGGGTTCTGAGGATGATGTGAAGGAAGTCAAGATTGAGTCTTAATTATGTCCAGAAGCTAAGAAGGGGTTGGTTGCTCTTCTTCATGAATATTATGATGTGTTTTCTTGGTCCTATCAAGATATGCCTGGTTTGGATTATGATATTGTGGAGCATAGATTGCCTTTGAAGCCAGAATGCCCGTCGGTCAAGTAGACGTTGAGGAGAACTCATCCTGATATGACAATAAAGATTAAGGAGGAAGTGCAAAAGCAGATTGGTACTGGTTTCCTTGTTACCTCCGAGTATCTGCAGTGGGCGGCCAACATTGTACCCGTTCCTAAGAAGGATTGAAAAGTCCACATGTGTGTTGATTATAGAGATTTGAATAAAGCCAATCCGAAAGATGATTTTCCTCTGCCACACATTGATATGTTGGTAGGCAATACAACTAAATTCAAAGTCTTTTCATTTATGGATGGATTTTCCGGTTATAATCAGATCAAAATAGCACCTGAAGATATGGAGAAGACCATATTCATTACACCTTAGGGAATATTCTATTATCGAGTGATGCCCTTCGGTTTGAAGAATGCTGGTGCAACATACCAGAGAGCTATGACCACTCTTTTTCATGATATGATGCATAAAGAGATTGAAGTTTATGTTGATGATATGATTGCTAAATCTAGTGATGAAGAAGAGCATGTTGAACATTTGTTGATGTTATTCTAGTGTTTGAGGAAGTATAAACTCCGCTTGAATCCCAATAAATGTACTTTTGGTGTTCACTCTGGTAAATTGTTGGGCTTTATCGTCAGTGAGAAAGGTATTGAAGTTGATCCTGCCAAGGTCAAAGCAATACAAGAGATGCTTGCGCCTAAAACTGAGAAGTAAGTCAGAGGTTCTCTCGGCCGCTTGAACTATATCTCAAGATTTATATTGCATATGACTGCCACATGTGCGCCTATATTCAACCTCCTTCGGAAAGATCAGCCTTGTGATTGGGCCGAGGATTGCCATAAATCTTTTGACAGTATCAAAGAGTATCTGCTTGAGCCTCTGATTTTGTCTTCTCGTGTGGAAGGAAAACCATTGATCATGTATTTGACTATGGTTGATGAGAGTATGGGATGTGTTTTGGGTCAGCAAGACAAATCTGGAAAGAAAGAATATGAAATTTACTACCTCATTAAGAAGTTCACCGACTGTGAGACTCGGTATTTCATGCTTGAGAAGACGTTTTGCGCGTTGACTTGGGTTGATAAGCGTCTACGCCAGTATATGTTGAATCATACTACTTGGTTGATATCCAAAAGGGATCCAATCAAGTACATTTTTGAGAAGGCTGCTTTAACTGGGAGCATTGCCCGTTGGCAGATGTCGTTATCAGAATATGATATTGAATACCGATCTCAGAAGACTATTAAAGGTAGTGTCTTGGATGACCATTTGGATCACCAACCAATTGAAGATTATCAGTCAGTGCGGTATGACTTTCTTGACAAAGAGATTTTATATTTGAAGATGAAAGATTGTGATGAACCATTGCTTGAAGAAGGGCCAGAACCTGGTTCTCATTGGGGCATGGTATTTGAAAGAGCTGTTAATTCGTATGGTAATGACATTGGGGAAGTGATTATTACTCCTCAAGGCACTCATTTTCCATTCACAGCTAGATTGACCTTCAAATGTACAAATGATATGGCTGAGTATGAAGCTTGCATTATGGGGCTTGAAGAGGCCATTGATCTCAAAATAAAATATCTTGACGTCTTTGGAGATTCAACTTTGCTGGTGAATCAGATCAAAGGAGAATGTGAGACGAATCAACCCGATTTGATACTATATAAAGATTATACAAGGAGGATATCGAATTTCTTTACAAAGGTTGAGTTTCATCATATCCCTCGAGATGAAAATTGGATGCCAGATGCTCTTGCAACATTAGCTTCCATGATCGTGGTGAATTTTTGGAATGAAGTTCCTAATTTGACCGTGATGCATCTTCATAGGCCAGCTCATGTGTTGTCTGTTGAAGAAGACAAGGATGAAAAGCCATGGTATTATGATATCAAATATTTCCTCCAAAGTCAGATCTACCCGTCTGGGGCATCTTTGAAAGATAAGAAGACTTTGAGAAGATTGGCTGGTAACTTCTAACTAAATGGTGATGTGTTGTATAAGAGAAATTTCGATATGGTTTTGCTCATATGCATGGATAGAAACAAAGTAGACATGTTGATGACTGAAGTCTATGAAGGTTCCTTTGATACTCATTCCAATGGACATGCTATGACAAAGAATATGTTGAGAGCACGTTACTATTGGTTGACAATGGAATATGACTGTTGCAAGTTTGTGAAGAAATGCCCCAAGTGTCAAGTTTATGCAAATAAGATTCATGTTCCTCCGACATTGTTAAATGTCATTTCCTCTCCATGGCCCTTCTCCATGTGTGGTATTGATATGATTGGCATGATCGAGCCTAAAGTATCAAACAGACAACGTTTCATTCTGGTGGCTATTGATTACTTCATAGAGTGGGTTGAAGCGGCATCATATGCAAATGTAACCAAGCAAGTTGTTGTAAGGTTTATCAAGAATCAAATTATATGTAGTTATGGTGTGCCAAGCAAGATCATTATTGATAATGGATCAAACTTGAACAATAATATGGTGGAAGCTCTTTGCAAAGACTTCAAGATTGCATATCATAATTCTTCCCCCTACAGACCCAAGATGAATGGGGATGTTGAAGCTGCAGACAAGAACATCAAGAATATCATTCAGAAGATGGTTGTGACATACAAAGATTGGCATGAGATACTCCCATTTGCTTTGCATGGGTACCTTACATCCATCATCACTTCAATAGGGGAAACCCCTTTCTATATCGTTTATGGCATGGAAGTTGTGCTCCCCGTAGAGGTTGAGATCCCATCATTACGTGTATTGATGGAAACCAAGTTGATTGAAGCTAATGGTGTCATACCCGATATGATCAGTTGAATTTGATTGAAGCGAAGATATTAATTGCCATGTGTCATGGTCAGTTGTATCAACAGAGAATGAAGAAAGCTTTTGATAAGAAGGTCAAGCCTCATGTATCCGAGAGGGTGACCTCGTACTCAAGAAGATTCTATCTTTCAAACCTAATACTAGGGGAAAATGGACTCCTAATTATGAAGACCCATATGTTGTGAAGAGAGCCTTTTTAGGTGGTGCTTTGATTCTTACAACTATGGATGGTGAAGAGTTCATTCGTCTTATGAATGTCGATGCATTCAAGAAATACTTCGCCTAAAAAAGAAAAGAACAACTCACTAAGTTGAAAATCCGGAAGGGCGACTTAGGCAAAAATGAGCATCTTGGTGGATTGAAAACCTAAAAAGGAGATCCAGGCAAAAGTTAGAGAGATAAAACAAAAAATTCATTTTGGTAGATTGAGTACCCCACCCTGGGGAAATCTAGGCAAAATAAGGGACTATGGCAAGTAATTTCATTCAGCTGGTTCTGACCTTTGAAGCAGTTTTGAGTAGTCATTTGGTTCCGACTCATCATTCTCAACCAAACACAAGCACAGTGGATTTTGAAGTTGGTAGAGAGTAGTGGTCATTATATCAATGTAGCCCTTTTCCATGTAAATTACCATTATTTGGTAGAGAGTAGTGGTCATTATATCTTGGAACCTCTATTTGTGTTGTATAGCCATGCCAGATTCCCTGCTGTGTGAATTGGCATATCCGATTGTTTATTTTAGTGCCTTGGAATTGGTTTATTTCACAATCTCCGAGAAGAATATGATGATATTTGGATAAGTTTTGTGGTCTTTAATTTGTTTTGGCAGGTCACAGTATCCCTAGTAGAGCGTCTGGTTCTCCTCACTCATAGTTTTTGTGATTGAAGATCCCATCAGATTTCCATTTTCTGATAGAAGCTCTTCTCTATTCCCAGGGGTGCTTAGTTCTGAGCAGTATTGATTGTATTCCCTACAAGTTTGTCTCCCATTTGATATGGTGTTGACTTAAAATTCCCCGCAGCATTGACTCGTTAGGATCCTCATCAGATCCCTCTTTATCCTCAACATGATTGGTTAATATTTTTTAGTGGTGCTTTCTTCCCCCGCGGAGACTGCCGTGTTTGATTGGATGCATGTTCTCCATGTCTTTCCCTAGCCAAAGTTGATTTATTCTGGGCTAGATGATTTATTTTCATCCCTAGCAGATTCTCCAGTGGTTGTTTCCATCTTGTTGAGATTAGATGAGTGTTTGGTAGTGATGATTCAAATCTTCGTCATTTGTATCCTTTTGTGCTGGTTTGTCAGCATAATCATAATCATATACATGCATATTCATGCATAAAACACAACATCAGATATTTCATTGTGCATTTTTCTCGCATTGATTTTTATTCTAATCCTCTGCTTTGGTGATATTACTTCCCCATGCAGAATTGGTGTGTCTGTCCTCCTTCAATTGTAGAGTGTCAGTCTCTTAACAAGAAAGACTTTATCCTTTCTCATTCCCCACTGAGTTATTTCCCCGTGGACGATTATTATTTTAGCATCCTCCCTAGTGATTTACCTGGATGGAACTGTTGGTGTAAGCCCTAGAGGCCAATACTTTTTGGTACTTGTATCGAATTAATAAAAGGCTTTTTCTTTATTATGATTGATTAATAAAGTCCCTGGAATAGATAGTCCGTTTAATGTATTAAGTGTGACTTAATCATGAGAACACATTAAACATAAGGACACTATTCCTAAAGTATCCGTAGTCGAGCTTTAGTGTGAAGTGGGATAACATTAAAGCATTAAGACTATTATGTTTGTAGACTGATGATCACATCTCATGGATCATGGATAAAGAGTTATCAAGTCTTAAACATAGGTATGAATATTAAGAGTAATATTTATACCGGATTGACCCGCTATGAGAATACTATATAGAAAGTTATGCAAAGTGTCATAAGTTATTCTCATGGTGATAATGGTGTATACCACTCTTCGACCTGAAACCACTATGGATCCTAGATGTGGAGTCGAGTGCTTTATTGCTGATCCAACGTTGTCCGTAACTGGATAACCATAAAGACAGTTGATGGGTACTCCACAAAGCATGCTGAGGGACATGAGTGTCCTAGATGGAATTTGCCCATCCTGCGTAACAGGATAAATGTCTATGGGCCCAATATTGAACTGGACAAGGATGACACGGTCTATACCTTGTGTTCAATATAGACATAAGGGCAAAAGGGGTAATTATACACATAATTATTATCACAGAAGGAATTGTCAGATCACATGACATTTTCGTGTCTTGGGTAGCAGTGATGTGTTGCTAGATACCGCTCACTGTTTATTATGTTAAATACGTGATTTAATATAATTGCCAACGCCGCGAAAACCTACAGGGTCACACACAAAGGACGGATTGATGGGAGATAGAGTAACTAAGGAATACCGTAAGGTACGGCGCCCTTAAGTGAATTATAGAACATCGTAAGGTACGGTGTACTTGAGTAGAATACGAAATATGGTAAGGTACCATGGGCTTAAGTGATTTTGGGCATATTATAAGATATGGGCCAAAATACACTTAAGTGGGCTTTTAGCTTGAAGCCCACACAAGTGGTTCTATAAATAGAACCCTTGTGCAGAAGCAAAAATTTACGGTTGCATTATTTTTCGTTTTCTCACTCTCTCTCTCTCACTCAAAGCCTTCATTCGTACCAGCTAGCACTGAGATTGAAGGAACCCGTTCGTGTGGACTGAGTAGAGAGGTTGTCATCGTTCAACGTTCGTGATCGTTTCGTGGATCTGCATCAAGGGTTTTGATCGTCACAAGAGATCTGCACCAAAGGTTTCAACCGTCATAAGAGGTAAATATTCTATCACTGATCATGACCATTCGTAAGGATCTCTAAAGGAGAAATCTTAATTTCCGCTGCGCTTTGGGTCGCAATTATCCTTTAGTGGTATCAGAGCCACTTACGAAACCATGAATCGGATAGGTGTTTAATTTCTGTATTAATATGATTAAAAGACAGAATGAATCAATTAATTAAACGGGCAATTAAATTTGGCATCATGAGTGTATAAGTTGGATGATTGATGTTGACTATGCTTCGGAATCCGACATTAGTATGGTGAAGCAGCGATACATCGATCGTCCATAGGTTACGCAATTGAGACCGATCAACTTATATATGATATAAGTAATCCTAATGCAAAGTACGGTATATGTGATATACTGTTTCTGTTTCATTCATTCAAACACTAAATGATTGTTTTCCTTTGAGCGATCAATGGTCATTTGCTTCGGAATCCGACATTAGTATGGTGAAGCAATGACCTGTTGATCAATCATACTGAATCAACAATCGAGGTGTGTTTGACGGTCTGAAATTGGCGCATTAGGGTTGGTGACGGCGCAAGGGTTGTGCCGTCAAGGAGTTGTGAATTTAGGGTTTTTTGGAAGAGGTCCGTAGACTGTTTCAAAGCCCTATTAGTTTGGCCGCGTAAAGCTCGTGTGACGAGCGCAACAGGCGTAACAAACAAGACGCGTGACGTTCGTAACAGACCCATGACGGTCGTAACAAGGGCGTGACGGTCGTCACGTGCTTTGTGACGGTCGTCACATTCACAAGTCCAGAAAACTAGGCATTTCTGCTTTGGCCCTGTGACGGGCGTAACATGCCTGTGACGGTCGTCACACTCACAAAGTCAGAATTCTCGGGGTTCCTGTTTTGTGACTACGCAAGGGTTGTGTTCATGCAAAACAATGTCCATTCCAAATGCACCGTCCGCTGACCGGGCAGCGGAACCCCCGGCTGACTCTGCGTAGTGTGGTCGGTCGCCGAAATTTAATTTGGTTTTAATTAATTAAAGGAATTAAAATTTAATAATAACAATGTGTTTATTATTATTGCCTTGTGGTGATCAGTAATGGCCTTAGTTGTCCTTTATTTTGTTTTGGGTTTTTTTTTTAAATACGACCTGCGTGTCGTGCCTCTCCTTTTGATCTCTTAATGTAACTTCTTTTCTCATCTCAAACCCTCGTATGTAAAACGAGTTTCTTCTGGAATTTAATACTGTGAAGAAAGAGAAGAAGACAATGTTATGAAGAAAGAGAAGAATTCAAGATCAAAGGAGGACAACCTTGAAGATCTTGCTTGGAGAAGCTTAGAGAAGAATTCAATACTAAAGGAGGACAACCTTAAAGATCTTGCTTGGAGAAGCTTAGATCGTTATTAGGTTAGCTTAGGTTCTCTCATTGGCTTGGGAGAACAATTGCGCTAGGGGCCATAACTGTTTCATTGTGTATGTATGTTGATGCATGTGAATGTATGTTGATGCATGTGAGAGACGATTTATATGATAAATAAGCCAGTGAGATCATAACAATTGCAATTCCCTCAAACTAAAATATTAAGTTTATGCTTTCCAAGTTTTAACACTCATCAAGACTAGTAATGGATAATGTAGGTTTCGCCTACGCGAGGTGCATGATCTATATATTAGTAAGGTGCGATGGGATAATTGTAATATCCAACTGTTAAAACAATGGGTCAAACTTAACTAAACAAATTATAATAAGATTATATATATGTTTAGAAGCAAGAGTTGGGAATAATCCATATGATGGATTGGAATAAGGAGTTATTCACCCAACTGAAATTTTCGAGAGTTGTATGAGATACAACTGGAAGGAGTTCCTACCTAAATAACCTAGTTTTGTGTAATCCGCCTACGCGGACTTAGAACGAAGTGAAATATGGATCTCGACCCACTAGAAAATCTTCCAACGGGATTTTCCGAATCAAATGATGAGGGTCATTTGTTTTGAGTAAAATAGTGGGAGCATATTTGATTAAAGGCCTAATTAAATATGTCAATGATACTTATATTTTCTTAATCCTTATGTAGATAACCATGACAGCAAACACCTCTAACAACATCTTGAGATCAATCCTTGATAAGGAAAAATTGTCTGGGACAAATTTTCTGGATTGACACCGAAACCTGAGGATTGTCCTCAAACATAATAGAAAGCTGTATGTCTTGGAGACACCTGTTCCTGAAGAGGAACCTCCTAGTTCTGCACCTAAGGCAGAAAGAGATGCTTATAAGAAGCATTTCGATGATGCCAATGAAACTGCTTGTCTCATGCTGGATGTCATGAACTCAGAGTTGCAAAAGCAACATGAGAACATGACAGCGTTCGATATGATCGAACACATGAAGATGCTCTATCAAGAGCAAGCAAGGCATGAGAGGTTTGAAGTTTCAAAAACCCTTTTTTTAAGGCAAGTTAGCTGAGGGAGCCCCTATAAGTCCCCATGTGCTCAAGATGATTGGGTATATGGAAAAGCTTGAAAGGTTGAGTTTTCCCCTCGGAAAGGAACTTGCGACTGATTTGGTCTTGCAATCGTTGCCAGATAGTTTCAGTCAATTTGTCCTAAATTTCAATATGATTGATATGGACAAATCTCTTCCTGAACTGCTCGCCATGTTAAGAACTGCCGAGCAGAATCTGAAGACAAAAGGGAAGTCCATTCTGATGATCGGAAATGGAAAGAGACAGAACAAAAAGGCCCACCAGGCAGGGTGATAAAGGGAAGGGCAAGGAAGTTGCCAAACCCAGACCCACTGTTACTGTTTTGAGGCCTAGTGGAGGCATAACAAAGGCAGGCACCTGCTTCCATTGCGGTAAGACCGGACACTGGAAGAGAAACTGCCCAAAGTACTTGGAAGATGACAAAATCTCCATTCACAGGAAAAGGTGAAAGAGCTAATGATCTTTTGGCCCTCATACATACTGATGTATGTGGACCACTGAACATTCCAGCCAGAGGAGGTTTTCAGTACTTCATTTATCGATGATTTCAGTAGATACGGTTGTGTGTATTTAATGAAACACAAATCAAAGTCCTTTGAAAAGTTCAAGGAATTCAAGAATGAAGTACAAAACCAACTAGGTAAGAATATTAAAACTCTTCGATCAGATCGAGGCGGTGAGTATTTAAGCCTAAAGTTTGATGACCATCTGAAAGAGTGTGGGATCCTATCCCAACTTACTCCTCCTGGAACACCCCAATGGAATGGTGTATCTGAGAGAAGAAATCGAACCCTGTTAGACATGGTCCGATCCATGATGAGTCACGCCGATCTTCCAAACTCCTTTTGGGGACATGCGCTATTGACAGCAACTTACACACTTAACCGTGTTCCATCCAAAAAGGTTGAGAAGACACCATATGAGATATGGAGTGGTAAAAAAACCACATATGTCTTACATAAAGATTTGGAGTTGCGAGGTTTATGTGAAATGACAAGTTTCAACTAAGCTTGAGCCCAAATTTGACAAATGCTTATTTGTGGGGTATCCTAAAGAAACAAGAGGATATTATTTCTACAATCCTTCTGAGGGCAAAATGTTTGTCGCTCGAACCTGAGTTTTCCTAGAGAGGGATTTTATTTCCAAAGGAATCAGTGGGAGGAAAGTAGAACTTGAAGAAATTCAAGAATCACAAATTATCGATACACCTATGGAGGAATTAGAGCAGGAAACACAAGTGGTTGTGTAAGAGCAACCTGCTCAAGTAGAACAAGACCAGCGTAGGTCAGGCAGGATACGTCACCTGACTAAGATATATGGATATCTGATCTAGGTGATGTATTCCTCATGGATCAAGATGAGCCTGTGACCTACTCATGGAATCTTCGTTTTGATGAAACAGTGAAACTGTATGGATTTGTTAAGAACGAAGATGAGCCTTGTGTCTACAAGAAGGTTAGTGAGAGCATGATCGTATTCCTGGTATTATATGTAGATGACATATTACTCATTGGAAACGATATCCCTGCCCTGCAACAAGTAAAGTCTTGGTTGGGGAAATGCTTTTCTATGAAGGACCTAGGTGAAGTGGCCTATATATTAGGAATCAGAATCTATAGAGATAGATCATAAAATGCTTGGCCTGAGTCAGAGTACATAGACAAGGTGCTGAGACGCTTTAATATGAATGATTCCAATGGTTATGTGTTTTGCTTAAATGGTGGCGCTGTGAGCTTGAAAAGTTCAAAGCAAGATACAGTTGCTGATTCTACTACTGAGGACGAGTATATTGCTGCCTTAAGTGCAGCAAAGGAAGTTGTTTGGATCAATAAACTTGGCATAGTCCCTAACATTGTGGATCCCATTGGTCTCTATTATGATAACAATGGTGTTATCGCACAAGCTAAGGAGCCTAGATCTCACCAACGATCCAAATACATACTTAGGCGTTGTGTGAAAATATGTAAAGTACCTACGCTTGACAATATAGCTGACCCACTGACAAAGCCTCTTGCGCAGCAGAAGCATGATGGCCATACTAGATCAATGGGCATAAGGGGTATGCCTGATTGGCTCTAGTGCTAGTGGGAGATTGTTGGTGTAAGCCCTAGAGGCCAATACTTTTTGGTACTTGTATCGAATTAATAAAAGGCTTTTTCTTTATTATGGTTGATTAATAAAGTCCCTGGAATAGATAGTCCGTTTAATGTATTAAGTGTGACTTAATCATGAGAACACATTAAACATAAGGACACTATTCCTAAAGTATCCGTAGTCGAGCTTTAGTGTGAAGTGGGATAACATTAAAGCATTAAGACTATTATGTTTGTAGACTGATGATCACATCTCATGGATCATGGATAAAGAGTTATCAAGTCTTAAACATAGGTATGAATATTAAGAGTAATATTTATACCGGATTGACCCGCTATGAGAATACTATATAGAAAGTTATGCAAAGTGTCATAAGTTATTCTCATGGTGATAATGGTGTATACCACTCTTCGACCTGAAACCACTATGGATCCTAGATGTGGAGTCGAGTGCTTTATTGCTGATCCAACGTTGTCCGTAACTGGATAACCATAAAGACAGTTGATGGGTACTCCACAAAGCATGCTGAGGGACATGAGTGTCCTAGATGGAATTTGCCCATCCTGCGTAACAGGATAAATGTCTATGGGCCCAATATTGAACTGGACAAGGATGACACGGTCTATACCTTGTGTTCAATATAGACATAAGGGCAAAAGGGGTAATTATACACATAATTATTATCACAGAAGGAATTGTCAGATCACATGACATTTTCGTGTCTTGGGTAGCAGTGATGTGTTGCTAGATATCGCTCACTGTTTATTATGTTGCTAGATCAGTAATGAACACAAATAGAGGCATGGCTATACAACACAAATATTTTTTAAATACTTCTGACTTTCCAATTTTGTGAAAAAAAAATTCTAAGATCCTTTGACCTTTTTTTACCTGGGATAAATCCCTTAGCCATTTATTTGGTGTTTTGAAGGAATTTGAGGTTTTATACATTTCAAAATGCATTTTAATTCATTTTTAATTTGATTTTTAATTGAATAATTGCTTGAAAATTGTGTTGAGCCATTTTTATGGTCTTGTGATGTTTGACTTTCTGTTTGGCCTTGGTCATCGTTGATTTGACTTTTGTGTGATCAATACCATTGGATTTAGGGGATTAATGAAATGTAAATTTCATCTCACAAAATAAATAAATAGTATTGATCAGATGGAATTCCTCCTATGATCAATTTCGGTTTCTACTTTTCCTTCCCTCTTCATCTTCATCCCTATTCTTCCCCAATCCATCCTTGACCAATGATTTCTCTAATGTCTAAATGTTAGTGGATTCATCAATGACCTTGTGTCAGATGAATCAACATAAGTCTGACTGAGATAGGTCTCTCTCTTTTCTTTTAGTGTGTGGTATGTTTTTAGGAGTTTGATTATTTGTACCAAATCTCTAACATGCATTAACACCTATATTTTTATTTTCCGACCTCATATAGTTGTGACTTATACATAAATTCAATTACGATTGCTTAACATAGAGCTAAATTTGTCCCTCAAGGCATATCATTCTAGTAAGTGAGATTGTAAGTCTTCCATTCTTCATGGCATTGTGTGGAAACTTGACCTTTTTTCCATTCATGAGAGCTAGTGGCATACATGTTGATTTATCCAAGTTAGAGCCATTCCCATTGATGATGTCCTGGTTCATGGATTCATACTTGTGAATGAATGGTTGAGTGTTCTCCAAAGAATGACTTAATCAATTAAAACACTTCACTAACATTTGACTAACTTTATATTAATGTTGCTTTACTTTTAAGTCATTTACTTAATGCAATTTAAGTTTCAGTAACTTTATCATTTATTTCCATTTACATTTCATGCAACTTGTTTATGTTTCAAGTGCTTTTCACTTTGCTCATTTGAGCCATATCTTATGATTGTGTATATTGTTTGCTTGCCTTTGTTTTTGTTTATGGTCGTAGGACTTTAAAACACCTAATAACAACCAAAAACCCTAAAAAAACATGGTGGACTGTTGGACTTGATCTGAAATTTTAGACTTAGAATTTGGTAACATTCCCTATGCTAAAGGACTTGGCCAATGCCACTATCTGAGACTGAGATATCCTTGACAATGCCTTTCATCTGATGCTAGCCTGACGTTCCATTCTGTTCATCTGTCACTTTGTCTCTGTGCTTAATTGTTATGTTGATTATGTTTGATGATTGTTTTTGTGAGTTTGTCAAAGGAATATTTCATTTGATGCATTGAAGACTGCTAGCTCTTGGATTGCTTACTTGGATATTATGGTTATCTTTATTTGATTCCTTGGCCTTTATATAATTGTTTGGATATTACCTATGCTTGTTGCATGCTAAAGTCCAAAGGAAAATGGGTTTCTATATGACATTCTTGTATGTTGGATTGCATCCCATCGATCAGATCTTTTCAACTCTTAACTTTAATATTTTTGTCTAGGATAGTCCCTTCATCTTCTCCCACTTCTTAAATATCAAAATCTTTCCATCTTTTCAAAAACTTTCTTTATTTGTGTTTTTGAACTTAGACATGTTTTAATGATTAGAAACTTTGACTTTATGCCATTGAATTTTTAAAACTTCTTCTTAAATCAAACATGTAGATGAACTTAGCAATATTAACTTTAATTTAAAAAAAAAACTAACAAACTCATTCAAATCTTTGGCCTTTTATACCTTTTCATTTAACTTTTGTTAAAGGAAATTCACCAACTTCTTTGAAATTTTTACCACGGACTACGGGGTTTTGATCCCTCATTTTTATGGTGGTACGTAGGCATAACACTGAAGGTCTTATCAAACACAAAAATATAATAAATGAATTCTTTTTTTCATCCCCACATTCATTTTTTATCAAACATCTTTTCATCTAAAACACTTGCGCACAAAAAAGGCTCCCTATGAGTACCTATGACACTTTGGGTGCTAACACCTCCCCCCTATGTAACCAACCCCCTTATCTATAATCTCTGACATTTTAGTTTTGATTTGAAAACTTCTTATCTTTGGGTTTTGTTCGTACTTTTACCTTTTCCTTTGGAAAAATAAAAGCGTGGTGGCGACTCTGATTTTACTAATGTCAAGTTTATCCATAACTTCATGGTCATGAATTTACCGCTACATATAGTATTGTCCTTACCCATGAAATCAGGTAGTGGAAAGGATGTTTGATTTGTACTATGTACTATTTGAACACATTTCCGTTTGATCTTATCTTCAAGTTCATTGGCTTCTGATGAAAGTTAATGAAGCATGAAATGAAGAAACATAAAGCTGGATTTAGAAACTTCAGAATCTTTGGTTAGAAACTTGACAACGTTAGTAGTCTGGCTTGAGATCTTCAGTATCTTCAGAATCTTCAGAGTCTTCAGAATCTATAGCCAAAACCTTGATAACTTCAATCATTTGGCTTGAGATATTTAGAATCTTCAGCTATATAACACAACTTCAGAAGCTTACCATTCTTCAAAAGCTTGCCATTCTTCAGAAGTTTGGTGATCAGAGTCACATTAAGAATCATGAACTGAGAGAACATTGTAGCAGCAACATAGTGTTTCCTCAGGAGTGAATCAGCACAGAAGCAGAAAGATCATTGCAACAACAATATTCAACATCTTTCCGAACTTTTAATAGTTCATGCAGAAGCGGATTTGGAACACATTGTTTAGAAACTGATGACGTTGCGCGTCATATAATCAGAATTAGAATTGGCTATTAAAGCTACACAATAATAAACTATTAGGGTACCAAAATTATTCTTACACAAATACAATATTATTATCATCAAAACTCAAGGTATAGATGCAGAACCAAATCTTGTTCTAACAATCTCCCCCTTTTTGGTGATGACAAAAAATGTATTTTGATGAACAGTTTTGTACAGGGTAATCATTGAAGAATACATCTTACAGAAGCACAAATCTCCCCCTGAGATGTATAATCCTACAAATATAAAATCAGAATGAAAGAACACTTTCCTGATTACCATTTTTGAAGTACGAGAGTAAATTTTCAGTCTGAATCTGATTTATCTTCAGAAGTTGATTGATGTTGTCCAGAGCAATGGTTTGTTAAGATCAACATTCTGATAAGCTTCACTTCAAAAGTTTTGTTGAGTTATTTTAAAGATGCTTTAGAGTTGGTTATCTTCTTTAAAGAAACTTAACTTTCAAGTCTGATTACTATAGAGGAAACTCTTCCTTATATCTGAATTCCAATGCCACGGTTTTTAGAAAGAACTTTCATAAGTACTTTGATTCCAAGTACTCAATGTTCTAGGTTCAGAAAATTGATTCCTTAAATATGATTCTCAATCATCAACATGAAGGTTGTACAGATTTAGAGAAATGACCATTTCATCAGAAACTGGTAACTTGTATTCTGATCTTTGAAACTTCATAAGAACTTTTGATGTTTGATTATAACCATTCTGATTCTTGAAATATAATCCTGCAAATCATTTAGCAAATGATTCTTCGAAGAGTTGTTAGTAGAAAACATTATTCAATGTTTGGTTTCTTACTTAAGGAATTTAGGTATATCAAAATAAATATGAATCTTCCCATTAGATATGTTTCTCCCCCTTTGTCATCAATCAAAAAGACATAGACAAAATAATAAAATAAGTAAAGAGAAACAAAAAAAATTTCATTGATAAGCCGAAAAGGCAGAGAAGATAAAACTATAATTAAAAAAAAAGGGCTAGGGGTTCTAAGAAGGAGGCGAAGGAAGTCTGGATATAATTATTTAAAACATTAAGTCCTGCTTGTCCATACGTTCTTTGACTATCGCATTATCAGACTTGATTTCCTCAATGGTCTTCAGAAGTTCAATAGGAATTTCTCCAGATGAAGTTCCAACAGAAGATTGAGAAACAGAAACTCCAACTTGTTGAGTTTCAGAAACAACAATCTGAGCAGCAGCTTCTTCCATTATGCAATACCGATGTCCATAAACAACTATAGGATCCTGAACAACCTCAGCTTCCTGAACAACTGCTTCTTCCAAAACTTTTGGAGTAATTTCTTTGACCTCTGGAGCAGGAAGACATAACTGGGAGTTATGTAACTTCCAGATTTCCATTAAGGGAATAAACCTAGAAAGGAAGTTTATTTCATAAACTTTGTACCCAAAATTCTCCGGCCTAGAGATCTTGGAAATTATCCATCTTATGTAAGCTTCCCAAGAAGAATCACTCTCAGCTGGATTTGCTAAAGAATGACTGATGGTCATTGCTTCATGCAGACAACTTCTGGATTCTGATTCAAACTTTCTCAAAATCTTACCAATATTGGGAGAGGGTTTTGGTGGTTTGGGGTAGCTAACAGTGAGGTCAATTTTTGATTCATCAAAGTCAAGACGAAAAACTAATGGAGTATTGATGAGAGGTGATTTAGGGTTGGAGACGACTGGTTCAGATTCGTAATTGAACATACCATCAGGAGTGCCTTCAGACACATGGCCGTCAGAAACTCTTGAGGGGGATGTTTTGGGATTTTTGAAATTTAGATTTGTTGGTTGGGGAGAAGAAACAACTGGTGGTGGAGTGGGTGAAATTTGTAACTGTGAAGGAGATGGTGGTGATGGTATCTGTTGTTATTGTTGTGACAAAGTTTCAGAAACTTGAGGAGTTTTTGTAACAGGTTTTATAGTGGGTGATTTAGGAGGTGGTGGAAGTAAAATAGGTTTAGAAATAATGGGAGTACTAGCTTCAGAGGTTTTAGAAATGACTGGAATAGGTTGAGAAGTAGGAGGAGGTTGGATTGGTAAGATCCTTTCAGAAATCATTATATCAGAAGTAATTGGAGTGCTAGCTTCAAGAAGCTTACCAGAAGCAGTATCATAAGCTTTTAAAGAGTGTTGGACAACTCCAAAAGTATCCTTCAGAAGCATAACTTTCTGGTGCTCACTAAGAGGCACCTCAGCTTCATCTAGAAAGACAATAAATGTATTCTTCTTCTTCCGAGGCCTTGAAGATCCTTCTCCTCTTGATTCCTTCTTCCTCTTCCCATGAACATCTGGATAGGTTTTAGGTAGATTGAAAGGATCCACCATTGGGTTAATTCCATCCTTCTGACAACTTTCTAGATAGTATTTTAGAACCTCTAAAGGATCAATCTTGGTGAAGATTCAGAAGTTTTATAATGGAGTCCTTATTCCATAGATATCATCCTTAGAAGGAATGAAATATGGACTTACAACTCTAGAAATGATACCCATGCTCTTGAGATTCTTCCCCCAGAAGATCTTTCTAGCATCCTTCACAAGTTCATCGGTCAAGCCACTGACTAGAAGGTCATCTACCAGACCCTTCTCAACAAGAGTGTCAGAAATCAGCCTTCCATTAGGGATGAACTTCCTTTTGTTCTTCTTAGAAGATCCACCATTTCGGGATTCTTGGATAGAATCCCTCATGAACTTGAACAAGAATGAGAGAAGCCTCAACTTGAGACCCTACTCCAGAAAGAACAACATGAATTTATGACGTGTGTTGACATAGTCAGAACTCTTGGTGTTAGGCCTGTGATGAATGCAACCAAAAATGATTTTGATCCAAACTATTAGGTTGTCTATCAAATTCTTAGCACTAGGACTTTGATCGTCCTCAAAGTTGGCTTCAGCTTTAAAGATGACTGGAGCAATAACGGATTCTCTTTTAGCATTGATCTTGGCACTATGAATTCTTTTTCCTTTTCCATTGTGAGACATTAAATCAACAATGGATTTCTCAGTTTTGACAATCTTTCTGTTCATGACGTAGGAAGTTATTGTTTCCTTTTCAGCAAGGGCATGCACCCAAAACTGCTTCACCAAAATTGGGTACACGGGGCTATTAAGTCTCTCAAAGAAGGTTTTCCAACCTTGAAGATCCAGGGTTTCAGAGAAATTGAAATTGTTGTCTTTCACGTTCTTAAAGTCTACAATAGTTTCATAGAGCACCATTAACTCGTTGACAGGAGTGTGTAGAGTTAATTTTGGTATTCCTTCCATGATGGGATTGTTTTCATCAGCCATTGAGCGACTGGGAGAGAGTTATTATTGAATCTGTTTTTGTTGAGCAACCATTGATGAAGATGAAGGAGATGAGGAATAGTTGCAGAGAGAAGTATTTTAGGTTTGAAATATGAAAGTGTGGGAGTATTGTGCGCGTAGTGTAAAAACGTGAGTGAAGTGGGTTTATATATAAAAAGTTTGCAATGATGAAAAGATGGAAATACGCAGTCATAGGGGGAAGCGTAAGAGTTTAACCTAATTCCAAGAATTGTGAAACCCAATGTGTCACGCTTTCATCACGCATGCTCAGAAAGTGGGACAATTGTCACCACTTAGAACAACATGAAATCAAATGATATGACAACCATTTAATGCAACGATTATTCAGAATCAGGAAGACAAATCGATAAGATTTCTTCTGATCAGAACCTTTATGATTCATGAAATCTTCCTTACTTCACTAAGCTTATGTTTCAGAGTCAACAAAAACATTCTCAGAATCTAATCTAGAGCTCTGAAGACTTAAACATTATGAAGTACATCTTTTCATTCTGGATATCAATCCATAAATAAATTTTTTAGAATGAACACGAATCTATCTTCAACAAGTTTTTTTAAAGATATCAACCCATTGATGGTCTATATCAACAAATTTAGATGAAAAATACCCTTCTGAACATAGTCACGTAAAAATTGATGTTTAATTTTAATATGATTAGCCCTAGAATGCAAGATAGGATTCTTAGATAAACATGTAACAAAGGTATTATCATAGAGAATAGGAATGTTACTCTCAGATATCTGATAATCTTCCAACTGACTCTTCAACCAGAGCATCTGAGTGTTGCATCCACAAGCTGCAATATATTCAGCTTCGGTTGTTGAAAGCGCAATTGTTAATTGTCTCTTACTAGACTATGAGATCAGTTTATCTCCCAGAAATTAGCAACTTCCAAAAGTACGTTTCCTTTCTATTCTGTCTCCAGCATAGCCAGCATCACAATAGCCTACTAATTTGTGTTCACTTGATTTTCTATAAAACAAACCAAGATTAGTAGTACCTTCCAGATACCTAAAGATTCTCTTAACATCAGTTAAGTGAGTTTCCCTAGGATCTGATTGGATGCGAGCACATAAGCAGACACTGAATAAGATATCAGGTCTAGAACCTTTCTCTTCAAGATAATATAATTGTGCATTTGTATGTTGCTTGATTCTAAAAGTCCAAGGGAATTCTGGGTTTCTATTGACATACTTGTCTATTGGATTGCTACCCATTTGGTCAGATCTTTTCAACTTTAAACTTTTAATTTTTGTGCATAGGATAGTCTCTTCATCTTCTCCCCATTTCTTTAATTTCAAAATCTTTCCCTCCATTTTCAAAATCTTCTTTGTGAGAACTATTTTTGTTCTAAACTTTGATTACTATTGCAAAAAGATAGAAACTTTGGCCTTATGCCATTGTCTTTTCAAACTTCTCTTCTTAAATCAAACTTGTAAACAAACTTAACTATATTTGACTTAAACTTTCAAAAAAAGCCAAAAAGAACTAACTCATTCAAACCATTTTTAGGCCTTTATGCCTTTCAAACTTAAATTTTGTTTAAATCAATGCATCCACTTTGAAATTTGTAGCACGAACTACGAGGTTTTGATCCCTTATTTTTATGTTGGTACGTAGGCACAAGATCGAAGGTCTTGTCAAACATAAAAATATAATTAATGAATTCTTTTCTCATCCCCCCATTCTATTTGTTTGTAAACATCACTTTGTACAAAATACATATGCACACAAAAATGGCTCCTTAGGAGTACCTAGGACACTTTGGGTGCTAACACCTTCCTCTGTGTAACCAACCCCCTTACCTGTGATCTCTGACTTTTATTAGTTTTTATTTGAAAACTTCTTACTTATTGGGTTTTGTTCGTACTTTTTTCCTTTTCCCTTGTAAACAATAAAAATGCGGTGGCGACTCTTGTTAATTGATCTCTAGCTTGTCAATAGCTTGATGATCATGAATTTCCCACTACAGAAATTAAGTGGCGACTCTGCTGGGGAGTAGTCTCCAGTGGGTTTAGCCTACTTTTTGTGTGAATATATTTGTATATATGTGATGTTTGTATATATGTATGTGTGATATAATCTTCTTGTTGTGCTTGGTGATCTCTGAGTGGTGAGATAAGTTCTAACCCGAACTTGAGTGCAATTAAGATATGAGGATGGTATAGTCATGTTCGACTTGTGTGGAGTAGTCCTTAACAAGTTGGCTTTAGATCCATCTGCTCAGTGGAGACTCCTTTGGATTTGGAAATGTCACACAAGTATTTGTGGTTAGGCATTACTATTTCTAATTGAGTCTGAGAAGCTGGGGGACCTTAGAACATTTAACCCATCTTGGCCTATTTAGGACGTAGTGCGAAAACTGTTCAAGAGTAGACTTGATAACAGGTGTTACGCGATACTACACTCAAACGAGTTTCTCTTGAGAATATTATGGGTCGATGAGTCAGTCATCTTAACCTGTAATATCCGATAGATGAAATTAAGACTCTGGGAACTTTTTAGAACATGATCTACAGGTTTTTATCCTTAGTTCACTCCTTTGGAATGGTTCTTACCCAGACTCCATGCTCGTGACTTGCAACAAACCCTTGATTCTTGGTTGATCCAATCAAGTCTTGTCAATATCAATGGAACTTGGATGTTGATAAGGTCTAAACCATAATCCACCAAAATGGATGATTGATCTTGACAATGACTTGATTCGTCCCTTGACCTTTGTTTGCCTTGTGTGTGATCCCTTATTTGTGATTGTTACATTCATGCATTCATGCGCATCATAACATTCATCACACAAAATTTCAAGGAACTAAGGTATCATTTGCAAATATTTTCAGACCATGGATTGTGGACGAAGGAACACTAAGAAGTACAGTTTCAGATGTCCCGACTTGAAAGAGTTAAGGAAGCTAGCATATTTTGTATTAGATCCCTAGGACTTCAAACAACGTCATGTGAAGCTTCTGTCCATCTTGTCCGCTGATGTGGTTGAAGGACTCTTGAGTGTGCTAGTGCAGTTCAATGATCCTCTCTACCATTGTTTCACTTTCCCAGATTTTCAGCTTGTGCCTACCTTGGAGGAGTATTCTCATCTTTTGGGGATACCTGTTTCTAGTAGAGTTCCTTTTAGTGGATTGAAGGAGATTCCCTGATCTAGTATTATTGTTGAAGCTCTTCACTTGAAGAAGTATGAGATAGAGGCTCATTGGGTAAAGAAAGGAGGACTATTTGGGTTGCCATCTGTTTTCCTCATCAAGGAAGCTACCACTTTTGCTCAAGCTGGTAGTGTGGATGCTTTTGAAGCTATCTTTGTGTTGCTTATTGTCGCAACCTGCGAAAAACACAACCGGCAAAAAAGGAAATGACAGAAGAGTCGCCACCGTGCGTTATTTATCCCAAAGGAGGGAAAGGAAACGCTCGAAGTAAACCTGGAAAAAGGAAAGGAAAAGACAAGGTCTCGCAACCAAATCTTGGGTTCGGGAGTCGATTATGCGAAGGGAAGGTATTAGCACCCCTACGCATCCGTAGTACTCTACGGGATCCACTTTTGTTGTTCTTGTCTAAAGGGTGTGGGTTTATCTAATGTACTATTTATTAAAAGGGGGGTTAAAAGAAAATGACTCGCACGGATGTCGCATCCACTGCATACGTATCTCATCTGAATATGAGAATCAGAGTCTTCGTAGCTCGGCTACCTATGGGTTAAGGGGAAGTGTGCTCGCTAAGACATCGCGTCTTATTCCTACGTATCTCATCTGGAATGAGAATCAGAGCAAGCCGTAGTTCGGCTAACTACGGGGTAAGGGTTGTGTTTTGGGGTGAACGACGTTACTACGCAATCTACCAGATGCTCGACCTTTGGAGACTTACTCACCTGTAGTAGAAGGAGTAAACGTGTTTTTAGGAGAAGAAAAATCAATGAGTTGTTTGTGTTTTAGGAATGTTCATGCAAAAAGGCAGTCTTAGACGAAGGAACCGCGCTACCTTAATTGACATGCAAACGGGAGACTATACGAAGCCTAGCAATCCTATGGGGAGACGATCACATCATACAAAACAAACATGCATAAAGTAAACAAACAAAAAGAAAACATTGCCTCCTATTGAGGTCTTCCAGCTAAGAAAGCGGTGAAAAGCGGGAAAAATAAAGGGATCAAGAACTCAACCGCACGGATAAAGATCCGAAGCTACAGCAAATAAGGAAATAAGAAACCCAGGGATCTCTCAAGCTAGCATCATCAAAGAAAGCAAGTCAATACAGGTAATCAGAATAAACCTCCAGATGGTATCCCACAAATAAAGTGGAATACCAAGCAAGTTATCCCTGCAAGAGTATGTGAGCCTTCACAAAAAACTCAACAAACAGGTTAGAGTAACAGGATGGAATCAGGAGAAAACAATGCCATGGCAAGCACAAAACAGATTGGAGCAAACAGAAAGAACAGCTACTGTTGCGATCGCTGCTGCGTCGCTTAGCGAAGGCTTAGCGAAGCCTCGCTACAGGCTCTCCTTGCGATGGTGCTAGCGAACGCCTGCGGGTTTTGGGTTCTTCATGGGTAACAGTATGATCTCAGAAACCCCAAACCCTATGGCACGCATTTTAGAAATTAAACCATTAAACATTCAAGGCATTATTTGCATATCTACCCGTGGGCAAAACCTCACGATAATACCTCATACATTCTGAGTATTCAAATTAAACATATAAGGTAATGGGAATGGGGTAAACCTGATTAGAGAGATCGAACGAAATTGAATTGCCCGGTTGGGTTTGCAAAGTAGTGTTAGGGTTTGCGTGAGATGGGGGCAAAAAAGTGTGTGAGTCAGAGTGAACTTTTCAGAGCTGTCTGGAGGCTGCTGCAGATTAGTTCCTAGGTCTATCCTTTTCTCTCTCTTCTTTCTCCCCTGGTTTTGTTTCACTGAAACTCTAGTATTTATAACCTGATTTTCGTGACTTTGTGGGCTCAAAATGAAGGCAACTCAAGCCCAAAACTTTCTGTTACATTCTGAAAACGCGTGGGCTTCGCCTAGCGAAGGACTTGCTCGCCTAGCGAGCATGACAGTTCCTTTCGCTAAGCGAACCACTCTGCTCGCCTAGCGAGCATGACAGCTCAGGAACAAATTTTTGCTCCTTCAAGATTAGCGCTTTGAATGATGAATAGACCCCATTTGAACCTGTTGGAAGTAACTCAAGTCTTTCCCTTATGTTGACTGATCATCTAGATAGAAACCACAAAGTGTCTTGGATGATGTTCAAGCTTCTTGGATCTGATTCTGATTGACATGATGAAATGCAATATGAAATGTTAAATGACCTAAATATGAATGCATGAATGAGGAGGGCAAATTTTGGGGTGTTACAGCTGCCCCTATTCAATCATCAGCTAACCCGAGCAGGATGAAAGCGAACAACTTATCAGACCAATAGGGTGAGCTGTGATTGAATACCAAAGACAGACCGAAAATTTGCGCTCTAAGTTCACCACAAAATGCTGAAATACACCGCGCTGTTTATTTTTCTTCCGATCCTCTGGCTGAATCTAAATCAGTCTTCTGACTTAAATCTGGAGTTTCGATCCTTTGGCTGAATCTATACTCAATTTAGTCCTCTGGTTGGATATTAATTTTGATCCTCGGGCTGGATACGATTTTGATCTTCTGGCTAGATCTACTTCGATCTTCTGGCTAGATCTTCTTTGTTGTGATTCTCTGGCTAGATCCATTCTCTTTGATTCTCTGGCTGAATCTATTTTCGGTCTTCGGGCTAGACCTGACTTCGATCTTCTGGCTAGATCTTCTTCGATCTTCTGGCTAGATCTACTTTGTTTCGATTCTCTGGCTGAATTATTCTCGGTCTTCGGGCTAGACCTGACTTCGATCTTCTGGCTAGATCTGGATTGTTTTGATGATTAAATTCCCATCATCAGGATCTCGCATCTGAGGCATGCGCTGGTTGACCCTCTTTCGAAATCTACACCCAATCTTTATGTCAGATATGCAGCTTCGAGAATATTCCACTTTTTAGGCTTCATACATATTCTTCAGGCTAGAACATGTTGTAACGACTCTTCAATTAGACTTTTTTTTTTTTGCGATCCGCGGGCTGGATCCTCTTGTAGGTTGATTTTCTGTTGAGCTGTCAATCTGCTCCTCTAGCTGGCTTGCTGGGGAAATAACGCTTGTAGGCAACTCTCTGGCTGAATCTTCAAGTTGAACCTCAGGTTGGCTCATTGGAAAACGATTCTCAGGCTGAATCTTCGAAATGATCCTCATGCTGGATCACACACACTTGATCCTCTGGCTGAATCTCATGACTTTGGTTGTGAAGTAATTCTTCAGTCTGCTTTGAAGAACCTGTTTATCAGCTTATGTGTATGCTTGATATGCATGCAAATGCAAATTGCAAATGTTATGCATGGTGCAAAAATGAAATCTGCTTGGGGAAGCAAACTCCGGTAGGGAACGGATCGTTGTATCAATCCTTGGATGCTCTGTGGGGAATGATCCGTCTGCCGGGACCGGGGAGCCACCGAAAATAAATCGGCTCTCCTTCTTTGAAAAGTTGACCTTGCTGGGGGGAGTATCAACTATGGGAACTTTGTTTGGCGAGGCTCTGTGAGGAGAGTCTGTGGGGAAAGCACTTCCTGGGGAAATGTCGTAGGAATCGACCTTTGCTGGGGATATGAACTTGTTGATCGTCCTCAAGCTGAGGATCGAAACAAATTTGTTAAAAATAATCTGCTGGGGAATGAGATGAACACTGGGGAAACCAACCTCTTGTCTGTTGGGTATGCAACTACTCCGCTGTTGCTGGGGATACAAGGTGAAACTCCACTGGGGCATGCTCTGCTGAGGAGAGACTTTGTCAACCGCTTGGGGATGAGGATTCATGACTTGGCATCCGGTTCCTGTGACCTGCAATCACACACGTATGTCCCAGGGGAATTACTCGGTTTGAATTCACCGTCAGGGATTAAGCACATTGAAAGCAATTTTAAATGTTTTCCTGTGCAAATAATCTGCAAAAGCCACCATTATGTTCAGATGCAATATGTTTAATCAAGAATTCAGACATCTTTTGCAAACAAACTGATAAATGAAAAATAAATAGGCTTTTTAACTGAGTTATTCGACTTTCATTGGTTGAAAAATTTGTGCCAGGAATAGGCGAGTACATCAGAAAGCTGATCCCTGAAAATAGGCGATCGCTATAAATTGAACAAAAGAAAACTATCCTAATGGCAATGTGGATACAGGTCCCACTGAGTTTCAACTCTGTTATGGCTCGTATGACCTCAAGACGCTATGCTCATCTTGCTTTCTGAAGTGGATGATTAGTCGATCTTTAACCTTCGAAGATCGCCGGATTGAATGAAACGGTGATATAACACGAATGAACTCAGACTGCAGTCATTCGCTTATTCCCTAACTTTTGCGTGGACCGCCCTTTTGGCTTTTCAATCCACCGGGATACCCTTTTTGCCTGAGCCTCCCTTTCGGGTTTTCGACTCACCGGGTGTACATTTTTTTTATTATTTTTTTTATATCCCTAATTTTTGCCCGAACCTCCTTGTATATATTTTTTTGGTTCGTCGGGATCCCCTTTTTGCCTGGACTCTTTTTCTTTTGTCCAGCGGGTCAATTATGCGAAGTATTTTTTTAACTGCGTCTGAGTTGACAGGGGATGGGAAGTCTTCGCCATCCATGGTTGTTAGCATCAAAGCTCCGCCAGAGAAAACCCTTTTAGCCACGTATGGACCCCCATAGTTCGGTGTCCATTTGCCCCTGTGATCTATGTTGGGAGGAAGAATTCCTTTGAGTACCAATTCACCGACTCGATACTCCCGAGGGCGCACTTTTTGATCAAATGCTCTCTTCATTCGTCTCTGATATAGTTGGCCATGGCATATAGCTGCTAGTCTCTTTTCCTCAACTAGGCTCAGCTGATTGTATCGGCTTCATTGTTGGTGCAGGGAAAAGTTATTTTGGCACAAAATGGCATATGAACCCTCTCCGGTGTGATCAACACTGCACCAACTCCGTGACCTTTGACGTTGACCGCCCCATCAAACATCATAATCCATTTGGATTCAGGGTCAGGCCCCTCCTCTAGGAGTGGTTCCTCGCAATCTTTTGATTTGAGAAACATGATGTCCTCATCAGGAAAGTCGAATCTCATAGGTTGGTAATCATCAATCGGTTGCTTTGCAAGATAGTCTGACAAGACACTTCCTTTGATGGCTTTTTGTGAAGTGTATTGGATGTCATACTCTGCCAGTATCATTTGCCACCTAGCAACCCTTCCGGTAAGCGCTGGCTTTTCAAAAATATACTTGACTGGATCCATCTTTGATATCAATAGAGTCGTGTGAGTCAACATATACTGTCTTAGTCGGCGAGCAGCCCATGCCAAAGCGCATCAAGTTTTCTCGAGCAGTGAGTATCTTTGTTCACAATCGGTAAACTTTTTGCTAAGGTAGTATATTGCATGCTCTTTTCGACCTGACTCGTCATGCTGACCGAGCACACAACCCATTGACCTTTCCCGGATGAGTTCGGCGTAACTTCTGCTTTACCGGCGGCATATCTTCATTCAACAGTAACATGTGCACAACAATGTCGGTATCCAAACCTGGCATATCTTGATAGGACCAAGCAAAGATGTCGACGTACTCACGAAGCAAACTGATCAACTGTTCTTTCACCTTGGCCTGTAGACTGGCCCCGATCTTGATCTCTTTCGTGTCGTCCTCGTTACCAATGTTGACGGTCTCAATCACTTCCTGATAAGGTGTAATAGCTTGGTCCTCCTGTTTCAACAACCTGGCTAACTCTTCAGGCAATTCACAATCTTCCTCAACCCCTTCTTCGGCTTGATAGATAGGATTGTCGAAGTCATACTTGGCCATAGCAGTGTCGTTAGCAGTGAGATCCGGGTGATCATCTCTGCTTGATGGAGGATCATGCTTTACGAGATTTTTGGAAAGAAAAACGAAAAAGAAACATTACCATTTCTAAAAGTAAAAAAAATCGAAAGAAAGAGAACACAAAATTGTTTGCAAAAGCTGTCCTTTATTGATGATGAAAATAATTGCGAAATGCGACTAAATGGATGGCCCTACAAATGAGTCATTACACCTTGGGCAAAGTGTAAGACTTTATTATGCATGTAATAAAAGGAAAACAATAAAAATTACTCTTTCAGTAGAGTAACCCGTACGACTTTTTCGGACGACCAATTGTTGAGCTTTTCTCCCGGGACACACGGGCGAATCCAGCTATCTAAGTCACAGTCGCTGTCAGCCTTGTCTTCATTTATAGCATTGACGATGTGGGGAGAAACCAAACCCCTCCTGGAGAAAGTACCGGCTTCGTTCTTCTGAGACCCCGGAGTATACCCCAATCCAAACTTGTCTTCTTTGATGACTCGTTCCACAAATTTGCCCTAGCCTTAGGCATTACCGACTTTAACAACTTCAACAACATTAATCCCCTGCCCACCGTGGGCTGGCATCGGGTTTTGGATAACATTAGGCACCAGAGAAAAATTGATAGCCTGGGCATCTCTCAAATCTTGTACCTTTAGTTGGAGAGCCTTGCAATTATCTGTAGTATGGCCAGGTGCGTTGGAGTGAAAAGCATATCTGGCGTTGACATCATAACCTCTAGGCAAATTATTGGGATCGATTGGTGGGGCCAGAGTTCTCAACGTAACCAGATTCAGGTCAATCAGCCTGGGAAGTAACACAGAATAAGGCATTGGGATTGGCTCAATGACCCGGTCCATCTGCCTTGGACGTTGTTGATAGTGTCTCTGCTGACCCGGATTACCTCCTTGTTGTTGATTGTTGTATCTGGGTTGCTGTTGCGGATGATACTGCGGTTGTTGTTGCTGTTGAGGAGCAGGTGTTGGAATAGTGACTACGGCCACTTGATCTTGATAATAATTAGGGCGCCCTCTGCCCCTGCCTTTGCCGGCATACACAACGCTTGTCTCGCCTTCTCTTCTTTGCTGACCGTTACTAGCAAACGGTTTCTTGGGACCTGACGAGCTGGAAGCACTATTGTCTTGAATTCGGCCCATCTTCAACATACTCTCGATTCTTTCTCCAGCAATTACTATCTCTACAAAGCTGATTGACGGGCAAGCAGCCAATCTCTCAATATAATTTCCTTGAAGAGTGTTCATGAACATGTCCACCATCTCCCTTTCAGACATAGAGGGTTGGACGGACGCATCAATTTGTCTCCAAAGCTGAGCATATTCTCTAAAGGTCTCCTTGGCAGCCTGAGACATTCCTTGCAACAAGGTCCGATTTGGAGCCATGTCCAAGTTGTATTGATACTGCTTGACAAAAGCCTCTGCCAAGTCTTTCTAGCTCTTGATGGTAGCACGAGACAAATGAGAATACCATTCACGAGAAGCTCCGGTTAGACTGTCTTCAAAATAGTACATCCACAGCTTTTCATCTTCCGTGTGGGCTCCCAACCTTCCCAAATAAGATTGGAGATGAGTGCGTGGGCAAGAAGCCCCGTTGTATTTCTCAAAAGTAGGGGGTTTGAACTTGTGAGGAATCCTCACTCCCTGAACCAGATCAAGATTTGTGACATCAAAACCTAAGGAATTTTGAGACTCCAAAGATTTGAGCTTCTCAGCAAGCTCATCCATACGGCGAGTGGTCTCGTGGGCTTCGTCGTGCAAAGAGAATTGATCATACTGATAATCTTCAGTAACGGGGCGCCCGTTAATCCGAATTCCTTGATTCACATTGTACCTTCCGCCAATACCATTTCCAACATTCCCCGCGTTGCCAATATTACCCGGGTTTCCATCAACATTCGCGTTGCCCGCGTTACCAGTGTTCACAGGGTTATCAGTGTTCCCAGGGTTACTAGGGTTTCCCTCAACATTTGATATCTCCACCTCTAGATCGGGCCTCGGTTGCTCAACCAATTCCCTCAGCTTTTCCTGGCCTTCTGCCATACCAGTCATCAAAGTCATGAACTGATCCATCCTTTCACGCATATCAGCCAGCTCTTTCTGTACCTGGTCCATCGCTAGTTACGGGCGATTTTCCTTTGTCGGGTACCTGTGGACTCGCTTGGGACCAATAATGCCTGAGACAGGGAACAAACATTAGACACTGTAGTGACACCTACAAAACAAACAAGGGTTAGTATGCATGGTATGCGATGCACTGCTTATTCAATTTCAAGGCACCCCCCCTTAAAAAGGGAATACAGCTGTCGCAACCTGAAAAAGGAGAAATAGGGAAAAAAACAACCGGCGAGAAAGAAAAGACAGAAGAGTCGCCACCGTGCGTTATTTATCCCAAAGGAGGGAAAGGAAACGCTCAAAGTAAACTTGGAAAAGGGAAAGGAAAAGACAAGGTCTCGCAACCAAATCTTGGGTTTGGGAGTCGATTATGCGAAGGGAAGGTATTAGCACCCCTACGCATCCGTAGTACTCTACGGGATCCACTTTTGTTGTTCTTGTCTAAAGGGTGTGGGTTTATCTAATGTACTATTTACTAAAAGAGGGGTCAAAAGAAAATGACTCGCACGGATGTCGCATCCACTGCATACGTATCTCATCTGAATATGAGAATCAGAGTCTTCGTAGCTCGGCTACCTATGGAATAAAGAGGAATGTGCTCCCTAAGACATCGCGTCTTATGCCTACGTATCTCATCTGGAATGAGAATCAGAGCAAGCCGTAGTTCGGCTACCTACGGGTTAAGGGTTGTGTTTTTTAGATGAACGACGTTACTACGCAATCTACCGGATGCTCGATCTTTGGAGAATTACTCGCCTGTAGTAGAAGGAGTTAACGTGTTCTTAGGAGAAGAAAAATCAATGAGTTTGTTTGTGTTTTAGGAATGCTCATGCAAAAAAGGAAGTCCTAGACGAAGGAACAGTGCTACCTTAATTGACATGCAAACGAGAGACTATACGAAGCCTAGCAATCCTATGGGGAGACGATCACACCATACAAAACAAACATGCATAAAGTAAAATGCCAATAAGGGGGTTCAAACATATATGGGTAGGGCTTTAGTCAAGAGGGGTCATATCAACCTCGACAAACAAGCCATGGAATAGGTAATCAAATGGGCTCTTAACCACTGACATTGAACGTCAGGGAGAGCAGATCAAAAGGGTAATGAGGATAAGACCTCATAGCTCTTAATCCTGGACAGGGTGAGCTCATGACAAAAAGTGGGGATTCAGAAACGTGGAACCCTCTCCACTGACTGACCGGACAAAAGATCTTGGGCTTTTGTTCTAAAGCGTCGACACGTAGTGCAAACATAAAGAACGACACACTGAATAACGGGGGATTGATTACTAATCCCTTTTATCCGTCAATTGCCTCTTCAGGGAGGTCTTTAGCACTGATGCCTCTTCTTGGAGGTCTTTGGGCACAAAAGTAAACAAACAAAAGAAAACATTGCCTCCTATTGAGGTCTTCCAGCTAAGAAAGCGGTAAAATGCGGGAAAGATAAAGGATCAAGAGATCTACCACACGGATAAAGATCCGAAGTAATAACAGCTAAAGAAATAAGAAACCCAGAGATCTCTCGAGCTGGCACCATCAAAGAAAGCAAGTCAATACAGGTAATCAGAATAAATCTCCAAATGGTATCCCACAAATAAAGTGGAATGCCAAGCAAGCTATCCTTTCAGGAGTCATGTGAGCCCTCACAAAAACTCAACAAACAGGTTAGAGTGACAAGATGGGGTGCAATCAATAGTTTCCCCAAATCAAAATGTAACCACATGAATCATGCCATTAAAATTCACAAAAAGAGCTCACAAAAAGCAACCAAGTGTAGGAGGCCTAAACCTCTTGTCAAACACATGCATCAAAAGGGTATCAAAATTCAAAGTCAGGGGGCAAGGATCCACACATCAAGACATGACATACCTACTGATTGGAGAGATCGATTGAAATTGAATTGCACCGTTGGCTTTGCAGAACAATCTCAGGGTTTATATGAGAGGGAATTGGTTCTTTGCAGATGAGTTCCCTTCAGTCTCTAGAGGTTGCTCTGAACTCTGTTAGCTCTTCTCTCACTATCTTTTTCCTAGGGTTTTTTGGGAGATGGAAGTCTAGAATTTATAACCTGAATTTTGTGGCTTTGTGGGCTCAAATGAGAGAGGTCCAAGTCAAAGATTTTTCTGTTATATTTTATTTATTTATTTATTTTATTTTTTTCTTTTTTTTCTTTTTTTTTCTTTTTTTTCTTTTTTTTTTCTTTTTTTTTTCAAAACGTGTGGGCTTCGCCTAGCGAGCATGACAGTTCATGAACAAATTTTTGCTCCTTCAAGATTAACGTTTTGACTGATGAATAGACCCCATTTGAACATGTTGGAAGTATCTCAAGCCATTCCCTTGTGTTGACTGATCACCCAGATAGGACCCACAAAGTGTCTTGGATGATATTCAAGCTTCTTGGATATAATTCCGATTGACATGATGAAATGCAATGTGAAATGTTAAATGACCTAAAAATGAATGCATGAATGAGGGGTAAAACATAATCCCATGCTTCCAGGAAAAATGAAGGGTAAATTTTGGGGTATTACAGCTGCTCCTATTCAATCAACTGGAGACCCGAAAAGAAGATAGCAGCGGCTTTCGCACTTTCGAGGTATCAAGGGATTGAATACAATAAAAGCCCGAAAATTTGCACTAAAGTGAAGTGAAGTAACAATGCCTGTCAGAATCGGCAAAGAGGTGGTCTTGAAAGAAGAATCTGTCTGGTACGGTGAGAGTCAGTCTGAATACCAAAAAAGAATGTTAACCTGGATACCAAAATAAATGATAACACAGAAATAACTATGGCCTGAATGCCGCTCATTAGTCTGAATACTGGAAATGACTTCGATTTGAACATCGGAAGATATGAGGTTATTAATATCGGTCTGAACACCGAGAGGCTGGCCTGAATGCCACAAGTTGCGTCGACCTGAATGTCGGAAACTTCTTCGATCTGAACATCGCAAAACTGGCCTGAACGCCACTTCGGTCTGAATATCGGAAACTAGCCTGAATGCCACAAGTAGTATTGACCTGAATGTCGGAAACTTCTTCGATCTGAACATCGGAAAATTGGCCTAAACGCCACTTCGGTCTGAATACCGGAAACTGGCATGAATGCCACTTCGGTCTGAATACTGGAAACTGGCCTGAATGCCACAAGTTGCATCGACCTGAATGTCAGAAACTTCTTCGATCTGAACATCGAAAAATTGGCCTGAATGCCACTTCGGCCTGAATACCGGAAAAACTTCATGCTTGTCAGCATCGGCAGAAATAGGGAAAGATAATAGAGGCGGCGCATGGGCCAATGACACTTGCTGGGGATAATAAAGGTAAGTCATGAACAATCTTCAGTCTGAGTACTGGAAACAACTTATGACTTATCACTTGGGATACCGAGAATGTTTTATGCTTACATGCGTATGTTTGAATTTTTCAATGGCGTAATGCTCCAAGAAAATGGAAACGCTACGCGATTTGGGAGGATGCAATGCAATATGATTCTACATGCAGGGATGCGAGATGCTGGGTAGAATGCCAAGCCGAGGCAAGGGAATCTGCTGGGGAAATGATCACCATCTTCTGGACCCTGGCAAGGCTGTTGGAGATGCACAGAGCAAAGAACTCTGTGGGGAAATGACCCGCCACACGGTGTTCTAGCAATGACAAAATACCGAGACTCTGATTGGGGAGAGAACGGCACTGAAAATTGCTGTTGGGGAAAGCGATAGTGGTTCTGGCAACCATAATCTGCGAGAGAGACGACTTAGCAGGGGAAGCAAACACCGATACGGTACCGAGATTCTTCTTCAAGGAAAAAGACCATGGATATGGCGTCGACATCATCGATCTGGCATCGAACCCTAAGGAGCAGCCGCTTCTGCTGGGAAGATACAGTCTGGCACTGTCAACTCCGCTGGGGATGTATAGTCTAGCACTGTCAACTCTACTGGGGAGTGCATATTCTGAAACAACCACTTGGGGGAGGTACAACAGTGAGAGCCTGCTGGGGATCGAAGAATCCAATGCTCTGATCAGCTCTGCAGGGATAAGATACCAACTTCGACTGTTGGGGGAAAACATTCGCGATCATCGGCTGGGAACCTTAAGGAAATGCCCTGAGGGTACCTGTTCTGAATAGACGATCTAAAGCACTTAACATTTACAACAATTTTAAATGTTTATTAAGCATGTACCTGTAAAGCTCTTATGTTTCATGATGCAATGTTTATCAAAAATTGGGACGTCATTTTTGCAAACAAAATAGTAAAATGAAAAAGAAAACAGAGATATACTGAAAAACATGATTTTATTGATTGAATGGCCTCTGAATAGGCATTTACATCAGGAAGCAATCCCTGGAAAGAGGTAATCGCACAAAAGATAAAAACAGAAATTAATCTAATGGCAATGTGAAATGGATTTCTATTGGGTTCCAATTCTGCTATGACTTGCTCGTCTTCAAGATCCTCCGGATGATCAGCTTTCTAAAAAGAGTGATTGGACTGTTTCCTATCCTTTAAAAGTTTCCAGTCATTGACACGAGAGGAGATTCAGAACTACTCAGAACACAGTCATCCGTTTAATCCCTAACTTTTGCCTGGATCGCCCTTTTCGGGTTTTCAATCCACCAGGATACCCATTTTTGCCTAAGTTGCCTTTTCAGGTTTTCAACTTACCGGGTGTACGATCTTTTCATTTTTAATCCCTAATTTTTCCCGAACCTTTTCATTTTCTTGGTTCGTCGGGATGCCCATTTTTGCCTGGACTATTCTTTTTACTGTCCAGCGGGTCTATTTTATGCGAAGTATTTTTTAACTGTGTCTGAGTTCACAGGGGAAGTGAAGTTTTCACCATCCATAGTTGCAAGCATTAAGGCCCCACCATCAAAAACCTTGGTGACAATATACGGTCCATCATAGTTAGGAGTCCACTTGCCCCTGTGATCTGTCTGAGGAGGAAGGATCCTTTTCAACACCAAATCTCCGACCTGGAAGCATCAAAGACGCACTTTCTGATCAAAGGCTCTCTTCATCCGACTCTGATACAACTGCCCATGACAAACGGTTGTGATTCGCTTCTCTCCTATAAGACTCAACTCATTGAACCTTGTCTGAATCCATTCAACTTCGTCTAACTCAACATCCAACAGGACTCTTAGAGAAGGAATCTCCACTTCAACAGGTAGGACTGCTTCCATACCATACACAAGGGAGTAAGGGGTTGCCCCGGTCGATGTACGTACTGAAGTATGGTACCCATGTAAGGCGAATGGTAGCATCTCATGCCAATCTCTGTACGTAACGACCATCTTCTGCACAATCTTCTTTATGTTATTATTTGCCGCCTCAACAGCACCGTTCATCTTAGGGCAGTAAGGGGAAGAATTGTGATGCTGAATGTTGAAGTTCTGGCACAACTCCTTCATCATTTTGTTGTTAAGATTAGAACCATTATCAATAATGATTCTTTCGGGAATCCCATAGCGACAAATGATTTCTTTCTTGATGAAATGGGCAACCACATGTCTGGTGACATTCGCGAACGATGCTGCTTCGACCCACTTGGTGAAATAGTCGATGGCAACAAGGATGAAGTGATGCCCATTGGAGGCGGTCGGCTCAATCTTTCCAATCATATCGATGCCCCACATAGCAAAAGGCCACGGCGAAGACATCACATTCAAAGGATTTGGCGGCACATGTACCTTATCAGCATAAATCTGGCATTTATGGCACTTCCGAGCATATTTGAAATAATCAGATTCCATGGTCATTCAGTAATATCCCGCTCTCAACAATTTCTTAGCCATTACATGTCCGCCGGCATGAGTACCGAAGGAGCCTTCATGAACTTCCTGCATTAACATGTCTGCTTCGTGTCTATCCACGCATCTGAGCAAAACCATGTCGAAGTTCCTCTTATACAGCACATCGTCTTTGTTCAAGAAGAAACTGCCTGCCAATCTTCTCAAAGTCTTTCTATCATTGTTGGATGCCCCTGCAGGGTACTCTTGATTCTTCAGAAAGCGCTTGATGTCGTGGTACCAGGGCTTGTCATCAACTACCAGTTCAGCAGCAAACACATACGCGGCCCTATCGAGGCGCATCACATCGATCCTGGGAGCGTGGTTCCACCGAATCACGTTGATCATGGAGGATAGGGTGGCAAGAGCATCTGCCATCTGGTTCTCATCACGAGGTATGTGATACAGCTTTACTGTTGTGAAGAAAGTCAATAGTCTTCTCGTGTAATCTCTGTAAGGGACCAGATTGGGCTGGAGGGTGTTCCAATCACCATTCACTTGATTGATCACTAGAGTTGAATCTCCGAAGATGTTCAGAGTCTTGATTCTCAAATCAATGGCTTGCTCAATACCCAAGATACATGCTTCATACTCAGCTTCATTATTTGTGCACTCAAAAGTCAGACGAGCGGTGAAAGGCATGTGGGCACCTTTCGGAGTAGTAATGACAGCGCCAATTCCACTTCCTCTGGCATTGACAGCCCCATCAAACAACAAAGTCCACTTTTCGTCTGGATCAGTTCCCTCTTCAACAACTGGCTCTTCACAGTCTTTCATCTTGAGGAACATGATGTCTTCATCTGGAAAATCAAACTTCATCGGCTCATAATCATCAATCGGCTGCTGAGCAAGATAGTCTGACAGAATACTCCCCTTGATGGCTTTCTGGGATGTATACTGGATATCATACTCTGTCAGTACCATTTGCCAACGAGCAACCCTTCCGGTGAGAGCTGGCTTCTTGAATATGTACTTGACTGGATCCATCTTGGAGATCAATAAGGTTGTGTGAGTCAGCATGTATTGTCTCAATCGCTTAGCAGCCCATGCAAGTGCACAACATGTCTTTTCAAGCATTGAGTATCTCGACTCGCAGTCTGTGAATTTTTTACTCAGGTAGTAGATGGCATGCTCTTTCCTACCTGTCTCGTCGTGTTGACCGAGAACACAACCCATGGAATTGTCTAGTACTGTCAAATACATAATCAGCGGTTTCCCTGGGACTGGAGGCATAAGGATAAGAGGATTCTGCAAATACTCTTTTATCTTCTCGAAAGCCTTTTGACAATCATCATTCCACCTGATGGCCTGATCTTTTCTTAGCAGTTTGAATATTGGCTCGCACGTGGCTGTTAGGTGAGATATGAACCTTACAATGTAGTTCAACCTCCCTAAGAAACCACGGACTTGTTTCTCTGTTCTTGGCTCAGGCATTTCCTGTATCGCTTTCACTTTGGCCGGATCCACCTCAATCCCTTTTTCACTAACAATAAAACCCAGCAGTTTTCCAGATCTCACCCCAAAAGTACACTTGTTCGGATTAAGCCTCAGCTTGAATTTTCTCAAACGCTCAAACAATTTCTACAAATTCACCAAATGTTCTTCTTCCGTCTGTGATTTGGCAATCATATCATCAACATAAACCTCGATTTCATGATGAATCATATCATGGAAAAGAGTCACCATCGCTCGTTGATATGTTGCTCCGGCATTTTTCAGACCAAACGGCATCACCTTGTAGCAGAAGGTTCCCCATGGGGTTATGAATGTTGTCTTCTCCATGTCTTCTGGTGCCATCTTAATTTGATTATAGCTAGAAAAGCCATCCATGAAGGAGAATACCGAGAACTGAGCTGTGTTATCCACAAAAACGTCGATGTGAGGTAATGGGAAATCATCTTTAGGACTAGCTCTGTTCAGATCCCGGTAGTCAACACACATCCGTACCTTTCCATCCTTCTTAGGTACTGGAACGATATTTGCAACCCATGGCGGATAATTTGTGACTGCTAGAAACCCTGCATCCAACTGTTTTTGCACTTCTTCCTTTATCTTGACAGCCATCTCTGGTCTTGTTCTTCTGAGCTTTTGCTTGACCGGAGGACAACCTTCTTTGAGAGGCAAATGGTGTACCACAATATTTGTGTCAAGCCCTGGCATGTCCTGATAAGACCAAGCGAAGATGTCAACATATTCTTGCAGCAATTCAATCAGCCCCTTCTTCACATTGTCTTCCAAAGCAGCCCCTATCTTGATTTCTCTCTTGGCGTCCTCGGTGCCGAGATTAATCACTTCAACAGACTTTTGATGCGGTTGAATGACCCTTTCCTCCTGTTTTAATAACCTGGCAAGTTCTTCAGGGAGTTCACAGTCTTCATCACCCTCTTCTTCAGCTTGAAAGATTGGATTTTCAAAGTCGAAGCGAGCCATAGAAGAACCGTTATCAATAGGATCCGGTGACGTGCATCTGCATGAGTGATGGTATGTGCTTATGAGTGTGAAAAAGGAATGAAAACTAAACAAAACATTGCCAAATATATTTTTTTTATTTTTAAAAACTGCAAAAATTGAAAGACAGTGAACAAAATATTTGAATGCAAAAAGAAGTCCTTTATTTATGATAAAAAATGCAAGTATCCACGTAGATGAGCCCTACAATGAGTCATTACGCCCTGGGCGGAACGTAAGACTTGGATATGCATGAATAAACAAAGAAAATTACTCCTTCAGAAAAGTGACTTGGACAATCTCCTCAGAAGACCAATTATTGATGACTTCACCTGGGATCCTCGGACGCACCCAGTTATCAATGTCGCAATCGCTATCCCTATCTTCATCGTCGGCCGCAGAGACCTGGCCATACTGAATGATACCAGCACTGGAGAAAGTAATCGGCCCCTGACGAGTCTGAAATGTTGAAGTACACACATCCGAAACATCGGAATCAAGTTCAGCAAGTACATCATAATCAAACGCCATGTTTGGAATATCAGCGACAACATCATCATGGATCACAGAATCAGTAGGAACAACATCTGCGAATTCATCAGTAGCATCTTCAACCACTTCTTCCTCAACCCCTTCCGCAGACTCTTGGACAGACCAATCTTCAACCTAGAGGATACCTTTGTCGAGCAAGACCTGGATACCCTGCTGTAGCTTCAAACAACCTCCACTCTGAGTAGCACAATCCAAACAACCCTTCCCACAATCGGGGAAAACATCGGCCTTCAACAAGTATCCCTTGATATCCGACAACGGAGTCTTCGGCTTCAACGTATCTTTGACGGATCTGGCTTCCCCTTCCATCATATTAACATTTGCGCCACCATGCTGGGGCATGGGATTGTTGACGATAATCGGAGCCGGTGCAAGGTCGATGGCCTTTGAATCTATGAGGTCCTGAACTACGTGCTTAAAAGCTTTGCAGTTCTCAATATTGTGGCCAGGTGCCCTAAAGGGGAAGCTACACCTAGCGTTGGCGTCGTAACCCATTGGAAGTCTACCAACGGGAGGAGCCAGAGTGCGTAACTGCACAAGTTGTAGTTGTTGAAGACTAGAAAGTAGTTGAGCGTACGACATTGGAAGAGTGTCGAAACGCCGGTCCATCATCATTGGCCTCTGTTGATAAGCGGGTCTGTTACCCGGTTGTTATGGTTGGTACTGAGCTGGTTGATGTTGGGGTTGTTGTTGTTGTAGTGGTGATGCAGCTGGAATGGTCACAGCCGCAACATACGGTTGCTGATGATAGTTCTGAAAGTTATTCCTCCGGTTATCCCTGTTCTAATAAGAAGATATGGCACTTGCATCCCCTTCTCTCCTCTTCTGTCCCTGAATGAACGACTTCTTCACCCCTGATGAAGATCCACCTCCACTCTGGGTCTTGTATGTCTTCAGGTAATTCTCCACCCTCTCTCCGGTAGAGACTACATCAGCAAAGTTGGAGGCATTGCAACCCACCAGGCGCTCCAAGTAAGGTCCGGGCAGAGTTTTCATGAACATGTTAGCCATTTCCTTCTCCAACATAGGAGGTTGAACATGGCAAGCAGTCTCCCTCCAGCGTTGAGCGTATTCCCTGAAGCACTCATTGCCTTTAAGAGACAGATTCTGAAGTTGAGTTCTGTCCGGAGCCATGTCTGCATTATACTAATACTGCTTCACGAAAGCCTCAGCCAAATCCCTCCAGCAGCGGATGTGGGCTCTGTCCAGCCTCATATACCATTCCAGGGATGCCCCAGCTAGGCTATCCTGGAAAAAGTACATAAGTAACTTTTCATTGTCAGAGTATGTAACCATTTTACGGAAGTAGGCTTGCACATGGGTCTTCGGGCAAGAGTTGCCGCTGTATTTGTCGAATATCAGGACCTTGAATTTCGGTGGCACCCTCACGCCTGGGACCAATCCCAATTCAGCAACATCTACTCCCAGAGGATTATGTCCTTCCACTGCCTTCAACCTCTCTTCCAGTCTCCGAAACATAGGGTCCATACCTTGACTCATTCCAAAGTCTTCCTGAAGCAAGGGGAACTGATCCTCCTGGTCATCATGGACGGGTTGTTGACCGGAGGTGACATGTAGGATCGGGGTAGGCCCCGGTCCACTGGGTCCGTTAACCTCTCCAGCTAAAGGATTAGTTAACGTCTCTGGTTGAGTAGTGGCGGGATTCCTCTGCATCATCTGCCTGAGCTCTTGCTATCTCTGAGCCACCCCTTGAACCACATCCATGAACTGATTCATGCGAATCTTCATCTCGGCGATCTCTGCTTGTAGGCTTTCCATTACTCTCTGGTGGTTTCTGCGTGTACCGTACCGGTGAATGCATGAGTCAACTATCTTGCTAGTGGAACACCAAACAACTGAGAACACTGTGGCGGTACCTGTTATGCAAGAGATGCTGACGGATATGCCAATGCAATGACATGTTTATCAGTTCCAAAGGGTATTCTAACCCCTTGATTCCAGTCTCACATTTGATAAACAGTGTAAGAAGAAAACCCCGACTAGAATCAAGAAGAAGATATAAACCCCTGGGAATAGATAAACATGTGTTAAATGATATGAATGCAAAATGATGTGATGCAATGATGTGAATGCAAAACAATGTGATGCAATGCAGTGACATGGGAATCAGGATTGCTGGATCCGCTTGAATATTTGTTGGGTTGCACTGTCTGAAGAGAAACCCACTGAAGAATGTAATACAAGATCAGAACTCTGCTCCAGAAAACCGGGTTAGTTGGAGGTTAAGCTTTCCTGAATTTAGCCCGCCCCACACTAGTAGGTTCTAAGAACAGAAGTTTGTCAACTTCGGCCCTTCGGTTGAGAATAATACATTTACCACTGAAGGTTTGGCATTATTATGGGATAAAAGACCTCCACTAACTCCCCTCAACAGAACATACTAATAGCAAGTTCCCAGTCTCGGGGTCCTCGGATTGATTAGCGAGAATGCGCCCACCAGAGCTAACATAATCACGTCTCGGAGGAGAGGCCTCGACTGAGTTCTCGGGAAATGGTCACCAGAGTCGACGATTTCTAGAGGAACATCTGCCGTTATGGAACACCCATAGGACAGAATATATCCAAAAGAAACCTCGTCTGGATGTGGCTCTTCATGAACGACTTAACGTAGCAACACGCCACGCAAGCCTCATGACTATCCACTCTAAAACCTATGTGTACACTCATGCCTGGGTAATGGGCTCATCTCTCATAGAACACCCCATCCCAACAAACAAACAAACCAACAGCAGAACCAACAGATAGAGCAATGATATGTACACAATGCAATGGAGCAGGTAAATGCTGAAAAATAAATAACTGTACAAAAGAATGAACACCCAATAAACAAACAACCTACAAAATCTAGGAGGGACTCGCTCAGGGAAACTAGGGTCCCCAGCAGAGTCGCCAGCTGTCGCAACCTGAAAAAGGAGAAATAGGGAAAAAACAACCGGCGAGAAAGAAAAGACAGAAGAGTCGCCACCGTGCGTTATTTATCCCAAAGGAGGGAAAGGAAACGCTTTAAGTAAACCTGGAAAAGGGAAAGGAGAAGACAAGGTCTCGCAACCAAATCTTGGGTTCGGGAGTCGATTATGCGAAGGGAAGGTATTAGAACCCCTACGTATCCATAGTACTCTACGGGATCCACTTTTGTTGTTCTTGTCTAAAGGGTGTGGGTTTATCTAATGTACTATTTACTAAAAGAGGGGTCAAAAGAAAATGACTCGCACGGATGTGGCATCCACTGCATACATATCTCATCTGAATATGAGAATCAGAGTCTTCGTAGCTCGGCTACCTATGGGTTAAAGAGGAGTGTGCTCGCTAAGACATCGCGTCTTATGCCTAAGTATCTCATCTGGAATGAGAATCAGAGCAAGCCGTAGTTCGGCTACCTATGGGTTAAGGGTTATGTTTTTTAGATGAACGACGTTACTACACAATCTACCGGATGCTCGACCTTTGGAGACTTACTCGCCTGTAGTAGAAGGAGTTAACGTGTTCTTAGGAGAAGAAAAATCAATGAGTTTGTTTGTGTTTTAGGAATGCTCATGCAAAAAAGGAAGTCCTAGACGAAGGAACAGTGCTACCTTAATTGACATGCAAACGAGAGACTATACGAAGCCTAGCAATCCTATGGGGAAACGATCACACCATACAAAACAAACATGCATAAAGTAAAATGCCAACAAGGGGGTTCAAACATATATGGGTAGGGCTTTAGTCAAGAGGGTCATATCAACCTCGACAAACAAGCCATGGAATAGGTGTAGCACCTCAAATTTGCACCTCCCATTTTGTACATACATTTTCATGTTAGGTCATTAACATTACATTGTCCACTGCATAGCATTGCATTGTCCATTTGCCTAGTGCAAGTCATCAGTCAAGACTGGTCAGGAGATCCAGTCAAGCAAGCAAGCAAGTGCAATTCTCTATTGAAGCAAAGCCCTAAGGTTGGTTCAACATGTTCATATGACCTAGGGACCATTTTGAAGTGGTTTGGCCAAAGGTTGGATGTTCAGAAGTCATCAGTCAATGATCAATTCATCTGAAACCCTAGAAAGTCAACCAAAGTCAACTGTGCATGAAATCATGGATTTGAAGGTGGGAGATGGTTAGAGAGGCCTCATTCATGTCCATACAAGTCTCATTTGACATGTCAAAGATCAACATTGAAGAATTTGAGGTCAAATGAAAAGTTTCCAAAAATAGTAAGTGACCTGTAATTTGAAATTGCCAAAAATGGAAAGGTCTTCTCCTCAAGATTACATGTCCAAGGAAGCTTCAAATGAATTTTTTTGCCCAACATGAAAGTTGAAGATCTTGCTCTCCCCTTTCCAAAAAGTCCAAGAACATGAATTTCCCATGTGTGGTTGAGAAGTTATGGATCAATCTTTGCCAAGAAGATTTGAAGTTCAAAAGGGGATAACTTTCACACCACAAGGCCAAATGGAGTGGGATTTTTTGTAACATTCTTGTTTTAACATGCTCTATCCAAATCATTCATCACATTTCATCAATTCACATCACAAAAATATTGCATTTTTCACTTGAAATTAATTTGAATTTTGGAGGGAAAAGTCTATTTTGAAAAATAAGCATTTTCCACACATGGTTTCATTGGCATTTGGTTAAAAATGATGTTTCAAGGTGAATTAACACATGATTCGTGCACTGTAGCAACATTTTTCATGCATGCAAGGTGAATTACCAAATTTGCATTACACTTGCATTTCCACTAATCCTTTGGCTAATTGAGATTAGGAGAATGATTAGTGCATCATATATATAGACTAATCCTAACAGAAAACAGATTAACATTTTCATTTTTACTCAGATCTAGATCAAATTGCATAATTGCACAAACTTTTTCTCTCAACTTTTCTTCAAAAATCTTCAAAAACCTTGCATAGTTCTTGATCTATCCATCATCCACAAGCATTTTTGGACAACATTGAAGCAAGATTTCACCATTTTCGTGCTGTTTTAATAATTGTTGCATCAAGCTTCATCAATGGCAGTTGCTGATTTGAGCTATATCAAGAACAATTGAGCCTCGATCCTTCTTCCATTCATCTACCTGAACCTTGAGGATCATCTGTTTGCACCTTATCAAGCTTGAAAAGCACGATTCTAGTTCTGTCAATCTTTGAAGGTTAGATTTCGAATTCCACAATTCATGAAATTATGATGTGTTTGTTGTAGATCTTTGATTGTAGAACATGTTGAGCTTTGTACTTTTGATTTTCATCAAGAATTAAGAAAGATATGCTGAGTTTAAGATTGATGTGCAAAACTTATTTGGTTCGATCCGTGCATGTTGTTGAGAATTAGGATAAATCGTGTTTAGATTAGTGATGAGCATGCTAAGACGAAGCTATTGGTGTTTTGTTTGTTGATTTCTGAGACATTTGTTCATCGCCTGGAATTTTGATGAAGAACGTATGAACTGATGATGAACCCTAAGTTTTCATTTTCCAGACTTCGTTTGATCTTGTGAAGCGCATGTTGCATGTATTTTGTTGTTTTTCGCCCATGCACCAGTCACACCATGCCACGTACTCTAAATGAAACGACGCGTTTCAATGTAGCACGCTCAGTTTGAATAATAACATAGTTCGATCCTGGGCTCGGTCACTTTTCAAATGTTGCTTTGCCTTTTTCTTCATTTCATGTATCCATGTTCATATGGTTCATTCACATGTTTTTTTATTTTCTCCTTATTAAAAAATCATAACTCTAAAAATAATGATCCAAATCACATGAGATTTTTTGTGCAATGTTCTTCATGATGTCTTCTTTTTTATGATGATTTTTCCCATTTTGTACATACATTTTCATGTTAGGTCATTAACATTACATTGTCCACTGCATAGCATTGCATTGTCCATTTGCCTAGTGCAAGTCATCAGTCAAGACTGGTCAGGAGATCCAGTCAAGCAAGCAAGCAAGTGCAATTCTCTATTGAAGCAAAGCCCTAAGGTTGGTTCAACATGTTCATATGACCTAGGGACCATTTTGAAGTGGTTTGGCCAAAGGTTGGATGTTCAGAAGTCATCAGTCAATGATCAATTCATCTGAAACCCTAGAAAGTCAACCAAAGTCAACTGTGCATGAAATCATGGATTTGAAGGTGGGAGATGGTTAGAGAGGCCTCATTCATGTCCATACAAGTCTCATTTGACATGTCAAAGATCAACATTGAAGAATTTGAGGTCAAATGAAAAGTTTCCAAAAATAGTAAGTGACCTGTAATTTGAAATTGCCAAAAATGGAAAGGTCTTCTCCTCAAGATTACATGTCCAAGGAAGCTTCAAATGAATTTTTTTGCCCAACATGAAAGTTGAAGATCTTGCTCTCCTCTTTCCAAAAAGTCCAAGAACATGAATTTCCCATGTGTGGTTGAGAAGTTATGGATCAATCTTTGCCAAGAAGATTTGAAGTTCAAAAGGGGATAACTTTCACACCACAAGGCCAAATGGAGTGGGATTTTTTGTAACATTCTTGTTTTAACATGCTCTATTCAAATCATTCATCACATTTCATCAATTCACATCACAAAAATATTGCATTTTTCACTTGAATTTAATTTGAATTTTGGAGGGAAAAGTCTATTTTGAAAAATAAGCATTTTCCACACATGGTTTCATTGGCATTTGGTTAAAAATGATGTTTCAAGGTGAATTAACACATGATTCATGCACTGTAGCAACATTTTTCATGCATGCAAGGTGAATTACCAAATTTGCATTACACTTGCATTTCCACTAATCCTTTGGCTAATTGAGATTAGGAGAATGATTAGTGCATCATATATATAGACTAATCCTAACAGAAAACAGATTAACATTTTCATTTTTACTCAGATCTAGATCAAATTGCATAATTGCACAAACTTTTTCTCTCAACTTTTCTTCAAAAATCTTCAAAAACCTTGCATAGTTCTTGATCTATCCATCATCCACAAGCATTTTTGGACAACATTGAAGCAAGATTTCACCATTTTCGTGCTGTTTTAATAATTGTTGCATCAAGCTTCATCAATGGCAGTTGCTGATTTGAGCTATATCAAGAACAATTGAGCCTCGATCCTTCTTCCATTCATCTACCTGAACCTTGAGGATCATCTGTTTGCACCTTATCAAGCTTGAAAAGCACGATTCTAGTTCTGTCAATCTTTGAAGGTTAGATTTCGAATTCCACAATTCATGAAATTATGATGTGTTTGTTGTAGATCTTTGATTGTAGAACATGTTGAGCTTTGTACTTTTGATTTTCATCAAGAATTAAGAAAGATATGCTGAGTTTAAGATTGATGTGCAAAACTTATTTGGTTCGATCCGTGCATGTTGTTGAGAATTAGGATAAATCGTGTTTAGATTAGTGATGAGCATGCTAAGACGAAGCTATTGGTGTTTTGTTTGTTGATTTCTGAGACATTTGTTCATCGCCTGGAATTTTGATGAAGAACGTATGAACTGATGATGAACCCTAAGTTTTCATTTTCCAGACTTCGTTTGATCTTGTGAAGCGCATGTTGCATGTATTTTGTTGTTTTTCGCCCATGCACCAGTCACACCATGCCACGTACTCTAAATGAAACGACGCGTTTCAATGTAGCACGCTCAGTTTGAATAATAACATAGTTCGATCCTGGGCTCGGTCACTTTTCAAATGTTGCTTTGCCTTTTTCTTCATTTCATGTATCCATGTTCATATGGTTCATTCACATGTTTTTTTATTTTCTCCTTATTAAAAAATCATAACTCTAAAAATAATGATCCAAATCACATGAGATTTTTTGTGCAATGTTCTTCATGATGTCTTCTTTTTTATGATGATTTTTCCCATTTTGTACATACATTTTCATGTTAGGTCATTAACATTACATTGTCCACTGCATAGCATTGCATTGTCCATTTGCCTAGTGCAAGTCATCAGTCAAGACTGGTCAGGAGATCCAGTCAAGCAAGCAAGCAAGTGCAATTCTCTATTGAAGCAAAGCCCTAAGGTTGGTTCAACATGTTCATATGACCTAGGGACCATTTTGAAGTGGTTTGGCCAAAGGTTGGATGTTCAGAAGTCATCAGTCAATGATCAATTCATCTGAAACCCTAGAAAGTCAACCAAAGTCAACTGTGCATGAAATCATGGATTTGAAGGTGGGAGATGGTTAGAGAGGCCTCATTCATGTCCATACAAGTCTCATTTGACATGTCAAAGATCAACATTGAAGAATTTGAGGTCAAATGAAAAGTTTCCAAAAATAGTAAGTGACCTGTAATTTGAAATTGCCAAAAATGGAAAGGTCTTCTCCTCAAGATTACATGTCCAAGGAAGCTTCAAATGAATTTTTTTGCCCAACATGAAAGTTGAAGATCTTGCTCTCCTCTTTCCAAAAAGTCCAAGAACATGAATTTCCCATGTGTGGTTGAGAAGTTATGGATCAATCTTTGCCAAGAAGATTTGAAGTTCAAAAGGGGATAACTTTCACACCACAAGGCCAAATGGAGTGGGATTTTTTGTAACATTCTTGTTTTAACATGCTCTATTCAAATCATTCATCACATTTCATCAATTCACATCACAAAAATATTGCATTTTTCACTTGAATTTAATTTGAATTTTGGAGGGAAAAGTCTATTTTGAAAAATAAGCATTTTCCACACATGGTTTCATTGGCATTTGGTTAAAAATGATGTTTCAAGGTGAATTAACACATGATTCATGCACTGTAGCAACATTTTTCATGCATGCAAGGTGAATTACCAAATTTGCATTACACTTGCATTTCCACTAATCCTTTGGCTAATTGAGATTAGGAGAATGATTAGTGCATCATATATATAGACTAATCCTAACAGAAAACAGATTAACATTTTCATTTTTACTCAGATCTAGATCAAATTGCATAATTGCACAAACTTTTTCTCTCAACTTTTCTTCAAAAATCTTCAAAAACCTTGCATAGTTCTTGATCTATCCATCATCCACAAGCATTTTTGGACAACATTGAAGCAAGATTTCACCATTTTCGTGCTGTTTTAATAATTGTTGCATCAAGCTTCATCAATGGCAGTTGCTGATTTGAGCTATATCAAGAACAATTGAGCCTCGATCCTTCTTCCATTCATCTACCTGAACCTTGAGGATCATCTGTTTGCACCTTATCAAGCTTGAAAAGCACGATTCTAGTTCTGTCAATCTTTGAAGGTTAGATTTCGAATTCCACAATTCATGAAATTATGATGTGTTTGTTGTAGATCTTTGATTGTAGAACATGTTGAGCTTTGTACTTTTGATTTTCATCAAGAATTAAGAAAGATATGCTGAGTTTAAGATTGATGTGCAAAACTTATTTGGTTCGATCCGTGCATGTTGTTGAGAATTAGGATAAATCGTGTTTAGATTAGTGATGAGCATGCTAAGACGAAGCTATTGGTGTTTTGTTTGTTGATTTCTGAGACATTTGTTCATCGCCTGGAATTTTGATGAAGAACGTATGAACTGATGATGAACCCTAAGTTTTCATTTTCCAGACTTCGTTTGATCTTGTGAAGCGCATGTTGCATGTATTTTGTTGTTTTTCGCCCATGCACCAGTCACACCATGCCACGTACTCTAAATGAAACGACGCGTTTCAATGTAGCACGCTCAGTTTGAATAATAACATAGTTCGATCCTGGGCTCGGTCACTTTTCAAATGTTGCTTTGCCTTTTTCTTCATTTCATGTATCCATGTTCATATGGTTCATTCACATGTTTTTTTATTTTCTCCTTATTAAAAAATCATAACTCTAAAAATAATGATCCAAATCACATGAGATTTTTTGTGCAATGTTCTTCATGATGTCTTCTTTTTTATGATGATTTTTCCCATTTTGTACATACATTTTCATGTTAGGTCATTAACATTACATTGTCCACTGCATAGCATTGCATTGTCCATTTGCCTAGTGCAAGTCATCAGTCAAGACTGGTCAGGAGATCCAGTCAAGCAAGCAAGCAAGTGCAATTCTCTATTGAAGCAAAGCCCTAAGGTTGGTTCAACATGTTCATATGACCTAGGGACCATTTTGAAGTGGTTTGGCCAAAGGTTGGATGTTCAGAAGTCATCAGTCAATGATCAATTCATCTGAAACCCTAGAAAGTCAACCAAAGTCAACTGTGCATGAAATCATGGATTTGAAGGTGGGAGATGGTTAGAGAGGCCTCATTCATGTCCATACAAGTCTCATTTGACATGTCAAAGATCAACATTGAAGAATTTGAGGTCAAATGAAAAGTTTCCAAAAATAGTAAGTGACCTGTAATTTGAAATTGCCAAAAATGGAAAGGTCTTCTCCTCAAGATTACATGTCCAAGGAAGCTTCAAATGAATTTTTTTGCCCAACATGAAAGTTGAAGATCTTGCTCTCCTCTTTCCAAAAAGTCCAAGAACATGAATTTCCCATGTGTGGTTGAGAAGTTATGGATCAATCTTTGCCAAGAAGATTTGAAGTTCAAAAGGGGATAACTTTCACACCACAAGGCCAAATGGAGTGGGATTTTTTGTAACATTCTTGTTTTAACATGCTCTATTCAAATCATTCATCACATTTCATCAATTCACATCACAAAAATATTGCATTTTTCACTTGAATTTAATTTGAATTTTGGAGGGAAAAGTCTATTTTGAAAAATAAGCATTTTCCACACATGGTTTCATTGGCATTTGGTTAAAAATGATGTTTCAAGGTGAATTAACACATGATTCATGCACTGTAGCAACATTTTTCATGCATGCAAGGTGAATTACCAAATTTGCATTACACTTGCATTTCCACTAATCCTTTGGCTAATTGAGATTAGGAGAATGATTAGTGCATCATATATATAGACTAATCCTAACAGAAAACAGATTAACATTTTCATTTTTACTCAGATCTAGATCAAATTGCATAATTGCACAAACTTTTTCTCTCAACTTTTCTTCAAAAATCTTCAAAAACCTTGCATAGTTCTTGATCTATCCATCATCCACAAGCATTTTTGGACAACATTGAAGCAAGATTTCACCATTTTCGTGCTGTTTTAATAATTGTTGCATCAAGCTTCATCAATGGCAGTTGCTGATTTGAGCTATATCAAGAACAATTGAGCCTCGATCCTTCTTCCATTCATCTACCTGAACCTTGAGGATCATCTGTTTGCACCTTATCAAGCTTGAAAAGCACGATTCTAGTTCTGTCAATCTTTGAAGGTTAGATTTCGAATTCCACAATTCATGAAATTATGATGTGTTTGTTGTAGATCTTTGATTGTAGAACATGTTGAGCTTTGTACTTTTGATTTTCATCAAGAATTAAGAAAGATATGCTGAGTTTAAGATTGATGTGCAAAACTTATTTGGTTCGATCCGTGCATGTTGTTGAGAATTAGGATAAATCGTGTTTAGATTAGTGATGAGCATGCTAAGACGAAGCTATTGGTGTTTTGTTTGTTGATTTCTGAGACATTTGTTCATCGCCTGGAATTTTGATGAAGAACGTATGAACTGATGATGAACCCTAAGTTTTCATTTTCCAGACTTCGTTTGATCTTGTGAAGCGCATGTTGCATGTATTTTGTTGTTTTTCGCCCATGCACCAGTCACACCATGCCACGTACTCTAAATGAAACGACGCGTTTCAATGTAGCACGCTCAGTTTGAATAATAACATAGTTCGATCCTGGGCTCGGTCACTTTTCAAATGTTGCTTTGCCTTTTTCTTCATTTCATGTATCCATGTTCATATGGTTCATTCACATGTTTTTTTATTTTCTCCTTATTAAAAAATCATAACTCTAAAAATAATGATCCAAATCACATGAGATTTTTTGTGCAATGTTCTTCATGATGTCTTCTTTTTTATGATGATTTTTCCCATTTTGTACATACATTTTCATGTTAGGTCATTAACATTACATTGTCCACTGCATAGCATTGCATTGTCCATTTGCCTAGTGCAAGTCATCAGTCAAGACTGGTCAGGAGATCCAGTCAAGCAAGCAAGCAAGTGCAATTCTCTATTGAAGCAAAGCCCTAAGGTTGGTTCAACATGTTCATATGACCTAGGGACCATTTTGAAGTGGTTTGGCCAAAGGTTGGATGTTCAGAAGTCATCAGTCAATGATCAATTCATCTGAAACCCTAGAAAGTCAACCAAAGTCAACTGTGCATGAAATCATGGATTTGAAGGTGGGAGATGGTTAGAGAGGCCTCATTCATGTCCATACAAGTCTCATTTGACATGTCAAAGATCAACATTGAAGAATTTGAGGTCAAATGAAAAGTTTCCAAAAATAGTAAGTGACCTGTAATTTGAAATTGCCAAAAATGGAAAGGTCTTCTCCTCAAGATTACATGTCCAAGGAAGCTTCAAATGAATTTTTTTGCCCAACATGAAAGTTGAAGATCTTGCTCTCCCCTTTCCAAAAAGTCCAAGAACATGAATTTCCCATGTGTGGTTGAGAAGTTATGGATCAATCTTTGCCAAGAAGATTTGAAGTTCAAAAGGGGATAACTTTCACACCACAAGGCCAAATGGAGTGGGATTTTTTGTAACATTCTTGTTTTAACATGCTCTATCCAAATCATTCATCACATTTCATCAATTCACATCACAAAAATATTGCATTTTTCACTTGAATTTAATTTGAATTTTGGAGGGAAAAGTCTATTTTGAAAAATAAGCATTTTCCACACATGGTTTCATTGGCATTTGGTTAAAAATGATGTTTCAAGGTGAATTAACACATGATTCGTGCACTGTAGCAACATTTTTCATGCATGCAAGGTGAATTACCAAATTTGCATTACACTTGCATTTCCACTAATCCTTTGGCTAATTGAGATTAGGAGAATGATTAGTGCATCATATATATAGACTAATCCTAACAGAAAACAGATTAACATTTTCATTTTTACTCAGATCTAGATCAAATTGCATAATTGCACAAACTTTTTCTCTCAACTTTTCTTCAAAAATCTTCAAAAACCTTGCATAGTTCTTGATCTATCCATCATCCACAAGCATTTTTGGACAACATTGAAGCAAGATTTCACCATTTTCGTGCTGTTTTAATAATTGTTGCATCAAGCTTCATCAATGGCAGTTGCTGATTTGAGCTATATCAAGAACAATTGAGCCTCGATCCTTCTTCCATTCATCTACCTGAACCTTGAGGATCATCTGTTTGCACCTTATCAAGCTTGAAAAGCACGATTCTAGTTCTGTCAATCTTTGAAGGTTAGATTTCGAATTCCACAATTCATGAAATTATGATGTGTTTGTTGTAGATCTTTGATTGTAGAACATGTTGAGCTTTGTACTTTTGATTTTCATCAAGAATTAAGAAAGATATGCTGAGTTTAAGATTGATGTGCAAAACTTATTTGGTTCGATCCGTGCATGTTGTTGAGAATTAGGATAAATCGTGTTTAGATTAGTGATGAGCATGCTAAGACGAAGCTATTGGTGTTTTGTTTGTTGATTTCTGAGACATTTGTTCATCGCCTGGAATTTTGATGAAGAACGTATGAACTGATGATGAACCCTAAGTTTTCATTTTCCAGACTTCGTTTGATCTTATGAAGCGCATGTTGCATGTATTTTGTTGTTTTTCGCCCATGCACCAGTCACACCATGCCACGTACTCTAAATGAAACGACGCGTTTCAATGTAGCACGCTCAGTTTGAATAATAACATAGTTCGATCCTGGGCTCGGTCACTTTTCAAATGTTGCTTTGCCTTTTTCTTCATTTCATGTATCCATGTTCATATGGTTCATTCACATGTTTTTTTATTTTCTCCTTATTAAAAAATCATAACTCTAAAAATAATGATCCAAATCACATGAGATTTTTTGTGCAATGTTCTTCATGATGTCTTCTTTTTTATGATGATTTTTCCCATTTTGTACATACATTTTCATGTTAGGTCATTAACATTACATTGTCCACTGCATAGCATTGCATTGTCCATTTGCCTAGTGCAAGTCATCAGTCAAGACTGGTCAGGAGATCCAGTCAAGCAAGCAAGCAAGTGCAATTCTCTATTGAAGCAAAGCCCTAAGGTTGGTTCAACATGTTCATATGACCTAGGGACCATTTTGAAGTGGTTTGGCCAAAGGTTGGATGTTCAGAAGTCATCAGTCAATGATCAATTCATCTGAAACCCTAGAAAGTCAACCAAAGTCAACTGTGCATGAAATCATGGATTTGAAGGTGGGAGATGGTTAGAGAGGCCTCATTCATGTCCATACAAGTCTCATTTGACATGTCAAAGATCAACATTGAAGAATTTGAGGTCAAATGAAAAGTTTCCAAAAATAGTAAGTGACCTGTAATTTGAAATTGCCAAAAATGGAAAGGTCTTCTCCTCAAGATTACATGTCCAAGGAAGCTTCAAATGAATTTTTTTGCCCAACATGAAAGTTGAAGATCTTGCTCTCCCCTTTCCAAAAAGTCCAAGAACATGAATTTCCCATGTGTGGTTGAGAAGTTATGGATCAATCTTTGCCAAGAAGATTTGAAGTTCAAAAGGGGATAACTTTCACACCACAAGGCCAAATGGAGTGGGATTTTTTGTAACATTCTTGTTTTAACATGCTCTATCCAAATCATTCATCACATTTCATCAATTCACATCACAAAAATATTGCATTTTTCACTTGAATTTAATTTGAATTTTGGAGGGAAAAGTCTATTTTGAAAAATAAGCATTTTCCACACATGGTTTCATTGGCATTTGGTTAAAAATGATGTTTCAAGGTGAATTAACACATGATTCGTGCACTGTAGCAACATTTTTCATGCATGCAAGGTGAATTACCAAATTTGCATTACACTTGCATTTCCACTAATCCTTTGGCTAATTGAGATTAGGAGAATGATTAGTGCATCATATATATAGACTAATCCTAACAGAAAACAGATTAACATTTTCATTTTTACTCAGATCTAGATCAAATTGCATAATTGCACAAACTTTTTCTCTCAACTTTTCTTCAAAAATCTTCAAAAACCTTGCATAGTTCTTGATCTATCCATCATCCACAAGCATTTTTGGACAACATTGAAGCAAGATTTCACCATTTTCGTGCTGTTTTAATAATTGTTGCATCAAGCTTCATCAATGGCAGTTGCTGATTTGAGCTATATCAAGAACAATTGAGCCTCGATCCTTCTTCCATTCATCTACCTGAACCTTGAGGATCATCTGTTTGCACCTTATCAAGCTTGAAAAGCACGATTCTAGTTCTGTCAATCTTTGAAGGTTAGATTTCGAATTCCACAATTCATGAAATTATGATGTGTTTGTTGTAGATCTTTGATTGTAGAACATGTTGAGCTTTGTACTTTTGATTTTCATCAAGAATTAAGAAAGATATGCTGAGTTTAAGATTGATGTGCAAAACTTATTTGGTTCGATCCGTGCATGTTGTTGAGAATTAGGATAAATCGTGTTTAGATTAGTGATGAGCATGCTAAGACGAAGCTATTGGTGTTTTGTTTGTTGATTTCTGAGACATTTGTTCATCGCCTGGAATTTTGATGAAGAACGTATGAACTGATGATGAACCCTAAGTTTTCATTTTCCAGACTTCGTTTGATCTTATGAAGCGCATGTTGCATGTATTTTGTTGTTTTTCGCCCATGCACCAGTCACACCATGCCACGTACTCTAAATGAAACGACGCGTTTCAATGTAGCACGCTCAGTTTGAATAATAACATAGTTCGATCCTGGGCTCGGTCACTTTTCAAATGTTGCTTTGCCTTTTTCTTCATTTCATGTATCCATGTTCATATGGTTCATTCACATGTTTTTTTATTTTCTTCTTATTAAAAAATCATAACTCTAAAAATAATGATCCAAATCACATGAGATTTTTTGTGCAATGTTCTTCATGATGTCTTCTTTTTTATGATGATTTTTCCCATTTTGTACATACATTTTCATGTTAGGTCATTAACATTACATTGTCCACTGCATAGCATTGCATTGTCCATTTGCCTAGTGCAAGTCATCAGTCAAGACTGGTCAGGAGATCCAGTCAAGCAAGCAAGCAAGTGCAATTCTCTATTGAAGCAAAGCCCTAAGGTTGGTTCAACATGTTCATATGACCTAGGGACCATTTTGAAGTGGTTTGGCCAAAGGTTGGATGTTCAGAAGTCATCAGTCAATGATCAATTCATCTGAAACCCTAGAAAGTCAACCAAAGTCAACTGTGCATGAAATCATGGATTTGAAGGTGGGAGATGGTTAGAGAGGCCTCATTCATGTCCATACAAGTCTCATTTGACATGTCAAAGATCAACATTGAAGAATTTGAGGTCAAATGAAAAGTTTCCAAAAATAGTAAGTGACCTGTAATTTGAAATTGCCAAAAATGGAAAGGTCTTCTCCTCAAGATTACATGTCCAAGGAAGCTTCAAATGAATTTTTTTGCCCAACATGAAAGTTGAAGATCTTGCTCTCCTCTTTCCAAAAAGTCCAAGAACATGAATTTCCCATGTGTGGTTGAGAAGTTATGGATCAATCTTTGCCAAGAAGATTTGAAGTTCAAAAGGGGATAACTTTCACACCACAAGGCCAAATGGAGTGGGATTTTTTGTAACATTCTTGTTTTAACATGCTCTATCCAAATCATTCATCACATTTCATCAATTCACATCACAAAAATATTGCATTTTTCACTTGAATTTAATTTGAATTTTGGAGGGAAAAGTCTATTTTGAAAAATAAGCATTTTCCACACATGGTTTCATTGGCATTTGGTTAAAAATGATGTTTCAAGGTGAATTAACACATGATTCGTGCACTGTAGCAACATTTTTCATGCATGCAAGGTGAATTACCAAATTTGCATTACACTTGCATTTCCACTAATCCTTTGGCTAATTGAGATTAGGAGAATGATTAGTGCATCATATATATAGACTAATCCTAACAGAAAACAGATTAACATTTTCATTTTTACTCAGATCTAGATCAAATTGCATAATTGCACAAACTTTTTCTCTCAACTTTTCTTCAAAAATCTTCAAAAACCTTGCATAGTTCTTGATCTATCCATCATCCACAAGCATTTTTGGACAACATTGAAGCAAGATTTCACCATTTTCGTGCTGTTTTAATAATTGTTGCATCAAGCTTCATCAATGGCAGTTGCTGATTTGAGCTATATCAAGAACAATTGAGCCTCGATCCTTCTTCCATTCATCTACCTGAACCTTGAGGATCATCTGTTTGCACCTTATCAAGCTTGAAAAGCACGATTCTAGTTCTGTCAATCTTTGAAGGTTAGATTACGAATTCCACAATTCATGAAATTATGATGTGTTTGTTGTAGATCTTTGATTGTAGAACATGTTGAGCTTTGTACTTTTGATTTTCATCAAGAATTAAGAAAGATATGTTGAGTTTAAGATTGATGTGCAAAACTTATTTGGTTCGATCCGTGCATGTTGTTGAGAATTAGGATAAATCGTGTTTAGATTAGTGATGAGCATGCTAAGACGAAGCTATTGGTGTTTTGTTTGTTGATTTCTGAGACATTTGTTCATCGCCTGGAATTTTGATGAAGAACGTATGAACTGATGATGAACCCTAAGTTTTCATTTTCCAGACTTCGTTTGATCTTGTGAAGCGCATGTTGCATGTATTTTGTTGTTTTTCGCCCATGCACCAGTCACACCATGCCACGTACTCTAAATGAAACGACGCGTTTCAATGTAGCACGCTCAGTTTGAATAATAACATAGTTCGATCCTGGGCTCGGTCACTTTTCAAATGTTGCTTTGCCTTTTTCTTCATTTCATGTATCCATGTTCATATGCTTCATTCACATGTTTTTTTATTTTCTCCTTATTAAAAAATCATAACTCTAAAAATAATGATCCAAATCACATGAGATTTTTTGTGCAATGTTCTTCATGATGTCTTCTTTTTTATGATGATTTTTCCCATTTTGTACATACATTTTCATGTTAGGTCATTAACATTACATTGTCCACTGCATAGCATTGCATTGTCCATTTGCCTAGTGCAAGTCATCAGTCAAGACTGGTCAGGAGATCCAGTCAAGCAAGCAAGCAAGTGCAATTCTCTATTGAAGCAAAGCCCTAAGGTTGGTTCAACATGTTCATATGACCTAGGGACCATTTTGAAGTGGTTTGGCCAAAGGTTGGATGTTCAGAAGTCATCAGTCAATGATCAATTCATCTGAAACCCTAGAAAGTCAACCAAAGTCAACTGTGCATGAAATCATGGATTTGAAGGTGGGAGATGGTTAGAGAGGCCTCATTCATGTCCATACAAGTCTCATTTGACATGTCAAAGATCAACATTGAAGAATTTGAGGTCAAATGAAAAGTTTCCAAAAATAGTAAGTGACCTGTAATTTGAAATTGCCAAAAATGGAAAGGTCTTCTCCTCAAGATTACATGTCCAAGGAAGCTTCAAATGAATTTTTTTGCCCAACATGAAAGTTGAAGATCTTGCTCTCCCCTTTCCAAAAAGTCCAAGAACATGAATTTCCCATGTGTGGTTGAGAAGTTATGGATCAATCTTTGCCAAGAAGATTTGAAGTTCAAAAGGGGATAACTTTCACACCACAAGGCCAAATGGAGTGGGATTTTTTGTAACATTCTTGTTTTAACATGCTCTATCCAAATCATTCATCACATTTCATCAATTCACATCACAAAAATATTGCATTTTTCACTTGAATTTAATTTGAATTTTGGAGGGAAAAGTCTATTTTGAAAAATAAGCATTTTCCACACATGGTTTCATTGGCATTTGGTTAAAAATGATGTTTCAAGGTGAATTAACACATGATTCGTGCACTGTAGCAACATTTTTCATGCATGCAAGGTGAATTACCAAATTTGCATTACACTTGCATTTCCACTAATCCTTTGGCTAATTGAGATTAGGAGAATGATTAGTGCATCATATATATAGACTAATCCTAACAGAAAACAGATTAACATTTTCATTTTTACTCAGATCTAGATCAAATTGCATAATTGCACAAACTTTTTCTCTCAACTTTTCTTCAAAAATCTTCAAAAACCTTGCATAGTTCTTGATCTATCCATCATCCACAAGCATTTTTGGACAACATTGAAGCAAGATTTCACCATTTTCGTGCTGTTTTAATAATTGTTGCATCAAGCTTCATCAATGGCAGTTGCTGATTTGAGCTATATCAAGAACAATTGAGCCTCGATCCTTCTTCCATTCATCTACCTGAACCTTGAGGATCATCTGTTTGCACCTTATCAAGCTTGAAAAGCACGATTCTAGTTCTGTCAATCTTTGAAGGTTAGATTTCGAATTCCACAATTCATGAAATTATGATGTGTTTGTTGTAGATCTTTGATTGTAGAACATGTTGAGCTTTGTACTTTTGATTTTCATCAAGAATTAAGAAAGATATGCTGAGTTTAAGATTGATGTGCAAAACTTATTTGGTTCGATCCGTGCATGTTGTTGAGAATTAGGATAAATCGTGTTTAGATTAGTGATGAGCATGCTAAGACGAAGCTATTGGTGTTTTGTTTGTTGATTTCTGAGACATTTGTTCATCGCCTGGAATTTTGATGAAGAACGTATGAACTGATGATGAACCCTAAGTTTTCATTTTCCAGACTTCGTTTGATCTTGTGAAGCGCATGTTGCATGTATTTTGTTGTTTTTCGCCCATGCACCAGTCACACCATGCCACGTACTCTAAATGAAACGACGCGTTTCAATGTAGCACGCTCAGTTTGAATAATAACATAGTTCGATCCTGGGCTCGGTCACTTTTCAAATGTTGCTTTGCCTTTTTCTTCATTTCATGTATCCATGTTCATATGCTTCATTCACATGTGTTTTTATTTTCTCCTTATTAAAAAATCATAACTCTAAAAATAATGATCCAAATCACATGAGATTTTTTGTGCAATGTTCTTCATGATGTCTTCTTTTTTATGATGATTTTTCCCATTTTGTACATACATTTTCATGTTAGGTCATTAACATTACATTGTCCACTGCATAGCATTGCATTGTCCATTTGCCTAGTGCAAGTCATCAGTCAAGACTGGTCAGGAGATCCAGTCAAGCAAGCAAGCAAGTGCAATTCTCTATTGAAGCAAAGCCCTAAGGTTGGTTCAACATGTTCATATGACCTAGGGACCATTTTGAAGTGGTTTGGCCAAAGGTTGGATGTTCAGAAGTCATCAGTCAATGATCAATTCATCTGAAACCCTAGAAAGTCAACCAAAGTCAACTGTGCATGAAATCATGGATTTGAAGGTGGGAGATGGTTAGAGAGGCCTCATTCATGTCCATACAAGTCTCATTTGACATGTCAAAGATCAACATTGAAGAATTTGAGGTCAAATGAAAAGTTTCCAAAAATAGTAAGTGACCTGTAATTTGAAATTGCCAAAAATGGAAAGGTCTTCTCCTCAAGATTACATGTCCAAGGAAGCTTCAAATGAATTTTTTTGCCCAACATGAAAGTTGAAGATCTTGCTCTCCTCTTTCCAAAAAGTCCAAGAACATGAATTTCCCATGTGTGGTTGAGAAGTTATGGATCAATCTTTGCCAAGAAGATTTGAAGTTCAAAAGGGGATAACTTTCACACCACAAGGCCAAATGGAGTGGGATTTTTTGTAACATTCTTGTTTTAACATGCTCTATTCAAATCATTCATCACATTTCATCAATTCACATCACAAAAATATTGCATTTTTCACTTGAATTTAATTTGAATTTTGGAGGGAAAAGTCTATTTTGAAAAATAAGCATTTTCCACACATGGTTTCATTGGCATTTGGTTAAAAATGATGTTTCAAGGTGAATTAACACATGATTCATGCACTGTAGCAACATTTTTCATGCATGCAAGGTGAATTACCAAATTTGCATTACACTTGCATTTCCACTAATCCTTTGGCTAATTGAGATTAGGAGAATGATTAGTGCATCATATATATAGACTAATCCTAACAGAAAACAGATTAACATTTTCATTTTTACTCAGATCTAGATCAAATTGCATAATTGCACAAACTTTTTCTCTCAACTTTTCTTCAAAAATCTTCAAAAACCTTGCATAGTTCTTGATCTATCCATCATCCACAAGCATTTTTGGACAACATTGAAGCAAGATTTCACCATTTTCGTGCTGTTTTAATAATTGTTGCATCAAGCTTCATCAATGGCAGTTGCTGATTTGAGCTATATCAAGAACAATTGAGCCTCGATCCTTCTTCCATTCATCTACCTGAACCTTGAGGATCATCTGTTTGCACCTTATCAAGCTTGAAAAGCACGATTCTAGTTCTGTCAATCTTTGAAGGTTAGATTTCGAATTCCACAATTCATGAAATTATGATGTGTTTGTTGTAGATCTTTGATTGTAGAACATGTTGAGCTTTGTACTTTTGATTTTCATCAAGAATTAAGAAAGATATGCTGAGTTTAAGATTGATGTGCAAAACTTATTTGGTTCGATCCGTGCATGTTGTTGAGAATTAGGATAAATCGTGTTTAGATTAGTGATGAGCATGCTAAGACGAAGCTATTGGTGTTTTGTTTGTTGATTTCTGAGACATTTGTTCATCGCCTGGAATTTTGATGAAGAACGTATGAACTGATGATGAACCCTAAGTTTTCATTTTCCAGACTTCGTTTGATCTTGTGAAGCGCATGTTGCATGTATTTTGTTGTTTTTCGCCCATGCACCAGTCACACCATGCCACGTACTCTAAATGAAATGACGCGTTTCAATGTAGCACGCTCAGTTTGAATAATAACATAGTTCGATCCTGGGCTCGGTCACTTTTCAAATGTTGCTTTGCCTTTTTCTTCATTTCATGTATCCATGTTCATATGCTTCATTCACATGTTTTTTTATTTTCTCCTTATTAAAAAATCATAACTCTAAAAATAATGATCCAAATCACATGAGATTTTTTGTGCAATGTTCTTCATGATGTCTTCTTTTTTATGATGATTTTTCCAGAATTTGTGCACGGCTGAAAATGTTTTTGGCATGTCATTTCTTGCACCCTGCTTGCCTTTTCCTTCATGAAATAATGATGATTGATCCAATGAAGCTGAAAATTTGCATGTGTAAACTAGAGATCCTAATTGACATTTTGGCATTGCGTTTGCTATTTTTGCATTTCTGGTTTGTGAGATATGATCTGATCAATATAGGTGTGACAATGTGTGTCACACCATTTCTTGTCCAACTTGTGGATTTTCATTACCATGCCATATGAACTTAAATTAATCTGATTTTTTGCATGTTGATTCTTCTGGATGTTAAGTTTGATCATGATTTTTTTGTGGATTTTTTGAGTGCATTTCCAATTTGTTTGATATTTTCTTTTCTGATTGGTCAAGTTTGGACTTTTTGAGAGTCATGAACTTAGATGATTCGTGAAATTCTTGATGTTTGTCATATGGACTTGAAATTTTACACATGTATTCTAGACACTTTGGAGTTTGTCTTGGCTTTGGTTTGATGTCCATATCATGTTTGGATTCTGTTTTGTGCTTGTGTGAAGTTGATGTACGAATTTGTTTCTTGTATGAGCTTGTTTTGCCTTGCCTTGCCTTAGGGAACTTATTTGACATGCTTCCACTTATCCAAATGACTTGATTTTTGGTATGATGACCATGTGATGAATTCTGTTTAGCCATGATTTTTCTTGGAATTTATTGAATGTTTTTTGAGTTGATGAGGATTGATTCATTCTGTTTGCTTCAATGAGCTTTGAAATGCATGCCTTGCCATGTTTGCTTTATGAAATGAAATTGGTTGATGATATGAATGTGAGACCACTTGGATATTGTTCTTGATTGGTTTAATTTGATTCATGTAAATTTTCATGTTCTGTTTTGAATTATTTCTCCCTCTTTGACCCTAGGCCATGTCCTAGTGGTTAGTGCTTATGTTTGAGTTGTGTTTTCAGGACAAGAAGCATATGGCCTTGAGGAGTGTGATTCATTTGCTCATTTGGATTGATATTTGATTGATGTTGATTAACATTAAGTTGTTTTGTAGGTGGATTAGCTCCTTTGAGTTGAGCTTGTGCTTTGCTTGATGCATTGCTTGTTGTCTGTTTGTACAGTTAACTGTTGACTTCTAGTCTGTCTGTTTGACTTTTTGAGTTGTGTACTGATTATGTTGGATTGTTTTCAGGTACCTTAGTTGCTATAGTTCATTGTGAACTTGCTTTTGCTTTGCTTGATAGCTTGAGCATTGAGGTATAATGTCTCTAACTTCATGTAGTCTGGAAGACCTGGCCTGTTATTTGATCAGGCACCTGTCTGAAGTCCTCCTTAAGAGGCAATGCTTGTGATTGTTTATTTTTGTCCCCAAGCAGGAAAAGACCTTTGATAAGGCAATTGGCAGATAAAAGAGATGTGCAATCCATCTCCTGCTACTCAGTTGAGTCATCCCTTTGCTCACACACCTTGTGTTGATGCATTGTGGATATTAACCCAAGATCCTTGTACAGTTGAGTCAGTCATATGTGTAGAAGGGTTCCCACTTTCTGAACCCACACATTCATTTGTCTGAAGCTCTCCCAGACCAGGGATAAGAGCTGTGAGGCACACCCCTCACTTCCTATTTCATCTGCTTCACCCTAACTCTCAATGTTAGGGTTAAGAGCTAACTTCACCCTGATACAGTGGCTTGTTTGTCGAGGTTGACATGACCCCTTGACTACAGCCTAACCCTTGTGTGAGCCCACTTTGTGTGTATATAGTCTGTGCTATTTGTGATTGTTTGCTTTGCCTGTGCTGATTAGGATAGCTTGCTTCCCGTGCAAGTTAGATAGCAACCTTAACTTAGGGATGATATGCATGATAACATCTAGGCTCGAGTCGTAGTCTCCCTAGTTGTGTCTCCCTTTGTAACTGATTAGGCTAGTCCTGTGTCCCTGCGTAGGGGAACTACGTCGCCCTGATCCTCATACCAGATGAGGTACGTAGGCAGGAGATGAGCTGATCTCTCCGGGCGCCCTTTTGTTTTGTTTGCGTGAGTTGTTTCTCCTTTTCTGGTTGGAGTCTGATGTAAGTCCAGCAATTGGCATTCGATTTCCAGTTTGCTTGTGTGGAGTCTGACATAAGTCCAGCGATTGGTAGTTGGTTTCCTGTGTGTGGGTTTGCCTGTTTTGTGTGGAGTTTGACGTAAGTCCAGCGATTGGCAGTCAATTTCCTGTGTGGTTTTGTTTGGCGTGCGTTAGCCGAGCTACGAGTGCTCTGATTCTTCTTTAGTCCGAGAAGATACGTATGCATAGGATGCGACATCCTAGCGAGCACGTTTTCCCCTAGTCCCGAACTACGTCGACTCTGATGTCTATGCCTGATAGACTACGTAGGCCCAGGATGCGATATCCTGCCGAGTTAGTTTCGTTTGTTTTCTTGTGTCTCTTTCAGCCAGTGTGCTTGTTTGTGAGCAGTGTTTTAGCAACCATATTCCTTCCTTTTGTGCGTGGATCCCGTCGAGTACGACGGATGCGTAGGGGTGCTAATACCTTCCCTTCGCATAACCGACTCCCGATCCCATTCTCTTTGGTCGCGAGACCATGTCTTTTCCAGGTTTACTTAGAGCGTTTCCTTTCCCTCTTTTGGGATAAATAACGCACGGTGGCGGCTCTGTTGTTTTGTTTTCCCGCCGGTTTTTCGCGTAATGCGACAATAGGTAATCAAATGGGCTCTTAACCACTGACATTGAACGTCAGGGTGAGCAGATCAAAAGGGTAATGAGGATAAGACCTCATAGCTCTTAATCCTGGACAGGGTGAGCTCATGACAAAAAGTGAGGATTCAGAAAGGTGGAACCCTCTCCACTGACTAACCGGACAAAAGATCTTGGGCTTTTGTTCTGAAGCGTCGACACGTAGTGTGAACATAAAGAACGACACACTGAATAACGGGGGATTGATTACTAATCCCTTTTATCCGTCAATTGCCTCTTCAGGGAGGTCTTTAGCACTGATGCCTCTTCTTGGAGGTCTTTGGGCACAAAAGTAAACAAACAAAAGAAAACATTGCCTCCTATTGAGGTCTTCCAGCTAAGAAAGCGGTAAAATGCGGGAAAGATAAAGGATCAAGAGATCTACCACACGGATAAAGATCCGAAGTAATAACAACTAAAGAAATAAGAAACCCAGAGATCTCTCGAGCTGGCACCATCAAAGAAAGCAAGTCAATACAGGTAATCGGAATAAATCTCCAAATGGTATCCCACAAATAATGTGGAATGCCAAGCAAGCTATCCTTTCAGGAGTCATGTGAGCCCTCACAAAAACTCAACAAACAGGTTAGAGTGACAAGATGGGGTGCAATCAAGAGTTTCCCTAAATCAAAATGTAACCACATGAATCATGCCATTAAAATTCACAAAAAGAGCTCACAAAAAGCAACCAAGTGTAGGAGGCCTAAACCTCTTGTCAAACACATGCATCAAAAGGGTATCAAAATTCAAAGTCAGGGGGCAAGGATCCACACATCAAGACATGACATACCTACTGATTGGAGAGATCGATTGAAATTGAGTTGCACCGTTGGCTTTGCAGAACAATCTCAGGGTTTATATGAGAGGGAATTGGTTCTTTGCAGATGAGTTCCCTTCAGTCTCTGGAGGTTGCTCTGAACTCTGTTAGCTCTTCTCTCAGTATCTTTTTCCCAGGGTTTTTTGGGAGATGGAAGTCTAGAATTTATAACCTGATTTTTGTGGCTTTATGGGCTCAAATGAGAGAGGTCCAAGTCCAATATTTTTCTGTTATATTTTATTTATTTATTTATTTATTTATTTATTTTATTTTTTTATTTTTTTTATTTTTTATTTTCAAAACGCGTGGGCTTCGCCTAGCAAGCATAACAGTTCATGAACAAACTTTTGCTCCTTCAAGATTAACGTTTTGACTGATGAATAGACCCCATTTGAACATGTTGGAAGTATCTCAAGCCATTCCCTTGTGTTGATTGATCACCCAGATATGACCCACAAAGTGTCTTGGATGATATCAAAGCTTCTTGGATCTAATTCAGATTGACATGATGAAATGCAATGTGAAATGTTAAATGACCTAAAAATGAATGCATGAATGAGGGGTAAGACATAATCCCATGCTTCCAGGAAAAATGAAGGGTAAATTTTGAGGTATTACAACAGGGAACAAACATTAGACACTGCGGTGACACCTGCAAAACAAACAAGGGTTAGTATGCATGGTATGCGATGCACTGCTTATTCAATTTCAAGGCACCCCCCCTTAAAAAGGGAATACCCTACAAATGAATAAGCATGAGATGTTGGATGCAAATATGCAAATGATGTTATGCAATGCAAAGGCATGTCAATCAGGATTGCTGGATCCGCTTGAACATCTGTCGGGTTGCACTGTCTGAAGAGAAACCCACTGAAGAATATAATACAAGATCAAAGCTCTGCTCCAGAAAACCGGGTTGGTTAGAGGTTAAGGTTTCCTGAATTTAGCCCGCCCCTCACTGGTAGGTTCTAAGAACAGAAGTTCGTCAGCTTCGGCCCTTCAGTCGAGAATAATACGTTTACCACTGAAGGTTTGGCATTATTACGGGATAAAAGACCTCCACTGGCTCCCCTCAACAGGACATCCTAATAGCAAGTTCCCAGTCTCGGGGTCCTCGGATTGATCAGCGAGAATGCGCCCACCAGAGCTAACATAAACGCGTCTCGGAGGAGAGGCCTCGACTGAGTTCTCGGGAAATGGTCACCAGAGTCGACGATTTCTAAAGGAATATCATGTCGTTATGGAACACCCATAGGACAGAATATATCCAAAAGAAACCTCGTCTGGGTGTGGGTCTTCATGAACGACTTAACGTAGCAACACGCCACGCAAGCCTCATGACTATCCACTCTAAAACCTGTGTGTACACTCAAGCCTGGGTAATGGGCTTATCTCTCATAGAACATCCCATCCCAACAAACAGAACGAGCAGCAGAGCCAACAGATACAGCAAAGTAGGTAAATGCTGAAACATAAATAACTTTACAAAAGAAATAAACACCCAACAAACAAGAAACCTACAAAAGCTAGGAGGGACTCGCTTAGGGAAACAGGGTCCCCAGCAGAGTCGCCAGCTGTCGCAACCTGCGAAAAACACAATCGGCGAAAAAGGAAATGACAGAAGAGTCGCCACCGTGCGTTATTTATCCCAAAGGAGGGAAAGGAAACGCTCGAAGTAAACCTGGAAAAAGGAAAGGAAAAGACAAGGTCTCGCAACCAAATCTTGGGTTCGGGAGTCGATTATGCGAAGGGAAGGTATTAGCACCCCTACGCATCCGTAGTACTCTACGGGATCCATATTTGTTGTTCTTGTCTAAAGGGTGTGGGTTTATCTAATGTACTATTTATTAATAGGGGGTTAAAATAAAATGACTCGCACGGATGTCGCATCCACTGCATACGTATCTCATATGAATATGAGAATCAGAGTCTTCGTAGCTCGGCTACCTATGGGTTAAGGGGAAGTGTGCTCGCTAAGACATCGCGTCTTATGCCTTCGTATCTCATCTGGAATGAGAATCAGAGCAAGCCGTAGTTCGGCTAACTACGGGGTAAGGGTTGTGTTTTGGGGTGAACGACGTTACTACGCAATCTACCGGATACTCGACCTTTGGAGACTTACTCGCCTGTAGTAGAAGGAGTAAATGTGTTCTTAGGAGAAGAAAAATCAATGAGTTGTTTGTGTTTTAGGAATGTTCATGCAAAAAGGCAGTCCTAGACGAAGGAACCGCGCTACATTAACTGACATGCAAATGGGAGACTATACGAAGCCTAGCAATCCTATGAGGAGACGATCACATCATACAAAACAAACATGCATAAAGTAAACAAACAAAAGCAAACATTGCCTCCTATTGAGGTCTTCCAGTTAAGAAAGCAGTGAAAAGCGGGAAAAAGAAAGGGATCAAGAACTCTACCGCACGGATAAAGATCCGAAGCTACAGCAAATAAGGAAATAAGAAACTCGGGGATCTCTCAAGCTAGCATCATCAAAGAAAGCAAGTCAATACAGGTAATCGGAATAAACCTCCAGATGGTATCCCACAAATAAAGTGGAATACCAAGCAAGCTATCCCTGCAAGAGTATGTGAGCCTTCACAAAAAACTCAACAAACAGGTTAGAGTAACAGGATGGAATCAGGAGAAAACAATGCCATGGCAAGCACAAAACAGATTGGAGCAAACAGAAAGAACAGCTACTGTTGCGATCGCTGCTACGTCACTTAGCGAAGGCTTAGCGAAGCCTCGCTACAGGCTCGCCTAGCGATGGTGCTAGCGAACGCCTGCGGGTTTTGGGTTATTCATGGGTTACAGTATGATCTCAGAAACCCCAAACCCTATGGCACGCATTTCAAAAATTAAACGATAAACATTCAAGGCATTGTTTGCATATATACCCGTGGGTAAAACCTCACGATAATACCTCATACATTCAGAGTATTCAAATTAAACACATAAGGTAATGGGAATGGGGAAAACCTGATTGGAGAGATCGAACGGAATTGAATTGCCCGGTTGGGTTTGCAAAGCAGTGTTAGGGTTTACGTGAGATGGGGGCAAAAAAGTGTGTGAGTCAGAGTGAACTTTTTAGAGTTGTCTGGAGGCTGCTGTAGATTAGTTTCTAGGTCTATCCTTTTCTCTCTCTTCTTTCTCCCCTGGTTTTGTTTCACTGAAAATCTAGTATTTATAACCTGATTTTCATGACTTTGTGGGCTCAAAATGAAGGCAACTCAAGCCCAAAACTTTCTGTTACATTCTGAAAACGCGTGGGCTTCGCCTAGCGAAGGATCTGCTCGCCTAGCGAGCATGGCAGTTCCTTTCGCTAAGCGAACCACTCTGCTCGCCTAGCGAGCATGACAGCTCAGGAACAGATTTTTGCTCCTTCAAGATTAGCGCCTTGAATGATGAATAGACCCCATTTGAACCTGTTGGAAGTAACTCAAGTATTTCCCTTATGTTGACTGATCATCTAGATAGAAACCACAAAGTGTCTTGGATGATGTTCAAGCTTCTTGGATCTGATTCTGATTGACATGATGAAATGCAATATGAAATGTTAAATGACCTAAAAATGAATGCATGAATGAGGAGGGCAAATTTTGGGGTGTTACACTTACCTATGGATTAGCTTTGTTCCCTAACATTGACAGTTTTGTTGATGTTAATGCCATTAGACTTTTCTTAATTGGGAATCATGTGCCTACTTTGTTGGGTGATATGTATTTCTCTTTGCATCTAAGGAATTCTAAGGGTGGTGGAACTATTGTCTATTGCATTCCTCTTCTATACAAGTGGTTTATTTTGCACTTGCCTCAGACGCCTGCTTTTGTGGAGAACAAACAATGTCTAAGGTGGTCTCAGAGACTTATGTCTCTCACTAATGATGATATAGTTTGGTATGACCCATCTTTAAGCAGTTTGGAGATTATTGATAGTTGTGGTGAATTCTCTAATGTACCTCTCATTGGCACACAAGGAAGAATTAACTACAACCCTGCTTTGGCCCGTCGTCAACTTGGGTTCCCCTTGAGAGACAAACCTAATAACATGTTTTTAGAAGGTCTTTTCTATCAAGAGGGTAAAGATCCCCAACATTTGAAGCAGAAGATTGTGCATGCTTGGCATAATGTGCATAAGAAAGGAAGATCCGAGCTTAGTCCGCGCAATTGTGTAGCTTTGGAAGCTTACACTCTTTGGGTGAAGAAGAGAGCTTTGGAGTTGAAGATGCCTTATCCTTGTGAAAGACCTATGTCTATGGTTGTGGTTGAGCCATTAACTCTCCCTAACCAAGATGCAGAGGAGTTGGAAGACGCGCTCGTCAAGATGAAGCAAGAGAAGGATATGTGGGAAAAGTGTTTCCATACTTTGAGCAAGAAGCATGAAGAGTTGCAGTTGGACTCTAAGGACAAAATGCACTGATTGAGCTACTTGAAGACCGAGTGGCGAAGAGACAGAGAGAGCCAGAGGTTTCATCTTCTAGCATGCCTCAACCTTTCGTTGCTTGGAAGAAGATTGTTGACCAGCTTGTCCTCGAGAAGACTCGGATGAAGACTTCTTTTGAGACCGAGATCCATCACATTCGAAGGAAGTACGCGCCTTCAGTCAGATCTTCTGACATTGTTGTTAGGGATCCTTAGGATGACTAGTCTCCTTTTCTCTTGTATCTTTTTATTTTTGGTTTCCGAAATTGTACTCAGTGTAATCCTTCCAATTTATATAAATAAAAAGTGATTTTTTGGTCATGTCAAATTGTTGCAATTGCCACTTAAATATTATATATTTGCAAATGATATAGTAAGTTCCTTGGAAAAATAAAAATAATCAAGCATTGCATTTCATGCATCATTTGCATAAGCAGGTGTTTTCCAGGTGTCTGATTGGTGTTTCTTCTGTGCTTTAGCCAAGCTGACTCACCGGTACAACACCAGAGCCAATCATATGATAATTATGGAGCATCTAGAGCAAGAGAACAAAGAGCTGAAGGACGAGATCGCCCGACTTACTGCCATGATGGAGTCAGTTCTTGCTGCTCAAAGTCAAGCTTCTCCAACGCCTGCAACTCCTTCCGCGAGGACTATTATCTCAGAAGTGGTTACATCTACCGTGCCTGTTGTTGCCGCCCACTTCGCGCCAACTATGCCTGCCGGATTCCTGTGCGGAATGCCGTCTAACTTTGTGCCCGAAGGCTTTGCGCCTGCTTTTGCTTCCATGTCGGTGTAGCACCTCGAATTTGCACCTGCCTTTTGTACATACATTCTCATATTAGGTCATTAACATAACATAGTCCATTGCATAGCATTGCATTGTCCTTTGCCCAAGTGTAAGTCCTCTGACAAAATTAGGTCAAACTGGTCAGGAGATCAGTCAATCAAGCAAGCAAGTGCATTTCTCAAGGAGGCAAGGCCCTAGGGTTGGTACAACATGTTCACATGACTTAGGGTCCTTTTGAAGTGATTTGGTCAAGGATTGGGTGCTCAGAAGTCATCAGTCATTGTTCAGTCTACCAGAAACCCTAGAAAGTCAACTATGGTCAACTGTGGTCAACTGTGCCTAATTTTATAGATTTGAAGGTGGGAGATGGTTTGAAAGGCTTCATTCATGTTCATATAAGTCTCATTTGTCATTTCAAAGATCAAGATTGGAGAATTTGAAGTCAGACAAAGAGTTTCCTAAAATAGTAAGTTGACCTGTAATTGGAAATTGCCAAAAATGGAAAGTTTTTCTCCTCAAATTTACATCATCATACAAGCTTCAAATGAAATTTTGTCCAACATGAAAGTTGAAGATCTTGTTCTCACCTTTCCAAAAAGTCCAAGAACACTCATTTCTCATTTGTGGTTGGCAAGTTATGATCAAATCATTTTCAGAAAATGTTGAACTTTAAAGTGGCATATCTTCCAAACCATTTGGCCAAATTGAGTGAGGTTTTTTGCTACAAGTCATATTTGATATGCTCTATCCAAATCCTTCATCACAATTCACCAAAAATCATCCAATCAAAATGGCCTTTTTCAAGTGGTTTGAATTAAAAAGGGGAGAGTTGAAAAATGGACTTTCAAATTAACCATTGCCTACACTTTTTACCTATTGCCAATGTTCAGAAACTACAATTGGGGTGTGCCTAAGCCCATTTTCGTGCAGTAGCATGCACCCCCCATGCATAATGATTGGATTTAGCAATTTGCACATATTGGTCATTTTCACTAATTGGCAAAGTTTGGCTTAAGGTTGATTAGTGGAATGGATTAACAGTTGGTACATATACATAATCAAAACAGAAAACACTAAGCATTCACAAAAAAACTCAGATCTAGATCTGAAAAAGAGACACTCTCCCTTTTCTTCATCTCAATTTTTCTGAAAAAATCCCCAAAGAGTTTGTGCCATTGCTCATAGATTCATCATTTACTATCATTTTGGAAGCTTTTGCAAGCATAGTTTCGCAGCTGTTGAACAATTTTCAAGCACTGTTCCATCGAACCTCTTCCATGGCAGTTCGAATTTGGAGCATCACCAAGCAAGTTTGAGCTTTCAATACTCCTCCATTCATCATCTGGAACTTGAAGGTGCATCTGTTTCGACTTGTTGTGACCAAATAACCACTGTTCCATACTACTCTTCAAAATCAGGTAAAATTCGAATCACACCATTGTTGAAATCGTGCTATGCTTATTAAAGATCTTGCCATGCTGAATACAATGAGCTTTAAATCGTGAGAAATGGTTAAGTATTGAGAGAGAAACATGGAATTAAAGTTTGGTTGTCAAATGTGTTCTTGCTTATTTCTTTCTTGTTAGCTTGAATTAGTGAAAATAAGCTTTGGATTGTTGATGCACACTGTGAGATGAACACATTGGTATATAGATTGTTGATTTTGGTCACAAGTTGTTCTTGCTGGAAAAAAATGATGATGAACGCGTTAGAACCCTAAATTTCCCATGCCATATGCGTGTTTGATCTTTGGAAGTGAAGTCTGCATGTGATTTGCCCGTTTCCGCCCCATGAAGCGAATAGCTGCGTGCCACCTCACTAAGTGAAACGCGGTGTTTCACTTAGTGAGTCCCATATTTACATTTTTTCCACGGCCGTGTTTTAATGTTTAATCATTTCATTTCATTTTTCAATTATTATTTCATTTGGTTTGGCAAACTTAGAAAATTCATAAGTTCTTCAATTTTAATCCAAATTTGATGGGATTTTTTGTGAAATGCTCCTCTTGACCTCTAGTTTATTATGCTGTTTTTTCCAGATTTTTTGCACGTGTGAATTTTTAAATGTGCTAGGGTTTGTTCATGTGTGTCCATTTTGTGTATGCATTGCCAATTTGCTTGTGAAATGATGATACTTTCTCCAATGCCTCTCAAATTTTTTGTGCTTAAACTAGACATGTACATGGTGATTTTGGTATAGAGTTTGTAATTTTATCACTGCTGGTTGTGGAGATATGATTTTTTGAATAGGGGTGTGACAATTTGTGTCACACCATGCATGTCCAACTTCATGATTTTAATTACCATGCTTATGGAACTCAAAATGGTCTAGATTTTTGCATGAGGACACTTGTGCATGTTTAGAATGTGTGTGAAGTTTTCTGGAATTTTTGAATTCATTTCCTATTTGTTTGATAATTTCTCCCCTGTTTGACCAAATTGTTGACCTCTTGTGACACATGATGTTATTTGATTTGTGAAATTCTAATGCTTAATTGGATGGACTTGAAATTTGATATGTGAAATGTAGACATCTTAAAGTTTGTCATGGTTTTAGTCCCATTCATTTATCATGTTTTATCACTGTTTTATGATTAATTGAAGTTGGTGCGTGTTTTGATGCTTTGTATGAGTTTGTTTAAGCTTGCTTTGACTTTCTGATTTTCATTGACCTACTTCCCTTGATCCCAATGAGCTGAAATTTGGTATGCTTATCATGTTATGGATGATGATTGATCATGAATTATTTGAAGATTTTTTGAAATGTTTGTGATTGGATTTGAGTTGAATCATTCTGTTGACTTCTATGAGCTCTTATATGACATGCTTTGACCTATTTTGATCATGAAATGATATTGATGAATGATATGAACATGGGACCAATTGGGTTTGATTTCTAATTGTTTGATCTTGATTTTGGATAAGTTTCATGTTCTGTTTTGATGATTTGATCTCATTTTGACCCTAGTCTTGGACTAGTGGTTTGTGCTCTCACTTTTGAGTTGTGTTTCAGGTTGATAGTACAAATGCTTATGCTTGATGGTGTGCCTCATTTGGAGTCGCTTTCTTGATTGTTTATGACTAGTCATTGGTTTGTTTTGTAGGTTTTAAAACTTGGTCTTGTGCCTTAAAGCTTGCACCTTTGTGCATTGACTTGTGTTTGACTGTGTATAATTAACTGTTAACCATTTGCTGTTTAATGTTGGTTTGTCTGAGTACTGATTGTATTTGATTGATTTCAGGTACATTAGTTGCTTTAGTTCTATTGAGAGCTTGCTTTGCTTTGCTTAAAAGCATTTGCATTGAGGTATAATATTCTAACTCCATGTAGTCTGGAAGACCTGGCCTGTTACTTGGCCAGGCACCTGTCTGAAGTCCTCCTTAAGAGGCAATGTTTGTGTTTGTTTACATTTGTCCTTGTACATATTCAAAGACCTCCTAAGTGAAGAGGCATTGGCAGATATAAGGGATGTGCAATCCATCCCCTGCTATTCTGTGTGTCATCTGCTTTGCTCACACCACTGTGTTGAGGCATTGCAGATATTAACCCAAGATCATTGTACATTGAGTCAGTGTCATATGTGTAGAAGGGTTCCCACATTCTGAACCCACACATTCTTGTCTTAAGCTCTCCCAGGCCAGGGATAAGAGCTGTGAAGTCTCATCTTCACTCACCTTTCATCAGCTTCACCCTAACTCTCAATGTTAGGGTTAAGAGCTAACATTACCCTATTACAGTGGTTTGTTTGTTGAGGTTGATATGACCCCTCGACTAAAACCTAACCTTGATTGAGCCCATTTGATTGCATATAGGGTGTGCCATTTGTGCTTGTGTGTTTGCTTTAGCTTGCTTCCCGTGCAAGATAGGTTTGGTTTGGCTTGCTTCCCGTGCAAGTCATGTTTAGGATAGGCTTGCTCCTTGTGCAAGTTAGCTAGAAACCTTAACTTAGGGATGAATTTGCATGATAACATCTAGGCTCGAGTCGTAGTCTCCCTAGTTGTGTCTCCCTCTGTTATCTGGTTAGGCTAGTCCTGTGTCCCTGCGTAGGGGAACTACGTCGCCCTGATCCTCATACCAGATGAGGTACATAGGCAGGAGATGAGCAGATCTCTCCGGGCGCCTGTTTTGTTTTGTTTTGCATGTGTCAGGAGATGGATGTAAGCCCAGCGATTGGCATTCCGTATCCTAGTGTTTGTTGTGTGCTTGGAGTCCGGTATAAGTCCATCAAGTGGCATCTGGTTTCCAGTGTGGGTGTGTTTTGGTTCGGATGCTGATGTAAGTCCAGTGATTGGCATTCGGGCTCCACGTTTGCCTTTTCCTGTGTCTGTTTGGTGTGCGTGTCAGCCGAGCTACGAATGCTCTGATTCTTCTTCGTCCAAGAAGATACGTATGCATAGGATGCGACATCCTAGCGAGCATGTGTTTTCCCCAGTCCGAACTACTTTGACTCTGATGTCTATGCCTGATAGACTAAGTAGGACCAGGATGCGATATCCTGCCGAGTCAGTCTTGTTTGTTTTCTTGTGTCTCTTTCAGCCAGTATCTGTGTGTGTGTGAGCAGTGTTTTAGCAACCATTTTCCTTCTTATTGTGCGTGGATCCCGTCGAGTACGACGGATGCGTAGGGGTGCTAATACCTTCCCTTCGCATAACCGACTCCCGATCCCATTCTCTTTGGTCGCGAGACCATGCTTTTTCCAGGTTTACTCTGAGCGTTTCCTTTCCCTCTTTTGGGATAAATAACGCACGGTGGCGGCTCTGTTGTTCTTGTTTTCCCGCCGGTTTTTTCGCGTAATGCGACAGCTGGCGACTCTGTTGGGGAAAATTAGAGAAGTTGACCTGTGCTGGTCCGTCTTCCCTAAGCGAGTCTCTCCTAGCGCTCTCTAGGTTAGAGTTTTGGTTGCTGTTTGTTGTTATTTATTGCATTCATTATTTATTGTTTGCATTCATTTTTTGTTGTTTGCATTTATGTTTGCACTTATGTTTGCATTCATTCACATTCATTGTTTATCTGGCTGGCTGGTTGTTTGTTTCTCTCTGTTGGGGTGGGAGTTACTTGAGGTAAAAGGCCCAATACCCAGGCCATGAGTGAAATCTAGGATGCTTAGGAATAGAGTGATTCATGGGAAGCGGGTAGTATTGCGCCACTTAGCAGAACATTGATATCACGAGCAGTTCAGACCCTGGTGGGATATTGTCGTTACATACTTCAGGTGTGTATATGATGATATTCTGCGAAAGGTTATTTATGTTGCGTTTCTCTCGACCTTACCCTGGCCTAGACGACACCCGTGAGTGGGGAGGGTTTGATCATTATTACAGGTACCGTTGGTGACTTGTGGTTCTGTTGGTGACTTTGGGTTCAGACGACAGTTCTTAGTTGACTTTGGGTTTCAAATGGATTTGGGGTTCTGAGTTTAAACCGAAGCTTCGACCTTGTGTTCAGAGATGCACGGCCAGCCAGTTGTGTCTGCATCATGTGCATCATAGCATATTTATTTTCAAAAGATACGCAATAAAAAAAAAGAAAAAAAAAGAAAAAAAAACTAATCTCTGCATGCATATCATTTCTCGGGTACATTCCAGAGCTTGTTCACTGATAGAGATGGCAACAGCCCCAGAGCCGAAGCGGAAGACTTGTTCCTACAGCTTTCATCGTGAGCCGTTGACTTCATTGATCAAGTTGAGTAGCCTGATAACCAGTGGTAGCCAGAAGGGGTTTATTGACCAGTATGGGGATATTCTGACGCTGTTGAAGATGGTAGTCGATCCGGTGCCGTTGCAGACCCTTCTTCAGTTCTACGACCCAGAGCTTAGATGTTTCACTTTCCAAGATTATCAGTTGGCGCCTACTCTCGAGGAGTATTCTATTCTGTTGAGTGTCCCAATTCAGCATCAGGTTCCTTTCTTGGACGTACCGAAGGAAGTTGATTGCAGAATTGTTGCCAGAGCTCTCCAATTGAGTGTCAAAGAGGTCTGTGATAATTGGAAGCCCAGTGGGGATGTTGTGGGTCTGCCGTTGAAGTTTCTGCTGAGAGTTGCCAGAGGAGAAGCAGAAAAAGGGAATTGGGAAGCTTTTCATGCCCAGCTTGCTGTTATGATCTATGGGATCGTCCTATTCCCGAGCATGCCCAATTTTGTTGATTATGCTGCGGTCTGTATTTTCATAGGAGGGAATCCAGTTCCCACTCTGTTAGCTGACACTCACTATGCTATTCACAGTAGGCATGGTAAGGGTGGAGCTATCAGATGCTGTCTACCTCTCTTGCTCAGATGGTTCATGTCTCTTCTGCCAGCCAGTGGACCCTTTGTGGATGCTCAGAGCACTCATAAGTGGACTCAGAGGGTCATGTCGCTTACCTCCTATGATATCAGATGGCAATCTTACCGAATGGATGTTCGGGATGTTGTTATGAGTTGTGGAGAGTTCCGGAACGTGCCACTCGTGGGGACCAGAGGTTGCATAAATTATAATCCAGTTCTCTCTCTTCGTCAGTTAGGGTGACCCGGCTAGATTGGAGCAGATAGGAAGAGCTTGGAAGACTATTGATGTGAAGGATGGATCTGTCTTAGGGAAGAAGTTTGCCATTGCCATGCCTGATTACACTGATTGGGTAAAGAAGAGAGTGGAAATTTTGTTGCTACCCTACGATAGGATGGAGCCGTTGCAGGAGCAACCACCTTTGATCCTTGCTGAGAGTGTGCCTGCTGAGCACTACAAGCAAGCCCTGATGGAGAATCGCCGGTTGAGAGAGAAGGAGCAAGATACCCAGATAGAGCTCTACAAAGCCAAGGCTGATGGGTTAAACTTGGCTCATCAACTCAGAGGAGTGCAGAGAGAAGATGCTAACAGATTGAGAAGCAAGAAAAGATCCTACGAAGAGATGGAATCCATGTTAGATGCAGAACATCGGGAATGTTTGAGGCTGCAGAAAGCTGAAGCCAGCTATCAGAAGAAGATCAGAGACTTGGAGAAGCAACTCAGAGACAAAGACATCCAGTTGAAGAAAGAGGTAGATTTGAGGCGGACATCAGAGGAATACCTTGGAGGAGAAGTTATGGAGCTTAGAAGACAATTGAAGGAGAAGATCACCCCTCTACCAGAATGTTCAGAATGCACCATGTTGATAGACCAGTGCCAGTACCTAAAGACTCTCATTCCGGAAGACCGTTTGTCTTAGCTTGTATTCTTTGATGTCTATGTTGAGAATCACCTCCAGGCTTGTTGGATGGGATTCATTGTTGTACTCCGTTTATTCGAATATTTGTTGACCTGGTTGTATGATCTTATTACTCTTATTTATAGATAAGGTTGTTGGTGTTTCCTGTTGTTCTCATTTACCTTGTATTTTGTTGTTCCCTTATTGCTGCAGGTTGCCATCTTTTGAGGACGAGTCAGGCTCTTTGAATGCTTGAGAAATGAGCATATCATGTGCATCATACGCATCATTAACATCATACTCATGTCATTTTTGCATAAGAGGTGTTCTTGTTCGTGACTTCTCACTTTGGTTCCTGTGTTCAGGCAGGATAGCTGATCAAAGACCGCACCGGTACTCAACGAGACTCAACCATCAAAGGAACATGGATCAGGTGCAAGCTGAGATAGCAGAGATGAGGGCTAACATGGCCCAGTTCATGCATATGATGCAAGGGGTTGCACAAGGACAAGAAGAACTCCGAGCTCTAGTTCAGAGGCAAGAAGCTGTAATTCCACCGCCCAACCAAGCCCTGCCAGAGGGAGGCCCGATCAATGACAACCCTACTGCGGCTGTGCCCATCAACAACTATGCTGTAGGGGACGAACTAAGAGGTATTCGAGTCAACGGTCAGCCGATTGCTCCAGAGACCGCCAATGCCAGAGTAGTCTGTGCTCCGGCCCGTAATCAGGCTCCGATGGTGGACAGACAAGAGGATATCTTCACTATGCTCAGTGAAGACGAAGACGTTCTGGGAAGGGTTGATGAGAGAGACCGTAAAGTTGATGCCCTCGCTGAGAAAATCCGGGCTATGGAGTGTCAAAATTCTCTCGGTTTTGACGTAACTAATATGGGGTTAGTGGAAGGCTTGAGAATCCCGTATAAGTTCAAAGCACCGTCCTTCGACAAATACAACGGCACTTCTTGCCCTCGCACTCATGTGCAGGCATACTATCGAAAGATCTCGGCGTATACTGACGACGAGAAAATGTGGATGTACTTTTTCCAAGATAGCCTATCTGGGGCGTCTTTGGACTGGTACATGGAGTTAAAAAGAGATTCGATCAGATGCTGGAGGGATTTGGGAGAAGCTTTCCTCAGACAATACAAACATAACATGGATATGGCACCTAGCCGGACTCAGCTGCAGAGTCTGTGCCAGAAAAACAACGAAAGCTTCAAAGAGTACGCCCAGAGATGGCGTGAGCTTGCTGCGAGAGTTCAACCCCCTATGCTGGAAAGGGAGTTGACAGACATGTTCATCGGTACTCTTCAAGGTGTATTTATGGACCGGATGGGGAGTTGCCCATTCGGTAGTTTTTCTGATGTCGTCATCTGTGGTGAGAGAACTGAAAGTCTGATCAAGGCCGGCAAAATTCAAGATGTGGGTTCTTCTTCGTCATCAAAGAAACCTCTCTCTGGGGCACCTCGCCGTAGAGAAGGCGAAACCAATGTTGTACAACACCGAGGGAATGTGTACAGAGGAAATGTGAATAGAGATCAGTATCGCCAGGTTGCTGCAGTGACCATTCCTGCACCTCAACCTCGTCAACAACAACAAAGAGTTCAACAACCGCAACAACAACAACAACAGCAACAACGTCTGTATCAGCCCAGACAAAGGATGCCTGATCGATGTTTTGATCCGTTACCAATGTCGTACGCCGAACTGTTACCCGAACTACTCAGGTTGGGGTTTGTTGAGTTGCGTACAATGGCTCCACCAACAGTATTGCCTCCTGGATACGACGCCAACGTCCGTTGTGACTTTCACTCCGGGGCACCAGGGCACCATACTGAAAAATGCCGGGCTTTCCAGCACAAAGTCCAAGATTTGATCGATTCCAAGGCGATCAACTTCTCTCCGGTACCCAACGTTGTGAACAATCCTATGCCTCAGCATGGTGGGCATAGGGTAAACAATATTGAAGGGGAAGCTGAAGATCTGGTTGCTAGTATTGATGATGTTCAGACTCATCTGTTGGTGGTAAAGGGCCGTCTGCTGAATGGGGGTGTCTACCCGGGTTGTGATGAGGGCTGTTTTGGTTGTGCCGAAGCTGATAATGGTTGTGACCAGTTGAGGGCTGGTATTCAAAAGCTGATTGACGAGGGTTGTGTTCAGTTCAGTCAGGCTGTCAGAGATATTGGGTCAGTGTCAACTGTTACCATCTACTTTAAACCGTCTGAAGGACGAGGTCAAAGGGTTGTTAGTGCGCCTGCAAATAGTGGTACCCCAGTTACCATTTCTGCTCCGGTAACCATCAATGCTCCAACTACTATCGTGGCATCTGGAAGAAGACCAGTTGAGAATAGTAGGGTTGTGCCATGGAGGTATGACAACGCCTACCGCAGCAACAGAAGGGCTGATAATCAGACGAGGCCAGTAAGTCAAGCGCCTGTGACGATCAGTGCACCCAGTAGAACTCCGGCCGTTGTAAGTCCAGTTGTGGACAATGTTGGTGGTCCGGGCGGTTTTACTAGAAGCGGACGACTGTTTGCGCCTCAACCGTTGAGGGATGCCAATGCTGAGGCATCTGCTAGATCGAAGGGCAAACAAGTCGTGGTTGACGAGGAACCGGCTCAGAAGGAGGCTGAGGGTTCATTTGAACAGGACGCAGAAGAGTTCATGAAAATCATAAAGAAGAGTGATTATAAGATCGTCGATCAACTTAATCAGACTCCGTCCAAGATTTCCATACTTTCTTTGCTGTTGTGCTCTGAGGCACATCGCAACACCTTGTTGAAGATGCTGAACATGGCGTATGTACCTCAAGAGATTTCTGTCAATCAACTGGAGGGTGTAATGGCCAATGTGAGCACCAGGCACGGTGTAGGATTCACTGACTTGGACCTAACGCCCGAGGGTCGCAATCACAACAAAGCCTTGCACATCACCATGGAATGCAAGGGGGCAGTGCTGTCTCACGTATTGGTAGACACCGGGTCGTCGTTGAATGTCTTACCGAAGCAGATTCTGAAGAAGATTGATGTTGAAGGAGTTGTGCTCACTCCTAGTGACCTTATTGTGCGTGCATTTGATGGATCCAAACGTTCTGTGTTTGGTGAAGTTACATTGCCGGTGAAGATAGGTCCCGAGGTCTTCGACATCATTTTTTATGTTATGGACATTCAACCCGCCTACAGCTATCTGTTGGGGCGTCCGTGGATTCACGCAGCAGGAGCAGTCTCGTCAACTCTCCACCAAAAACTCAAGTATGTCTGGAACGGCCAAATTGTGACCTGTGTGGCGAAGAAGAGATTCTGGTGAGTCACCTATCCTCGTTCAAGTATGTCGAGGTAGATGGCGAGATCCACGAAACATTATGCCAGGCGTTTGAAACTGTGGCTCTTGAGGGGGTGGCATGCGCTGATCAGAGGAAGCCGGGTGCTTCGATTGCTTCGTACAAGCAAGCCAAGGAGGTTGTTGATTCCAGCAAAGTTGAGGGCTGGGGCAAGATGGTAGACTTGCCTGTCAAGGAAGACAAATTCGGCATTGGTTATGAGCCTCTCCAAGCAGAGCAGAGTGTACAGACGGGTCCAAGTACCTTCACCAGCGCTGGGCTGATGAATCATGGCGACGTCTTTGCAACCGGTAGCGAAGGCTGTGACAGCGACTGTGATTTAGACATCTGGGTTCGCCCGTGTGCCCCAGGGGAGTCTATCAACAACTGGACGGCTGAAGAAGTGGTTCAAGTTACTCTTCAGATAGAGTAATTTTCCTTTGTTTTGTCATTTTGCATGAAAACCCTACGTTCTGCCCAAGGCGTAGTGGTTCATTGTAGGGCCTCATCATGTTTTAATGATTATCATAAATAAAGGACGTTTTGCAATCAAATTTTGTGATCCCTGTCTTTCTATTTTTTGTTTTCACTTTTTCTAAAAAAACAATAAAAATGGCAATGTTTTTTGTTTTTTGTGACTTTTTTTGAACTCTTTTTCTAAAATAAGGCATTAACATGCAGAAGTGACCTTATGGCATCCACTATGAACAATCCTGTTATGGCTCAGTATGATTTTGATATTCCCATCTACCAAGCCGAAGAGGAGAGTGAGGAAGACTGTGAACTCCCTGCAGAATTGGTCAGACTGCTGAAGCAAGAGGAAAGGGTCATCCAACCTCATCAGGAGGAGTTGGAGGTTGTTAATCTGGGTACTGAGGACGCCAGAAGAGAGATCAAGATTGGGGCTGCTTTAGAGGACTCTGTCAAGAGGAGGCTGATTGAGATGCTGAGAGAATATGTGGAGATATTTGCCTGTTCATATCAAGATATGCCTGGTTTGGATACAAACATTGTGGTACATCGACTACCCCTCAGAGAAGAGTGTCCGTCAGTTAAGCAGAAGCTTCGCAGAACGAGTCCTGATATGGCTGTCAAGATCAAGGAAGAGGTTCAGAAGCAGTGGGATACGGGTTTTCTGGCTGTTACCAGTTATCCACCGTGGGTAGCCAACATCGTTCCTGTGCCGAAGAAGGATGGCAAAGTCAGAATGTGTGTCGATTACCGGGATTTGAACAGAGCGAGTCCGAAAGACGATTTCCCATTACCTCACATCGATGTATTGGTGGATAATACGGCTCAATCCTCGGTATTCTCTTTCATGGACGGTTTCTCGGGCTATAATCAGATCAAGATGGCGCCAGAGGACATGGAAAAGACGACATTCATTACACCTTGGGGCACGTTCTGCTATAAAGTGATGTCGTTTGGGTTGAAGAATGCCGGTGCTACCTATCAGAGGGCTATGACGACTCTCTTTCATGACATGATGCACAAAGAGATAGAAGTGTACGTGGATGATATGATTGCAAAGTCGCAGACAGAAGAGGAGCACCTGGCTAATTTGCAGAAGCTGTTTGACAGATTGGTCAAGTTCAAACTGAGGCTGAATCCAAACTAGTGTACGTTTGGGGTGAGATCAGGGAAGCTGTTAGGCTTCATTGTCAGTGAAAAAGGGATTGAGGTTGATCCAGCAAAAGTCAAAGTTATTCAAGAGATGCCTGAGCCGAAAACAGAAAAGCAAGTCTGTGGGTTTTTAGGGAGGTTGAACTACATATCAAGGTTCATATCTCACCTAACTGCCACGTGTGAACCAATTTTCAAACTGCTCAGAAAGAATCAAGCAATCAGGTGGAATGATGACTGTCAGAAGGCTTTTGACAAGATAAAAGAGTATTTACAGAAACCTCCAATCCTGATTCCTCCAGTTCCGGGGAGACCATTGATAATGTACCTGTCAGTAACCGAGAGTTCGATGGGGTGTGTATTGGGACAGCATGACGAGTCTGGTCGAAAAGAGCATGCCATATACTACCTTAGCAAAAAGTTTACCGACTGTGAAACAAGATATTCACTGCTCGAGAAAACTTGCTGTGCTTTGGCCTGGGCTGCTCGCCGACTGAGGCAGTATATGTTGAACCATACTACCTTGTTGATTTCTAAGATGGATCCAGTAAAGTACATCTTTGAGAAGCCGGCTCTCACCGGGCGCGTTGCTCGATGGCAGATGATTTTAACAGAATATGACATTCAGTACACGTCACAGAAGGCCATCAAGGGTAGTGTTTTGTCAGACTATCTCGCCGAGCAACCGATCGATGATTATCAGCCTATGATGTTTGAATTCCCTGATGAAGACATCATGTATCTTAAGATGAAAGATTGTGAAGAGCCTCTTGTCGAGGAAGGACCGGATCCTGATGACAAGTGGACACTGATGTTTGATGGGGCTGTGAATATGAATGGCAACGGTGTTGGGGCAGTGCTCATTAATCCCAAAGGTGCTCATATACCTTTCTCTGCCAGATTGACTTTTGACGTCACCAACAACAAAGCTGAGTATGAGGCTTGTATCATGGGGATAGAAGAAGCCATCGACCTGAGAATTAAGACTCTTGACATCTATGGAGATTCCGCTCTAGTGATCAATCAGGTCAATGGAGATTGGAATACAAACCAGCCACATTTGATTCCGTATAGAGATTACACCAGAAGAATACTGACGTTCTTCAAGAAGGTGAAGTTGTATCATGTCCCCCGGGACGAGAATCAGATGGCTGATGCTTTGGCTACTTTATCGTCCATGATCAAAGTTCATTGGTGGAATCATGTACCACATGTTGCAGTGAATCGACTCGAGAGGCCTGCGTATGTGTTTGCAGCCGAGTCTGTTGCGATTGATGAGAAGCCGTGGTACTATGATATCAAGAACTTCCTCAAGACTCAGGAGTATCCTGAAGGTGCGTCAAGGAATGATAAGAAGACCCTGAGAAGGCTAGCTGGAAGCTTTTACTTGAATCAGGATGATGTGTTGTACAAGAGGAACTTTGACATGGTCTTGCTCAGATGCGTGGATAGACACGAAGCATACATGTTGATGCAAGAAGTGCACGAGGGTTCGTTTGGTACCCATGCTGGTGGTCATGCAATGTCGAAGAAACTGTTGAGAGCCGGTTATTACTGGATGACTATGGAATCCGATTGCTTCAAGTATGCTCGGAAGTGCCATAAATGCCAGATCTATGCTGATAAGGTGCATGTACCACCAAGCCCGTTGAATGTCATGAACTCGCCTTGGCCGTTTGCCATGTGGGGCATTGACATGATTGGGAAGATTGAGCCTACTGCTTCCAATGGACATCGCTTCATCTTGGTTGCGATTGATTACTTCACCAAGTGGGTGGAAGCAGCTTCCTACGCTAATGTTACTAAACAAGTGGTTGCCCGGTTCATCAAGAAAGAAATCATTTGTCGTTATGGAGTTCCTGAGAGAATCATCACTGACAATGGTTCGAATCTCAATAACAAGATGATGAAAGAGCTTTGCAGAGATTTCAAGATCGAACATCACAATTCTTCTCTTTACAGACCGAAGATGAACGGTGCTGTAGAGGTGGCTAACAAGAATATTAAGAAGATTGTGCAGAAGATGGTCGTAACGTACAAGGATTGGCATGAGATGTTGCCTTTCGCCTTGCATGGGTAACGTACCTCAGTGCGTACGTCGACCGGGGCAACCCCGTACTCCCTTGTATATGGTATGGAAGCAGTCCTGCCTGTTGAAGTGGAGATCCCTTCTCTGAGGGTGTTGTTGGATGTCAAGCTGGACGAAGCCGAGTGGATTCGGACAAGGTTTAATGAGTTAAGCCTTATCGAAGAGAGGCGGCTAGCGGCTGTGTGCCATGGGCAGTTGTATCAGAGAAGGATGAAAAGAGCCTTTGATCAGAAAGTGCGTCCTCGGAGCTATCAGACTGGTGATCTGGTTTTGAAGAGGATCCTTCCTCCCGGTACAGATAACAGGGGCAAGTGGACTCCTAATTATGAAGGTCCATATGTTGTGAAGAAGGTCTTCTCCGGTGGAGCCTTGATGCTTACAACTATGGATGGTGAAGATTTTCCGTCCCCTGTTAACTCAGACATAGTCAAAAAATACTTCGCATAAGTTGACCCGCTGGACAAAAAGAATAAAAGAGTCCAGGCAAAAAAGGGCATCCCAGCGAACCAAAAAACAGAAAGAAAAGGTTCGGGCAAAAATTAGGGATAAAAATGAAAAGAATTTGTACACCCGGTAAGTCGAAAACCCGCAAGGGCGGCTTAGGCAAAAATGAGTATCCCGGTGGATTGAAAACCCGAAAGGGCGATCCAGCCAAAAGAGGGATTAGAGCGAAGACTATAGTCTGAGTTATCTGTACCTCATCGCGCTTCGTCAGCTGCCATCTCGAAAGATGTGATCGGTCCAGTCAGTCTTCTCAGAAAGCAAGGAAGTTGGGAGAAAAACTGATGATCTATGAGTTATAACAGAATTGGGAAATAGTGGATACCGTGTTCACATTTCCATTAGGATAGTTTATTTTTCCTTTTGTGCGCAATTACCTCTTTCTAGGAATTGCTTCCCAATGTATTTGCCTCTTCAGGCACATTTTCAATCAATAAAAGTCGTTATTCAGATAAATAGCTCTTTTGTTTTTATTTTTACTGTTTTGTTTGCAAAAACGTCCGAATTTTTGATAAACATTGCATATAAGAACATGAAGGCTAAAACAATAACGTGCAAAAGATCAAAACGTTTGAAAATCATTTTGAATGATGAGGACACTTGAGCGTATCTTGTCCATGTATCCCCTGGGGGAATTTGTTGTTCTGTTTTGCAGGTCGTCATCTGTGAGCATTCCCCAGCAGTTGTTTCCCAGAGCAGAGTTCATCCTACTCGTGGATTGGTTGGGCCTTCCCCAGTGAGGTTGCCGGTTTTGTCCATAGCAAGTTGCTTCATTACTCCCCAGCGAGTTGCTTTGTTTTCCCCTAGCGGAGTTGTATTGATGTTTTCTCAGTGCAGTCGTCCTGTGTATTCCCCGGCGGAGTATTCATCATTTTGCATCTTGCATGTAGTGATCATCGCATCCTCAAACGCGTAGCATTCCCATTCAATATGGAGCATTACGCCATAGAAAAATTCAAACATATGCATTCATGTGTTAACCCAACCAGACTGTATCCCCGGCAGAGGCGGATCATTTTGTTCAACATCGGTACGGCACGTCTGCTACATTTGTGCCTGACAGTATTCAGGATTGATATCCCCGCGGAGGTTTATTTCCTCACCCGTCGGTGATGGAAAGCTTGTTTCTCCCCAGTGAGACCCCAGCAAGTGTTTAGCCTTGCCTTGACGTACCTAAGATGTCATTCTTGTGATACCAGTAAGTGTCATGTCAGCACCCGCGTGTGTTCTTTCTTCGGATGTCGATAAACATCATCTTTCGATGTCGGTAAACATCAAGTCCCACCACAGTCATCGGTAAATGTCTGGTCGTTTTTTTGATGTCGGTAAACATCATCTTTCGATGTCGGTAAACATCAAGTCTCATCCCAGTCATCGGTAAATGTCTGGTCGCCTTTGTTTGATGTCGGTAAACATCATCTTTCGATGTCGGTAAACGTCGAGTTTTTTCCAGTCATCAGTAAATGTCTGGTAATTCCCCAGCTAAAGATCCCCAGTAGAGTCGTCGGTGAACGTCCTGTCTGGTTTCCTGTTACAAGTATTTGTTTTTACTTCCCCGGTAAAGTGTTCACCTCTCTGTTGGTGTCGATAAACATAGTCTCACCCCCCCCAGTCATCGGTAAATGTCTGGTCGTTTTTGGATGTCGATAAACATCATCTTTCGATGTCGGTAAACATCGAGTCTCATCCCAGTCATCGGTAAATGTCTGGTCGTGCGTTAATTTCTTGTTGATACAATCGAGATCCCCAAGAGTCGTCGGTAAACGTCTTGTCTGATTCCATTACAAATATATCTTTTTCCTCCCCCAAGTGGAGACGCCATCGGTAAATGGCCCCGTTTGCTTCGATATCGGTAAATATCGAGTCCCCAGTTGGAGCAGCCATCGGTAAATGGTCTTGTTGAAGTTAATATCGGTAAATATCAAGTTTCCAGTATTTAGCCATTGGTAAATGGTTTCGCTTTCCTGAAGTTGTTGTGCAGTCGTCATCGGTAAATGACTTGGCTTTCCTTTGTATCATATCCCGCCATGTGCAAATTTCTACGGTTCTTTGGTATTCAATCCCTGTGTACCTTGAAAGTCTGACAGCCGTTGCTCTCATCTGTTTAGGTTCCCAGCTGATTGAATAGGGGCAGCTGTAGCACCTCAAATTTGCACCTGCCTTTTGTACATACATTCTCATATTAGGTCATTAACATAACATAGTCCATTGCATAGCATTGCATTGTCCTTTGCCCAAGTGCAAGTCCTCTGACAAAATTAGGTCAAACTGGTCAGGAGATCAGTCAATCAAGCAAGCAAGTGCATTTCTCAAGGAGGCAAGGCCCTAGGGTTGGTCCAACATGTTCACATGACTTAGGGGTCCTTTTGAAGTGATTTGGTCAAGGATTGGGTGCTCAGAAGTCATCAGTCATTGTTCAGTCCACCAGAAACCCTAGAAAGTCAACTATGGTCAACTGTGGTCAACTGTGCCTGATTTTATAGATTTGAAGGTGGGAGATGGTTTGAAAGGCTTCATTCATGTTCATATAAGTCTCATTTGTCATTTCAAAGATCAAGATTGGAGAATTTGAAGTCAGACAAAGAGTTTCCTAAAATAGTAAGTTGACCTGTAATTGGAAATTGCCAAAAATGGAAAGTTTTTCTCCTCAAATTTACATCATCATACAAGCTTCAAATGAAATTTTGTCCAACATGAACGTTGAAGATCTTGTTCTCACCTTTCCAAAAAGTCCAAGAACACTCATTTCTCATTTGTGGTTGGCAAGTTATGATCAAATCATTTTCAGAAAATGTTGAACTTTAAAGTGGCATATCTTCCAAACCATTTGGCCAAATTGAGTGAGGTTTTTTGCTACAAGTCATATTTGATATGCTCTATCCAAATCCTTCATCACAATTCACCAAAAATCATCCAATCAAAATGGCCTTTTTCAAGTGGTTTGAATTAAAAAGGGGAGAGTTGAAAAATGGACTTTCAAATTAACCATTTCCTACACTTTTTACCAATTGCCAATGTTCAGAAACTACATTTGGGGTGTGCCTAAGCCCATTTTCGTGCAGTAGCATGCACCCCCCATGCATAATGATTGGATTTAGCAATTTGCACATATTGGTCATTTTCACTAATTGGCAAAGTTTGGCTTAAGGTTGATTAGTGGAATGGATTAACAGTTGGTACATATACATAATCAAAACAGAAAACACTAAGCATTCACAAAAAAACTCAGATCTAGATCTGAAAAAGAGACACTCTCACTTTTCTTCATCTCAATTTTTCTGAAAAAATCCCCAAAGAGTTTGTACCATTGCTCATAGATTCATCATTTACTATCATTTTGGAAGCTTTTGCAAGCATAGTTTCGCAGCTGTTGAACCATTTTCAAGCATTGTTCCATCGAACCTCTTCCATGGCAGTTCGAATTTGGAGCATCACCAAGCAAGTTTGAGCTTTCAATACTCCTCCATTCATCATCTGGAACTTGAAGGTACATCTGTTTCGACTTGTTGTGACCAAATAACCACTGTTCCATACTGCTCTTCAAAATCAGGTAAAATTCGAATCACACCATTGTTGAAATCGTGCTATGCTTATTAAAGATCTTGCCATGCTGAATACAATGAGCTTTAAATCGTGAGAAATGGTTAAGTATTGAGAGAGAAACATGGAATTAAAGTTTGGTTGTCAAATGTGTTCTTGCTTATTTCTTTCTTGTTAGCTTGAATTAGTGAAAATAAGCTTTGGATTGTTGATGCACACTGTGAGATGAACACATTGGTATATAGATTGTTGATTTTGGTCACAAGTTGTTCTTGCTGGAAAAAAATGATGATGAACGCGTTAGAACCCTAAATTTCCCATGCCATATGCGTGTTTGATCTTTGGAAGTGAAGTCTGCATGTGATTTGCCCGTTTCCGCCCCATGAAGCGAATAGCTGCGTGCCACCTCACTAAGTGAAACGCGGCGTTTCACTTAGTGAGTCCCATATTTACATTTTTGCCACGGCCGTGTTTTAATGTTTAATCATTTCATTTCATTTTTCAATTATTATTTCATTTGGTTTGGCAAACTTAGAAAATTCATAAGTTCTTCAATTTTAATCCAAATTTGATGGGATTTTTCGTGAAATGCTCCTCTTGACCTCTAGTTTATTATGGTGTTTTTTCCAGATTTTTTTCACGTGTGAATTTTTAAATGTGCTAGGGTTTGTTCATGTGTGTCCATTTTGTGTATGCTTTGCCAATTTGCTTGTGAAATGATGATACTTGCTCCAATGCCTCTCAAATTTTTTGTGCTTAAACTAGATATGTTCATGGTGATTTTGGCATAGAGTTTGTAATTTTATCACTGCTGGTTGTGGAGATATGATTTTTTGAATAGGGGTGTGATAATTTGTGTTACACCATGCATGTCCAACTTCATGATTTTAATTACCATACTTATGGAACTCAAAATGGTCTGGATTTTTGCATGAAGACACTTGTGCATGTTTAGAATGTGTGTGAATTTTTCTGGAATTTTTGAATACATTTCCTATTTGTTTGATAATTTCTCCCCTGTTTGACCAAATTGTTGACCTCTTGTGACACATGATGTTATTTGATTTGTGAAATTCTAATGCTTAATTGGATGGACTTGAAATTTGATATGTGAAATGTAGACATCTTAAAGTTTGTCATGGTTTTAGTCCCATTCATTTATCATGTTTTATCACTGTTTTATGATTAATTGAAGTTGGTGCGTGTTTTGATGCTTTGTATGAGTTTGTTTAAGCTTGCTTTGACTTTCTGATTTTCATTGACCTACTTCCCTTGATCCCAATGAGCTGAAATTTGGTATGCTTATCATGTTATGGATGATGATTGATCATGAATTATTTGAAGATTTTTTGAAATGTTTGTGATTGGATTTGAATTGAATCATTATGTTGACTTCTTTGAGGTTCTATATGACATGTTTTGACCTAATTTGTTTGTGAAATGATGATGATGAATGATGTGAATGTGAAACCACTTGGGTTAGTTTCTTGATTGATTTATCTTGACTTTGGACACTTGTCACTTGCTGTTTTGATTTTTTTATCTCCTTTTGACCCTGGGCTTGTCCTAGTGGTCTTGTTGCTCATGTTTAAGCTTGGTTTTTCAGGTTAAGCAGCTATTGCTTCAAAGAGATTAATGCAAATTGTCTAAGTTTTTTTGTTTATCATGAACTAACTTGTTTGTTTTGTAGGTTGCTTAGCTCACTTGCTTTAAGCTGGTGCTTTGCACACATAGTTGACTGTGTTGTATGTTGGTTTATGCTGTTTGTTTTGACTTTGTGTCTGGTATACTAATTATGTTTGACTGGTTTCAGGTACATTAGTTGCTAATAGTTCTTTGAGAACTTTGCTTTGCTTTGCTTGATAGCATTTGCATTGAGGTATAATTTCCTTACTCCATGTAGTCTGGAAGACCTGGCCTGTTACTTGGCCAGGCACCTGTCTGAAGTCCTCCTTAAGAGGCAATGTTTGTGACTGTTTACTTTTGTCCTTACACATATTCAAAGACCTCCTAAGTGAAGAGGCATTGGCAGATATAAGGGATGTGCAATCCATCCTCTGCTATTCTGTGTGTCATCTGCTTTGCTCACACCACTGTGTTGATGCATTGCAGATATTTACCCAAGATCATTGTACATTGAGTCAGTATCATATGTGTAGAGGGGTTCCCACTTTCTGAACCCACACATTCTTGTCTTAAGCTCTCCCAGGCCAGGGATAAGAGCTGTGAAGTCTCATCTTCACTCACCTTTCATCAGCTTCACCCTAACTCTCAATGTTAGGGTTAAGAGCTAACATTACCCTGTTACAGTGGTTTGTTTGTTGAGGTTGATATGACCCCTCGACTAAAACCTAACCTTGATTGAGCCCATTGATTGCATATAGTGTGTGCTACTTGTGCTTGTGTGTTTGTTTTTAGCTTGCTTCCTGTGTAAGTTAGGTTTAGTTTGGCTTGCTTCCTGTGCAAGTCATGTTTAGGATAGGCTTGCTCCCTGTGCAAGTTAGCTAGAAACCTTAACTTAGGGATGATTTTGCATGATAACATCTAGGCTCGAGTCGTAGTCTCCCTAGTTGTGTCTCCCTCTATTATCTGGCTAGGCTAGTCATGTGTCCCTTCGTAGGGGAACTACGTCGCCCTGATCCTCATACCAGATGAGGTACGTAGGCAGGAGATGAGCTGATCTGTCCGGGCGCCCTTTTGTTTTGTTTGTGTGAGTTGTTTCCCCTTTTCTGGTTGGAGTCCGATGTAAGTCCAGCGATTGGCATTCGGTTTCCAGTTTCTTTGTTGGAGTCTGACGTAAGTCCAGCGATTGGCAGTCGGTTTCCTGTGTGTGTTTGTTGGGTCGGAGTCTGATGTAAGTCCAGCGATTGGCATTCGGTTTCCATGTTTGCCTGTTTTGTGTGGAGTCTGACGTAAGTCCAGCGATTGGCAGTCGGTTTCCCGTGTGGTTTTGTTTGGCGTGCGTTAGCCGAGCTACGAGTGCTCTGATTCTTCTTTAGTCCGAGAAGATACGTATGCATAGGATGCGACATCCTAGCGAGCACGTTTCCCCCTGTCCCGAACTATGTCGACTCTGATGTCTATGCCTGATAGACTACGTAGGCCCAGGATGCGATATCCTGCCGAGTTAGTTTCTTTTGTTTTCTGTGTCTCTTTTCAGCCAGTGTTTGTTTGTTTAAGCAGCGTTTAGCAACCTTTATCCTTCCTTTTGTGCGTGGATCCCGTCGAGTACGACGGATGCGTAGGGGTGCTAATACCTTCCCTTCGCATAACCGACTCCCGATCCCATTCTCTTTGGTCGCGAGACCATGTCTTTTCCAGGTTTACTTCGAGCGTTTCCTTTCCCTCTTTTGGGATAAATAACGCACGGTGGCGGCTCTGTTGTTTTCGCTTCCCGCCGGTTTTTCGCGTAATGCGACAGTCGGCATCTAGCCCGGTCATGTCCGTGCCACCTCCAGTTGTGTACACTCTGCCTCGCGTAGAGGATACCATCTATCTTCCGAGCCGTCTGAGGGTTCGGATGTTTATGAGAAGATGGATGAAATGAAAGACCAATTTCTTGAGTTGCGCAAGGAATTAAAAATGATGAGAGGTAAAGATCTGTTTGGGAAGAGTGCTGCTGAATTGTGCTTGGTACCCAATGTTAAAATCCCGGTGAAATTCAAAGTGCCTGACTTTGAAAAATATAAGGGGAACTCTTGCCCGCTCAGTCATCTTGTGATGTATGCCCACAAGATGTCAACTCAGACAGATAATGACCAATTGTTGATTCACTATTTCCAGGACATCTGACCGGTACTGCGCTCAGATGGTATATGGGATTGGATAGTGCAAGCATTCACACTTTTAATGACCTGGGAGATGCTTTTATCAAGCAGTATAAGTACAATGTGGACATGGCACCGGATAGAGACCAGTTGAGGTCCATGTCTCATAAAGACAAAGAGACATTCAAGGAGTATGCGGATAGATGGAGAGAGTTGGCTGCCCAGATCACTCCTTCTTTGGAGGAGAAAGAGATGACAAAAATCTTTCTGAAAACCCTGAGTTCATTTTATTGTGAACGCATGATCGCCAATGCCCCCAGTGATTTTACTGAAATGGTAAATATAGGGATGAGACTTGAAGAAGGGGTCTGTGAAGGATGATTGTCAAAAGATGAGGCATCGACGAGTAAGAGGTATGGCAGTAGTTTCAATAAGAAGAAGGACAGTGAGACAAATGCAATATCCAGTGGGAGGTAGAGGAGGCCTCAGATCAGACGAAATCCACCACCCCGTCAACATCATCATCATCAAGTGTCTTCAGTAATTCTAGTATTCTCTAATCAACAAACAATACCAATTCAACAACAACAACATCAACGTCAACAACAACTGCAACAAAGAACAAACACCTACAACAACAACAATACCAACAACAATCATCAACAACAGAATTTCAAGAGGAAGAAAGTCTCTTTTGACCCAATTCCTATGTCATATGCAGAAATATATCCGTCTCTGGTCCTCAAAAATTTGATTCAACCGAGGAACCCACCGCAGATCCCAGAACCACTTCCCTGGTGGTACAAACCTGAACTCTGATGTGTTTTTCATCAGGGTGCACCCGGGCATGATATTGAAACCTGTTATCCGTTGAAATATGAGGTGCAAAAGCTTATGAAGAGTGGTATGTTGTCCTTTGAGGACCGCGTGCCTAATGTGAAAGCTAACCCTTTGCCCGCTCATGGGAACCCGTCAGCGAATATGGCGGACGGTTGTCCTAGTGAATTCAAGGTTTTTGACGTCTGGCTTATCCGAAGATCTTTGGTGCAGATGCATAAAGATATTTGTTTGGTGAGTGACTGTGAACATGACCATGATGGTTGTGTTGTTTGTAGCGTGAATCCAAGAGGGTGTGATATAGTGAAAAGGGACATTCAGCATCTGATGGATGAAGGCATGATTCAGATTGTTCAATCCTGTCATGTAGATGACGATGTCAATGTCATAGTGCCCGTTTTCAAGAAACGAGAGCGGTTAGTAATTCAGTATAATAGCAGCAGCAACAAGAACGTCAGCAATAGATCAGTATCGCCGTTGGTAATATGGTTAGTGGGCCCAGTCCCGTATGCATCTGATAAGGCTGTACCGTACCCGTACAAATCTACAATGATAGAGAATGGTCAAGAGGTCCCGTTACCTACGACTAGTTCAGTGGTGAGCATTGCCGATGTAACGAAGGTGACCCGCAGTGGTCGAGTATTTGGACGAGTGTTCCCGGAAAATAGAGAAGAAACCAGTGTTGGTAAGAAGGCGGAGGTACCTAATGTAGATCCGGTTGGTTGTTCAAAGGATAAGTCTGATGAATCCAGCAACTTGAAAGCCAATGATGATGATGAGGTACTCCGATTGATTAAAAGGAGTGAATTTAATGTGGTTGAGCAGCTGCTCCAGACTCCCTCAAAGATCTTAGTGTTGTCTCTACTTTTGAATTCCGAAGCGCACAGAGAAGCACTACAGAGAGTTCTTGAACAGGCATATGTTGAGCAGGATGTTACCGTGGATCAATTTGATCACATTGTGGCTAACATCACTTCATGCAATAATCTGAGCTTCTACGATGAAGAACTCCCTGAGAAGGGAAGAAACCATTAACCTGGCTTTGCATATTTCAATGAACTGTCAGGAAGATGATTTGTCAAATGTGCTTGTTGACACTAGTTCGTCACTCAATGTGCTTCCGAAGTCAACTTTGTCGAAGTTATCTTACCAAGGAGCTCCCATGAGATATAGTGGGGTAATTATCAAAGCCTTTGATGGATTACGCAAAACGGTTATTGAAGAAGTGGACCTTCTAGTCAAGATAGGTCCGAGTGATTTTCAGATTACTTTTCAAGTAATGGATATCCACCCGACCTATAATTTCTTATTGGGAAGGCCATGGATTCATGAGGCAGGAGCTGTTACCTCCACTCTGCACCAGAAGCTCAAATTTGTCAAGAATGGCAAGCTAGTGATTGTGGGAGGGGAGAAGGCACTATTGGTTAGCCATTTGTCATCTTTCCCGTATGTAGAAGCTGAGGACGAGGTTGGAACTCTGTCCCAAGCCTTATTTATTGCTGCTGAGAAGAGAGTTGGGGCACCTATGTCCTCGCTGAAAGATGCTCAAAAGATTGTTGAAGAGGGTGTTGTTGATCAATGGGGGCGCGTGGTAGAGGTCTCCGATAACAGAGGTAGAACTGGTTTGGGGTTCCATAAAGGCTCATCAACTGTTAGATCTGAAGAGATGCAACTCAGCTTCCGTAGCGGAGGGTTCATTCATGGCAATGAACATAACTTAGCTGCTATGCTAGAGGATAGTGAAGAGCAAGACTGCACCAACTTTATGACGCATGGAAAGGCATGCAACAATTGGACTGCTGTTGATATTCCTGTTATTTTGCATTGATCTAAGTAATTGCTTTTATATTTTAAAAATCCTTCTCCTATGCCTAAGGGAGAAGCGAACATTGTTTGGGCATTTTAAATTGATCATCAATAAAATTAATTCTATTCATCCACATCTTTGATGTTTATTTTACTTTTTTGCTTTATTCTGAAAATGGTAATCACAAAAAACATAAATAAACAATATAATTGTCCATCTGCATAGTATTTGGTCACAATTTCACTTCTCTAAAATCAAAATATCAAATTATTATGCAGGTTGGTTCCTAACCCCATTGAATACAATGATCCTTCTTATTCTCCAAATTTTGAATTCCCTGTGTTTGAGGTCGAGGAGGAAAGTGACGAAGAAGTGAGTGAGGAATTATCTCGTCTTCTTGAACAAGATGAAAAGATTATTCAGCCGTTTGAAGAACAGATTGAGCTAGTCAACTTGGGTTCCGAAGATGATGTGAAGGAAGTCAAGATTGGGTCTCAATTGTGTCCAGATGCTAAGAAGGGGTTGATTGATCTTCTTCGAGAGTATTCAGATGTGTTTGCTTGGTCCTATCAAGACATGCCTGGGTTGGATTCTGAGATTGTGGAGCATAGATTGCTGTTGAAGCCAGAATGTCCGCCAGTCATGCAGAAATTGAGAAGAACACATCCTGATATGGCTGTGAAGATCAAAGAGGAAGTGCAGAAGCAGATTGATGTCGGTTTCCTTGTGACCGCTGAGTATCCGCAATGGGTGGCCAATATTGTGTATGTGCCAAAGAAAGATGGAAAAGTCCGTATGTGTGTTGACAATAGAGATTTGAAGAAAGCCAGTCCGAAAGATGATTTCCCTCTGCCACACATTGATATGTTGGTAGACAATACTACTAAATTCAAAGTCTTTTCGTTTATGGATGGATTTTTCGGATATAATCAAATCAAGATGGCACCCAAAGATATGGAGAAGACCACATTCAATACACCCTGGGGAACATTTTGTTATAGAGTGATGTCTTTCGGTCTAAAGAATGCTGACGCAACTTACTAGAGAGCAATGACTACTCTTTTTCATGATATGATGCATACAGAGATAGAAGTATATGTCGATGACATGATTGCTAAATCAATTAATGAAGAGGAACATGTTGAACATTTGTTGAAGCTATTCCAACATTTGAGAAAGTATAAACTCCACTTGAATCCCAATAAGTGTACTTTTGGTGTTCGTTCTGGTAAGTTGTTGGGTTTTATTGTCAGCGAGAAAGGTATTGAAGTTGATCCTGCCAAGGTCAAAGAAATATAAGAGATGCCTGCTCCCAAAACTGAGAAGCAAGTCAGAGGTTTTCTAGGCCGCTTGAATTATATTTCCAGATTCATTTCCCACATGACTGCCACATGTGCACCTATATTCAAGCTTCTTCGGAAATATTAGTCTTGTGATTGGACCGAAGACTGCCAAAAAGCATTTAATAGTATCAAGGAATATCTGCTCGAACCCCCGATTTTGTATCCACCTATTGAAGGAAGACCATTGATCATGTATTTGACTGTGCTAGAAGATAGTATGGGTTATGTTCTTGGTCAGCAAGATGAGACTGGAAAGAAAGAATTTGCAATTTACTACCTCAGTAAGAAGTTCACCGACTGTGAGACTCAGTATTCTATGCTTGAGAAGACTTGTTGCACATTGGCTTGGGCTGCTAAGCGTTTGCGTCAATATATGTTGAATCATACCACTTAGTTGATATCCAAAATGGATCCAATCAAGTATATATTTGAGAAGCCTGCTTTATCTGGGAGGATTGCCTGTTGGCAGATGTTACTATCAGAGTATGATATCGAATACCGATCTCAGAAAGCGATCAAAGGTAGTATCTTGGCCGACCATTTGGCTCACCAACCAATTGAAGATTACCAGTCAGTACAGTATGATTTTCCTGATGAAGAGATTTTGTACTTGAAAATGAAAGATTGTGATGAACCATTGCTAGAAGAAGGGCCAGAACCTGGTTCCTGTTGGGGCATGGTATTTGATGGAGCTGTTAATCAATATGGGAATGGAATTGGGGCAGTGATTATTACTCCTCAAGGAAGGCATCTACCATTTACAGCTAGATTGACTTTCAAGTGTACAAACAACATGGCAGAATATGAAGCTTGCATTACGGGGCTTGAAGAGGCCATGAATCTCAGAATCAAGTATTTGGATGTCTTCGGTGATTCGGCTTTGGTGGTGAATCAGATCAAAGGAGAATGGGAGACAAATCAACCCGGTTTAATACCATATAGAGATTATGCGAGGATGATTTCAACTTTCTTCACAAAGTTTGAATTTCATCATATCCCTCGAGACGAGAACCGGATGGCAGATGCTCTTGCAACGTTGGCATCAATGATAGTAGTGAAATATTGGAATGAAGTTCCCAATTTATCTGTGATGCATCTTGATAGGCCAGCTCATGTGTTTGATGTTGAAGAGATCAAAGATGAGAAGCCGTGGTATTACGACATCAAATGTTTCCTTCAAAGTCAATTTTACCCGCCTGGGGCATCTTTGAAAGATAAGAAGACTTTGAGAAGATTAGCCGGCAATTTCTACTTGAATGGTGATATATTGTACAAGAGAAACTTCGACATGGTTTTGCTCAGATGCATGGATAGACACGAAGCAGACTTGTTGATGACCGAAGTGCATGAAGGTTCCTTTGGTACTCATTCCAATGGACATGCCATGGCGAAGAAGATGTTGCGAGCAGGTTACTATTGGCTGACAATGGAATTTGACTGTTGCAAATTTGTGAAGAAATTCCAAAAGTGTCAAATTTATGTTGATAAGATTCATGTTCCTCCGACACTATTGAATGTTATCTCTTCCCCATGGCCCTTCTCCATGTGGGGAATTGATATGATTGGGATGATTGAGCCCAAAGCTTCGAATGGACATCGTTTCATTTTAGTGGCAATTGATTACTTCACCAAATAGGTTGAAGCGACATCATACACGAATGTAACCAAGCAAGTTGTTGTAAGGTTTATCAAGAATCAGATCATATGCCGTTATGGTGTGCCAAGTAAGATCATTACTGACAATGGATCGAACTTGAATAACAGTATGGTGGAAGCTCTTTGTAAGGACTTCAATATTGCACATCATAATTCTTCGCCCTACAGACCCAAGATGAATGGGGTTGTTGAAGCTGCGAATAAGAACATCAAGAAGATCATTCAGAAGATGGTTGTAACATATAAGGATTGGCATGAGATGCTCCCATTTTCTTTGCATGGGTATCGTACATCCATTCGCACTTCAACATGGGAAACCCCTTTCTCTCTCGTGTATGGTTTGGAAGCAGTGCTCCCCGTAGAGGTTGAGATTCCTTCATTGAGTGTGCTCATGGAAGCCAAGTTGACTGAAGTTGAATGGTGTCAGACCAGGTTTGATCAGTTGAATTTGATTGAAGAGAAGAGATTAACTACCATGTGTCATGGACAGTTATATCAGCAGAGAATGAAAAAAGCTTTTGACAAAAAGGTCAAACCTCGTGTATTCAGAGAAGGTGACCTTGTGCTCAAGAAGATTTTAACGTTCAAGCCAGATTCCAAAGGAAAATGGACTCATAATTATGAAGGCCCATATGTTGTTAAGAGAGCCTTTTCAGGTGGTGCATTGATTCTTACAACTATGGATGGTGAAGAGTTCACTCGTCTTGTGAACGCAAATGCAGTCAAGAAATACTTCACCTAAAAAGAAAAAAACGGCTCGCTAAGTTGAAAACCCGAAAGGTCAGCTTAGGCAAAAAAGAGCATCTCGGTGGATTGAAACCCCGAAAGGGCGATCCAGGCAAAAATTAGAGACATAAAACAGAAAGAATTTCCCGATAAGTTGAGTGCCCCACCTTGGGGCAACTTATGCAAAAATTAGGGATTATGGCAAGTAACTGCATTCTGCTGATCTTCAAGGGTTGACAACAGTTCATCATCCCGGCAGCGGTCAAGAACACAGTGGATATTAAGAGTTGGTAGAAGGATTAAGGATCATTTGTATTCAATGTAACCCTTTTCCATGTAAATTACCATTTTCAACTTTATAAAATCTATGGAGATTTGTCATTTACAGACTACCATTCTATCAAATAAAGTTGAGCTTTTATCCAATTGTTTCTACTCTTATTTACTTCATCCAATAGTTTTAAATTTTATTATGATCATTTTGAAATTAAACTTTTAAATCAAAATCAAGTTTTTTTTAATATATAAAAGCAAGAACTTTTCCAAAGCAAGTAAAAAGAATATCAACGGCATTAGTGAAAAGCAAGTCCTTAAGTGCGAAGCATCTGAGGTTGCCCAAGCAGTTAACCCTTCGGGTATCCCTAGACATCAGTGTTGATTCAGTTCCTCGGAGGAGTGATTGATCCCCAGTGGAGCTTCTTTCTTTATCCCCAACTAAGTTGGTTGATTCAGATACCCTGCGGCGTGTTCTTGTCCCTGATAGAGTTTCAGCCTTCCCCAATGGAGTTCGTATTTCCTCAGCAGGTGGATCGTCATCAGGAATGTTCGATCTTCCCCAGTAAATCTCTTTGGTGTCCTCACCAATCTCCATTGATCTTTTCTCCAAGTCAAAGTTTCCTCCTGGTTCCTGAGCAACTTTTGATTTGTTTCTCTGTAGGGTTGTCTCCCATTTTTATGGTGTTGACCTAAAATTCCCCACAGATTGGATGTTTATCCTCAGCATATCTCCTCCGTCTTCAGCTAGGGTTAAGCCCTTCGGGGTGTTGATCTCTCTGTTCTCCGACAATAGTCTCCATATTTTATGGATTGACCAAGGATTGTATCGGTGGTTCAATTCTTTGCGACACCTCTGTATCTTTTGTGATCATTTTGTCAGCATAATCATCATATACACATATATATATATATATATACATATACATTCATAATTTGCATATCCTGCATCTTCATATTTGATTTATTTGAGATTATCATTCTCTGTTATGGCGGTGCTTTATCCCCATACCAAATCTGGTGTATGTCCTTCTTCAGTTGTAGAGTGTCAGCCCCTTAAGCAGAAAGACTTTAACCTTTCTCCGTTCCCCACTGAGTTTGTCTCCTCGTGGATGATTGTTATTTCAGTTTCCTCTCCAGCAAATTTTCTGGATGGAATTACTCCCCTTGAGTTATGTCCTCATTGGGTTGAGTCTTGATTGACCGTTTTCTTTCTAGCTCTTACCTAGATAGATATTTTGGTCCCCTAAGAGTCTATTACCCAGTAACTGGTAATATTCTTCTTTGTTTGCAGTTTGTCACTTCTTGCCCCAATACCCGACAAAAGTATCCTTTTTTCTCCTCAGTAAAAGCCCCAGTGGATCTATTCCCCGCAGGAGTCTATCCTTGATATGTTCACTATAACCAATGACGAATATTCTCACTTTTGTTATTCTACCCAGTAAAAAGGTAGTTGTAATCCCTATTTTGTTCCTCAGAGAGTTAATCCTTGATATGTTCATCTTAATCGATGACGAGTTCTCTTCTCCTTGTTGGTTTTCTACCCAGTAACCGGTAGTCGTAAATCCTACTTTTTTCTGTGTCTGAGTCTATCCTTGATATGTTCACTTTAACCAGTGATGAATTTTCTCTCATTTGGTATTCTATCCAGTAACTGATAGATGTAATCCCTATTTTTATTCCCCTTTTCAGAGTCTATCCTTGATATGTTCACTTTAACCGGTGACGGATTTTCTCTTTGATTGGTCTTCTACCCAGTAATCGGTAGTTGTAAATCCTACTTTGTCCCCTCGCAGAGTTAATCCTTGATATGTTCATCCTAACCAGTGATGGATTTTTCTCTCTGACGGTTTTCTATCCACTTTTCGATAGATGTAATTCCTCCCTTTTTGTTCAGTTGGTATATCCTTGATATGTTCATCCTAACCGATGACGGGTATCCTCTTTGGCATTCCCAGGAAAGTCTATCCTTGATATATTCATCCTAACCGATGACAGATTTTCTTCCCTGTTGAGTTTATCCTTGATATGTTCATCCTAACCGATGACGGATACTCTCACCCTTTGGTCTTCTTCCCAGTAACTGGTAGTTGTAAATCATATTTTCTGCAATTTTCCCCAGCAAGGTTATTCTTACCCAGTAACCGGTAATGAATATTCCCTCTGGTTTTCCTCAGCGAGTCATCCTTGATATGTTCATCCTAATCGGTGACGGATGTTCTCTCTGTCAGATTTTTATTATCTCCTTACCCAGTAACATGTAGTAGATAATAGATTTCTGCTCCTCCTGTGTTGGAGTTTATTCCTCCCCAGTTGAGTTGAGTGCGCATTTTCTTAGTGAAATTGGTGTTCCCCTGCATGATTCGAGTTCCTCAGTTTTATTCTGACTTATTCGTATCCCTTACGGATGTTTGTTTCCCCCGGTTGAGTCTTTCCATTTTTATATGGATTTCCTCGAGTCCCCCAGTAGTTTTAAGTCGTAGCCTGGCTTACACATAACTCCTTTTTATCCCCCAGAGTCTCTGTCTCCCCAGGGAGTTTTCCTTATGAAATGCATTTTACTCCTGCGGACTTTCGGTCTCTCTGACTTCTTTTTCCTTTGTGGCAATATTTCCCCACAAAGAATATACTTTCACATTCATATCATATGCATCATGAGGTCTCTTAGGGACCAAAATTTGTTTCTATATGTTTTATTTAATCCCATTCTACTGAGTCGACATTAAGATTTTAACCTTCGCCTCCTCAGTTAGAATATCCTTAAATAGGGGCAGCTGTAAGACCCTAATTTTGACCCTAAGATCCCTCATGTAATTCCATCATAAGCATAAGCCTTGGGATCATACCTTGGCATCCTCCTTACCCCTCTTTCATTGGGTTTGTTATGGGAGAGATCACCAAACACTTTGTGATTATATCATACTTGTATTTTGTAATTTCACCAACCAAAATACCAAAAATATGTCTTTGTATTTGCCTAACTCTTTTGTAGGTAGGGCATGATCTCATTGATTCATCAAGATCACATCTAGGGTTTGAGACCCTCATGAACAAAGAGTACAACCAATAATTGATTCAAGAATGGTTATGAATATCATATATGAGGCCCAATGATCTCTACATGTTATATTGATCAAGTTTTCTTCAAGAGTTTGAGGGCGATTTGCCTTGGAAACCCTAGTTTGACTGGGTATCTTGAGTAACTTCTCCAACAAGCTATCTCATCATTTGATCAAATTTCTCAAGGGACACTTAAAAATTAATCATCTTATGCGTATATGATCTACCTTGAGCCAATAAAGTCAAGAGAATTGGAAATTAGCAAGTTGGTTGATGGTGGTTGGCCAGATGAATTTATCCGATCAAAACTAGGTCTCCCTAGACCCTATCTCCTACAATATTCACCATATGAAAATGATTCCAAGAGAAAACTTACTCTAAATGACATTCTAAACAACTTTCATGTTGATACCTAGAGCTAGTTTTACTTGGAATATCATTTTCTATGTTGGAACATTATAGGTCATTTTGTCTAAACCCTAATTTGAAGGTCAACTTCCCAAGGCCATAACTTTCTCAATTTTTATGATATTAAATATTTCCAATTTTCACAATCAAATTCAATGTGTCTACTTCAACTTTTATGTTTGGAGTAGGAGCTAATTCAACTGTTTTGAGCATGTGATATGAGGTTACATTATAGGTCACGTTTGACCTATACCATTGATCAAGTGATTTTTCCAAACATAAAAAATGCATAACTCTATCATTTCAAATCCAAATGACATGAAGTTGGTGAGCATTTTGAATTTCTTTGATAGATATACAACTTTGATGAAGACACTTTTCTCATTTGAAGCTTCTATAAAAAGCTAAGCAAGGGGGAAAATTGAGACATATGGCTTGACACTTAGAAAAAATTTGATATGTCAAATTTTTCCAAACTTCCACCCCAAATTTCTCAAAGTTCCAAGCTCCAAATGAAAAAGTGTTCAACATCAAACTTGTTCCTCTTGACCTCACCTTTCCAAAGAGCTCAAATTCATTCATTTTGGATGAGAAATGCATAGGCTGCACATAGCTTAAACAGGCTGATATCATTTGGCATGGATCCAACTTCAAACATTAATGTGCATGTGCCTTGCAATCTAAGCTAACTTCAACATATCTGATCTTCAATTATGGACTTCAAGCCATCATTTCATAGGCCTATGCGCGCCCATGCAACATTACATCACATTTGCCAAATTTGGAAAGTGAAAGTGAGTGTGCAAGTATCACATGATTTAGCTATAAATAGAGCTTCAATTGCTCAGAATTCACAATACAATCGCGCCAACTTTGATCCCCCATTGAAAACCCTTCATTCTCATAGGATAACTCTGATAAATTCATTTGAATTTGAGCTTGAATCTCCACTATTTTGGAATTCAATTCTCCATGAATCCATTGCTTCTAAACCATTTAATCTTTCTCCTGCAAGCAAGTTGAGTGAGTCCAAGCACAAGCAAGATCAAGATCTATCAAGTTGAGACCTCCATTAAAGGTAATTTTCAGAAATTTTAAAATTTTCGATTCTCTCAAATTCTTGCTCAATTCTATTGATTCTTTGGTTGTCTGAAGTCCTACCAATGTAGGCAAGAAGATTGAGTTGCTTTGAGGTCAAATCGAAGCAACTCAGTTCATGTACCTTAAATTTCAAATTCACATATCTCTTAATATATTTGGAATTGGAATGAATGGAGGTCAGATTCGAGCTCAGTTCCATTTTTTCTTAAAGATCATGTCCTTGTTCTTCTTTTTGGTGATGGTTCATCTTGACCAGTCCGGTGAGGTTCACCGGAGAAGATGACCGGAGCTCTGGCTCCGGCGATGACTTGGCCAACCTCTGAACCACATGATCCTCCTCTCACGTTTTAATCCTGAGCGTTGGTATTGATTACCATATTTGCCATGCAGTTGACTCATGTCTTTGTGGAACGCGCGCTTTAGATTATCAGATCTGCCACCTCAATTAATGAGGGAGATCTGATGGTCCACGTAATTTAGAATTTCGGAATTTTTGTTTTATTTGCATTTTCTTCAATAATTCATATTAAATTCAATATTGATCCCAAAAATATGGGACTTTCACCAAAAAAAATCAAATATTTTTCTCTTTCATATTCTAAATTAAAATTATTTTTTGGATCATTATTAATATTTTTCATGAATTAATTGATTTTGAATTTGTTTTTAATTGTTTAAAAATATTTTTAAATGTCCAAAAATTATGAATTTTTTTCTCCATGGTCCTTTGACCTTGTTTGACCTATGATAAATCTCATGGCCATTTCTTTGGTGTTTTGATGAGATTTTAGGAATTGGACGAAACATACTTGATTTAAATGCACTATTTTATTATTTTTAATTGAATAAATGCCAATTAAATTTTGTTGACCATTTATATTGACTTGTATGAGTTTGCTTATTGTTGTTGGGCCTTGGTCAAGATTTGACTTTGTCAAGTTAATATCATTGGATTTAGGGGATTGATCGAATGTACATTCCATCTCCCAAAATGAATGAATGATATTAATTTGGTAAAAGTCCTCCTTTGACCAATTTGTGATCTCATTCATCCCCTCCCCACTTCATCTCTTTCCTCTTCTTCATTCATTCATTTCCATTTGGCCTATGACATCTCAAAGTCCTAATGCTAGTTGATTGAAAAATTGACATGAGTATGGATGAGATTAGACCACACTGTAATACCCCCAAAATTTACCCTTCACTTTTTCATGGAAAGCATGGGATTATTGCTTACATTTCATTAGCATCATACTAGGTCATACTCATTGCATACTGCATCGGTGACTTGGGAAATCAGGATTTGATTGATCACTCCTTAACAGAAGGAGCCCACACAAGGCAAGACTGAGAATTGAACTTCATTCTCCAAATATTCAAGTCTCAAGGGTCTCAAGGGAGTCCAGGTATTCTATTGAGGTCCACAGTTCATCAGTGGAAAATTCAGAGCTCCCAGAGTGTGCATCTGTATTTAATTAGAAATTAGGGTTTCATGGCTATCTGCAACAGGCAATGTTTGGTTGGAAGTAGAGGGGCTCATTCATGTCATGATTATAGAGGCATCTTGGCCTAGGAAGGTTCACAATCATCTCACAAAGATCCATTGGCAATCAGTACAATCAGTGCCCGATCAATTTTGCCCTAAACTAGGGTTTGGTATAAAATCGGTTTATTTCTGATTCCTTGGTTGAAACTCTTTTCCATGGCCCTCCATATGTCCACAAGGGTCTACATACAAAAAATCAGCTCTTTATTTGAGCCAGAGGTGCTTCAATTGATCAATGGAATCGAGAATCAGACAGTTTGGGAAAAGTCAACTGTGGGGCCAGAAAAGTCAATTCCTGACATTTTGAAAGTGGAATCTCAAAATTCATGCCTAAGGGAGCCTACATGTGAAATTTGATCAAGGTTTGATCATGGATTCATCATTTAATCAGGAATAGAAAAAGTTACTAAAATTGGAAATAGTTGACTTTCCATTTAGGGCAAGTTTTTATGGTTGTTGCACCCACTTTAATCCAATTTTCCATCAAGATGCAAGCTCCATTTGAAAATTTCTCCAACAAGAAAGTTGTTCCTCTTGTTCCAAGCTTTCTAGAGATATAAAGTTTGTTTTGTTTGGATTAAAATTGAGAATGTTATGCTTAGTCAAAGTGAGACATTATTTTAGAACACTTAAGAAAATTTTCTAAGTCCAAAATTTGCAAAATTTGTCAAGACTTATGGGCCAGTTTTCTTGCACTTCAAGGCATCTTTTGAAAATACTTTCTTCATGACAATTGTACCTTGACATGTTCTCTTTCACATATTTTTGGAATCATCCCATTTGGATCATTGGTTTGAGAGATGCACTCATCTAAAGTTGGCATCATGAACTGAATTTTTAGGCAGCATTTAGGCCAAACTGGCCCAGCCATTTTGCAGTTATGGAACCTGAACTTTATGGCCATTTTTCACCTCTTTCCACTCATCATTTCAACTTGTGTTCAACATGAAAGATGTTAAGCTCCATGCCCTCTTTCTACTGTTTTCATTGCCTTGCCATTTGGTTACATACTCATCAAGATACAAGGTCTTAAAGTCACCCTGTTGAGTTGTTTTCTTGCCAGACCAAGCCAAACCAGTCAGACCACAAAAACGACCAGTCACATGCTTTTCCTTATTTGGTCATGCACTTTTATGTTCACTCACTTAAGTTTTGCCACATTTAGCCATTTCTTTTCACACCTCATTTTTGCACCTTTTGTTCATGAACCAAACCAAGCATTGCAAGCCCATTAAGACACATTAAACCCTACATATTTAAACATCAAAAACCCTAATATGAAGGGAGGCTACTACTATTTTCGAGTTAAGGGTGGTGGCTGCTATTTTCAAAGGAGGCAAGGCAAGCAAAAGTTCCATTTCCATTTCACAAGTTCCTCAAGCACAAGCATCAAAAGGGCATCTCTTCTCTCTTCCATTCCTCCAACACCAAGAGGCAGTGGACCTTGCATCCACTAGGTACCTTTACTTCTCCATTTTCATGACCATATATCCATGTTTATCATCATGCTTACCATTGTCCATTACTATTTTTCATGCCATTGTCATGCTTGTATCATGCTGTTTTTCTATGTTAACAATATGCTTTGCATGCTTATGAACCCTTCAACATGAGACATTGTGATTGAGCTTGAGTTTATGTTGTGAAATTTTTGTTGTATCTGTGTGCATGAGCCCCCCTTGTTGTTCACTTTTCTTCATGCTAAGGCCATTATTTTTAATGAAACAAAGCACCATTGTGTTCTACTCATTTCGAACTTAAACTTTGCTTTTTATATCATCTCATTTGGAGCACCATAGCATGAGATATCTTGGTTGGAAGTTTGAAAAAATTGGCTGCGTTTTCGCGTGTGGATTGCATGCATGAAGTTAGGGCAAAGCTCCCATGAAGGAGACAACGCGTGTCGCCCTCGTAACCGCCTGATCGCGTGCGTGATTTATGATCTCAACCGTCCGCTCCAATTTTGTCATTTAGTGACTTAACTTAAGTTGACCTATTGATACACGGTTTACATGGTTTATTTCAATGTACATTTTTATTATTATGTCACATGCTGATTATATTTCGCTGGGCTGGGCCTTTCCACCATGCTATTTGTAACAACCCAATTTTAGTAATTATTTCTTATATTATTATTACTATATTTTATTTTATTTATTTGGAGTATTAATTAATTAATTGGTTGTTAAGTAGTATAATGATCGATTATATTAATTAATTTGGTGTGTTAATTAATTATTTAGTTGATATGAGATATAATTAAATAATTGTATTAATTAACTTAGTGTGTATGTTGTGTGGGTTTAATTCATTTGAATTAAATAGAGATATTTAAATATTAGGTCTTATTGGGCCTATTAATTAAATTAGAGGTATCACTCTTTAAGCCCAAATAGAATACTAATATAAATAATAAGAGGTGAGGAGAGTGAGAATTAGGGTTCATTTGATCATTGAAGACAATAGAGAAAGAGAAGAGGAAAAATAAGGAGGAGCTAGGGTTTCTAAAAAATTGAAGAGGTAAGGGGGGAATCCTTATTATTATGGGTTAGTATGATGGGGGCAATGGGTAGAAGCATGTTTAGGTTAAAATCCCTAAATTGTATGGTTTTGGAATTGTTAGGTCTTGATGAATATTCTCGATTTGTGGTGATTTGATTGTGTTAAAACTGCAAACTAACGTTATATACTTGGAGTATTATATGAGTTATAATTTTCTGAACGTGTAGCTTTTTACGGAATCGAAATCGGAGGTCCGAAAGTCCTCTAACGATGAAAACCGCAGAAAATTTTGCATTCTGTCTGTCGCAATCACGAGCTTTTTTTTTAATGTTTTATTGTCGAAATCGTTTTGGTCATAACTTTTGATCCGTAAGTCCAAATTGAGTGCCGTTTGAAGCGTTGGATATCTGAAATAGAGGGCTATAACTTTGTTTCAGGAATAAAATAATTTTAGAGATTATTTCATGGACGTTTTGGGGGTTGAAGAAGATGAAAATTATGTTGGAAAATTTAATAAACAACAACTTTTTAGTAATGCCTTCGTGCACGGTTTTGATCATAACTTTTAACTCGTGAATCATTTTGGGTTGGGGTTTAAAGAATTAGAAAGGTGACTCTAAGAGATATAGTGTAATGGTGATAAGTGAATTGATTGAGTATTACTCCTATGCCTACTGTGTTGGTGAAGTTTTGTTCTTACGTTCGGTTAATGAATTGTTGACACATCCCGACGATTTTGGTCATAACTTTCATTTTGTAAGTCCGATTTTGGTGGCGTTTGAAGCATTAGAAAGCTAATGCTCATACCTAAAACATGATAGTGATTGTTAATATGTTTTAATAATATTCACATGCCTACTGTATTGATAAATATATTGGTTTATACGTTTGGTTGATGAACCATTGCATTGTTGTAATATGATTGTGTGATAATTATGTTGTTATGTCGATGATGTTAAGATGTTGATGAGTTGTTGTTATTTGTTGATATTATTCATGTTGTAACATGAATTGGTTAATTACATATTATGTGAATGGTGTATTTGTTATGAATGTGTATATGTACCATTGTGGATAATTCATCGAGTTGAATTATGGTGATATGTGGCATGTTAAGATGGTAGAGATGATCTTAATTGCATATGTGTTGGTATTTGTACATTCATTCATGACATGGTCGGCTTCATGGTGGAAGCGGTGAAACTGTGGGTTCACATGGTATTAGACGTTGATCCTTGAATGGAAATAGGCGTAACAGACGTTGATCCTTAATTGGAAATAGACGTAGTGGCTTGGATTCTAGATATGGAATCGGAAAGCGGTGGAACGTTGGGTCCATATAGACGTTGATCCTTAATTGGAAATAGGCGTAGCAGACGTTGATCCTTAATTGGAAATAGGCGTGGTAGTGTCTTTGATCTTGTCCGGATCGGAAGCGTGGCTTGGATTCTAGATATTGAACCGGAAAGCGGTGAAATGTTGGGTTCACATTGAGGTACCGCGTGCATAGAGTCACATGTCTTGCATTGAGTCACATTAGAGTTATGTGATAATTGAGTGTATGCATTATTGTGATTGTGATGTGTGTATGAGATATGGTAATTGAATTTGATGATGTTTGGATACATAACTTGACAACATATGTGATTATGTGATAATTGTAGTTATGTGTATAATTGAGAATATAATATTGGATTTTAATATTGTACTCCTTGAGTTTGATGGATGTTTGAAACATGTGAAATAGATGTTGATGATTATTATTTACATGGTTATATGAAGTGTGATGAATTCCTTTAATTGTTGATTTAATCATTGTGCTTGATTATACTTCTTCATAATGATTTGAATTCTCACCCTTTCTGTTTGAATGTTACCTTTACATGGGTATCGCGCAGATACTCAGGAGTAGTAGCGCTCTGAAGTAAGTGGACGGTAGCTCGCTCGAGATTAGCTGGAGAGTTCCCGTATTTTAGTTTGAAGACTAGGTAATGAGTCAATGCTCTGGTCATGTAACACTGGGTAGATTAGTAGTACTGAACTCGTATCCTGTTTGGATAAGTATTATGTTATTACTTGCAAACGCATATTCTTGAATATTCATGATAAGTGAAATGTGTTATTTGAAATGACCAGGTGTATTGTATATTGATGATGAATGAGGTTTGGTTTTTGAAAGCTTTTAGTTTTTGAAAACGTCGATGTGACGCCCTTTTGTTATATGCGTGCTTATTTACTCTGATTATATGTTAAGTATTTTGGGGTAGAAAAAGGGGTGTTACACTGTTCGCACCCCACACTTTGCCTGGCCCATCACCTTTATTCATTCATTTTATTTTCATTTCCTTTTTAATTCATTTTATTTTTCTGTTTTGTTTTTAAATAATAAAAATATTTTATTTAGTCATAAAAATACCAAAAAATACTTTTCACATTTCCTAATGTTTTATTTAATTTATTCAATTTTTATTTTCATATTTTATTTAATGTTAATATTTTATTTCAATTATTTATTTCAAATGGTTCATTTTGACACACATATTTTTATTATTTTTATTTACATGACTTAGAATTATTTTTAACTTCTAATTTTTGGGATGAGGGTTGACCAATGTCTCATGGTCAACTTGACCTTTTATTGGAATTTTATTTCCCATTTTTAATTTATTTTGGATTTATTTTTGACCTAGTTTTCTTGGTTGACTTTTCATTTGACTTCTGTTTTATTTCAATTAATTTTTACACTAATTATCATTATTTTTGAAATATTTTTGGCGGATGATGATGTCCTGACCCCACCTAACTTAGTTTAATTTTTCATAATTTTCTTGATTAATTTACTATTTATTCCATATTTTTCAAGTTGACTTGACTTTTCGGTTTACTTTTCTATGATTGATGTTTGACTTAGGGATTGCTTATGGCAATTGAAGAGATCTTTTGATCCTCCCTTGTTAATCTCATATGCCATGTATTAGAGGCTTTCCATCTTGATTTTATTTGATCCTTGCATCATTTCCCGATTAAATTATTCAGTGATCCTTTGTGTGCATAGTTTCATCTGTCTGATTCATCTGATATTTTCTATACTTGTTTCTTTCATCCATGTCTTTATTGTTTGATTGCTTAACATGTTTATACTTCCCATACATTGTTTAATGCTCATTCATTTCATTCTTTGATTATTTGATTTGATTAACTATGGCCTACTTGTATGTTGTATGAGGCATATATTATTATTGTCTGATTGCCATGAACAACCCCCATTCATAACAAATGTACTCCTCTCCCTTGATGTGTATAATGTTTATTCTTTCATTCTTTATTCATCTGTTAATACAAGAAATAAAATGAACATCTGATAACCATTTCAAAGCAAGATCAAAACCTCGATCCAACGTCGAGTAATCATTTTCAAAACCTAACAGAACCAGCACGTATTCATCCATCCTTCTGTAAGTCGATTGCTTCATGCATCGCCATTTCTCTTGTAAGTCGATTGCTTCTGGCATCGCCATCTACCACCTGTAAGTCAATTGCTTCAGGCATCGCCATCTACCCTTTACCCCACTCCTCTTCTTGCTCCATTCGTCGATTCTTGTTCCGTTTAGGTAGCACCCATTAGGTAGAACCCTTTGTATGATAACATAGGTAGTATTCCCTTATTCTTTTGTATGATAACATAGGTAGAATTCCCTTATTCTTTTTTATGATAACATAGGTAGGATTCCCTTATTCTTTGTATGATAACATAGGTAGAATTCCCTTATTCTTTTGTATGATAACATAGGTAGAATTCCCTTATTCTTTTGTATGATAACATAGGTAGAATTACCTTATTCGTTGCATGATAACATTAGGTAGATGTTCCCATTTGTAAATCCTAACACTTAGGTCCATATTGCATGACAACTCTAGGGCAGAGCTTCCCCATTTTTAGACCTTCCGTGTGTCTCCGATCCTGTGGCATGTCAGTCTGTTCTATTGCAAAGAGGTAACTTCCTAAGACACGATTCAGCGAGCTGCGACACCTGTTGCTAGGACGTGAACACATTGCCCACTCTCCTTTGACACAACTGGTGTCCTCCTTTGTAAGTCCATGTTCAGATGGCAACCCCTAGTTAGCCGAACTACGGCAACTCTGATTCTCATGTTCAGATGAGATACGTAGGCACAAGATGTGATGTATTGCCGAGTTTTTGACTGACAACTAACAACTAATCCTTGCTTGCTTTCGCCCTTGTTACGATTCTTTTCTCTCGCCCTCGTTGCGATCGAGACCTTCCCTTTCTCTTGCCCTAGTTGCAATTGAGACCCTTTGTTCCCGTAGTTAGCTGAACTACGGTTTGCTCTGATTCTCATTCCCGATAAGATACGTAGGCATAAGACGCGATGTCTTAGCGAGCACATTTCTCCTTAACCCATAGGTAGCCGAACTACGGTAACTCTGATTCTCATGTTCAGGTGAGATACGTAGGCATAAGATGCGATGTCTTGCCGAGTTTTTGACTGATAACTAACAACTAATCCTTGTTTGCTTTCGCCCTCGTTGCGATTCTTTTCTCTCGCCCTCGTTGCGATCGAGACCTTCCCTTTCTCTTGCCCTAGTTGCAATCGAGACCCTTGTTCCCGTAGTTAGCTGAACTACGTTTTGCTCTGATTCTCATTCCAGATGAGATACATAGGCATAAGACGCGATGTCTTAGCGAGCACACTTCTCTTTCACCCATAGGTAGCCGAGCTACGAAGACTCTGATTCTCATTCCAGATGAGATACGTATGCAGTGGATGCGACATCCTTGCGAGTCATTTTCTTTGACCTCTCTTTTAGTAAATAGTACATTAGATATACACACACCCTTTAGACAAGAACAACAAGAGTGGATCCCGTAGAGTACTACGGATACGTAGGGGTGCTAATACCTTCCCTTCGCATAATCGACTCCCGAACCCAAGATTTGGTTGCGAAACCTTGTCTTTTCCTTTCCTTTCTCCAGGTTTTCTTCGAGCGTTTCCTTTCCCTCCTTTGGGATAAATAACGCACGGTGGCGACTCTTCTGTCATTTCTTTTCTCGCCAGTTGTTTTTTCGCATTCTATTTTTTTAGGTTGCGACACACACCTTTTGCATATTTTTGTGTGTGGTATGTTTCATGAGCATAGTTCATAATACTATGTCTCCAACATGCATTAACACCAAAAGTCTATTGCCCAGCCTCAAATAGTTGTTACTTCTACATAAGTCCAATTACGATTGCTTAACATAGCGCTAAATTTGTGACACAAAAGGCATAAGCGTTCTAGTTAGTGAGATTGTAAGTCTCCCCTCTTTCATGGTATTGTGTGGAAACTTGGCCTTCTTTCCTTCCTTTGGAAGATGTTTTGGTTCAAGGAATCATGCTTGTGATAAGTGGGTTGAGTGTTCTCCAAAGATTGTCTTGAAATCAAATGAAAAACAAAACTCACTTCCAACTTACTAACTATTAACTTTTAATTTCAAGCTTTTACTTTAAGGCAATTTACTTTTAGCACTTTGTTTCATTTGCCATTGTACATATCATTCTAATTGTTTATGTTAATGTAATTTTCACTTTGTCCATTTGGACCATATTGTGTGATATATTTTGTTTGTGTATACTTTGTTTGTTTGTGTGGTCTTTGACCATTAATGTACATGATAAAAACAAAAACCCTAAAAAACTTTTGAGTGGACTGTTGGTTTGATCTTGAGCAAATGGACTTAGAATCTAGGCAACCTTCCTAAGCTAATGGACTTGGCCAATGCCAACATGTTGAAGAACCAAGTGCTTACAATTTAAAATTCATCTGATACATCTTTGAAGATCTCTCTAAGATTCATCTGCAACATGATCATGGTGAAGTTGTTATTTTGAACCCATGACTTGTGGAATTCATCTGTTGCATGAGCTATTTTGAAGAAGATCATGGAGTGGATAAGCTTGGATGAGGCCATCTTTATTTGATTCCTTGCTCTTCAAGATAATATAATTGTGCATTTGTGTGTTGCTTGATTCTAAAAGTCCAAGGGAATTATGGGTTTCTATTGACATACTTGTCTATTGGATTGCTACCCATTTGGTCAGATCTTTTCAACTTTAAACTTTTAATTTTTGTGCATAAGATAGTCTCTTCATCTTCTCCCCATTTATTTAATTTTAAAATCTCTCCCTCCATTTTCAAAATCTTCTTTTTGTGAACTATTTTTGTTCTAAACTTTGACTACTATTGCAAAAAGATAGAAACTTTGACCTTATGTCATTGCCTTTTCCAACTTCTCTTCTTAAATCAAACTCGTAAATAAACTTAACTATATTTGACTTAAAGTTTCAAAAAAAACCAAAAAGAACTAACTCATTCAAACCATTTTTAGGCCTTTATGCCTTTCAAACTTAAACTTTGTTAAAATCAATGCTTCCACTTTGAAATTTATAGCACGAACTACGAGGTTTTGATCCCTCATTTTTATGTTGGTACGTAGGAACAAGACCGAAGGTCTTGTCAAACACAAAAATATAATTAATGAATTCTTTTCTCATTCCCCCATTCTATTTATTTGTAAACATCACTTTGTACAAAATACATATGCACACAAAAAGGGCTCCCTAGGAGTACCTAGGATACTTTGGGTGCTAACATCTTCCCTCTGTGTAACCAACCCTCTTACCCGTGATATCTGACTTTTATTAGTTTTTATTTGAAAACTTCTTACTTATTGGGTTTTGTTCGTACTTTTTCCCTTTTCCCTTGGAAACAATAAAAGCGCGGTGGTGACTCTTGTTAATTGATCTCTAGCTTGTCAATAGCTAGATGATAATGAATTTCTCGCTACAGATAGAAATTATGTTCTAAATATAACAAGTTGTGTTAACAGCTTCTACCTATAAATGCTTAGCCATATCAGTTTCTTGGATCGTGGTGCGAGCCATTTCTTGCAAAGTCCTTTTCTTCATTCCTACAACTCCATTTGTTGTGGAGTTCTAGGACAGGATAAATCATGGGAAATACCATTTGAATCAAAAAGATTTTTAAAATATTTATTTTCAAATTCTCCACCATAATCACTTCTGACTTTGACTATTTTGCAGTTCATTTTTGTTTGCACTAGTGAGCAGAAGATAGAAAACACAGAGTGTGACTCATCCTTGTGTTTCAAGAACTTTACTCATATCCAACAAATGTAGTCATCAACTATAACCAATCCATACTTATTTCCATTGATAGAGACAGTTTTCATTGGTCCAAACAAATCAATGTGCAGAAGTTCTAACGGTCTAGAGGTAGAAACAATAGTTTTCACTTTGAAGGATGTTTTCACTTTGAACGATAGTTGCTCTATAATATCTAATGACGTAATCAATACCAGAAGCTTCTGAGATTATTTCCCCCTCTAGCTTTGAAATATTTCTTTTCAAAGCAGAGTTGTTACTTTCTAAAGAAAATAATTTTTCATTTAGATAGGAAATATCTTTCTCAAGTTCACTCCGAGTTTCAGAGGCAACTACTTGGACTTGTTTAAGGTCCTTGTATTTACACTGAAGACTCTGGTACTTTTCCAGCATTTCAGAGAGACGTGATTAAATATCAGAACGAGATATGTTAGAAAATACCTCTTCAGAATCGGAGTCGAATTTGGATTCTGACAATACCTTATCTTCTAGTTCTTCAAAACCTGCGGGATCACCTGTAGTTTCCATTAGTGCAATGTTGGCTTTTTCTTCGTCAAAATATTATTCTTCGGACTCTAAGTCATCCCATGTGTCCATCAACCCTTTCTTGCCTTTGGAAAAATTCGTTTTAGGCCTTCTGTCCTTTTTCAGCTTAGGACAATCATTTTTGTAATGGTATGGCTCCTTGCACTCGAAGTAGATAACTTCTTTTCCAGAATCTTGCTTCTTATGTCCAGACAAAGAATCAAAATGACCAGCAGTCCTTCTGGCTCTTCTGAAATTTCCTTGACCATTTTGCATATGCTTCCAGAGTCTATTAACTCTCTTTGAAATTAGACACAATGCGTCATCATCTTCCGAGTCTTCATCAGATTCTTCTGATTCTTCCTCAGCTTTATAGGCTTTTACCTTCTCAGGCTTCGACTTTAAGGCAACAAATTTACCTCTCTTTTGAGGTTCATCTTCTTCGAGCTCAATCTCGTGGCTTCTTAAAGAACTAACAAGTTCTTCAAGACTGATACTATTGAGATCTTTTGTCAGCTTCAAGGCAGTTACCATAGGTCTCCATTTTTTGGGAAGACTTTTGATAATCTTCTTGACATGGTCGGCTGTATAGTATCCTTTGTCCAGAACTTTCAGTACTGCAACAAGCATATGAAACCTTGAGAACATAGTCTCAACTGTTTCATCATCTTCCATTTTGAATGCCTCGTACTTCTGGATTAAGGCCAAGGCCTTTTTACTCATTTACTTGAGCATTCCCCTCATGAGTCATCCTCAAAGAGTCAAAAATGGATTTGGAAAAATATTTTTTTGTTATCTTCTCATACATACTCCACAAAAGATATAACATTAACCAATATGGTTTCGGCCTAGTGATGATTTTTGAAATCTTTTTTCTATTGATCAGTCATAACACTTCTTCCTATAACGTTTTCTTCATCATTCACTGGGTAAACATAATCATCGACTACAAGATCCCAGAGATCAACATCGTAACCAAGAAAGAAACTTTATATTCTATCTTTTCAATAGTCAAATTTAAGGCCATCAAAGATTGGTGGTTTTGCATTGTAGTGATCTCTTTCATTATTGTTAGCAACGTTAGCAGCATTAGCAGTGACCATTGTTTCTCACACAAACTGGATCGGTACTTAACACAATGAGGTGTTGATAAAACTTTTATCATAATCAGAATCGGATCTCTGATGCGAATTCAAGGTGTGAAAACACAAGAAAGGGGGTTTGAATAGGGTTTTACAAGCAAAGGCTTTTTCCAAAACAAGAACACAACACTCACAAGTTAATAACAAAGAGATAAAAACACAAGTTTTTTTTCATGGTTCGCTTGAAACTCAAAGCTACTCTAGTCCCCCCTGCCAAGGTGATTTTGCCTTATACACAAGGACTTAATCCACTATAATCAACATATTATAATAATCACAAAGAATAACCTTTTTTGTCTTCTCAAGGATCCAATTATACCATAGTCTATGTAAGGACTCACAAAGAATAACCTTCTTTGTCTTCTCAAGGATAACCTCCTCAAGGAATCAAACAAACAGTTTAAATAATATTGTGTTACAAGATGCTTCTATATAAGCAGATTTTACAAAAATGGATAAACAACACTTAAAGAAAAAAACTATGTACAAACAAAATGATATCTTTTCACAAAGAAATAGACTTGTCAAAATATTGTGTCACCAACGTTTTCTTCAAGTCTCCAAGTCACTTATATAGCATAAGAAGAAGACCGTTTGAGGGAAGAAAGGGAAAAGCTCATATAGCGGATGTCCACTATTGGATGAGAGGGGAGTGATATTGCGTACTATCTTACACCCACAAAATCAGTGACAGGTGTGATGTACAGTATTTTCCTTACCCACAAAATCATGTAGTGGAAAGAATGTTCAATCTGTACTATGTACTATTTGATCATATTCCCATTTGATCTTATCTTCAAGTTCATTGGCTTCTGATGAAAGTTGATAAAGCATGAAATGAAGAAACATAAAGCTGGATTCAAAAACTTCAGAATCTTTGGTCAGAACCTTGACAACGTCAGTAGTCTGGCTTGAGATCTTAAGTATCTTCATAATCTTTAGTCAGAACCTTGATAACTTCAATCGTCCGACTTAAAATCTTCATAATCTTCAGCTACATAAAAAAACTTCAGAAGCTTGCCATTCTTCATAAGTTTGGTGATCAGAGTCACGTCCAGAAACATGAACTAAGATAACATTGCAGTAACAACATAATGTCTCCTATGAAGCTTCTTTAGAGTGAATCAGCATAGAAGCAGAGAGATCATTGCAGCAACAATATTGAACATCTTTCAGAACTTCTAATAGCTGGCGCAGAAGCGAAGTTGGAACACATTATTAAGAAACTGATGACATTGCACGTCATATATTCAAAATCAGAACTGGCTGTTAAAGCTACACAATAACAAACCATTAGGGTACCAAAATTGTTTTTACACAAATACAATATTGTTATCATCAAAACTCAAGGTATAAATGCATAACTAAATCTTGTTCTAACACAGTCTTCTTGGAAGATCCAACCTCCTTCTCTTTTGAACCATCAGGTGTCTTTCGCTTTGATTATTGTTACGATCGAACACTCTTTGACTCCAGGTCATGCCCCCGATTCCAGCAATATTAGTGATTGCTGGCTCTAGTACTATAGGTTTGTCTCCTACATATGTTGTTGAGTTATAATTCCAGGGTACATATTTAGTGATTTCGAATGGGAATGGTGAAGGAACACAAAATATAATAGGGTCTTCTGACTTTACTGGTATTTGAAATGGAATTTGAAACGACATTGAAACTGGTATCTGTACTGACGTCTGGGAATACATTGGAAACAATATTTGAAATGGTGATAGAGCTCCCATTTTCCGATAAGGGATCCCAAAAGGCGTGTGCCCATTAGACTATATAATTGAGACATCTTCTAACTTCCTCGTGCACCCAATTTATACCAAACCCTCATTCATCATTTGTTGAAGGCACTCCTTCATCCTCCCACATGTGTTTGGATTGATTAGGCAGATTTTACAATCAACATGTAACTCTTCGAACATCTTGTAACTGTTCGATGTGAATTTTGGCGAACAACCTCTGGTTTACCAAAACTTGTAGAATTGGGTTACTTGCAGGATCAACCACACAAATCCTAGGACATGTGCAGATCTAGATGGTCTTTGAAGATGTTTAGAACGACTTTTGTATCTTTCATTTTGGTTCTCTAAATGTTTTATGTCGAAGAAATGTTGATTAAAGCGTTTAAAGAGATGTAAATTTGACGAAATAAGGTAAAATGGAAGAAAATAAACTGACGAAATGTAAAGTGTCGAAAATAAAGCGTAGAAAGGTAACAAACTGGAAAGCGTAAAGGGAAAATATAAAGAACTTTGTTTTCTATGAAATATAACTTTGAAAGAAATTGGTGTTTGTTTACACATACATGTTCCAAATATGACTCTTTTCTCTCACACGGGTACTTTGAGTGTTTTCAGGAATTTTGTAAAGTAATTTTTCACACCTTTTTTCCGATAACAACTACCCTATTTATATACAAATAACATAACTGTTACTAACGACCAAATCCTAAAACTGTGACACATGGCTCTCTTCCTTTCGCCAGATGCTTCCACGCGTCTTCTGCCAAACGTCACAACTCTTTTGAATTTGAATTTGTACTTTAAGTCAAAATGACGTCTTCCTTCAGGCTTTTTGTCGAATTGTCGATATACTACAATGTTCTCCATGTCTGTCAAAGGTGTCTTCCCAGCTGCAGATATCTTGTCGAAATGTCGAAACCTCCATTTTGTCGAAGTGTCGAACCATACTTATTAGCCAAACGTTTATCCCATGTCGTTATTTGTTGGAAGAAACATTTTGTACACCAAATCCCATGGCGTCGAAAACGCATGTATACAAATTGCCCCCCAGCAAAGACGTTTCGACTGTGTTTTCTGGAGAAACAGTCATTTGTTGGCAACCAATGTTTTGATGCCATGTCATTTAATCTTTATTAAATCCAAGTCTGATAATCTCAATTTCCAATGCAGATCCATCATTACACTTTCTTCACAATGTCACGTCTAGCCCACGTTCACAGCCTACTACCATCATTTCCTCACATCATGGTCTCTTTTCAACTTCCACCTCTTTATCATTCCCATCAGAAATGGCCATGTGTCCCACTAACATCATTACCATCCTAAAACGTTTCAACATCTTATTCCTATAAATACCCATAAACCTTTTCTTTAAACCCTTTTCCGCTTCAGATTTCCTTTCTTCATACCCATTTCTCAAGCTTTTCACATTTTTCTGAGAAATCTTCCTAAGTTCTTCCTATCAATGGCGCCTCAAAAACCTTCAAGCAGCAAACATTCCAAGAAGAAACAAGACTCAGCTTTCTCTCCTGTGCATGATTTAAAAGGACCAATGACGATTGGAAACCAACAGTATGTTCCAGAACCTCCAAATGAGAAAGAAAAAGAATGCATCTATAAATCTCAGGTACTAATCCCTGTTCTTATTTCTGGGAATTGTCATGCTATGTTAGGTCCCCTTCCAAATCCAGAGATTAAACCAGAGCGTTTAAGAGAATTTTCCCCATCTTACTTCCACACAAAACCCATAGGCGCGGGAAGAAAACCTCAACCTAGAGAGGACGTTGCAGAACTAAATGATCCATCGGACACTGGAGAGTTGGACTTAGCTTATTTAAATTACAATAGGATATTTAGAACCTGTCCATGGTCAAAAGACCCTTCTGACTACGTATCTTGGTTAGATAAAGTCGAAAAGGTTAAAGGGGTTTTTTGGAAAGAAGTAGGCATTTTCGACCTTACTCAATTGTCGAGAGTAGGACCCAATATCTGTCCAAATATGCTTTTGGCTTCTCTTTACTTTTGGGATAGTACTTACAACACTTTTCACCTCCCTTGTGGGATGGTTACGCCGACCCTTTTCGACGCAGCAGCCATTGTTGGCCTTCATCCCAATGGTGTAGATTTCGACCCTACTGTCCTCAGTGGGGATACCATTGCTTTCGAAACTAGCCTTGCTCCCTATTCCTTATTTACGTCTCATTTTCATGACAAGAGCACCACTGAAGTTTCAGACGTCGAACACATAGCTTTTCTGACTTTATGGTTATCCAAATATGTGTTCTGCTCTCGCTCTCTTCAAGTTTCCAAGAGATTTATCACCATAGCCAATCAGCTTCATGCGGGCACGAAACTATGTTTGAGCGAAATGATCCTGGCGAACCTTTACGAATCTCTGAGTGAGAGTGTACATTTTTTGAAAAACGCCAAAACCCAGGGTAAAATTAACTTATCAGGACCTTTCTGGCTCTTGCAACTATGGCTTAATGCCACTTTTGAGGCTTCTCTCCCTATAGAGCCAGAGATAGACGAAGAGGAAGTAAAAAGCAGGACTGTCGAATGGCCAAGGTTGGTGCAACTAACACCAACTGATGAAGGGATCAGCCTTCGACAAGCTTTCAAAAGCTATGTCATGATGTTCGCCAAGAGGTATCAGTTCACTTCGACCATGGCGCCTTTTGCTGATAGGAAAATTGGACCTAAGTGGTTTACCCAACAACTGCCTTTGGAAATGCAGAAAGATGAAAATACATTTCTGAATGTTTGGGAATCATTCTTAACCCCTAGGCTTCTTTTTCTTACCGTAACACCACTAAAACTCAAGTTGCTTCGATAGTTTATCAACCCAACCTTGTTTCTAGACAGTTTGGTCTAATCCAAATCAAACCTCGACCTATATTCCCCAAGAAAGGGTCCATCATCTTTTATAATTCACTTCATACTGAAGATGAGGGCAGAGAACTGTCGAAGAAACTGACTGATGATTCTCTCAACATTCGACCAGTTATATTTCGACCATCATTCCTATGCACTCCTGAGTTTGACGAATGGTGGAAAGATTACTACTCCAACAGATTTTTCGACGTAACTTCCTTTGCTACACATTTGACAAATGCTTTCGCTTTTGTGCAGGATCGGACCAAAAAAGGTATTCAAAGACACATTAGGGAGATACAGAGATTTCAAAAATATTTTGAAACTGCGTATAAACCTGATGATCTTAGTCGAACCATACACGAAGCAGCAGCTGAATTAAAACGTAAACTGACGGAGAAGTTTGAAAAAATGTCATTGCCTTCAAATCTTCGACCAGAGGCGCGCTATGACCTGGCTTTCAGTTGCCATCCACCAAAGTTTCCTCCTCTGCCAATTGCTGAATTTGGGGTGGCCTTCAGCCCTCCATTTCCAGATTGGTTTGTTTGTGGGGACTTTATGAAAATTCTCCGTCAACAGTACAAAAAACCCAGGACACCTTCATATTGGAATAGAACACGTTCGCGGGGAGGATCCCATTCTTGAAGGTGTTCACAGAAAACACGATTTTTTCTTTTGTTATTCTAACTGTATTATCATGTATCTCTTATACTTGTTTCTGAATCTTCTTTCTTTCCTTACCTGTGAAGATCCCTGCCAAGAAAGCTTCTGTCGAAGCCTCACCCAGTGCTGCCAGGAAACAATCGACAAAGGTACAAAACTTTTATTCTCCTTATTCGTTTTTCTCCCTTCTGATACTAACTGACTATGGTCTGCATGACTAGGTAAGTCGAAAACCCGCGATAGTCCAAAAGAGAAAAAGTGAAGAGGAGAAAGAAAAAGATAATGTTCCTGCTGAAGAATCTGGTGACGAATCTCCATAACTAATCCCCCCTCCTCAGAAGAAAAAGAAACTTACAAAGGTCTCTTCTCAGAGATCTATAGTTAAATCGACCAGGAAAGATCTCGCGAGTACCCCCACTCCTAAATTTCAATCGAAAGACACGGAAAGTGGGAGATCCAGCTTTAATACTGAGATTCCTGAGGTGAGCTTCCTATTTCGACAGTATCTATTTACCTTCCTTGCATCTTTTCTCTTCTAAATCTTAGAATTGTTTTTAGGAACACGTGGTTGTCGAAAGGACACCTGAGAAAATTCTGGAGGAAACAGTCCCAGAAGAAGATATCCTCGCAGGTGATCCTGTCAGGCAAACTATAGCAGAATTCGATACTACAGTGGGTGAAACCTCTGAGGATGAATCTCCTCCTCATCCGGGATTAGATGTTGCCACTCATGATGATGATGCTGACATGGGGGCTAGGGTCGAAGATGATCATGAAGACGAAGCTGCCAAAGATGGGGATGACCCGCCGAAACATACAGAGGCTGAGCAAACCTTAGAACGAAACATTCAACCCGCTCCTGGCCCGACCCAAGGGAGTGGCAAGTCAACTGGTTCGACTCGTTTCTCTCGCGAGGAGCTTGAAAATCTCAAAGTGCAAAGGCCCTTAGAGTATCTGAAGGCTATGCTTAGCGCCCGTTTTAACTTCCAAGATTCTTCTCAGAGCAGTTCGACCACTTCTGGGGCCACTTCTGAAGCACCATCACTTGGCCACATCTTGAACAAAATTAAAACAAAAATCCTTGATGTTGATTTGTTCAAGATTTTGGAAGAGAACTCCCTTGCTCACCTTGACCTTAAAAAACTTTTGAAACAAGTAAATGTCTTGGAAGCTTCTGCTGAGGTTGGAAGTTTTGTGATGGAGATGATGACCCTTATTGACCTGGCCACTGCAGATCTTCTTCGTCAGACAGACCTTACCAATCAAATCTCCTCAAAGTCTGAAACACAAACCGCTGAATGGAATGCTGTTTCGACTTCGACTGACAAAGTCTCAAGGTTGCAAAAGCTTTCTGAAACTTACGTCAATGAAGTTGCTGCTTGTGATGACAATATCCAAAAATGGGAGAAACAGATAGCAGCGCTTCAAGAAAAGATCTCCCAAGAGAAAAAACATAAGGCATCCATTCAACAACCTAAACAGAGCGAGATTGACGAAGAATTGAGGGTGGGTATTCGACATGCAGAAAAAGCCCAGCAACTTAGTCAGGAGATTGAGACTCTCTCTACTCACAAGAGTCTTTGTGATCATCGACTCCAGTTTCAGAGGCAGAAATTCGCCACTTTGAAGAATACTTTTGCCAATTTTAATTTGTAGTCGAATTTATTTAGCAACTCTCAGCCCTTTGAGGCTTTCTTTGTAATAACTTTTGAATGCCATTTTTATTTTGCCCATCTTATCACAATTATGTTTGCACTTATTCTGTTACTACTTTTACTTCCTGCAATATAGGCTTATACTTTTTCAAATACTTGCCATTTATTCTTAGGATTCTCTTATCCTTCTCTATTTCTTCTATTTCGTACGCGCCGTTTGAAAATGTTTTCAAAATCTGGAAAGGTCCTTCCCATTTAGGAGACCACTTTCCCATTAATTTATCCTTTCGATCCATATGAAGGATTACTTTCCACACAAGGTCACCTATTAAGAAGGTCTTGAATCTTACTTTCTTATTGTAAAATCTTTCGACTCTCTCCTTTTGTCTTCTTATTAGGTCTAGCGCGCGCAGCCTTTCCTCGTCTAAATCAACTAGTTCGTCCATCATCATACTCCAATATGTATCTGATGGGATTTCATGATGCCTTTGCACTCTAACCGACTGCAAATATATTTCGACTGGCAAAACAGCCTCATGTCCGTAAGTCAACTTGAATGGAGTCGAATTCGTTGCCTCTTTGGGGGACGTTCGACAAGCCCACAAGGCTTGATCCAAAGTCTTATGCCAATTTCTAGGTTTTTTCCCCACATGCTTCTTAATCAAGTTTATCACTACCTTGTTGGCTGCTTCAACTTGCCCATTGGCTTGAGCGTAGTAAGGTGTCGAAGTAAGGAGCTTAAAACCTGTTTCTTGTGCAAATTTCTGCATGTTTTTGCCAGTGAACACGGATCCTTGATCTGTTGTTATTGTCTCAGGTATCCCAAATCTGTAAATTATGTATTTTTGGATAAAGTCTATGACTGCTTCTTGATCCACATTCGCCAATGATATAGCTTCAGTCCATTTTGTGAAATAGTCTATCCCGACCAAAATGTACCTTTGTCCTTTTGAGGAGGTTGGTCGAATTTCCCCAATTAAGTCCAAATCCCATCCTCTGAATGGCCAAGGTTTTATAATTGAGTGCAACTCACTTGCAGGGACATGGGGTATGCCTGCATGTACTTGACATTCCTGACAACCTTTTGCGAATTCGACACAGTCTTTCAGCATTGTTGGCCAATACATTCCTTGTCGAAATAATAGCCACTTCATTTTGTGACCTGCTTGGTGTGCACCACACGCTCCACTGTGTACATTCGACAAGGCTATGTAGGCTTCGTCTTCACTCAAGCATTTCAACAAGACTCCTTCTGCAGTCTTTTTGAACAATTCATTTCCCAAAAGTACATAACTCAAAGCTCTGTATTTTATCCTTCTTTCTGCTTTCTGATTTGGGTCTTGTAGATAATTCTTGATAGGCTTTCTCCAGTCTGTAATTCCTGAATCATCTATGTTGAATATCTCAAAGTTTTCTTCGTCACCGTATCCTAATCTTATTGACTCCAGATCTGATGGGGACAACTTGGTGGATACGACTCTTCCTCTGACTTCAATGGCTTCTTCTAACTTTTCCTTCGACACTTTGTATCCGGATGCTAGTTGAGCAAGATCGTTCGCTTCTTGATTCTCCAACCTGGGAATGTGCCTGAAGACGACATTGTCGAACTCCTTGAGAAGTCTATTGGCTATTACAAAGTACATGATTAAATTTTCTTTCACGCACTTATACTCTTTCGTCAACTGCTTTATCACCAGTTCGGAATCACCCATTATTTCGACTCTCGTTGCCCCCAATTTCAACAAGATTTCAAGTCCAGCGATCAAAGCTTCATATTCTGCTTCATTGTTTGAACACAGACTTTCAACTTTGTACTTGAATTTTGTTGGAATTCTTTCAGGAGAAATGATCAACATCCCCACTCCCGTTCCTTTTTTATGACTGGAACCGTCGAAATACAATTTCCAAGGTTCTAATTCGACGTACTCCACGTCTTCGTTTATAGAATGGTCGGCTATGAAATCAGCAACCACTTGTCCTTTCACCGCTTTTAAAGGCAGATATTTCAAGGAGTATTCTGTTAACGCTAAAGCCCACTTTCCAATTCGACTATGTAAAATAGATTTAGATAACATATACTTTATTACGTCGAAATGGGAAGAAATATATACATCGACAGGTTTTATATAATGCTTCAATTTCATACAAGAGAAATATACACATAGGCATAGCTTTTCTATAATGCTATATCTAGTTTCGGCATCATTTAGGACTCTACTGAGATAATAAATGGCTCTTTCGACGCCATTCTCGTCTTCTTGACACAACATACTTCCTAATGTTTTGTCTGACGCCGAAATGTACAATCTCATACTTCTTTTTCTGCAAGGAGACATCAGGATTGGGGGACTAGTCAGGTACTCCTTGATTTTGTCGAAAGCCGCTTGCTGTTCTTGCCCCCATGCGAAGTCTTCCTTCTTTAGTCGAAGTAGAGGAGAGAAAGCTTGTGTCTTCCCACTGAGGTTGGAGATGAATCTTCTGAGAAAGTTGATTTTCCCTAGCAGAGACTGCAACCCCTTTTTGGTTGATGGCGCTTTCGCTTCCATTATGGCCTTGGCTTTATTTTCGTTTATTTCGATCCCCTTCTTGTGGACCACAAAGCCTAAGAAATCACCCGCCTGCACACCAAAAGAACATTTAAGTGGGTCCATTTTCAAACCAAACTTCCTCATCCTTTCAAAGGATTGTCGAAGATGATCTATATGACTTTTCCCTGAAACAGACTTAATCACAATGTCGTCAATATACACTTGCATGAAAGTTTCGATAAAGTCATGAAAGATGGAATTCATGGCACGTTGGTAAGTCGCTCCAGCGTTCTTTAAACCAAAAGGCATTACTACCCATTCGTACGTTCCTATTGCTCCAGGACAACGGAAAGCCGTTTTAGGAACATCTTCTTCAGCGATAAAAATTTGGTTATAGCCAGAGTATCCGTCTAACATACTTAAGTACTCATGGCCGGCTGCAGAATCTATGAGCATTTCTGCCACTGGCATAGGATATTCATCCTTTGGGGTAGCCGAGTTTAAGTCTCGAAAATCAATGCATACCCTAAGTTTGCCATTTTTCTTAATTACTGGAACAATATTTGCAATCCATTCGACATACCTGGTTGTGCGGATGAACTTGCATTTTAGAAGTCTTTCGACCTCTTCTTTTATTTTCGACAGGATTTCTGGTGCGAAGCGTCTCGGAGTCTGCTTTACTGGCTTCTTTCCTTCCATTATCGGCAACTGCATTTCGACCAAACTTCTGTCAAGACCAGGCATCTCGTCATAATCCCATGCGAAACAGTCTTTGAACTCTTTCAGCAACTGGACTATCTCGACCTTGAACTGGGGGTCCATTTTTGCACTTATGTAGGTTGGTCTATTCTCTGCCCCCACTCCTAAGTTTATTTCTTCTAATGGGTCCTGCGCCACCATCTTCTCATTAGTTGACACTGGATCTTTTTCGAACCCTAGAGGTTCGTCGTCATAAATGGCATCAAGCTTTTGGTGTTGCCATCCGCCCATTTGGTTGTTATCGTGATCTTCCGCAACGTCTTCTTGGGGACATTGTTTGTTGGAGTTTTCTTGGTTGGCTTTGACAGCCATATATTTTACTTCAGCCTCGAGGGCCTCATTGAGTTTGTTTTCGGCTATGTAAGCCGTAATCTTTTCGATCGCTGATTGTTCACTCGTCATCGTCAAATTCGCTTCCCCATCCCGTCGGCGCTATATGAGTGGTTCCCCATATGTAAGTTTCGCCAATTACTTCTTTATCCCACTGGAAACCATGTGTAGGATGCAGGTACATGGAGCAATAGGCATTGTCTGTCGTCTTCAAGTCGAATTCTGCTGGGCTGCAAGGAGGTATGTGAGCCAGGTTTTTGTTGAAGCTTTGGCTGTTGACACTGTTTACCTCTGTCATGAAGTAGCTTTGGTCAGCCTCGATGTTTTCGACGATCCCATCTGGCCTCCATATGGCTATTCGCTGATGCATTGAAGAGGGTACAGCTCCTACGCCGTGAATCCACTCCCTACCAAGCAGTAGGTTGTAGTTGGCCTTTGAAGCGATGACTATGAACATTGTAGGCCTTGTTATGGTTCCCATAGTTAAGTTCACTTGGATGACTCCCATAGTTGTTCCTATCTTCCCTTCATAATTCGACAGCACCATGTTGTGAGGTTTCGCGTCTGAATCGTCTTTTCCAATCTTCTTCAGCATGTAATGGGGCATCAAATTCACTGCCGCTCCCCCATCCACCAGTATCTTATTCAAACCGACATTTTCCACCTTCCCTTTTATAAACAAAGGTTTCAAATGCGCTTTCATGGAGTCGTCTGGTCTTTCGAAGAAAGCGTTCTGCTCTTCGACGCACCCGTTATTCATCACGTAGTAATAGACGGGCTTGTGTGCCATTGTTTCCTCTTTCATCTCGTCTTCTTCATCTTCGACCTCCATGACTCTATCATAGTCTCTAGGGAGAACAGATACCACGTTACAGATCACGTTGAAGGATGATTCTGAGTCAGAGTTGAAACTGTCAGTTACTTCGTCATCTTCCTGCATCTTCGCCTTCGACGCAACTGATTCGACAACTCTGCTAGGATTGATCTGGAGGGGAGTCTCTTTTCTGCTCCTTGTCTGGCGATTGTTGCTAGATTCTGCTTCGTCTTTTCCATTCTCGTTCTTCTTTGCCACCTCGATTTCTGCCCTCTTCTGCCTCTGGAACCTCCTCCATTGGGATCTGGACATGGGGTTTTTGCCTTTGTAATTCTCTGAAGGGTATGGTCTTGGCTTGTGTTTTTCCATTTCCTTCTTGCCCTCCATCGACGCGCCTCTCTGAACCTCAAACTTTCCCCATTTCTTCTGCCCCTGGGCGTCTCTAATGGGTTGAACCCATTTGTCGTCCGTTGCTTTGTCAGTTGGTTTATAGGTGTTCTGGCGTCTCTCTCCGTGCCTCCACTGGTGGTGATCACTTCTCCTAGGGTCGTATCTCACTGCTCCCCAATTCTCTTTCCTCCTGGCCTTATCTACTGCTTCCAGGTTGGTTGCTGCCTTCCTGTCGAAGACTGCACTGCAGCGTGGGCACAACATCACTTTGGTTTTCGTCCTTTGGCACCTCTTGATGAATTCTATTAAGTTTTCCTCCTCTCTAGGATACGCCAGCCTTTGGTACTCTTTCCGACGACGATCTTCGCCCACTTCGGCCTGGTCCTTCTGAGATATTTCCACCATATTTACCCCAACATTTCGTTCGTCGGCGATGCTTAATTCGTTCATCTTTCTAATGAGTCTCTCTTTTTCGCCTTCGACGCCTTTTGGTGTTTGGTCGAACTCTTTCTCTGGGCAGCAACACCAAGATATGGTCCTGGGACCATGTTTGCAACAACATTTGTTCCAATTTCTTCTGGGGTCTTCCATTGTCCTACGCAGAATCCCACTGATCACGGGCTTCGAAGGACCGTTAGCGGCTTCCGCTTTGATTTTTGTGACTTCTTTACTGAAAGGCCCCATAGTGTTGACGCAGTTGGCGATATCCCCTTTCTTCGTTTGGTCAGAATCAAGGCCTTCAGCAGCCTTGTTTTTAATAATGAGGTCTTCAGTAACCTTCTCTTTCGTATTAGGGGAATGCTCAATTGCGTCGACTGTTTCTTCATTGTTGTCTGAAGAAGCATCTCCCCAACCGCTTGGTTGGATTGTGTTGATGTCGATCTGAGAGCTTGTCGGCGCATTGTACTTCACAAGATAATCATATTTCCCACTTGGCTGTCCCAAGCGGTCCCAATTCTCCTCTTGTCGAAACTCCACATTCCCGACAGCATTGTCACCGTCCTTCTTGTCGAAACCTTCAGTAGTTTCCATTTTTTTCTGGCTTGCGAGATCCTCAGCGATCTCGACCATGTTGACATTTGCGTCGAAACTTCCAGGGGCCTCCACCATTTCCAAATTGCCATCAGGAGCAACTTCGGCCTCCACCATGTTCACGATGGATGGTTCAGCGTAGTGGGCTTCGACTGCCTGCATAGGATTCGAATCGATCTTCATCTGTTGTTTTGGTTTGTCACCAAACTTCAGCCTTCCGTCACGGATAGCATTTTGAACGAGATCCCTGAAAAGGAAACAACGAGACGTCTTATGGCCCAGAAAATTATGGTATTTACAAAAACCTATCTTTTTCTGTTGTTCCATAGGCGGTTCTTTAGCGCCTGGCGGTTTTATTAATTGACCATCTTTAACCAACAGATCGAAGATTTCGTCACATTTGGTGATGTCGAACTTATAAGTCCTTTTGGGGAACTTATCGTTGGTTTCGACTGGGTTTCCGTTCGACGAAGTTAGTACTTTGCACGAATAAGGTGGACCTTGCTTTAGTTCTGCTAGGTCAATCTCTTGTTCGTCGAAGTTACTTGGTTCCTTTTCGTCGTACTCATCATCTTGGCGAACCCCTACGTAGGCTACCCTCTCTTTTTTATTCTTATTTGCCCTGAATTTTTCGTCCCTTAACCTTTCGACCTGTCTCACTCTATCTGCTAATTGTGCCATATCCCTCAGATACTGGGTATCTAGTTTCTTCCTTATAGAATAATCTAGTCCCCCTGCGGCCATTTCGACCAACTCATGTTCTGGCACCGGGGTGAAACATCTAGCCTTTAGCAATATGAACCTATTTAAGTAATCATCTATTGGTTCGGAGTGTTTTCTCTTAACACTGGCTAATTCTTTCAGACTTATTTTTGTTTGTCCCATGTAGAATTGTTCATGGAACAGCCTTTCTAATTGGGTCCACGTGTATACTGAGTTTGCAGGCAAAGATGTAAACCAAGTAAACGCGTTTTTTGTTAAGGAACTAGGGAAATATTTTATTTTCAAATTTTCATTACGGGATATTTCCCCTGCCTCGATCAGATAACGTGCCACATGTTCTATAGTGGACTCACTAGTGTCCCCTGAGAACTTTGTGAACTTAGGAACTTTCCACCTTGGTGGGAGTTCTTCTTGCAGAATATATTCCGATAGTGGGGATGCGTAACTGGGCCTTTGTAAACCCATGTTCATCCCATTTTGTGCCATTATCGTTTCGACCATGGCTGCCAAATTGTTTTTGACAGGCGGATTATTATACCGTATCCGTTGTTGCAATACAGCATCCGCGTCTTGGCCTCTCTGGATTACTATCCTTGTAGGCTCTTGTGGAATAGGGATTTCGACACGAGGCTGTTCGACTACATCCTCTTGGTTTCTGACGTTTGTTTGAGGATTATCTAACGGTATCTGGTTTATCGTAGGCTCTTCCTAGACCGCTACCACTGGGTTATGAATCACTTGTTCTCTGTGTCGAGTTTGAGGGACTCCAAAGAAATCAGCAATGCGCGTCATCTGTGCTGCCAATAATTGGTTTGTTTGGGTGGTGTTTTGTATTAGAGGGTTAAACACCGCTCCCATCTGTTGTGTCAACATTTGGACCATATCATGATTACTCTCGTCCATTTGTTGTCTAATTACCTGCGCAGAATTATTTGTTATTGGCGGCACATAGAGTGTTTGTTGATTCAGTCTACTCATGTTTCCACCATATCCTGACCCTTGTAAGGGTGAAGACACGTTGGCCATCGAATCTGAATATATTAACGGGGAATTGTGTAAATTTGCCATTACCGAAGTTGGCATTCCAAAGGGTTATTCCCTACCAGGCGGAGGCATGGTGAAATTTGTTACAAAAGGCCTAGAAGTGTTCCCCACAGGAGGGGGTGTCCCAACGGGCATCTGTTGTGCCCTGAAGGACGAACTAGGCGCGTTTTGCGATATCGAAACCGCTGGCATTGACCCTGTTGACGAAGGTACAGCCTCTGACACAGGGACCGATCCTATATTGCCTTCTGTCGAAGGGGCAGGGTTGGATAATGGGATGGATTCGTTTGGATTATTTGGCTGGTTCGCCATTTTCCTTACTCTTGTTCTTTTAGGTATTTCTACGTCGGATACGGCTAATTTACCGCTTCTCAGTCTCATACAACGAAGAACAAACTTTGACTAGTGATTATTTAAATTTCTAGATTTCTGCACTGTCCCACCGGGTGTGCCAATTTGTTCGCTGTGAATTTTGGCGAACAACCTCTGGTTTACCAAAACTTGTAGAATTGGGTTACTTGCAGGATCAACCACACAAATCCTAGGACATGTGCAGATCTAGATGGTCTTTGAAGATGTTTAGAACGACTTTTGTATCTTTCATTTTGGTTCTCTAAATGTTTTATGTCGAAGAAATGTTGATTAAAGCGTTTAAAGAGATGTAAATTTGACGAAATAAGGTAAAATGGCAGAAAATAAACTGACGAAATGTAAAGTGTCGAAAATAAAGCGTAGAAAGGTAACAAACTGGAAAGCGTAAAGGGAAAATATAAAGAACTTTGTTTTCTATGAAATATAACTTTGAAAGAAATTGGTGTTTGTTTACACATACATGTTCCAAATATGACTCTTTTCTCTCACACGGGTACTTTGAGTGTTTTCAGGAATTCTGTACAAGTAATTTTTCACACCTTTTTTCCGATAACAACTACCCTATTTATATATAAATAACATAACTGTTACTAACGACCAAATCCTAAAACTGTGACACATGGCTCTCTTCCTTTCGCCAGATGCTTCCACGCGTCTTCTGCCAAACGTCACAACTCTTTTGAATTTGAATTTGTACTTTAAGTTGAAATGACGTCTTCCTTCAGGCTTTTTGTCGAATTGTTGATATACTACAATGTTCTCCATGTCTGTCAAAGGTGTCTTCCCAGCTGCAGATATCTTGTCGAAATGTCGAAACCTCCATTTTGTCGAAGTGTCGAACCATACTTATTAGCCAAACGTTTATCCCATGTCGTTATTTGTCAGAAGAAACATTTTGTACACCAAATCCCATGGCGTCGAAAACGCATGTATACAGTAACCAATCAATTTCTCACGTACCCTTGACATAGGAGTCCTCACTTGATATACTACTTGGATTAAAATGTTGTTGTCTAGTCCATCCACCGCATTGATGGTTGGACCACCATGTCCTGGAATTAGATTTCTCTTCAAATTTGTGCCCTCTGGAGTGAAAGAGATAATCTTATGATCCAATATGTCTCGCACTTTGAACTTGAGTTCCAAACACTTCTCGGTAGTATATCCGGGTGATCTAGCATGGGAGTCACATATGGCATTAGCATCATAACCACGAGGAGGAGGATTTGACAGAGGTGCTAGAGGTTTAATCTCTACCAATCCCTTTTGAATTAAGTAGGGAAAAACCTGAGTATACATTATAGGCATGGGATCAAATTACTTCCATGATCTTTGTTGATCCCTCCAGAAGTACCCATTTTGTTCATTTTGTTGAGGCGGTGCTCTAGCTTGTTATGCTTGAGGCCTAAAGTATGTTTATTGTGGATATTGATTAGGGACTACTGCAGCTACATAATAATTGTAGGGAACCTAAGAATGCCCCTCAATTGTGACAGCGTTGGTCTCACCTTTCCTCAGACTATTATTGTTGGAGTACCTCTTGTTACTATTTTGATTAGAGGACGATTTTCCAATCTCACCACTCTTTAAGCCATTCTCAATCCTTTACCCAATTATCACCAGGTCAGAAAATCCAGTAGATACTGAACCAATCATCTTTTTATAGTAAGGGCCTTGCAGGGTGCCCATAAAAATGTCAACTAACTTATTCTCCAAGAGTGGAGGTTGCACACGAAAAGCTAGTTCCCTCCATCTTTGAGCATACTCCTTGAATGATTCATTTCCTTTTTAAGATAGATTATGAAGTTGTATGCGATTATGAGCCATATCCAAGTTACATTGTTATTTCTTTAGGAAGGCATTAGCCAGGTCTTCTCAGGTCTTGATATGGGTTCTCTCCAGTTTCATATACCAATCTAAGGATGCTCCACTTAGACTATCCTGGAAATTGTGCATCATTAATTTCTCATTATACTATTACCACTTAAAAGTAATTATTAGAAAGCATAAACTAAAGTGATGCCTCCATGGCCACCTTCAAGTGGGCCTTAAACTCCTTCAACATGACATCACACAACCTAATAAACTCAAGGACTTCTTGTGGGGTTTTTTGGAAGTTTACAATACTTCCAGCTCTCCTCTATATCCTAGGGATTTCCTGGACTAGGTTGTTAGCGAACTATGCCATATTATAATGCTCAATCCTCCAGGCTTCATCCCTATCTCCTTGGTCTTGAACTATGACTTGAGCAACATTGGCAAGATCCCTTGAGTACTAGACTTCTCCCCCTAATAATGTGACTTGAGTAGTCATGACTTTATGATCTTGAGCTTGGAGATGCACCTGATCTCTAAGATTTAGGAGCTCTTGGTAGGTCATTCTCCGGTCATTAGATAACATCTACTCAACTTCAGATCTAAGTTGTAGGTGTCAATCAAGATCGGCTTGGGATTTTGGAAGTGATTCCTCAAGTCCGCAAATTTGAGATTCTAAGGCATCCTCCATCTATTTCTGTTCCCACTTAGCCATCTCCCATGATCTCTTCCATTTTTTACTTTATGCACGAGTTTCCTTCAATTTCTTGTTGAGATATTTAAAGTCGTCTCGGACTCTAAATAAACCTCCCAAATATTTTTGTCGTTTGCTTCTTTCAGCCTGAAGTTCCTCCATATTCTCAAGAAGTTGCTTGTCCCTTTGCTCAAGGTCATAGCTCACCTGATTCTTTTTGTAGGTCGTGTCATAAAGACTGTGCTCCAAGCTTTCTTTATATTGCTCAAGCTTGGCAATAATTGCTTTGAGATGGTCGACCTCCTCAATGGACATTGGAATAGGATCAGGTATTTCTGGAAGGTAAGTTGGATATATCACAAAAGGTAACTTAATCAAATGGACCATTTCCTTAACCCATGGGGTATAGGATTATTTGGATGAAGTATCCTTCCTCTTTAGCGGGTTTTCCTTTACATGCACCTTTTCTCATGCACATGTGACCTTTCTAAACAATTATTTGTGTGAGGTATCCCCACCATATGGGGTGTCCCAATTGTCTCATGGATAATATGGGATTATAGTTGATGCTCCATTTGGAACCAATGAGTGGTACGTTAGGAAAACTCCAGCAGTTGATAATTATATCCCTAACGCTTATCTTCTTTGGGCACCAGAGGATTGATCTCTCGTTGATGGACATAAGCTTTTGAGCCCAATCATGATTACCCTTGGTCTCTACCATATAGATATCCTTGTAAAGGTGTGAGGCAAACCATTGGTATAACAACGGAATGCAACTGCGTAATGGCCATTTCTCCTTGTTGTGGCAGATACTCATGGTGTAATATATGTCAGCTAGCATAGCGGGTACCGAATTTACCTCTAGATTCTTTACAGCCCAAAAGACGATAATAGCAACGACATCAACAAAGTCACACACATTTGGTAAAAGGATTATCCCAAATATTATCAAAGATAAGACGTCAACATGGGATCCCCATCTTTCTGCCCCAACCATTCTTCAGGATACTCCCTCCAAGTAACTCCTTTTGAGACCTTGGATGTCTTTGTCTTCCTTATAGTGCGACAACAAATATTCGGCAGGTATCCCCAAAGTCACAGTAAATTACTTAGGTTTTACCTTTTGCCTCATACCCATATAGGGTCCCTTTCTGTCTTTAGGAAGGTCCAAGTACAACCCAAATTCTTCTAATGTGGGGGCTAGCAGAAAATCTTGAAATAAGATATAGCATTACTTTTACAGGGATTCTCAAGAGATCAATAATCCTCCCATACTTAAGTGTGAACTTCCTCTGAATGGATTTGGGCATCATACCTTGAAGAACCTTTAGGCTTTGCAAATATGGCATTGTTGCCTTAATACGAAAGGTTGTCCTTTTATTTGAATTCATTCCCACAAAAGCACCTACAACAAATTTTGAAATCCCCCCAAAAATGGTAAATATATGCAAAAAGGCCCATCTAAATGCCAAAGGTATGATGATATGAATGTCTTTTGATTTTAAAGTTTTTAAGATTGGGGTAACAGGTAAGTATTCCCGAATTGGATAGGCTTCTTATGATTAGTTCAGATATAAGATTAGACTACCCAATTCCCCCACTTGTAGGATATAAAGCTTTTGGTAAGATGATAGTCCTAGATTCATGGAGTATACCCTTATTTTACCATGAGAAGGAGTAAGCCTTCCTACAGTAGTACTTCAGGATAAGTCTCATCTGGATGGAGTATTGACTTCACACATGTAACAATCTCATCCACATGATATGTAATAATAATACAATGAAATATACAATAATATATATATATATATATATATATATATATAGAGAGAGAGAGAGAGAGAGAGAGAGAAGAAATAGAAAATATAAAAAGAATAAGCAAATAAATACACATAAAATAACACAAGCAAACAACAACACATAACCCTAAGAACCAAAGGTTAGTACGAACTATAGTTACGGAAAGTATAAGAAATCCCCAGCAGAGTCGTGGCTGGAAAAATTCAAAGTCGCTAACTGTCGCGGCTGGAAAAATTCAAAGTCTCCAGCATCATTTATTTGTTCCTAAGTAACATGGAAATGATGATAAAACCTAATTACTAAGGGTGAGAGAATAGGTTCAGGAGTCAGTCAAGTAAGGAGAACGTACTAGGCACCTCTTATCTCCATTGTACTAAATGGGATCCTCCTCTAAGTTCTAGGGTTAGTTATGCTTGCTTAAGGAAAGTTTGCTTATTATTATTGGTTAATTGTTTATTTATTTATTATTAACAAAAATAAAATTTATTAAGAGAAAAAGACCTAAAAAAGTTTTTGATTATTGTACTCGCTAGAGTTTACAACTCTATGCCTACGTACCTTCTCTTTTAATGAAGGATCAGAGTCTCGTAGTTCTGGTAGAAAATATTTGTTGGTTTGTTGTTTTTATCCCTTAAAAGTTCTCACGCATCAGGGGAAGAAAAGTAATTGATTTTGAAAAAATGCCTCAAATGCACTAGGACAAAGGACTTATAGTTTGAGGTGAGTTTAAGTTGATTTTATCCTTATGTTGATTTGCAAAGATATAATGATTAACTTATTTCAGAAAATAAATTCATAATGATATTATATATTTATTTAATAAAAATATTAAAAGGTTAATTATATAAACCTAAGTATTATATCCCTTATCCATAGTTTTTTATCTCTGAAACCCTAAAGTTTCCCTAGAGATTTATCCCACGACTATCCCCATTATTGATTAAAAAAAAATATAATACTTAACTTTTATGCAAAGAAATATTATATATTTATATGACATATCCCTTATCCCGATTTCTATCCCCGATTTCTATCTCTTATTTTTATCCCTCAAAATATTTATATTCAATTAACCCTAATTCCTCATTTTATTGATCCCTAATTAATTAAGTATACATTATTTTATGTTAGACGACAAAATTATTAAATCAATTAGTTATAAAGATTGATGATATACTTTATCCCTTAACCCTAATTATTATCCCTAATTACATTAATCAACCCTAGCCTTATCCCAAGAAGTGATCCCACTATCCCAAAATTATCACAAAGATCAAACTCAATTAACCCTAATTAATATATATTCACTAATTAACTATATATTTTTTGTCATTTTTGAATATTTAATTATGTTGTGATTTTTACTTGTTATGTTAATAATAAGATTAGGTAAATTAATCTAAAACTAAATTATATAGCAACTAATTAAAAAACCTAACAAAATAAAAAAGATGAATAAATTGAATATTTAAATTAAAATTGGATCAAAATTAATGATGAAATTAACTAAAATTAAGGTTTAACTTAGGCACAATGAAGGATGTCACCAGAAAATGGAGTGTGCAAATAGGAGAAATTAAGACCCAAAACCCAAAGCCCATTCATGTTTCTAAAACCCTAATTAATCTCACCATCAAAGAAATTACTAAATAATGAAATACAAAAAACAATAAAATAAGAAAAAGAAAAAAATAAGAAACAAAATAAAACAAAGCAAAAAAACAATAATGAAAATAAAACTCGAATGGGGAGCCCCCCCTTTCAGTAACGTGTACTCCCTTTCTAAAGAAATTAAAATGTTGATTTATTAAATAACTCATCATAAAATCAACCAATGCTTGACACATATTAAAAGATAATGAAAAATAATAAAAATCCGTTAAAGTATATGATAGCAAATAGAACATAAGGTTTATCACCTCTTCCTCGTGTGACAGAAACTTTCAAACTCAGAAACCCAAGTCAAGAATCATGCCTCTCTACCCTTAAATAAATATCGCCAAATCAGGCTCAAACAATGCAGTCAAAAGGGAATAACAAAACACTGGTCGTGGATAGCAAAAGGCATGTGAGTCTGGCATGGAATAGGGTGGTTCGTCGGCCTCGGGGGCGGTTTTGTGGCATAGGGTGTTGGTGTTACGTCGTCGGCGAGGGCGTCGCAATCGATTTTCCAACAAAGGGCGATGTGGTTCAGAGAGGGAACGACTATTCAACTCCGGTAATATTCAGTTTGAATTTCGATTCAATATGTTTTTGGTTTTCAAGTCAATTTGGGATGCGACTGGATTTTCGATATCGATTTTGAGATGAATATGCCCTAGTTGCTCTTAATGCACTTTAATTTTAGACTCTGTTCTATTCTAATTTTGAATTATCTTTTTCTCAGTTTTTGATTTGTTTTCGGATTTAGTTCGGGTTCTGTTTCGATTTCAACTTGGCATTATTTTAGATTTTTAGACTGGTTTCAAATGGTTTTTATTCAAAATATGTTTTTGATTGTGTTGTTTTTGTTACTTGAAGTTGATGTATGGTTTACATGTGAATTGCAGGTTGTAAGGTGAAGTTTTGATAAGTTGGTTTTATGAAGGAGCTAGCCGACTTAGTTACAATTTTTTTTAGAAAACATTTTATAGAGGCAATGTTTTATAGATATGAAATTGTTCAATGTTGGATTTATACATGGTAGGAAGCTAAATATAGTTTGTTTATCGACCATCGAGATAAAACAATTTTAAACAAAGCCCTGCGTGAGAGACAACCCACACTTTTTGCACAAATTTGTTTTTTTGATATTTTTTCTTTCAGTTAATAAAAGGCTCACGAAGAATAAGTGAAACAAGTGATACAAGTTGAAAAAGTTGAGAAAATCGATATAGAAAGTATTCCCAGAAAAAATCGGACAAAATCACAAGAAAAAGAAAAACCCATACAAAAACCAATGAGCTACTACCAGCATCCGTAGCACCTGCCACGGGCCGTAGTAGGCCCCTCCTCCAAAACCGCAAAATCTCATATTGGCATATAAAATCTAGGGACCTACTATGCAATCATTCATAACTTAGTCATGCATGGTACTCAACTAACTCATAGTTAGTAGCATACAATCCTACTAACTAACAATTATCAGCATGGAATCATTCACATAATCAGTCATGCATAACACAAAAAATTAGTAGTTGATATTAGGATATGCAAAATTCTACTAACACAAAAAATTATTCCAAAAGGGCCAGATGTCTTGCCCGATGCTTCATCAAGTGAGCACATCATTAGTACTTACCAGATGGTCAATACTAAATAAACTAAATAAATACATGTTACATCAGTAACATCATTACTCCCCATTTTTTCCATAATTTGGCAAAGGGACAGTACATCAAAATAACACCCAAAGGCCAGTCATGCATAGGTTAGTATGTTAGCACATACACAACCAAAACATGGGTAAAACAACAAGAACAACATCCAGAGATGCACAAGCATTAGATATGTTCATTGTACATAGTCCAAAGAGGCTATAAAGCCTTTACATATCCAAAACAGAAACAAAAAATGCCCAAATACAAGAAACATACTAAGCAAGAACACTTGTACTTTATTCTTCTATCCATCCTCTGCAGTTCATGTAAGTAACATAGTCTTCATTAGCCTTTAATTCACAATCATGTGTCTGAATAGGTATCTTCTTCATGTGATCTCATGTCACTAGCATTTTTAGAGAATGCAGGTTCTTCACATATGCTATTATCCAATTGTTAGACATCAACAAGAGTATCTGTAGTGGATTTTGTAAGACCCCAATTTTGACCCTACGATCCCTCATGCTATCTCATCATATGCATTGACTTTGGGATCACACCTTGGCATCCTCCTTACCCCTTTTTCCTTGGGTTTGCATTGGGAGAGATCACCAAGCACATTTGATTGTATCATACTTTATTTTTCATCATTTACTAACAAAAATACCAAAATTATGTTTATGTATAACTTTGTTTCTTTTGTAGGTAATATGTACATCCACCAATGCCTCATCAAGCTCATATCTAGGGATTGAGACCCTCAATGCAAGGAGATCAATCAAGATATGGTTCAAATTCGTTCTAGACATCATACATGGGTCCCCATGATCTTCATTTATCATTTTGATCAAGAATTCATCAAGAGTTTGAAGTTTGTTTGCCTTGGAAGCCCTAATTCATCTGGGTATCTTGTGTGACTTCCTTAGCAAGTTTCTTCAACATTTGATCAAATTATTTCAAGTTATACTTCATTATACACCATATTATGCATATATGATCCTCCATTAGTCCAAAAGATCAAGAGAACTTCAAGTTTGCAAGTTGGTTGATGGTGGTTGACCAAAGAAAGTCAACTAGTCAAAACTAGGGTTCATTAGACCCTATCTCCTATAATCCTTGTCATATGAAAATGATTCCAAGAGAAAAGTTACTTCTTATGACATTCCAAACCACTTTCATGTTGATGTTAAGATCTAGTTTTTTTTTGGAAAGTCATTTTTTATGGTTAAAGAGTATAAGTCATTTTGTCGGTGCCCTAGTTAGAAGGTCAACTTCCAAGGACCCTAACTTGCTCAATTTTCATGTGATGAAGTCCATCCATGTTTCATGATCAAATTCAAGATGTATTCTCCAACTTTTATTCTTTGAGAAAATTCAAATTCTACTTGCAAGGGCATGTGCCAAGAGGAAACATTATAGGTCATTTTGGGCCATTACCATTGAACAAGCAATTTTCCTCAACTTCTAAAATGCATAACTCCTTCATGCCAAATCCAAATGAGGTCAAATTTGTGACAAAATTTAATATGTTTTAAAGCAATACAACTTTGATGAAGGAACATTTTCCATTTGAAGCTCATAGCAAAAGTTATTCAAGGTGGAAGAAGTGAACATTTGACTTGGTACTTAGAAAAACTTCAATTATGTTTGATTTCCCAAACTTACACCTTAGAATTAATATTGATCCAAGCTTAAAATGGAAAAGTGTTCAACATGAAAGTTGTTCTCCTTGATCTCACATTTCCAAAAAGTCCAAAATCACTTCATTTGGCCAAAGATTGAATGACTTGCACATGGCTTTTCTTCAAGGTTCCATTTGGATGAATCTCATTACGATTTCCCAATTCCAAATGCATGGTTTCATGACACACTTTCAGCATCACTCATGATCAAATTTGGAGCTTTTGACATCACTTCATAGGCCTATCACACTCCCATGCATCCATGCAAGTGAGAATTGCTATTTTTTGCATTTGATTGGAAGAGTGTGGAAATCAATTGCTCAGCCTATAAATACATTGCCTCATGCTCAAAATTGGGGATACCTTACGCAAGCTTTGATCCAACAACCCTACCCTTCACCATTAGATGATAAACTTGAAGGTTTTCAATTAAAAATCAAGTTTCAATTTCACTTATGTTTTGAAATTGAAACTCCAAGAATCCAAGCCATTCAATTCACTTCCTGCAAGCTTCTGAAGTCAAGCCAATGCCAATTGGAAGCAAGATCAAGCAAGATTCAATCTCCTCGAAGGTGATTTTTCAAAAACTTTCTCTCTTTGATTCTCTCTCAATTCTTCACCATTCTCTTTGATTTTTGGTTGGTTGAAGTCCTACCAATGTAAGCAACAACATTAAGTTGCTTTGAGGTCAAATCGAAGCAACTTAGTTCATGATCCTCAAAATTCAAATCCCTGTATCTTTCAATATACTTGGAATTGGAGAAAATTGAGGCCAGATTCGAGCTCCTGGGCATTTTTCCTTTGAATCCATGTCCTTGTTTTTTATTTTAGTGAAGGTTGATGGTGGACCAGTCCAGTGAGGTCCACTGGAGAAGAAGATCGGAGCTCTAGCTCCGGTGATGTATTGGCATGCCTCCTGACCATCTGATCATGTTAATTTGTTTTAATCAAAGTCATTCCTTTTAAATACCACACGTGTGTTGCATTGACTAGAGTCCACCACAGATAGCACGCGTGTGGCCATCAGATCTGCCACCTCAATTAATGAGGGAGATCTGATGGCCCTTGTTTTTTTGCTTTTTCTTTTTAATTTCTGATTTTCTTTTAATTGCTCCTATTTTATTTAATTCATAGAAATTTCATTTTTAATCCAAAAAATATGGGACTTTCACCAAAAATCTTTAAATATTTTCCTCTTCCATATTCTGAATTAAAATTATATTTTGGATTAACTTTGATATTTTTCATGAATGAAATGTTTCTGTGCATATTTTTAATTGTTTAAAAATACTTCTGACTTTTCAAAAATAGTGAAAAAAAATTCTAAGATCCTTTGACCTTGTTTGACCTAGGATAAATCCCTTGGCCATTTATTTGGTGTTTTGAAGGGATTTTAGGTTTTAACCAAATAAAAATGTATTTTAATTCATTTTTAAATTGATTTTTAATTGATTAAATGCTTAAAAATATTGTTGAGCCATTTTTATGGTCTTATGATGTTTGACTTTCTGTTTGGGCCTTGGTCAAGGTTGATTTGACTTTTGTTGGATCAAAACCATTGGATATAGGGGATTGATGAAATGTACGTTTCATCTCCCAAAATGAATGGATGGTTTTGATTTGATGAAATTCCTCCCATGATCAATTTGTGTTTCTATCTACCCCTTCCTCTTCATCTTCATGCCTATTCATTCTCATTCCCTCATTTGACCAATGAAATCTCTAATGTCTAAAGGATAATTGATTCATCAATGACCTTGTGTCAGATGAATCAATACAAGTATGATTGAGATAGGTCCCTCCCTCTTGATCTTTTCTTTTAATGGGTGGTATATTTTAGGAGTTTGGTTCTTCATGCATTAACACCTAAATTTTTATTGCCCGACCTCAGATAGTTGTGACTTCTACATAAGTCCAATTATGATTGCTTAACATAGAGCTAAATTTGACCCTCAAGGCATAACATTCTAGCAAGTGAGATTGTAAGTCTCCCATTCTTCATGGCATTGTGTGGAGACTTGACCTTTTTTCCTTTCATGGGAGCTAGTGGTATACTTGTTGAATTTTCCAAGCTAGAGCCCTTCTCATGGAAGATGTCTTGGTTTAAGGATTCATACTTGTGAATGAATGGTTGAGTGTTATCCAAAGAATGACTTAATCAATTAAAAATCACAACTAACACTTGACTAACTTTTGACTAACACTTGACTAACACTTGACTAACTCTTGTTAATATTTCTTAAGTCATTTACTTTATGCAATTTAAATTTCAGTCATTTATTATTCATTTCCATTTATATTTCATATAACTTGTTTATGTTTATGTCATTTTCACTTTGCACATTTTAGCCATATCTTGTGATTGTATATATTTGTTTATGTGTTTTGATTTTGTTTGTGGTCTTAGGACCTTAAAATACTTAATAACAACAAAAACACAAAAAAAAACATCTGTTGGACTGTTGAACTTGATCTGAACTTTTGGACTTAGGCTTAAGCAACATTCATTGTGCAAAAGGACTTGGCCAATGCCAACATTTTGAGACCGGGCCTTCATCTGATGCAAGCCTTGGGATTTGTTTGAATTCATCTGCTACTATGTCTTTGTGCTTAATTTTTATTTTGATCCAGTGTCTTATGCTTTATTTTGAGTTGATCAAGGAATATTTCATCTGATACATTGGAAGACAAAGAAGACTGCTAACTATGGGAATTGCTTGCTTGGATGTGGCTATCTTTATTTGATGCCTTGATCTTCATGATGTCTGGATAATGTTCAATTCTTATTGATTATTGCTTGATTAAAGTCCAAGGGAAAATGGGTTTCTATATGACATCCTTGTTTGTTGGATTGCATCCCATTGGTCAGATCTTTTCAACCCTTAACTTTTAAATTTATGCTTAGCAGAGTCTCTTCATCTCCTCCCACTTCTTAAATTTCAAAATCTCTCCCTCTTTTCAAAAACTTCCCTGCTTGTGATTTTAAACTTAGACTTTATTTTAATGATTAGAAACTTTGGCCTTATGCCATTAAATTTTCAAACTCTTTCTTAAATCAAATTTATAAATAAACTTAATCATATTGACTTAAGATTTCAAAAAGACAGAAAGAAATAACAACCCCATTCAAAATTTTTGGCCCTTTTGGTGCCTTTTCATTTAAACTTTTGTTAAAAGAAATCCACCATATTTGAAATTTTTACCACGAACTACAAGGTTTTGATCCCTCATTTTTATGTTGGTACGTAGGCACAAGTCCGAAGGTCTTGTCAAACACAAAAAGATAATCAATGAATTCTTTTCTCATCCCCACACTCTATTTTTATCAAACATCTTTTATACCAAAAACACATATGCACACATAAAAAAGGGCTCCCTAGGAGTACCTATGACACTTTGGGTGCTAACACCTTCCCTTTGTGTAACCAACCCCCTTACCTAAAATATCTAACATTTTATTAGTTTTGAGTTGAAAACTTCTTATCTTTTGGTTTTGTTCATACTTTTCCCTTTTCCTTTGGAAACAATAAAAGCATGGTGGTGACTATGGTTTTATTGACATTAAGCTTACCCATAACATGATGGTCATGAATTTACCGCTACAGAAATTAAGTGGTGACTTTGCTAGGGAGTAGTCCTCGGTGGGTTTAGCCTAATTTTTTATGTGTATATATTTGTATATTTGATGTTTATATATTGATTGTGTGATATAATCTGTCTGTTGTGCTTGGTGATCTCTGAGTGGTGAGATAAGTTCTAACCCGAACTCGAGTGTAATTAAGATAAGAGGATGGTATAGTCATGTTCAACTTGTATGGAGCAGTCCTTAACAAGTTGGCTTGAGATCCATCTACTCAGTGGAGACCCTTTTGGAGTTATTGATGTCACACAAGTTATTTGTGGATATGCATTACTTTCTCTGATTTGGGGTCCGAGAAGCTGAGTTCTGTAGAACATTTAACCCAAGTTGGCCTATTTAAGACATATTGCGGAGACGGTTCAGGTGTAGACCTGATAACAGTTGTTACGTTATACTACACTCAGACAAGTTTCTCTTAAGAATATTATGGGTTGATGAGTCAGTCATCCTAACCTATAATATCTGATAGATGAGATTAAGACTCTAAGAACTTCTTAGAACCTGATCTACAAGTTTTTATCCTTAGTACACTCCTTTGTCATGGTTCTTAACCCGACTCCATGCTCGTGACTCACAACAAACCCTTTGATTCTCGGTTAATCCGATCAAGTCTTGCCAATATCAATGGCACTTGGGTGTTGATAAGGTGAAAACCATAATCCACAAAAATGGATGATTGATCTTGATGATCACTTGATCCATCCCTTGACCTTTGTTTGTGTTTTCCTTGCGCGTGATCCCTTGTTTGTGATTGTTTCATTCATACATACATGCGCATCATAACATTCATCACATAAAATAAATTTCAAGGAAACTGAGGTCTTGTTTGCAAATATCTTCAGACCATGGATTATGGACGAAGGAACACTAAGAAGTACAGTTTAAGATGTCCTGATTTTAAAGAGCTAAGGAAGTTGTCATCCTTTGTATTAGACCCCTTGTACTTCAAGGAACGTCATGAGAAGCTCTTATTTGTATTATCCGCTGATGTGGTTGAAGGACTTCTAAGTGTTCTTGTTCAGTTCTATGATCCTCTCTACCGGTGCTTCACTTTTCCTAATTACTAGTGTTTGCCTACATTAGAAGAGTATGCACATCTCGTGGGAATTCCCGTATCTGACAAAGTACCTTTTAGTGGGTTAGAAGAGATTCCCCGATCTCACATCATTGTCGAAGCTCTTCATCAGAAGAAATCTGAGATTGATGCTAATTTGGTGAAGAAAGTAGGTATTTTTGGGTTGACTTTTGAGTTTCTCATTGGAAAAGATACTATATTTGCTCAAGCCGGTAGTATGAATTCTTTTGAAGCCATCTTTGTATTGCTCATCTATGGTTTAGCTTTGTTCCCTAACATTGACGATTTTGTTGATGTTAACGCCATTAGAATCTTCTTGATTGGGAATCTTGTTCCTACTCTATTGGGTGACATGTATTTCTCTTTGCATTTGAGAAATTCTAAAGGTGGTGGGACTATTGTGTGTTGTGTTCCTCTCCTGTACAAGTGGTTTATTTAGCACTTGCCTCAGACGCCTGCTTTTTTGGAGAACAAGCAATGTCTACGGTGGTCTCAGAGACTTATGTCTCTCACTAATGATGATATTTTTTGGTATGATTCTGCATTGAGTAGTGTGGATATTATTGATAGTTGTGGTGAGTTCTCTAATGTGCCTCTCATTGGTACACAATGAGGAATCAACTACAACCCTGCATTGGCTCATCGTCAACTTGGGTTCCCCTTGAGAGATAAACCTAGTAACACTCAGTTAGATTGTCTTTTCTATCAAGAGGGTAAAGATCCCTAATATTTGAAGAAAAATATGGTGCATTCTTGGCATAACGTGAATAGGAAAGGAAGATTCGAGCTTGGCCCATGCAACTGTGTAGCTTTGGAAGCTTACACTATTTGGGTGAAGAAGAGAGCTTTGGACCTGAAGATGTTGTACCCTTGTGAAAGACCTATATCTATGGTTATGGTTGAGCCATCAATTCTCCTTAACCAAGATTTTGAGGAGTTAGAAGACGCACTCACCAAGATGAAGCAAAGAAAAAGATATGTGGGAAGAGCGGTTCCATGCTTTGAGCCGAAAGCATGAGGAGTTGCAACTAGAGTTGAAAGACAAGTATGCACTTATTTATATTCTCGAAGACTGAGCAATGAAGAGTCAGAGAGAGCCAGAGGACCTATCTTCCTCTAGTATGCCTCAGCCTTCTAGTGCCTAGAAGAAGATTATTGATCAGCTAGTTCTTAAGAAGGCTCAGATGAAGACATCCTTTGAGTTTGAGATTCAATGCATCCGAAGGAAGTACGCATCCATAGCCAGATCATCTGATGCAGTTGCTAGGGATCCTTATGATGTTAGTTTCCTGTGATCTTGTATTTGTATTTTGGTTTATGAAATTATACTCAGTGTAATCCTTCCAAATTTTATGAATAAAAATAGATTTTATCAAATTGTTATTATTGGAATATGTATTTGCAAAGTGGACTTCATATGTTCCTTGAAATTAAACAAATAAAAAACATTGCATTTCATGCATCAATTGTGTAACAGGTTTTCTTCCACCAGATGCTTATCAGTTCTTCTTTTGTGCATCAGCCAAGCTGACTCACCGTTACAACACTCGCGATAATAAACCAAAGATCATGGAGCACCTAGAGCAAGAGAACCGAGAGTTGTAGGATGAGATCGTCAGATTAATGGCACTGATGGAATCCATGATTGCTGCCCAAAATCAGTCATCACCAACCCCTGCAACTCATCCACAAAGGACTGTTATTTCTGAGGTTTCTACCTCAATTGTTCCCGTTGTTGCTGCCAGTCAATCCGTTCCTTCTATGCCTGTTGGATTCCCTTGGGGGATGTCGTCAAATTTAATGCCAGAAGGCTATGCGCCCATATTTGTTTCTCTGTCGGTATCTAGCCCGGTCATGTCAGTGCCACCTCCGGTTGTTCACACTCTTCCTCGTGTTGAGGACACTATCTAACATTCTGAGCCGTCTGAGGGCCCATATGTATACGAGGAGATGGGTGAGATGAAAGATCAATTCCTCGAGCTGCGTAAAGATTTGAAGATTTTGAGGGGAAAAGACTTGTTTCCGAAGAGTGCTGTTGAATTCTGCTTGGTCCCTAATGTTAAGATCCCGGTGAAATTCAAGGTCCCAGACTTTGAAATGTATAAAGGGAATACTTTCCTACTAAGCCATCTTGTTATGTATGCCAGAAAAATATCTACTCAGATTGATAATGATCAGCTATTGATTCATTATTTCCAAGACAGTTTGATCGGGGTTGCCTTGAGGTGGTATATGGGTTTGGACAGTGCAAGCATATGTACTTTCAATGACTTAGGTGAAGCCTTTGTCAAGTAGTATAAGTACAATGTGGATATTGAGCCTGATAGAGACTAGTTAAGGTCTATGTCTCAGAAAGATAAGGAGACATTCAAAGAGTATGCCCAGAGATGGAGAGAGTTGGCTTCCTAGATAAGTCCACCTCTTGAGAAAGAGATAACGAAGATCTTCTTGAAGATGCTGAGTTCGTTTTATTACGAACATATGATTGTGAGTGCTCTGAATGACTTTACTGAAATGGTAAACATGGGGATGAGGCTAGAAGAAGGAGTCCGTGAAGGACGTTTGTCTAAAGAAGAAGTATCATCCAACAAGAAGTATTGTGGGAGTTTCTCCAAGAGGAAGGAAGGAGAAACTAATTCAGTGTCAGTGGGGAGGTAGAGGAGGCCTCATGTCAGAAAGAGTTCTCAACCTCGTCAACATCAACATGAAGTTTCATCAATAATTCTAATTTTTTCCAACAATTCTAATTAATTAGTTCCAATTCAACAACAACAACATCAACAACCGCAACAAAGAACCAACTATAACAACAATAATAATCACTAACAAAAATTTGAGAGGAAAAAGGTCTTCTTTGACCCTATTCCTATGACTTATGTAGAATTGTACCCATCATTGGTCCTCAAAAATCTCATTCAGCCAAGAAATCCTCCGCAAATTCCTGATCCACTACCATGGTGGTTCAAGGCCGACCTTGTAACACCCTTCTAACATACCCCAAAAATTTAATTACAATAATAAACATATAATCAGAGTGATAGTGCACCAAGGGTGTCACACAACATTCCACACCATTTAAACAATATAACCGTCATGCTCTTTTATTTAAAGTTAAATATAAAGTATTTGCACAATTACGCAGCGGATAGAGATCAACTCAATCATGCAAAACATGTAACATCACATGTAATTTAGTTCAACAACAACAACAATAATAGTCAAAGTTTTCCCGCCCGATGTTACATCTATCAGAGCATGACCCACTAGGGAGACTACACTAGACTCCAAGCATTTGCTTCTACTCAACTCATTTCTCGTTACCTGAAAAATAGTTGTAAGGGTGAGTTCCTCAATCAATATAATAAGCATTATAAAACAACATGTAATGCCAAGTAATTAACACATCAATCACCCTAATTGCAATACACATTCAGTAATAGCTCATTGGCTTAAACATCATTCTCAACATCAATATACAATACCAGTATAATCTCAAATCATACTTAACAACAACACAACACACGTATAATATTGGAACACATCCATTCATATTATACGCCATACATATTTTTATGCAATGAGACTCTACACATGCGGTACCGACTATCCTTGAACATATAGTTCAAGCTCACCGATCCCTCCGGATACGGCTACTAAGCTCACTAGTCCCACTCATTGAGATCTAATGACTCACTCACTAATTCCTCACCATGGGAATTAGCTACAGCCCCAAAGGCTAGACTATGCAAGCTAATCATCTAGCATGCAAACATCAACAACAATTCACAACGATTCACTCACCAATTCCTCACAATGGAAATCAGCTACAGCCCCACAGGCTATGCCATGCACACTAATCATCTAGCAATGCAGCATCAACAACAAATCACAATGGACATATGCTCACACTCTAAGCCATACGACAGTCCATTCACAAATACATGCATAATATATACATTCACAACATTTTGCATATCATCATACATCATCAATACACGTATCAACACTTCATCAACACATATATAAAACACTTCCTCAACACATGTATGAAACACCTCAGCAACACATGTATAAACACTTCTTCTGCCTTGCTCGCTAGGCGAGGCAGTGGCGAAGCTCTGGTTCGCTAGGCGAGCTCAAGGCGAACAGCTCCAGGAAATTGGTAAATTAATTCGCTAGGCGAGCTCAAGGCGAAGGTAATAGCGAACTCATTCTGTTTTGGTGAAAAACACAGCTAGCACTCACTCGCTAGGCGAAGCTCCAGCGAGTCCACAGCGAACATTACAGTAGCAAAACCTCTCAATCTCGCTGGGGCGAGGTTGAGGCGCGTTCCTTCGCTAGGCGAAGGTTATGTTCGCTAGGCGAACATGACAGTTCACCAGACGCGTTTTCTTTGGGCAGGGATCTCATGTGCCCATTCCAGACCCTTCCCACTCAAACTTACTCGTCGCCATTCATCACCAATTTATCGGTTTGATTACACACACAATTATCAATTTGATTACGGTTTTCACTCAACCTATTCATCACAAATTTTCAGCATTCCAAATCCCAATTAGGGTCGATTCAACGGTTTCTCACTACCCATTACATATTATCCCATAATACCCATTAATCGACGATAAACCCCCCTTACCTTAACAATCCGGCGAATCTTTGAGCTGCAAGCCTTTCCGTTCTTCTCCAACTTTCTTCCTCTTGCTCTGCCTCTGCCCTTTTCCTCTTCTCTGCAGTTTCTCTGTTTTCACGTGAAAACACTTCTTTACCAAATGGGATTCTCTTTCCTCATTTCACACTTATATATTTCCAATAATAATTATTATTCCAAAATAATTAAAATAATCCAATAATAATAATCTAATTATTTAATTAAATTAATAATGTACTATTAATTCAATTTTTAATAATTATTTTATTTTATTGGGGTGTTACAACTCTCCCCCACTAAAAGAGTTTTCGTCCTCGAAAACATACCTCAAGCGAACAACTCTGGATAAGACTCCTTCATCTTACTCTCCAGTTCCCAAGTCGCGTTGCCACCTGCTGGTCCTCCCCAAGCTACCTTCACCAAGGCAATCTCTTTACCCCGCAACTGCTTCAACTCTCGATCCTCGATCCTCATAGGTGATGTCTCAACAGTCAGGTTATCTCTCACCTGTACATCATCTACTTGGACTACATGCGACGGATCATGAATGTACCTCCTCAACTGAGACACATGAAAAACCTCATGCAAATTTGCAAGCGACGGCGGTAAAGCGACACGATAGGCTACCTCCCCTATCCTCTCCAAAATCTGGTAAGGACCAATAAATCGCGGTGTCAATTTCTTCGACTTCAAAGCTCGACCAACACCAGTTACCGGAGTAACACGAAGAAACACATGATCTCCCTCTTGGAACTCAAGTGACTTCCTCCTCTTATCATGATAACTCTTCTGACGACTCTGAGCAATTCTCATCTTCTCCTGAATTATCTTAATCTTTTCCGTAGTTTGTTGAACAATCTCCGGTCCAACCACAGCACTCTCACCGGACTTATACCAACATAACGGTGTCCGACATCTCCTACCATACAAAGCTTCAAACGGTGCCATACCAATGCTCGAATGAAAACTATTGTTGTAGGTAAACTCAATCAAAGGCAAATAACAATCCCAAGCGCCTCCTTTTTCCAAAACACAAGCCCTCAAAAGGTCCTCCAGTGACTGAATCGTCCTCTCAGTTTGACCATCAGTCTGCGGATGGTAAGCAGAACTCAATCTCAGTTTAGTTCCCAAAGCCTTCTGCAAACCTTCCCAGAACTTCGATGTAAATCTAGGATCTCTGTCCGAAACAATACTCGACGGGATACCATGCAAACTTACAATCTTCTCAATATACAACTCAGCTAATTTCTCTAACGGATAATCCATTCTGATCGGAATGAAATGAGCCGATTTTGTCAATCTGTCAACAATCACCCAAATGGCTTCAAAATTCTTATTTGTCCTCGGCAAACCAGAAACAAAATCCATACTGATACTATCCCACTTCCACTCTGGAATAGCCAACGGTTGCATTAGCCCAGACGGCTTCTGATGCTCAATCTTTGACTTCTGACAAGTCAAACAGGAATAAACAAAACTTGCAATTTCTCTTTTCATTCCCGGCCACCAAAATAACTTCTTCAAATCATGATACATCTTCGTAGCTCCAGGATGAATACTTAAGCCACTACGATGTCCCTCCTCAAGAATACTCTTCTTAAGCTCAATAACATTCGGAATACACACCCGACTACCAAATTTCAAAACACCATTCTCATCAACTCTGAATTCACCACCTTGACCTTGATTCACTAAAGTCAACTTATCAACCAAAAGCACATCGGATTTCTGACCCTCTCTAATCTCATCCAAAATACCACTCGTTAACTTCAACATTCCCAGTTTAACACTATTGTGAGTACTCTCACACACCAAACTCAAGTCTCTAAACTGCTCAATCAAATCCAATTCCTTAACCATTAACATAGACATATGTAATGATTTCCGACTCAATGCATCAGCCACTACGTTTGCTTTACCCGGATGGTAATTCAAACCAAAGTCATAATCCTTCAGAAATTCTAACCATCTCCTCTGTCTCATATTCAGCTCTTTCTGATCAAACAAATACTTTAAACTTTTATGGTCACTGAAAACTTCAAATCTTGAACCATACAAGTAATGCCTCCACAACTTCAAAACAAACACTACAGCTGCCAACTCTAAATCGTGCGTCGGATAGTTCCTTTCATGAACCCTCAGTTGTCTCGAAGCATAAGCTATAACCTGCTTATTCTGCATCAACACACCACCCAAACCCAACAATGAAGCATCACAGTAAACTTCAAATGGTTCCGACGAACTCGGTAACGTCAAAATAGGAGCAGTAGTCAACCTTCTCTTTAACTCTTGGAAACCTTCTTCACATTTTGAGTCCCAAACAAACGCTTGCCCCTTTCTAGTCAACATTGTCAACGGTAACGCCAACTTAGAAAATCCCTCAATGAACTTCCTATAATAACCAGCCAAACCAAGGAAACTTCGAATTTCAGCAACAGACTTCGGAGCTTCCCACTTAGATACCGCTTCTATCTTAGAAGGATCAACAGCAACACCACCTCTTGAAATCACATGACCAAGAAAACTAACTTCTTCTAACCAAAATTCACACTTAGACAATTTAGCAAATAACTGCTTTTCTCGTAGAACTTCTAAAACCACTCTCAAATGCTCAGCATGCTCTTCTTCAGATTTCGAATACACCAAAATGTCATCAATAAACACCACAACAAACTGGTCTAGGTACGGATGGAAAATCCTATTCATATATTCCATGAATACTCCAGGCGCATTAGTCACACCAAAAGGCATTACAGAATACTCATAATGTCCATACCTTGTTCTGAAAGCAGTCTTCTGAATATCCTCAGTTTTCACACGTATCTGATGATACCCAGATCTCAAATCTATCTTGCTGAACACACTCGCACCAACCAACTGATCCATCAAATCATCAATCCTCGGCAAAGGATACCGATTCTTGATCGTCACTTTATTCAGTTGCCTGTAGTCCACACACAACCTCATAGTACCTTCTTTCTTCTTAACCAACAACACTGGTGCACCCCACGGTGACACACTCGGACGAATAAATTTCTTATCCAACAGATCTTCCAACTGACTCTTCAATTCAGTTAACTCAACAGCAGACATACGGTACGGAGCCATCGATATCGGTCTAGTACCAGGTACCAATTCAATCGAGAACTCAACTTCACGCTCTGGCGGTAACTCATTCACTTCTTCCGGAAACACATCAGGAAAGTCACACACCACTGCTAGATCACGAATCACCAGTTTATCTTTAGCCTCTAAAGTTGCCAACAGCATAAACAACTCTGCCCCATCTGCCACTTCCTCATTCACCTGCCTGGCTGATAGAAACAGACTCTGCCCTTCCTCAATCTCAGGAAATATCACCGTCTTATCAAAACAGTTGATATAAACTCGGTTAAACACCAACCAGTTCATACCCAAGATAACGTCAATCTGCACTAATGGAAGACACACAAGGTCTATCCCAAAATCTCTACCAAAAATATTCAAAGGACAACTCCAACAAACCGAAGTAGTAGTCACTGAACCCTTTGCAGGAGTATCAATCACCATACTTCCACGCATCTCAGATATCTCTAACTTAAGCTTCACAGCACAATCCACAGATATAAAAGAATGAGTAGCACCTGTGTCAATAATAGCTATAAGAGGAAAGCCATTAATATAACACGTACCTCTGATCAAACGATCATCTGCAGAAGTCTCAGAACCTGATAGGGCAAAAACCTTGCCTCCTGACTGATTCTCCTTCTTCGGCTTCGGACACTGGGGACTGATATGACCCAACTCTCCACAGTTGAAACAAGTTACAGTCTTCAATCGGCACTCTGCAGCCAAGTGACCACCTTTCCCACACTTGAAACACTTCATCTCAGCACTGGTACACTCATGAACACGATGTCCAGCCCGACCACATCTATAACACTTAGCAGGAGCACTAGAGTCTCCCCCACTAGGCCTCTTCATCCCACTCTGCTTCTGAAAACCTTTGCCAGCTGCATACGGTTTTCCACGATCCATCTGATTCTTACCCTTCCTATCAACCCTCTGCTGATAGCTTTCTGCTCTAGCCTTGGAATCCTGTTCAAAAATTCTGCAACAGTCAACCAAGTCGGAAAACACCCTGATCCTCTGATATCCAATAGCTTGTTTGATCTCAGGACGCAACCCGTTCTCAAACTTCACACATTTCGAAAATTCTCCAGCAGCCTCATTATAGGGAGTATAGTACTTTGACAGCTCGGTGAACTTCGCAGCATACTCAGTAACCGACCTGTTACCCTGCTTCAATTCCAAAAACTCTATCTCTTTCTTTCCTCTGACATCCTCTGGAAAATACTTTCTCAGGAACCTTTCCCTGAACACAGCCCAAGTGATTTCAGTATTCCCAGCAGATTCCAACTCAGTGCGGGTAGCAACCCACCAATCATCAGCTTCCTCTGACAGCATATGTGTACCGAACCTGACCTTCTGGTTATCAGCACACTCAGTTACTCTGAAGATCCTCTCGATCTCCTTCAACCACTTCTGAGCACCATCTGGATCGTATGCTCCCTTGAACATTGGAGGATTGTTCTTCTGGAACTCACTCAGTTGACGAGCAGCTCCCATTCCTACAACATTTGGGTTCCCTCCAAGTACTCCAGCCAGCATACCCAGAGCCTCAGCAATCGCAGCATCATCTCTACCTCTTCCAGCCATCTCTATTCTGAAAACCCAACAAACTAAAACAATAAGTACTGATAGGGTTACACAACACCTATCCCGTACAGGGAAAACAGAATAATTACGACTCGACACGACCGACTATGCTCTGATACCACTAATGTAACACCCTTCTAACATACCCCAAAAATTTAATTACAATAATAAACATATAATCAGAGTGATAGTGCACCAAGGGTGTCACACAACATTCCACACCATTTAAACAATATAACCGTCATGCTCTTTTATTTAAAGTTAAATATAAAGTATTTGCACAATTACGCAGCGGATAGAGATCAACTCAATCATGCAAAACATGTAACATCACATGTAATTTAGTTCAACAACAACAACAATAATAGTCAAAGTTTTCCCGCCCGATGTTACATCTATCAGAGCATGACCCACTAGGGAGACTACACTAGACTCCAAGCATTTGCTTCTACTCAACTCATTTCTCGTTACCTGAAAAATAGTTGTAAGGGTGAGTTCCTCAATCAATATAATAAGCATTATAAAACAACATGTAATGCCAAGTAATTAACACATCAATCACCCTAATTGCAATACACATTCAGTAATAGCTCATTGGCTTAAACATCATTCTCAACATCAATATACAATACCAGTATAATCTCAAATCATACTTAACAACAACACAACACACGTATAATATTGGAACACATCCATTCATATTATACGCCATACATATTTTTATGCAATGAGACTCTACACATGCGGTACCGACTATCCTTGAACATATAGTTCAAGCTCACCGATCCCTCCGGATACGGCTACTAAGCTCACTAGTCCCACTCATTGAGATCTAATGACTCACTCACTAATTCCTCACCATGGGAATTAGCTACAGCCCCAAAGGCTAGACTATGCAAGCTAATCATCTAGCATGCAAACATCAACAACAATTCACAACGATTCACTCACCAATTCCTCACAATGGGAATCAGCTACAGCCCCACAGGCTATGCCATGCACACTAATCATCTAGCAATGCAGCATCAACAACAAATCACAATGGACATATGCTCACACTCTAAGCCATACGACAGTCCATTCACAAATACATGCATAATATATACATTCACAACATTTTGCATATCATCATACATCATCAATACACGTATCAACACTTCATCAACACATATATAAAACACTTCCTCAACACATGTATGAAACACCTCAGCAACACATGTATAAACACTTCTTCTGCCTTGCTCGCTAGGCGAGGCAGTGGCGAAGCTCTGGTTCGCTAGGCGAGCTCAAGGCGAACAGCTCCAGGAAATTGGTAAATTAATTCGCTAGGCGAGCTCAAGGCGAAGGTAATAGCGAACTCATTCTGTTTTGGTGAAAAACACAGCTAGCACTCACTCGCTAGGCGAAGCTCCAGCGAGTCCACAGCGAACATTACAGTAGCAAAACCTCTCAATCTCGCTGGGGCGAGGTTGAGGCGCGTTCCTTCGCTAGGCGAAGGTTATGTTCGCTAGGCGAACATGACAGTTCACCAGACGCGTTTTCTTTGGGCAGGGATCTCATGTGCCCATTCCAGACCCTTCCCACTCAAACTTACTCGTCGCCATTCATCACCAATTTATCGGTTTGATTACACACACAATTATCAATTTGATTACGGTTTTCACTCAACCTATTCATCACAAATTTTCAGCATTCCAAATCCCAATTAGGGTCGATTCAACGGTTTCTCACTACCCATTACATATTATCCCATAATACCCATTAATCGACGATAAACCCCCCTTACCTTAACAATCCGGCGAATCTTTGAGCTGCAAGCCTTTCCGTTCTTCTCCAACTTTCTTCCTCTTGCTCTGCCTCTGCCCTTTTCCTCTTCTCTGCAGTTTCTCTGTTTTCACGTGAAAACACTTCTTTACCAAATGGGATTCTCTTTCCTCATTTCACACTTATATATTTCCAATAATAATTATTATTCCAAAATAATTAAAATAATCCAATAATAATAATCTAATTATTTAATTAAATTAATAATGTACTATTAATTCAATTTTTAATAATTATTTTATTTTATTGGGGTGTTACAGACCTTCACTGTGCTTTTCACCAGGGAGCCCCTGGCCATGATATAGAGAACTTTTATCCACTAAAGTATGAAATTCAAAAGCTTGTGAAGAGTGGTATGGTGTCCTTTAAGGACAGAGCGCCGAACGTAAAAGCCAATTCGTTGCCTGCTCATGGTAACGCTTCTATCAACATGGTGGACATTTGTCCAGGGAATTTTCGAGTTTTTGATGTGATATGTATCCGAAGATCTCTAGTAGAGATGCATAAGACTTTGTGTTTAACTAGTGACTGTGAATACAACCATGATGGTTGTGCAATCTGTAGTGTGAACCCCCGTGGGTGTATGGCCGTCAAGAGGGATATCTAGAAGTTGATGGATGAGAATGTAATCCAGATTCAACAGTCGAGGGATATGGGAGATGATGTGAATGTGATTGTGCCAGTGTTCAAAACCCCTGAGCGGGTAGTCATTCAGTTTGATAGTAGCAGCAACAATAATGTCAATAGATCGATATCGTCGTTGGTTATGAGGTTAGCGGGCCCTGTCCCTTACACATGCGGTAAAGTTGTGCCATATCAATACAATGCCACTATGATTGAAAATGGTCAAGAGGTTCCTCTACCAGTTGCAGACTCAGTGGTAAATATTGCAGATATTGCGAAGGTGACCCGTAGTGGTCGTGTGTTCAGTCTGGTTTTTCCTAAGAGTGTGGAAGATGTTTCAGTAGGGAAGAAGGCAGAAGTTCTTGTAGCAAATCCAGTTAGTGCTCCAACGTGTCAATCTGGTGAGTCCGGAAAGTTGAAGGCTAACGATGATGATGAGGTGTTAAGACTAATCAAGATGAATGAATTCAATGTGGTAGAGCAACTACTCCAGACTCCGTCAAAGATCTATGTATTATCATTGCTAATGAATTCTGAAGCACATAGGGATGCATTGCAGAAAGTGCTAGAACAAGCTTATGTTGAGCATGATGTGACCATGGATCATTTTGACCACATAGTTGCCAATATTACTTCTTTTAATAATTTGAGTTTTTGTGATGAAGAGCTTCCCGAGGAAGGCAGAAATCACAATTTGGCGCTACACATTTCTATGAATTGCAAGGAGGACGCTTTGTCCAATGTGTTGGTTGATATTGGGTCATCTTTGAATGTGTTACCAAAATCAACTTTGTCAAGACTCTCTTATAAAGGATTCCCAATGAGGTATAGTGGCGTAATTGTCAAAGCGTTCGACGGTTCTCGTAAAATTGTTATTGGTGAAGTGGACCTTCCAATGAAGATAGGTCTGAGTGATTTCCAAATTACTTTCCAGGTAATGGATATCCACCCGGCCTATAGCTGCTTGTTAGGAAGGCCATGGATTCATGAAGCTTGAGCAGTGACATGTACTCTGCACCAAAAGCTGAAATTTGTGAAGAACGACAAGCTTATCGTTATTGGTGGAGAGAAGGCATTATTGGTAATCCATTTGTCATCTTTCACGTACGTTGATACTGAGGAGGAGGTTGGAACGTCGTTCCAAGCCTTATCTATTGCTGATGAAATGAAGAAAACTAGGGCACCCATGTCTTCTTTGAAGGATGCACAAGAGACTATTCAAACTGGCAGCATTGACAAATAGGGTCGTGTTGTAGAGGTCGCCAAGAACAAGAAGAGAGCCGGATTGGGATTTCAACCAGGGACATTCAACGCCAAAGTCAAAGTTATGCAATCAATTTTTCACAGTGGAGGGTTCATTCATGGGAATGATCAACATTCAGCTTCTATTATGGAAGACAGTGGTGATGAAGACGAAGCTTGCGCCGACTTTGTGACGCATGGCCAGACTAGCAATAATTGGGTTGCTGTTGATGTTCCTGTTGTCATTCACCGTTCTAAGTAATTCGTTTTTATTGTTTTAAGAAAAATCATTCTCTTGTGCCTAAGGGAGAAGTGAACATTGTTGGGCATTTTACTATTATCATCAATAAAATACAATTTTATTCATCCACATCTATGATGTTTTATTTTCACTTTTTGTTTTTTCTGAAAATGGTAATCACAAAAAACATAAATAAATAATAATTTTCCATCTGCATAATATTTGTTCGCACTCCACTTCTCTAAAATCCAAATATCATATCATTATGCAGGTTGGTTCTCAAAACCATTGAATACAATGATCATACTCCCTCTCCAAACTTTGATTTCCCTATGTTTGAAGCTGAGAAAGATAATGATTATGAAGAAATATCTGATGAATTATCTCATTTTCTTGAGCACGAGGAAAAAGCCACTCAGCCATTTGAAGAGTAGATTGAACTGGTCAACTTGGGTTCCGAGGATGATGTGAAGGAAGTCAAGATTGGGTCTCAACTGTGTCCAGAAGCTAAGAAGCGGTTGATTGATCTTCTTTGAGAGTATTCTGATGTGTTTGCTTGGTCATATCAAGACATGCGTGGGTTGGATTCTAAGATTGTGGAGCTTAGATTGTCATTGAAGCCAGAATGCCCGTCGGTCAAGTAGAAGTTAAGGAGAACTCATCCTGATATGGCAGTAAAGATCAAAGAGGAAGTGTAGAAGCAAATTGATGTTGGTTTTCTGTAACCTCTGAGTATCCGTAGTGGGTGGCCAATATTGTGCCTGTTCCTAAGAAAGATGGGAAAATCCGCATGTGTGTTGATTATAGAGATTTGAACAAGGCTAGTCCGAAAGATGATTTTCCTCTGCCACACATTAATATGTTGGTAGACAATACAACTAAATTCAAAGTCTTTTAATTTATGGACGGATTTTCTGGTTATAATCAAATCAAAATGGCACCTGAAGATATGAAGAAGACCACATTCATTACACCCTGGGGAACATTCTGTTATAGAGTGATGCCTTTCGGTTTAAAGAATGTTGGTGCAACATGCCAAAGAGCTATGACCACTCTTTTTCATGATATGATGCATAAAGAGATTGAGGTTTACTTTGATGATATGATTGCCAAATCAAGTGATGAAGAAGAACATGTTGAGCATTTGTTGAATATATTTCAGTGTTTAAGGAAGTATAAACTCCGCTTGAATACCAATAAGTGTACTTTTGGTGTTCGTGCTGGTAAGTTGTTGGGCTTTATTGTCAGTGAGAAGGGTATTGAAGTTGATCCAGCCAAGGTCAAAGCAATATAAAAGATGCATGCGCCCAAAACTGAGAAGCAAGTCAGAGATTTTCTCGGCCGCTTGAACTATATCTAAAGATTTATGTCGCATATGATTTCCAGAAAGCTTTTGAAAATATAAAGGAGTATATGCTTGACCCTCCGATTCTGTCTCCTCCTGTTGAAGGAAGACCGTTGATTATGTATTTGACTATGCTTGAAGAGAGTATGGGATGTGTTCTTGGTCAGCAGGATGAATCTGGGAAGAAAGAATATGCAATTTACTACCTCATTAATAAATTCACCAACTGTGAGACTCGGTATTCTATGCTTGAGAAGACATGTTGCGCATTGGCTTGGGCTGCTAAGCGTCTGTGCTAGTATATGTTAAATCATACTACTTGGTTGATATCTAAAATGGATCCAATCAAGTACATTTTTGAGAAGTCTGCTTTAACTAGGAGGATTTCACGTTGGAAGATGTTGTTATATGAGTATGATATTGAATAACGATCTCAAGAAGCTATCAAAGGTAGTGTCTTGGCTGACCATTTAGCTTACCAACCGATCGAAGATTATCAGTCGGTGCAGTATGATTTTCCTGACGAAGAGATTTTGTAGTTGAAGATGAAAGATTGTGATGAACCATTTCTTGAAGAAGGGCCAGAACATGGTTCCCATTGGGGCATGGTATTTGATGGAGCTATTAATTCATATGGTAATGGCGTTGCGGCAGTGATTATTACTCCTCAAGACACTCATTTTCCGTTTACAACTAGATTGGCCTTCAAATGTACAAACAATATGGCTGAGTATGAAGCTTGCATTATGGGGCTTGAAGAGGCCATTGATCTCATAATTAAGTATCTTGATGTCTATGGAGATTCAGCTTTGGTTGTGAATCAAATCAAAGGTGAATGGGAGATGAATCAACCCGGTTTGATACAATATATAGAATATGCAAGGAGGATTTCAACTTTCTTTACAAAGGTTGAGTTTCATCATATCTGTAGCGGTAAATTCATGATCATCAAGCTATGGATAAGCTAGACATCAAATAACAAGAGACGCCACCGCACTTTTATTGTTTCCAAGGGAAAAGGGAAAAGTACGAACAAAACCCAAAAATAAGAAGTTTTCAAATCAAAACTAATAAAATGCCAGATATTTCAGGTAAGGTGGTTGGTTATACAGAGGGAAGGTGTTAGCACCCAAAGTGTCCTAGGTACTCCTAGGGAGCCCTTTTTTGTGTGCATATGTGTTTTGTACAAATGATGTTTGTAGGCAAATAGAATGGGGGGATGAGAAAATAATTCATTAATTATACTTTTTTGTTTGACAAGACCTTCGGACTTGTGCCTATGTACCAACATAAAAATGAGGGATCAAAACCTCGTAGTTCGTGGTATAAATTTCAAAGTGGATGTATTGCTTTTTAACAAAAAATTAAGTTTGAAAGGCACAAAGGCCTAAAAATGGCTTGAATGAGTTAGTTCTTTTTTTGTCTTTTGAAATTTTAAGTCAAGTATAGTTAAGTATATTTACAAATTTGATTGAGAAAAGAAGTTGGAAAGTGCAATGGCATAAGGCCAACATTTCTAATTTGTAAAGGGTCTAAGTTTAGAAAAACAAGCACAAGCAAGGATGGTTTTAAAAACAAGAGGGAGAGATTTTGAAATTAAAGAAATATGGAGGAGATGAAGGAACTAATCCTATGTCCAAGTTTAAAAGTTGAGAGTTGAAAAGATCTGACCAATAGGCTGCAATCCAATAGACAAAAGTGTCAAATAGAAACCCAAATTCCCTTGGACATTAGAATCACGCAACAAACAATGCACAATATATCAACTTGAAGAGCAAGGCATCAAATAAAGATAACTACATCCAAGCTTAACGACTCCATGATCTTCTTCAAATTTGCCCATGTAGCAGATGAATTCCACAATGCCACAAGTCACAGGTTCAAAATAACAGCTTCACAATGATCATGTTGCAGATGAACTCAAATGGATCTTCAATGATGTATCAGATGAAGTTTCAAATTACAAGCACTTGGTTACCTGAAAGTTGGCATTGGCCAAGTCCTTTGCATATGGAGTGTTTCCTAAATTCTATATCCAATAGTCTCAGATCAAACCAACAGTCCACACAAGATGTTTTTTAGGGTTTTTTGTTCTTATTATGTACATTAATGGTCAAAGACCAAACAACCAAACACAATATACACAAATAAGATATATCACACAAATATGGTCCAAGTGGACAAAGTAAAAATGACATTCACATAAATAATTAGAATGGTATGAATAATGGCAAATGAATAAGGCTTAAAAAAATAAAGTGCATTAAATTTAATGACTTAAAATTAAATGTTAGTTGTTAATGAGTTAGAAGTTAGTATTACTTTAGCTTTTTTTTAAGTCATTCTTTGGAGAACACTCAACCCACTTATCATAAGCATGGATCCTTGAACCAAGACATCTTCCAAAGGAAGGAAAAAAGGCCAAGTTTCCACACAATACCATGAAAGAGGGGAGACTTACAATCTCACTAACTAGAATGTTATGCCTTTTGTGTCAAAATTTAGCGCTATGTTATGCAATCGTAATTGGACTTATGTAGAAGTCACAACTATTTGAGGCTGGGCAATAGGATTTTGGTGTTAATGCATGTTAGAGACATAGTATAACAGACTATGCTCATGAAACATACCACACACAAAAAGAATATGCAAAAGTGGTGGCCTAATCTCATCCACACTTATGTTGATTTTTGCAATCAACTAGCCTTAGGATGTAGAGATATCATAGGTCCATGACATGAATGCATAAAGAAAGGGAATGAGATGAAGAGGGAGGAAAGATAGATCAAACTCAAATTGGATAAAGAAGGACTTTTACCAAATTAAGATCATTCATTCATTTTGGGAGATGGAATGTACGTTCCATCAATCCCCTAAATCTAATGATCTTAACCTAGCAAAGTCAAATCAACCTTGACCAAGGCCTAACAACACAAGTCAAACTTACAAAGTCAATCAAAATGGATCAACACAATTATTTGGCATTTATTCAATTTAAAAATACTAAAAATAATGCATTAAATTAAATATGGTTGGTCAATTTCCTAAAACCTCATCAAAACACCAAAGAAATGGCCGTGAGATTTATCATAGGTCAAACAAGGTCAAAGGACCTTGGAGAAAAAAATCAGAATTTTTGGAAACTTAAAAGTATTTTTAAACAATTAAAAATAAACAAAAAATCAATTAAATCTTGAAAAATATTAATAATGATCCAAAAAATAATTTTAATTCAAAATATGAAAGAGGATTTTATTTAATTTTTTTTTTGTGAAACTCTCATATTTTTTTGGATCAATATTAAAATTAATATGAATTAATGAAAATAAAAGGAATAAAATGAAAATCAGAAAATACAAAAAAACGTGGATCACTTGATCTCCCTCATTAATTGAGGTGGCAGATCAAGCGGACACAAACGCGTGTTCCATGATGGAACTCAGTCAGCACGCTACACAAGTGGTAATCAAAACTAACGCATGTGATTAAAACAATTTAAATGAAATCAATGACTCTGAACCATGCCACATCACTGCCTGAGCCAAAGGTCGCTCACCTTCTCAGGCGAACCTCGTCGGACTGGTTCAATCATCACCATGATAAAAATTAAAAAGAAGAACATGATCTAAAAGAAAAAAGGGCATAAAGCACGAATCTGACCTCAATTTTAACTAACTCCAAATATATAGAAAGATATGAGGAGTTGAATTTTGAGGTGTGTCAGTTGAGTTGCTTCGATTTGACCTCAAAGCAACTCAATCTTCTTGCCTACATTGGTAGGACCTCAGACAACCAAAGATCCAAGAGAATTGATGAGAATTGAGTGAGAATCAAAGCGAAGAAGATTTATGAAAAATACCTTCAATGTTGTGCAAAACTGGATCTTGCTTGCTTCAAACTTGACTTGATCACACTCGAGAAGCTTGTAGAAGTGGTTTGGCAATGAAACAAAGCTTTGGATCCTGGAGTTTTTGAATCTCCAAACAGTGAAATTCAAACTCAATTTTCAAGTGAAAATTATCAGGATTTCCTTTGATTTGTGAGGGTTTGAAGAGTGGGGGAAAATAAGCTCAGAGGGTCTCTATTTATAGCAAATTGAAGTGTTATTTGCACATTTGCAATTTCTTCCAAATTTGGCGATGTCATGCTCATGCTTGCATGGGCGTGTACAGGCCCATGAAGCAATGCACTAAGGTCCAAATTCAACTGTGCTGAAGTCTGAATGAAGCTTGAATGGCAAGGAAAAGTGAAATGGTCATTTGGAGTTTTGATTTTGCCAATTGATGCAGGCCTGTTAACACCATGCGCAACCCTAGTAAACCTCATCCAAAATGAATGAATTAGGACTCTTTGGAAAGCTTAAATCAAGAGGAACAAGTATTATGTTGAACACTTTTCTATTTGGAACTTGGATCATGATGAATTTTGAGGTGGAAGTTTGGAAATTTCAACATATTGAAATTTTTTCTAAGTGTCAAGTCATATACTTCAACGTTCCACCTTACTAAACCTTTTATGTGAGCTCCAAATAAGAAACGTGTCTTCATCAAAGTTGTAGCTATTTCAAATACCTTTAAATGGTCACCAATTTGACATCATTTGTGTTTAGAATGGGAGAGTTATGCATTTTTGAAGTTGAGAAAAATCACTTGTTCAATGGTATTGGTCCAAAATGACCTATAATGTTTCCTCATATCACATGCTCATAAAAGTTGATTTAGATTTCACTCCAAACATCAAAGTTGAATTAGACATCTTGAATTTGATTGTTACAATTGGAAATATTTCATATCATAAAAAATGAGCAAGTTATGGCCTTGGGAAGTTGACTTTCAAATTAGGGTTTAGACAAAATGACCTATAATGTTTCAACATAGAAAATGACTTTATAAGCAAAATTAGCTCTAGACCTCAACATGAAAGTTGTTTGGAATGTCATTTAGAGTAACATTTCTCTCGGAATCATTTTCATTTGGTGAAAATTGTAGGAGATAGGGTCTAGGGAGACCCAGTTTTGATCAGATGAATTCATCTGGCTAACCACCATCAACCAACTCGCTAACTTGCAATTATCTTGAATTTTTAGGCTCATGGTATATCATATATGCATAAGATGATGAACTTTGAATTGTCCCTTGATAAATTTGATCAATTGGTGAAGAAGCTTGTTGAAGAAGTTACTCAAGATACCCAGACAAACTAGGGTTTCCAAAGGCAAACCAACTCCAAACTCTTGAAGAAATCTTGATCAAAATAACATTCAAAGATCATTGGGACTCATATATGATGCTTAGAGACATTTTGGATCATTCCTTAGTTGTGCTCTTAGCAATGGGGGTCTTAACCCCTAGATATGAACTTGATAGATCAATGTGGATCATGCCCTACCTACAAAAGAGTTAGGAAAATACAAAGACATATTTTTGATATTTTAGTTAGTGAAATGATAATATACCAATATGATACAATCACATGGTGCTTAGTGATCTCTCCCAAAACAAACCCAATGAAAGAGGGGCAAGGAGGATGCCAAGGGGTGATCCCAATGCTAGTGCATATGATGAAATTGCATGAGGGATCTTAGGGTCAAAATTGGGGTCTTACAGCTGCCCCTATTTAAGAACATTCTAACTAAGGAGATGAAGGTTAAAATATTCATGTCGACTCAGTCGAATGGGCTTAAATAATAACATATAGAAACAAATTTTGGTCCCTAATAAACCTCATGATGTGTATGATATGAATGTAAAAGCAAATTCTTTGTGGGGAAATGTTGCCACAAATGAAAAGAAAATCAGAGCCAACAAAAGTCCGCAGTGGCGCAACACATTCCGTAAGGAAATCTCACCGGGGAAACAGAGACTCTAGGGGGGAATAAAAGGGTTATGCATAGGCCAGGCTATGACTTAAAAACTGTTGGGAGACTAGAGGAGTTCCACAAAATGGAAAGACTCAGCCAGGGAGACAAAAACTTCTGCAGGGGAAACGAGTAGATCAGGATAAAACTGACATACTCGAATCATGCAGGAAAAGCGATTACACTGAGGAAATGCGCACTCAACTCAACTGGGTAAGAAATAGACTTCAACACAGGAGGAGTAGAAATTTATTATCCACTATCGATTATTGGGTAAGGAGATAATAAAGATCTGACAGAGAGGACACCCGTCATCGGTTAAGATGAACATATCAAGGATGGTTCGCTGGAAACCGCCAGGAGGAAGTATTCATTACCAGTTACTAGGTAAGAATAGCCTTGCTGGGGAAAACTGTAGAAATAGGATTTACAATTACCAGTTACTGGGCAAAAGACCAAAGATGAGAATATCTGTCACCGGTTAAAGTGAACGTATCAAGGATAGACTCAAAGGAAAGAAAATCCATCATCGATTAAGATGAACATATCAAGGATAGACTTGCCTGGGGATGCCAAGGAGGATATCATTCATCGATTAGGATGAACATATCAAGGATAAACTAAATGAACAAAAAGTAGGAATTACATCTATCGAATGCTGGATAGAATACCATCAAAGAGAAAATCCGTCATCGGTTAGGATGAATATATCAAGGATAAACTCTGGGAAGAGAGAAATAGGAATTACATCTATCAATTACTGAATAGAATACGGAAGGAGAGAATATCTGTCACTGGTTAAAGTGAACATATCAAGGATAAACTCTACAAGGGGAAAGAAAAGCAGGATTTACAACTACCAGCTACTGGGCAGAAGACCACAAAGAGAAGGAAATCCGTCATTAGTTAGGATGAACATATCAAGGATTAAATATCTGGGGAACAAAATAGGGATTACAACTACCTTTTTACTGGGTAGAATACCGAAGGAGAGAATATCTGTCACCGGTTAGGATGAACATATCAAGGATAAACTCAAACAGGGGAAGAAAATATCTGTCATCGGTTAGGATGAACATATCAAGGATATACTTCCTGGGGAAACAAAAAATGAATCCGCTGGGGACTCCACTCGGGAGAAAACAGGGGTACTTTTGTCGGGTATTGGGCAAGAAGTAACAGACTGCAAACTGAGGAATATTACCAGTTACTGGGTAATAAACTCTCAGGGGACCCAAAGAATCTATCTAGGTAAGATCTAGAGAGAAACAGTCAATCTAGACTTAACTCCATGAGGATATAACTCAAAGGGAGTGGTTCCATCCAGATAATAAACTAGGGAGGAAACTGATATAATAATCGTCCACGAGGAAATAACTCAGTGGGGAAAGGAGAAAGGTTAAAGTCTTTCTGCTTAAGGGGATGACACTCTACAATTGAGGGAGGACAGACACCAAACTTGTATGGGGATAAGGTACCGCCATAATAAAGAATAGGAATCACAAGAATGAGTCAACAAATGTGATGATGCAACCATGAAATTGTATGAGTGTATATATGATGATTATGCTGACAAAATGATCGCAAAAGATACAAGGGTGTCGCAGAATTGAATCATCGATACAATTCTCGGTCAATCCACAAAAGAGGGAAACAACTGTTGGAGAAAAGAGAGATCAACATCCCAAAGGCTCAAACCTAGCCGGGGAAAGAGGTGATCTGCTGAGGAAAACCATTATCGATTCTGCGAGGATTTTTAGGTCAACACCGTATCAAATGGGAGACAACCCTGCAGGGGAACAAACGCAGATAGCTGCTCAGGAACCAGGGGGAAACTCTGACTGGGAGAAAATCCGATAGCGACTGATGAGGAAATCATTGTTCTGTCGAAATCACACAAATTACCGTAACGAAATGTTCGCACTCAGTTGGGAATAATCATAAACTCGACTGGGGAAGAAACACTCAGCAGGGGGCTAATCAACCAACTCGGTTGGCTACCTTATTAGGGAATGGCGAGCTGTCAATCTTCTGGAGAAATCAACAAACGTCGAGAGCTGAATAATGTTATCGGGGACGAAAGAGAAATTGTGCCTACTACTTAGGAAGAACCAATACTGCTCCACATTTAGGGCTTACTGCTTTCAAACCATTGTTGATATTCCTTTAAAATGAAATCGATTATTTTAAAATTACTGCTTTTATATGTTTAAGAAAACGTGTTTTGATTAAAACTTTAATTTTCAAAAATGATCATAATAAAATTTAAAACTATTTGGCTGAAATAAATAAGAGTAGAATTAATTGGATAAAAGCTCAACTTTATTTAATAGAATGGTAGTCTGTAAATGACAAGACTCCATAGATCTTTACAAAGTTGAAAAAATGGTAATTTTCATTGAAAAAGGTTACATTGAATACAAATGACCACTAATCCTTCCACCAACTCTTGATATTCACTGCACTCTTGGCCGCTACTGGGGATGATGGATCACCGTCGACCATTGTGCTCAACAAAGTCTCCAAATTTGAAGCTCAGCAGGATGCAGTTACTTGCCATAATCCCTAATTTTTGCATAAATTTCCCCAAGATGGGGTACTCAATTTATCAGGATAATTCTTTTTTGTTTTTATGTTTTAAACTTTTGCCCGAATCGCCTTTCAGGTTTTCAATCCACCGAGACGCTCATTTTTGCCTAAGCCGCCCTTTCGGGTTTTCGACTTAGCGAGCCGTTCTTTTCTTTTTAGGAGAAGTATTTCTTGACTGCATTTGCGTTCACAGGACGAGTGAACTCTTCACCATCCGTAGTTGTAAGAATCAAAGCACCGCCTGAAAAGGCTCTTTTAACAATATATGGGCCTTCGTAATTAGGAGTCAATTTGCCCTTAGAATCTTGCTTGAAAGATAGGATCTTCATGAGCACAAAGTCGCCTTCTCTGGAAAAACAAGGTCTGATCTTCTTATCAAAAACTTTCTTCATTCTATGCTGATATAACTTACCATGACACATGGCAGTTAATCTCTTCTCTTCAATCAAATTCAACTGATCATACCTGGACTAGCACCATTCAGCCTCAGCCAACTTGGCTTCCATGAGCACACGCAATGAAGGGATCTCAACCTCTACGGGGAGTACTTCTTCCATGCCATAAACATGAGAGAAACGGGTTGCCCCTGTTGAAGTGCAGATGGATGTACGATAACCATGCAAAGCAAATGAGAGCATCTCATGCCAATCCTTATATGTTACGACCATATTCTGAATAATCTTCTTGATGTTCTTGTTTGCAGCTTCAACAACTCCATTCATCTTAGGTCTGTAGGGAGAAGAACTATGATGTGCAATCTTGAAGTCTTTGCAAAGAGCTTCCACCATATTGTTATTCAAGTTCGATCCATTATCAGTAATGATCTTACTTGGCACACCATAACAACATATAATCTGATTCTTGATAAACCTCACAACGAATTGCTTGGTCACATTTGCATACGATGTCGGTTTAACCCATTTTGTGAAGTAATCAATTGCCACCAAAATGAAACGATGTCCATTCGAAGCTTTGGGCTCAATGATGCCAATCATATCAATTTCCCACATGGAGAAGGGCCATGGAGAGGAAATGACATTCAACAGTGTCGGAGGAACATGAATCTTATCAGCATATATTTTACACTTGTGGCATTTCTTCACAAACTTGCAACAGTCAGAGTCCATTGTCAGCCAATAGTAACCTGCTCGCAACATCTTCTTCATCATTGCGTGTCCATTGGAATGAGTACCAAAGGAACCTTCGTGGACTTCAGCCATCAATAGGTTTGCTTTGTGCTTATCCACGCATCTGAGCAAAACCATATCGAAGTTTCTCTTATACAAAACATAACCATTTAGGTAGAAGTTGCCATCTAATATTCTCAAAGTCTTCTTATCTTTCAAAGATGCCCCACACAGGTAAATCTGACTTTGGAGGAAACACTTGATGTCGTAATACCACGACTTCTCATCTTTGACCTCTTCAATAGCAAACACATGAGCTGGCCTATCATGACGCATCACAGTCAAATTGGGAACCTCATTCCCATACTTCACTATAATCATCGATGCAAACGTTGTAAGAGCATCTGCCATCCGGTTTTCATCTTGAGGGATATGATGAAACTCAACCGTTGTAAAGAAAGTTGAAATCCTCCTCGCATAATATCTATATGGTATTAAACCGGGTTGATTCGTCTCCCATTCACCTTTGATCTGATTCACCACCAAAGCTGAATCTCCAAAGACATCTAAATGCTTGATTCTGAGATCAATGGCCTCTTCAAGCCCCACAATTCAAGCTTCATATTCTACCATATTATTTGTACACTTGAAAGCTAATCTAGCTGTAAATGGAAAATGCGTGCCTTGAGGAGTAACAATTACCGCCCCAATGCCATTACCATACTAATTAACAGCTCCATCGAATACCATGCCCCAACGAGAACCAGGTTCTGGCCCTTCTTCAAGTAATGGTTCATCACAATCCTTCATTTTCAAGTACAAGATCTCTTCATTTGGAAAATCATACTACACTGACTAATAAGCTTCAATTGGTTGGTGAGCCAAATGGTCAGCCAAGACACTACCTTTGCTCGCTTTCTGAGATCGGTATTCGATATCATACTCTGATAACAACATCTTCCAACGGGAAATCCTCCCAGTTAAAGTAGGCTTCTCAAATATATACTTGATTGGATCCATTTTGGTATGATTCAACATATACTGACGCAGACGCTTAGCAGCCCAAGCCAATGCGCAATAAGTTTTCTCAAGCATAGAGTACCGAGTCTCACAGTCGGTGAATTTCTTACTGAGGTAATAAACTGCAAATTCTTTCTTTCCAGTCTCATTTTGCTGACCTAGAACACAACCCATAATATCTTTAAGCACAACCAAATACATGATCAATGGTCTTCCTTCAATAGGCAGAGACAAAATTGGTGGTTCAAACAAATATTCTTTGATACTGTCAAAAGCTTTCTGGCAATCTTCGGTCCAATCAAAAGACTGATCTTTCCGAAGAAGCTTGAATATAGGCGCACATGCGGCAGTCATGTGTGAAATGAATCTTGAGATATAATTCAAGAGACTGAGAAAACCTCTGACTTGCTTCTCAGTTTTGGGCGCAAGCATCTCTTGTATTGCTTTGACCTTGGCGGGATCAACTTCAATACCTTTCTCGCTGACAATAAAGCCCAACAACTTACCAGAACGAACACCTAAAGTACACTTATTAGGATTCTAGCGGAGTTTATACTTCCTTAAACACTGGAATGGCTTCAACAAATGATCAACATGTTCCTCCTCATCAATGGATTTAGCAATCATATCATCAACATAAACTTCAATCTCTTTATGCATCATATCATGAAAAAGAGTAGTCATTGCTCTTTGGTAACTTGCACCAGCATTCTTCAAACCGAAAGGCATCACTCTATAACAGAATGTTCCCGAGGGTGTAGTGAATGTGGTCTTCTCCATATCTTCGGGTGCCATCTTGATCTGATTATATCGGGAAAATCCATCCATAAACGAAAAGACTTTGAATTTAGCAGTATTGTCTACCAACATATCTATGTGTGGCAGAGGAAAATCATCTTTCGGACTGGCTTTACTCAAATCTCTATAATCAACACACATGCATACTTTTCCATCTTTCTTTGGCACAAGCACAATATTGGCCACCCATTATGGATACTCAACGGTCACAAGGAAACCGACATCAATCTGCTTCTGTACTTCTACTTTGATCTTTACTGCCATATCAGGATGCATTCTTCTCAACTTTTGCTTGACTGGCGGGCATTCTGACTTCAATGGTAATCTATGCTCCACAATCTCAGAATCCAAACCAGGCATGTCTTGATAGGACCAAGCAAACACACATGAATACTCTCAGAAAAGATCAGTCAACCCCTTCTTAACATCTGGATACAGTCGAGCCCCAATCTTTACTTCCTTCATATCACCCTCGGAACCCAAGTTGACTAACTCAATCTACTCTTCGAATGGCTTAATGGCTTTTCCTTCATGTTCAAGAAGACGAGACAGTTCATCACTTACTTCTTTATCACTTTCCTCCTCGTCCTCAAACACAGGGAATTCAAAATTTGGAGAAGGAGAAGGATCATTGTATTCAATGGGGTTAGAAACCAACCTACATAATGATTTGATATTTTAATTTTAAAGAAGTGAATTTGTGACCAAATATTATGCAGATGGACAATTATATTGTTTTATTTATGTTTTTTGTAATTTTCATTTTCAGAATAAAGAAAAAGTAAAAAGAAAATATCATAGATGTGGATGAATAGAATTAAACTTTATTAATGATCAATTTGAAATGCCCAACAATGTTTACTTCTCCCTTAGGCATAGGAGAAGTATTTTTGAAAACAAGTAAAAGCAATTACTTAGATCGATGCATAATAACAGGAATATCAACAGCAGTCCAATTGTTGCAAGCCTTTCCATGCGTCACAAAATTGGTGCAATCTTCCTCTTCGTCATCTTCTAGCACCACAGTTAAGTGTTGTTCATTGCCATGAATGAACCCTCCTCTATGGAAGCTAAGTTGCATATCTTATGATCTAGTAGCTGACAACCCTTGCTGAAAACCCAGACCGGTTCTATTCTTATTATCAGAGACCTCTACCACTCGTCCCCACTGATCAATAGTTCCTTCTTCAACAATCTTCCTTGCATCCTTCATAGAGGACATAGGTGCCCCAACTCTCTTTTCAGAAGCAATAGATAAGGCCCGGAATGGAGTTCCAACCTCATCCTCAGCTTCAACATAAGAGAAAGATGACAAGTGGCTAACAAACAATGCCTTCTCCCCACCAACAATGATAAGCTTGCCATTCTTTACAAATTTGAGCTTCTGACGCAACATGGAGGTAATAGCTCTTGCCTCGTGGATCCATGGCCTTCCCAAAAGACAACTGTAGGCTGAGTGGATATCCATTACTTGAAAAGTAATTTGAAAATCACTCGGACCTATCTTCACCAGAAGGTCCACTTCACCTATCACTGTCTTATGCGAACCGTCGAAAGCTTTGACAATTACGCCAATATATCTCATAGGCGCTCCTTGGTATGGCAGCTTTGATAATGTTGACTTTGGCAGCACATTCCACAAAGATCCGGTGTCAATAAGCACATTGGATAAAGTGCCATATTTGCAATTCATCGAGATATGCAAAGCCAGATTATGATTCCTACCCTCCTCAAGGAGTTCTTCATCATAGAAACTGAGTGTAGCACCTCAAATTTTCACCCCCCATTTGTACATTCATTTCATTTTTAGGTCATTGACATCATACTAACATCACATTAACATTACCTTGTCATTGCATATCATGTTGCATCTTATCAGTCAAGACTGGTATCAAGAGGATTCATCTGTGCAAGAGACCAAGCTTTTCCATGAGATGAAGGCCCTATGGTTGTTCTAGAGAGTTTGTGTGAATCAAGGATCATTTTGAAGCAACTTGACCAAAGGCTAGAGGCTCAAAAGTCATCAGTACATGTCCAAGTCATCTGAGACCCATAAAAGTCAATTGAAAGTCAACTGAGGGCTAGGAGGTGGAGAAATGATTTGAGACACTTCATTCATGTCCCAAAGAAGGTTATTCAACATGTCAAACATCTACCTTGAAGATTTTGAAGCCAGATCAAAAGTTTCCAAAAATGGAAAGTGACCTGTAATTTGAAAGTTTCCAAAAATGGCCAGTTTTGGACCAACTTCAACTCAACTTTCCAACATCAAAGAAGCTTCAAATGAAATTTTGTCCAACATGAAAGTTGAAGATCTTTCTCTCCCATTTCCAAAAAGTCAAAGATCATGAGCATCTGATGAATGGTCAAAGAGTTATGATCAAATCATGGAAAAATGTGCTTGGAACTTCAAATGACCATATCTTTTAAACCAAAACTCCAAATTTGGTGCCTCTTTTTGCATTATGTTTCTCATGTCATGAAGTTTCCAAAACATCCGTCACATTGCATGAATTTCCATCATATGATCATTTATGCATTCAAGTCAATTTTGGAGGGAAACTTGGAAATTTAAAATTGATGCATCATGAGAGCTTTCCACCATTGCCATTGTGTTTGAAAATTGATTTTGAGTGAAAATAATCAGCTACATGGTATTGTTCACGTGGAAATAGCCATGCACCCTCCAATTTTCAAGTTTTGGTCATAACACCTTATCTTGATTAATTTTAACTAAGCCATGCCTAATTTGGATTAAGAGTGGATTAGTGAGGCATATATATTCCTAATCATAACAGATTTGTGCAGTTTTTCTGGATCTAGATCTCACAATTCACTCTCCCTCCAAATTTTTCTCATAATCAAATTTCAAAATTCTTCAACATAACACCTTGTTTTTGTTGAAGATTCATGATCAGTGAGTATGATTGAGTGTGAATTAATCATTTGTTTGAAGAATTGGAGCCATAATCGAGCAGTTGAAGTTCAAGAACCTTGCCATGGCATTTGAGATTTGAGCTAGATCTACACGTTTCCAAGCTTCCTTCTCTTCATCAAGTATTATCGCAAGTATTCAGAAGGAGATTTGGATCATTTGGAGCTTTGAATCGTGCAAATCCAGAATATGCTCTTCAAGAGGTAGGTTTTTCGACCTTCACAATTCTCAAATCCATGTGTATATTCTTGTAGATCTCTTCTCACTGATGATTCTGAGCTAAAAATCACATGAAATGATGCATTATTCATGAAGTTATGGTTGATTAAAGTTTGGTGTTCTTAAGAGTTTTTGGTCGATTTGCTTCATACAGTAGGAATTAGCATGAATTAATGGTGGATTTGAGTTCCTTAGGTCAAGACGAATCCAATGGTGCATGAATTTTTGAAATCTGGAAAAAAATATTTTTGAGCGTGTACGTTCATCTTCATCTTCGTGAGGAAGATGAAGATCTTCATCGTAGCGTCCGCTTTGCGTCTGTTGATGTCCGTCGCTAGCATGAAGCTAGGGTTTTCCTGCAGAACATCGTCGTTTCATGCAAAGCGCTGCACCTGATTGGCTAGCGCGTTTCTCAGTTCGATTCTGGCTGGCAGCATAATTTCAAATCAATTCCAATTTTCCTATTTCCCTCCAATAATTACATGCTATGCCATTTTTATTTCATTTTTCTTATCCAACTTCAAAAATCCATAACAAATTGAAAAATGATCCAAAAAATCCCTGGTTTTTTGCTACTTGGTTTGACATTTTTCTCATTTACCATTTCTGTTTTATGCATGTGTTTGCATGGTGTTACAATTTGTGTCACACATTTGGTTGTTCAACTTGTGCAATTTAATTTCCATGCCAAATGATCTTTGATGCTTCTGATTTTATGTATGTTGATTGTATTGGATATGTTGAATGTTCATGAATTTTTCCAGAATTATTTGAATCATTTCTGTTTTGATTTGGAATTTTCATTCATGATGATCATATATGAGCTTTGAAATTGTCTTTGACTTCTCTTGCACATGAAATGCTTTTGCTTGATGATTTTGATATGGTCCTTTTTAGGATATGTTAATATGTGTTTGAAGTTGCATTGTGTTGAATTTCAGCTCCTGTTTTGAATTTTTTCTTCACCTTTGACCCTAGGCTTTGACCTAGTGGTAGGTACTTACATGTGAGCTTTGAATTTCAGGATCAAGCACTTAATCTCCATGGTTGATGATGCTTCATCATTTAAATGTTGATATTTGCTATTGATTGCTAACATTTGCTGTTTTGTAGGTTGATGATAACTCACTTGAGTTTGCCTTATGGTTTATTTGTTGTACATTGGGATTGTCTGTTTGATATTGACTGTTGTCTGTTTGTCTGAATTCTGTACTGATTGGTTTAGTTGTTTCCACAGGTACCTAAGTTGCTTTAAGTTCATTTGAACTTTGCTTTGCTTTGCTTGTGGTTGGCATACCACTTAGGTATAATTCCTTGATCTTCATGTAGTCTGGAAGACCTGTCATGTTACTTTGGCAGGCACCTGTCTGAAGCCCTCCTTAAGAGGCAATGTTTGTGGTTGTTTAATTTTGTGCCAAGCATGTTAAGTCCTCTTAAGAGGCAATTGGTAGATACAAGGGATGTGTAATCCATCCCCTGCTATTCAGTTGTGTCATTCACTTTGCTCACACCATGTGTTGATGCACTTCGAATAAAAAACCCAAGATCTTGTCCATAGAGTCAGTCATTTATGGAGAAGAGTTCCTTCATTCTGAACTCCCACACTTTCTATTGATTAAAACTCTCCCAGGCCAGGGATAAGAGCTATGAGGTCTTACCCTCATTTCCCATTTCATTTGCTTCACCCTAACTCTCAATGTTAGGGTTAAGAGCTAACAACACCCTTTTCCAGTAGGCTTGTTTGTCGAGGTTGATTTGAACCCTTGACTAAAGCCTAGCCTTGTATGAGCCATTTGTTTGCATATAGTGTGTGTGCTTGCTCTCTTGTGCTTGTGTTTGATTGTGTGCTGTTTAGGATAGCTTGCTCCCTGTGCAAGTTAGGATTAGAGACCTCAACATAGGGATCGTATGCATGACAAATTCTAGGCTCGAGTCGTTGTCTCCCTAGTAGCTTGTTATCTCCCTTGTCTCTGGTTAGGATAGAAGTTCTTTCCCTGTTAAGGGGAACTACGTCGCCCTGATCCTCATACCAGATGAGGTACGTAGGCAGGAGATGAGCAGATCTCTCTGGGCGCCCTTTTTCTTTTTCAAACCTCTTGTTTGTGTTTGGAGTCTGATGTAAGTCCAGCGATTGGCATTCGGTTTCCTGTCCGTGTTTCTTTGGTTTGGAGTCTGACATAAGTCCAGTGATTGGCAGTCGGTTTCCTGTGTGTTTCTGTTTGTGTTTGGAGTCTGACGTAAGTCCAGCGATTGGCAGTCGGTTTCCTATGTGGTTTTGTTGGTTTGGAGTCTGATGTAAGTCCAGCAATTGGCATTTGGTTTCCTGTTTGTGTTTTGTTTGGCGTGCGTTAACCGAGCTACGAGTGCTCTGATTCTTACTCTAGTCAGAGAAGATACGTATGCATAGGATGCGATATCCTAGCGAGCATGTTTCCCCTATCCCCGAACTACGTCGACTCTGATGTCTGTGTCTGACAGACTACGTAGGCCCAGGATGCGACATCCTGCCGAGTCACCTTCTTCCGTCTTTCATCTGTGTTTCCTTCCAGTGTGTGTGCAGTTTTGAGCAGTTTCTTTAGCAACCTTTCTTCTATTCTTTCTGAGCGTGGATCCCGTCGAGTACGACGAATGCGTAGGGGTGCTAATACCTTCCCTTCGCATAACCGACTCCCGATCCTATCAATCTCTGGTCGCGAGACCATTTCCTTTCCAGGTTTACTTCGAGCGTTTCCTTTCCCTCCTTTGGGATAAATAACGCACGGTGGCGGCTCTGTGTCTTTTTCCCGCCGGTTTTTCGCGTAATGCGACAGCTGGCGACTCTGCTGGTGATCAGAAGAGAAGTTGACCTCTTGCTGGTCCATCTTCCCTAAGCAAGTCAATCCTAGTGCTCTTTAGGATAGTGTTGGTTGCTGTTACTGCTTTATTTATTGCATTTATGATTATGCTGTGATTGTATATATGTGCATATGTGTTTGCATGCATCATATTATCACTGTGTTGGACTTTGTACAGGTTGGTTCCTCTAATTTGGGGTGGGTGTTCTGAGTGAGGCCCAATACCCAGGCCTGAGTATACACCTAGGATTAGCGTGGTTTCCTGTTTCTTCACATGTTGTACGACATGATGCGGAGACGTGATGTCACAGCCGGACGAGGTTCATTTGAGAGAGTCCTTCCGAGTGGAGTTATTCCACTTAGGTTGGGCTACCTCATCTGAGCTATTGACTTCGGTGGCCGTTCTTTCCCGGATCCTTGGTTTAGACGATCTTATGAAAGCTACAACGGCACACCCGAAAGGGAAAACCCGTTGAGTATCTTGTCCGATTGTCAAGACCATTATCCGCCTTAGGATGACCTTGTTAGAATTCACCTGTGAGGGGAGGGTTTGATTCTTGCAAGTACAGGTTCCATCAGTGATTCTGTGATGGTGACTATGGTTCAGATGGATTTATGGGTCTTTATTTTTGAGACGCCGGAGGTTTGACCGTGGTATTGATCAGAGGGTTCCGTTTATTTCGGATCCCTGGGCTGAATTTGAGGACACCTGTTCAGAGGACCTTGTTGTCATCCGTTCAGTGGATTCCCTGTGATGAGGGTGATATATCCCCCGGTTCCGTTTACTTCGGAACTCCCCAAGTTGGATTTATGGTTACTCAGGCCCTCAGATGATTGTAATCAGTTCAGAGACCGGTCCAATACAGTTGATCCTCAGATGACTTGGAAGATGGCACAGTGACCTACCTGCATGCATTTGCATCATTCCCATTTCGCATTCATCTGCATTTAACCCATGTCTGTCCATACTCAGGGTCCATTTTTGATTGAGATTCTGGTCGAGAGACATCCTGATGTCAGAATGTTATTGTTGAAATATTATCCGTCTCGATGAAACCAGAATCAAAGGACAGAATATTCCTCATACGGATAGACATTGCATGTGTGAGTCATATTAACCTGTTTGTTGTTTTGTAGGTGTCAGTATCTAACCGGTGCGCATAGCTCTTCCGTTCAGATATCCTACCAGGCGCAACAAATCCAAGCTGATGGATCCACCTAACGCCGACATTCTCGAATTGAAAGAGATGATGAGAGAGTTGTTCAAAGTCGTGCAAGGGCTCGCCTTGGGGCAGAAAGCAGTTGCTGAGAGGTTGGAGAGAATTGAAAACTGGATGATAAAGGAGAAAGTTCAGGGAAAGGCTCCTTCGTCCGAAGAAAATAAGCCCTCTGGCAGTGGTCAACACAAGAAGGATGTTGAATCAAGTGGTGTGCATGCCAAAAAGGGACACGATAAGGATCGTTACCACCCTTATGCTGCCACTGTAACCACTCCTGTTGGTAATCCACCTGTACAACAACAACAACCGCCACCTCAACAGAAAGCACAGAAAGCTAAGGGCCAAGTGAAGAAGGGGACGACGGATCGGCAGTTTGATAAGCCACCCGTGACTTATACCCTTCTATTCAAGAGGTTGAGGGATCTTGGGTTAGTTCGGCCGAGGATATTGGTTCCTGTAGAACTGCATCGGAGGCCTGCAAACTACGATGAGAACGCCAGGTGCGAGTTCCATTCTGGGGCACCCGGACACAACATTGAGGGTTGTAGAGCTTTTAAGCATGCCGTCCAAGATATGGTGGATTCTAAGGCCATCAGTTTGGCACCAATACTGAATGATAATGTTAACCCCGTGCCAATGCATGGTCCTGTAGAGGTGAAGGTGATGTCCAAGGACAAGAGAGGAACAGATGTGACTGATGGGGATCAGTTAAAAACTCCAATGTCTGTGGTCCAGAAACATCTGATGAAGAGTGGAGCTTTCCTTGGCGGCGATAATTGTTGTGCGGCCGTCGCCACAAAGGGGTGTGTAGTGATGGGGGAAACGATCCAGAGAATGATGGAAGTGGAAATCGACGGTGAAAGATTTGAAACACCGAGTGAGGCAGTTGAAACCGTCAAGGTGGAGAAGACCATCTGTGCTGAGAAAGAGAAAAAGCTGTCCATTTCTTCTTACAAACAGGCCATGGAAGTGGTGAAGAACGGAGAAGCCCTAGGCTGGGGAAAGATCATAGACATTGTGGTGAAAGCAGATATGTTCGGAGTTGGCTATCAGCCAGACCAAGACTCGTCTAGACAAAACAGAGGACGCCGTCAACCGTTCACATTCGTCAGTGCCGGAGTGCTGGATCAAGGTCATGCCTATGCGGTGGGTGAAGAGATTGACAGTGACTGCGAGCTTGACTCGTGGATAAAATCGTGCGTACCAGGGAACTGGAAGGCCTCAAAGATCATCACTATCACTCATCCTGAAGAGTAGTATTTCTGTTTTTCAAATTCTGTTTGCATGAAAGCCATACGTTTTGCCCGAAACGTAATGGTCCATTGTAAGGGCCATCTCATATGTTTCATTTTGCAACGTTTTGCATCATTAATAAATGGATGTTTTTGTGATTAAAAGCGGTGTTCCCTGTTTTTCACTTATTTTCGCAGTTTTAAAAAAATAAAAATGGCAATGTTTGTTTTCATCTTTCCTCCTTTTGATTTGTCTCGTTCCGACTTCAAAAAATAATTCTCCGGATCTCATTGATAACAATTCGGTTACACCTTTGTATGACTTCGACAATCCGATCTATCGTGCCGAAGAAGAAGGCGAAGAAGATTGTGATCTGCTGGAATTAGCCAGGTTGTTGAAACAAGAGGAGAAGGTGATTCAACCGCACGAGTTGAGATTGTTAATCCAGGCACCGAGGAGGTCAAAAAGTGAAAGTTGGGGCCGCTTCAGAGGTAAGTTGAGAGCAAAATGGTAGCCCTGTTGAAAGAGCATGTTGATATCTTCGCCTGGTTGTATCAGGATATGCCAGGGTGAAATACCGATGTTGTGGTGCACAAAATACCATTGAGAGAAGACTGTCCTCCAGTGAAGCAGAAGCCGGTGCCGAAAAAGGATGAGAAGGTGAGAATGTGTGTTGACTACCGAGATTGAACAGAGCCAGTCTGAATGGTAATTTCCCATTACATCGATGTGTGGTAGATAATACAACTCAGTTCTTGGTGTTTTCCTTCATGGATGGCTTTGTTGGCTGTAGTCAGATCAAAATGTCGCCAGATGATATGGAGAAAACAACGTCCATCATACCATGGGGCACTTTGCGTTATAAGGTGATTCCGTTCAGTCTCAAGAGCGCCGGGGCCATGTATCAAAGAGCCATGGTGACTTTGTTTCATGATATGATTCATAGTGGAATCAAATGCTATGTTGATGACATGATAGCAAAGTCCCAAGCAGAAGAGGGGCATCTGGTGGATCTGGCCAAGTTGTTTGACCGGTTGAGACAACTCAGACTGAGGTTGAGTCCGAATCAGTGCACTTGTGGAGTGCTGTCCGGTAAGTTGCCGAGGCTTATTGTGAACGAAAGAGGAATCGAGGTCGATCCTGCTAAAAAAAAAGAGAGGAAAAAAGAAAAGGATAAAAGCAATATAAGAAACGCCTGAACCGAGAACAGAAAAAGAGGTTTGTAGTCTCTTAGGAAGATTGAACTACATTTCATGGTTCACATCTCATCTAACAGCCACAGGTGAACCCATCCAAGCTGTTGAAGAAAAAAAAAGGGTCAAACGGTCAGGTGGAATGATGATTGCCAAGTGGCATGTAAAAAAAGTAAAAGAATATTGGCAGGAATCGGACCTGTGGAGGGACGACCATTAATTCTGTACTTGACAGCCCTCGAGGGGTCTATGAGGTGTGTATTGGGGCAGCATGACGAGTCGGGTCGAAAAGAGCATGCAATTTACCTTAGCAAAAAGTTTATTGACTGTGAAACAATACATTCACTGCTCGAGAAAACTTGCTGTACTTTGGCATAGGCTGCTCGCCGACTGAGACAGTATATGTTGGTTCATACCACTTTGTGGATTTCCGAGATGGATCCGATCGAGTATAACTTTGAGAAGCCAGCATTGACCGGACGGGTTGCGAGAGGGAAAATGATTTATGACTAAGTATGATATTCAGTACCTCTCAAAGAGAAAGCAATCAAGGAGAATGTATTGTCTGATTACCTTGCCCAACAACCCAGTGAGGATGATCAACCGATGAAGTTTGAATTTCCTGATGAGGACATCGAGGTTCTCAAATCGAAAGATTGTGAGGAACCGATCCCGGAGGAGGGGCCTGACCCTGAATCCGAACGGATTCTGATGTCTGATGGGGCTGTTAACGTGAATGGTAGGAGTTGGTGCTGCTTTGGTTACGCCAAAGGGATCCCACATTCCTTTCGTTGCCTGGATAACATTTGAATGCACCAAAGACATGGTGGCTGAGTACGAAGCTTGTACCCTGGGTATTGACCTTCGGTGCATACGTCTACTGGAGCAACGCCGTTCTCGCTCGTGTATGGGATAGAAGTGGTATTACCTACTGAGGTCTAGATCCCATTGTGGAGAGTCCTGATGGATGAGGAATTAGAAAAGGCTGAGTAGATAAGGACTCGGTATGAAGGGAGCCTGATTGAGGAAAAAAGGCTGGCAGTTATTTGTCATGGGGCAGTTGTACCCAGTGCATGAAACGGGCTCTTAACCGAAAGGTGCGACCTCGTGCGTACCACGTAGGAGAGATGGTGTTGAAAAGGATCCTTCCTCCTCAACGAACACAGGGGAAAGTGGATACACAGTTATGAATGTCCATTTGTGGTCAAGAAGGTTTCCTCTGGTAGAGCCTTGTTGTTGAGGACCACAGATGACGAGGATTTTCCATCCCCTGGGAATATGGACGTAGTTAAAAAAATAATTCGTAAAATTGATCCGCTGGACAAAAAGAATAAGAGAGTCCAGGCAAAAATGGGCATCCCGGCGAACCGAAAAAAAAAAGAAAAAAGGTTCGGGCAAAAATTAGGGATAAAAAAAAAGAAAAACTGTACACCCGGCAAGTCGAAAACCCCACAAGGGCGGCTTGGGCAAAAAAGGGTATCCCGGTGGACTGAAAACCCGAAAGGGCGGTCCAGGCAAAAGAGGGATTGAAACGAACAACTGCGTCCAGCATGATCGTTTGTACTTTGGTTAAGACATCATGGATAATTCCCAGCAGTGATCGGTCGACAGAGCCATGTTCAGGAGGCAGAAAGAACGGAGAGTCTTGAGGACATATGGGGTGTAATCGAGTTGGAACCCGATGCGATCACGGTTTCACATTGCCATTAGGATAGATTTTTCCTTTTTTGCGCAATCACCTCTTTTCAGGGATTGCTTCCTGTGTTGCTCGGTTCTGAGCCACCTTTTTTTTCAGTTAATAAATGCATGTTCAGTCAAATAATTTTGTTTTGTTTTCATTACCGCTTTGATTGCAAAAACATCCGTTTATTTTGATAAAGAATCTTTGCATTTTGGAACATAGAGGTCCCTTCCGATGCATGCTTATAAGATTGAAATCGGGAAATCTTATTCGGAAGTTTGAGTGACCTAGGTGTTGAAATTTTGGCACGCCTGAGGCACGTTTTTATCTAACGATATCTTTGCAGGGGCTGTTGGTTTGTTTTCACTCACTTGCAGGTTGTGATATGAAGCCTTTTGATAAAAGATCCCCGCAGAGTCCAATCAGGGGCAAAGAACGGTGAAAAGACGGTGAAAGAATTGCGACGACGATACTAGAGGGTAATCAAGAAGACTCTTCAAAGTCTGAAGATTAGAGAGTTGGCCCAAATTTGAGGAGATCGATCGTCTCGAAGTAGAGAAAAGCCGAGAATACAAGGTGATGAATCAAAGAGACCGAATGAGCCTGGGAGCTCTCAAAAGTGGAAAGTTGACACTGCGGTCGGATGATGAATGCCGGTGTTCGACGAATCGACGGGTGTCCCGTGTCAAATAGGCCGTATCTCCCCTAGTGGATTTGGAAGTGTTATCTCCACAGCAGATGCGAGATCGGTGTCTCCTCAGCAAGCCTGAAGGTTGCCATATCCCCAGCGGAGGTGTCTGTGGGTAGATTGTTTCTCAGCAATCAGGTTCGAAATGCCTTCCCCAGCAAGGTGGAAAGATGTTTTTCCCCAGCAGGGTTGAAGATGTTTTTCAGCCAGGTCGGCAGGTGGCCTTTTTCCCAGCGAGTCTGAAGACTGTTAGTTCCCCACTGAGCTTGAAAGTTTTCTATGTCCCCAGCGGAGGTATCTGTGAGTAGTTTGTTCCTCAACAATTGGGTATGAAGTACTGTAATCCTCAGCAGGGTCGTGAACGCCTTTCCCCAGCAGGTTTGTGTTTGTTTTCCAAGGCTGAAGTGGGCAGTCTTCCCAGCGGAGGTTTGTGTTGATGGTTTTCCCCAGCGAGGTTCCCAAGCGGATCAGGTTCAGTGAAAATTATCCCCAGTAGAGATAAGCATTGGTTGCTTCCCCTAGCAGAGTAGTCCCCAAGCAGATCGGGTTTGGTGGAGGTCATCCCCAGCAAGGGTTATCTTTCCCCAGCAGCAGTGCTATTCCCTGGTGGATTGGAAATTGGAGTGGTATCCAGTTCCTCAGTAGAGTTCCTTGAGCTCCCCGGTGTTGTCCCTGGAGGGGACATGTTTTTATGCATTCATCATTTAGATAAGCATGACATATTGCATCATTAGTGCGCAGCATTTCCATGATTATGGAGCATTGCGCTGAAAAAACTCATTCATCAGCATTACAAGCATAGACTAGCCCTAAGCCGTGGTGACCATCCGAGAATGGGATCAAGTGGTAGGTGTATATGTTATTCAGAAAGGTTTAGCATCGCAACGATTGGGTCATTTGGGTTGATTTCAGAGTTGGTTTCCCCAGCATGGTTGAGAGGTTGGTGTTTTCCCAACAAGTGACTCCTTAGTTGAGTGGGTATCCCCAGCAATGATACTCCCCACAAAATTGGTAGCATCTTGCAAGCTTGGATCAATTCCCCAGCAGAGGTGGACCGTTTTGCAACATCCGTATGGCACAGTTGCTGCAGTTGCTCTTGACAGCGTTCAGAATCAACAAACCCCAGAGAGGTTTATTTCCTTACCCGGCAGCGAAAGGAAAGCTTGACTCCTCAGCATAGCCCCCGACAAGTGTGTGGCCTGGTCCTGACATATGTAGATGTCGTCTTGGTGATACCAGTAGGCGTCGTGTTGATCCCCGGGTGGGTCCTTCCTATTTTTGGTGTCCGTAGACATCATCTTTTGATGTTCGTAACATTCTTTCTCTTCCCAGTCATCCGTTGATGTCTGGTTGAGTCTTCCCAGTCATCCGTTGATGTCTGGTCACCTCTCCGTTGGTGTCGGTAAATGTCGAGTTTCTCCCATTCATCCGTTGATGTTTGGTTGAGTCTTCCCATTCATCCGTTGATGTCTGGTCACCTCTCCGTTGGTGTCGGTAAGCGTCGAGTTTCTCCCATTCATCCGTTGATGTCTGGTCACCTCTCCGTTGGTGTCGGTAAACGTCGAGTTTTTACCATTCGTCCGTTGACGTCTGGTTGTATCTTTTTCCATTCATCCGTTGATGTCTGGTCACCTCTCCGTTGGTGTCGGTAAACGTCGAGTTTTTCCCATTCGTCCGTTGACGTCTGGTTGTATCTTTTTCCATTCATCCGTTGATGTCTGGTCATCTTTCCGTTGGTGTCGGTAAACGTCGAGTTTTCCCATTCGTCCGTTGACGTCTGGTTCTATCTTTTTCCATTCATCCGTTGATGTCTGGTCACCTCTCCGTTGGTGTCGATAACCGTTGAGTTTTTCCCATTCGTCCGTTGACGTCTGGTTGTATATCTTGTCTCCCCAGTCATCGGTCAATGTTGGGTCATGTATCTTTTCAAAACCCCCAGTAGAGTCGTCGGTAAACGTCTTGTCTGGTTCTAGTTGTGGACATCTTATTCCTTCCCAGTCGAAGCCGCCATCGGTAAATGGCCCCGCTTTCCTTGATGTCAGTGTACATCAAGTCGACTGTTCAAGCCGCCATCGGTAAATGGCCCCGCTTTCCTTGATGTCAGTGTACATCAAGTCGACTGTTCAAGTCGCCATCGATAAATGGCCCCGCTTTCCTTGATGTCAGTGCACATCAAGTCGACTGTTCAAGCCGCCATCAGTAAATGGCCTCGCTTTCCTTGATGTCAGTGCGCATCAAGTCGACTGTTCAAGCCGCCATCGGTAAATGGCCTCGCTTTCCTTGATGTCAGTGCACATCAAGTCGACTGTTCAAGCCGCCATCGGTGAATGGCCTCGCTTTCCTTGATGTCAGTGTACATCAAGTCGACTGTCTGTTTTAATCATCCCCCGCAGAGTGCAAATTTCTACGGTTCTTTTGGTATTCAATCCCTGTGTACCTTGAAGGTCTGACAACCGTTGCTCTCATCCGCTCAGGTTCCCAGTTGATTGAATAGGGGCAGCTGTAGCACCTCAAATTTGCACCCCCCATTTGTACATTCATTTCATTTTTAGGTCATTGAGATCATACTAACATCACATTAACATTACCTTGTCATTGCATATCATGTTGCATCTTATCAGTCAAGACTGGTATCAAGAGGATTCATATGTGCAAGAGACCAAGCATTTCCATGAGATGAAGGCCCTATGGTTGTTCTAGAGAGTTTGTGTGAATCAAGGATCATTTTGAAGCAACTTGACCAAAGGCTAGAGGCTCAAAAGTCATCAGTACATGTCCAAGTCATCTGAGACCCATAAAAGTCAACTGAAAGTCAACTGAGGGCTAGGAGGTGGAGAAATGATTTGAGACACTTCATTCATGTCCCAAAGAAGGTTATTCAACATGTCAAACATCTACCTTGAAGATTTTGAAGTCAGATCAAAAGTTTCCAAAAATGGAAAGTGACCTGTAATTTGAAAGTTTCCAAAAATGGCCAGTTTTGGACCAACTTCAACTCAACTTTCCAACATCAAAGAAGCTTCAAATGAAATTTTGTCCAACATGAAAGTTGAAGATCTTTCTCTCCCATTTCCAAAAAGTCAAAGATCATGAGCATCTGATGAATGGTCAAAGAGTTATGATCAAATCATGGCAAAGTGTGCTTGAAACTTCAAATGACCATATCTTTTGAACCAAAACTCCAAATTTGGTGCCTCTTTTTGCATTATGTTTCTCATGTCATGAAGTTTCCAAAACATCCATCACATTGCATGAATTTCCATCATATGATCATTTGTGCATTCAAGTCAATTTTGGAGGGAAACTTGGAAATTTAAAATTGATGCATCATGAGAGCTTTCCACCATTGCCATTGTGTTTGAAAATTGATTTTGAGTGAAAATAATCAGCCACATGGTACTGTTCACGTGGAAATAGCCATGCACCCTCCAATTTTCAAGTTTTGGTCATAACACCTTATCTTGATTAATTTTAACTAAGCCATGCCTAATTTGGATTAAGAGTGGATTAGTGAGGCATATATATTCCTAATCATAACAGATTTGTGCAGTTTTTCTGGATCTAGATCTCACAATTCACTCTCCCTCCAAATTTTTCTCATAATCAAATTTCAAAATTCTTCAACATAACACCTTGTTTTTGTTGAAGATTCATGATCAGTGAGTGTGATTGAGTGTGAATTCATCAATTGTTTGAAGAATTGGAGCCATAATCGAGCAGTTGAAGTTCAAGAACCTTGCCATGGCATTTGAGATTTGAGCTAGATCTACACGTTTCCAAGCTTCCTTCTCTTCACCAAGCATCATCACAAGTATTCAGAAGGAGATTTGGATCATTTGGAGCTTTGAATCGTGCAAATCCAGAATCTGCTCTTCAAGAGGTAGGTTTTTCGACCTTCACAATTCTCAAATCCATGTGTATATTCTTGTAGATCTCTTCTCACTGATGATTCTGAGCTAAAAAACACATGAAATGATGCATTATTCATGAAGTTATGGTTGATTAAAGTTTGGTGTTCTTAAGAGTTTTTGGTCGATTTGCTTCATACAGTAGGAATTAACATGAATTAATGGTGGATTTGAGTTCCTTAGGTCAAGACGAATCCAATGGTGCATGAATTTTTGAAATCTGGAAAAAATATTTTTGAGCGTGTACTGTTCATCTTCATCTTCGTGAGGAAGATGAAGATCTTCATCGTAGCGTCCGCTTTGCGTCTGTTGATGTCCGTCGCTAGCATGAAGCTAGGGTTTTCCTGCAGAACGTCGTTGTTTCATGCAAAGCGCTGCACCTGATTGGCTAGCGCGTTTCTCAGTTCGATTCTGGCTGGCAGCATAATTTCAAATCAATTCCAATTTTCCTATTTCCCTCCAATAATTACATGCTATGCCATTTTTATTTCATTTTTTTTATCCAACTTCAAAAATCCATAACAAATTGAAAAATGATCCAAAAGATCCCTGGTTGTTTGCTACTTGTTCCTTGAGATGTCCTCTATTTGATGATGTTAAATTCTGAAGTTGTGCATGGCTGGATTTTGAATTGTGTTAGAATATGTGATCATGTGTACATTTGTGACCTTGCTCCATTCATCTTATAATAAAATGCTCAATATTGGTCCAAATGCTCTGAATTTTTACATGATGATTCTTGACATATTGATGGATGTTTTAGGCTTGGTTTGACATTTTTCTCATTTACCATTTCTGTTTTATGCATGTGTTTGCATGGTGTTACAATTTGTGTCACACATTTGGTTGTTCAACTTGTGCAATTTAATTTCCTTGCCAAATGATCTTTGATGCTTCTGATTTTTTTTATGTTGATTGTATTGGATGTGTTGAATGTTCATGAATATTTCCAGAATTATTTGAATCATTTCTGTTTTGATTTGGAATTTTCATTCATGATAATCATATATGAGCTTTGAAATTGTCTTTGACTTCTCTTTCACATGAAATGCTTTTTCTTGATGATTTTGATGTGGTCCTTTTTAGGATATGTTAATATGTGTTTGAAGTTGCATTGTGTTGAATTTCAGCTCCTGTTTTGAACTTTTTCTTCACCTTTGGCCCTAGGCTTTGACCTAGTGGTAGGTACTTACATGTGAGCTTTGAATTTCAGGATCAAGCACTTAATCTCCATGGTTGATGATGCTTCATCAATTAAATGTTGATATTTGCTATTGATTGCTAACATTTTCTGTTTTGTAGGTTGATGATAACTCACTTGAGTTTGCCTTATGGTTTATTTGTTGTACATTGGGATTGTCTGTTTGATATTGACTGTTGTCTGTTTGTCTGAATTCTGTACTGATTGGTTTAGTTGTTTCCACAGGTACCTAAGTTGCTTTAAGTTCATTTGAACTTTGCTTTGCTTTGCTTGTGGTTAGCATACCACTTAGGTATAATTCCTTGATCTTCATGTCGTCTGGAAGACCTGTCATGTTATTTTGGCAGGCACCTGTCTGAAGCCCTCCTTAAGAGGCAATGTTTGTGGTTGTTTAATTTTGTGCCAAGCAGGTTAAGTCCTCTTAAGAGGCAATTGGTAGATACAAGGGATGTGTAATCCATCCCCTGCTATTCAGTTGTGTCATTCACTTTGCTCACACCATGTGTTGATGCACTTCGAATAAAAAACCCAAGATCTTGTCCATAGAGTCAGTCATTTGTGGAGAAGAGTTCCTTCATTCTGAACTCCCACACTTTCTATTGATTAAAGCTCTCCCAGGCCAGAGATAAGAGCTATGAGGTCTTACCCTCATTTCCCATTTCATCTGCTTCACCCTAACTCTCAATGTTAGGGTTAAGAGCTAACAACACCCTTTTCCAGTTGGCTTGTTTGTCGAGGTTGATTTGACCCCTTGACTAAAGCCTAGCCTTGTATGAGCCATTTGTTTGCATATAGTGTGTGTGCTTGCTCTCTCGTGCTTGTGTTTGATTGTGTGTTGTTTAGGATAGCTTGCTCCCTGTGCAAGTTAGGATTAGAGACCTCAACATAGGGATCGTATGCATGACAACTTCTAGGCTCGAGTCGTAGTCTCCCTAGTAGCTTGTTATCTCCCTTGTATCTGGTTAGGATAGAAGTTCTTTCCCTGTTAAGGGGAACTACGTCGCCCTGATCCTCATACCAGATGAGGTACGTAGGCAGGAGATGAGCAGATCTCTCCGGGCGCCCTTTTTCTTTTTCAAACCTCTTGTTTGTGTTTGGAGTCTGATGTAAGTCCAGCGATTGGCATTCGGTTTCCTGTCCGTGTTTCTTTGGTTTGGAGTCTGACATAAGTCCAACGATTGGCAGTCGGTTTCCTGTGTGTGTCTGTTTGTATTTGGTGTCTGACGTAAGTCCAGCGATTGGCAGTCGGTTTCCTATGTGGTTTTGTTGGTTTGGAGTCTGATGTAAGTCCAGCAATTGGCATTCGATTTCCTGTTTGTTTGTTTTGTTCGGAGTCTGACGTAAGTACAGCGATTGGCAGTTGGTTTCCTGTTTGTGTTTTGTTTGGCGTGCGTTAACCGAGCTACGAGTGCTCTGATTCTTACTCTAGTCAGAGAAGATACGTATGCATAGGATGCGATATCCTAGCGAGCACGCTTCCCCTATCCCCGAACTACGTCGACTCTGATGTCTGTGTCTGACAGACTACGTAGGCCCAGGATGTGACATCCTACCGAGTCACCTTCTTCCATCTTTCATCTGTGTTTCCTTCCAGTGTGTGTGCAGTTTTGAGCAGTTTCTTTAGCAACCTTTCTTCTATTCTTTCTGAGCGTGGATCCCGTCGAGTACGACGGATGCGTAGGGGTGCTAATACCTTCCCTTCGCATAACCGACACCCGATCCTATCAATCTCTGGTCGCGAGACCATTTCCTTTCCAGGTTTACTTCGAGCGTTTCCTTTCCCTCCTTTGGGATAAATAACGCACGGTGGCGGCTCTGTGTCTTTTTCCCGACGGTTTTTCGCGTAATGCGACACTGAGGTTGTTACAGGAAGTGATGTTAGCTACAATATGATCAAACTGATCCACCGTAACATCATGTTCCACAAACGCTTGTTCTAAAACTCTTTGTGGTGCTTCTCTGTGCGCTTCAGAATTCATTAACATAGATAGTACTAAAATCTTTGAGGGGGTTTGGAGCAGCTGCTCCACCACATTGAACTCACTTTTCTTTATCAGCCTAAGCACTTCATCATCATCGTTAGTCTTCAAATTTCTGGATTCACCATACTGAAGCTTTAAAGTACTAACCGGATCTACTGCGGACACATCTACCTTCTTACCAACTGTTGGATCTTCCACATCTTTTGGGAACACCGGCCTAAACGCTCGACCATTGTAGGTCACTTTGGTAACATCAACAATGCTCACGACAAAATTGGTTGTAGGTAATGGAACCTCTTGACCATTCTTCACCATTGTTGCATTATACTGCTAAGGAACAGCCTTATCGGATGCGTACGGGACTGGACCCTCCAACCGTATGATCAACGATGATACCGATTTTTGGCTGATACTGTTACTGTTGCTACTATCATACTGAATCACCACTCTCTAGGGATTCTTAAACACAGGAACAATCACATTGACATCGTCATCTATGTGTCGGGATTGAACAATCTGAATCATACCCTCATCCATCAACCGCTGGATGTCTCTTTTCACAATCTCACAACCTCTTGAATTAACACTGCAGATAGCACAACCATCATGGTCATGCTCACAATATCTCACCAAGCAAATGTCCTTATGCATCGACACCAAGGACCTTCATATGAAACAGACGTCAAACACTTTGAACTCCCCAGGGCAGTCATCCACCATATTGATAGATGAATTTCCATGAGCGGGCAATGAGTTAGCTTTCATGTTGGGTGCACGATCCTCAAAGGACACCGTTCCATTTTTCACTAGCTTCTGGACTTCATATTTGAGTGGATAACAGTTCTCAATGTCATGTCCGTGTGCTCCTTGATGAAAAGCACAACGGAAGTCTGGTTTGTACCACCATGGAAGTGGTTCAAGTATTTGCAGAGGATTTCTTGGTTGGAGTAGGTTCTTGAGAACCAGCGATGGGTAAAGCTCTGCATAGGTCATCGGAATCGGGTTGAAAGATACCTTCTTCCTTTCAAAATTTTGTTGTTGATGATTGTTGATGATTGTTGGTATTGTTGTTGTTGTAGGTGTTTGTTCGTTGTTGTGGTTGTTGTTGTTGAACTGGTGTTGACTGATTTGCTGAAAACATAGGAATTACTGATGATACCTGATGATGATGTTGATGGGATGGTTGACTTCTTCTGACTTGAGGCCTTCTCTGCCTCCCACTGGAAATTATATTAGTTTCACTGTCTTTCTTCTTACCAAATCTGCTGTCGCACCTCTTGCTGGACGATACTTCCTCCTTAGACAACCGTCCTTCTCTGACACCTTCTTCTAGCCTCATCCCCATATTTACCATTTCGGTAAAATCACTGGGGGCACTGGCGATCATCCGCTCATAGTAAAATGAGCTAAGGGTCTTCAGGAAAATCTTGGTCATCTCATTTTCTTCTAAAGAAGAGTTGATCTGAGCAGCGAGCTCTCTCCATCTCTGTGCATACTCCTTAAATGTTTCCTTGTCCTTATGAGACAGTGATCTCAACTGATCTCGATCGAGAGCCATATCAACGTTGTACTTGTACTTCTTTACGAATGCTTCACCCAAATTGTTGAAAGTGCGGATGCTCGCACTATCCAACCCCATATACCATCTTAGCACGACACCGATTAGACTATCTTAAAAGTAGTGGATCAACAGTTGATCGTTATCTGTTTGGGTGGACATTTTGTGGGCATACGTCACCAAATGACTGAGCGGACATGTGTTCCCTTTGTATTTTTCAAAGTCAGGCACTTTGAGTTTCACCGGAGTCTTCACATTCGGCACCAGACACAATTCAGCAACACTTTTCCCAAATAGGCCCTTACCTCTCAAAGTTTTCAACTCCTTGCACAACTCAAGAAATTGATCTTTCATTTCATCCAATGAGACATCTGGCGAAAGAGAATCCTGCTTATGAAAATGATGCATGAAATGCAATGCTTGATTATTTTTTTTATTTTATTTTCAAGGAACTTACTAAATTATTTGCAAATATATATATACATTTAACAATAATTGCAAAAATTTGATATGAGCATAGAAATCTCTTTTATTTATATAATTGGAAGGATTACACTGAGTACAATTCAAAAACCAAATGAAAAATACAAGAGAAAAGGATCCCTAACAACAATGTCAGAAGGTCTGGCTGTAGGCGCGTACTTCCTTCGAATGCGTCGGATCTCTGGTTCTCTCTGTCTCTTTGTCACCCGGTCTTCAAGTAGATTAATAAGTGCATCTTTGTCCTTAGACTCAAGCTGTAACTCCTCATGCTTTTTGCTCAAAGCATGGAACCGCTCTTCCCACATATCCTTCTCTCGCTTCATCTTGGAGAGTGCGTCTTCCAACTCCTCTATATCTTGGTTAGGGAGAGTTAATGGCTCAACCACAACCATAGATATAGGTCTTTCATAAGGAAAAGGCATCTTCAATTCCAAAGCCCTCTTCTTCACCCAAAGAGTGTAAGCTTCCAAGGCTACACAATTGCGCGGACCAAGCTCGGATCTTCCTTTCCTATGCACATTATGCCAAGCATGCACAATCTTCTTCTTAAAATGTTAGGGATCTTTACCCTCTTGATAGAAAAGAACTTCTAACAAAGTGTTATTAGGTTTGTCTCTCAAGGGGAACCCAAGTTGACGATGAGCCAAAGCAAGTTTGTAGTTAATTCCTCCTTGTGTACCAATGAGAGGCACATTAGAGAATTCCCCACAACTATCAATAATCTCCAAATTGCTCAAAGAAGGATCCTACCAAACTATATCATAATTAGTGAGAGACATAAGTCTCTGAGACCACCGTAGACATCATTTGTTCTCCACAAAAGCAGGTGTTTGAGGCAAGTGCGAAATAAACCACTTGTACAGAAGAGGAATGCAACAGACAATAGTTCCACCACCCTTAGAATTCCTTAGATGCAAAGAGAAGTACATATCACCCAACAAAGTAGGCACATGATTCCCAATCAAGAAGATTCTAATGGCGTTAACATCAACAAAACCGTCAATGTTAGGGAACAAAGCTAATCCATAAATGAGCAACACAAAGATAGCTCCAAAAGCGTCCACACTACCGGCTTGAGCAAAGGCATTAGCTTCCTTGATGAGGAAATCATATGGCAACCCAAATAATCCTCCTTTATTCACCCAATGAGCCTCAATCTCAAACTTCTTCAATTGAAGAGCTTCATCTATAAGATGAGATCTGGGAATCTCTTCCAATCCACTAAAAGGCACTTTGCTAGAAACAGGCATTCCCAAAAGATGGGCATACTCCTCCAACATAGGCACAAGCTGATAATCAGGAAAAGTGAAGCAACGGTAAAGAAGATCATAGAACTGTACTAACACACTCAAAAGTCCTTCAACCACATCAACAGACAAGATAGACAAAAGCTTCCCATGACGTTGTTTGAAGTCCAAGGGATCTAATACAAAATATGCTAGCTTCCTTAACTCTTTCAAGTCGGGACATTTGAAACTTTACTTCTTAGTATTCCTTTGTCCATAATCCATGGTCTGAAAATATTTGCAAATAACACCTCAGTTCCTTGAAATTTTCGTGTGATGAATGTTATGATGTGCATGAATGCATGAACGCAACAATCACAAATAAGGGATCACTCACAAGGCAAACAAATAAAGGTCAAGGGATGAATCAAGTCATTGTCAAGATCAATCATCCATTTTGGTGGATTATGGTTTACATCTTATCAACACCCAAGTTCCATTGATATTGACAAGACTTGATTGGATCAACCAAGAATCAAGGGTTTGTTGTAAGTCACGAGCACAGAGTCTGGGTAAGAACCATCCCAAAGGAGTGAACTAAGGATAAAAACTTGTAGATCATGTTCTAAAAAGTTCCCAGAGTCTTAATTCAATCGATCGGATATTACAGGTTAGGATGACTGACTCATCCACCCATTATATTCTCAAGAGAAACTCGTCTAAGTGTAGTATCGCGTAAGAACTGTTATCAAGTCTACACTTGAACAATCTCCGCACTACGTCCTAAATAGGCCAAGAGGGGTTAAATGTTCTACGGTCCTCAACTTCTCAGACCCCAAATTAGAGATAGTAATGCCTAACCACAAATACTTGTGTGACATTTCCAAATCCAAAAGGATCTCCACTAAGCAGATGGGTCTCAAGCCAACTTGTTAAGGACTACTCCACACAAGTCGAACATGACTATACCATCCTCCTATCTTAATTTCACTCAAGTTCAGGTTAGAACTTATCTTACCACTCAGAGATCACCAAGCACAACAAGCAGATTATACCATACAAACAAATATACACATACATTAAATATACAACTATATATACACAAAAAAGTAGGCTAAACCCACTAGAGACTACTCCCCAGCAGAGTCGTCAGTTAATTTTTGTAGCGGTAAATTCATGATCATCAAACTATGGATAAGCTAGATAACAAATAACAAGACTCACCACCGTGTTTTTATTGTTTCCAAGGGAAAAGGGAAAAGTACGAATAAAACCCAAAAATAAGAAGTTTTCAAATCAAAACTAATAAAATTCCAGAGATTACAGGTAAGGGGTTGGTTACACGGAGGGAAGGTGTTAGCACCCAAAGTGTCCTAGGTACTCCTAGGGAGCCCTTTTTTGTGTGCATATGTATTTTGTACAAATGATGTTTGTAGGTAAATAGAATGGGGGGATGAGAAAATAATTCATTAATTATATTTTTGTGTTTGACAAGACCTTCGGACTTGTTCCTACGTACAAACATAAAAATGAGGGATCAAAACTTCGTAGATCTTGGTATAAATTTCAAAGTGGATGTATTGCTTTTTAACAAAAATTTAAGTTTGAAAGGCACAAAGGCCTAAAAATGGCTTGAATGAGTTAGTTCTTTTTTTGGCTTTTGAAATTTTAAGTCAAGTATAGTTAAGTATATTTACAAATTTGATTGAGAAAAGAAGTTGGAAAATGCAATGGCATAAGGCCAAAGTTTCTAATTCTCAAATGGTCTTAGTTTATAAAAACAAGCACAAGCAAGGAAGGTTTTAAAAACAAGAGGGAGAGATTTTGAAATTAAAGAAATGGGGAGGAGATGAAGGGACTAATCCTAAGCACAAATTTAAAAGTTGAGAGTCGAAAAGATCTGACCAATGGGTTGCAATCCAATAGACAAGAGTGTCATATAGAAACCCAAATTCCCTTGGACATTAGAATTAAGCAACAAACAATGAAAAATATATCAACTTAAAGAGCAAGGCATCAAATAAAGATAGCCACATCCAAGCTTAGCAACTCCATGATCTTCTTCAAATTTTCCCATGTAGCAGATGAATTCCACAATGCCACAAGTCACAGGTTCAAAATAACAGGTTCACAATGATGATGTTGCAGATGAACTCAAATGGATCTTCAATGATGTATCACATGAAGTTTTAAATTACAAGCACTTGGTTACATGAAAGTTGGCATTGGCCAAGTCCTTTGCATAGGGAGTGTTGCATAAATTCTAAGTCCAATAGTCTCAGATCAAACCAACAGTCCACACAAGATGTTTTTTAAGGTTTTTGTTCTTATTAGGTACATTAATGGTCAAAGACCAAACAACCAAACACAATATACACAAACAAGATATATCACACAAATATGGTCCAAGTGGACAAAGTAAAAATGACATTAACATAAACAATTAGAATGATATGAATAATGGCAAATGAATAAGGTTTAAAAAAATAAAGTGCATTAAAGTAAATGACTTGAAATTAAATGTTAGTTGTTAATGAGTTAGAAGTTTGTATTGCTTTTGCTTTTTTTATTTTTAAGTCATTCTTTGGAGAACACTCAACCCACTTATCACAAGCATGGATCCTTGAACCAAGACATCTTCCAAAGGAAGGAAAAAAGGCCAAGTTTCCACACAATACCATGAAAGAAGGGAGACTTACAACTCATTAACTAGAATGCTATGCCTTTTGTGTCAAAATTTAACGCTATGTTAAGCAATCGTAATTGGACTTATGTAGAAGTCACAACTATTTGAGGTCAGACAATAGAATTTTGGTGTTAATCCATGTTAGTGACATAGTATAATGGACTATGCTCATGAAACATACCACACACAAAAAGAATATGCAAAAATGGTGGCCTAATCTCATCCACACTTATGTTGATTTTTGCAATCAACTAGCCTTGGGATGTAGAGATATCATAGGTCCATGACATGAATGCATAAAGAAGAGGAATGAGATGAAGAGGGAGGAAAGATAGATCAAACTCAAATTGGACAAAGAAGTACTTTTACCAAATTAAGATCATTCATTCATTTTGGGAGATGGAATGTACATTCCATCAATCCCCTAAATCCAATGATCTTAACCTAGCAAATTCAAATCAACCTTGACCAAGGCCTAACAACACAAGTCAAACTTACAAAGTTAATCAAAATGGCTCAACACAATTATTTGGCATTTATTCAATTTAAAAATACTAAAAATAATCCATTAAATTAAATATGATTGGTCAATTTCCTAAAACCTCACCAAAACACCAAAGAAGTGGCCATGAGATATATCATAGGTCAAACAAGGTCAAAGGACGTTGGAGAAAAAAATTCAGAATTTTTGGAAACTTAAAAGAATTTTTAAAAAATTAAAAATAAACACAAAATCAATTAAATCATGAAAAATATTAATAATGATCCAAAAAATAATTTTAATTCAAAATATGAAAGAGGATTTTATTTAAATTTTTTTGGTGAAGCTCTCATATTTTTTGGATCAATATTAAAATTAATATGAATTAATGAAAATCAAAGGAATAAAATAAAAAACAGAAAATAAAAAAAAACGTGGACCACTTGATCTCCCTCATTAATTGAGGTGGCGGATCAAGCGGACACAAACGCGCGTTCCATGATGGAACTCAGTCAGCGCACCAAACAAGTGGTTATCAAAACCAACGCTTGTGATTAAAACAATTTAAGTGAAATCAATGGCTCTGAACCATGCCACATCACTGCCGGAGCCAAAGGCCGATCACCTTCTCAGACGAACCTCGCCGGACTGGTTCAATCATCACGATGATAAAAATGAAAAAGGAGGACATGAGCCGAAAGAAAAAATAGCGTAGAGCACGAATCAGGCCTTAATTTTAACTAACTCCAAATATATAGAAAGAAATGAGGAGTTGAATTTTGAGGCGTGTAAACTGAGTTGCTTCGATTTGACCTCAAAGCAACTCAAACTTCTTGCCTACATTGGTAGGACTTCAGACAATCAAAGATCCAAGAGAATTGATGAGAATTGAGTGAGAATCAAAGAGAAGAAAAAATCTGGATAAAATACCTTCAATGCTGTGCAAAACTTGATCTCTCTTGCTTCAATTCTTGTTTGATCTTGCTCCAATAGCTTGCAGAAGTGGATTAGGAATGGTAAGAAGATTTGGATCCTGGAGTTTTTGAATCTCCAAACAGTGAGATTCAAACTCAATTTTCAAGTGAAAATTATCAGGATTTCCTTTGATTTGTGAGGGTTTGAATAGTGGGGGAAAAGCTGGCGCGCCAGGATCTTCTGAAATAAGCTCAGAGGGTCTCTATTTATAGCAAATTGAAGTGTTTTTGCACACTTGCAATTTCTTCCAAACTTGGCGATGTCATGCTCATGCTTGCATGGGCGTGTACAGGCCCATGAAGAAATGCACTAAGGTCCGAATCCAACTGTGCTGAAGTCTGAATGAAGCTTGAATGGCAAGGAAAAGTGAAATGGTCATTTGGAGTTTTGATTTTGCCAATTAATGCGGGCCTGTTAACACCATGCACAACCCTAGCAAACCTCATCCAAAATGAATGAATTAGGACTCTTTGGAAAGCTTAAATCAAGAGGAACAAGTATTATGTTGAACACCTTTCCATTTGAAAATTGTATCATGATGAATTTTGAGGTGGAAGTTTGGAAATTTCAACATGTTGAAATATTTTCTGAGTGTCAAGTCATATACTTCAATGTTCCACCTTACTAAACTTTTTATGTGAGCTCCAAATGAGAAACGTGTCTTCATAAAATTTGTATCTCTTTAAAAGACATTAAAAATTGTCACCAATTTGACATCATTTGGGTTTATAATGAGAGACTTATGCATTTTTGAAGTTTAGGAAAATCACTTGTTCAATGGTATTGGTCCAAAATGACCTATAATGTTTCCTCATATCACATGCTCATAAAAGTTGATCTAGCTTTAACTCCAAACATCAAAGTTGAAGTAGACATCTTTAATTTTCATTTGAAACTTGTAAATCTTTCATATCATAAAAAATGAGCAAGTTATAACCTTGGGAAGTTGACTTTCAAATTAGGGTTTAGACAAAATGGCCTATAATGTTTCAACATAGAAAATGACTTTCTAAGCAAAATTAGCTCTAGACCTAAACATGAAAGTTGTTTGGAATGCCATTTAGAGTAACGTTTGTCTTTGAGTAATTTTCATATGATGCAAATTGTAGGAGATAGGGTCTAGGGAGACCCAGTTTTGATCAGATAAATTCATCTGGCCAACCACCATCAACCAACTTGCTAACTTGCAATTCTCTTGACTTTTTAGGCTCATGGTAGATCATATATGCATAAGATGATGAATTTTGAAGTGTTCCTTGATAAATTTGATCAATTGGTGAAGAAGCTTGTTGAAGAAGTTACTCAAGATACCCAGAAAAACTAGGGTTTCCAAAGGCAAGCCAACTCCAAACTCTTGAAGAAATCTTGATCAAAATAACACGCAAAGATCATTGGGACTCATATATGATGCTTAGAGACATTGTGGATCATTCCTTGGTTCTTCTCTTAGCAATGAGGGTCTTAAACCCTAGATATGAACTTGATTGATCGATGGGGATCATGCCCTACCTACAAAAGAGTTAGGCAAATACAAAGACATATTTTTGGTATTTTGGTTAGTGAAATGATAATATACAAGTATGATATAATCACATGGTGCTTGGTGATGTCTCCCAAAACAAACCCAATGGAAGAGGGGTAAGGAGGATGCCAAGGTGTGATCCCAATGCTAGTGCATATGATGAAATTGCATGAGGGATCTTAGGGTCAAAATTGGGGTCTTACAATATCCCTCGAGATGAAAACCGGATGGAAGATGCTCTTGCAACATTGGCCTCAATGATTGTGGTGAAATTTTGGAATGAAGTTCGCAATTTGACTATGATGCGTCTTGATAGGCCAACTCATGTATTTTCCATTGAAGAGATCAAGGATGAAAAGCCATGGTATTTTGATATCAAATATTTCCTGCAAAGTCAGATTTACCCGCATGGGGCATCTTTGAAAGATAAGAAGACTTTGAGAAGATTAGCTGGCAATTTCTACCTGAATGGTGATGTGCTTTATAAGAGAAACTTTGATATGGTCTTGCACAAATGCGTGGATAGACACGAAGCGAACATGTTGATGACTGAAGTCCATGAAGGTTCCTTTGGTACTCATTTCAATGGACATGTTATGGCAAAGAAGATGTTGAGAGAAGGTTACTATTGGCTGAAAATGGAATATGACTGTTGTATGTTTTTGAAGAAATGCCACAAGTGTCAAATTTATGCAGATAAGATTCATGTTCCTCCGAAATTGTTGAATGTCATTTCCTCTCTATGGCCCTTCTCCATTTGAGGAATTGATATGATTGGTGTGATTGAACCCAAAGCTTTGAACGGACATTGTTTCATTCTAGTGGCTATTGATTACTTCACAAAGTGGGTTGAAGCGCCATCGTATGCAAATGTGACCAAGCAAGTTGTTGTGAGGTTTATCAAGAATCAAATTATATGCCGGTATGGTGTGACAAGTAAGATCATCACTGATAATGGATCGAACTTGAACGATAATATGGTGGAAGCTCTTTGCAAAGACTTCAAGATTGAAAATCATAATTCTTCTCCCTATAGACCCAAGATGAATGGGGTTGTTGAAGCCACAAATAAGAGCATTAAGAAGATATTCCAGAAGATGTTTGTGACATATAAAGATTGGCATGAGATGCTCCCATTTTCTTTGCATGGGTATCATACATCCATCCTCACTTCAACACGGGAAACCCCTTTCTCTCTTGTTTATGGTATGGAAGTTATGCTCCCCGTAGATGTTGAGATCCTGTCACTTTGTATGCTAATGGAAGCCAAGTTGACAAAAGTTGAATGGTGCCAGACCAGATATGATCAGTTGAATTTGACTGAAGAGAAGAGATTGACTACCATGTGTCATGGCTAGTTGTATCAGCATAGAATGAAGAAAGATTTTAATCAGAAGGTCATGCCTCGTGTGTTTAGAGAAGGTAATCTCATGCTCAAGAAGATTCTATCTTTCAAACCTGATGCTAGGGGCAAATGGACTCCTAATTATGAAGGCACATATGTTGTTAAGAGAGCCTTTTCAGGCGGTGCTTTGATTCTTACAACTATGGATGGTGAAGAGTTCACACGTCATGTGAATGCCGATGCAGTCAAGAAATACTTCGCCTAAAAAAAATAGCTCGCTAAGTTGAAAACTCGAAAGGGAGGCTTAGGCAAAAATGAGCGTCTCGGTGGATTGAAAACCTAAAAGGGCGATCCAGGCAAAAATTAGAGACATAAAACAGAAAACTTATCCCGGTAGATTGAGTACCCCATCTTGGGGCAATCTAGGAAAAAATTAGGGATTATGGCAAGTAATTGCATACGTTTGGTCCTGGAAGCAATTTTGAGCAAGTCATCCGGTTCTGGTTCATCATTCTCAACTGAAGACAAGCACAATGGATTTTGAAGTTTGTAGGGAGAGCAGTAATCATTATATTCAATGTATCCTTTTTTCATGTAAATTACAATTTTCAAACTTTGTAAAGATCCATGGAGTCTCGTCATTTAGGGACTACCATTCTATTAAATAAAGTTGAGCTTTTATCTAATCGATTCTATTCTTATTTACTTCTGCTAAATAAAATTGAATTTTTATGATGATAATTTTAAAATAAATTAATGAATAATAATTGTTTTTCTTAAAATAATAAAAACAATCACCTTAACAATAATCGATTTTGGCAAGGAACGTCAACAACAATATGAAAATAGGTAAGTCTTGAAGTGTGAAGCATTTTTGGTCTTCCATAAGCAGTTGGTTTGGTAACTATTTTCCTTCCCAACTATTCGTGATTTATCCCTGGCTTGGTTGATGAGTTTCTCCCCGAATATTTCATCATCCCCAGTAAAGCCAGGGGGTCTTATCTCCAGTTGAGTTGATGATTGATCCCTTTTTGCAAATCCATATTCCCTAGTTGTGGTGCTCCTATTTGGTATCGCCCAGTCTTGTGATTAGACCCTGGAGATTCAGAACCTTTATTTGGTTTCCATTTTGCATTTGATTGTGTTACATAACTTTGGCAATTTCCCCTTTGTGCGAATCAGATCCGATTATCTTTTCCTTGGAATTGGTTTATTTTGCAATTTCCAAGAATAATTGAGGAATGGGATAATCTTGGTCATAGCATCCCCAACACTTTTCTTAGATCCCCATGCAAAGTTTTATCTCTTGTGTCCCCCGGCAGAGTTCATCTTCTGACATGAAGATCCCTTGTTCCCGGCAGTATTAGATTCTGGGCAGTATTTGTTTTTGTCCACTGCAGGGTTGTCTCCCATTTGATAAGGTATTGACTTAAAATTCCCCGTAACATTGACAATTTTGACCCTCAGCAGATCCTTTTTTCTGTCTTCGGCATGTTTGGTTGATCATCCTTCAGTAGTGCTTTATCCCATAGAGTTTTTCGCGATTGATTGGAAGCATGTTCTCCATGACTTTCTCAACCATAGTTAATTTGTTCAAAGCTAGATGATTTGTTTTCATCTCTAGCATTTTCTCCAGTTGGTGTTTCCATCTTGTTGAGATTAGCCGAGTGTTGCAGCAGTGATTCAAATCTTTGTTATTTGTATCCTTTGTATTATGTTATCAGCATAATCATGATCATACTCATGCATTATACATGCATGGAACACAACATCAGATATTTCATTATGCATTTTATCGTATTTGATTTCCTTATTCTGATACCCTGCTTCGGTGATATCATTTACCTATGCAGATTTAGTGCGTGTGTCCTCCTTCAATTGTAGAGTGTCATCCTCTTAAGTCAAAAGAGTTTAACCTTTCTCATTCCCCACTGAGTTATTTCCTCGTGGATGATTATTTTAGTTTCCTCCCTAGTTAATTATCAGGATGGAACCACTCCTCTTGAGTTATATCCTCATTGGGTTGAGTCTTTTTTGACCATTTCTTTCTAGCTATTACCTAGATAGATATTTTGGTCCCCTGAGAGTCTATTACTCAGTAACTGATAATATTTTTCTCGATTCTTGAGTACTTTACTTTTTCCCAATACCCGGTAAAATGTAATCTTCTTCCTTGTCTTTCCCCAGCGGATTCATTTTCACGTTTCCCCCCGGTAGTCTATCCTTGATATGTTCACTTTAACCGGTGACGGAAATTATTCCTTTGGTGGTTTTCTACCCAGTAAAAAGGTAGTTATAATCCATATTCTTATTCCCCAGATATTCTATCCTTGATATGTTCACTTTAACCGGTGACAGATTTCTCTCCCTTTTTGGTATTCTACCTAGTAACTGGTAGTTGTAATTCATATTTTATCTTTCCCCTCTGTGTCTATCCTTGATATCTTCATCCTAACCATTGACGAATATTCTCTCTTTGGTATTCTCTCCAGTAACTGATAGATATAATTCCTATTTCTCCCCGGAAGTGTATCCTTGATATGTTTACCTTAACTGGTAACAGATATTCTTCCCCATTCCCCAGGCGGTCTATCCTTGATATGTTCATCCTAACCGATGACGAATATTCTTCCTTTGAGTTTATCCTTGATATGTTCACTTTAATTAGGTGACAAATACTCTCTCATTGGTCTTTTGCTTAGTAACCGACAATTATAAATCCTATTTGAATTCTCTCCCCAGTAGGTCATTCTTACCCAATAACAGGTAATGAATACACCTCTTTCTCCTAAGCGATTCATCCTTGTTATGTTTACCCTAACCAGTAATGGATGTCCCTCTGTCAGGGTGTATTATTTTCCTACCTAGTAACCGATAATAGATGATATACCTCTGGTACTCCTGTGTTGAAGTTCATTCTTCCCCAGTTGAGTTTGAGTGCATATTTCCTTAGTGGAATCACCTTTTCCTGTCTGATTTGAGTATTTCAACTTTAATCTGATTTACCTATTTCCCCTGCATATTTTCCTGGTTCCCCGGACCGAGTCCTTCCATTGATTTATTTTCATGGAAAACCCCTCGTGTCTCTAGTAGTTTCCAAGTTGTATGTCTGGCCTACGCATAACTTGTTATTCCCCCAAGAGTCTTTGTCTCCTCGATGAGTTTTCCTTGTGGAATGCGTTATGCTCACGTGGATCTTCAGTCTCTTCCGGATTCTTTTCCTTTGTGGCAATATATTCCCCACAAAGATTATTTTAGCATTTATATCATGTGCAACATGAGGTCTCTTAGAGACCAAAATTTGTTTCTATATGTTGTTATTTAAGTCCATTCTACTGAGTTGATATGAAGACTTTAACCTTCACATCCTCAGTTAGAATGTCCTTAAATAGGGGCAGTTGTAGGACCCCAATTTTGACCCTAAGATCTCTCATGCTATCTCATCATATGCATTGACTTTGGGATCACACCTTGGCATCCTCCTTACCCCTCTTTCCTTGGGTTTGCATTGGGAGAGATCACCAAACACATTTGATTGTATCATACTTTGTTTTGCATTATTTACTAACCAAAATGCGAAAAATATGTCTTTGTATAGCTTTGTTTCTTTTGTAGGTAATGTGTACATCCACCAATGCCTCATCAAGCTCATATACAGGGATTGGGACCCTCAATACAAAGAGATCAATCAAGATATGGTTCACATTGGTTATATACATCATATATGGGTCCCCATGATCTTCATTTATCATTTTGATCAAGAATTCATCAAGAGTTTGAAGCTTGTTTGCCTTGGAAGCCCTAATTCATCTGGGTATCTTGTGTGACTTCCTCAACAAGTTTCTTCAACATTTGATCAATTTATTTCAATTTATACTTAATTATACATCATCTTATTCATGTATGATCCTCCATGAGTCCAAAATATCAAGATAACTTCAATTTTGCAAGTTTGTTCATGGTGGTTGACTAGAGAAAGTCAACTAGTCAAAACTAGGGTTCATTAGACCCTATCTCCTACAATATTTGTCATATGAAAATGATTCCAAGAGAAACGTTACTCCTTATGACATTCCAAAAAACTTTCATGTTGAGGTCAAGAGCTAGTTTTGCTTGGAAAGTCACTTTTTATGGATAAAGATTATGGGTCATCTTGTTTGTGCCATAGTTAAGAGGTCAACTTCCAAGGACCATAACTTGCTAAATTTGCATGATATGGAGGCCATACAAGTTTCATTATCAAATTCAAGATGTCTTCTCCAACTTTTATTCTTTGAGAAACTTAAAATTCAACTTTCAAGGGCATGTGCCAAGAGGAAACATTATAGGGCATTTTGGGCCATTACCATTGAACAAGCAATTTTTCTCAACTTCTAAAATGCATAACTCCTTCATGCCAGATCCAAATGAGGTAAAACTTGTGACCAAATTTAATATATTTGAAAGAGCTACGACTCTGATGAAGGAACGTTTTCCATTTGAAGCCCATAGCAAAAGTTATTCAAGGTGGAAGAAGTGAACATTTGACCTGGTACTTAGAAAAACTTCAATTATGTTTGATTTCCCAAACTTCCATCTCAAAATTAATCATGATCCAAGCTTCAAATGGAAAAGTTTACAACATGAAATTTGTTCCCTTGATCTCACCTTTCCAAAAAGTTCACAATCACTTCATTTGGCCAAGGATTGAATGACTTGCGCATGGATTTTCTTCAAGGCTCCATTTGGATGAATCTCATTACCATTTCCCAATTCCAAATGCATGGATTCATGACACACTTTCAGCCTCATTCATGATCACATCATGGGCCTATCACACGCCCATGCATCCATGCAAGTGTGAATTTCTATTTTTGGCATTTGATTGGAAGAGTGTGGAAATCAATTGTTCAGCCTATAAATACATTGCCTCATGCTCAGAATTGGGGACACCTTGCCCAAGCTTTGATCTTGCAACCCTACCCTTCACCATTAGAGGATAAACTTGAAGGTTTTCAATTGAAAATTGAGTCATTTGGAAATAATAGAAATCGGGGGAGTAGAAGAGAATTGTGATAAAAAAGTGATTTGAAAATAACTATTTATAGGCTAACTAGTCGTTTCTCATCACTTGCATTATACCTTCATCATGCGCGAGATAGCAATGATTACCTCCAACATCTTTCTCCAACGGTCATATCACATGAGTCATATCCTCATTGCGCACGCGATGGCAAAGAAATTCAAAATCTCCCCAATGTTACTATCACACACGTGATACCTATATCGTGCGCACGACAACCTGTGTCATTAAACCAGGGCTGAAGATTTTCCTCTCTCTTTTCTTCCCCTTTACTTTTTTCCTTTATTTTCTTCTTTGACCTATTTTCTCTTCCAACAACATAACACAAAAATAGACAATGTTATAAATTAAAATTCACTATGACATAAAAATAAATTCTTACCGATGGGTTGGCTCCCATCAAGCGCGTTTTTTACATCATTATCTTGAGGGTCCATGCCTAAGGCACATCAGGCGCAAGGGATACCATTACACTGGTCACTTCACTTCTTCTTTTTATTTTGTCCACTTTTCTACCTTTTTCCTCCAAATGGTAGCAAGTATCCAAATTATCCACATGCGGTGTCCAATCATACACCTTGAAAACCACTTTCTCGTTATTGAACTTCAAGATAAGTTCACCCGTTTCTACATCTATATTTTCTTTCCCGGTTTCCAAGAATGGTTGTCCAAGAATAAAAGATCTTCCTAAATCTCCTTTTGTATCAAGCACTACAAAATTTTCAAGAAACACTAATCCTTCGACATGTACTAACACGTCACATAAAATACCAACTGATTGAGTAACAAACGAGTCAGCTAGAGTGAGAGTCATGTTACTTTATATGATCACACCCAATTTTAATTCTTTTACCGTTTTCAGTGGCATGACATTTATCCCGGATCCAAGATAACCTAGAGCATGCATAATCTTTACTCCACCGATACTACAAGAAATAGCAAACTTACACGGATATTTTAACTTTGGTGGCATGAATTCAGGTATGAATATATCACCCGTTTCAGTCATGTTTACATGTTCCTTGATCACTTTCTCTATCGTCCCCTTTAGTAATGCCTTCATAAATTTAGCAAGCTTAGACATTAGTTCTAAAATTTCAGGGAACGAAATACTTACATGGAGAGTAGCTAACATTTCCTTGAACTTTGAAAACATCCATGCCTCATCGTTTTGAATCGGTTTCTTTTTTATTATAGGGTATGGTGGTTTTATGTAATATGGTAAAGGAGGATTTAGTTCAATCAGGATCTACTTCTTTCTTTCTTCTCCAAGGAGATTTTTTATTAATGAGTTCATCAATGGTGACTCCTCTTTCCTCTTGGTCACCTTGATTGTTACTCTCCTCTTTTTCAAGCACACCTTCTTTGACTATCTCATCTTCCTCCTTTTCAATAATCACCCCAAAATCCATTTCCACAACCTTACATGTTTCATTCTTAGGATTGTCCATAATGTTATTTGTAAATCCTCCACTTGATCTTTGCAAAGCGGCTATTTGTCTGGATAATTGACAAATTTCTATTTCCAAATTATTGATTGACGCATCATGGTTTCTATCCATAATTTCATGATTCTTATTTACCTGATCAAATCTACTTTGAGTGAATTTAATGAAATTCTAAAAGGTATCTTTCAACTGTGAAGGTTTCTTTTGAAATAGAGCTTGTTGGCCTTGTTACATACCTTGGTTAACATTTCCATTTTTATTATTGCTCCAAAGTAAATTTGGGTGATCTTTCCGACCTAGATTGTATGTGTTGGAATACGGGTTATTATTCTAAAAATTAGCAAATTGGACTTCTTCACTTGAACCTTCCAACGAGCACCATCCATTCGCATGTTCTCCTCCACAGAAATCACACCTAAGTGCTTGTACCTGGCTCATGTTAGCTTTACCTAAGCTGCCTTCAGCTATATTTTTATTTGTCAATTTAATCTGAGATAAAATATCAATATGGGTTTCAACAGCTAACATACCTTTAGGCGTGCCCACAATTTCAATCTTGACTGACCTTTTGCTTTTTGAACGATACTCATTCATACACATCTTCTCAATAAGGTCTTTCGCTTGTGGTTTAGTCATTTGGCGAATGGTACCCATCATAGAAGCATCCAATAACATGCGAGTTTGACTCTTGAGACCTATAATGAAATTTTGCATCTGCTCCATATTATTCATATTGTAATTCAAACATCTGCATAACAAAACTTTGAATCTTTCCCAAGAGTCATAAAGTGACTCATTTTCCTGCTGCTCAAAATTCACAATTTCTGCTCGATGTTCGGTGAACTGAGTAGTAGTGAAGAATCTTTATGGGAATTTATCCTCTGATTCCTTCCAAGTCCGGATTGTTCCATTTGGAAGGAAAAGTAACAAACCTTTTTCCCTTCCAATCAGTGAGAACCTAAACAACCTCAATTTAACCTGGTCTTCAGTGGCATCAGTTGGTTTGCACATTGAAGTTATTTCATAGAAGCGTGCAAGATGCGCCCATAGGTCTCTAATCACGTTCCCGTCGGACAGATTTTCTCTTAAACCTGAAAGTATAAAATTCTTAATATCAAAGTTAGTAGGGTTTACCGGTATAAACCCTCTCGAAACCTATCCTTCATTGGTTCTTTTACAGTAATCCTCCATAGTTAAGGGTGGTGAAGCTGCCGTGGTGACTTCCTCTTCAGAGTCAGAAGAACTTGATAGTTTCTCTTCTACTAATATTTTGTCGTCCATAACTGCTTCTCTAAGGGCTTTTCTGAGAGCACGTGTGGTTCTTTCAATTTCTGGATCCAATGGTATTAATGTTGATCGTAAATTGCGCATACACAAACAAAAAATACCTCAGTAGCACTGTGATAACAATAAAATAAAACAAAAATAAAAAAGACTAAAAATAAAACGTTGCACAAACGTCGCATTGTCTAGATTTCAACAGTCCCCAACAACGGCGCCAAAAAATTTATGACTTCTCGGCAAGTGTATTGATAATGTCGCAGTAATAAAAAGATCAAATCCACATGAGACTTCTTATAACAAGACAAAATGTGTTCAATGTATAAAAACTAGTAAAAGTTTAGGGGGGGTCGAGTTTCAGTATGAAAAGTAAATAAGAGATTAAACCGAATTACAAAAACGGTTAAGTTGTGTTTTAGAATCCCCTATTTTGTTGTTTATGTTTGATGTTGTGTATGACTAATCTTATCACTATAATCCCATGACAAATTAACAAAACTGTTATAGTCGATCCCTCATGAAATAACTCAATATCTACTACTCGAGGCTTTCTATCCTTAGTCATCCTGCGTAAGCAGGGTTAGGTGATGTACAAAATGTTAATTCCCTATGCCACTACTCAAGGTCTCCTATTCATATTCAACCAACATAAGTACAATAAATGCCCTAGGTCCAACACATAGACTAATGGTCGGTATTCCCTATGTGGCCGAAATCAATTTAAAAGAGTATCTCACAAAAAAAGCATTAAGAACAATAAGCAATTGAATGTCATTATAGATCAAAAGGTTCATACAAAGTCAAATTAACATAGAATCCAACAATATTAAAATAGGTTCATCATAACATAACATAACCTAGAGGAGCTTAGTTACTCATAATTCAGATAACAATACCTCAATTGATAGATGAAAATAACATAAGAATTCCCTTGAAGCAATGGCATCCAATAACTTTAAATGTCCTAAAAATCACCCGTGATGCTCTCAAAATCGTGCTTTGCTCTCCAATTTTCGTAACCCTTATCAAAGTGCAAAAATTTCCCTTAAAAAGAGCTCGGAATGGACCAGACGCGTCATACAAATCCCGAAAAAAGGGACCATTGTGCGTACAATGACTTCCATCGCACGTAATGCATCTCTTATGGCCCTATCGCGCGCGATGCTGCATGTGAGTATTTCCGAAGCAACACTATTTTTTTGTTCTTTTTTCACAATTTTCACACCTAGCTATTTTTCACACTGAGCTATTAAGTCCACAATTTTAAGTCCACAATTTTCACACTTAGCTATTTTTTCCTAAATATTTGGTCTTTTCTCTTCATTTTAGCTCATCTTTCACTTGTTTTTATCCGATTATTCGACTGAATTTATGCAATAACGAATTGTCATCATCTACCACGCCTAATTACTTCCTCACCCTCATGATGGTGTGAGGGAGGGGCAATGAGTATCTGAATTCCGACCCATGCATTTTGCTTCTTGCACTACCCTTTACATGTTCCCACTCCATTTTTCTTTACTTTTATTTTTTGATTATTTGCTTTGGTTATTTAATTTATATGATTGCATTAATTATTGAATAAATATAAATAAACTTTTTAACAAATCAAAATCATCTTTAAGTGAAAAATCATAACCATTTTCACACTTGATCAACATCAAGTTCTTTGCCCACTAAAAATCAATATTTTCTATAAAAAAATCCAAAGCACTTGATCAACATCAAGATAATTTTCATAACAAAAACATTTCCCCACTTGCTTATCAAATTCAAAACCATTTCACCATCAAATAAAAAACTTTTCAAATCAATTTCAAACAAATACAAATCAATCACTTTTCAACATCAAGTTTTTTACCCACTTAAATCAAGAACACTTTAAAATCTTATTTCACAATAAACCGGATGAAAAAGGATTAGTTGGACGTAATATCCATCATTTTCCCTGAGTATTTCAATTATAGTCGTAATAGCTTACCATTTTAATATTTGTCTTCCATTCAAAACATGATAATTAATCGAATTTAATTCGTTCCTTATTGAATAAAAAAGGATTAGTTGGATGTAATATCCATCATTTTCCCTGGGTATTTGAATGCTAGCAGTATAAAGCTTGTTGTTTGAATGCTTGTCTTTCATTAATGAATCATGGCTTAATTTGCCTCACAAACTTCATAAATCATTTGAATGAAAAATGATTAGTTGGACATAATATCCATCCTTTTCCCTGAGTATTTGGATACAAGTCGTAATAGCTTGTCATTTGAATGCTTGTCTTCCACTAAAAAACAAACGTAACAAATCAAACTCATTTTTTCCCGAGTACAAATCAAATCTCAAAACTTTTCATTAAGGAAATATGCTTAGTTCATTCAGATACGATGCAAACAACACTTTGTTCCTACCATGCGCGAGTAGTAAGGAAAGTTTTCCATTTGAATGAAATGAGAACATAAATCTGTGAGAATTTGGATTATGTTGTCCATTCTGACGTGATGTAAATGTTCACTTCTCCGTGTTTGGGTAGTGTCATACCCCAATTTTTTCTGAGCATTTTAAAACTTTCATGCATTCGACTTTGCTTTACTTTGCATCATCTGTATAACATAACATGTCTTTCATCACGCATAATGCCTAAAATTTTGACCAAAATGAATATTCGGATCTACAGACAAACCGGTTGAATCATTTCTCAAATATATATAAAATTAGCAGGTAAAAAAACTTAAAGGTCGGGGCTATAGACGTCTGTTTTATTATTCTACATTTCCCGTAGTTTTACTTGGCGTGCTCATTTTATTTTTTTCGACTCCTCTTTCGGTCACATATTGACCAGCTTGAGTATTATCAACCGATCATTTTACACTTCAAAATTTTAATAAAAACATGTATGTATCCGAGAGGTTTATTTTGCATCAATCATTTTGGTGCATTCAGTTTAACTTTCCTAACACTTTTGTGTCTGATTTTTATTTATTTTTAATCTATTTATCTTTGTTTTTCATTCAAAATAATCAGGACAATAAATTAGAATTAATCGAGTTTTTAGTTTGAATTTTGATTATTTTATTTATTTTTAACATATTTTTAAAATTCAAAATAAAATAATAAAGAAACATAAGAAATAAAAAGAGAAAGAAAATCGCTGGAAGGAAGAATGCATCCCTACCACGTGTCGCCCATCCGTTGGAGATTTTTTCTCAATTTTGAAAACAATTTGGTTGTTGAAGATAGCTGTCAACAAAAAATTGGATAAGAACGATTGAGGAAAAGGTGAAGATACCACCAATTCCGGAGGGACACACATCCTATTCTATCTCCATAAATAAAATCAGCCTCTTTTTTTTCTTTCCCTAGGAGGACCGTAGCGTCCTCTCCGTGTTAACACCATCACTCACCCACAAATATCCTCCCTCATCATGACCTCACAACAAGAACCACCATAATCGTTTTTCTACTAATCTTCTCAACTTTCACTTAAACACGTTTGTCTCCTACCAAACTTCATACCTCATTTTCGGCGACAATCCTTCCATCACCCACATTACAACAACCTTCATCCACCGTGTACTCCTCCTTCTCCAAGCTAACCGATCCACCTGCCATCATAAACCACCACAAACCTTTAAATCTCATCATATCTTCATTTTTGTTCAACCATCCTCTTTTCACTTCATAACCACTTTTTCCGACGATTCTCCACCCAATAATGTCGGCAGCTTCGTCTCTAGCTCCGACGCCATCCACCACCATAACTCTTAGCATCACACAACAACCAGACACCGTCAAACAAAATAAAACTAACCTTCTCATCTCCGCCAAGAACGCATCATCACCTCAACCTTTTAACTCAGATCTGACGAAGTTGCATTTGTTTAATCCATGTTTTGATAGCCTCCACAAAGGTGTGGCAATTGCAGCTCAAATGCACACTCTGCTTACGCGAGAACCTGGTTACGAATTCAACTCACAATCTCCACTTGACAATGCTTCGTTTTTTTGGTAATGGTGGAATCAATTGTTTTGTTTTGTATTGCGTTGTTTTGATGTATTTTTTGGTTCAATTTCTTTTCATTCATACTGGATTTTTTGCTTGAGTTATTGTTGTGTTCAGTATTCTGTCTATTTTGAATTTGTAAAAGTGATCAGATGTTAAAAGAAGGAATCATAGGTTAATTTGTGTTCATGGAAGTTTGAGAGGGGATTCCGTTTAATTGAACATGGGGGATGAGAAGGTGAAGATGATTTCACGTTTCTGGGATTAGATTATGGGTCATGAGGTTTGAAAAAGTCAAATCACATTCATTTCTAGTTAATACTTTATTTTCTCTTATTTACTAATTTTGGTAATAAAATACTAATTATAAGTAGAAAATGAAAAAGAAAAAAAGAAAAAAGAATAATTACAAGAAAATGAAAATGAGACCGTATGGTATAAAGGAAACCAACTCAATCATTTTTCCAGTGTTACATTAGCATCACCTTTATTATTGTGAGATTCTCATAATCTTAACAAACATCTCAATCCCATCAAAACAATACGAAGAACCATATCATAATCGTTGGTGACGGAAGAATAAAATTGAAAATAAGAGGAAACACAGATGAATAAAGTGACAAAATAAACAAGTTAGAGATGTTTAACCTTCAAAAGATCAACCTATATCAGAAATCACTTGGTCTGCACATTTGATAGATAAGAAAGAAAATTACTCATAAAAGATAGAAAAAAAGGAAAATATGACAATTTTTCAGCAGTACGTATTTTTTCCCCTTTGTGTTTTGTTTATACAATCATCAAGTGATTATGAACCAGAGATTTCTATTAAATAATGTAAGCTAAATATTTCTATTAAGTACATCCTCAATTATATAAATCAATCAAACATGTAATGAGTAACAAACCTTGACATTAAATAGTTTAGAAAGATATGTATTGAACATCGAAATTAATTAAATATATACTTATATCCTAAAGAACATAAAATGTCATCTTCTATATTTTGATAATTAAACAATTAACATAAGTTATACAGATTAAAAAATATTATAAAATACTAATTATAAGTAGAAAATGAAAAAGAAAAAAAGAAAATAGAATAATTACAAGAAAATGAAAAAGAAAAAAAGGAAATAGAATAATTACAAGAAAATGAAAATGAGACCGTAGGGTATAAAGGAATCCAACTCAATCATTTTTCCAGTGTTACATTAGCACCAACTTTATTATTGTGAGATCTTCATAATCCTAACAAACATCTCAATCTCATCAAAACAATACGAAAAACCCTATCATAATCATTGGTGACGCAAGAATAAAATTGAAAATGGGAGGAAACACAGATGAATAGAGTGACAAAATAAACAAGTTAGAGATGTATAACCTTCAAAAGATCAATCTATATCAAAAATCACTTGATCTGTACATTTGATAGATAAGAAAGAAAATTACTCATAAAAGATAGAAAAAAAGGAAAATATGACAATTTTTCAGTAGTACGTATTTTTTTACCCTTTGTATTTTGTTTATACAATCATAAAGTGATTATGAACCAGAGATTTCTATTAAATAATGTAAGCTAAATATTTCTATTAAGTACATCCTCAATTATATAAATCAATCAAACATGTAATGAGTAACAAACCTTGACATCAAATAGTTTAGAAAGATATGTATTGAACATCGAAATTAATTAAATATATACTTATATCCTAAAGAACATAAAATGTCATATTCTATATTCTGATAATTCCAAATTCATATTTTGATGTGAGCTCTCAATTAATATTTTGATGTGATATTTTGGAAATGGTACACAATTTCGATTTATACTATATTTGAACTTTAAATTAGTATTTTGATGTGTTATTTTGGAAGCAATACACAATTTTGGTTTGTTGCTCAATTTTACTATATTTTGATGAATTGATACTGTACACCGTTTTAATTATTGTTTTAGTGTACTATTTTAGAAGATATTTTAAGATCACTTTTGATAGATACAAAGATAGATGTGTGTGAAATTAATCGACGACTACCAAATTCTCGTGAATAATTCTACTACATTATTGAGATTTTTTTTTGTTAGTATTATTACTATTAAAAATGAGTTGAGATTATGTATTCGGTTTTTCCCATACACATTGGACCCATTAACATTTTTTTTGCACTTCCCATATATTGTAAATGACTTTATTGTACGTAACTTTGTAGTATTGTAAATAAATTAGTTGCTACTTTTTAATTCCATTGCGTTAAATCTGGATTTTAATCTTATGATTCGGCAATTTTATGATGTTATGCCACTGAATTTTCGATACATTGATAGAATAATTTCACCGCATTATGATCATTGCGTATGACATTCTACTCGTGTTGTCATTACGTATAAACCAACTCTGAGCATATTTCGATTTTATTTTTAAAATGTTTCTATATTAATTCAATTTCAAAATTCAAGAAAGCATTCATGATTAAAATCATTTTCTTAGTTAATAAGATTAATTATTTAATTTTTACTAATTAATTAGTTTTGATCAATAAAATTTAATTAACTCGATTATGTTGATGGAATCACTTTTATCAATTAATCTTGATAATTATTTTTAATTATCTTAATTAGTTCATTTAATTAAAATTTAATTAATTAATTAGATTGCTCAATCATCAGTTAAGTAACATGAAAACTTAAAAATGAATATTTTTAATAAGCAAAATCTTGGTTTAATGCCAAGTAATCCTTTTCAAACTCAATTAGATCGATTCAATACAATTCCAGTCTTTTCTCCATTAAGCATAACGCAAAACCATTTCTTAATAAAACACGAAAGAAGAGGATCGTTGGAGTATGGCATTCCTTGAATCTTCGAATAAATGCTCTCGAGGCACACGTCTTGGGCTAGTCTTTCATTCAATCTTTTGTTTCTAAAACACTTAACGAAAACTTGGACAAGAGAAGGGCCATTGGATTCTGCACTCCGGTGGAACATTTGAATAGTATTTTAATGTTCATTGTCCATAAAATAACTTTATGAATACATTGAATGAAAAATGTATTGTTGGAGTCTATCATTCCGGTAATACCCCAAATCATTGGTCCCGAGACTGACGTCTCGTCCTCATCAAACATTCGTCATTTTCCTAAAATCTTTCAACAAAACTTTAACCTATCTTTTCTTGTCACCGTGCGATTGAAAACCTTTTCACAAATGGACAATGTTTAGTCCTTTCTAAACTGTATACAATAAGCGTTTAAGCCTCCCATGCTCGAGCATGTAGCTAAATGTTTAAGCTTCTAGAACGCAATCAAACAAGATCCCTTCTACCACAAAATAAATGAATGCTATGTCTCTCATATGCGAGCAAACAAGCCAATGTTTAACCGTTAGAATGTAACCTAAACATTTGTCATTTAAAATCAATCAACCAACACTCTTGGCTACCAAGAACTATGTAGCTTTGAGTTCTCAATCGCACCTGGAGATAAGTATGAGCGAGATTCACGTCTTGTCATGCACTATAATAGAAAACACCATAAAAATCTTTTGTGGTTCCCCTAACTATGGACCTTTGATTTCCCCATTGTACCTGAGGAGACGTAGGAGCAAGATTCACAATCTTGTCAAGCACCCTAATAAAAAAAATTGCGATCCCTTTTATTTTGTACATTTTATCACTCGAAGAAAAAAATTAACACAAGCTAACATTCAACCGCAAATTTAAGTAAAAGGTTCCCGTTGAGGACAACAGACGTGACATGTGCTAATACCTTCCCCTTGCATAGTCGATTGCCAAACCCGAATATGATTGTGACAACCATTTTCCTTTTTAAAAGGTTTTATTAATATTTTCCTATTCCCTATTGGGATAAATAAAGTTCGGTGGCGACTCTGTTCAAATCACTTTTTCCGCGACCATCACGAAGGATCGTATTTTTTGAGATGTGATAGCTAGCGACTCTGCTGGGGACTTTTCTCCAAGCAAGAGAGAGTCAATCATAACTTAGTTGACTTTGCGATAAATGTTGGCTTTACTTAATTGTTTTGTTTATGCTTGTCTTCCTACCTGCTTTCTTTATGTTTTCTCTTTTCATATTATATGTTCATCATCTTGTTTTTCTATGGGATCTGGGATGGTATCATGAGTAAAGCTCTACATCTGAGATATGGAAAAATAATAGAGAACACATAATTTAGAATTGGAAGTTATCTTGTGTTAGTCTCCAAGGACCACTCCCTGTGTGCATAACATGAAGTCTTTCCTTAGAGTTTACCTTTTCTTAGATCTCATTATAAGACACCTAGCATGTCACATGACTTAATTCATGAAGGGTCCATGACTCTAGGAACCTCTCTTAGAACCATTTTATGTCTTGGTGGTTGCATATTGTTAGATTCTAAGGACCTCTCTTTGTGTGCCTAACATGAGGACCCCGTCTAGAATAAACCTTTCGTCACTCCCGTCATAAAACAGCTAGCCTGTTGCAGGATATTGATACGATTAGCGTCCATGACTCTGAGAACCGTATCCAAGACCTCAGAGCCAACTATGGGAGTGGTTTGTGGGTAGAAAGCGTAAAATTGTCCATCATAGTGAAACCTATCTAAATAGGTTGATTTGGCAATACTCATGTTATCCTGGATCCTAACTATACTTGCATTGCATTTTCTATGCATATCAAAATACAAAAAAAAAGCATTCATGCATTCTCATTTCATCGGCATGCATGCATATCATTATCAAAAAAAACAAAAAAAACTCATTCCACCTTTTGTCCATAACTCGCAGTTGATTTCCCGACACCCGTATCGGACTTGAAGCAACTTTAAGAGGACCACGGATTCATTGTGAGCATAAAAGGTCATTTTTCAGCAAACTCTTTTTTTTATAGATAAAAAAATATTGGATAAATGGATAATAAAGATTATTCTACGTAACTGGTAATTAAAATAATTTTTATTTGTATTTTAAAATGATTCTGATTTTTATCATATGTTATATACTAGAATATAAATAAATATAAGACATTATATATTTTTTTGTATGTTTGTATTTATTTGATTATGTTATGATATAATAATTGTGTTATGAAGACCTAATATTAAATAGTTAATAACTAGGATCCCAATCGTTTAGGAAAGAATTCTGAGAAATGCATAATTTGTGTTGTGAGAGCCCACATAGCTCAGGGGTTAGAGCATCACATTTGTAATGCGATGGTCGTTAGTTTGATTCTGATAATCGACTTTTTTCTCTATTTTTTTTCACACAAGAGATAATCTCTTATTATTTTAGGAAAACAATAGGGAGTTCCTTTTATGTAGAACAAAGCAATAAAATAACCGCCTTTTTTATTTATATAGAAATATAATATAATTCAATGCAAATACGGATAGAATCTTTCCAATTCTTCTTTGTACTATACTATTTCTAGTACAATACTTTAATAGTACAATACTTTAAGTAGACTTCACTTAATTTATAATATTTGTCATTTAGTTTAGTTTTAATTTTCCTTTATGAAATTTTCCATTATAAAAAAGAGTGTTTATGTCACGTTACAGAGGGTATTGTTCAAAAAATACAGGTCTAGGGGCTTTACCAAGACTAACCCGAAAAGAGTTTCCAGTTGGAAGAGAACAATCGCGCTCCAGTAAAAAATCTCAATATCGTATTCGTTAGAAGAAAAACAAAAATTGTGTTTTCATTATGGTCTTACAAAATGACAATTACTTAAATACGTGCGTATTGTTTGAAAAGCGAAAGGGTCAACGGGTGATGTTTTACTCAAGTTACTGGAAATGTGTTTGGATAACATACTTTTTCGATTGGGTATGGCTGTGACTATTCCTTAAGCCCGTCAATTAGTTAACCACATACATGTTTTAGTTAATGGTCATATAGTAGATATACCAAGTTATAGTTGTAAACCTGAAGACATTATTATAATCAAGGATGAAAAAAATTGAGAACTCTGATTCAAAATTCTCTTGAATCAGCCCCCCGCAAACAATTGCCAGCCCATTTGATTCTTCCATTCCAATATAAAGGATTAGTCAAACAAATAATAGATAGTAAATGGGTTTTTTTGGAAATTAATGAATTCTTAGTTGTAGAATATTATTCTCGTCAGACTTAAACCTTGTTAAAATAACAAGAGTTTTGATCAGAGTATTTTCCCCAATCGTGTATAGAAGTGGGTGTAGGAAAATTATTACTCCTTACCCACTTGATCCACAATTTTCTATATTACAGAAACAAATTAGGAATAGAGAATGCATATCAAAGTTGCAATAATGTTATCTATTATTATTTCAAACATTGAGGTCAGTAACATTGATGAATTTAGTAAGGATGCGGAAAGAGAGGGATTCGAACCCTCGATAAAGAAAAAGCCTACATAGCAGTTCCAAATGCTACGCCTTGAACCACTCGGTCATATCTCCTACATAATGATTATGTACCTATACCGAGTGAATAGTGAGCCATTTATATCCCATTTGCGTAGGCGCACACAATCAATTGAAACTAAAAAAATAGAAAAAAATTGTTTTTTTTTCAAAAAAAAAAATCTACTTCAAGGCCTACCGTAGAATAAAGTAATTTGATTAATAAGTCCATTTTACGTTATTTCGTACTGTATTGTACAATTCCTTTTTTTGAGTAATTTTTTTATCACGCAATAAAAAATGAAATTATAGAGTGGATACCTATGACTAGATCAAGGATAAATGGAAATTTTATTGATAAGACCTTTACCATTGTAGCCAATATCTTATTACGAATAATTCCGACAACTTCTGGAGAAAAAGAGGCATTCACTTATTACAAAGATGGTGCGATTTGATTTTTTTTTACCGACTTCAGAGACAAAAAAAATTGGAAAAAAACCCTATGCTTGCCTCCAATCCAATATCTTTTGATAATACTTCTTGCATTAAAGTACAAATGGGATAGTCGTATTCACTCATTTTCCATTTATATCAAAAATAAAAAATATTTCTCCACTTCAGTTTCTTTATCACACTGTTGTTTTATAAAAGATTGAAAGGAGGATGATGAAAACAAAATACCCAAACTGCTGACAATATGCTTTCGGAAAAATCCTCTTAATGTTGTAAAGACATTGTTTCCCCAAACACTAGAGAGATAAGAAATTAATCCCTAGTTAACCACTTCGAGCCTAGAAGTATGAGTTTCTTTCGGATCTAAAAACCCTTACACTTAACCCAGGGAAGGGTAGTTTTCAATTGATATGACTATGCATTCAAATTACAAGATGAAACATCCTATCTGGGGATCAAGCACATGATATTCTTCACACATGTCCTGAAGTGTCAAAAGAACTATGCAAATCTAAAAGTTATGTCGGTTTTTCTTCAATGACCAATGACTTGGCAGTCACAACCCTTCAGATAAAAAAAGGAAAAATCCCGCTAAGTCGAACACCCAAGAGACGATTTAGAAAAAAATCAAGGCAATCCCGATGCAATAAAAGCTTCAAAAAGAGGTCCAAGCAAAAGTTAGGGATCAAAGCAAAAAAAATCAGTTAAAGGAGATCGTACAAATCCTCAACAACAAAACAGAACATGAGTCAGTGACCACCACCTCAAGAGTCAAAGAGTCACCGACATCCATTAAAAAAATCAAAATAAGGTGACTGCCATTTTAAGAGGATCTTGAATCATCATCTTCACTCTCACACTGTTAAACTCTCTTAGAAGTTGAATATGTATGTTGAATTAACTAAACGTAGGATTGGAGATCATCACGAAGAAGGGATGGGTACAAAAACAATTTTGAGCCTTATATACTTTGTTTCATAAACCGTGAACCAGACCATGTTACAAACCTTAAAATACCTAATTGAAGCAGGGTTTATTCTGAAAGCATACTAAAGTAAGTTTGTGTAAACTGAATCCTAGAGATTTACTAATCTTTTGTATTGATGTCATATTCTCACTGTATCTTTCACACTAGCTAAATCAGCATTGCGTTTGGACTAATGGTCCATTCGTCACACACTACCATATTACCTAAATAAATAATTTTTCAACGAATTGGTCAACCTGAGACAAATCTCCTAGCATCAGTTGATCAGGGAGACAAATCATTTCAAAATATTCAGTCCATCTGGGGAAAGTCCTTCAAAAACTCAATAAAAGGCAAACCACTGCAAGATTCATGCACTAGGGAAAATCTGATTCAGACCATGTCATGGTATAAATACTCCCAATATTTTCTTCTTTGGGATAATTCCTTCAAAGACCCTATAGACTGGGGAAGACAAGTTGCCAAGGACTAGATTCCCTTCATACTTTCAAGTTGGTCAAGCATACGATGCCAGACACCAATAAGAAACCTTAGAGCATAGAAAAGTTACAATCACCATGCATTGAATATGTCACTGTGCTAATGAAATCCTTTGTAAGCCGTTATGGCATATCAGGAAAAGATGTTAAGGTTCTCTTAGGAACAAAGATGCAACTAATTATAAACGGATCAAACTTGGGGCACCAAGAGCATCATCATTTGCTTTCCAATCATCACAGCATCACAGATTGAGTGTCGAGAAGTCAAATCCTTTCACCAACTAAAGTCCACCCTGATGGCACCTTCATAAAACTCAAATTCAATCAACATTAGTACCCAAAAAAGATCTCACCTTCAAAAAAGGGAGATCATTCCAAAAATAATCACCTTCTTGCATTGCCACGTGTGTTGCATACAACACACATGCATTAAATTTCCTGTCGAAATAGGAAGTTTCATATCAAAAATCTCTCCCGCCAAAATGAGAAGTTTTTCATTAACATGCACCACATGCATACATAACACAAATCCTTTCCCATCAACCCTTTTGATGATGAAAAATAATTTCCCATCAACCCTTTGATTATTCCATCAACTCTTTGATGACGATATTCCAAAATGTTCCTTTCCCATGAACCCTTTGATGATGACATACTATAATTATTCTTTTCCTCCAACCCTTTGGTGATGACAGTCTTTAATTCTTTTTCGTCAACCCTTTGACAATGCCACTCCTTAGTAAAGTTCTTTCCATCAACCCCTCGATGACGATATTATAATTTGTTTATTTCCCATCAACCCTTTGATGACGCCATTATCCTCTTGATGAATATATTTCGAAATTATTCTTTCCATCAATCCTTTTATGATGATATAACCTAATTAGTCTTTTCCATCAGCTCTCTGATGATGATAGTCTTTTCCATCAGCCCTCTGATGATGACAATATTTTCCATCATCTCTATGATGATGATATTCTATAACAAATTCCTTTCCATCAACTATTTTATGATGATTATCCTTTCCGTCAACTCTTTGACGATGATGTTACCTAAACAATCTTTTACATCAACCCTTTGATGATGACAACCCTATATAAACCTTTTCCATCACCCTTTGACAATGATATTAACTAAATTGATATGATGCCATCAACCATTTTATGATGATATTCTGAATTGTTCATTTTCCATCAACCCTTTGATGATGTCATTCCATAGTGAAGTCCTTTCCGTCAACCCTTTGACAATGACATACTCTTTTCCATCAACCCTTTGATGACAACATTCAATATCCTCCATCAACCCTTTGATGATGACATTCCCCAATAATATCTCATAGGAAACAAAATAAATCCCTACAAAAAAAATCCAATTACCCAACTATATTCCCACATGCATCGATTCATGCATGGCTTTCCTGGTGAAACATGAAGGTTCATCAAATACAATCCTACCAATCATCAGCATACTGATGTATAACATTTCCATTGAAATGAGAGGCTTCATCATTATACAAAGGTGTGCATTGGAAGTGCAAGGATAAAGAATTGGTCTCGCAACCGAGATTTAGGTTCGGAGGTTGATTACGCAAGGGGGAAGGTATTAGCATCCCTCACGTCCATGGTACTCCATGGGAACCATTTAAGTTGTCTGTGTGCATTATTTATCTATACAAATTTATATATTTATTATTTATTTACAAAGTGTGAAAGAATGAGATTTTGGGTTTTTATTATTGTGCTCGCCAGGGATTAAGGCCCTTGTGCCTACGTATCATTCATCGGGTGATGAAGAATCAGAGCTTCGTAGTTCGGAGTAGAAAATGTTTATGCATTGGTTGATTTTACCTTTGAAAGAAGGGTTTTCGATTTGATGCCCTAAGGCGCAAAAATGAGTTTGATGGGTTGTGTTGATTTTACCTTGAAGAAGGGTTTATGAAAAGATTGTTTATGATTAGATTGAACTAAATTCTATAGACGGAGATGAATATTCTATAAAAACAAGCCAAGTGTCTTGTGTCTAAAATAATCAGAGTAAGGGTAGGAGAACTCAATCCTTACTCATTCCCCACCACTTAAACTTGTGGCCAAGCGTATTTTTATTGTTTGTTAAGTTTGATTGAGAAAAATGGCACTTGATCTTGGATCAAGGGTTTATTGATTTGATTATGAAACTGGTGACGTACAACGAATATACAAATTAACCAAGTAAGAAAGTATAGGGTCTCATTTTAAGTTATCCCAAGAGAAAGCCTTGTGTGTGCAAAAGTGACCTAAGCTAACAAGTGGGTAATGGTCTTACAGTCATGTTTCCCTAGGGTAGTGGCATGATGCCATTCTTACAATAGGAATGTAAGTTACAAATGAAATCCAAAGTTGGGACAAAGTGTAAAAACATTAGGGCAATGTCTCCAAGCAAGGGTCCTAAGTGAAATCCTCTAAGTCCAATGGTTGATTAGAAGTGAAATGCATCTTTTTGGTCTTATAATTTTATCATGTTTTTATTGTTTTTGATTGTATGATAACAATAATTAAATAACAATAATAAACATGCATGAGGAATATACACAATGATGATGATGAGTTCTTGAAAGTAAATTACAATGTAATATAATTGACATAAAGGTAAATCACAAGGTAATAATAACAAGATATCAATAACAATGGTTAGTGATAAACAAAGTTAGTGGTTTATAGTTAGTGGTTAGTTAAATGTACAAAGTAAACATTTGTGTATTATCTGTCCATAGGTCAAAGGACTCAAAATATGGTGCATCAAGGGATAACTTATCCCTAATATAAAGTATTGAATATGATCTTTGATTAGCTAACAATAGATTTGAAATAATGAAAGTTATACAACCTCAAGTCCGTCTATTAACGATTTGACAAATTGAAGATTATATCTCCTGATGATTACAAGTTAATAAGTTTATTAATGATTAAGTTAGACATGAAACATAAGTTTTAGAGGGTTAGTAGTTAATGGAAGAAAATCAAGCAAAATGAAATAACAAGTTATAAACACAAACATGGCTTCATCTATGTAACAAATGATTTAACTATGGTTAAATAGAGACAACCTATCAATTCCTCAAAGTATCATGAATGATCCATTGATCATTCATTGATAGATTTGATGCATTGAAGGTTTTAGCAGTCATAAATAACCAAGGTCATGACCAAATAGATTTCATTAACCATCATCAATCAAGACATGATAAGTCAACTAAATATGTCCAAATAAAGTAAACCAAGGGTGGAATAAAATAAAAGGGAGAAAAATAATGAGGGTATGTGTTGAAAATATTTTGATCAAAATGAAAATAAGTAGTGAAAAATATAAAATCAAAATAAAAGAAAATAGTTTAAAAAATAAGAAAAAAGGAAAATAAAAGAAAGGAAAATAAATAATAACATAGGGAACTAGGGGTTGAACCCCTGACCTCGGGGTCAACCCCTATCCACTTGGCCAAGCACCCTGTAGTGTTAATCAACGCGTTCAACAAATAATATATTAAAGTCAAACATAAAATAAGACATGCACGTAATGAGCCAATTAATGTGAGACACGGGATATTTTTTAATAGAAATGTGAACGAGGTAACGAACACGTGAGGTCGTCTTCAACCTTAAAACATGAAAATAAAACTTCTGAAACTCGTGTTTTTGGAGGGAATCAAACATGGATTCAACCTCCCCACACTTCATCGTTATCATCTCCACACTTATGAGCCGTAGATTGGCTCTGAGTATGGAGAACTTCTCAAGAACACATAAATGGATTTTGAACTAAAAATAAACTTAAATGGTGGATAAGGAGTAATCAAGGTTCAGACCATGGGGTTAAGCATAAATGAAGAATTTCGAGCAAGAGGGTAACTTATTTGAACGAAAAAGATGAGTGGAACTATGTGGTCGGAACCAATCTCAGATGGTGACTCCAATGACTATGGATAGCTCAGGGAAGGTGGTCGTAAGGTGTTTTGGTGTTTCAGAAAGTTTAAGTGATATTGAGGGAAGGTTTATGGGTGCTTAGTTTAGATTGAAAGGACTCAAAACTCAGAAAGTGGAACTCTGTTTTTAATGGAGAAACTCGATTTCGAGGTAGAGTATTTTTGTCTACAAAAGCTTCACAAATTGATGGAATACCTTCCCCTATTTATAGGGAAGGCGATGTAAGTATTTTGACGGATAATGAATGGAGTTTACTCAAAAAGTGGGTGAGTGTCGAAGCATGCTCAAGTGAAACTTGTGGAGGAAGTGTTGTTGTGGTTCCAAATTGCTTTGCCCTTCAACTCAATTTGTTTGCACTCTATCATCAAAAAGGAGGGACAAAGATGCTTGAATCAGAGCTATGGTGTTTGTTTCTTTAAACCATTTTGGGAAAAAAATCACTTTGGAACACAACTCGGGTTTGATCACATGCGACCTAATTCCAACCAAGTTGACTTGAAAATGTGTCTTGGAGTGTTTTGGAATGTGTTTTGGGTCAAATGAGATCAAAATTCATGAGTTTGGTGGCTTGGTGCATCAAAATGCAAATTTTTCCTAAGTGTGATTGGTTTTGTGCACCATGATAAAATCCAATCTTTGAACTTGTGCCAAATGAAATTGGCTCATGCATTTTGCAGGAAATTTGTGCCAAATGTTCCTTGCCATTCCCTTGATCAAATGCAAAAATAACCAGGTCAAAAGGAGTTGTGGTTTGGAAATTGCAATGAGGTAAAGTGGGGGTCAAGGGCATGATTCTAGCTTGGCCAATCCAAATATTGAGGTCCTTGCTCAATGAATTAGGTGTTGGACCTTGAAACAAATTTGAAAAGCGATTCAATTAGGATATTTCTCCTAAATAAGATCTTGAAAAGCTTGAAAGTTGAAAAAGTTATGGGATTTAGACCAAATGGTAGGCCATTCTTGCCAAAAGGTGACCAACCAACATGGCCTAGAAATGCCATTTTGAGATTTCTTGATTTTTAAGGCACCATGATGGATGTTTGTAGCTCAAATGATCATATCTTGATGGAAATGAGGCTTGGTATTTGGTGGTATGATTTTAGGTCAAGTCCATCTGTGAAATCAATGCATTGAAAGTTCAAAGTTTATGATCAAACCAAGGACTTGAATTGGTGTTTGCTTGATGAAATATGGTGTAAAATGACTTGAATTGAAGTTTAATGGAGTGTTGAATTAGGGGATGATCAATTGGGGAAAAGTATATAATCAAAAGATTGCATAAACTAGGGTTTCTTAGACCACAAGTTTCATCAAGAGCCATAGCTAGACAAATTAGTGTTTTAGGGTGCAAGAGGTGTATTGAGGTGATTCAAAGGGTTGTGGCATGAATAATGTTTGTATATTAGGGGTCCTCGAAGGTATGTTCAATGTACAAAGTGAATGAGAACTTGTACAAGTCATTAAGGATCAAGAACTATGGTAAGGGTCCTTGGGTGACCAGATGAATCTTGAAATGCCTTTAATGAGAGCTCACCACTCAATTAGGGTTTTGGAGGTGAGGGAGTTATCTTGAGTGGTCCTCCAAGATCCAAGGATGCTTGAGGATGAAGATTAGGGTTAAGGTGGCTTAGGCACACCTCAACATGATCAGATGATCTTGATGCTTCTTAGATGAACCCCATGCCTTGAGTTTGTGGATTATTATGGGTGTAGATGCACATGAGATGATGTATGCGGGATGCATGCTCATGTATTAGGTTTATTAGGATTGTGTGAAGGTAGGGTAAATTGAGGGTATGACATCTACCCATATTTAATCTTCTCGGACCTGAATGTATGAATAACAATTACTTCCATGCTTTCAAGGTAGGAGAGGATTAAATACTAAAAAAGAGTAACCGAAAATTTTCCCTACTGGGGTGAAAGTGATATGAAATGATTTGCTGGGGATGAAAAATGATCCTGTCATGAGTTCATCTACTTGGGAAAATGAAACTAGTAAAGTATTTATGGGATGGAAAATGGTCTTGATATGAGACCAACTGCTGGGGAAATAGATATGGTATTTTATGGGATTCACTTAGGAAGGATATGCTAATGATGATTGTGTATGATATGCAATGTAATGTATGTTATGCAACATAAGTATCTCTTCAAATAGGAAAGTGTAATGACGATACTCCAAGAAGAAAGGTGAGGAAAGAAAACAACTTTGTTAGAGATAAAATTTATGCAAAAAGTGGTGACAATCCCTAGCAAAGGCTAGGGAAAAGAGTTCAGCGATAATTCCTAGCAACGCCTAGAGTGCCTGACTCTGATGGGGAGTTTTAGATTCCGTGACGATTCCTAGCATCAGCTGGAATACCTAACTCTGTGGGGATATCTAAAGGTTTAGTGGCGATTCTTAGCAAAGGCTGGAATACCTGAATCTATTGGAGAGAAAAAGTTCAATGATGGTTTCTAGAAACGAATGGAATACCTGACTTATGCTGGGAAAAAATCTTTAGAATCAGTGATGATTCTTAGCAACGACTAGAATACCTGGCTCTGGGGAGATCAAATAGTTCAACGATGATTCCTAGCAACGACTGGAATAACTGACTCTGGATGGGGAAGACGAAATAGTTTAGTGACGATTCCTAGCAATGTCTGGAATACCTTACTCTTTTGGGGAATATTGAAAGTTCAATGATGATTTCTAGCAAAGACTGGAATACCTGACTCTTCTTGGGGGGAAATTGAAAGTCCAGTGATGATTCTTAGCAAAGTCTAGAATACTTGACTCTACTAGGGAAAATCCCTATCAACTACTTGGAAGTTTTGAAATCTTACAAGGACAATCCCTAGCAACGGTTGAGAAGGTCAGTAGTTTGATGAATTGTTCTCGAGTAAGATTGGAATGTGAATTAAAGAGTATACTTATGATGTAATGTTATGTATGTGAAATGTCGATGTATGTTTAGGTTGTTGGAGAAATATGCAAGCGCAAGTTTTCTAAATTGTGCCAAGTATGATTGGGCTTTGTGGGGGATAATTTGTCGGAAGTGTAGTGGGGTTTTTGTTACCTTTAGCTTTATTGACTAAACCAAAAGTAAACATACAATTCGAGTCGCCACCACACTTTTATTTGTCCAAAGGAAAGGCTAAAAAGTGAACAAAAGCCAAGTAAGAAGTTTTATCAAATCAAAAACTAATAAAAATGTCAGAGATCTGGGTAAGGGGGTTGGTTATGAAATGGGAAGGTTTTACGCACCCAAAACATCCTTAGTACTCTAAGGGAACCCCTTTTGCAAATATGTGTTGTAGGTTGGTATTTGTGAAAATATGTGCAAGATATTGGAGGGATGAGAAGAGAATAGATTATATTTACAAGTTTGTTGTTTGAACGGATGAACCCATTGCCTACATACCATCACAAAGGTGGATCAAAACCTCGTAGTTCGGGGTAAAAAATCACAAAGATTGGTGAATTGATTTGATCAAAAGCCTTAAGGTCTTTTGTTATCAAAGGGAGAAAACTCAACCTAAACCAACAATCCACCATGTGAGGAGTGCTTCAACATACTAGTGAGGGGTTAACCCTATAATAAGCATGGAAGGCTTATAATCCAATCACTAAGGATGAGGTGAGATTTACATCAACCACTATGATAACTCAAACCTATGACTAATGTTTATGAAAAGGTTAAAGTGGCCATTGGAACCACAAAAACAACTTGAAATGGGTTATATTTACAAGTTAGATTTATTTACAAAATGAAGTCAAAGTTGGGTTAAGATTTATTCACAATGAGTATTTATGAAAAGATTTTGAAAAGTCAAAGGCATAAGGCCTAGGTTTCTAGTTTGAGGAGAAGAAGAGAAGGGTTAGTCCTAAAGCAATGCAAAGATAAGAGGGAGAAGATAAAACCCTTGGAGTTCCTTTTCTTGAAATCATAGAGATGATTCAAGATGCTCCTTTCCTTTGGACTTAGCAAACAAACAAGCAATCACACAATTTAGATTCAAGCTCCCAGGATCTCCATTTGGCTTGTCTCTCTTAACTTGGCTACTCATGACAATGGTCCTCTTTACTATCTCAAGATGGAATCCCTATCACACAAGAGCAAACATTAAAAAGTTCACAACACAATAAGAGGAATGGACAAAGAATAAGTTTTGGAAAGGAAGTCCTTTGAAGTCAACTTTGAAATTTAGTATTCTAAAGGCATGAGACCTAGTTGCTCTTCAACAAATTTAACATTCTAAAGGCATGAGGCCTAGTTTCTCTTGAACTCCTTTAAGCATGGGTATGTCCTAATTCTAAGTCTTTTCTCCTTTTTGCATTAGGTTCACACAAAACAAAGACAAAACAATCACAAGACAACAATATATTTATATACAATAATGAGCTCAAATGAGCAAAAGAAAAATGACATAAACATAAAATATGTGCTCAAGTGAGCAAAATTAAAAGCAATATGAATAAAGGAGCAAGAAAATAAATGGCATTAAAAGTAAATTGCAAGAAATTAAATGCTCAAATTAAAGTTAGTAATTAGTGTGGTTATGTTAGTTTGTCATAAGACAATGTAGCGCTATGTTAAGCAATCGTAAGTGGACTAATGTAGTAGTCACACCTATCAGAGGCCGATCAATAAAATTATAGGCAAATAAACACAAGTTAGATATCATGACTAATAAGCCAAGCTCCACAAACTTGCCATGCCAAAACAAAAGGGGAAGGGCCTTGTATGGACTTTAGGTATTTTGCTTGACCAAGAAGCAACCTATCTTAGACACAAAACAACTCACTTGATCTTGGATCAAGTTGAGTTTGGTTTGGATCAAAGAAGGTTAGACCTCTCATTTGTCAAGACCAACCATAAGACATTAACTCATTGGCTAAATGATGAAAAGAATGAGATGAATATGAAATGGATAGAAAGAGAATTCAAGTATCAAGCTCAATTGGTCAAAAGTGAACCAAATCATCATCAATCAATGCTAAACAGAAAAGAAATGAATATTACAAGTCAACAAGTCAACCATATTTTTTTGGTATTTTTGAATTAAAAATAAATGCAAAATAAAATAAACAAAATATGGTCAAACCTCAAATTTAATTCAAATCAACTTCAACAAGTCCAATTAAATTCTCATAGGCCTAACATGGTCAAACAAACTTTGACAAATTTTTTCAACAATTTTAGAAATCAGAAACTATTTAAAAACAATTAAAAATAATGAAAAATAACACAATATGAATTAAAATCTCAAATAAATATCAAATCAAATAAGAAATTGATGAGACTATTTTTTGTTGACTTATCATGATCCATAGGTGTTAGGAAAATATTTTTGGATTTTTCAAATATCAGAAAGTAACTAAAAATGAATTAAAACTATTAAAAATCAAATAATTCACAAAAAATATTAAATGAAGTCACAAAAATAATTAAAAATCAAAATATGAAACTAGATTTTTCAAGAATTTTTTTGGCATTGGTGTCATATTTTTGTGACTTCAAATAAAATTTTTATGAATTTTTGAAAATAAAAGGAATTAATTGAAATTAAAAGAAAATAGGAAAATAGGAAAAAAGCGCAGCCATCAGATCAATTCATTAATTGACGTGGCATGGATCACATGCCTCAGAGGCGCGGATGCATTATACACTTGAGTCAAACGCGCAACACATGGTATTAAAACAAGTAATCACAAGGAATGGCCAGGACGTGCAGGAAAATATATTATAATGAAAATAAAATGTAAGGACATCAAAATGAAGCCTAGGTGATGTACATCACCACTGTAACCATGGATCATCCTCACTCTTCCTATTTTGAGAGAAATGTGAGCTTGAAAATCATGGTATGTTAACTAGAATGGCACGATATGAACAATTAAGACCACCACTGGTCTGCCTCAAGTGAGAGGACTTCAGAAAACCTCACAAACCAAAGAAAATCACATTGAATTGCAAGATCTAGATCAAAAATGTTGGAGGTTCTACCTCTGAAATGAAGCTTAAAATGCCACGAATTCTCTAAGACCTTGATCTGCTTTTGCTCTGGAAGTGTGATGGAGATGATAGGTTAAGGAATTGAGCTTTGAAAATCAACTAATGATGTTGAATTTCAAGCTTGAAAAAGAGAAAGAAAACTGAAAATTCCTTTAGTGAGGGTTGGGATTTCAATTTAGCAGCAACTCAGATCTCCACTTGGTTCCCAAATGAGTGAGATTGAGCTCTTATTTATAGCTGAAGAGGGTTGCAAGTCATGGTTCCCTCGTGTAAATGGGATTTGAATTCTCCTTGCATGGGCCTGTACAGGCGCATCTAAGGCTCAATGATGGGTGCAAATCCTTGCTGATACCAACTGGAAATGAATTGGACGTGCATAATGAACTACACAAGCTTGCACATTAAGTTATATCATGAAATGCCAAAATGGACATAAAAAGAAAGCTCTTCGAAACTCACACATGGAAAGTCAAAAAAAAAGTAATGTGAGTAATGGTTGGAAAGCCCTTGAAATAAGGAAAAAAAGTTATGTTGGAAAAAAATTCATTTGGAATTTGGAAATTAATGAAAACTGGCTGTGAAAGTTTGGGCACAAAACATGTTTAAGTTCCCCTTTGAAAATTTTCACCAAAAGCAAGCATCTTCAAGCCCCTCTGTTTCTATGATGCAAGATTCAAATGAAAAAACCTCAAACATAAAAGTTGTACATCTTTTCAAGATGATCAATTTAGACTCAAACTTTACAACCTTTGGATTTTTCATGAAGAAGTTATGGGCATTTGAAGTTGGGTACTTTTTTAAATTCAATGAATTAGGTCCAAGGTGACCTATAATGTTTTGCATTATCACATGTATTTCTTTTAGGATTATGAAATTTTGTCCAACATAAAATTTTAATTAGACATCTTAAGATTTCCAATTCATTTGGTCTCACCTCAAAATCGTAAAAATTAAGGAAGTTAGCTCCTTGGGAAGTTGACCCAAAATTAGGGTTTCAGTCAAAATGACCTATAATGTTTTGAAATTAATGATGACCTTCCAAGTTTCAAATGGATTTTTTATGAACATGAAAGTTGTTCATATGGTTATTAAGAACATTGTTTATCTTGGTGTCATCTTCATTTGAAAAACACATCAAAAGTCGTATCTCAGTGATCTTCAGTTTAGCTAGATGATTTGACTGGTCAACTTTTTAAGGCCAAACTTCCAATCTTGTTGAATGAATGATTGAGGATCCTCAAATAGACTCGAATATGCATAAAATGATGAATGAACGAACTTCCCTGGATTAAATTTGATCATAGGTTGAGGTTGCTTCATGAGCAAGGCACAGTCAAAGCACAATGAAATTAGGGTTTCCTTGGGAAACAATCTTCAATCCCTTTGGGTTATCTTGATCAAATTGGAAAATTGAGATGCTTGGGATACATATATTATGATTAGGAACTTTTTGGACCATTGTCATGCTTTTTCTCATCTTCATCTAGCCATATCATTGAGCTTAGGAGCCTCCTAGGAGCATGGGAGCACATGATAACTTGAGCTTCAAAAAAAAGAGTTAGTGACATATTTTTGTGCTTTTGGTTAGTAATCAAAATAAGAAAAGCAATAATATACAATACAAGCATGCTTGGTGGTCTCAAACCATTCACACAAGTCCCAACCCTAGAGGTAAGGAGCCAAACATACTATGATCCTTGAGGCAATGCACTTGTGCAATAATATGATGCCATGAGGGATCTTAGGGTCAAAATTAGGGTCTTACAGAGAGCGCCAATGATGATTGGGCCTTGGAGATGTGCCAAACAAAGTTGGGCTTTGAGTTTGCTTGGGGAGAATGGACTGACTTCTCGACATCAGAACCTGGATCTTATGATTGTAAGACCCCAATTTTGACCCTAAGATCCCTCATGTAATTACATCATAAGCATAAGCATTGGGATCATACCTTGGCATCCTCCTTACCCCTCATTCATTGGGTTTGTTTTGGGAGAGATAACCAAGCATTTTGTGATTATATCATACTTGTATTTTATAATTTTTACTAACCAAAATACCAAAAATATGTCTTTGCATTTGCCTAACTCTTTTGTAGGTAGGGCATGATCTCATTGATTCATCAAGATCACATCTAGGGTTTGAGACCCTCATGAACAAAGAGCAACCAAGAATTGATTCAATAATGGTTATGAGCATCATATATGAGTTCCAATGGTTTCTAAATGTTATATTGATCAAGTTTTCTTCAAGAGTTTGAGGGTGATTTGTAACACCCTTCTAAAATACCCCAATAATTATTTAAAACAACAAAATATAAATCAGAGTAGATATGCAATTTAAGGGTGTCACACTTGACACTTCACACCATTCACCAAAATAGTTTGTCATGCTCATTTATTAATCAAAATAAAATATTGCACAATTCGCAGCGGATATGCAAACCATGTAACACGTTACATGTAAAATTGTCCAACAACAAAATAAAAACAAGTAAAACATCCCGTCCCAATGTTACATATACCAGAGCATGACCCACTAAGGAACTACACTAGACTCCAAGCACTAGCTTCTACTCAATCACTGCTCGTTACCTGAAATATAGTTGTAAGGGTGAGTTCCTCAATCAATATAATAAGCATTATAAAATATCATGTAATGCTAAGTAAATTAACACATTTCATCACCCTAATCAGATCACACATTCAGCAACGGCAACATCAACTCAAAATCATAATCATACTCAACCCAACACAAAACATACGTATAATATTGGAATACATCCATTCATATTATACGCCATACATACGTTATGCAATGAGACTCCATGCCTGCGGTACCGACTATTCCTGAACACATAGTTCAACCTCACCGATCAAACCCAGATACGACTACCTAGCTCACTAGTCCCACTCATTTGAGACCTAGTGACTCACTCACTAATTCCTCACCATGGGAATTAGCTACCACCATAAAGGCCATGCTATGCACGCTAAATCACCTAGTATGCAAACATCAACAACAATCCACAACAACTCACTCACTAATTCCTCACCATGGGAATTAGCTACCACCATAAAGGCCATGTTATACACGCTAAATCACCTAGCATGCAAACATCAACAACAATCCAAGATAGACATATGCTCACACTCTAAGCCATAAACAGTCCATTCACAACTGCATACATAACAGATACATTCACAGCATTATGCATACCATCATACATCATCAGCATATTTATCACAGAATCATATCATGCCAAATAATAAATCACAGTATTAGCACACTCTACTAATACCTATACTGCTCAAAACAACGGGAAATGATCCCTACTATATCATACATCAGCTAATTTACATCACTCAGCTGAAACGACCAAAAACTGCACAACAACAGCTCAGAAAAATCCCCCTTCTTCCCACACGCGTATGCCTCATGCCCATACGCGTATGGCCCATTTCCTAGCCAACCCATACGCGTATTGCCTGTCTCATACGCGTATCCTACGCGTACCACCTCTCCCATACGCGTACTAACAGAGACAAAACTACGTTAGAATCATCATCTTCTTCATCCATACGCGTATGGCCTCACCCCATACGCGTACCACTCACAGGCTACGCGTAATACACGCGTATGGCGCGTATCAGCGCCAATCTCCTCCCCTCCAAGCCATCTCATACGCGTATGGCCTAGTGTCATACGCGTATGACCAGAACCAAAATTTCAGATCTGCGATGGGTTTTTCTCTGCTACGAGTTTTCTCCAATCCAACCTTCCACAGTCCAATTTTTACACAGCATTCGTTCATATTATCTAACACAGATCACACCCATTCAATTTCACAATTTCTAACCTTATTACATCTAATTCCTACGAATTTCCTTCAATTATAACTCACATCTCGTTCATCCAGAAGTTCACCAATTTCAGCATGCATCATCCTAATTAGAGTTAAATCAATGGCTCATTACTACCCATTACATGTTAACCCATAATACCCATTAAACGACGATAAACCCCCCTTACCTGAGTTAATCCGGCAAATCCTTCAACTTCAAGCTTTTCCTTTCTTCAACCCTTGCTCTCTTGCTCTTTTTCCACCTTTCAGTCACTTCTCTGTTTTCACGTGAAAAACCCTTTTTACCAAATGGGACTCTTTTTACTGATTCCAACTTTATATTCCCATAATAATAATCCAATTATTTAATTAAATTAATAAATATACTATTAACTTAAATTAAATAATTATCAAATTTTATCGGGGTGTTACAACTCTCCCCCACTAAAAGAGTTTTCGTCCTCGAAAACATACCTCAGGCGAATAACTCTGGATAAGACTCCTTCATCTGACTCTCAAGTTCCCAAGTCACATTGCCACCTGCTGGTCCTCCCCAAGCTACCTTTACCAAAATAATCTCTTTACCCCGCAACTGCTTCAACTCTCGATCCTCGATCCTCATAGGTGATGTTTCAACAGTCAGGTTATCTCTCACTTGTACATCATCTACTTGGACTACATGCGACGGATCAGGAATGTACCTCCTCAATTGAGACACATGAAAAACCTCATGCAAATTCGCAAGCGACGGCGGTAAAGCGATACGATAGGCTACCTCCCCTATCCTCTCCAAAATCTGATAAGGACCAATAAATCGAGGTGTCAACTTCTTCGACTTCAAAGCTCTACCAACCCCAGTTATCGGAGTAACACGAAGAAACACATGATCTCCCTCTTGAAACTCAAGTGACTTCCTTCTCTTGTCGTGATAACTCTTCTGACGACTCTGAGCAATCCTCATCTTCTCCTGAATCATCTTAATCTTTTCCGTAGTTTGTTGAACAATCTCCGGTCCAACCACAGCACTCTCACCGGACTCATACCAACATAAAGGTGTCCGACATCTCCTACCATACAAAGCTTCAAACGGTGCCATACCAATGCTCGAATGAAAACTATTGTTGTAGGTAAACTCAATCAAAGGTAAATAACAATCCCAAGCACCTCCCTTTTCCAAAACACAAGCCCTCAAAAGATCCTCCAGTGACTGAATTGTCCTCTCAGTCTGACCATCAGTCTGCGGATGATATGCAGAACTCAATCTCAGCTTAGTTCCCAAAGCCCTCTGCAAACCTTCCCAGAACTTCGATGTAAATCTAGGATCTCTGTCCGAAACAATACTCGACGGAATACCATGCAAACTTACAATTTTCTCAATATACAACTCAGCTAATCTCTCTAACGGATAATCCATTCTGATCGGAATGAAATGAGCCGATTTTGTCAATCTGTCAACAATCACCCAAATAGCTTCAAAATTCTTAATTGTCCTCGGTAAACCAGAAACAAAATCCATACTGATACTATCCCACTTCCACTCTGGAATAGCCAACGGTTGCATTAGCCCAGACGGCTTCTGATGCTCAATCTTTGACTTCTGACAAGTCAAACAAGAATAAACAAAACTCGCAATTTCTCTTTTCATTCCCGGCCACCAAAATAACTTTTTCAAATCATGATACATCTTCGTAGCCCCAGGATGAATACTCAGGCCACTACGATGTCCTTCTTCAAGAATACTCTTCTTAAGTTCGGTAACATCCAGAATACACACCCGATTACCAAATTTCAAAACACCATTCTCATCAACTCTGAATTCACCACCTTGACCTTGATTCACTAGAGTCAACTTATCAACCAAAAGCACATCGGATTTCTGACCCTCTCTAATCTCATCCAGAATACCACTCGTTAACTTCAACATTCCCAATTTAACACTATTGTGAGTACTCTCACACACCAAACTCAAGTCTCTAAACTGCTCAATTAAATCCAATTCCTTAACCATTAACATAGACATATGCAATGATTTCCGACTCAATGCATCAGCCACTACGTTTGCTTTACCCGGATGGTAATTCAAACTAAAGTCATAATCCTTCAGAAACTCTAACCATCTCCTCTGTCTCATAGTCAGCTCTTTCTGATCAAACAAATACTTTAAACTTTTATGGTCACTGAAAACCTCAAATCTTGACCCGTACAAGTAATGCCTCCATAACTTCAGAACAAATACCACAGCTGCCAACTCTAAATCGTGTGTCGGATAGTTCCTCTCATGAACCTTCAGTTGTCTCGAAGCATAAGCTACAACCTGCTTATTCTGCATCAAAACACCACCCAAACCCAATAATGAAGCATCACAGTAAACCTCAAATAGTTCCGACGGACTTGGTAATATCAGAATAGGAGCAGTAGTTAACCTTCTCTTTAACTCTTGGAAACCTTCTTCACATTTTGAGTCCCAAACAAACGCTTGCCCCTTTCTAGTCAACATCGTCAACGGTAACGCCAACTTAGAAAATCCCTCAATGAATATTCTATATTAACCTGCAAGTCCAAGAAAACTCCTTATCTCAGAAACTGACTTCGGAGCTTCCCACTTAGATACCGCTTCTATCTTAGAAGGATCAACAACAACACCACCTCTTGAGACCACATGACCAAGAAAACTAACCTCTTCTAACCAAAATTCACACTTAGACAGTTTAGCAAACAACCTCTTATCTCGTAGAACTCCTAAAACCACTCTCAAATGTTCAGCATGCTCTTCTTCAGATTTCGAATACACCAAAATATCGTCAATAAACACCACAACAAACTTGTCTAGGTACGGATGGAAAATCCTATTCATATACTCCATAAATACTCCAGGCGCATTAGTCACACCAAAAGGAATTACAGAATACTCATAATGTCCATACCTTGTTCTGAAAGCAGTCTTCTGAATATCCTCTGTTTTCACACGTATCTGATGATACCCCGATCTCAAATCTATTTTGCTGAACACACTCGCACCAACCAACTGATCCATCAAATCATCAATCCTCGGCAAAGGATACCGATTCTTGATCGTCACTTTATTCAGTTGCCTGTAGTCCACACACAACCTCATAGTACCTTCTTTCTTCTTAACCAATAACACTGGTGCACCCCACGATGACACACTCGGACGAATAAATTTCTTATCCAACAGATCTTTCAACTGACTCTTCAATTCAGTTAACTCAACAGCAGACATACGGTACGGAGCCATCGATATCGGCCTAGTACCAAGTACTAAATCAATCGAGAGCTCAACTTCACGCTCTGGCGGTAATTCATTCACTTCTTCAGGAAACACATCAGGAAAATCACACACCACGGCTAGATCGCAAATCACCAGTTTATCTTTAGCCTCCAAAGTCGCTAACAGCATAAACAACTCTGCCCCATCTGTTACTGCCTCATTCACCTGCCTTGCTGATAGAAACAAACTTTTTCCTTCCTCAATCTCAGGAAAGATCACAGTCTTATCAAAACAGTTGATATAAACTCGGTTAAACACCAACCAGTTCATACCCAGGATAACATCAATCTGCACTAGTGGAAGACACACGAGGTCCATCCCAAAGTCTCTACAAAAAATACTCAAAGGACAATTTAAACAAACCGAAGTAGTAGTCACTGAACCCTTCGCAGGAGTATCAATCACCATACTTCCATGCATCTCAGATATCTCTAATTTAAGTTTCACAGCACAATCCAAAGATATAAAGGAATGAGTTGCACCTGTGTCAATAATAGCTACAAGAGGAAAGCCATTAATATAACACGTACCTCGGATCAAACGATCATCTGCAGAAGTCTCAAAACCCGATAAAGCAAAAACCTGGCCTCCCGACTGGTTCTCTTTCTTCGGCTTAGGACACTGTGGACTGATATGACCCACCTCTCCACAGTTGAAACAAGTCATAGTCTTCAACCGGCACTCTGCAGCCAAGTGACCACCTTTTCCACACTTGAAACACTTCTTCTCAGTACTGGTACACTCATGGATACGATGCCCAGCCTGACCACATCTGTAACACTTAGCAGGGGCACTGGAGTCTCCCCCACTAGGTCTCTTCATCCCACTCTGTCTCTGGAAACCTTTGCCAGCTGCATACGGTTTCCCACGGTCATTCTGATTCTTGCCTTTCCTATCAACCCTCTGCTGATAGCTCTCCGCTCTGGCCTTGGTATCTTGTTCAAAAATCCTGCAACAGCCAACCAGGTCAGAAAACACTCTGATCCGCTGATACCCAATAGCCTGCTTGATCTCGGGACGTAACCCGTTCTCAAACTTCACACATTTTGAAAATTCCCCAGTAGCCTCATCATGGGGAGTGTAATACTTCGACAGCTCTGTGAACTTAGCAGCATACTCAGTAACAGACCGGTTGCCCTGCTTCAATTCTAAAAACTCAATCTCTTTCTTTCCTCTGACATCCTCTGGAAAGTACTTCCTCAGGAATCTCTCTCTGAACACCGCCCAAGTGATCTCAGCACCCCCAGCAGCTTCCAACTCAGTGCGGGCAGCAACCCACCAATCATCTGCTTCCTCTGACAGCATATGCGTACCGAACCTGACCTTCTGGTTATCGGCACACTCAGTCACTCGGAAGATTCTCTCGATCTCCTTCAACCACTTCTGAGCGCCATCTGGATCGTATGCTCCCTTGAACATTGGAGGATTGTTCTTCTGGAATTCACTCAGTTGACGAGCAACTCCCAATCCCACAACATTCAGATTCCCTCCAAGTACTCCAGCTAGCATACCCAGAGCCTCAGCAATCGCAGCATCGTCTCTACCTCTTCCAGCCATCTCTATTCTGAAAGCCCAACAAGCTAAAACAATAAGTACTGATAGGGTTACACAACACCTATCCCGTACAGAGAAACAGAATAATTACGACTCAACTCGACCAACTATGCTCTGATACCACTAATGTAACACCCTTCTAAAATACCCCAATAATTATTTAAAACAACAAAATATAAATCAGAGTAGATATGCAATTTAAGGGTGTCACACTTGACACTTCACACCATTCACCAAAATAGTTTGTCATGCTCATTTATTAATCAAAATAAAATATTGCACAATTCGCAGCGGATATGCAAACCATGTAACACATTACATGTAAAATTGTCCAACAACAAAATGAAAACAAGTAAAACATCCCGTCCCAATGTTACATATACCAGAGCATGACCCACTAAGGAACTACACTAGACTCCAAGCACTAGCTTCTACTCAATCACTGCTCGTTACCTGAAATATAGTTGTAAGGGTGAGTTCCTCAATCGATATAATAAGCATTATAAAATATCATGTAATGCTAAGTAAATTAACACATTTCATCACCCTAATCAGATCACACATTCAGCAACGGCAACATCAACTCAAAATCATAATCATACTCAACCCAACACAAAACACACGTATAATATTGGAATACATCCATTCATTATATACGCCATACATACGTTATGCAATGAGACTCCATGCATGCGGTACCGACTATTCGTGAACACATAGTTCAACCTCACCGATCAAACCTAGATACGGCTACCAAGCTCACTAGTCCCACTCATTTGAGACCTAGTGACTCACTCACTAATTCCTCACCATGGGAATTAGCTACCACCATAAAGGCCATGCTATGCACGCTAAATCACCTAGTATGCAAACATCAACAACAATCCACAACAACTCACTCACTAATTCCTCACCATGGGAATTAGCTACCACCATAAAGGCCATGTTATACACGCTAAATCACCTAGCATGCAAACATCAACAACAATCCAAGATAGACATATGCTCACACTCTAAGCCATAAACAGTCCATTCACAACTGCATACATAACAGATACATTCACAGCATTATGCATACCATCATACATCATCAGCATATTTATCACAGAATCATATCATGCCAAATAATAAATCACAGTATTAGCACACTCTACTAATACCTATACTGCTCAAAACAACGGGAAATGATCCCTACTATATCATACATCAGCTAATTTACATCACTCAGCTGAAACGACCAAAAACTGCACAACAACAGCTCAGAAAAATCCCACTTCTGCCCATACGCGTATGCCTCATGCCCATACGCGTATGGCCCATTTCCTAGCCAACCCATACGCGTATTGCCTGTCTCATACGCGTATCCTACGCTTACCACCTCTCCCATACGCGTACTAACAGAGACAAAACTACGTTAGAATCATCATCTTCTTCATCCATACGCGTATGGCCTCACTCCATACGCGTACCACTCACAGGCTACGCGTAATACACGCGTATGGCGCGTATCAGCGCCAATCTCCTCCCCTCCAAGCCATCTCATATGCGTATGGCCTAGTGTCATACGCGTATGACCAGAACCAAAATTTCAGATCTGCGATGGGTTTTTCTCTGCTACGAGTTTTCTCCAATCCAACCTTCCACAGTCCAATTTTTACACAGCATTCGTTCATATTATCTAACACAGATCACACCCATTCAATTTCACAATTTCTAACCTTATTACATCTAATTCCTACGAATTTCCTTCAATTATAACTCACATCTCGTTCATCCATAAGTTCACCAATTTCAGCATGCATCATCCTAATTAGAGTTAAATCAATGGCTCATTACTACCCATTACATGTTAACCCATAATACCCATTAAACGACGATAAACCCCCCTTACCTGAGTTAATCCGGCAAATCCTTCAACTTCAAGCTTTTCCTTTCTTCAACCCTTGCTCTCTTGCTCTTTTTCCACCTTTCAGTGACTTCTCTGTTTTCACGTGAAAAACCCTTTTTACCAAATGGGACTCTTTTTACTGATTCCAACTTTATATTCCCATAATAATAATCCAATTATTTAATTAAATTAATAAATATACTATTAACTTAAATTAAATAATTATCAAGTTTTATCGGGGTGTTACATGATTTGCCTTGGAAACCCTAGTTTGACTAGGTATCTTGAGTAACTTCTCCAACAAGCTATCTCCCCAATTGATCAAATTTCTCAAGGGAAACTCCAAAATTCATCATCTTTTGCATATATGATCTACCATGTGCCTAGAAAGTCAAGAGAATTGAAGATTAGCAAGTTGGTTTATGGTGGTTGGCCAGATGAATTCATCTAAACAAACTAGGTCTCCCTAGACCCTATCTCCTACAATTTTCACCATATGAAAATGCTTCCAAGAGAAACGTTACTCTAAATGACATTCCAAACAACTTTCATGTTGAGACCTATGTCGCAACCTGAAAAATACAGTGCGAAAAAAAAACAACCGACGAAAGAAAAAGACAGAAGAGTCGCCACCGTGCGTTATTTATCCCAAGGGAGGGAAAGGAAACGCTTGAAGTAAACCTGAAAAAGGAAAGGACAAGACGGGGTCTCGCAACCAAATCTTGGGTTCGGGAGTCGGTTATGCGAAGGGAAGGTATTAGCACCCCTACGCATCAGTAGTACTCTACGGGATCCACTTTTGTGTTTTTTGTCTAAAGGGTGTGGGTTTATCTTGTGCTGTTTGCCAAAAAAAAGGGTTAAATGAAAATGACTCACGCGGATGTCGCATCCACTGCATACATATCTCATCTGAATATGAGAATCAGAGTCTTCGTAGCTCGGCTGACCTATGGGTTGGAGGGATGTGTGCTTGCTAAGATATCGCGTCTTATGCCTACGTATCTCATCTGGCCTGAGAATCAGAGCAAAACGTAGTTCGGCTAACTACGGGGTTATGGATTGGGTTTTGGACGAACGACGTCACTACGCAATCTACCAGATGCTCGACCTTTGGAGACTTACTCGCCTGTAGTAGAAGGAGTTAACGTGTTGCTTTGGGTTTTAGGGTTTGGGATGCTCGAGGGAAAAAAGGCAGTCCTTGATGAAGGAACCGCGCTACCTGCAGGGATATGAATACAAAACACAAAACATGTATCTCAAAGTAAAATGCCACCAAGGGGCTCAAACGTTGCCTCCTATCGAGGTCTTCCAGCTAGGAAAGCAGTAAAATGCGGGAAAAATGTAAAAGTACCACGCGGATAAAGATCCGAAGTAACAGCAATTAGAGGAATGGGAAACCCTGAGATCCTTCCAAGCTAACATCGTCAAAGAAAGTGGGTCAGTACAGGTAATCAGAATGAACCTCCAGGGGTTATCCCACAAATAAAGTGGGAAACCACGCAAGTTATCCCTGCAAAAGTCATGTGAGCCCTCACAAAAAACTCAACAAAAGGGTTAGTGAAACACCATAAGCATTTTTTTCATGAATAACAGTATGGTTTCAGAAACCTCAAACCCTGTGGCATACACTCAAAAATTAAACGGTTAAACATTCAAGGCATTGTTTATACATTCATATACATATTAAACCCATGGGCAAAGGTAATGGGAATAATGGCAAACCTGATTGGAGAGCTTGATTGAAATTGAGTTGCACCCGTGAGGTTTACAAAACAATCTTCAGGGTTTATGTGAGGCAAAGGTGATTCTGTGTAGTTGAGTTCCCTTCGGGGTTTGGAGGCTGCTCTGAACTCCGTTAGGTCTTCTCTCACTATCTTTTTCCTCAGGGTTTTGTTCCAAGGAAACCTCAGAGTGTTTTGCTTCTCTTCAAAATCCCCCTTTGTTCTGTGTTCTCTCAAGTGAAGCCTTGGTATTTATAGACTGAATTTCATGGTTTTGTGGGCTCAAATGAGAGAGACCCAAGTCCAAAAAAATTTATTATATTTTATTTATTTAATTATTTATTTAATTAATTAATTAATTAATTAATTAATTAAAAATATTTTTATTATTTTTTTTTTGTAAAAAATTATATATATATATATATATATTTATTTTTTTTTCGTTTTTTTCTTTTTTTTTTTTTTTTTTTTTTTTTTTTTTTTTAGATCTAGTTCTGATTGACATGATGAAATGCAATATAAAATGCTAAATGAATGCATGAATGAGGAGGGCAAATTTTGGGGTGTTACAGCTGCCCCTATTCAATCATCAGCTAACCCGAGTAGGATGAAAGCGGACAGTTTATCAGACAAACGGGGTGAGCTGTGATTGAATACCAAAGACAGACCGAAAATTTGTGCTCCGAGAATACCACAAAAACGCGGAAATACACCGAGTTGTTTATCTTTCTTCCGATCCTCTGGCTTAATCTGGAGTTTCGATCCTCTGGCTGAACCTATACTCAATTTAGTCCTCTGGTTGGATATTAATTTTGATCCTCGGGTTGGATACGATTTTGATCTTCTGGCAAGATCTTCTTCGATCTTCTGGCTAGATCTCCTTCGTTTCGATTCTCTGGCTGAATCTATTTCCTTTGATTCTCTGGGTGAATCCATTTTCGGTCTTCGGGCTAGACCTGACTTTGATCTTCTGGCTAGATCTGGAGTGTCGATCCTCTGGCTGAATCTGAACTTAATTTGATTCTCTGGCTGAATCTACTTCGATCTTCTGGCTAGATCTGAATTGTTTCGATTTTTGATCTTCTGGCTAGATCTTCTTTGTTTCGATTCTCTGGTTGAATCTATTTCCTTTGATTCTCTGGCTGAATCTACTTCGATCTTCTGGCTAGATCTGAATTGCTTCGATTCTCTGGCTGAATCTATTTCGATCTTCTGGCTAGATCTGGATTGTTTTGATGATAAATTCCCATCATTAGGATCCCGCATCTGAGGCATGCGCTGGTTGACCCTCTTTTGAAATCTACACCCAACCTTCATATTAGATATGCAGCATCGAGAATATTCCACTTTTGGGCTTCGTACATATTCTTCGGGCTAGAACATGTTGTAACGACTCCTCAATTAGACTTAGGCTTGCTGGGGAAATAAAGCTTGTAGGCGACTTCACTGGGGAATCTTCAAATTGAGCCTCAGGCTGACTCTTGGGACACGATTCTCAGGCTGAATCTTCGAAATGACCCTCAGGCTGGATCACTGGAACACGATTCTCAGGCTGAATCTTCGAAATAGACCCTCAGGCTGGATCACTGGAACACGATTCTCAGGCTGAATCTTCAAAATGACCCTCAGGCTGGATCACTGGAAAACGATTCTCAGGCTGAATCTTCAAAATGACCCTCAGGCTGGATCACTGGAAAACGATTCTCAGGCTGAATCTTCAAAACGACCCTCAGGCTGGATCACTCACGCTTGATCCTCTGGCTGGATCTCATGACCTTGGTTGTAAAGTAATTCTTCAGTCTGCTTGGAAGAACCTGTTTATCAGCTTATGTGTATGCTTGATATGATATGCATGCAAATGCAAATGTTATGCATGGTGTAAAAAGAAATCTGCTTGGGGAAGCAAACTCCGGTAGGGAACAGATCATTGTATCAATCCTTGAATGCTCTGTGGGGAATGATCGGTCTGCCAGGACCAATGAGCCACCAAAAATAAATTGGTTGCTTGAAAAGTTGACCTTGCGGGGGGAGTAGCAACTATGGAAACTTTTCTCGGCGAGGCTCTGTGAGGAGAGTCTGTGGGGAAAACACTTCCTGGGGAAATGTCGTAGGAAACGGCCTTTGCTGGGGATATGAACTTGCTAATCGCCCTCAAGCTGGGGATTAACAAATCTGTTAAAAATAATCTGTTGGGGAATGAGATGAACACTGGGAACGCCACCCTCTCATCTGTTGGTTATGCAACCACTCCGCTGTTGCTAGGAAGATACAGTCTGACATTGTCAACTCTACTGGGGATAGACAGTCTGGATACTGTCAACTCTACTGGGGATAGACAGTCTGGATACTGTCAACTCTGTTGGGGATAGACAATCTGGATACTGTCAACTCTACTGGGGATAGACAGTCTGTATACTGTCAACTCTGTTGGGGAACATGCTCTGCTGTGGAGAGACTTTGTCAACCGCTTAGGGATGAGGATTCATGACTTGGCATCCGGTTCCTGTGACCTGCAACCAAAAATACACGTATGCCTCGGGGGAATTACTCGGTTTGAATTCACCGTTCGGGATTAAGCACATTCAAAGCAATTTTAAATGTTTTCCTGTGCAAACCATCTGCAAAAGCCACCATTATGTTCATATGCAGTATGTTTTATCAAAAATTCGGACATTTTTGCAAACAAACTGATAAATGAAAAATAAAGAGGCTCTTTAACTGAATTATTCGACTCTTACTAGGGAGAAAATTTGTGCCAGGAATAGGCGAGGGTATCAGGAAGCTGATCCCTGAAAAAAGGTGATCGCTATAAAAAGAGAACTATCCTAATGACAATGTGGAAACGGGGTCCCACTGAGTTTCGACTCTGCTATGGCTCATACGTCCTCAAGACGCTCTGCTCATCTTGCTTTCTGAAGTGGATGATTAGTCGATCTTTAACCTTCGAAGATTGCCGGATTGAATGAAACGGTGATATAACACTGATGAACTCAGATCACAGTCATTCGCTTATTCCCTAACTTTTGCCTGGATCGCCCCCTTTTCGGGTTTTCAATCCACCGGGATACCCATTTTTGCCTGAGCCGCCCTTTTGGGTTTTCGACTCACCGGGTGTACTCTTTTTTTTTTATATATCCCTAATTTTTTCCCGAACCTCTTTATTCTTTTTTTTGGTTCGTCGGGATGCCCCTTTTTTGCCTGGACTATTCTTTTTACTGTCCAGCGGGTCTATTTTATGCGAAGTATTTTTTAACTGCGTCTGAGTTGACAGGGGACGGGAATCCTTCGCCATCCATGGTTGTTAGCATCAAAGCTCCGTCATAGAAAATCCTTTTAACCACGTACGGACCCTCATAGTTCGGTGTCCATTTGCCCCTGTGATCTGTGTTGGGAGGAAGAAATCTTTTGAGTACCAATTCACCGACTTGATACCCCCGAGGGTGCACTTTTTGACCAAATGCTTTCTTCATTCGTCTCTGACCGAGATACGTCAATTCTGGGTACGTAGTTCCAGCATAGCACCATTTCCCGTTGGTTTGATTGATGACCAAAGCTGAATCCCCGTATACATCCAGGGTTTTAATCTGTATATTGACGTCTTCCTCAAGTCTTAGGATACAAGCTTCGTATTCGGCTTCATTGTTGGTGCAGGGAAAAGTTATTCTGGCACCAAATGGCATATGAACCCCCTTCCGGTGTGATCAACACTATACCAACTCCGCGACCATTGACGTGGACCGCCCCATCAAACATCATAACCCCTTTGGATTCAGGGTCAGGCCCCTCCTCCGGGAGTGGTTCCTCTCAATCTTTCGATTTGAGAAACATGATGTCCTCATCAGGAAAGTCAAACCTCATAGGTTGGTAATCATCAGTCGGTTGCTCTGCAAGATAGTCTGACAAGACACTTCCCTTGATGGCTTTTTGTGAAGTGTATTGGATGTCATACTCTGTCAGTATCATTTGTCACCTAGTAACCTTTCCGGTAAGTGATGGCTTTTCAAAAATATACTTGACTGGATCCATTTTTGATATCAATAGAGTCGTGTGAGTCAACATATACTGTCTTAGTCGGCGAGCAGCCCATGCCAAAGCGCGGCAAGTTTTCTCGAGCAATGAGTATTTTTGTTCACAGTCGGTAAACTTTTGCTAAGGTAGTATATTGCATGCTCTTTTCGACCTGACTCGTCATGCTGACCGAGCACACAACCCATTGACCTTTTTAACACAGTCAAGTACATGATCAACGGTTTTTCCTTTCGGCTTGTAGACTGGCCCCGATCTTGATCTCTTTCTTGTCGTCTTCGGTACCAACGTTGATGGTCTCAACCACCTCCTGATAAGGTGTAATAGCTCGGTCCTCCTGTTTCAACAATCTGGCTAACCCTTCAGGCAATTCACAATCTTCCTCAGCCCCTTCTTCGGCTTGATAAATAGGATTGTCGAAGTCATACTTGGCCATAGCAGTGTCGTTAGCAGTGAGATCCGGGTGGTCGGCTCTGCATGATGGAGGATCATGCTTTACCTTAGAATGAGAGATTTTTTTTTTTGAAAGAAAGGAAAAACGAAAAAAGAAACATTGCCATTTTTTTTGTAAAAAGTAAAAAAACTGAAAGAAAGAGAACACAAAATTGTTTGCAAAAGCCGTCCTTTATTGATGATAAAAATAATTGCGAAACGTAACTAAATGGATGGCCCTACAAATGAGCCATTACACCTTGGGCAAAGAGTAAGACTTTATTATGCATGTAATAAAGGAAAACAATAAAAATCACTCTTTCAGTAGAGTAACCCAGACGGTTTTTTCAGACGACCAATTGTCGAGCTTTTCTCCCGGGACACACGGGTGAATCCAGCTATCTAAGTCACAGTCGCTGTCAGCCTTGTCTTCATCTGCAGCATTGACGATGTGGGGAGAAGCCAAACCCCCGCTGGAGAGAGTACCGGTTTCATTCTTCTGAGATCCCGGAGCATACCCCAATCCAAACTTGTCTTCTTTGATGACTGGCTCCACAAATTTGCCCCAGCCTTGGGCATTACCAGCTTCAACCACTTCGACAGCATTAATCCCCTGCCCGCCGTGAGCCGGCATCGGGTTCTGGATAACATTAGGCACCGGAGCAAAATTGATAGCCTGGGCATCTCTCAACTCTTGTACCTTTAACTGGAGAGCCTTGCAATTATCTGTAGTATGGCCAGGTGCGTTGGAGTGAAAAGCACATCTGGCGTTGACATCATAACCTCTAGGCAAATTATTGGGATCGATTGGTGGGGCCAGAGTTCTCAGCGTAACCAGATTCATGTCAATCAGCTTGGGAAGTAATACTGAATAAGACATTGGGATTGGCTCGATGACCCGGTCCGTTTGCCTTGGACGTTGTTGATAGTGTCTCTACTGACCCGGATTACCTCCTTGTTGTTGATTGTTGTACCTGGGTTGTTGTTGTGGATGATATTACGGTTGAGGAATAGGTGTTGGAATAGTGACTGCGGCCACTTGATCTTGGTAATAATTAGGGCGTCCTCTACCCCTGCCTTTGCTGGCATACACAACGCTTGTCTCGCCTTCTTTTCTTCGTTGACCGTTACCAGCAAACAGTTTCTTGGAAGCACTATTGTCTTGAATTCGGCCCATCTTCAACAGACTCTCGATTCTTTCTCCAGCAATTACTATCTCTGCAAAGCTGATTGACGGGCAAGCAGCCAATCTCTCAATATAATTGCCTTGAAGAGTGTTCATGAACATGTCCGCCATCTCCCTTTCAGACATAGGGGGTTGGACGGACGCAACAACTTTTCTCCAACGCTAAGCATATTCTCTAAAGGTCTCCTTGGCAGTCTGAGACATTCCTTGCAACAAGGTCCGATTTGGAGCCATGTCCAAGTTGTATTGATATTGCTTGACAAAAGCCTCTGCCAAGTCTTTCCAGCTCTTGATGGTAGTGCGAGACAAATGAGAATACCATTCACGAGAAGCTCCAGTTAGACTGTCTTCAAAATAGTACATCCACAACTTTTCATCTTCAGTGTGAGCTCCCAACCTTCCCAAATAAGATTGGAGATGAGTGCATGAGCAAGAAGCCCCATTGTATTTCTCAAAAGTAGGGGGTTTGAACTTGTGAGGGATCCTTACTCCCTGAACCAGACCAAGATTGGTGACATCAAAACCTAAGGAATTTTGAGACTCCAAAGATTTGAGCTTCTCAGCAAGCTCATCCATACGGCGAGTGGTCTCAAGGGCTTCGTCGTGCAAAGAAAATTGATCATACTGACAATCTTCAGTAACGGGGTGCCCGTTAATCCTAATTCCTTGATTCACATTGTATCTTCCACCAATACCATTCCCAACATTCCCTGTGTTGCCAACATTACCCGGGTTTCCATCAGCATTTGCGTTACCCGCGTTACCAGTGTTCCCAGGGTTATCAGGGTTACCAGGGTTTCCGTCAGCATTTGGTATTTCCACCTCCGGATCGGGTCTCGGTTGCTCAACCAATTCCCTCAGCTTCGCTTGGCCTTCTGCCATACCAATCATCAATGTCATGAACTGATCCATCCTTTCACGCATATCAGCCAACTCTTTCTGTACTTGGTCCATCGCTAGTTGTGGACGATTTTCCTTTGTCGGGTACCTGTGGACTCGCTTGGGACCAATAACTGCCTGATACAGGGAACAAACATTAGACACTGCGGTGACACCTGCAAAACAGACAAGGGTTAATATGCATGGTATGCGATGCACTGCTTGTTCAGTTTTAAGGCACCCCCGTTTTGAAAGGGAATACCCTGCAAATGAATAAGCATGAGATGTTGGATGCAAATATGCAGATGATGTTATGCAATGCAAAGGCCTGTCAATCAGAATTGATGTATCTGCTTGAACATTTGTCAGGTTGCACTGTCTGGAGAGAAATTAAGAGCACACCAAACAAAGGTCATGGGATGGATTATGTTATCCTTAATATCAACCACCCATTTTGGTGGATTATGGTTTACATCTTATCAACACCCGAGTTCCATTGATATTAAGGATACCTGATCGGATTAACCATGAATCAAGGGTTTGTTGCAAGTCACGAGCATGGAGTTTAGGTTAAGAACCACCCAAAAGGAGTTTACTAAGGTTTAAACCTGCCAAACATGTTCTACAAAAGGTTCCCATAGTCATAATCCCATCTTTCGGATATTATCAGAGGAACGACTACTCGTATTCCAACAATATTCTCAAGAGAGACTCTTATGAGTGTATCAAATCTCACACTTGAACGACTTTCGCACTACGTCCTACGAATAGGCCAAGATGGGTTTGGTAAACTAAGGTCCTCGGCTTCTTAGGTCTATATTGGAACAAGTAATGTCTAACCACAACTTACTTATGTGACATTATTGATCTCAACATGACCTCCACCAAGTGAATGGGCTTGCAAGTCAACTCGCTAAGGAATACTCCACACAAGTTGACAGGACTATGTCATTCTCCTATCTTAAGTGCACTCGAGTTCGGGTATAGAACTCATCTCACAAAGATCACCAAGCAGCCAGCCAACAGAAACAGCAATGATATATACACAATGCAATAAGGTAAAGCAGGTAAATAAATAACTGTACAAAAGCATGAACACCCAATAAACAAACAAACTACAAAAGCTAGGAGGGACTCGCTTAGGGAAGACGGACCAGCAAGAGGTCAACTTCTATATGTCCCCAGCAGAGTCGCCAGCTGTCGCAACCTGAAAAATACAATGCGAAAAAAAAACAACCGGCGAAAGAAAAAGACAGAAGAGTCGCCACCGTGCGTTATTTATCTCAAGGGAGGGAAAGGAAACGCTCGAAGTAAACCTGAAAAAGGAAAGGACAAGACGGGGTCTCGCAACCAAATCTTGGGTTCGGGAGTCGGTTATGCGAAGGGAAGGTATTAACACCCCTACGCATCCGTAGTACTCTACGGGATCCACTTTTGTGTTTTTTGTCTAAAGGGTGTGGGTTTATCTTGTGCTGTTTGCCAAAAAAAAGGGTTAAATGAAAATGACTCGCGCGGATGTCGCATCCACTGCATACGTATCTCATCTGAATATGAGAATCAGAGTCTTCGTAGCTCGGCTGACCTATGGGTTGGAGGGATGTGTGCTCGCTAAGACATCGCGTCTTATGCCTACGTATCTCATCTGGCCTGAGAATCAGAGCAAAACGTAGTTCGGCTAACTACGGGGTTATGGATTGGGTTTTGGACGAACGACGTCACTACGCAATCTACCGGATGCTCGACCTTTGGAGACATACTCGCCTGTAGTAGAAGGAGTTAACGTGTTGCTTTGGGTTTTAGGGTTTGGGATGCTCGAGGGAAAAAAGGCAGTCCTTGATGAAGGAACCGCGCTACCTGCAGGGATATGAATACAAAACACAAAACATGTATCTCAAAGTAAAATGCCACCAAGGGGCTCAAACGTTGCCTCCTATCGAGGTCTTCCAGCTAGGAAAGCAGTAAAATGCGGGAAAAATGTAAAAGTACCACGCGGATAAAGATCCGAAGTAACAACAATTAGAGGAATGGGAAACCCTGAGATCCTTCCAAGCTAACTTCATCAAAGAAAGTGGGTCAGTACAGGTAATCGGAATGAACCTCCAGGGGTTATCCCACAAATAAAGTGGGAAACCACGCAAGTTATCCCTGCAAAAGTCATGTGAGCCCTCACAAAAAACTCAACAAAAGGGTTAGTGAAACACCATAAGCATTTTTTTCATGAATAACAGTATGGTTTCAGAAACCTCAAACCCTGTGGCATACACTCAAAAATTAAACGGTTAAACATTCAAGGCATTGTTTATACATTCATATACATATTAAACCCATGGGCAAAGGTAATGGGAATAATGGCAAACCTGATTGGAGAGCTTGATTGAAATTGAGTTGCACCCGTGAGGTTTACAAAACAATCTTCAGGGTTTATGTGAGGCAAAGGTGATTCTGTGTAGTTGAGTTCCCTTCGGGGTTTGGAGGCTGCTCTGAACTCCGTTAGGTCTTCTCTCACTATCTTTTTCCTCAGGGTTTTGTTCCAAGGAAACCTTAGAGTGTTTTGCTTCTCTTCAAAATCCCCCTTTGTTCTGTGTTCTCTCAAGTGAAGCCTTGGTATTTATAGACTGAATTTCATGGTTTTGTGGGCTCAAATGAGAGAGACCCAAGTCCAAAATTTGTTATTATATTTTATTTATTTAATTAATTAATTAAAAAAAAATTATTTTTTATTTTTTGTAAAAAATTATATATATCTATATATTTTTTTTTTCGTTTTTTTTTTTTTTTTTTTTTTTAGATCTAATTCTGATTGACATGATGAAATGCAATATAAAATGCTAAATGAATGCATGAATGAGGAGGGCAAATTTTGGGGTGTTACAACCTAGATCTAGTTTTTCTTGGAAAATCATTTTCTATGTTGAAACATTATAGGTCATTTTATCTAAACCCTAATTTGAAAGTCAACTTCCCAAGGCCATATCTTGCTCAATTTTTATGAGATGAAAGATTTACAAGTTTCAAAATCAAATACAATGTGTCTACTTCAACTTTGATGTTTGGAGTGGGATCTAATTCAACTTTATTGAGCATGTGATATCAGGTTACATTATAGGTCACTTTTGACCTATACCATTGATCAAGTGATTTTTCCAAACTTCAAAAATGTATAACTCTATCATTTCAAATCCAAATTGAAATTCTAGTTATCAGACTTTGGATGTCACACGGGTTGTTATGACATCCAATTCTGCACAGACAGGAGTTATGCAGAACTTAAAAGTAAGTGCAGTAAATAACACAAGTAATTGTTTACCCAGTTCAGTCCAACATGACCTACATCTGGGGGCTACCAAGCCAGGGAGGAAATCCACTATTAGTAGTATCAATTCAAAGCTAAACCCACCCGTTTACAACTTATCACTTAATCCCTACCCAATGCAATTTCAATCTTACACTAAGATCAGAGTTCCTACTCACTCCCCCTCAATCACCTCAGTGATTACTATCTTTAAACAAAATTAAAGACAAGTTGAAGTCACACTTCAAACAACTCTTGATTGTGCTTCACAGCTTTAATCAAGATACACAGCACTCACGCTTAAAAGCTTTGAGCGACACAACACTTACAACTCAATGAACACCCTATGCCACAACAATCATCTACTTGATAATGGCTTGGCTTACAAGATACGTCTAATACAAGACTCACAAAAATACAGCAGTGAAGTATGATGGACACACAAAATCTTCACGCCTCAAAATCCCCGAAACTGAATGAAGGAACGCCTTCCTTTTTATATTGCAGTACCTGGGCTTTTGCACCTGTATTCTCTTGAATTTAAGGTCACACGAGTTCCCATAAATTCAACATTTAGGTTACTAACAAATAGGCTATTTGTTAGGTTCATTAAATGTAACTTGGTTGTTGGTTTCCTGGTTTTTCTCTAAGCTGTTGACTTCCTGAAGAATAGCCCAAGAAAAGCTGAAACAGAAAACTGAACAACCTACAATATAGCATATGCTGTCAAGAATGAATGTCACGACATTCAGCTTGACATCAAGGTCCATATGCTGAGTCTGTTTTTCCAGAAAACAGACTGTACAATTTTGCTGACCTGTACATGATCAAAATGACCATACTACAGTAACAGCTTACATTAATAAATGTTAAAGTGTCCAACTTAACATTTACACATTTGGCCTTAAGTTAGTTCTGTTATTCTCTTGAAGAACAAACTAAGTTACATGCTGAAGTATAGCAGAACACCACTCTGTCTGATGTTCAGTAGCTGCCGTCAGTGATGAATGTCATAACATCCAATTTGACATTCAGTCAGTAGGCCTTATGCCAGGTCTGGTCTTTCCTTGATAACCAGACTGGAAATAAATACTAAGTTCTAACAAAACACCAGCTGTTCTATTTCTTAGTATCTGTTGACAGGTATGAATGTCATAGCATCCGGTTTGACATTCAATAAATCCTGTGTTAGCTAATCCTGCAGTAACTACTCAAGTGTGTCATGACATCAGTCAAGACATCAGAGTACAGTTAGATATTCTAACCTACAATGTAGTCACACATACATACTATGTCATGACATCAGTCAAGACATTTGTAACAAGCTAGTGTTTTACCATATAATGCAGCCAATTAAACACCTACAAACTCCCCCTTTGGCAAATTTTTGGCTAAAACACTTTGATCCCCATAACAGAGTTCATAGCAGCGGAATCACACACCTAGCAGGAAATAATACTAGCTAATACACTCAGAGTGGCAGCACACTCACACACATGGAAGTTAAAAAAAACTTCACACAGCAGCACACACATACAGAAGTTAAATCTAAACTTCAACACACAGCAGCTGCAGGGGAGGGAATCTGTCACGAGAGTCTGTTGTAGAGACCCACTCTGTTTGTCAGGGGTGGTGGTTATTACTCCCCCTTTTTGTCAAAAATGTGGCCAAAGACAACAACAAAACCAGAGAATAATGACAGAGTTACAGACTTGGTTTTACTTCACAGTTTCAACCAAGTTAGCATCCACTTGATCTTGCTTCACAACTTTGATCAAGTAAGCACCCACTTTTGCTTTACAGTAGGTACCACCATATCAGATGCCATGATTTTGTTTCTGACATCCAGAACCACTCCTGCATGAACAGCATCCTTGAACTCCTGCAGGTACATTGGCCTTCTCACGGAAGGGTGTTTCCTTACCCTCTTGTAGCCACACTTGTTGCAAGTAGCATAGCTGTGATCTGTTGACCAATCAGAGCATAGTACCAATTGTTTAATAGGCAGAGATATTAAACAATACATCCCAAACATCAGTGGTTGCTATAAGGTCTCAGAGAGACATATTCCCAGTTTGCTCCTTAAGTTTTCAAACTGAGTAGCATCCAGAGCCTTTGTAAATATGTCAGCCAGTTGAAGGTCCGTGGCTACATGTACCAAGGTGATCACCTTGTCTTCCACCAGATCTCTGATGAAGTGGTGCCTAATGTCAATGTGTTTGGTCCTACTGTGTTGGATGGGATTCTTGGAGATATTGATGGCACTGAGATTATCATAGAACAATGTCATGACATTTTGAGTGACATTGTACTCAGTGAGCATCTGTTTCATCCAAACCAGTTGGGAACAACTGCTTCCAGCAGCTATGTATTCAGCCTCTGCAGTGGACAGAGAAACACAATTCTGCTTCTTGCTGAACCAAGATATGAGATTGTCTCCTAAGAAGAAACATCCACCTGATGTGCTTTTTCTGTCATCAGCACTCCCAGCCCAGTCAGCATCACAGTACCCAGATAGGACAGGTTCAGACCCATGTGAATACAGCATCCCATAGTCACAAGTCCCATTGATGTACTTGAGAATCCTTTTGACTTGATTCAAGTGGCTCACTTTAGGCTCTGCTTGGTATCTAGCACATACTCCAACTGCATAAGAAATGTCAGGTCTACTTGCAGTTAGGTAAAGTAGGCTTCCTATCATGCTTCTATACAAGCATTGATCAACACCAGGTCCTCCATCATCTTTGGTTAACTTCAGATGAGTAGGTGCAGGAGTCCTCTTGTGCCTAGCATTATCCATACCAAACTTCTTAACTATGTTCTTGGCATACTTGCTTTGGGAGAGAAACATAGAGTCCTCCATTTGGTTTACTTGCATTCCAAGGAAATAGGCCAGTTCTCCAACTAGACTCATTTCAAACTCAGATTGCATCTGGTGAACAAATTGTTGAACCATTTGTTCTGACATTCCACCAAAGACTATATCATCCACATAGATTTGAGCAATCATGATTTTGCCGTCTTCATCCTTCACAAACAAGGTTTTATCTATTCCACCTTTTCTGTATCCATTTGAGGTCAGAAATTCGGTCAACCTTTCATACCATGCTCTAGGTGCTTGTTTCAACCCATACAAGGCTTTCCTCAACTTGTATACATGCTTAGGTTGGTTAGGATCACAGAACCCTTTAGGTTGTTCCATAAAAGACTTCTTCATTAAAGTAGCCATTCAAGAATGCACTCTTCACATCCATTTGGAATAGTTTAAACTTCAGGATGCATGCTACCCCTAACAGCAATCTGATGGACTCAAGCCTAGCCACAGGAGCAAATGTCTCATCAAAATCTACCCCTTCAACTTGAGTTTATCCTTGAGCCACTAGTCTTGCCTTGTTCCTAGTAATTACTCCTTTCTCATCAGATTTGTTTTTGTAGATCCACTTGGTACCAATGATGTTGGTCCCTTCAGGTCTTGGAACTAGCTCCCATACTTCATTCCTTTTGAACTGCTCAAGTTCCTCTTGCATGGCAATGATCCAGTATTCATCAGTCAGGGCTTCTTTCACATTTTTTGGTTCAACCTTGGATACAAAGCAGGAATTTGAGCTTATTCCCCGTGACCTGGTAGTCACACCACTATTGGGATCCCCTATGATAAGATCCTTAGGGTGGTCTTTCTGAATACTGATAGATGGCGCTTTGGTGGTTGCATCTACTTCACATTCAGGAGGAGGTTCCTCTACTTCTTCAGACTTGACAGGAATGTCAGTTGAACTGTCAAGGAATGTTTCAACATCCTCCATGACATCGGTTCCTTCCTCTTTATCGTCCACAATAACATTTATGGATTCCATCAGGACATTGGTCCTGTAGTTGAACACTCTGTAGGCTCTGCTGTTAGTTGAGTATCCCAGAAATATGCCCTCATCACTTTTCGGATCTAGCTTTCTTCTCTGTTCACGATCTGTGAGAATGTAGCATTTACTTCCAAAGATATGAAAGTACTTCACAGTAGGTTTTCCGCCTTTCCATATTTCATACAGAGTGGAGGAGGTTCCTTTTCTCAAGGTGACTCTGTTGTGAACATAGCACGCGGTATTCATTGCTTCAGCCCAAAAGTGCATGGGGAGCTTCTTTGCATGAATCATTGCTCTGGCAGATTCTTGAATAGTTCTATTTTTTCTTTCAACTATCCCATTCTGCTGGGGAGTTATAGGGGAGGAGAACTCATGACTTATTCCTTCAGACGAGCAAAACTCATCAAACTTGGAGTTCTTGAACTCCGTACCATGATCACTCCTAATTCGGACCACACAACTGTCCTTTTCCCTTTGAAGTCTGATGCACAGGTCTTTGAAGACATCGAATGTATCTGACTTCTCTCTGATGAAGCTTATCCACGTGTATCTGGAATGGTCATCAACCACCACGTAGGCATATCTCTTCCCACCAAGACTTTCAACCTGCATAGGTCCCATTAAGTCCATATGCAACAGTTCCAGAACTCTGGAAGTTGTAGGATGTCCCAGCTTCGGATGTGACATCTTGGTTTGCTTGCCCACTTGGCATTCACCACAGACTCTTCCTTCATCAATAAGCAGCTTTGGGATCCCTCTGACTGCTTCCTTGGATATAATCTTCTTCATTCCCCTTAAGTGGAGATGTCCAAGATGTCTATGCCACATCTTCACCTCCTGTTCTTCCTTGGTTGAGGAGCATATTGTAGAAAAGTTAGAGACTTTAGGTTCCCACAGATAACAGTTATCTTTGGACCTGGTTCCTCTCATAACTTCCTGATTGTCACCATTAGCCACAATGCAAAGCTCCTTAGTAAACTGAACATGAAACCCTTGATCACACAGCTGACTTATGCTGATGAGGTTTGCAGTTAGTCCTCTTACTAACAGCACATTATTCAGTTTTGGAACTCCAGAGCAGTCCAGCTTACCCACACCTTTTATTTTACCTTTGGCACCATCACCAAAGGTCACATAGCTGGTAGTGTGAGGTTGAATATCCACCAGAAGATTTTCCATACCAGTCATATGTCTTGAGCATCCACTGTCAAAGTACCAGTCTTCTCTGGTAGAGGCCCTTAGAGCAGTGTGTGCTATCCTAGCATACCATTGTTGCTTCTTGATGGGAACATAGCGCTTATATGGTTTATGCTTAGGCCTGACATGCGTGGCTTGGTTAGGGAAACCATGAATCCAGTAACAGAAGGCTTTTATATGACCAAGCCTACCACAGTGGTGACACCTCCACTCCTGGTATTTCCTCTTCTGATGATCATTCATCCTAGTTCCTCGATGTTGAGACATTGGCTTTGACTTCCGCTTGAACTTCTGAACTTTTGCCTTTGGGTGTTTGTGTTCAGCTGAGGATCTTTTCCCAAATCCTAGGCCAGATTTGGTTCCAGACTGCTGTCCCACCTTTAGTATCTCTTCCAAGATGTCAGTTCCCTTATTCATCATTCTGATGGATTTGGTCATCTGATTCAGCTTGGAGGTCAGCAGGGCTATCTCACCATTTAGACCCTCTATGACAGACAGTTGCTTCTGTCTCTCATCTTCCAGTTCCTTGATGAGGTTCTTCTGTTTTTCTCCTTGTGCACGCACTTCTGCACTGGTGGTACACAACTTCTTATAGGCTGCAGCAAGTTCATCAAAGGTCAGTTCATCTGCACTTGAGTCATCATCAGAGGCACAAACACTAGTTAGTGCAGTGACATGTTTGGCAGATTCTCCTTCAGATTCACTTTCAGAATCTCCTTCAGACCATGTGATAGTTAGCCCCTTCTGTTTCATCTTGAGATAAGTAGGACATTCAGCTCTGACGTGTCCATACCCTTCACAACCATGACACTGGATTCCCTTGCCTTGGTTGAACTTTTCTTCAGAAGTTGATCTTTTCCTGATGTCAGATGGGATGTTCTTGACATTAGGTCTCCCTCTTTGATCAATCTTCTTCACGAACTTGTTGAACTGTCTCCCAAGCATGGCTAAGGCTTCTGATATACTTTCATCACCTTCAGTATATCCTGCTTCTGACTCCTCTTCAGCATTAGATACAAAAGCTATGCTTTTGTTCTTCTTTTCAGCATTCTCACACAAGCCCATTTCAAAGGTTTGGAGAGAACCAATGAGCTCATCCACCTTCATATTGCAGATGTCTTGTGCCTCCTCTATGGCTGTGACCTTCATAGCAAATCTCTTTGGCAAGGACCTGAGAATCTTTCTTACAAGTTTCTCTTCAGCCATTTTCTCACCTAGTCCACCAGAGGTGTTTGCAATTTCAAGAATATTCATGTGAAAGTCATGAATAGTCTCATCCTCTTTCATCCTCAGATTTTCAAACTTGGTGGTCAGCATCTGAAGTTTGGACATCTTCACTTGGAAGTACCTTCATGAGTTACCTTGAGGGTATCCCAAACTTCCTTAGCTAGTTGACAGTGGTGTACCAGCCTGAAGATGTTCTTACTGATTCCATTGAACAATGCATTCAAGGCCTTGGAATTTCCAAGAGCTAATGCCTCTTGCTCCTTGTCCCACTCTTCTTCAGGAATCTGCACATTGACTCCATCTTCACCTGTCCTCATTGGATGTTCCCATCCTTTGTTGACAGCTCTCCAGACTTTGCTGTCTAGAGACCTTAAGAATGCTATCATACGAGGCTTCCAGTCATCATAATTAGAGCCATCCAACATGGGTGGTCTGTTTGAGTGTCCTAAATCCTTGTCCATGGTACTAGAAAGTAACTTCCCTATATCTCACCCAGAAATTCACAGGCAGGGTGCCTGCTCTGATACCAATTGAAATTCTAGTTATCAGACTTTGGATGTCACACGGGTTGTTATGACATCCAATTCTGCACAGACAGGAGTTATGCAGAACTTAAAAGTAAGTGCAGTAAATAACACAAGTAATTGTTTACCCAGTTCAGTCCAACATGACCTACATCTGGGGGCTACCAAGCCAGGGAGGAAATCCACTATTAGTAATATCAATTCAAAGCTAAACTCACCCGTTTACAACTTATCACTTAATCCCTACCTAATGCAATTTCAATCTTACACTAAGATCAGAGTTCCTACTCACTCCCCCTCAATCACCTCAGTGATTACTATCTTTAAACAAAATTAAAGACAAGTTGAAGTCACACTTGAAACAACTCTTGATTGTGCTTCACAGCTTTAATCAAGATACACAGCACTCACGCTTAAAAGCTTTGAGCGACACAACACTCACAACTCAATGAACACCCTATGCCACAACAATCATCTACTTGATAATGGCTTGGCTTACAAGATACGTCTAATACAAGACTCACAAAAATACAGCAGTGAAGTATGATGGACACACAAAATCTTCACGCCTCAAAATCCCCGAAACTGAATGAAGGAACGCCTTCCTTTTTATATTGCAGTACCTGGGCTTTTGCACCTGTATTCTCCTGAATTTAAGGTCACACGAGTTCCCATAAATTCAACATTTAGGTTACTAACAAATAGGCTATTTGTTAGGTTCATTAAATGTAACTTGGTTGTTGGTTTCCTGGTTTTTCTCTAAGCTGTTGACTTCCTGAAGAATAGCCCAAGAAAAGCTGAAACAGAAAACTGAACAACCTACAATATAGCATATGCTGTCAGGAATGAATGTCACGAAATTCAGCTTGACATCAAGGTCCATATGCTGAGTCTGTTTTTCCAGAAAACAGACTGTACAATTTTGCTGACCTGTACATGATCAAAATGACCATACTACAGTAACAGCTTACATTAATAAATGTTAAAGTGTCCAACTTAACATTTACACATTTGGCCTTAAGTTAGTTCTGTTATTCTCTTAAAGAACAAACTAAGTTACATGCTGAAGTATAGCAGAACACCACTCTGTCTGATGTTCAGTAGCTGCTGTCAGTGATGAATGTCATAACATCCAATTTGACATTCAGTCAGTAGGCCTTATGCCAGGTCTGGTCTTTCCTTGATAACCAGACTGGAAATAAATACTAAGTTCTAACAGAACACCAACTGTTCTATTTCTTAGTATCTGTTGACAGGTATGAATGTCACAGCATCCAGTTTGACATTCAATAAATCCTGTGTTAGCTAATCCTGCAGTAACTACTCAAGTGTGTCATGACATCAGTCAAGACATCAGAGTACAGTTAGATATTCTAACCTACAATGTAGTCACACATACATACTATGTCATGACATCAGTCAAGACATTTGTAACCAGCTAGTGTTTTACCATATAATGCAGCCAATTAAACACCTACACAAATGATATGACATTGGTGACCATTTGGAAATGTCTTTGAGATAGCTACAACTTTGATGAAGACACTTTTCTCATTTGAAGCTCATATAAAAAGTTAAGCAAGGTGGAATATTGAGACATATGGCTTGACACTTAGAAAAATTTTGATATGTCGAAAATTTCCAAACTTCCACCTCAAATTTCTCCAAGTTCCAAGCTCCAAATGAAAAAGGGTTGAACATAAAAGTTGTTCCTCTTGATCTCACCTTTCCAAAGAGCTCAAATTCATTCGTTTTGGACAAGAAATGCATAAGCTGCGCATGGCTTAAACAGGGTGACATCACTTGGCAAGGATCAAGCTTCAAACATCAATGTGCATTTGCCTTGAAATCCAAGCTTAGTTCAAAGCATCTGATATTCAATTATGGACCTCAAACAATCATTTCATGGGCCTATGCACGCCCATGCACCATTGCATCACCATTTGCCAAAATTGGAAAGTGAATGTGAGTGTGCAATTATCAACCATTTCAGCTATAAATAGAGCTTCAGTTGTTCAAAATTGGAGACACATTGGCTCCATCTTTGATCCCCCATTTCAAACCCTCACTTCTCAAAGGATAAGCCTGCAAAATTCTCTTAAATTTGAGCTTGAATCTCCACTGTTTTGGAATTCAATTCTCCAGGAATCCATAGCTTTTTAACCATTTAATCCTTCTCCTGCAAGCAAGTAGAGTGAGACCAAGAACAAGCAAGATCAAGATCCATCGAATCCAGACCTACATTGAAGGTATTTTCCAGAAATTTTGAACTCTTCGATTCTCTTAAATTCTTGCTCAATTCTATTGATTCTCTGGTTGACTGAAGTCATACCAATGTAGACAAGAAGTTTGAGTTGCTTTGAGGTCAAATCGAAGCAACTCAGTTCATGCACCTCAAATTTCAATTCCATGTATCTCTCAATATACTTGGAATTGGAGTGAATGGAGGTCAGATTCGAGCTCAGTGCCATTTTTTCTTTAAGATCATGTCCCTGTTTTTCATTTTGGTGATGGTTCATGGTGGACCAGTCCGGTGAGGTCCACCGGAGAAGATGACCGGAGCTCTGGCTCCGACAATGAGTTGGCAAGGCTCTGGACCACATGATCCGTCCATTACGTTTTAATCCTGAGCGTTGGTCTTGATTACCAATGTTGCAGCGCTGTTGACTCTAGTCCAAGTGGAACGCGCGCGTAGGATTGTTTGACCTGCCACCTCAATTAATGAGGGAGATCTGATGGTCCACGTAATTTTGATTTCTGAATTTTTATTTTAATTGCATTATTTTCAATAATTCATATTAAATTCAATATTGATCCAAAAAATATGGGACTTTCACCAAAAAAATTCAAATATTTTTTTCTTTCATATTCTGAATCAAAATTATATTTTTGATCATTATTAATATTTTTCATGAATTAATTGATTTTGCATTTGTTTTTAATTGTTTAAAATTATTTTTAAATGTCCAAAAATTATGAATTTTTTTCTCCAAGGTCCTTTGACCTTGTTTGACCTATGATAAATCTCATGGCCATTTCTTTGGTGTTTTGATGAGATTTTTGGAATTGGACAACCATATTGTATTTAAATGCATTATTTTATTATTTTCAATTGAATAAATGCCAAGTTATTTTTGTTGACCATTTGTATTGACTTGTTTGAGTTTGCTTATTGTTGTTGGGCCTTGGTCAAGGTTGATTTGAATTTGTCAAATTAATATCATTGGATTTAGGGGATTGATGGAATGTACATTCCATCTCCCAAAATGAATGAATGATATTAATTTGGTAAAATTCCTCCTTTGACCAATTTGTGATTTCATTCTTTCCCCTCCAGCTTCATCTCATTCCTCTTCTTCATTCATTCATTCCATTTGGCCCATGACATCTCAAAAGTCCTAATGCTAGTTGATTGAAAAATTAACATGAGTATGGATGAGATTAGGCCACACCTTTTGCATATTTTTGTGTGTGGTATGTTTCATGAGCATAGTTCATTATACTATGTCTCTAACATGCATTAACACCAAAATACTATTGCCCGACCTCAAATAGTTGTGACTTCTACATAAGTCCAATTACGATTGCTTAACATAGTGCTAAATTTTTGACATAAAAGGCATAAGCATTCTAGTTAGTAAGATTGTAAGTCTCCCCTCTTTCATGGTATTGTGTGGAAACTTGGCCTTCTTTCCTTCCTTTGGAAGATGTTTTGGTTCAAGGATCCATGCTTGTGATAAGTGCGTTGACTGTTCTCCAAAGAATGTCTTGAAATGAAAAGCAAAAGCAAAACAATACTAACTTCTAACCTACTAACTACTAACCTTTAATTTCAAGCTTTTACTTTGATGCAGTTTACTTTTAGCACTCTTTTTCATTTGCCATTGTTCATATCATTCTAATTGTTTATGTTAATGCAATTTTCACTTTGTCCATTTGGACCATATTTTGTGATATATTTTGTTTGTGTACTTTGCTTGTTTGTGTGTTCTTTGACCATTAATGTACATAATAATAACAAAAACACTAAAAAACATTTGAGTGGACTGTTGGCTTGATCTTGGACAAGTGGACTTAGAATCTAGGCAACCTCCTTTGCTAATGGACTTGGCCAATGCCAACTTGTTGAAGAACCAAGTGTTTGCAATTTAAAATTCATCTGATACATCATTCAAGATTTCTCTAAGTTCATCTGCAACATGATCATTGTGAAGCTGTTGTTTTGAACCTGTGATTTGTGAAATTCATCTGTTACATGGGCTATTTTGAAGAAGATAATGGAATGGATAAGCATGGATGTGGCTGTCTTTATTTCATGCCTTGCTCTTCAAGATAATATAATTGTGCATTTGTGTGTTGTTTGATTCTAAAAGTCCAAGGGAATTCTAGGTTTCTATTGACATACTTGTCTATTGGATTGCTACCCATTTGGTTAGATCTTTCCAACTCTAAACTTTTAATTTTTGTACGTAGGGTAGTCTCTTCATCTTCTCCCCATTTCTTTAATTTCAAAATCTCTCCCTCCACTTTTAAAAATCTTCTTTGTGTGAAATACTTTTGTTCTAAAACTTTGACCACTTTTTGCAAAAAAGATAGAAACTTTGGCCTTATGCCATTGCATTTTCAAACTTCTTTTCTTAAAATCAAACTTATGAATAAACTTAACTATACTTGACTTAAACTTTCAAAAAAGCCAAAAAGAACTAACTCATTCCTATCATTTTAGGCCTTTGTGCCTTTCAAATTTAATTTTGTTAAAATCAATGCATCCATTTTGAAATTTATATCACGAACTAAGAGGTTTTGATCCCTCATTTTTATGTTGGTACGTAGGCACAAGACAGAAGGTCTTGTCAAACACAAAAATATAATTAATGAATTCTTTTCTCATCCCCCCATTCTATTTGTTTGTAAACATCATTTTGTACAAAATACATATGCACACAAAAAGGGCTCCCTAGGAGTACCTAGGACACTTTGGGTGCTAACACGTTCCCTCTGTGTAACCAACCCCCTTACCTGTGATCTCTGACTTTTTATTAGTTTTGATTTGAAAACTTATTACTTTTGGGTTTTGTTCGTGCTTTTTCCCTTTTTCACTTGGAAAAAATAAAAGCGCGGTGGCGACTCTTGTTAATTGATCTCTAGCTTGTCAATAGCTTGATCATTTTGAATTTCCCGCTACAGAAATTAAGTGGCGACTCTGCTTGGGAGTAGTCTCCAGTGGGTTTAGCCTACTTTGTGTGTGAATATATTTGTATATATGTGATGTTTGTATATATGTATATGTGATATAATCTGCTTGTAGTGCTTGGTGATCTCTGAGCAGTGAGATACGTTCTAACCCGAAGTTTAGTGCAATTAAGATAGGAGGATGGTATAGTCATGTTCAACTTGTGTGGAGTAGTCCTTAACAAGTTGGCTTGAGATCCATCTGCTCAGTGGAGACTCCTTTGGATTTGGAAGTGTCACACAAGTATTTGTGGTTAGGCATTACTATTTCTAAGTGGGTCTGAGAAGCTGGGGACCTTAGAACATTTAACCCATCTTGGCCTATTTAGGACGTAGTGCGAAATTTGTTCAAGTGTAGACTTGATAACAGTTGTTACGCGATACTACACTCAGACGAGTTTCTCTTGAGAATATTATGGGTCGATGAGTCAGTCATCTTAACCTGTAATATCCGATAGATGGAATTAAGACTCTGGGAACTTTTTAGAACATGATCTACAGGTTTTTATCCTTAGTTCACTCCTTTGGGATGGTTCTTACCCAGACTCCATGCTCGTGACTTACAACAAACCCTTGATTCTTGGTTGATCCAATCAAGTCTTGTCAATATCAATGAAACTTGGGTATTGATAAGTTGTAAACCATAATCCACCAAAATTAATGATTGATCTTGACAATGACTTGATTCATCCCTTGACCTTTGTTTGCCTTGTGTGTGATCCCTTATTTGTGATTGTTGTATTCATGCATTCATGCGCATCATAACATTTATCACACGAAAATTTCAAGGAACTAAGGTATCATTTGCAAATATTTTCAGACCATGGATTGTGGACGAAGGAACACTAAGAAGTATAGTTTCAGATGTCCCGACTTGAAAGAGTTAAGGAAGCTATCATGTTTTGTATTAGATCCCTTGGACTTCAAACAACTTCATGGGAAGCTTTTGTCTATCTTGTCTACTGATGTGGTTGAAGGACTCCTGAGTGTGCTAGTGCAGTTCTATGATCCTCTCTACCATTGTTTCACTTTCCCGGATTTTCAGCTTGTGCCTACCTTGGAGGAGTATTCTCATCTTTTGGGGATACATGTTTCTAGTAGAGTGCCTTTTAGTGGATTGGAGGAGATTCCCCGATCTAATATTATTGCTGAAGCTCTTCACTTGAAGAAGTCAGAGATAGAGGCTCATTGGATGAAGAAAGGAGGGTTATTTGGGTTTCCATCTGTTTTCCTCAACAAGGAAGCTACCATTTTTGCTCAAGCCGGTAGTGTGGATGCTTTTGAAGCTATCTTTGTGTTGCTCATCTATGGATTAGCTTTGTTCCCTAACAATGACGGTTTTATTGATGTTAACGCCATTAGACTTTTCTTGATTGGGAATCATGTGCCTACTTTGTTGGGTGATATGTATTTCTCTTTGCATCTAAGGAATTCTAAGGGTGGTGGAACGATTGTCTGTTGCACTCCTCTTCTGTACAAGTGGTTTATTTTGCACTTGCCTCAGACACCTACTTTTGTGGAGAACAAACAATGTCTACGGATGTCTCATAGACTTATGTATCTCACTAATGATGATATAGTTTGGTATGATCCATCTTTAAGCAATTTGGAGATTATTGATAGTTGTGGTGAATTCTCTAATGTGCCTCTCATTGGTACACAAGGAGGAATTAACTACAACCCTACTTTGGCTCGTCGTCGACTTGGGTTCCCCTTGAGAGACAAACCTAATAACATGTTGTTAGTGTTAGACTATGGCACGGATCTAGAAGGGGGGGGGGGTTGAATAGATCCCAATTAAAAACTCGAGTCGGCGCTACCAATTTAGAAGAAAAGTTGGTTTTAAAAATGTTTTAGGTGCGGAAGCGACCGAGGAAAATTTAGTCTAAAACGAACCGTTATTGGAAAACCGGATATGCGTTAAGCTAATGGATAATAGATGAATTGGAATACAAGTCACTACAATTATTTGCACAATCAATGAAATAATTCACTTACTAGCAAGCCTAGTTCCAATGATACAAAATACCAAATTAAACTGAATTTAAACTTAAGACAACTTTGGCTTAAGCAAATTTACAAACACTTGGTGTGCATAAACACCCCAAGTGATACTTTAGTTGAGTAAGTATTTAATTTGTCCTAGTACAATGTATTATTGTACTTAGTATTCAAAAAGCAGTTTTAATCACTTACTCAACTTATATCAGCGTTTGGTAAAAATTGCTTAAACTAAAATCACTTAAATTTTAAGCTGAAAAACAGATTATGCAGAAAATTAAAGAAGACGCAGATTTGATGAGGCAGTTCCCCCGCCGTCCTCGCTTCGGGGTACGTCTGCCCTCAATTCTAAAAATAGAATTGAGATGATTAATTAGATATCACCTGTGAGATTTAATCGTTTTTACAAGGATTTCAAAGTATGTAAACAACAGAACTTCCAATGTGTTGAATGATACTTCTTATCCTTGCTCCTTGATTCAAGATGAATCAAGACCTTTGATCGTTGATGCTGGACCTCCGTTTCCTGCCACTCGTTGAGGAACCTTCCGTTCTTCAACCCCTTGGCCCGGCTGATCACGAACACGAACGAATCAAACCCGAATCCTTCACTACACAAACACCGAATCCGCTACTAGACTGATGAAGACGTTCTCTTATCAGTCACCTTCGCTCAGCTGAATGTTAATGAAGCAATTCGTCCAAAAAACCCCCAAACACAAACCGGTATTGGAGGACAAAACCCTAATGGTTTTATTCAAGAAAGAACCTGCCAAGACTTCAACTCGAACCCGATTCTCCAATCGTAGCTACGAACCTTATCACCTTCAATCTATCACGAATCACTTCAAACGTTATTGTGTGCAGTTGATGTATTGTGAACTGTTGAGGATGAAGATGATGAATCTTTGACACCTTTTTCACTCTTTCTTGTTTCCTTGAACACTTGCATACAAATTGACAAATGTTGGTTAATAGAAGTGTTTTGACTTCTATATATAGTAACAGACAAAATCAAACAAACATAACAGTATTTCAAATATTTGAAATAACTCAGAAAACTGAGTTGGCGCGCGAACGGTCGACCATAGGTCGGCGTGCACTGACCCGTGGGGCATGCGCCGACCCTTATGGTCGACTCAAACATTTCATGCGCTGACCCGTGGATAGCATCACTATGCCATGCGCTGACGTGTGGTCGACTCAAGGGGTTTATGCGCCGACCCGTGAGCTATGCGCCGACCCTATGGTCGACGCAAGCAGTTTTGCGCTGACCATCCTCCAGTTTGGGTTGAGCTTTGCGCTGACCCGTGAGCTTTGAGCTGACCCCTATGGTCGACTCAAAGCTTTCAAATCTGCAAAAAATTGTGATTTGTGATTTTCATGCATTTAGTCGTGATCACACTTTGTCTACATGTTTTTAATGATTATAGTAGATTTAGAGGAACGTAGAAAAGGATATGGTGGGTAATGTGTTGCATTTGCTTGTAGACGTGCATGATGGTCTTTTGTCATCATCGAAACTTGATATCGTATGTTGTATGACACTTTGTCTTTACATACTCCCCCTTTTTGATGATGACAACCTGTATAAATCAACGTGACAAACAGCATGCGGTATTGACACATTTTGCACACTCCCCCTTTCTTTTGTAATCTAAGGCTATTTGCAGAAAGCGAAAGCGACTGTTAGTTGTGGACATTTTGTCAGACTGTTAGTTGTGGATATTTTGTCAGGATATTTTGTCAGCACTTTTCTCCCCCTTTGACAACATCAAAAAGAGAGACAGAGTGATTATTCAAGATAACAACGAAAAAGAATTCACAGGTAGTAACAGAGATATAGATACCAACGAAATAATATCACACTTATATCATTTCTTACTAATAGTCATTAATTAAAAGGAGAAAATACATAAGGAAATTACGGTTGCATAAACAGGCAAAACAGAGAAAAAAAAACAGGAATGCATTCAAAGACAACAAGCAACATGTAATATGCAAATGAGGGTCTATTGTCTTAGGTTACGGTGGCCTGGATGGTAGCAGACGCCTGGGTTTCTGCTGGGGTCAGCCAGAGTTGATAGGTAATCAGAAACTCCTTCCAGATGCCTGAGACTCCTGTCGACACACCGTTCCAAATCTGCATACCGTCCATTTAGGCTTGTGGAGAGATTGTTGAGTCGCTCATTTTGGGTTTGAAGTTGACTGTTAATCTGAGCATATCGGTCGTCCTGGGCTTGCATGAAGGATTGTTGGGCAAGTTGCATGTCTCGCATCATGTCCAACAGCTCTGAAGAATCTGCTTGCTGTGGAGGGGACGGAGGAAATTCTTCCTCAACTTGGTGATACGGCTGGTAAGATTCACGTTGAGTTGTCCAGCCGGTATGTTGCCAATCACCCCAGTTACCCCAGCGTGGAACACTTTCTTCATTTGTATCCGGCTGCTGAACCCAAGCGGAGCCGGAGTAGTCATGAGTGCCAACGGGTGAAGGACTGTCATCTCCACCATTGTAAGCAGCATCGTGCCTTGCTTCTTCTTCTTCTTCTTCTTCTTCTTCATTTTCCACTTCATCGTCTTGTTCTTCGCTTTCATCACCGTCAACCCTTGGAGGAACGTATCCTCTTCTAACAAATTTATATTTTTTCTGCTCCTTGCACCAAATATATCCCATCATAGACATGGTTTTTGTGCTGAACTCTTTGTCAGGTGAGATTGATGTGAACGGGAAAGACGGATGATTAACATTGGCGGCAGTAATGACTTCTTGAATGAATGATCCGTAGGCAAGAGCAGTCCCTCGTCCGGAATCACGTAGATTATACATTCTGCTAGCAATGTAGTATGGCCAGTTGATTTTTATCTTATTTTTCAGAATGTAAATCAAATGAACCTCGGGTTGTTCGACTCTGGAGAGACCGCCCTTCTTCGGCCGCAGGATGCGTGAGACAACCCACTGAAGAATCCTTTCTCCGGCGTTCAGCTTGCCGGCAGTGACGGTTCGTGGGAACAAATCACTTTGCACAAACTCATCAGAATATGGCCGTGCCAGCATGTCATTTAATGCACTCTTAAACTCATAGCCATCTATGTGGTGAGAGTCAGTCACCTCAGGTAGAGAATTTCCAGCATCATCCACAGACATGTCAAAATACTTGTTCCAGAAATTTGATTTAATCGATACCTTTGTAGAGCCAACTCTGGAGGAAAGCTTGTGCCCGCGAAAGTTTTCATGAAGACCGGAGTAGAAAACTCGGACAAGGTCTTCACTGTATTGAGTGTTGCACTCCAAGAAGTTGATGAGGCCTTGATGCTGCAGTAGAGACAGGACTTCCGGTAGGTGCATGCGTTCAGCTTCAAGTTTGTAGAACGCATGTTGTTGCACAACTCCTCGTTTACCGATGTCTTTGTTGAAAATTTCGACACGAGTAGGTGGACCGAGTGATACAACAGATACGGGAAGAGATGCACCGGATGATTCTCGGGGTCTTTTGCCGGAGGGTCTGCGTGATGAGGAAGCCATTTGAGAAGGTTTGAAACTAGGTGTTTGGATATAGAGAGAGGGTTTAATAAGGGTTTTGAGAGTGATTCTTCTAGAGAGAGGTTTTTCCCAATTTATAGTGGAAAGGTTAGGGTTTTGGGAAGATGGAAGAACAAAGGACACTAGACAATAGGTAGATGCAAGTTACAGAGTAGTGGGTAGTTTGAAAGGTGATGGAATGTAAATGCACATTTAATGAATGTTTTTGAATGTGAATGCATGAAGGATGATTTAAAATTTTCTGCAGAAACACAAAATTTTTGAGCGATGCGTCGACCATACCCCTGTATGCGTCGACGCATACTGTTTGATTTTAAAAAATGCAAAAATTACTTAGTCATGCGTCGACCATAGCCCTGCTGCGGTCGACTCATACAGTTCAAATTTCCATTTTTCCCTATTCAGCACATGCAATGACCAGTTTGATGCATAATTATCAGTTCATACAGCAATAAACAACCAAAGAGAGATATCAAATATATATATAAACAACATCATTATGAGATGTAACTATTGTAGTTATGAGACTTTGCAGAGAGATAGAAAGAGAGGAACAATATCACCTTAATGCCTGAGTGACTTAGTGAACTGTAGGTTTATGCTTACAACAACAAAGATTTGTCAGAAGTACAGAATTGAGGTTTTAAATGTAATAAGGTAAACAGCAGATTAGAGTGCCCGTTCCGAAATATCGAGAATGCCAAGTTCTCGGCGAATATGAAAGAAAGGTTCAGTGGCTAGCGGATTTGTGAAAATGTCCGCTAGTTGATTTTCAGTATTTACGTGTTCAAACACGATGTCACCTTTCTCTACATGATTCCGAAGAAAGTGGTGTCGAATTTCGATATGTTTGGTGCGAGAATGTAGCACAGGATTCTTGGTCAGGTTAATAGCACTTGTGTTGTCACAAAAGATGGGAATACGTTCAAGTTTGAGGTTAAAATCCAATAGTTGTTGCTTAATCCAAAGGATTTGGGCACAACAACTACCGGCGGCAACGTATTCCGCTTTGGCGGTTGACAAAGCAACAGAAACCTGTTTCTTGCTATGCCAACTAACCAAAGAGTTTGAAAATAGGTGACAAGTGCCACTGGTGCTCTTCCTATCCGATTTGCAACCGGCAAAGTCGGAATCGGAAAAACCTACCAAGGAACAATCATTACCTTTGGAATACCATAGTCCATACTTCGGAGTACCGGATAGATATCGAAGTATCCGTTTAACGGCTTTTAAATGGGATTCCTTGGGACATGATTGATATCTTGCACACATGCATACGCTAAACATAATATCGGGACGAGAAGCAGTAAGATAAAGGAGTGAACCAATCATACCTCTATACCATTTTACATCTACTTCCTTACCGTCTTCATCTTTGTTCAAGTTAGTACACGTAGGCATGGGGGTGTCTATGGCCTTAGCTTTTGCCATGTCAAATCTCTTGATAAGGTCCAAACAATATTTTGTCTGGCTCACGAAAGTTCCTTCTTTGAGTTGTTTGATTTGCAGACCGAGGAAGTATGTGAGCTCCCCCATCATACTCATCTCGAACTCGCCCTGCATAAGGTCAGAAAACTCTCTCACAAGATTCATGTTAGTAGACCCAAAAATGATATCATCTACATAAATTTGCACTAATATCAAGTGCTTTCCTTGACGTTTAATGAAGAGGGTTGTGTCAACCTTTCCTCTTGAGTAACCTTGATCGAGTAGGAACTTGCTTAGTCTCTCATACCAAGCTCTAGGAGCTTGTTTGAGGCCATACAAATCCCTTTTCAGTTTATAAACATGATCAGGATACTCATGGGATTCGAAACCCGGAGGTTGTGCGACATAAACTTCTTCATTTATGTGACCGTTAAGGAACGCGCTCTTGACATCCATTTGGAATAGCTTAAAGTCCTTTGCACAAGCGAAGGCAAGGAGAAGGCGTATAGCCTCGAGTCGGGCAACCGGCGCATAAGTTTCCTCATAGTCGATGCCTTCCTCTTGGTTATACCCTTGCGCGACTAAACGCGCCTTATTACGGGTTATTACCCCGTTTTCGTCCAGCTTGTTCCTAAACACCCATCGGGTGCCGATTACTCGATGATCTCGCGGAGGAGGGACAAGGTCCCAAACCTCATTTCTGGTGAACTGATTAAGTTCCTCCTGCATTGATAAAAACCAGTGTTCATCGAGTAGGGCTTCTTTAGGGTTTTTAGGTTCCATCTGCGAAACGAAAGCGAAGTGATAACATAAATTACTTAGCTTAGATCGAGTTGTTACACCCTTTGAGATATCTCCGATAATGTTGTCGATTGGATGGTCTTTGGAAGACTTCCAAGCTTGAGGAAGATCATCGTTTGAATGCGGATGAACTACCTCGGTTTCCTCATGGTGTACATCTTTGTCCTCCTCAATTTTGACCATGTCGGGTTGATCAATCCCCGGCTCGCCACCTTTGAGTATGTCTTCGGTAGATGTACCTGCACCATGAAAAACACTACCCTTTCCGACATTTCTCGGATTGGATTCATCAAAAGTAACATGTACAGACTCTTCTACAGTAAGTAATCGCTTGTTGTATATTCTATATGCTTTGCTAGATTGAGAGTATCCGAGGAAGATACCTTCGTCGGCCTTGGAATCGAATTTCCCTAAGTTTTCCTTTCCATTGTTCAATACAAAACATTTGCAACCAAAGACATGTAAGTGAGAAACATTTGGCTTTCGCCCTTTTAAAAGTTCATACGGTGTTTTATTTAGAATGGGGCGTATAAGCACCCTATTCAAAACATAACAAGCCGTACTAATGGCGTCGGCCCAAAAATATTTCGGTAAGCCACTTTCGTTGATCATTGTTCTTCCCAATTCTTCCAAAATTCGATTTTTACGCTCCACAACCCCATTTTGTTGAGGGGTACGTGGAGCGGAGAAGTTATGATCAATACCATGGTTACCGCAATATTCTTCAAATAAGTGATTTTCAAACTCACCTCCATGATCACTTCTAATTGCAACAATGTTTGTATTTAGTTTATTTTGGGAAAGCTTGGCAAATCGTTCAAAGGCGGCGAATGTGTCACTCTTACTTACTAAGAAAATAGTCCAACAAAATCGAGAAAAGTCGTCCACTATTACGAAACCGTAATAGTTTCCTCCTAGACTTTTAATCCTAGATGGCCCAAATAAATCCATATGGAGAAGCTCGAGAGGTCTCGTTGTTGAAACGATATTTTTGGATTTAAATGAGATCCTCGTTTGCTTCCCCTTTTGACAAGCATCACAAAGGTGATCCTTGGTGAACTTAATTTTGGGGAGACCTAGGACTAGATCTTTTGAGACTACTTTGTTGAGTAAGTCAAAGTTAACATGTGCTAAACGCCTATGCCATAACCATGAGTCTTCACTCATTGTTACGAGGCATTTGTCACTTGTTAACGATACTTCATTTAAGTCAAGCATATAGACATTGTTCACACGAAGACCATTAAACATACTCTTCTTATCATCATTATGTACAATTTTGCAACAATCTTTTGAAAACGATACATTGTATCCTTTGTCGCATAATTGACTGATGCTAAGTAGATTGTGTTTAAGACCTTCGACAAGCAACACATCAGAAATAGTAGTAGAGGAGGGATTACCTACACTACCTTTACCAAGTATTGCTCCACGGTTGTTATCACCATAAGTTACATATCCCTTCTTCTTAGCCACGAAGTCAATGAAGAGAGATATGTCTCCTGACATGTGCCTTGAGCATCCACTGTCGAGAACCCATCTTCTCTCAGTAGTCTCGAGGCATTGTACCTGTGATAAGATAATTAACAAGAGAAGGTACCCAATGGCTTATTGGGTCCTGAGTGGTGAGGAACAAAATGGTTGCATTTGGGCATCCATTGATAAATGCCTTTAGGAACCAAAAATCTCCTAAATTTACATTTAGCAATGGAATGGCCTTTCTTGCAACAATAAAGACAAGAGAACTTTTCATTTTGATTACTTTTGCTATATTCATTCTTCATAACATATTTGTATTTTTGATATGGATTAACCATACTCTTTCAAAAATTAGATTTATCAATAGCAAATGTAATCTTGGGCTCAAGAGCCTTGTCAAGTTTGGCTTTTAGGTTCCTTACTTCACCTTGCCAAATGTAACAAGTATCACACCCAAAGTTCATCATTCTACTTTTAAGGTCCTCATAACTTGTTTTTGTGCTTTCCACTATAGAAGCCTTAAGTGCCTCAAGTTTCCTTTCGGATTCTTGAATTTTTTGTTCTAAATGAGAAAAGATTTTCTTATTTGAGGCAAGCCTTTTAAAGGCCTCTTTTGCTTCACAGTGTAAAGTTTCAAAAACAGTTTGCAATTCATGATGAGACATACTAGAGGAATTTTCATATTTAGCATGTCGTACCTGTTTCTTCTTGTTCTTTTGATGAGCAGAGAGACATAGATTTGCATTTTCATCTTCATCACTAGAGCTTTCATCATCGGAGGAGTCGCTATCGCTTTCCCAAGCAATGTATGCCCTCCTTGGCTTTGATGGTTTCTTATGTGATTTGTATGAATCTTTTTCTTTTGTCTTTTTGTTCATCGGACAGTCCGGTTTGTAGTGACCCGGCTTTCCGCACTTGTAGCCCGACCCTCTAGTTGTTTTTCCTTTGGAGTCATCATTTTTGGAGAACCTAGATTGCTTCCGGAAGTTTACTAAAATCTTCTCGGAATGTTGGATGCCGTTCTTTCTCACGTAACGGTTGTAGCGTTTGACGAACAACCCCATATCTTCACTTTTGTCTTCTTCTTCTTCGTCACTCGATGAATAATCACTTTGCTCTTTTGCTTGAGACTTTGAGGAGGAAGTCTTTAGAGCTATTGATTTCTTTTCACTCACCTTTGCTTTGTCTTTCTTATCTTTCTTTTCATGTTGTTCCAAGCTTAAGAGAACTTGTTCGTGCTCTTGTAGTTTACCGAACAATGTTGTCAAGTCCAATATGGTAAGATCATTTGCCTCTTTGATGGCGGTCACTTTCGGCTGCCATTCCCTGTTAAGACATCTTAAGATCTTATTAGTAGCAACATCATTGGAAATAGGTTTACCTAGTGAATGTAATCGATTGATTAGATGAGTGAATCTCTTTTGCATGTCGGCAATGGTTTCCCCTTGCTCCATGAAAAAGAGATCAAACTCTTGTGTTAGTGTATTGATTCTAGCCAATTTAACATCGTTCGTCCCCTCATGGGCAATTTGAAGTGAATCCCACATGGCCTTAGCAGTAGGACAATGGGATACACGATAATATTCGTCTACCCCTAATGAGGAGATTAAGATGTTTTTGGCTTTCCAATCATAGTTGTATTTCTTTTCATCATCATCGGTCCATTGTGCTTCAGGCTTAGCCACTATTTCATTATTCTCATTGGTCATGGTTATTTCAATTGGACCATTGAGAATAACATTCCATATTTTTCTATCTATGGAATTTATGTGCACCCGCATACAGTCTTTCCAATAACTATAATTTTCACCATTGAAAACGGGAGCTCTATTGTAAGGCCCTTTAGGTTCGTTAGCCATTTTCTATCAACGTTGTATTTTGAAGCACGGAGTGAACCGGAGCTCCTGATACCACTTGTTAGACTATGGCACGGATCTAGAAGGGGGGGGGGGGTTGAATAGATCCCAATTAAAAACTCGAGTCGGCGCTACCAATTTAGAAGAAAAGTTGGTTTTAAAAATGTTTTAGGTGCGGAAGCGACCGAGGAAAATTTAGTCTAAAACGAACCGTTATTGGAAAACCGGATATGCGTTAAGCTAATGGATAATAGATGAATTGGAATACAAGTCACTACAATTATTTGCACAATCAATGAAATAATTCACTTACTAGCAAGCCTAGTTCCAATGATACAAAATACCAAATTAAACTGAATGTAAACTTAAGACAACTTTGGCTTAAGCAAATTTACAAACACTTGGTGTGCATAAACACCCCAAGTGATACTTTAGTTGAGTAAGTAGATCAATTTGTCCTAGTACAATGTATTATTGTACTTAGTATTCAAACAGCAGTTTTAATCACTTACTCAACTTATATCAGCGTTTGGTAAAAATTGCTTAAACTAAAATCACTTAAATTTTTAGCTGAAAAACAGATTATGCAAAAAATTAAAGAAGACGCAGATTTGATGAGGCAGTTCCACCGCCGTCCTCGCTTCGGGGTACGTCTGCCCTCAATTCTAAAAATAGAATTGAGATGATTAATTAGATATCACCTGTGAGATTTAATCGTTTTTACAAGGATTTCAAAGTATGTAAACAACAGAACTTCCAATGTGTTGAATGATACTTCTTATCCTTGCTCCTTGATTCAAGATGAATCAAGACCTTTGATCGTTGATGCTGGACCTCCGTTTCCTGCCACTCGTTGAGGAACCTTCCGTTCTTCAACCCCTTGGCCCGGCTGATCACGAACATGAACGAATCAAACCCGAATCCTTCACTACACAAACACCGAATCCACTACTAGACTGATGAAGACGTTCTCTTATCAGTCACCTTCGCTCAGCTGAATGTTAATGAAGCAATTCGTCCAAAAAACCCCCAAACACAAACCGGTATTGGAGGACAAAACCCTAATGGTTTTATTCAAGAAAGAACCTGCCAAGACTTCAACTCGAACCCGATTCTCCAATCGTAGCTACGAACCTTATCACCTTCAATCTATCACGAATCACATCAAACGTTATTGTGTGCAGTTGATGTATTGTGAACTGTTGAGGATGAAGATGATGAATCTTTGACACCTTTTTCACTCTTTCTTGTTTCCTTGAACACTTGCATACAAATTGACAAGGTTTATCAAGAATCAGATCATATGCCATTATGGTGTGCCAAGTAAGATCATCACTGATAATGGATCGAACTTGAATAACATTATGGTGGAAGATTTTTGCAAATACTTCAAGATTGCACATCATAATTCTTCTCCCTACATACCCAAGATGAATGGGGTTGTTGAAGCTGAGAATAAGAACATCAAGAAGATTATCCAGAAGATGGTTGTCACGTATAAGGATTATCATGAGATGCTCCCATTTGCCTTGCATGGGTATCGTACATCCGTTCGCACTTCAACAGGGGCAACCCCTTTCTCTCTTGTGTATGGTATGGAAGCAGTACTCCCCTTAGAGGTTGATATTCCCTCATTGCGTGTGCTCATGGAAGCCAAGTTGACTGAAGATGAATGGTGTCACACCAGGTTTGATCAGTTGAATTTGATTAAAGAGAAGAGATTGACTACCATGTGTTTGGTCAGTTATATCGCATATTCAGAGAAGGTGACCTTGTGCTCAAGAAGATTTTATCTTTCAAACCAGATTCTAGGGGAAAATGGACTCCTAATTATGAAGGCCCATATGTTGTGAAGAGAGCCTTTTCAGGCGATGCTTTGATTCTTACAACTATGGATGGTGAAGAGTTCACTCGTCCTATGAATGCAGACGAAGTCAAGAAATACTTCGCCTAAAAAAAAAAGAACATCTCGCTAAGTTGAAAACCCGAAAGGGCGGCTTAGGCAAAAATGAGCGTCTCGGTGGATTGAAAACCGAAAGGGTGATTCAGGCAAAAATTAGAGACATAAAACAGAAAGAATTTCCCGATAAGTTGAGTACCCCACCTTGGGGCAACTTATGCAAAAATTAGGGATTATGGCAAGTAACTGCATTCTGCTGATCTTCAGTGTTTTGAAGACTTGTTTGAGCACAAGGGTTGACATCAGTTCATCATCCCGGCAGCGGTCAAGAGTGTCATACCCCAATTTTGTCCGGCCATTTGTGGTTTACCCATGAGATCTTTTTATTTCAAAGGCCCATTTGCATAAGTGTGTTCATAATCTAAAATGTGGTTTGAATCTTTTTACATTACTAATCCAAAACCTATTTTTTCTATTAGTAAGTATTAAGAGCCACGTTATTATTTCTATGATCACTATTTACTAGTCCATTTACACATCCCAAATATTTATACCAAGTTCTAAGTTCTTCATGGGTTCCCAAATTAAATTTGCATTTTTTAGAAACATGTATGTGTCGTTTTTAAATTAAAAGTTCCATATTTAGATTTTTGTATTTAAAATAGAATTGTGTTGTTTTTTAAAGTCCCATATTTAGATTTTTGTATATAAAATAGAATTGTGTTGTTTTTTTAAATTAAAAGTCCCATATTTAGATTTTTGTGTTTAGATTAGAATATGTGTTGTTTTTTAAATTAAAAGTTCCATATTTAGATTTTTGTATTTAAAATAGAATTGTGTTGTTTTTTTAAATTAAAAGTTCCATATTTAGATTTTTGTATTTAAAATAGAATTGTGTTGTTTTTTAAATTAAAAGGTCCCATATTTAGATTTTTGTATTTAAAATAGAATTGTGTTATTTTTAAATTAAATCACTATACTTAGTTTCTTTGTACCTAAGTTAGAAATATGTTGTTTTTAAAATTAAGTCTTTATACTTAAGTTAGAAATATGTTGTTTTTAAAATTAAGTCATTATACTTAAGTTAAAAGTGAATTGTTTTAAAAAAAAGTTGAAATTGATTAGCATAAATAAATATTGAGTTAAATTTTGAAAGCTTAAAAGGTAATTACATAATTAAAATTTAATTCAATAAGTTCCAAATAATCCAAACACACATCTTGTCTAAAAAAACTAAACTAAGTAATTACAGTGAAAAATTGTTACAAATGGAAACATGTTCTTAATTCTAATGACCAAGACCAAAATCAATGGACTGATTAATCCCTTTGGACTTAGGCACGAAAACAAGGCTGTCTTGAAGCTTGGAGCAGCCACCTTCCATTCCATCAAGTCTCTTCAAACCTGTAATCTGCAGAAAACAAAAACAGCTTATTTAAAAAGCACTTTTCAAAAGCACTTAGAAAACTGAAAAACAACTAAAAAATTACTCAGATTAAAACTTTATCCATAAGTTTAACCTAAACATCCAAAAAGCACCTTTTACATTAGCTTAAAACAAAAACAAATCAAATCCCACATAATCTGGGATGAGAAAATCGAAAAAAGGGGAAGTTTTTCTAAGACTTAGAATTCTTCATAAAGAGAAAAAAGATAACAGAGTGTAGGATCATCAAGAACAATATAGCATTTTTTTTCTAAAAAAACCTTAAACCAGAAATGCATAGCAAGAACAACCACTACGCCAAAAAGGTTTTTTAACAGCGCATCTTAGACAGCGCTTTTAAAAGAAAGCGCTGTCTAAGGTTAAAATAAAAATAAAACACGGAAAATGTTCTAAAAAAATAATGAAAGCGCTGTCTAAGAGGGGGTCTTAGACAACGCTTTTAGAAAGCGCTGTCTAAGACCCCCCCTTAGACAGCGCTTTTAGAAAGCGCTTTTAAATATAGACCTTAGTCAGCGCTTTTGAGAAAGCGCTGTTTAAAGTCTTTCAATTAAAAAAAAACCCATTCCAATGGCTTTCACTTCTTCTCTCACTTCCCATTTTCTCTCTCTCCCAAACAAAAACCCATCCCTAACCCCTTTTCAATCTCAACCCTTCTTTTTCCCTACACTCCACCCAAAACCACTCTTATCATCACCTACTTCAATCTCAACCGTTGCTTCAGCGTCATCATCGAAAAACCCTTCCAGTAACAATAACCCTAAACAATCTAGACAAGATGAAGTTGTTGAGGTTGAAGTAGAAGAGGAACTTCCGTGGATTCAAGAAAAAGCTCTCGACCTCGTTGAGTTCACCGGTTCTGTTACCCAAGCGATTCCCGGTCCAAGAGTGGGTCCCACTTCGTTGCCGTGGATTCTCGCCGTTCCTCTTGGTTATGCTGGTCTCACTTTCGTTATCGCGTTTGTTAAAACCGTTAGGAAATTCAGTTCTCCCAAAGCACAACGCAGGAAATTGGTTGGTTTTTTTGTTTCTTTGGATTTTTTTTTGTTCATTGCGCTTATAGGAAATTATAATGTTTGTTTGTTTGTTTGTTTGTTTCAGGTTAGTAAAAATGCGTTGTTGTGTAAGTCTGTTGATGATTTGTTACAAAGAGGACGAGATGAAGTTAAGGTTGATGATCTCAAAGGAATCGAAAATAAGGTGAGTTATAGAAAATATTTACTTTAAATTGTAGTTGGGTATGATTCTAAATTGTGATTGTAGTTATGCTGCAAACCATGATATTGTCGCAGAATGCGAGCAAATGCAACCGCGATTTCAGTTGTAGAGACATCTAAAACCTTTATATTTTCGCTGTAGACCTGAGTTTGTAATTAATTTTTGTCGCAATCTTTGTTATTGTGAAAAATTGTATACAAATGTGACTGCAACTGCTGACACTTTATAGTCATAGAGATATAGAAAAACTCTTGATATTGCAGGTCTGTGTTGCAGTTGCAGACCTTTTTCTAAAACCTTGAATATGACATGTGGTCACTATTTGACATTTGCTGTTGAATAATATCTGGCCTCACATTTTGTCTAGGGGTTATGGAATCACTTTTTGAATCTGCGTCAATAATGGGTAGAGAAGCTTTGTTCTTCCCCATGTTTGTTGATTTCTGATACAAACCAATATTCTCAACTATTTGAAATTAAAGAAACCCGCAAGATAGATGTAAATACAAGATTTATTGATGATAATAATTTGATTACATAGGGAAACTCTTTATTCACAACTAACATATGTTTCTCCTACTATTTGATAATTTCCCCACCATCATTAACTAACTCTCCCATCTCAACTAGCTCCCCTTCTTCCATCACAAGATTCTTTCTCAATTGTCCTTTGTTTCTCCTTACACTTCCCATTCCTTGGGCCCATGAGACAACTGCTAGGCCAGTTGATCTTCAGCCCTCCTTTTCTTTTGGGTTGTAATGTAACAAGTGCTACCTTGATAGGAAGTATGTGGAGAAGTTTGTAGCAATAGTATAACTGACAGCAGAGTAGATTCTTCTTATCTGTTGAGAATCAGTGTCATACAATGCTAGGGTAACAGATTAAAAATCCACAGCAAGGTAAAATATTTCACTATCACGATAGTCGTAACACTATCTGCAACTACATATAGTGAATCTCATATTCAGAACACTGAATTGAATCATTTGTTACTTCTCCTTTTCTGGTATTCCGCACAAGGTTAAATCATGAACTGATTTCTAGTTTTAATTTTTAAATAATGATAACTTATTTTTCTTTTGTTATGTTCTTCTGCACGAGTGCCTATCAGATAGGGGTAACTTGACATACTTGATTGCTTATCATTTGCATTAGAAACACTGTTTTCTTTTACATACTAATCTATAAGGCTGAGTATTTGGCTATTTGCTCCTATTTATATCGGTTTCGTTATTATTGATAATGTATCTTGGTTTTACAAAATAAGAACAATGATTCCACTAAAAGACCATAAGTTCTAAACTGGTATTGTATAAAATTACCATCATCAAGTCATTGTAATATTCTTTGTAGTATATATATTAACGGTCTGTCTGAAATATTGGATTTTGCCTGTCTAACCTTAGGTGAAACTTTTGTTGTTGATGTGTATATGCTTCGATTCCTAATCATGATATGTTTTTTCTGTGCAAATGTTTCTTTAATAAAGGATCATGCCATCTGTCTAGATCATGAAAGTAGTTCTTAGCTTTCATTTTGCTGGCTGGAAAAATCTCATGGAAATTCATTTTTCTGTTTGCTGGCTTACCATACTTTTGACTTCCTCTGCATGTGTCATTGATTTTAAGTAACAAAAAATTCATATCCAGACAGGTTTTGTCTTGGAAGAAATTTTGCGCAAATACATCCGATATGCTCTGAACGAGAAACCATTCAACCCTGATGTTGTAGCTGATTTAATTCAATTAAGGAGAGCTTCTGCATTAAAGGACTCACAAGTTGCTGAGATTCTAAATGAAATTTCACGAAGAATTGTTAGAGACAAAGGTAATGTCTTCTTAATATTGGACAGTTTTCATCTGAGTAATCCTTGTACGTGGTAGTTTATTTTGTCCTAGGCTGTGTAGAAAAGTATTCCGATCAACTGCAGTGATGAGTGAACAGGATTATTGTTCTCTGGTTTGCTCCTTGTATTGACAAAGGTTTAGTATCTGGGTCCATGTTGTCAAGCTCAAATGCTCATGTCTTTTTGATAGAATTTGTGAGATATAGCTTCAAACCTACGACTCTACAAATTACCCCCCCTTAGACCAGAGGTAATTACATATAATTGTCTTAAATTGAACTATTTGCTTAAATTATGTATTTGACATATATACACATTAACGATTTCTTGTTATTATTGGTTTTAGGGCATTTCCCATTGTCAGCTGTATTTGTCGTCACCATACTATCGGATGGTTGGCAAGGGAAAAGTGCATAACGTTAGCGGAGTATTACTCCACACTAGAGAGCTCCCTGCTGGATGTTTGAAGGTATCAGTTGATATTGCAGTTGAGCCGAATGCAGCATTACCATATCCTAGCGAAGATTCGGATGCAACAACGGTGCACGAAGCAGTAGGTTCGTTTGTTGCATGGCCGACAAACCTCATATGCGTAGGATATGAGGTATGCTTAAAACTTATGTTAACTTTAATGTGTATATTCAAAGTTTAAAATTTATGCTTAAAATTTTACTTACATATTTTCCTTGGTTATGTTAAATAGACTCCCACAAAATCCAAATCAAAAGATAATGCGATTCCACGGCATACCGAGTCCACGGTTTCAAGAAAAGAGGTAATATACAATTATATGACATATATTCATGGAAGTTGTTACATTCTTAATTTGATCTAACTATTTATATGACATGTAGCTTCAAGAAAATGAGGTTAGCAATGCCTCCGCACAACAAAAAAAGGAGGTTAGCAACGCCTCCGCACGGGTAAAAAGTTCTGGTGCTAAGAAGACCGTAGCTAGGAAAAAACCTACCACCAAGTATAGGTCGTGCCTCAGGACATTTCTAGAGATGACCGATATACCGACCGGAGGTGTTCGGACTGTACATATGGAGGTAGGGATTTTCGGCTTTGATTACGACCAAATGATTGGTAATGAAGACTTCATGCAAGTTTTTAGTCATGAAGAAATCGGCGTCACCGTTGTCAATACATATATTAGGTAAATCCGGTCTACTTTGTTTTATTAATTAAACAACTTATGTTAATGATGTTTACTTTATGTTAATCCGGTTTACTTTATGTTTCAAAAGAGGTGTTAATCCGGTTTACTTTATGCGAGATACTCTTGCTTTGGGCCGATTAAAGATTCCCACCGATGTATGTATTTATAACTTATGAGTTATTTTTATATTTACACATATCTCATATAATTAAATAGTTGGAATTAATTCAAAATATGTTATATTATTATGTAGTACTTTGATGAATTCAAGTGTGCATTTTATACAAAGGATCAAGTGGACGAAATCAAAGAGGAGTGGTGTCAATTCATGATAGAGCTCAATGTTTGTTCATAAATTTGTGTAATTAATGTGTACATTTGTAGTATATGTTATGACTTTTAAATGTGTACATAAATTTGTATATATTTTGATACATTTAAGGCAAAATTGGTTTGAATTGGTATATATATATATTTGTTAGCCAAAAATTGGTAGAAAAAAGGCCAAAATGGCATATATAAAATGTGATAATTGTCTGTCAAAATCTGGTTGAAAACAGGTAGAAATTCTGGTTTATAAACTTGGAAAAAATGTGGTTTAAAACAAAAGCTTCAAAAATTTTCGTATACCTTAGACAACGCTTTTGTAAAAAGCGCTGTCTAAGGGGGGGATTAGAAAGCGCTTTAGGCAAAAGCGCTGTCTAAGGGGGGGGGGGGGGGGGGCTTAGACAACGCTTTTTGAAAAGCGCTGTCTAAGGTATACCTAAAAAAATTAAAATAGGAGGGTCTTAGAAAGCGCTTTTGGCCAAAGCGCTGTCTAAGGGGGTGGGGCTTAGACAGCGCTTTTCAAAAGCGCTGTCTAAGGTATACCTAAAAAATTTAAAATAAGAGGGTCTTATAAAGCGCTTTTGGCCAAAGCGCTGTCTAAGGGGGGGGGGGGGGGCTTAGACAACGCTTTTAAGATTTAAAAAAGCGCTGTCTAAACCTTTAGCAGCGGAGGTTTAGACAGCGCTTTAAAGCGCTGTCTAAGGCTAAAAAAAGCGCTGTCTAAGGTCTTGTTTGTTGTAGTGAACATAAACACAAGAGAGATTTTTTCAATGAAACCAGAACAACAACGATACAGCAAGATATACCTAACAGAGATTTTTTTTTCAAAAAAAACCTAAAGAGCAAGAACAGCAAAAACGCACACCAGGAGTTTATTTCAGAGAAGTAGGAGAAGTCGAGAATCACATACCTGTTCGTTCAGCCCCGAAGCATCTCGAGTGGTAAAAAACCTAACCCTCTACTCCTTGCTCTGTTTGAATTTTGATGATTGTATGTGTGACCTATCTTTCCTTCTGCATGCGTTATGTTCGAGTTTTTTTAGAGTTTTTTGATAGAATTCCATGGTAGTTTATAGTTATGTTGATACATGTATATCCATCTTTTGCTCGTTGTTGAACTGAAACCTGGGATTTCATTGAGCTCTGTTGTAAAGAAAATAATGAACCTTGTAAACAGAGAGAGGGAAAGTTAAACGGGAATGGGAAAGTGTGAGCCTTTAACCTGTTACTTGGTTTTTGTCGGTTTTTTAATGTGAGTTAAGAGATCATTGATGAGGAATCTCTCCTCACTCACTGCCCGAGGACTGCAGCCGCATGTGTCTCCTCTGCTTTAATTAACATCCCCTCGATTTCCTTCCCTTTGCATGTGATCGTTGGAATTGGAAGAGATTGTTTCTCTTTCTTCGTGTTTTCCCCTACAGAAGTCGGAAGGATTTGTTTGAAATCCAACCGTGTTTTCAAGCTGGACCGGAGCGGGTTTTCCCCACGGTCTCCAGGGTTTCCGACCCACTGGTCCACTATATTTGGTTTTCGCCCTAATGGGCCTTAGGGGGACATTTAGAGCCCATTCTTTTTCTTTTATTACTAATCCATCTAAAACATAAAACCTAACTTAGTTTTCTTTTTTTTTAAATAAAAAAAGGGCAAAAGGACATAATTTTATTTATTAATTAAAACTTTGTTATTAGAATCATCTAATATCAATTATATAATTTACTACTATTTAATTAATTAATCAAGTTTATTATCATTATCACCATTTATTAGTTAAATATAAGTAATTATTTTTTTATGAGAATTGTGTGCCACCACTTTGGTTTATTTATTTTATTCTTTTTTGTAAAAAAATTATAACTATACTATTGTTAATATTATTTATTTTATTTTCGAAATTAATGATACTATTGTTATTATTATTATTATTATTATTTTATATATATATATATATATATATATAGTAAATATGTAATTATTATTATTTTTATTATTATTATTATTATTATTATTATTTCTTTTTTAAAGTAAATACACAATTATATGGTTGTTATCATTATTAATATTTAATTATCTGGTTATATTCATTTTATTATTACTACTTATTATTTAATTAAAATAAAATAATTCGTTAAACGTTTAGTTAATTAATTGATTATAGAATCACAAATGACCTTCATAATTTAGATGTTTATTTATCTTAAGGAGTGTATGTGCATGATTATTCTTTATCTATTCGTTTATATTGAACCTTGAGTATACACGAAGCAATATGTTATAATTGTGATAAAATCACGTCATTTCATCGATTTTAAAATAATCCGAGCCGACTTCAAAATAAATCATATACTTCTCGATTCAAAGTCGAGCCCGTTTTCAAAATACCTCTGTAAGTCGATCGCTTGTAAAAGCATCGCCATCAACCTCACATGGCTTACTCTTGGGCCTTCTTACAATGAGACCTATTCGGTTTTAATTAATCGATTAAATGGATTATTCACCAAATAAATTCAATTCATTCACAAGAATGCAATTTTAAAACCTCGATCCAACATAGAAAGTTAAATTAAAATACTTAATCACATCTAAACAACACTTCATTTGAAAATGAAAAGGGGGATGGTTTTGAGTGTTCAACTCCTCTCCTCGATTATTTGAATACGAGTTTTCTTACTCGGTTAGTCAAATGGTCGTCATTTCTAATCCATTTAAACATAAGCAACTAAAACCCTTTTATAACAAGAAACCAAAAGGGAGATAACTTTGAGTCTTCAATTTTTTCTCCACGACTATTTGAATACAAGTTCTCTTACTTGGTTATTCAAATTATTGTCGTTCCTTTACAAACTTCCAAACCCGATTAAATCAAATTATTTTCATAATAAGCTAAATGAAAAGGGAGATGACTTTGAGTCTTTAACTTGTCTCCTCAATTGTTTGAATACGAGTTCTCTTACTCGGTCAGTCGAACAATTGTCATTTTTTACAAACATACAACTTAATCAAATCATTTTCATAACGAACTATACGAAAATGGAGATGGTCTTGAGTCTTCAATTCCTCTTCTCAAATGCTTGGATATGAGATGATGTTTAAATATGAGTTGTCTTACTCAGTCATTCAAGTATTTATCGTTCATGCTAAAATACATCAACCATACGCAAACTTATTTTCGTAATCACTCAGATGAAAAAGAAAACGGTCTAGAGTCTTCTATTCCTTTTCCCGATTATTAGGATATGAGTTCTCTTACTCGATTATCTGAGTATTCGTCATCCATTCAAAACATCCTAACTATTATCAAATCCTTTCTATAATTAAGGATGAAAAAGAAAGTGGTCTAGAGTCTTCTATTCCCTTTCCCGATTGTTAGGATACGAGTTGTCTTACTCGACTATCCGAGTAATCGTCATCCATCCAAAAACATCTCAACCAATCAAAATATCCAACATATTAATCCAATTTTTCACTTCCGTATGACCGAAACTCTTTTTAAAAAGAACACCATTTAATACTTTCTAATGCGCATAACAAACCAATGCTTAAGCCTCCGCCGAGAGTAGACAAGCCAACGTTTAGCCTTTAGGATGCGATCTAAACAGTCGTTCATTAAAAAAACACCAACTAACCGTAGTTCCCCGAACTACGTATGCTCTAATTTTCTTATTTAAGGATACGTAGGCAGGAGATTGCTGTATCTTCGCGAGCACACTAATAAAAAACCTCCCCTTTCCCTTTTTGAGGTTCTCATTCATTTCTTTTTTTAATACTTTATAACCCAAAGATAACAAACAAACATAAATTAACACTCGAAACACAAATTAGAACTAAAAGGTTCCCGTTGAGTACACCGGACGTAAGAGGTGCTAATACCTTCCCCTTACGTAATCCACTCCCGAACCCGAATATGGTTGCGACGACCATTATTCCATTTCCTAAAGGTTTTATCGATATTTTCCTATTCCTTCATTAGGATAAATAAAGTTCGGTGGCGACTCTGTTCGAACGTAATTTTTTCCGTGACCTTCGCGAGGAATCGTAGTTTTCGAGATGCGACAGATGGAGACTCTGTTGGGGACTAGCTCTAAGCAAGAGAGAGTGAAGCCTAACTTAGTTCAGTTGATATATTGTGTGTTAATTTTATCTGTTTGTTACTTATTCTGTTATTATTATGTTGTCATGATTATAATTATTGTGATTTATTGATTATGTCCTATTTGGGGTTCTATGGTTGGTGATACTTTGTGAGATAGGCTCTCCACCCGAGTCTGAGAAAAATCATAAGATTAAGTTGGTGGTTGCGTAGTGGGCGCCCACAAGGAGTCTTCCTTGTTGGGAAGAAACGAAGACCCCGCCTAGGGGAGGTTCTCTTGAAATATTATTGCCCGACGAGTTTTCGTCACGAAGATAGTATTCTCAAGTTGGATCAATGACTCTAGGGACCTTTTAACCCATTATATCCGATGGTTATGTAGTATTTACCTGAAAAGTCTCAGACTTATTAGGTTAATAAAAGCCCCAATCAGATGAAATCCCTTGGGCGTATTACTACCTTACAGTGGTATTCCCAACCTCGATCTATGACTCTGAGAACCTTATTAGAACCTTATTAGCGGATGAGTTTTCATCATGACAATAATTTTCTTAAACATTGATTGATGACTTTGGGAACTTCTTACCTTTAGCATTCTACCAAAAGGGTTTTTTTTAGTAACCAAGAGTACCCACTCTCACGACCTGTATATTAACCTACATGTGACACGCATAATATCATTCATAGCATAACATTCATATTATTTTATTTCCAAGGAATCTGAGTATCATGAGTTGCAGGAATTCAAGAAACATGGAATCAAGCAAAAGAAACATTTACTCCTTCAAGTTCAAGGATCCCGATCTGAAGAATTTACGTAACTTGGTCTCTCAGATGCACCCTGTATACAGAATCAACTTTGGAAAGAATTATGGCAATTTGCTCAGCATCCTTAATCAAGAAGTGGACCATACAACCTTGATCACTTTAGCCCAATTTTATGACTTACCTTTAAGATGCTTCACATTCCAAGACTTCCAGCTAGCACCAACGTTGGAAGAATTCGAGCGTCTTGTTAGGATTCCTATGAAGGATAAGTCACTATTTGAAGGGACAGATGAATCTTTGCCCCTCGAGGTCATTGCTAGTGCGCTTCACATGGATGAAAAGGAAGCAAAAGACAACTTAGAGACCAAAGGGAATACCAAAGGGTTTTCACTAAGTTTTCTTTTGGAAAGAGCTCATACCTTATTGAAGGCAGAAAGTTGGGATGCTTGTTACTCTGCTATTGCATTGGCTATCTATGGCATCGTTCTGTTCCCGAATATGGATAGTTTCGTAGACATGACCGCCATTTGTGTTTTCCTTACTGGGAACCCAGTACCCACTTTGTTAGCCGATGTCTATTATCACATAATTCATAGGTATACTAAGAAGAAGGGATTGATTGCTTGTTGTTCTCCTTTATTGTATCAGTGGTTTCTAGAACATCTTCCGAAGACAGGTCCTTGGGTTGAACAGACAGATATTAGTTGGCCTCAAAGATTGGGATCACTCCGATCTGAAGATCTCTCTTGGTACTCCAAAGAATATATCAACGTAGACATCATATTCAGTTGTGGGGATTTCCCAAATCTACCGCTTATTGGAACTCAAGGATGTGTGAATGCTAATCCAGTTCTATCACTCAGACAACTCGGTTACCTAATGGAAGGCCCTCCAGAGGCAAATTCTTTGGAAGATTTTTTGTTACTTGACGTTGGGGCGGAGAATCCTAGATTATTCCAGCGAATCAAAGAAGCTTGGAAAAATGTCAATCGAAAAGGGAAAGCTGAGTTAGGGAGAGCAAATGGGATTACAAAAGAACCATATTTTCAGTGGGTAAAGGAAAGGGTGCAGATGATTAAAATGCCATTTGTCATTCAGACACCTATACCTCTTCCTGAACCTAAGCTCACCCATGTCCCTATTGAAGAAATGGAGGAACTCAAGACCACGATGGCAAAGCTAGAAAAAGAGAATGAAGAGTTGCAGATAAAACTCCAACAAAACATCAATGAGAAAAATAATATGAAGTGGGAACTTGAGAGAAAAGAGGCACAACATCAAGCACATGTGGAAAAGTTCAACAAGGAGGAACATAAGAGAAAGAAGGTCAAAGTGGGATTAGAACGGGCTGATCATTGTTTGGATACTCTTAAGGGTCAACTACGACAAGCTTAGAAAGAATGTCAATACAATGAACGTTGGTGGCATCTAGCCACAAAGGAGAACAAGACAATAAGGGATACACTTGGGGCTCAGATAAAAGAACTCACCAATTCTGTTCGTCATGCAAAAGCTGAAGTAGATCAGGAGCGCCGACTCAAGAAGATAGCCACTGAAGCTTTTAGGGTGTCACCCATGATATGGGAAGAGAAGTGTCGAGAAGTAAGAGATGCCAGGGAGTCTGTAAGCTATTGGAAGAACCAGCTAGAGTCATTACGCCAGGATAGCTCCATATGGTTGAAAGAGCGAGACTATGTGATTGAAGATTATGAATCCTTTAAGAAGACCATAGACTCCTTACAAGGGGACAGGGATAAGTTTCATGCAAAACTCGATGGGCTAGTAGGATTCTGTAATTGGGCAGCTAAAGAATTGCCATGGAGGTTGAGAGACGCAGTCGAAGAGTTGAAAGAAGATAGCACTCCTCCAACCATAATCAATTTCGTTCTGCTCTACAAAGGGTTGTTGAAGAGATTCAATGAGGAACTAGAACAGCTTCAGGCCAGAAAGCCAGTTGTTTAATTTGCCTATGTCTTGTATTTTGTTCCTTTAACAAATGTACTTTTGAACTATGACCTTTTTGGACCTCATTGTTATGTATTGGAATGAATGACGTTTAAAAATTACTCCATTATTGCTATTCTAAGTATTTTTTGTTTCTTCGAATTACTAACAACTAATGAAACTCGAATGAATCTTTGGAAATAAAATATTCATAACATTTGCATCTTCAATATGCATCACACTTCCTGAAAATCAAAAAACTTACCCAACCTTTTTACCCTTTATCCAGCCACACTGACTAGTCAACACCGGTACGAGACGCGAGGCAAATACAAGATGGCATTAGAACAAGTTTAGGCCAACCAGGTTACCATGAGGACAAACATCAATATGATCCAAGAGAAGATGGATCAACTGTTGGAGACAATGCCGGCGATCGCTCAAAGAGAGAGGAGCGAGGAGGAAGAAGCTAGGGCAAGAAGGAATGATGGCGCACCAGGTCTGAATCCCCAAGACGAAAGTTACGTCCCCACCAAGAAGAGATTGGTTCAGATACCAGTAGGAGGCAAAGGAGATGGAGACCGTACAAAACCTTCTGATACGTCTACTCATCATGGATCCGAAATTGGAGATGACCAGTATGATGCATTCTATATGCTTGATCAACCAAAGCCTAAGATACTTTCAGATCCCGCTGCAGATAGGCCCCGTGCCCTAGAAAAGAAAATCAAAGCCATAGAAGGAATCAACATCTTCGGTGCTTCTGCCATGAACATGCGTTTGGTATCGAATTTAGTCATCCCGGCTAAATTTAAAACCCCTGATTTCGAGAAATACAAAGGACAAACTTGTCTAAGGAGTCACTTGGTGATGTATTTCAGGAAAATGGCTGCTCATACCGAAAATGACAAACTACTTGTACACTGTTTCCAAGACAGTTTGAGTGGAGCATCTCTGAGATGGTATATGAGTTTAGAACAGGGCCGAATTCAAAGTTGGGAGGATTTGGCTGACGCATTTCTCCGTCAGTACAAGTATAACTTAGATATGGCACCCGACCGAATGCATTTGCAAGGGATGGCTATGAAGGAGAGTGAGTCATTCAAAGAATATGCCCAGCGGTGGAGAGAGTTGGCTGCTCAAGTAGAGCCACCATTGTATGAGAAGGAAATGACCGGGATATTTGTGGACACCTTGAAAGACCCATTCTTTGATCGATTAGTGAGCAGTGTCGCATCTCACTTCGCACATCTAGTTACAATTGGAGACCGCATAGAGAAGGGGTTGAGAGATGGAAAGATTCCTGGAGCAGTGACCGCATCTAGCGCACCAAAGAAATATTCTGGAGGCTTCCCAAGGAAAAGAGAAGGAGAAACAAACGCCATATCCAAGAACTATAAAGGGAAGCAACAAGCTTCATATGGTCAAGTCGCCGCCGTGGTACCTATACCTTATCAACAGCCAATGCAGCAACAACAAATGTATCAACCACAACATCAACAACATCATCATCAACAAAATACCGCACCACCAAGACAGTTCAAGCCAAGACCTCCAAGAAGACAAATTGATCCTCTACCAGTACCTTATAGTCAGATATTCTCATGTCTGCAGAAGGGGGGCCTTCTAACATTGAGGGAGTTAAAACCAACTGTTTTTCCGTATCCACCTGGATACAACGCTAATGCCCATTGCGAATTTCACATGGGAGCACCTGGTCACACCTTGGAAAACTGTTTCGCATTTCAGAATCGAGTACAAGACTTGATTGAAGCCAAGGCCGTTTCTTTCACTCCAAGACGCCCGAACGTGAATACCAACCCTATGCCGACGCATAAGGATGCTTCCGTCAGTGCCATTGAGGAGAGTGATGAAGGCAAACTGATCCGTAAGGTTGAAGAGATTCAAACCCCTATCACCATGATAGGAGCATAATTGTTGAAGAGTGGCCTGATCTTAGAAGAGCTGGTTGAGGAAGAGAATAATGAAGAGTTGAGGAGTTTTATACAACAAATGTTGGATCAAGGCGAGTTATAGATAATTTACCGTGTCAAGAGCAAGCGTCAGGAAGAGATAGATGTGGTAGATATCCCCTATGATGAGGTCAAAGTAGAAATACCTATAAGCCCGTTGGTGATAGAGTTCCCAACACCATTCGAATATAAAGATGAGAAGGCAGTCCCATGGATATATCAGCCCAGAGCTTTTAAGCAGGGGCAGGAAGATAAACCTTTAATGATTAACGAACCAAATGTCACTTCAATTGTGGGCCCAACAGGAATGACGCGTAGTGGCCGGGTATTCGCACCAAGAACTGCTGATACTTCTGAGAGAGCTAAAGGGAAGGAGGCTGTTGTCCAGATCCCCATCCCTAATCAGGGGATGCAAGACTTACACCTATCTCCTAAAGCTGCTGTCACTCGTGAGGAGGCTGAGGAGTTTTTGAGAATAATCAAGAAGAGCGATTATAAGGTGGTGGACCAGCTAAACCAAACACCCTCCAAAATTTCCATGTTATCTCTCCTACTCAACTCAGAAGCACACAGGAATTCGCTGTTGAAGGTATTGAGCGCCGCTCATATCACCAAGGACATCACAATAGAACAGTTTGATGACGTAATATCTTGTGTGACTACTGGAAATTTCTTGGGTTTTAATGATGACGAACTGCCGATTGAAGGAAAGAACCATAACAAGGCTCTCCACATCTCTTTGAAGTGCATGGATACTATACTGTCAAGGGTGTTGGTAGACACAGGTTCCTCCTTGAATGTCATGCCAAAGACGACTTTGATAAAGCTACCAGTGGAAAGGATAAGTATGAAGCCCAATACCCTAATCGTAAAAGCATTTGATGGCTCAAGGCGAGCAGTGATAGGAGAGGTTGACTTACCAACCAAGATAGGTCCAACTATTTTTAATATCACATTCCAGGTCATGGATATACATCCTGGTTACAGTTTCCTACTTGGGAGACCCTGGATTCACTCCGCAGGTGCTGTCACCTCCACTCTGCACCAAAAACTAAAATTCATTACAAATGACAAAATGATTGTGGTTGGACGAGAATAAGATATCTTGGTCAGTCACTTGACATCTTTCCGATATATCAAAGTGGATGGGGAAATCACTGAGACACCCTTCCAATCCTTGGAAGTAGTAAACATGATGGCCATTCAATAGACCTTGGAGATCCCGAAATCAGGACCATCCATGGCCTCATGGCAGGGAGCTAAAGCTATTATGGAAAGTGAAGATGCACAAGGTTGGGGCAAAGTGGTGGAATTGAAAGAAAAACGAGACAAATTTGGCTTGGGGTATGACCCATCATCACACAAAGTTGGTAACCAATATGACAAAGAGAAGATTCCTTCTGTGGAGAAAACATTCACCAGCGCTGGCCACATCTTTGGCAAGCAAGTGGCAATGATTAGTGAAGAAGACCGCAGGGAGGGGGTGTCCAGCTGGATGCGTCAAGCCGCACATAATGAATAACTAACAAACTGGAAGGTTGTGGAAGTTCCCCAAATATTTCAAAAGTAATCTTATCATTTTTAGACAAAAGCCTGTGCTCTGCCCAAGGCACAGTGGCATGTTGTAGGGCCTCCTTTATCTTTTTCAAGAGTTTTTATCATTAATGAAATGACGTTTTGCATTCAAATTTTTGTTCCTTTTCTTTCGTTTTGATCTATTTACGAAAATGGCAATTAATTTTTATGCACGCACTTTCTAAATAAACTGCATAAATCATAACATGCAGAAACACCACCGAGACCATTGATAACGACACTGCTATGGTCCAATATGACTTTGATTGTCTAATCTACCAAGCTGAAGATGAAGTGGGGGAAGATTGCGAACTCCCTGAAGAGTTGACCATATTACTCAGACAAGAAGAAAAGGTTATTCAACCACACCAGGAAGACGTTGAAGTTATCAATCTGGGGACAGAAGAAGATAAGAGAGAAGTAAGGGTAGGCGCAACGCTTCAAGATACAGTGAAGACAAGACTGATAGAGCTCTTCCACGAATATGATGACGTGTTTTCTTGGTCATAACAAGACATGCCTGGATTAGACACTGACATCGTGACCCACAAGCTTCCCCTTAAAGAAGAATGCCCTGCTGTCAAACAAAAGCTAAGAAGGACGCGACCTGATATGGCTCTCAAGATCAGAGAAGAGGTGAGAAAGCAGTTTGACGCTGGTTTCCTGGAAGTTGCTAAATACCCACAATGGGTTGCCAACATTGTACCGGTGCCGAAGAAAGATGGAAAAGTCCGCATGTGCGTAGACTACCGAGACTTAAACAGAGCTAGTCCCAAAGACGATTTCCCGTTACCTCACATTGATGTACTGGTGGATAACACAGCTCAGTTCTCCGTGTTTTCCTTCATGGATGGTTTCTCAGGGTACAACCAAATTAAAATGGATCCCGAAGACATGGAGAATACCACGTTCATTACTCCTTGGGGCACCTTTTGTTACAAAGTAATGCCATTTGGTTCAAAAAACGCTGGGACAACATATCAACGTGCCATGGTGACTCTCTTTCACGACATGGTTCATAAAGAGATTGAGGTGTATGTCGATAACATGATTTCCAAATCCCAAACAGAAGAAGAGCACATCACCAACCTGGAGAAACTATTCACTCGTTTGAGGAAGTTTAGGTTGAGACTTAATCCTAATAAATGCACATTTGGGGTTCGATCTGGAAAACTTTTAGGCTTTATTGCAAGCCAAAAAGGAATTGAAGTAGATCCTGACAAGGTTCGAGCCATTCAGAACATGCCTGCACCAAAGACTGAGAAAGAGGTTTGTGGTTTCTTGGGGAGACTAAATTACATCTCCAGGTTTATTTCTCACCTTACTGCAACATGCAAACCAATATTCAAGCTTCTGAGGAAGAATCAATGCTTGGAGTTGAATGAGGATTGTCAGATAGCCTTTGACAAAATCAAGGAATACTTGCAAGAGCCACCGATTCTAATGCCCCCTGCCGAAGGAAGACCCCTCATCATGTATCTAACCGTGCTCGATGAATCCATGGGTTGTGTATTGGGACAACAAGATGAGACTGGTAGAAAAGAGCATGCCATCTTTTATCTGAGCAAGAAATTTAATGATTGTGAGACCAGATATTCACTACTCGAGAAGACTTGTTGTGCACTCACATGGGCTGCTAAGCGTCTCAGGCAGTACATGCTAACTCACACAACTTGGCTGGTATGTAAAATGGATCCCATTAGATACATATTCGAGAAACCAGCTCTCACTGGTAGGATTGCTCGATGGCAGATGTTATTGTCAGAATATGATATTCAATATGTTACACAAAACACGATCAAGGGAAGTATACTAGCAGACCATCTTGCTCATCAACCACTGGAGGATTACCAATCTTTGAAATTTGACTTTCCAGACGAGGACATCATGGCTGTTAGGGATGTTGAAGACTCCGAACTAGAGGAAAGCCTCGTGCCAAGAGCAGGCTGGACGCTCATGTTTGATGGTGCCTCAAATGCAATAGGCCATGGAATTGGGGCAGTGTTGATGTCTCCCAAGAATTTCCATCTACCATTCACCGCAAAGCTCTGTTTTACCTGCACAAATAACATGGCCGAGTATGAAGCTTGCATGTTAGGGTTGGAACAAGCTATTGAGTTGAAGATCAAGATACTAGAAGTATTTGGGGATTCCGCTCTAGTCATACATCAGATCAGAGGTGATTGGGAAACAAGACATGCTAACCTAATTCCATATCGGGATTATGTGCTGAAGCTACTCCCAAAGTTCGACGAAATCACTTTCTCTCATATTCCTCGAGAAGAGAATCATATGGCAGATGCCTTAGAAACTTTGGCTTCCATGTACAAATTAATTTGGCCCAACCATCAGCCTCATATTGAGATTAGGCATTTTGATGAACCTGCTCATTGCCTGACGACAGCAGAAGAGCCAGATGGTAAACCCTGGTTCTTTGGTATCAAATAGTATCTGGAGAAGAGGGAGTATTCGGCAGGGGCTTCCAACCTTGACAAAAGGACCCTTCGGAGATTGGCATCAAAATTCCTCTTGAATGGGGAGGTATTATACAAACTACGATATGGTTTTGTTAAGGTGTATGGACAAACATGAAGCATATCATCTTATGAGGGACATACACGATGGTTCTTTCGGTACGCACGCCAATGGGCATGCCATGGCCAAGAAAATTCTAAGGGCAGGTTACTACTAGTTGACAATGGAAACCGACTGTTATCATTACACCAGTACATGCCACAAGTGCCAAATCTATGCTGACAAAATACATGTACCACCTACCCCGCTGAATGTCATAGCATCACCTTGGCCTTTCTCTATGTGGGGCATCGACATGATTGGAATGATAGAACCCAAAGCGTCAAATGGACACAGATTTATCTTGGTGGCCATAGATTATTTTACCAAATGGGTGGAAGCCGCATCTTATGCGAATGTCACAAAGCATGTGGTTGCCCGTTTCTTGAAAAATAACATCATATGTCGATATGGTATTCCCAACAAAATCATCACTGATAATGGGTCCAATCTCAACAACAAGACCATGGATGAGTTATGCGCAACATTCAAGATCGAGCACCACAACTCATCACCCTATCGACCTAAGATGAATGGGGCTATTGAAGTTGCAAATAAAAATATCAAGAAGATCATCCAAAAGATGGTTGTTACGTACAAGGATTGGCATGAGGTGTTACCTTTTGCGTTACATGGCTATCGCACGTCGATACGAACTTCAACAGGGGCAACTCCTTATTCCTTGGTATACGGTATGGAAGCAGTTCTCCCTATAGAAGTAGAGATCCCCTCGATGAGAGTCCTGATGGAGGCTAAGCTAGACGAGACGGAATGGGTTCAACCAAGGTATGACGAGCTCAACCTTATTGAGGAGAAACGCTTGAAAGCGTTAGGTCACGATCAACTCTATCAGAGGCGTCTTAAAAAGGCATTCGACAAGAAAGTTCGTCCCAGAGTGTTTCAAGAAGGAGATTTAGTACTGAAGAAAATCTTGCCTATTCACAAAGACTCCAGAGGGAAATGGAAACCAAATTATGAGGGTCCATTTGTGGTGGTTAGTGCCTTTTCCGGAGGTGCTCTAATTCTAGCAACTATGGACGGTGATGAGTATCCGCTTCCTACCAACGTTGATGCTGTTAACAAGTACTTCGCCTAAAAAAGTGGAATAATAAAAGCCGCTAAATCGAAAATCTGAAAGGGCGATTTAAGCAAAAAAATGGCTATCCCGGTGGATCAAAAACCCGAAAGGGAGATCCAGGCAAAAATTAGGGATAAAAATAAAAGAGTCTGACCCGCTGAGTTGAAAACCCGAAAGGGCGACTCAGGAAAAAATGGGTATCCCGGTGGATCGAAAACCCGAAAGGGCGGTCCAGGCAAAAGTTAGGGATTAATTCCAAGGCAAAAAGTTGTACTTACAGACATCTGACATACCCTCGAAGATAAAGAATCGATCTACCTCACTTTTCAAAAGCAATGTGCTCGGGCTATCGAAGACATAAGGATCATAACAGTGTGGAAACTCAATAAGAACTCAATTCTCATTGCCATTTTGTTTTCTATGCACATAAATTACCTCATTAAGGACTTGCGTCTTTATGTACAATCACCCATTTAAGGGTCAAATCAAGAAAAGAGAATTTTTCTCAACAGAGTGTGCCCAAATCATTTTTTATTTTATCTGTTTGTTTGCAAAGAACCTTTTGTTTTCGATAAACATCACTTTTTAAAACTATTGGAGAAAATAAGACGCATGTTTTAATAAAGTGGTAAAATTGCTTTTGAAACAGTGAGCGGACAAATCCTTTAGTCCCTAAGATTCACTCTTGTCTTTCATAAAGGTGCAGGACTGATTGCATACAGTTATGTTCCTTTCAACTACTGATTCATACCTCTCATAAATGTACTCACGGTATAGCCATACCGGGGCAAGGCTCCATCACATTTTCAATAGAAACATTGATAAATCATGGACGGAGTATCGCGTGTTGAAAAGTCTGAACCTTTCAATGACTCAGAACAACCCAAATATATTCCCAAAACCACGAAGCAGGGGCATTGAAATTTGATCTCCATTGATCGCCCAAATGATAAAAAATCCATACTGTTGGCATCATACCTCAAAGCGAAATGTCTTAACCAGGGCATATCCAATTACCCAGTTGCATTCCTACATACATCACATGAATCATTTCATGCATAATTTCCTGCCAAACAAGGAAATTCAAAAAAACAGTCATACCAATCATCAACATACTCATGCATAACACTCCCACAAAATGGGAATTTCAGCAAAATAAAAATCATTCGCATTTCTAAATGCACAGCCAAATATCCCCAGCGAAATTGCACACTTGCATGCATCTCATGCATGGAATTCCCACTAAAAGTGGGACATCATACAAAAATCAAATATAAAATATCAGGATCCAAGGTCATTCATATATGTCTTGGACATTCCTCATTTCCAAATGAAGTCATTACCCTACATAGGCTCGTAGGGTTATTTCTCAGCAAACCATTTTTCAACATTTTGGTTAATAATGATATTCCCAACATCTTCTTTACTAGCATTGCTTCCCAAAACAGAGGTTACCCTAAAAAGTCTCTTATGAACTTTTCCACTGCAAAGCATTTCCAGTATGTCTCCCACAAAAGGAGTCTTTTAAAAAAATTCCCCCAACAGACGAATATTCAAGATACTGCTTCATTTATCTGAAGAATCTCATTTCTCTGTTTGAGATACTGCTCTAAGTATCCTCGGAGAGTCTTAGATTCAATTAAAGTATTTTTCCCTTGCTGGAATATTTTAATTCTATCATATAAGATGTTGTTTCGACTTGACACAGAGAATCTCATTTTTACTGTTTGAGATGCTGCTTCATCAATATGAAGAGTCTCATTTCAGATTTTTTTAGAGATGCTGCTCTAAGTATCCTCGGAGAGTCTTAGATTCAATTAAAATATTTTTCCCTTGCTGGAATATTTTAATTCTATCATATAAGATGTTGTTTCGACTCAATACAGAGAATCTCATTTTTACTGTTTGAGATGCTGCTTCATCAATATGAAGAGTCTCATTTCAGATTTTTTAGAGGTACTGCTCTAAGTATCCTCGGAGAGTCTTAGATTCAATTAAGGTATCTTTCCGTTGTTGGAATATCTTAATTCTATCATATAAGATGCTGCTTCGACTCGATACAGAGAATCTCATTTTTAGTGTTTGAGATATTGCTTCATCAATATGAAGAGTCTCATTTTAGATTTTTTTAAAGATACTGCTCTAATATCCTCGGAGAGTCTTAGATTCAATTAAGGTATTTTTCCATTGCTGGAATATCTTAATTCTATCATATAAGATGTTGTTTCGACCCGATACAAAGAATCTCATTTTTTTACTGTTTGAGATGCTGCTTCATCAATATGAAGAGTCTCATTTCAGATATTTTAGAGGTACTGCTCTAAGTATCCTCGGAGAGTCTTAGATTCAATTAAGGTATCTTTCCCTTGTTGGAATATCTTAATTCTATCATATAAGATGCTGCTTCGACTCGATACAGAGAATCTCATTTTTACTGTTCGAGATACTGCTTCATCAATATGAAGAGTCTCATTTCAGATTTTTTTTAGAGATACTGCTCTAATATCCTCGGAGAGTCTTAGATTCAATTAAGGTATCTTTCCCTTGCTGGAACATCTTAATTCTATCATATAAGATGCTGCTTCGACTCGATACAGAGAATCTCACTTTTATTGTTGAGATGCTGCTTCATCAATATGAAGAGTCTCATGCCAGATTTTCTTTATACTGCACTAGCATCCTGGAAAATCTTGAGATCTAGCTAGGGATGTCATTCCATTGCTAACATATATCGACTATGACGTCCAAGATACTGTTCTGACGACTCCCAGAAAGTCTTGACTGTTCCATTTTACTGTGGGATAATGTCTTTTTCCATTTCTCACCGCATTTTCTTCTTGTATTTTCTTCCTGCCATTTCCTAGGACAAAATTTGGGTCTTCTTGTATTTAATTATCTCCCACCGTGAAAGAGTAAAGACTGTTGTCATTATCACTTACCGGTTTGAGGTAATTAATTAGGGGCAGCTGTCATACCCCAATTTTGTCCGGCCATTTGTGGTTTACCCATGAGATCTTTTTATTTCAAAGGCCCATTTGCATAAGTATGTTCATAATCTAAAATGTGGTTTGAATGTTTTTACATTACTAATCCAAAACCTATTTTTTCTATTAGTAAGTATTAAGAGCCACATTATTATTTCTATGATCACTATTTACTAGTCCATTTACACATCCCAAATATTTATACCAAGTTCTAAGTTCTTCATTGGTTCCCAAATTAAATTTGCATTTTTTAGAAACATGTATGTGTCGTTTTTAAATTAAAAGTTTCATATTTAGATTTTTGTATTTAAAATAGAATTGTGTTGTTTTTTAAAGTCCCATATTTAGATTTTTGTATATAAAATAGAATTGTGTTGTTTTTTTAAATTAAAAGTCCCATATTTAGATTTTTGTGTTTAGATTAGAATATGTGTTGTTTTTTAAATTAAAATTTCCATAGTTAGATTTTTGTATTTAAAATAGAATTGTGTTGTTTTTTTAAATTAAAAGTTCCATATTTAGATTTTTGTATTTAAAATAGAATTGTGTTATTTTTTAAATTAAAAGGTCCCATATTTAGATTTTTGTATTTAAAATAGAATTGTGTTGTTTTTAAATTTAATCACTATACTTAGTTTCTTTGTACCTAAGTTAGAAATATGTTGTTTTTAAAATTAAGTCATTATACTTAAGTTAGAAATATGTTGTTTTTAAAATTAAGTCATTATACTTAAGTTAAAAGTGAATTGTTTTAAAAAAAAAAGTTGAAATGGATTAGCATAAATAAATATTGAGTTAAATTTTGAAAGCTTAAAAGGTAATTACATAATTAAAATTTAATTCAATAAGTTTCAAATAATCCAAACACACATCTTGTCTAAAAAAACTAAACTAAGTAATTACAGTGAAAAATTGTTACAGATGGAAACAGGTTCCTAATTCTAATGACCAAGACCAAAATCAATGGACTGATTAATCCCTTTGGACTTAGGCACGAAAACAAGGTTGTCTTGAAGCTTGGAGCAGCCACCTTCCATTCCATCAAGTCTCTTCAAACCTGTAATCTGCAGAAAACAAAAACAGCTTATTTAAAATGCACTTTTCAAAAGCACTTAGAAAATTGAAAAACAACTAAAAAATTACTCAGATTAAAACTTTATCCATAAGTTTAACCTAAACATCCAAAAAGCACCTTTTACATTAGCTTAAAACAAAAACAGATCAAATCCCACATAATATGGGATGAGAAAATCGAAAAAGGGGAAGTTTTTCTAAGACTTAGAATTCTTCATAAAGAAAAAAAAGGTAACAGAGTGTAAGATCATCAAGAATAATATAGCATTTTTTTTCTAAAAAAACCTTAAACCAGAAACGCATAGCAAGAACAACATAAACATAAAAGAGATTATTTCAAAGAAACAAGAACAACAACGATACATCAAGATATACCCAATAGAGATTTTTTTTCCAAAAAAAACCTAAAGAGCAAGAACAGCAAAAACGCACACCAGGAGTTTATTTCGGAGAAGCAAGAGAAGTCGAGAATCACATACCTGTTCGTTAGCCCCAAAGCATCTCGAGTGGTAAAAAACCTAACCCTCTACTGCTTGCTCTACTTGAATTTTGATAATTGTATGTGTGGCCTATCTTTCCTTCTGCATGCGTTGTGTTCGAGTTTTTTTAGATTTTTTTGATAGAATTCCATGGTAGTTTATAGTTATGCTGATACATGTAGATCCATCTTTTGGTCGTGGTTGAACTGAAACCTGGGATTTCATTGAGCTATGTTGTAAAGAAAATAATGAACCTTGCAAACAGAGAGAGAGACTTAAACGGGAATGGGAAAGTGTGAGCCTTTAACCTGTTGCTTGGTTTTTGTCGGTTTTTTAATGTGAGTTAAGAGATCATTGATGAGGAATCTCTCCTCACTCACTGCCCGAGGACTGCAGCCGCATGCGTCTCCTCTGCTTTAATTAACATCCCCTCGGTTTCCTTCCCTTTGCATGTGATCGTTGGAATTGGAAGAGATTGTTTCTCTTTCTTCGTGTTTTCCCCTACAGAAGTCGGCAGAATTTGTTTGAAATCCAACCCTGTTTTCAAGTTGGACCGGAGCGGGTTTTCCCCACGGGTCTCTAGGGTTTCCGACCCACTGGTCCACTATATTTGGTTTTCGCCCTAATGGGCCTTAGGGGGACATTTAGAGCCCATTCTTTTTCTTTTATTACTAATCCATCTAAAACATAAAACCTAACTTAGTTTTCTTTTTTTAAAATAAAAAAAGGGCAAAAGGACATAATTTTATTTATTAATTAAAACTTTGTTATTATAATCATCTAACATCAATTATATAATTTACTAGTATTTCATTAATTAATCAAGTTTACTATCATTATCACCATTTATTAGTTAAATATAAGTAATTATTTTTTTATGAGAATTGTGTGCCACCACTTTGGTTTTTTTATTTTATTCTTTTTTGTAAAAAATTTATAATTATACTATTGTTAATATTATTTATTTTATTTTCGAAATTAATTATACTATTGTTAATATTATTATTATTTTTTATATATATATAGTAAATATGTAATTATTACTATTATTATTATTATTATTTCTTTTTTAAAGTAAATACACAATTATATGGTTGTTATCATTATTAATATTTAATTATCTGATTATATTCATTTTATTATTACTACTTATTATTTAATTAAAATAAAATAATTCGTTAAACGTTTAGTTAATTAATTGATTATAGAATCACAAATGACCTTCATAATTTAGATGTTTATTTATCTTAAGGAGTGTACGTGCATGATTATTCTTTATCTATTCGTTTATATTGAACCTTGAGTATACACGAAGTAATATGTTATAATTGTGACAAAATCACGTCGCTTTCATCGATTTTAAAATAATCCGAGCCGACTTCAAAATAAATCATATACTTCTCGATTCAAAGTCGAGCCCGTTTTCAAAATACCTTTGTAAGTCGATCGCTTGTAAAAGCATCGCCATAAACCTCACAAGGCTTACTCTTGGGCCTTCTTACAATGAGACCTATTCGGTTTTAATTAATCGATTAAATGGATTATTCACCAAATAAATTCAATTCATTCACAAGAATGAAATTTTAAAACCTCAATCCGACATCGAAAGTTAAATTAAAATACTTAATCACATCTAAACAACACTTCATTTGAAAATAAAAAGGGGGATGGTTTTGAGTTTTCAACTCCTCTCCTCGATTATTTGAATACGAGTTTTCTTACTCGGTTAGTCAAATGGTCGTCATTTCTAATCCATTTAAAAATAAGCAAGTCAAACCCTTTTATAACAAGAAACCAAAAGGAAGATAACTTTCAGTCTTCAATTTTTTCCCCACGACTATTCGAATACAAGTTCTCTTACTTAGTTAGTCAAATTATTGTCGTTCCTCTATAATCTTCCAAACCCGATTAAATCAAATTATTTTCATAATAAGCTAAATGAAAAGGGAGATGACTTTGAGTCTTCAACTTCTCTCCTCAATTGTTTGAATACGAGTTCTCTTACTCGGTCAGTCGAACAATTGTCATTTGTTACAAACATACAACTCAATCAAATCATTTTCATAACGAACTATACAAAAAGGGAGATGGTCTTGAGTCTTCAATTCCTCTTCTCAAATGCTTGGATATGAGTTGATGCTTGGATATGAGTTGTCTTACTCAGACATTCAAGTATGCTAAAATACATCAACCATACGCAAACTTATTTTCGTAATCACTCAGATGAAAAAGAAAGCGGTCTAGAGTCTTCTATTCCTTTTACCGATTATTAGGATACGAGTTCTCTTACTCGATTATCCGAGTATTTGTCATCCATTCAAAACACCCTAAATATTATCAAATCCTTTCTATTATTAAGGATGAAAAAGAAAATGGTCTAGAGTCTTCTATTCCCTTCCCGATTGTTAGGATACGAGTTGTCTTACTCAACTATCCGAGTAATCGTCATCCATCCAAAAACATCTCAACCAATCAAAACATCCAACATATTAATCCAATTTGTTCATTCCGTATGACCGAAACTCTTTTCAAAAAGAACACCATTTAATCCTTTCTAATGCGCATAACAAACCAATGCTTAAGCCTCCGCCGAGAGTAGACAAGCCAACGTTTAGCCTTTAGGATGCGATCTAAACAATCTTTCATTAAAAAAACACCAACTAACTGTAGTTCCCCGAACTACGAATGCTCTGATTTCCTTATTTCAGGATACGTAGGCAGGAGATTGTTGTATCTTCGCAAGCACACTAATAAAAAACCTCCCCTTTCCCTTTTTGAGGTTCTCATTCATTTCTATTTTTAATACTTTATAACCCAAAGATAACAAACAAACATAAATTAACACTCGAAACACAAATTAGAACTAAAAGGTTCCCGTTGAGTACAACGGACGTAAGGGGTGCTAATACCTTCCCCTTTCGTAATCCACTCCCGAAACCGAATATGGTTTTGACGACCATTATTCCATTCCCAAAGGTTTTATCGATATTTTCCTATTCCTTCATTGGGATAAATAATGTTCGGTGGCGACTCTGTTCGAACGTGATTTTTTCCGCGACCTTCGCGAGGAATCGTATTTTTCGAGATGCGACAAAGAGCACAGTGGATATCAAGATTTGGTAGAGGGATTAAGGATCATTTGTATTCAATGTAACTCTTTTCCATGTAATATACCATTTTCGATTTTGTAAAATCTATGGAGTCTTGTCATTTACAGACTACCATTCCATTAAATAAAGTTGAGCTTTTATCCAATTGTTTCTACTCTTGTTTACTTCAGCCAATAGTTTTAAATTTTATTATGATCATTTTGAAATTAACTTTTTAATCAAAATCAAGTTTTCTTTAATATATAAAAGCAAGATTTTTTCCAAAGCAAGTAAAAGGAACATCAATAGCATTTCAATGGATAGCAAGTCCTTAAGTGCGAAACATATGTGGTTCCCCACGCAGTTAACTCTTCGGGTATCCCTAGACATTTGTGTTAATTCATTTCCTCAGTGGAGTGTTTGATCCCGAATGGAATTTCTTTATCCCCAACTGAGTTGGTTGATTCAAATACCCTGCGGCGTATCCTTGTCCCCAACAGAGTTTTGGCCTTCCCCAGCGGAGTTCGTATTTCCTCAGCAGGTGGATCGTCATCAAAGATGTTTGATCTTTCCCCAGTAGATCGCTTTGGTGACCCCACCAATCGCCATTTATCTTTGCTCCCAGTCAGAGTTTCCTCCTGGTTCTTGAGCAGCTTTTGTTGATCAATTTCTTTGTAGGGTTGTCTCCCATTTTTACGGTGTTGACCTAAAATTCCCCACAGGTTGGATGTTCTATTCCTCAGCAGATTTCCTCCGTCCTCAGCTAGGGTTGAGCCCTTCGAGATGTTGATCTCTCTGATCTCCGGCAGTTGTCTCCATTTTGTGGATTGACCGAGGATTTTACCGGTGGTTCAATTTCTTTGCGGCACCTCTGTATCCTTTGTGATCGTTTTGTCAGCATAATCATATACATATACATTCATATAAATTCATAATTTGCATATCCTGCATCTTCATTTTTGAGTTGTTTGAGATTCTCATTCTCTGTTATGGCGGTATTTTAGCCTTTCTCTATTTCCCCACTGAGTTTGTTTCCTCGTGGATGGTTGTTATTTCAGTTTCCTCTCCAACAAATTTTCTGGATGGAATTTTTCCCCTTGAGTTATGTCCTCATTGGGTTGAGTCTTGATTGACCGTTTTCTTTCTAGCTCTTACCTAGATAGATATTTTTGTCCCCTAAGAGTCTATTACCCAATAACTGGTAATATTCTTCGTAGTTTGCAGTTTGTTACTTCTTGCCCAATACCCGGCAAAAGTACCCTTTTTCTCCTCAGTGGAGTCCCCTGGAAGTATATCCTTGATATGTTCATCCTAACCGATGACAGATATCTTTCCTTCCCCCGCAGGAGTCTATCCTTGATATTTTCACTTTATCTAGTGTCAGATATTCTCATTTTTGGTATTTTGCCTAGTAAAATGGTAGTTATAATCCCTATTTTTGGTTCCTCAGAGAGTTAATCCTTGATATGTTCATATTAACCGGTGACAGATTTTCTCTTTGATTGGTCTTCTACCCAGTAACCGATAGTTATAAATCCTACTTTGTCCCTTCGCTGAGTTAATCCTTGATATGTTCATCCTAACCGGTGAGGGATTTTCTCTCCGACGGTTTTCTATCCAGTTTTCGATAGATGTAATTCCTCCCTTTTGTTCAGTTGGTATATCCTTGATATGTTCATCCTAACCGATGACGGGTATCCTCCTTGACATTTCCAGGAAAGTCTATCCTTGATATGTTCATCTTAGCCAATGAAAGATTTTCTTCCGTGTCGAGTTTATCCTTGATATGTTCATCATAACCGATGACGGATACTCTCACCCTTTGTCTTCTGCCCAATAATTGGTAGTTGTAAATCCTTTTTTCTGCAGTTTTCCCAAGCAAGGTTATTCTTACCCAGCAACCGGTAATGAGTACTCCCTCCTGGCATTTCCTCAGCGAGTCATCCTTGATATGTTCATCTTAACCGATGACGGATGTCCTCTCTATTAGATCTTTTCATATTTCCTTACCTAATGACAGGTAGTAGATAATAGATTTTTGCTCCTCCTGTGTTGAAATTTTATTTCTCCCCAGTTGAGTTGAGTGCTCATTTCCTTAGTGAAATCGCTTGTCCTGCATGACTCGAGTACCTCAGTTTTATCCTGACTTATTCGTATCCCCTGCACATGTTTGTTTTCCCGACCGAGTCTTTCCATTCTTTATATGGATTTCCTCGACTCCCGCAGTAATTTTTAGTCGTAGCCTGGCCTACGCATAAGTCCCTTTTATCCCCTCAGAGTCTCTGTCTCCCGAGTGAGTTTTCCTTATGGAACGCATTGTGCTCCTGCGGATTTTCGGTCTCTCTAATTTCTTTTTACTTTGTGGCAATATTTCCCCACAGAGCATTAACTTTTGCGTTCATATCATATGCATCATGAGGTCTCATAGGGACCAAAATTTGTTTCTATATGTTGTTACTTAAGGGGCAGTTGTAAGACCCCAATTTTGACCCTAAGACCCCTCATGTAATTGCATCATAAGCATAAGCATTGGGATCATACCTTGGAATCCTCCGTACCCCTCCTTCATTGGGTTTGTTTTGGGAGAGATCACCAAGCATTTTTTGATTACATCATACTTGTATTTTATCATTTTTACTAACCAAAATAGGAAAAATATGTCTTTGCATTTGCCTAACTCTTTTGTAGGTAGGGCATGATCTCATTGATTCATCAAGATCACATCTAGGGTTTGAGACCCTCATGAACAAAGAGCAACCAAGAATTGATTCAATAATGGTTATGATCATCATATATGAGTTCCAATGGTTTCTACATGTTATATTGATCAAGTTTTCTTCAAGAGTTTGAGGGTGATTTGCCTTGGAAATCCTAGATTGACTAGGTATCTTGAGTAACTTCTCCAACAAGGTATCTCACCAATTGATCAAATTTATCAAGGGACAATGAAAAATTCATCATCTTATGCATATATTATCTACCATGAGCCTAGAAAGTCAAGACAATTGAAGATTAGCAAGTTGGTTGATGGTGGTTGGCCAGATGAATTCATCTGATCAAAACTGGGTCTCCCTAGACCCTATCTCCTACAATTTTCACCATATGAATTTGATTCCAAGATAAACGTTACTCTAAATGACATTCCAAATAACTTTCATGTTGATACCTAGAGCTATTTTTTCTTGGAAAATCATTTTCTATGTTGAAACTTTATAGGCCATTTTGTTTAAACCCTAATTTGAAAGTCAACTTCCCAAGGCCATAACTTTCTCAATTTTTATGAGATGAAAGATTTCCAAGTTTCACAATCAAGTTCAATGTGTCTACTTCAACTTTGATGTTTGGAGTGGGAGCTAATTCAACTTTTTTGAGCATGTGATATGAGGTTACATTATAGGTCACTTTTGAACTATACCATTGATCAAGTGATTTTTCCAAACTTCAAAAATACATCACTCTATCGTTTCAAATCCAAATGACATGAAATTTGTGACCATTTTGAAGGTCTTTGAGAGAGATACATCTTTTATGAAGACGCGTTTCTCATTTGAAGTTCATATAAAAAGTTAAGCAAGGTGGAATATTGAGACATATGGCTTGACACTTAGAAATATTTTCATATGTCAAAAATTTCCAAACTTCCACCTCAAATTTCTCCAAGTTCCAAGCTCCAAATGAAAAAGTGTTGAACAGGAAAGTTGTTCCTCTTGATCTCACCTTTCCAAAGATCTAAAATTCATTCATTTTGGACAAGAAATGCATAGGCTGCACATGGCTAAAACAGGGTGACATCACTTGGAAAGGATCAAGCTTCAAACATCAATGTGCAATGTCCTTGCAATCCAAGCTTAGGTCAAAGCATCTGATATTCAATTATGGACCTCAAACAATCATTTCATGGGCCTATGCGCACCCATGCACCATTGCATCACCATTTGTCAAAAAGGGAAAGTGAATGTGAGTGTGCAATTATCAACCATTTCAGCTATGAATAGAGCTTCAATTGCTCAGAATTGGAGACACGTTGGCGCTAGCGTTGATCCCCCATTTCAAACCCTCACTTCTCAAAGGATAAGCCTGACAAATTCTCTTGAATTTGAGCTTGAATCTCACTATTTTGGAATTCAATTCTCCAGGAATCCATAGCTTTTTAACCATTCAATCCTTCTCCTACAAGCAAGTAGAGTGAGACCAAGCACAAGCAAGATCAAGATCCATCGAATCCAGACCTACATTGAAGGTATTTTCCAGAAATTTTGAACTCTTCGATTCTCCTAAATTCTTGCTCAATTCTATTGATTCTTTGGTTGTCTCAAGTCCGACCAATATAGGCAAGAAGTTTGAGTTGCTTTGAGGTTAAATCGAAGCAACTCAGTTCATGCACCTCAAATTTCAATTCCATGTACCTCTCAATATACTTGGAATTGGAGTGAATGGAGGTCAGATTCGAGCTCAGTGCCATTTTTTCTTTAAGATCATGTCCTTATTTTTTATTTTGGTGATGGTTCATGGTGGACCAGTCCAGTGAGGTCCACCAGAGAAGATGACCGGAGCTTTGGCTCCGACAATGAGTTGGCAAGGCTCTGAACCACATGATTCATCCATTACGTTTTAATCCTGAGCGTTGGTCTTGATTACCAATGTTGCAGCGCTGTTGACTCTAGTCCATATGGAACGCGCGATTAGGACCATTTGATTTGCCACCTCAATTAATGAGGGAGATCTGATGGTCCACGTAATTTTGATTTTCTAAATTTTTATTTTTATTGCATTATTTTCAATAATTCATATTAAATTCAATATTGATCCAAAAAATATGGGACTTTCACCAAAAAATTTCAAATGCTTTTCTCTTTCATATTTTGAACTAAAGTTATTTTTTGGATTATTATTAATATTTTTCATGAATTAATTGATTTTGCATTTGTTTTTAATTGTTTAAAAATGTTTTTAAATGGCCAAAAATTATGAAATTTTTTCTCCAAGGTCCTTTGACCTTGTTTGACCTATGATAAATCTCATGGCCATTTCTTTGGTGTTTTGATGAGATTTTAGGAATTGGACAAACCATATTTGATTTAAATGCATTATTTTATTATTTTCAATTGAATAAATGCCAATTTATTTTTGTTGACCATTTGTATTGACTTGTTTGAGTTTGCTTATTGTTGTTAGGCCTTGGTCAAGGTTGATTTGACTTTGTCAAATTAATATCATTGGATTTAGGGGATTGATGGAATGTACATTCCATCTCCCAAAATGAATGAATGATATTAATTTGGTAAAAGTCCTCCTTTGACCAATTTGTGATTTCATTCTTTCCCCTCCCACTTCATCTCATTCCTCTTCTTCATTCATTCATTCCATTTGGCCCATGACATCTCAAAAGTCCTAATGCTAGTTGATTGAAAAATTAAAATGAGTATGGATAAGATTAGGCCACACCTTTTACATATTTTTGTGTGTGCTACGTTTCATGAGCATAGTTCATTATACTATGTCTCTAACATGCATCAACACCAAAATTCTATTGCCCGACCTCAAATAGTTGTGACTTCTACATAAGTCCAATTACGATTGCTTAACATAGCGCTAAATTTGTGACATAAAAGGCATAAGCATTCTAGTTAGTGAGATTGCAAGTCTCCTCTCCTTTCTTTCCTTCCTTTGGAAGATGTTTTGGTTCAAGGATCCATGTTTGTGATAAGTGGGTTGAGTGTTCTCCAAAGAATGTCTTGAAATGAAAAGCAAAAGAAAAATAATACTAACTTCTAACCTACTAACTACTAACCTTTAATTTCAAGCTTTTACTTTGATGTAATTAACTTTTAGCACTCTTTTTAATTTGCCATTGTTCATATCATTCTAATTGTTTATGTTAATGCAATTTTCACTTTGTCCAATTGGACCATATTGTGTGATATATTTTGTTTGTGTACTTTGCTTGTTTTTGTGGTCTTTGACCATTAATGTACATAATAATAACGAAAACCCTAAAAAACTTTTGAGTGGACCGTTGGCTTGATCTTGGACAAGTGGACTTAGAATCTAGGCAACCTCCTTTGCTAATGGACTTGGCCAATGCCAACTTGTTGAAGAACCAAGTGTTTGCAATTTGAAATTCATATGATACATCATTCAAGATCTCTCTAAGTTCATCTGCAACATGATCATTGTGAAGTTGTTGTTTTGAACCTGTGATTTGTGAAATTCATCTGTTACATGAGCTATTTTGAAGAAGATCATGGAATGGATAAGCTTGGATGTGGTCGTCTTTATTTGAAGCCTTTCTCTTCAAGATAATATAATTGTGCATTTGTATGTTGTTTGATTCTCAAAGTCCAAGGGAATTCTGGCTTTTTATTGGCATACTTATCTATTGGATTGCTACCCATTTGGTCAGATATTTCCAACTCTAAAATTTTAATTTTTGTACATAGGGTAGTCTCTTCATCTTCTCCCCATTTCTTTAATTTCAAAATCTCTCCCTCCACTTTTAAAAATCTTCTTTGTGTGAAATACTTTTGTTCTAAAACTTTGACCACTTTTTGCAAAAAAGATAGAAACTTTGGCCTTATGCCATTGCATTTTCAAACTTCTTTTCTTAAAATCAAACTTGTGAATAAACTTAACTATACTTGACTTAAACTTTCAAAAAAGCCAAAAAGAACTAACTCATTCCAATCATTTTAGGCCTTTGTGCCTTTCAAATTTAATTTTGTTAAAATCAATGCATCTATTTTGAAATTTGTATCACGAACTACGAGGTTTTGATCCCTCATTTTTATGTTGGTATGTAGGCACAAGACCGAAGGTCTTGCCAAACACAAAAATATAATTAATGAATTCTTTTCTCATCCCCCCATTCTATTTGTTTGTAAACATCATTTTGTACAAAATACATATGCACACAAAAAGGGCTCCCTAGGAGTACCTAGATACTTTGGGTGCTAACACCTCCCCTCTGTGTAACCAACCCCCTTACCTGTGATCTCTGACTTTTTATTAGTTTTGATTTGAAAACTTCTTACTTTTGGGTTTTGTTCGTACTTTTTCCCTTTTTTCCCTTCGAAACAATAAAAGCGCGGTGGCGACTCTTGTTAATTGATCAATAGCTTGATGATCATGAATATCCCGCTACAATGATGTTCGAGCTGCATTCGATGCAATTGCTGCTAGCTGCTGATTATCTTGTTGGGGGATTTCTTCGTTGGGCCAAGTCCACGAGACTTTGTGGTTTTGTGGTGTCTAGGTATAACAAGCATATTGGACTGTGGTTACCCTTAGATACTTTGAAAGAAAAATAACTTTGATGTTTCCTTTTGAAAAGTTTTTTTCTAGTAAAAGTTGTTTACCCAAAATTTTCAAATGCAATGTTAATTAAGGAAAGTCAACACTTCACAAACAAAGCAGGAAAAGTAAAATTATTGAGCACATATGATAGAATCAGTTTTATTGATAAAAATGATCCCAAAAATGGATAATTTGTACAAGGAAGCCATTACTAAAAGAGATGATTGCAAAAAGAAATTGAAAAACTATAATGACAATGGAAATAGCTCGGATTTCCACCAAGTTTCGATTATGCTATAGTCCTTATGTCCTCGAAGTTCTTCGAATCTTGCTTTGGAAGGAAGTGATGGGATTGACTCGCTGGGAAGTGCGAAAGATTCTTTGCATAATGAAGCCTCTCGCTTTTATGAATCCCTAATTTTTTCCTAGACCGCCCTTTCAGGTTTTCAGTCTACCGGGATACCCATTTTTGCATAAGCCACCCTTTCGGGTTTTCAACTTATCAGGTTCTTCTTTTATTTCAAGCATAGTATTTTTTTGACTGCATCCACATTCATAGGGGACGTAAGATCTTCACCATCCATAGTTGCGAGTATTAAGGATCCTCTAGAGAAGACCTTTCTCAAAACATATGGGCCTTCATAATTTGGCGTCCATTTGCCCCTAGGGTCAGTGTGAATCGGTAGAATATTCTTCAAGACTAAGTCTCCGGCCTTGAGGTTACGAGAAAATACCTTCTTGTCATGTGCCCTCTACATATGCTTTTGGTAAAGATGGCCGCGACACATGGCTGCCAAGCACTTTTCGTCAATGAGGTTTAGTTGATCAAATCTGGCTTGTACCCATTCACTTTTGTCGAGCTTGACATCGGTCAAAATCCTCATGGAGGGAATCTCTACTTCAATAGGCAGGACTACGTCCATGCCACACACAAGAGAGAAGGGGGTTTCCCTAGTGGAGGTACGTATGATTGTACGATAGCCATGCAACATAAATGGGAGTATCTCATGCCAACCTTTGTAGGTTTCTATCATATTTTGCACGATTTTCTTGATGTTTTTGTTGGCTGCCTCAACTGCACCATTCATCTTTGGTCTATACGATGATGAGTTGTGATGTTCGATCTTAAATATCTGGCATAAATATTTCATCATCTTGTTATTAAGGTTAAGTCTGTTATCAGTAATGATCGTATTTGGGACCCCATAATCACAAATGATCTCTTTCCTCAAGAAGCGAGCCACCACTTGTCTTTTGACGTTTGCGTACAAGACTGCTTCCACCCATTTAGTGAAATAGTTTATAACTACCAAGATGAAGCAATATCCATTTGAGGCAGTCGGCTCGATGCGCCCAATCATGTCAATGCCCCACATGGAAAAAGGCCAAGGTGATGTTAAGATGTTGAGTGGTATTGGTGGTACATGGAACTTGTAAACATATATATTTGGCATTTATGGCATGTTTGGATGTGGCGGTAACAGTCAACCTCCATGGTCATCCAATAGTAGCCGACCCTCATGATTTTCTTAACTATCGTGTGTTCACTGGCATATGTCCCAAAGAAACATTCATGGATTTCAATTATAATCTGGTTTGCTTCAATTTTGTCTACACATCTAAGCAAGACCGAATCATAATTTCGTTTCTAAAGTACCCCCCCCCCCCCCCACTCAAGAAAAACTTGGCTGAGAGACTACAAAGTGTCATACTCCAAATTTACCCTACCTCCACATCACCCTCCATAACCTTAATTCATGGGCATACATCCCACACACATCACCTCATAAGCATTTACGTCTAATGACACACAATGTTCCATAAACCAAAGGCATGTGGGTTCATTCATGAAGCCTCAAGATCCACTGATCATGTTGAGGTGTGCCCGAGCTACCTTGACCCTAATCTTTATCCTTAAGCTTTTCCACAAGCTTGGAGGATCATTCAAAACATCTCACTCACTCTCCAAAACCCTAATTAGATGGTGAGTCCCCATTGAAGATACATGAGGATTCATCTGGTCACCCAAGGATCTCTACCCTAGTTCTTGACCCTTCTTGACTTGTAAGTCATGGTTCACCTTGATCCTTGATCATGTCGTTAAGGACCCCTAAAATCCAAGTGTGTTCATACCCTAACCCCTTGGAATTAGCTCAATACATACCTTACATTTCAAGACCCTAATTTGTTAGACCATGGTTCTTGATGAAGCTTGTGGTCCAAGAAACCCTAGTTTCATCTGATTCTCCTTCATTTATGGTGATTGGTTCATTTTCTTAGTAAAATTTCATTCAATAGTTTCTTGTTCATAACCATTCATGTTGCTACCTTATGCATACATGATCTTCCATGAGCCAAGAAAGTCTAAAGAATTGAAAGTTAGCAAGTTGGTTGATGGTGGTTAGCAGATGAATTCATCTGATCAAAACTTGGTCTCCCTAGACCCTATCTCCTAAAATTTTAACCATATGAAAATAATTCCAAGATAAACGTTACTCTAAATGACATTCCAAATAACTTTCATGTTGAGACCTATAGCTAGTTTTGCTTGGAAAATCATTTTCTATGTTGAAACATTATAGGTCATTTTGTTTAAACCCTAATTTGAAATTCAACTTCCCAAGGCCATAACTTGCTCAATTTTTATGAGATGAAAGATTTCCAAGTTGCACAATCAAATTAAAGAAGTATAATTCAACTCTTATGTATGGAGTGAGAGCTAATTCAACGTTTATGAGCATGTGATATGAGGTTACATTATAGGTCATTTTTGACCTATACCATTGAACAAGTGATTTTTCCAAACTTCAAAAATGCATAACTCTATCATTAAAAATTCAAATGACATGAAATTGGTGACCATTTTTAAGGTCTTTGAAATAGATACAACTTTTATGAAGACATTTTTCTCATTAGAAGCTCACATAAAAAGTTAAGTAAGGTGGAATATTGAGATATATGGCTGGACACTTAGAAAAAATTTCAACATGTTGAAATTTCCAAACTTCCACCTCAAAATTCTCCATGTTCCAAGCTCCAAATGAAAAAGTCTTGAACATCAAACTTGTTCCCCTTGATCCAAGCTTTCCAAAGAACCCAAGTTCATGCATTTTGGATGAGGTTTGCTAGGTCTGTGCATGGCTTTAACAGGGCTGCATCATTGGAAAGAATCAATTGTATAAACTTCAGTTCACAATGCCTTGCCATTCAAGCTTCATTCAGACCTCAATTGGAATCATTTTGGACCTTTTTGCATTTAATCATGGGCTTGTACATACCCATGCACTCGTGCCATCAACCTTTCTAATTTTGGATACATTTTTGAAGTGTGCAAATATCATTCATTCATGCTATAAATACATGACCTCTGTGCTCATTTGAATCACACCTTGCGCGCCATCTTTGCCCCCATTGAAACCCTCACATTCTAAAGGAAAACCTGAGAAATTTCAATTTGAAATTTGAGTTTGAATCTCAACTGTTGGAGATTCAAGAACTCCGGGATCCAAAGCTTTGCAACCTCTCTAATCACATCCTGCTAACTTCTCAAGTGTGATCAAATCGTGTTTGGAGCAAGCAACATCAAGAACTCCATAGCATTGATAATAATTTTCAGAAAACTTCATCTTTTCGATTCTCCCTCAATTCTACTCAATTCTCTTGGATATTTGGTTGTCTGAAGTCCTACCAATGTAGGCAAGAAAATTGAGTTGCTTAGAGGTTAAATCGAAGCAACTCAGTTTACACACCTCAAAATTCAACTCCTCATATCTTTCTATATATGTGGAGTTAGTTAAAATTGAGGTCAGATTCGTGCTCTACACCATTTTTTCTTTCAGATCATGTCCTCCCTTTTCATTTTCTTAATGGTGATGAGTGAACCAGTCCGGCCAAGGTCATCGGAGAAGATGACCAGCCTTTAGACTCTGGCGATACGCTGGAAGTGTTCAGAGCCATTGATCTGTTTTAAAATGTTTTAATCTTATGCGTCCATTGTGATTACCAAGCCTATGCCGCGTTGACTGCAGTGCGTCATGGAACATGCGTTCTAGACCACTTGATCTACCACCTCAATTAATAAGGGAGATCAAGTGGCTCACGTTTTTTCACATTTTCTGATTTTTATTTTATTCCTTTTATTTTCATTAATTCATATTAATTTTAATATTGATCCAAAAAATATGAAAGTTTCACCAAAAAATTTCAATTAATTTCCTCTTCCGTATTCTAAATTAAAATTATTTTTTGGATCATTATTAATATTTTTCATGATTTAATTGATTTTGTGGTTATTTTTAATTATTTAAAAATACTTTTAAGTCTTTAAAAATTCTGAAATTTTTTCTCCAAGGTCCTTTGACCTTGTTTGACCTATGATAAATCTCATGGCCATTTCTTTGGTGTTTTGATGAGATTTTAGGAATTTGACAAACCATATTTAATTTAAATGCAGTATTTTAGTTTTTTTAATTGAATAAATGCCAAATAATTTTGTTGACCAATTGTGATGATTTGTTTGAGTTTGACTTGTGTTGTTGGGCCTTGGTCAAGGTTGATTTGACTTTATCAAGTTAATATCATTGGATTTAGGGGATTGATGGAATGTGTATTCCATCTCCCAAAATGAATGAATGATATTAATTTGGTAAACTTCCTCCTTTGATCAATTTGAGTTTTGATCCATTCCCCTCCCTCTTCATCTCATTCCCCTTCTTTATGCATCCATTTCATTTGGCCTATGATATCTCAAAGTCCTAAGGCTAGTTGATTGAAAAATCAATAATAAGTATGGATGAGATTAGGCCACCTCTTTTGCATATTCTTTTTGTGTGTGGTATGTTTCATGAGTATAGTCCATTATACTATGTCTCTAACATGCATTAACACTAAAATTCTATTGCCCGACCTCAAATAGTTGTGACTTCTGCATAAGTCCAATTACGATTGCTTAACATACCGCTAAATTTATGACACAAAAGGCATCACATTCTAGTTAGTGAGATTGTAAGTCTCCCCTCTTTCATGGTATTGTGTGGAAACTTGACCTTTTTTCCTTCCTTTGGAAGCTGTCTTGGCTAAAGGATCCATGCTTGTGATAAGTAGGTTGAGTGTTCTCCAAAGAATGACTTAAAAAATGAAAAGCAAAAGCAAAACAATACTAACTTCTAACTCATTAACAACTAACTTTTAATTTCAAGCCATTTACTTTAATGTCATTTAATTTTAGTCTTTATTCATTTGCCGTTATTAATACCATTTTAACTGTTTATGTTAATGCAATTTTCACTTTGTCCACTTGGACCATATTGTGTGATATATCTTGTTTGTGTATACTTTGCTTGTTTGTGTGGTCTTTGATCATTAATGTACCTAATAACAACAAAAACCCTAAAAAATTGTATGGATTGTGTCCAAGGGAATTATGGCTTTCTATTGACATTATTGTCTATTGGATTGCTACCCATTGGTCAGATCTTTTCAACTCTTACCTTTTAATTTTGTGCATAGGATTAGTCTCTCCATCTTCTCCCTATTTCTTTAATTTCAAAATCTCCCCCTCCCTTTTCAAAATCTTCTTTGATTGAACTTATTTTGTTATAAACTTTGACCACTTTGCGAAAAGATAGAAACTTTGGCCTTATGCCATTGCATTTTTAAACTTCTTTTCTTAAATCAAATTTGTAAATAAACTTAATTATACTTGACTTAACCTTTCAAAAGTCCAAAAATAAGTAACTCATTCAAAACATATTCAGGCCTTTGTGCCTTTCAAACTTAATTTTTGATAAAAGCAATGCATCCACTTTGAAATTTGTATCACGAACTACGAGGTTATGATCCCTCATTTTTATGTTGGTACGTAGGAACAAGTCCGAAGGTCTTGTCAAACACAAAAATATAATTAATTGAATTATTTTCTCATCCCCCCATTCTATTTGTTTGTAAACATCATTTTTGTTACAAATACATATGCACACAAAAAAGGCTCCCTAGGAGTACCTAGGACACTTTGGGTGCTAACACCTTCCCTCTGTGTAACCAACCCCCTTACCTGTAATCTCTGACATTTTATTAGTTTTGATTTGAAAACTTCTTACTTTTGGGTTTTGTTCGTACTTTTTCCCTTTTCCCTTGGAAACAATAAAAGCGCGGTGACGACTCTTGTTATTTGATGTCTAGCTTATCCATAACTTGATGATCATGAATTTATCGCTACAAAAATTTAATGGCGACTCTGCTGGGAAGTAGTCTCCAATGGGTTTAGCCTACTTTTTGTGTGTATATATTTGTATATATGTGATGTTTGTCTATATGTATGTGTGATATAATCTGCTTGTTGTGTTGGGTGATCTCTGAGTGGTGAGATAAGTTCTAACCCGAACTTGAGTGCAATTAAGATAGGAGGATGGTATAGTCATGTTCGACTTGTGTGGAGTAGTCCTTAACAAGTTGGCTTGAGATCCATCCGCTCAGTGGAGACTCTTTTGGATTTGGAAATGTCACACAAGTATTTCTGGTGAGGCATTACTATCTCTAATTTGGGTTTGAGAAGCTGAGGACCGTAGAACATTTACCCCCTCTTGGCCTATTTAGGATGTAGTGAGGAAACTATTCAAGTGTAGACTTGATAACAGTTTTTACGCGATACTACATTGAGACGAGTTTCTCTTGAGAATATTATGGGTCGATGAGTCAGTTATCTTAACCTGTAATATTCGATAGATGGAATTAAGACTCTGGGAACTCTTTAGAACATGATCTACATGTTTTTATCCTTAGTTAACTCCTTTGGAATGGTTCTTACCTAGACTCCATGCTCGTGACTTACAACAAACCCTTGATTCTTGGTTGATCCAATAAAGTCTTGCCAATATCAATGGAACTTGGGTGTTGATAAGGTGTAAACCATAATCCACCAAAATGGATGATTGATCTTTACAATGACTTGATTCATCCCTTGACCTTTGTCAGCCTTGTGTGTGATCCCTTATTTGTGATTGTAGCATTCATGCATTCATGCATTCATGCGCATCATAACATTCATCACACGAAAATTTCAAGGAACTGAGGTATTGTTTGTAAATATTTTCAGGCCATGGATTATGGACGAAGGAACACTAAGAAGTACAGTTTCAGATGTCCCGACTTGAAAGAGTTAAGGAAGCGAGCATCTTTTGTATTAGATCCCTTGGACTTCAAACAACGCCATGGGAAGCTTTTGTCCATCTTATCTACTGATATGGTTGAAGGACTTTTAAGTGTGCTAGTGTAGTTCTATGACCCTCTCTACCGTTGGTTCACTTTCCCTGATTTTCAGATTATGCCTACCTTGGAGGAGTATTCTCATCTTTTGGGGATACCTGTTTCTAGTAGAGTACCTTTTAGTGGATTGGAGGAGATTCCCCGATCTAGTATTATTGCTAAAGTTCTTCACTTGAAGAAGTCTGAGATAGAGACTCATTGGGTGAAGAAAGGAGGATTGTTTGGGATTCCATCTGATTTCCTCATCAAGGAAGCTACTGCTTTTGCTCAAGCCGGTAGTGTGGACGCTTTTGAAGCTATCTTTGTGTTGCTCATTTATGGATTAGCTTTGTTCCCTAATATTGACGGTTTTGTTGATGTTAACTCCATTAGACTTTTCTTGATTGGGAATCCTGTGCCTACTTTGTTGGGTGATATGTATTTCTCTTTGCATCTAAGGAATTATAAGGGTGGTGAAACTATTGTCTGTTGTATTCCTCTTTTGTACAAGTGGTTTATTTCGCACTTGCCTCATACACCTATTTTTGTGGAACAAATAATGTCTAAGGTGGTCTCAGAGACTTATGTCTCTCACTAATGATGATATATTTTGGCATGATCCGTGTTTAAGTAGTTTGGAGATTATTGATAGTTGTGGTGAATTCTCTAATGTGCCTCTCATTGGTACACAAGGAGGAATTAACTACAATCCTGATTTGGCTCGTCGTCAACTTGGGTTCCTATTGAGAGAAAAACCTAATAACACTTCATTATAAGGCCTTTTTTATCAAGAGGGTAAAGATCCTCAACATTTGAAGTAGAAGATTCTGCATGCTTGGCATAATGTGCATAGAAAAGGAAGATCTGAGCTTGGTCCGTGCAATTGTGTAGCTTTCGAGGATTACACTCTTTGGGTGAAGAAGAGAGCTTTGGAGTTGAAGATGCCTTATCCTTGTGAAAGACCTATGTCTATGGTTGTGGTTGAGCCATTAACTCTCCCTAACCAATATGTAGAGGAGTTGGAAGACGCGCTTGTCAAGATGAAACAAGAGAAGGATATGTGTGAAGAGCATTTCCGTGCTTTTATCAAGAAGCATGAAGAGTTGCAGTTGGAGTCTAAGGACAAGGATGCACTTATTGAGCTACTTGAAGACCGAGTGACGAAGAGACAGAGAGAGCCAGAGGTTTCATCTTCTAGCATGCCTCAGCCTCCCATTTCTTGGAAGAGGATTCTTGATCAGCTTGTCCTCGAGAAGACTCAGATGAAGGGTTCTTTTGAGACCGATATTCGACGCATTCGAAGGAAGTATGTGCCTACAGCTAGATCCTCTGACGTTGTTAGGGATCCTTAGGATGACTAGTCTCCTTTTCTCTTGTATTTTTATTTTGGTTTCTAAAATTATACTCAGTATAATCCTTCCAATTATATAAATAAAAAGAGATTTTTGGTCATATAAAATTTATTGCAAATTGTTGATATATATATATATATATATATATATATATATATATATATATATATATATATATATATATATATATATATATATATATATATAATATATATATATATATATATATATATATATATATATTTGCAAATGATATAAGTAAGTTCCTTGAAAACAAAAATAAATAATCAAGCATTGCATTTCATGCATCATTTGCATAAGAAGTTTTCTCTTTCTCCAGATGTCTCATTGGTGTTTCTTATGTGCTTTAGCCAAGATGACTCATCAATACAACACCCGCGCCAATCATCTGAGAACTATGGAGCATCTTGAGCAAGAGAACAGACAGCTGAAGGACGAGATCGCCCGCCTGACTGCCATGATGGAGTTAGTTCTTGCTGCTCAGAGTCAATCTTCTCCAATGCCTGCAAATCCTCCTCCTCAAAGGACGGTTATTTCCGAGGTGGCTACCTCTACCATGTCTACTGCTACCACTCATTTTGCACCCACTATGCCTGTCGAATTTCCGTGGAGAATGCCGTCCAACTTTATGCCTGAAGGCTTTGCGCCTACTTTTGCTTCCATGTCGGCATCTAGCCCGGTCATGTCTGTGCCACCTCCCATTGTATACACTTTACCTCATGTAGAGGACACCATTTATCACTCTGAGCCGTCTGAGGGTCCAGATGTCTACGAGAAAATGGATGAAATGAAGGATCAGTTTCTTAAGCTGGACTTGTTTGGAAAGAGTGCTGTTGAGTTGTGTTTAGTGCCCAACGTCAAGATCTCGGTGAAGTTCAAAGTGCCTGACTTTGAAAAGTATAAAGGGAACACTTGTCCACTCATTCATCTAGTGATGTATGCTCGTAAGATGTCTACTCATACCGACAATGATGAACTATTGATTCATTACTTCCAAGATAGTTTGACCAATGTTGCGCTCCATTTGTATATGGGATTAGACAGTGCAAGCGTTCGTACTCTCAATGACCTGGGAGAGGATTTTGTCAAACAGTATAAGTACAATATGGATATGGCGCCTGATAGAGACCAACTAAGGTCTATGTCTCAGAGAGATAAGGAGACGTTTAAAGAGTATGCGCAGAGATTGAGGGAATTGGCTGCCCAGATCACTCCTCCTTTGGAGGCAAAAGAGATGACAAAGATCTTTCTGAAAACTCTGAGTTCATTTTATTATGAACGAATGATTGCTAGTTCCCCCAGTGACTTTACTGAAATGGTAAACATGGGGATGAGGCTTGAGGAAGGATTCTGAGAGGGACATTTTTCGAAAGATGAAGCATCGTCAAGTAAGAGGTATGGTAGCAATTTTGGGAAGAAAAAGGACAATGAAGCGAATGCAATAAGCAGTGGGAGGCATAGGAGGCCTCAGATCAGAAGGAATCAACCATCCCATCAACATCATCATCAAGTATCTTCAGTTATTCCTGTGTTTTCTAATCAACAATAAACACCAGCTTAACAACCACAACGTCAACAAGAACAACCGCAACAACGAACAAACACCTACAACAACAATAATACCAACAACAATCATCATCAACAAAACTTTGAGAGGAAGAAGGTCTCTTTCGACCCGATTCCTATGTCTTATGAAAAATTATACCCGTCTTTGGTTCTCAAGAGCCTAATCCAACCAAGAAACCCGTCGTAAATTCCAAAACAACTTCCATGGTGGTACAAGCCTGAGCTCCGTTGTGCTTTTCATCAAGGAGCACCCGGATATGATATAGAGAAATGTTATCCATTCAAGTATGAGGTTCAGAAGCTGATGAAGAGTGGAATGGTGTCCTTCGGGGACCGTGCGCCGAATGTGAAAGAAAATCCATTCCCGCCCATGGGAACTCTTCTGTGAATATGGTAGATGGTTGTCCTGGCGAGTTTAAGGTTTTTGATGTGCGCTTTATCCGGAGGTCCTTGGTGTAGATGCATAAGGACATTTGTTTGGTGAGTGATTGTGAACATGACCATGACAATTATGTTATCTGTAGTATTAACCCGAGGGGTTATGAAATTGTGAAAAGGGATATCCAGCGACTGATGGATGAAGGCATGATTCAAATTGTTCAATCCCATCATGTAGATGATGATTTAAATGTCATAGTGCCCATTTTTAAGCAGCTAGAGAGATTGGTAATATAGTACGATAGCAACAACAGTAACAATGTCAACAATAGATCAGTATCGCCGTTGGTTATACGGTTAGCGGGCACAGTCTTGTATTCATCTGATAAAGTTGTGCCGTATCAGTATAATGCTACAATGGTAGAAGGTGGTCAAGAGGTCCCATTTCCTACGACTAGCTCTGTGGTGGAGCAGCTGCTCCAAACCCCCTCAAAAATCTCAGTGTTGTATCTGCTCATGAATTCTGAAGCGCACAGAGAAGCACTGCAGAGAGTTCTAGAACAAACATTTGTAGAACACGATGTTACAATGGATCAATTCGATCATATCGTGGCTAACATCAATTCTTGCAATAATCTTAGATTCTGTGATGAAGAACTCCCTGAGGAGGGAAGAAATCATAATCTAGCTTTGCACATTTCTTTGAATTGCAAAGAGGATGCTTTGTCAAATGTGTTTGTTGACACTGGGTCTCGCTGAATGTGTTGTCGAAGTCAACTCTGTCAAATCTATCATACCAAGGAGCGCCCATGAGGTATAACGGTGTAATCGTTAAAGCTTTTGACGATTCGCGCAAAACGGTTATTGGTGAAGTGGACCTTCTAGTTAAGATAGGTCCGATTGACTTTCAAATTACTTTTCAAGTAATGGATATCCACCCGGCCTATAGTTGCTTGTTAGGAAGGCCATGGATTCATGAGGCAGGAGTTGTTACCTCCACATTGCACCAGAAACTCAAATTTGTGAAGAATGGCAAGCTTGTGATTGTTGGTGGATAGAAGGCGCTGTTAGTTAGCCACCTGTCATCTTTCTCTTATGTTGAAGCTGAGGATGAGGTTGGAACTCCATTCAAAGCCTTGTCTATTGCTGTTGAAAAGAGAGTTAGGGAACCTATGTCCTCATTGAAAGATGCTAAGAAGATTGTGGAAGAAGGCAATGTTGATCAGTGGGGGCGCATGGTAGAGGTCTCCGACAACAAAGGCAGAACCGGTTTGGGGTTCTACAGAGGTTCATCAACCGCAAGGTATGAAGCTATGCAACTTAGCTTCCGTAGCGGAGGGTTCATTCATGGCAATGAACAACACTTAGTTGTTGTGCTAAAGGATGACGAAGAGGAAGACTGCACCAATTTTGTGACGCATGGAAAGGCTTGCATCAATTGGACTGTTGTTGATATTCCTATTATTTTGCATCGATTTATGTAATTGCTTTTATATGTTTTTAAAATCCTTCTCCTATGCCTAAGGGAGAAGTGAACATTGTTGGGCATTTTCAAATTGAATATTAATAAAATTAATTCTACTCATCTACATCTATGATGCTTGTATTTACTTTTTTCTTTATTCTAAAAATGGTAATCACAAAAAACATAAGTAAACAATATAATTGTCCATCTGCATAATATTTGGTCAAAAATCCACTTCTCTAAAATCAAAATATCAAATCATTATGCAGGTTGGTTCCTAACCCCATTGAATACATTGATCCTTCTCCTTCTCCAAATTTTGAATTCCCTGTGTTCGAAGCCGAGGAGGAAAGTGATGTAGAAGTGAGTGATGAGTTATCTCATCTTCTTGAGCAAGATGAAAAGACCATTTGTCCGTTCGAAGAACAAATTGAGTTAGTCAACTTGGGTTCTGAGGATGATGTGAAAGAAGTCAAGATTGGGTCTCGACTGTGCCCAGATGTCAAGAAGGGGTTGATTGATCTTCTTCGAGAGTATTCAGATGTGTTTGCTTGGTCCTATCAAGATATGCCTGGTTTGGATTCTGAGATTGTGGAGCATAGATTGCTGTTAAAGCCAGAATGCCCGCCAGTCAAGCAGAAATTGAGAAGAACACATCCTGATATGGCTATGAAGATCAAGGAGGAAGTACAGAAGCATATTGATGCCGATTTGCTTGTAACTGCTGAGTATCCGCAATGGGTGGCCAATATTGTGCCTGTGCCAAAGAAAGATGGAAAAGTCCGCATGTGTGTCGACTATAGAGAATTGAATAAAGCCAGTCCGAAAGATGATTTCCCTCTGCCACACATTGATATGTTGGTAGACAATACTGCTAAATTCAAAGTCTTTTCATTTATGGATGGATTTTCCGGATATAATCAGATCAAAATGGCACCCAAAGATATGGAGAAGACCACATTCATTACACCTTGGGGAACATACTGTTATAGAGTGATGCCTTTCGGTCTAAAGAATGCTGGTGCAACTTACCAAAGAGAAATGACTACTCTTTTTCATGATATGATGCATAAAGATATTGAGGTTTATGTCGATGACGTGATTGCTAAATATATTGATGAAGAGGAACATGTTGAACATTTGTTGAAGCTATTCCAGAGTTTGAGGAAATATAAACCCCGCTTGAATCCCAATAAGTGTACTTTTGGTGTTCGTTCTGGTAAGTTGTTAGGCTTTATTGTCAGCAAGAAGGGTATTGAAGTTGATCCTGCCAAGGTCAAAGCAATACAAGAGATGCTTACCCCAAAAACTGAGAAGCAAGTCAGAGGTTTTCTCGGCCGCTTGAATTATATTTCCATATTCATTTCCCACATGACTACCACATGTGCGCCTATGTTCAAGCTTCTTCGGAAAGATCAGTCTTGCGATATGACCGAAGACTGCCAGAAAGCTTTTGACAGTATCAAAGAATATCTGCTTGAGCCTTCGATTCTGTGTCCCCCTGTTGAAGGAAGACCGTTGATCATGTATTTGACTGTGCTTGAAGATAGTATGGGTTGTGTTCTTGGTCAGCAAAATAAGACTGGAAAGAAAGAATTTGAAATTTACTACCTCAGTAAGAAGTTCACCGATTGTGAGACTCGGTATTCTATGCTTGAGAAGACTTGTTGTGCATTGGCTTGGACTGCTAAGCGCCTGCGTCCATATATGTTAAATCATACCACATGGTTGATATCCAAAACGGATCCAATCATGTATATATTTGAGAAGCCTGCTCTAACTGGGAGGATTTCCCGTTGGAAGATGTTGTTATCAGAGTATGATATCGATTACCGATCTTAGAAAGCGATCAAAGGTAGTATCTTGGCTGACAATCCGGCTCACCAACCAATTGAAGATTACCAATCAGTGCATTATGATTTTCCCGATGAAGAGATTTTGTACTTGAAAATGAAAGACTGTGATGAACCAATGCTTGAAGAAGGGCCAGAACCTGGTTCCCATTGGGGCATGGTATTTGATGGAGCTGTTAATCAATTTGGAAATGGCATTGGGGCAGTGATTATTACTCCTCAAGGCACGCATCTACCATTTAGAGCTAGATTGACTTTCAAGTGTACAAACAACATGGCAGAATATGAAGCTTGCATTGTGGGGCTTGAAGAGGCCATGAATCTCAGAATCAAGTTTTAGATGTCTTTGGAGATTCCGCTTTGGTTGTGAATCAGATCTAAGGTGAATGAGAGACAAATCAACCCGGTTTAATACCATATAGAGATTATGCGAGGAGGATTTCAACTTTCTTTACAAAGGATGAGTTCCATCATATTCCTCGAGATGAGAACTTGATGGTAGACGCTCTTGCAACGTTGGCATCAATGATTGTGGTAAAGTATTGAAATGAAGTTCCAAATTTGTCTGTGATGCGTCTTGATAGGCCATCTCATGTGTTCGCTGTTGAAGAAATCAAAGACGAGAAGTCGTGGTATTACGATATCAAATGTTTCCTCCAAAGTCAGATTTACCCGCCTGGGGCATCTTTGAAGGATAAGAAGACTTTGAGAAGATTAGCCGGTAACTTCTACTTGAATGCTGATATACTATACAAGAGAAACTTTGACATGGTTTTTCTCAGATGCGTTGATAGACACGAAGCAAACTTTTTGATGACTGAAGTGCATGAAGGTTCCTTTGGTACTCATTCCAATGGACATGCAATGGCGAAGAAGATGTTGCGAGCATGTTACTATTGGCTGACAATGGAATCTGACTGTTGCAAGTTTGTGAAGAAATGCCACAAGTGTCAAATATATGCTGATAAGATTCATATTCCTCCGACATTATTGAATGTTATTTCTTCCCCATGGCCCTTCTCCATGTGGGGAATTGATATGATTGGGATGATTGAACCCAAAGCCTCGAATGAACATCTTTTCATTCTGGTGGCAATTGACTACTTCACCTAATGGGTTGAAGCGACATCGTATGCGAATGTGACCAAGCAAGTTATTGTGAGGTTTATCAAGAATCAGATCATATGCCGATATGGTGTGCCAAGTAAGATCATTACTGATAATGGATCGAACTTGAATAACATAATGGTGGAAGCTCTTTGCAAAGATTTTAAGATTGCACATCATAATTATTCTCCCTTCAGACCCATGATGAATGGGGTTGTTGAAGCTGCGAATAAGAACATTTAGAAGAGTATTCAGAAGATGGTTGTCACGTATAAGGATTTGCATGAGATGCTCCCATTTTCTTCGCATGGGTATCGTACATCCGTCTGCACTTCAACAGGGGCAACCCCTTTCTCTCTTGTATATGGTATGGAAGCAGTGCTCCCCGTAGAGGTTGAGATTCCTTCATTGTGTGTGCTCATGGAAGCCAAGTTGACTGAGGTTGAATGGTGTCAGACTAGGTTTCACTAGTTGAATTTGATTGAAGAGAGGAGATTGACTACCATGTGTCATGGTCAGTTATATCAACAAAGAATGAAGAAAGCTTTTGATAAGAAGGTCAGACCTCGTGCATTCAGAGAAGGTGACCTTGTGCTCAAGAGGATCTTGTCGTTCAAACCAGATTCTAGGGGAAAATGGACTCCTAACTATGAAGGCACATATGTTGTTAAACGAGCCTTTTCAGGTGGTGCTTTGATTCTTACAACTATGGATGGTGAAGAGTTCACTCGTCTTGTGAACGCAGATGCAGTCAAGAAATACTTCGCCTAAAAAAGAAAAGAACAACTCGATAAGTTGAAAACTCGAAAGGGAGGCTTAGGCAAAAATGAGCGTCTCGGTGGAATGAAAACCCGAAAGGACGATCCAGGCAAAAATTAGAGACATAAAAACAGAAAGAATTTCCCGATAAGTTGAGTACCCCACCTTGGGGCAACTTATGCAAAAAAATTAGGGATTATGGCAAGTAACTGCAGTCTACTGATCGCCCAGTATCAGAAAGACTTCGTTGAGCACAAGGGTTGACGTCAATTCATCATCCCAGTAGCGGTCAAGAGCACAATGGATATCAAGAGTTTGTAGAAGGATTAAGGATCATTTGTATTCAATGTAACCCTTTTCCATGTAAATTACCATTTTCAACTTTGTAAAAATCTATGGAGTCTTGTCATTTACAGACTACCATCCCATTAAATAAAGTTGAGCTTTTGTCCAATTGTTTCTACTTTTATTTAGTTCAGCCAATAGTTTAAATTTTATTATGATCATTTTGGAAATTAAAAATTTTTAATCAAAATATTTTTTCTTAAAACATATAAAAACAAGAAATTTTCAAAGCAAATTAAAAGGAAGTATCAACAGCACTTCAAAGAGCAACACATCCTTAAGTGCTAAGCATCAGAGGTTCCCCAACCAGTTAACCCTTCAGGTATCTCTAGTTGTCTGTGTTGATCCAGTTTCCCTGCGAAGTGTTTGTTCCCTAGTGGACTTCCGATTCTTTTCCCCAACTAAGTTGGTTGATTCAGTACCTTGCGGCATGTTATTTCCCCGACAGTGTTTCGGTATTCCCCAACGGAGTTCACGTTTCTTCAGCAAAGTAAGATGTTTTCCCCAGTAGATCGCATTGGTTTCCCCACCAGTCGCCATCCGACTCGCTCCCAGACAGAGTTTCCTCCTGGTTTCTGAGCAGTTATTTTGTGTTTATCTTCTGTATGGTTGTCTCCCATTTAATATGGCATTAACCTAAAAATCCCTGCAGACTCGATAACTTTGCCTCTCCTCAACAGATCTCCTCCCTCGGCTAGATTTGAGCCTTTGGTTTGTTAATTTCTCTATTCTCCAGCCATTTGTCTCCCTACTTTTATGGATTGACTGAGGATTGTACCGATGATTGAAATTCTTTGTGACACCTTCGTATCCTTTGTGATCGTTTTGTCAGCATAATCATCATATACATATATATACATATACATTTATATAATTTCATAATTTCATATTGGCACAATTATATTTATTTGATTTGTCGACTTGAGATTCTCATTCTTTGTATGGTGGTACTTTATCCCCATAACGAGTTCGGTGTCTGTCCTCCCTCAGTTGTAGAATGTCAGCCGTTTAGGAAGAAAGACTTTAACCTTTCTCCTCTTCCCCGCTGAGTTGTTCCTCGTGGATGATTATCACTTCAGTTTCCTCCCCAGTTGTTTATCTGGATGGAACCACTCCCCTTGAGTTATGTCCTCATTGGGTTGAGTCTTAATTGACTGTTTTTTTCTAGCTCCTACCTAGATAGATGGTTTGAGTCTCCTAAGAGCTTATTACCCAGTAACTGGTAATATTATTCTTAGTTTGCAGTTTGTTACTTCTTACCCAATACCCGGCATAAGTACCCCTGTTTTCCCCGCGGTGGAGTCCCCGGTGGATGCATTTTTTCTGATTCCCCAGAAAGTATATCCTTGATATGTTCAACCCTAATCGGTGACAGATATCTTTCTCTCCCTGCCTGAGTCTATCCTTGATATGTTCATCCTAACCGATGACGGATATTCTCGTCCTTGGTATTCTACCCAGTAAAAAGGTAGTTGTAATCCCTATTCTTGTTCCCCAAAGAGTTAATCCTTGATATGTTCATCCTAACTGATGATGGGTTTCCTTCTCTTTGCGGTCTTCTACCCAGTAACCGGTAGTTGTAAATCCTGCTTTTGTCCCCTTCGCAGAGTTAATCCTTGATATGTTCACCTTAACCGGTGACAGATTTTTTCTTTGATGGTATTCTATCCAGTAACTGATATATGTAATTCCTATTTTCTCCCCTCTTAGAGTCTATCCTTGATATGTTCATCCTAACCGGTGACGGATTTTCTCTTTTATGGTCTTCTATCCAGCATTTGATAGATGTAATTCCTACTTTTTATTCAGGTGGTTTATCCTTGATATGTTCATCTTAACCGATGACGGATATCCTCCTTGACATTTCCCAGGCAAGTTTATCCTTGATATGTTCATCCTAACCGATGACAGATTTTCTTTCCTATTGAGTTTATCCTTGATATGTTCATCCTAACCGATGACAGATACTCTCATCCTTGGTCTTCTAACCAGTAACTGGTAGTTGTAAATCCTATTTTCTGTAGTTTTCCCCAGCAAGGCTATTCTTACCCAGTAACCGGTAATGAATACTCCCTCTTGGCATTTCCCAACGAGTATATCCTTGATATGTTCATCCTAACCGATGACGGATGTCCTCTCTGTCAGATTTTTATTATCTCCTCACCCAGTAACAGGTAGTAGATAATAGATTTCTGCTTCTCCTGTGTTGAATTTTGTTTCTACCCCAGTTGAGTTGAGTGTGCATTTCCTTAGTGAGATCGGTTTTCCTGCATAATTCAGGTATTTCAGTTTTATCCTGATATACTCTTGTCCCCTACAGATGTTGTTGTTCCCCGGCTGAGTCTTTTCCATGTTAGTATGAAATTCCTCTAGTTCCCCATCAGTTTTAAGTCGTAGCCTGGCATGCGCATAACTCCTTTTCCCCCCAGAGTCTCTGTCTCCCCAGTGAGTTTTCCTTATGGATTACATTATACTCCTGTGGACTTTCAGTCTCTGATTTCTTTTCCTTTTGTGGCAATATTTCCCCACAAAGAATTTAGTTTTGCATTCATATCATATGCATCATGAGGTCTCTTAGGGACCAAAATTTGTTTCTACATGTTGTTATTTAAGCCCATTCTATTGAGTCAACATGAAGATTTTAACCTTCGCCTCCTTAGTTAGAATGTCCTTAAATAGGGGAAGTTGTAAGACCCTAATTTTGACCCTAAGATCCCTCATGCAATTTCATCATAAGCAATAGCATTGGGATCATACCTTGGCATCCACCTTACCCCTTTCTCATTTGGTTTATTTTGGAAGAGATCACCAAGCACTTTGTAATTGTATCATACTTATATTTTGTCATTTTACTAACCAAAATACCAAAAATATATCTTTGTATTTGCCTAACTCTTTTGTAAGTAAGGCATGATCTCATTAATCTATCAAGTTCATATCTAGGGTTTGAGACCCTCATGACACAGATCACAACCATGAATTGATCCAAGAATGGTTATGAGCATCATATATGAGTTCCATTGATTCCTACATGTTATATTGATCAAATTTTCTTCAAGAGTTTGAAGGTGATTTTCCTTGGAAACCCTAGTTTGACTGGGTATCTTGATAAATTCTCCAATAAGCTATCTCACCAATTGATCAAATTTCTCTAGGGACACTTCAAAATTAATCATCTTATGCATATCTGATTTACCATGAGCCAATAAAGTCCAAAGAATTGAAGGTTAGTGAGTTGGTTGATGGTGGTTGGCCAGATGAATTCATCTAATCAAAACTGGGTCTCCCTAGACCCTATCTCCTACAATTTTCACCATATGAAAATGATTCCAAGAGAAACGTTACTTTAAATGACATTCCAAACAACTTTCATGTTGAGACATAGGGCTAGGTTTGCATGGAAAATCATTTTCTATGTTGAAACATTATAGGTCATTTTGTCTAAACACTAATTTGAAAGTCAATTTCCCAAGGCCATAACTTGCTCAATTTTTATGAGATCAAATATTTCCAAGTTGCACAATCAAATTCAATAAGTCTACTTCAACTTTGATGTTTGGAGTCATAGCTAATTCAACTTTTATGAGCATGTTGTAGTGGGGTATTCGTTACCATTGGAGATATTGACTAAATCCAAGGTAAACCATACAAAGTCGAGTTGCCACCGCACTTCTATTTATCCAAACGAATGGTTAGAAAGCAAACAAAAACCTAATAGTTTTAACAAAAACTAATAAAAGAAACAGAGATTTGGGTAAGGGGGTTGGTTATGCAATGGAAAGGTGTTAGGCACCTAAAACATCCTAGGTACTCCTAGGGAGCCCTTTTCATACTTGTTGCAAAGGTTGTTATTTTTTGTGAAAATTTATTTGTGCAAACATGATTGAAGAGATGAGAAGAGAATATACAAGTTATTTACATTTTGGGTTTGGATGGATAAACCCATTGCCTACGTACCCTCTTATAAAAAGATTAGGATCAAAACCTCGTAGTTCGGGGTAAAAATCTCAAAACAAATTGGTGAATTGATTGGTCCAAAAGCCTTAAGGTCTTTTGTTATCAAAGGGAGAAAACTCAACCAAACCACAAATCCACCATGTGAGGATAGCTTCAACATGCTAGTGAGGGGTTAACCCTATAATAAGCATGGAAGACTCATTGTCCATCACTAAGGATATAGGTGAGTATTACATCTACCACAAGGATAACTCAAACCTAATAGCTAAAGGTTATGAAATTTTTTGATTAAGAAAGTGGACATTGGAACCACAAAAAGACATTTGAATGGGTTATATTTACCAATTAGAAGTATATACAAAAATGGTCAAAGTTGACTTAGAGATTCAATTCAAAATGAGTGTTATGAAAAGAATGTTTGAAAATCAAAAGCATAAGGCTTAGGTTTCTAATGTTGAAAACAAAGGTTAAATGTTTGCACAAAAAGGGTTTTGGCTTGGGTTAGAGTGGAGAGATGAAGAAGAAGGGCTAAGTCCTAAGGAAAACAAAAAGGTGAGGGATATGGAATGAAACGACACAAGGAGTTCCTCTCTTGAGATCATATTGATGATCCAAGTGGCTCCCATCCTTTGGAATAAGCAAGCACAAAGAATAAGCAATCAAACAAGTCTCATAAGAGATCCTCAATGTATCTTGTATCTTCCACTTGGATGAACATGGTAACGATACTACAATTAAGCTCAAATGGAAACTCCTATTTCAAGAGCACACACATCAAAAGTTCCATGGGGTAAAACACTCTCCTAACCAGAGACCAGAGAAACAACAAACTAATAGGGAGATTAAGACTCGAGCCTAATAGTTGTCATGCAATCAACATCCCTAAATTGAGGTCTCTAACAAGAACTTAACTCACAAGTAAACAAACATCACCACTATATCCATACAAGAGGCTCAAACAATGGGTGGTCTTTAGTCAAGAGGGGTCATGTCAACCTCGACAAACAAGCCAAACTGTAATGGGTAATCTGTAGCTCTTAACCACTAACATTGAACGTTAGGGTGAAGCTGATCAAAATGGTAATGAGGATGAGACCTCATGCTCTTAACCCTGGCCAGGGTGAGCTCATGACAAAGAAAGCGTGGGGATCCAGAAAGTGGGATCCTTTTCCACTTGACAGACTCTGGACAAAGATCTGGGGCACATGTTCAGAAGCATCAGCACGTAGTGCGAGCATAAAGAACGACACACTAAATAACGGGGGATTGACTACTAATCCCTTTTATCCTTCAATTTCCTCTTCTCTTGGAGGTCTTAACAAATAACACATGCCTCTTCTTGGAGGTCTTTGGCCACAATTTTAAACAAACACAAACAGAGCCTCTGAAGGAGGACTTGCCAACAAAATGCCTGTCAAAAAGGTGACAGGACTTCAGACTACATGAAGTAAGAAGCTAACTACCTGAGTGGTGTGTCAACCACAATCCAATGCTCAAACAAGAGCTAAAACAAGCAAGCAACTAAGGTACCTGTACAAAGACTAAACAGTTAGTACTTCAGTCATACAACCAGAAAACAAACAGTGAAACCCTCTGATAGTTACACAATTCAATGCATAAGTGCCTTAGCACTCAAATGAGCTCATGAGTTCACCATATCATCTAAAACCCTACAAAACAACAACAAGTCAGAACTTAATTTAGTTTGTATCTCACAAAGTGAGAACAAATCCAACCATCAATGATAAGTGTCCAAACCTGAAACACAAAACCAAGTTAGTTCATGTACAAAACCCTAGTACAAAGACAAGATTCAAAACCCAACCAAATGACCAAAACAGAACCCAATCTTCTACACATTACACATTCAAACACTCCTCAAAATGTCCTCAAAAGGATTAGCATCAAATCCATAATCAAATGCATCAAATGGCCTATGCCATGCAATGACCAAAAATAGGCACAAAATGAACTTCCAACTTAGAAAATTCACATCAAATTAGAAATGCATGCAATGACTTTGAGATTTTTTATATGAGTTTGTGATGCCATGAATGTTCATCATGCAAAAAAACAAGTCCAGAATAATGCAAATGCTATGTGAACAAAAATGCACCAATTCAATGTCAAAAATGTGACACAAATTGTCACATTTATCTCCATGTGTCAAAAATGATGATAACATATGAGAAAAATTCCGAACCAGTGATCAAAAATTCATATTCTGTATGAATGTCATGTATGCAAAAAATTGGATCAGAAGGTTCAAAGATGAGGATTTCACAATGCATTGAATGCAATAGATCAAATTGGCACAACATTCATTCAAAAATATCCACATAAAAATCCAGGCATTAACAATTCATGAAATTAACATTAAAAAAAGTAGACATCAATACAAATCTATGAAAAAAATTCGGACTTATTTGGATCATTTTTGAATTTTTTATGAATTAAACAAAACAAGCAAAATAATTGAAATAACAAAAAGAAATTGAGGGAAACAAAATTATTTGAATAAAGCTGGAAAAAACATCAGCCACAGGATATGGCTCGCATCAAGAATCAACTGTCCACATTTGAATGAATGAGACGCACCGTTTCATTAAACACACTCAGCAGTCAAACATAACGCGTGGCCTGGTCAAGCGCTTTCATCCAATCAATCGTCCAAGCAAGCGCACACATGGAACACACGTAAGCAAACCCTAGCCAACTTATAGACGCCGGAGCTACAGCTCCGGCCGTCTTCTCCGACGACTCACGCGGTTCCGCCGCCACAAAAAATTCCAGAATTCCACAAGGCCTATATCATTCGAACCGTCTTTCCACGAGGATTCCAAATATCAACTCAATTTCTCCTAATTCTCCTTGGATTGTTCAAATCGAAGACAAATATTTTCTAGATCTAAACTTACAGTCAACATAACTTCCTCAATTCTCAGTCAATTTCAATTCTAAACACATGTACTCGCTCTACTCATCGAGATCTACCATTCTATGATCTAAAAACAGCAAAAAGAGAGTGTGAATTTTGAGTCACCTTGAAGTGCAGCTCTCGGAAATCGTGTTCTCTCAAGCTCTACAGCTCCATATCTTCTCCTATTATCTTCCTATGAAGCTTTAAGCAAAAATGAACGGTTGAATCCTCTTGAATCCACTTCAATTTCCAAAATCCATCAACATGATAATGCACATGAACTGCACGATTTCTGGCTGAATTGTTCCAAACAATCAATGATTCTTGATCAATGAAGGACTAGGATCAAGAATATGTAACGATCTTTGAGCTTTGTGTGAAGAAAATGAGAATTCGAAGTGAGAGAATTTTTTGGAGAGTTTCTTCAATTCTGATCTGAAAATGCTGTTATGGCAGTTATGATTAGGGTTTCTGTTTATATACTCCATGCTAATGACAATGCTAATCATATTTTCCATCCACTAATCATGATTAATGAGATATGAAGCCATTTCCAAAAATGCAAAATGAGCTCATGTGCCCATAATACACGTGATCAGCTCCATGTTAAGCTTTCAATCCACTTATGGACATCCAATGGTCATGCTTTGTAGATCAATTTGCTTGCACCTTAAGCCAATAATGAATGTTGAATATTTTCTTCAATTTGCACATGTGTGAAATAATGAACATACACACTTTTTCCATGCATGGCAAAGCTCATTTTGAGATGTCTTGAACATGAGAAGCATTTTGCCAAAAGAATGAACCAATTTGGAGCATTGTATCAAAAGTTATGCCATTTTGAATTTCCATGCACACTTTGTGATCAAATGACCATAACTCCTCAACCATTCATCATATGGACATGAATTAGGACTTTTTGGAAAGGGGAGACAAATATCTACAACTTTCATGTTCACCAAAAATCCATTTGAAACTTCTTTGACATTGAAAAGTCAAGTTGAAAGTGGACCAAAAACTTGCCAAATTTGGAAACTTTGAATTGCAGGTCATTTTCCATTTTTAGTAACTTTTGCCATGACCTTTGAATCTTCAAGATGGATGTCTAGAATGATGAATATACCCCATTTGAACATGATGGAGGTGTCTCAACTCATTTCCCCACCTCATAGCCCTCAGTTGACTGCACAGTTGACTTTTGGTCCTCAAATGACCTTGAAATGCTTAAGCTACAAACAAAAGATGTTAGTGACATATTTTTGTGCTTTTGGTTAGTAAATAAAACAAGAAAAGCAATGATATACAATTCAAGCATGCTTGGTGATCTCAAACCACTCACAAGAGATCCCTACCCACAGGGAAAGGGAGCCAAGATGCTCAATGATCCTTGAGGCTATGCAATGTAATATTATGATGCCATGAGGGATCTTAGGGACAAAATTGGGGTCTTACACATGTGATATGAGGTTACATTATACGTCATTTTTTACCTATACCATTGAACAAGTGATTTTTCCAAACTTCAAAAATGCATAACACTATCATTCCAAATTCAAATAACATGAAATTGGTGACAATTTTAAAGGTCTTTGAAATAGATACAACTTTTATGAAGACACTTTTATCATTTGTAGCTCACATAAAAAGTTAAGTAAGGTGGAATATTGAGATATATGGCTTGACACTTAGAAAAAATTTCAACATGTTGAAATTTTCAAACTTCCACCTTAAGATTCTCCATGTTCCAAGCTCCAAATGAAAATCTTCGTCTCGACGAGGTAGAATGGGCTTAAATAATAACAAAGAGACAAATTTTGGTCCCTAAGAGACCTCATGATGCAAATGTATGTATGCAAAACAAACAAACTCTGTGGGGATATGTGTCCACAAAGAAGAAAAGATCAGAAGGAATTTGATAATCCCTATGAGTTATCCACTCCATGGGGAAGGGACTCTGCCGGGGACTCTTATGGGGATAGAAAAGGAGATAAATTGCGCGAGCAGGTCACGACTTGAAGCTGGGGAAAAGAGTTTCCAAAGGGAATAAATCCGTTGGAAAGACTCGAGCCGACTCAAAGATGCATGTGTTGGGGAATATGCCAACACAGCAAAAGGGGATCCACAACAGATACCTCACTGGGGATGTCTAAAAGGACTCTCTTGGGGAAGCAGCGGGATGAGGTGTTACCGGTTACTGGGTAACAAGCTCAATGAGACATGTGATCTGATCACCGGTATAAGGGTGAGAGAACAACAAGCTCGGGAAGAATGAATATCTAAGACCGGTATAAGGGTGAGAGATATCAATCAACCAAATCATCTGAGGAAGACCTAAAAGGTATATCTCAACTCAGGAAAATCTGACTCCACAGGGGACCAAAGTCATAATAGGGAGCAGAAGGAAGGAATACCAGGGATACCGGTTACTGGGCATATAATAGGTGACCAACCAAAGCATGAATTGGGGAATATTCCCAAAACACTCATCATCCAAAAAGAGAGCAGAACGCAAACTCAATTATGGGATGGACATTCGATTCCAAAACAGGGATACGAATCTTACTCGACTGGGGAAGAACAAAAGGCTTCGACCAAAGAGTGCATGAGATATATTATCTCTTACCGTCGGAACGTAGATAATATACTCGCATGGAAGATTATCCACAACCGGTTACTGGGTTAATAAAGGATAAATCGACTGACAGAGAGAGGCATCGGGATACCAAAACTAGGTATATAATGATGACCAAACAAGGGGAGCAACAAACATCACCAGCAAACGGTAAATGAAAGAGGACCCGCTGGGGATAAAACTGCTTAATCAGAGCAATTATCCAAAAGAAAGAGGGAATATCAATACCGAATATTGGATAATGATAACCGTCAAAGAGGGGATTACATCTACCGGATACTGGGTAGAAAACCACGGAAGAGTAACCGTCATCAACTAGGACAAACAACAATCGTTAACTCTGCAAAGGGGGAATGAATCTTACTCAACTAGGGAAGAACAAAAGGCTTCGATCGAAGAGTGCATGAGATATACTATCTATTACCGTCAGAACATAGATAGTATACTCGCATGGAAGATTATCCACAATCGGTTACTGGGTTAATAAAGGATAGATCAACCGAAAAGAAAAAGGCATCGGGATACCGAAACGAGGTATACAATGATGACCAATTCAGGAGAGAAACAATCGTTACCAACAACAACAGGGTAGACGAAAGATGACTCGCTGGGTATAAATTGCGAGCGCAAGGCAGTTATCCAGGAAAAAGAGGGAATATCAACATCGAATACTGGATGAAGATAACCATGAAGGAGGGGATTACACCTACCGGTTACTAGGTAGGAAACCACAAACTCCGCTGAGGATAAGGTGAATAATTATTGATTACTGAGCAATTATTCATTTAGCACAGGGAAACAGCAGAGACAGTCACAAGAGGCCAATTTAGAATCAAACCAAAAAGGCAAGCTGAATCGAGACTCATCCTAATGAGGATATAACTCAATAGGGGAACCCATCCCAATATATTTGTTGCGAGGAAGCAAAAACAACCGTCGTCCACGAGGATATAACTCAGTGGGGAATATGGCAAGAAAGATAAACACTTTCTACTTAAAGGGGCTGACTCTATATTGAGAGATCAGACACACACATCTGCTTGGGGAAATATATATCACCAAATAGCAGGAGACAACAAACAACGATATATGGAAAAGAATACAACATGAATATCTGAATGTTATAATTATGCATGTATATGCGTGATTTATGTTTGATGAATGTTGCCAAACAGACATATCTAACACATACAGGTCCAGGAAAAGGCTCACAGCCGTCCGGTACTACATCTTAAGAGAAGGAGCCAGGATCCTCGGAGAATATCCAATCTGCCGGGGATCAGAGATACCAGGAAACAACAATATCTCCGCAGGGGATAACATCATCACAGATAAAATCCATCACACCAACAACTCTACTGGGGATCTATTTGAGGAAATGAAGAAATTCTGAGGATCAACCACCAAATACCGAACCTTCCAGAGAGGACACTTCTGCTGAAGAGGAAAGAGCACTACTCTGTTAAAAGGAGGGGAGGTGAATAACCTCAACAAGCACTCCACTCGGTGGAATAACCCACAACAATATTCTGGGAGAAGAGGATACAATCATGCCAGGAACATGAATAAATGTCTTACCCTGTTGGGAATCATGCCACCCTTGGGAGAGTACTGAGGATCCCTTAAGTATCCTTTCATCATTGTGAATGTTCACTTTGTTTAAAAACAATTTGTGAAAAATTCATTTATTTAAAATAATGATATTTTCTCAATTAAAAGCATGCAAAACATTTGTTGAATAGAAACAAATAAGAGTGCAAGTAATTGGATAAAGGCTCAAATTTATTTGATAGAATGGTAGTCTGCAAATGACAAGACTCCATAGATCTTTACAAGTTTGAAATTGGTGATATATATTGGAAAAGGGGTACATTGAACATAATGACCATTTCTCCACCAATTCTGAATTCGATGTATTCGAAGCTTTGGTTGACGACGAATGAACAAGAATCTCTGATGGATGACAGTTGTAGAACACAGTCTTGTCAGGATGCAGTTACTTGCCAAATCCTTAATTTTTGCCTAGATTGCCCCAGAATGAGGTACTCAATCTAGCGGGATGCATATATTCATTTTTTATGTCTGTAACTTTTTCCTGGATCACCCTTTCGGGTTTTCAATCCACCGAGACGCTCATTTTTGCCTAAGCCGCCCTTTCGGGTTTTCAATTTAGCGAGCTACTCTGTTTTTATTTTTAGGCGAAGTATTTCTTGACTGCATCTGAATTCACAGGACGAGTGAAATCCTCCCCATCCATAGTTGTAAGTATCAAAGCACCGCCTGAAAAGGCTCTCTTAACAACATATGGACCTTCATAGTTTGGAGTCCACTTGCCCCTGGAATCGGGCGCGAAAGACAAGACCTTCTTGAGCACAAGGTCACCTTCTCGGAACATACAAGGCTTGACCTTCTTATCAAAAGCCTTCTTCATTCTCTACTGATACAACTGACCATGACACATGGCAGTCAATCTCTTCTCTTCTATCAAATTCAGCTGGTCATAACGACTCTGAACCCATTCAGCATCAGTCAACTTGGCCTCCATCAAAACTCTCATTGATGGGATCTCCACCTCTACTGGGAGTACGGCCTCCATGCCATAAACAAGAGAGAAAGGGGTTGCCCCTGTTGAAGTGCGGACAGATGTACGATATCCATGTAAAGCAAATGGCAGCATCTCATGCCAATCTTTGTACGTAACAACCATCTTTTGAATAATCTTCTTGATATTCTTATTAGCAACTTCAGCAGCCCCATTCATCTTGGGTATATAAGGAGAATAATTATGATGTGCAATCTTGAACTCACTACACAGCTCTTTCATCGTCTTGTTATTCAAGTTAGATCCATTATCAGTAATGATCTTATCTGGCACACCATAACGACATATGAGTTGATTCTTGATAAACTTCACGACCACCTGCCTGGTCACATTTGCATATGACGCTGCTTCAACCCACTTAGTGAATTAATCAATTGCTACGAGAATAAACTTGTGTCCATTGGACGCTTTTGGTTCTATCATGCCAATCATGTCAATTCCCCACATAGAGAAAGGCCATGGTGATGAAATCACATTCAGAAGTGTAGGGGGAATATGAATCTTATCCGCATAAATCTGACACTTATGGCATTTCTTCACATATTTGCAGCAGTCAGACTCCATAGCCAAAAGTAGCCTGCCCTCAACATCTTTCTAGCCATGGCATGTCCATTGGAATGGGTACCAAATGAACCTTCATAGACCTCAGTCATCAACAGGTCTGCTTCGTGTCTATCCACGCATCTGAGCAGAACCATGTCAAAATTTCTCTTATAAAGCACTTCGCCATCGAGGTAGAAACTGCCTGATAATCTCCTCAAAGCTTTCCTATCTTTCACAGATGCTCCAGGCGGGTAAACCTGGTTCTGAAGGAAACACTTGATGTCATAATACCATGGTTTATCATCCTTCACTTCTTCAACTGCAAATACATGAGCTGGTCTATCCAAGCGCATCACAGTGATATTGGGAACTTCATTCCACATCTTAACCACAATCATTGAAGCTAGCGTAGCAAGAGCATCTGCCATCCGATTCTCATCTCAAGGAATATGGTGGAAGTCAACTTCAGTAAAGAACGTTGAAATCCTCCTCGCATAATCCCTATATGGAATGAGGCCAGGCTGATTCGTCTTCCATTCACCCTTGATTTGATTGATAACGAGGGCCGAACACCATAAACATCAAGATGCTTGATTCTTAGATCAATGCATTCTTCCAATCCCATAATACAGGCCTCATACTCGGCCATATTATTCGTGCATTTGAAAGTCAGCCTTGCTGTAAAAGGAATATGTGTGCCCTGAGGAGTAATGATTACTGCCCCAACACCATTTCCATACTGATTTACAGCGCCATCAAATACCATACTCCATCTGGAACCAGGCTCTGGCCCTTCATCGAGTGTAGGCTCATCACAATCTTTCATCTTCAAATACAGAATCTCCTCATATGGGAAGTCATACTGAACTGACTGATAATCCTCAATCAGTTGGTGTGCCAAGTGGTCAGCCAAGATACTACCTTTAATAGCCTTCTGAGCTCGATACTCAATATCATACTCAGATAACAACATCTGCCAACGGGCAATCCTCCAGGTTAAAGCAGGCTTCTCAAATATATACTTGATTGGATCTATTCTGGATATCAACCAAGTTGTATGATTTATCATATACTGGCGTAAACGCTTAGCGGCCCAAGCCAAAGCACAGTATGTCTTCTCAAGCATTGAGTATCGAGACTCACAATCAGTGAACTTCTTACTCAAGTAGTAAATAGCATACTCTTTCTTCCCTGATTCGTCTTGCTGACCAAGGACGCAACCCATAGATTCTTCAAGAACTATTAGATACATGATCAAAGGTCTTCTTTCTACAGGCGGAGACAGGATTGGAGGTTCAGACAGATACTCTTTGATACTATCGAAAGCTTTCTGGCAATCCTCGGTCCAATCATGGGACTGATCTTTCCGGAGGAGCTTGAATATCGGCGCACATGTGGCAGTCATGTGGGATATGAATCTGGAAATATAATTCAAGCGGTCAAGAAAACCTCGGACTTGCTTCTCAGTTTTGGGCGCAGGCGTCTCTTGTATTTCTTTGACCTTTGCAGGATCAACCTCAATACCTCTTTCGTTGACAATAAAGCCCAATAACTTGCCAGAACGGACTCCAAATGTACACTTGTTGGGATTCAAACGAAGCTTGTACTTCCTCAAACGCTGAAAAAGCCTCAACAAGTGCTCTACATGTTCAACTTCCGTTCTCGACTTAGCAATCATATCATCAACATATACCTCAATCTCCTTGTGCATCATATCATGGAACAAGGTAGTCATAGCTCGTTGATACGTGGCTCCGGCGTTCTTCAAACCGAAGGGCATCACTCGATAACAGAATGTTCCCCAAGGTGTGATGAATGTTGTCTTCTCTATATCCTCGGGTGCCATTTTAATCTGGTTATATCCGGAAAATCCATCCATAAATGAGAAGACATTGAATTTAGCTGTCTTGTCTACCAACATATCAATATGTGGTAGAGGGAAATCATCTTTCGGACTAGCTTTATTCAAATCTCTATAGTCCACACACATCCGTACTTTTTCGTCTTTCTTAGGCACGGGCACAATATTGGCCACCCACTGAGGATATGTAGAAGTCACCAGAAACCCCGCATCAATTTGCTTCTGAACTTCCTCTTTGATCTTCACTGCCATATCAGGATGAGTTCTTTTGAGCTTCTGCTTCACAGGCACACACTCAGGTTTCAAGGGTAGGAAATGTTGCATAATATTTGTATCTAGACCCGGCATGTCTTCATACGACCAAGCAAAGATATTGACATATTCTCGTAGCAAATCAATCAACCCCTTCTTAACAGATTCTTCCAGGAGTGCCCCAATCTTCACTTCTCGCATACAATCTTCAGACCCCAAGTTGACTGTTTCCAGATTCTCAAGATGCGGATGAATGATCTTCTCTTCATGCTCAAGTAGACGTGTAATCTCATCAGGAATCTCTTCACCATCATCTTCCTCTGCCTCAAATACAGGGAACTCAAAATTGGGAGATGGCGTCGGATCATTATGTTCAATGGGTTTGATCAACCTGCATAATGATTTTGGATATGAAAAGCTTTTTAGAAATCAAACAAGGCAAATCATTATGCAGATGAAAAGATTGATTTTATTCTATTTTTAGGGTTTTATGTGATCACCAATTTCATGCAAAAACGAAAAGGGAAAATAATTGGAAAAACAAACATTTAACATGAATTTATTGAATGAAAATATCATTGTATTTATGTTGCCAACAATGTCATCACTCCTCCTTTTGGCATGAGAGAAGGGTTTTTAAACAAATTGATCATTACGTGGACTTGTGGACAACTGTAGGAACGTCCACAGCGACCCAATTGTTGCAGACCCCTCTAGGGATGATGAAATTGCCCGAATCCTCTGCATCCTCTTCCAAGACAGCAGCAGTTTCCTCATCCTGACCGGTGTGGATAAAACCTTCACTCTTGAATAATCCTTTCTCGTTGAAGACCCCAGAAGAAAAGCCAATGCCAGCCCGGGACTTATTGTCTTCCAGCTCAATCATTTTTCCTAGACCAGCAGTTGCACCACACTCAATGGCCAACTTCGCATCTTTGTAGGAAGCAAATGAAGGAGTTCTCTTCTCAACAGGCTCAGCTATAGATAAAGCTTGGAAAGGAGTTCCAACTTCATCTTCAGCATCTATGTATGAGAAGGAAGACAAATGGCTAACCAGGAGAGCCTTTTCTCCCCCTACCACTACCAGTTTCTTATTCTTCACAAATTTCAGCTTCTGGTGTAGGGTGGATGTCACGGCGCCAGCCTCGTGAATCCATGGTCTGCCTAGGAGATAGTTGTACGATGGGTGAATGTCCATAACCTGGAAGGTAATTTGGAAATCACTTGGTCCAATCTTGATAGGGAGATCAACTTCCCCAATCACAGTCTTTCGAGACCCATCGAAAGCTTTCACAATTACCCCACTCTGCCTCATGAAGGGCCCTTGATAAGACAGTCTGGAAAGAGTGGATTTTGGCAATACATTCAGGGATGACCCAGTGTCCACCAGCACATTGGACATGGCGTCGTCTTTACAATTCATGGATATGTGTAAAGCCAAGTTGTAGTCTCTTCCTCTTTGAGTTCACGATTCTCTTGCTCTAGATGATCCATCAGTCTTGAAGAGTTGGCTCTAGTGTAGTACCGGTGAGTCAGCTTGTCTTCAAAATAAATGAAGAACACAGAGTTAGACCACAGGACCAGAAACCGGGAACCAAAACCTGCTTATGCATATGATGCATGCAATGCTTGTGCATATGATTTGTTTTTATTTCAAAGGAACTCTAGGGTTTTATTTGCAAATTTTGGAAATATTAACTGTTTATCACATATGGAAATATCTCATCAAATAATATCAAGGAAAAGAAGTACAGCATTGTCAATCATATACAAGAGAAAAGGAAAATAATCATCCTATGGATCCCTAGAAACAATCATCTAAAGCCCGGGACACAGGAAGATAGGATGCACGAAGCCTCTTCACCTCCCTCTCATAGGCTGCCTCCATATCTACCTTTTCCTTGGCGAGTCGATCGTACTTCCTCTTCCAAAACATGGAAGACTGAGGAAGTAGAGAAGTCCATGCATCATCAGGATCATCAATAACCTGATGTTCGAGGAACTCTATCAAAGCATCTTTCTCTTTAATCTGCTGAAGCAACTCTTCCCTTTCACGGATCCAGGCACGTGATAGGTCTTCGTCTCTCAACTCCTCTACTCCTTGGTTAGGGAGGGTTGAAGCCCCACCCACAACCAAAGGTGTAGGTCTCGGATATTCGTAAGGCATGAGATACTCAGACGCTCTCTTCCTCACCCAAGCAGTGTAAGGCTCCAAAGCAATGCAATTCTTATGACCCAACTCCCTCCTTCCTTTCTTATGAACCTTGCGCCAAGCGTGAACCATTCTTCCCTTCAAGCCTTGGGGATCTTTACCCTCCTGAAAGAACACTCCCTCTAACAAAATGTTATTAGGTTTATCCTTTAGGGGGGACCCAAGCTGACGACGTGCTAAAAAAGGGTGTAGTTAATCCCACCACATGTACCAAGAGGAGGCACATTGGAGAATTCACCACAAGAGTCGATAACCTGCACACCATCATATACATGGTTATACCAAGTGATATCATCATTAGTGAGAGACATGAGTTTCGTGGACCACCGTAGACATCCCTTGTTCTCCTTGAAAGTGACCGTCTGAGGTAAGTGAGAAATAAACCACTTATACAACAGAGGCAAACAACACACAATGGCACCACCACCCTTTGCATTCCTCATATGCAAAGAGAAATAGGTATCACCCAACAGAGTCGGAACAGGATTAAGAGCGGAGAAGATCCTAATAGCGTTCACATCCACAATCTTGTCGATGTTGGGGAACAATACCAACCCATAGATGAGAAGTACAAATATGGCTTCAAAGGCGTCCTCACTCATAGCCTTCCCATAAACAGTAGCTTGAGCAATGAGGAACTCAACAGGGAGACCTTGAATTCCACCTTTGGTAGTCATACGAGCACCAACCAGAGATTCATCTATGTGCAACATGTCAGCTATCTCTTGAGAAGTAGGAATACTCTCAAAGCCACTGAACGACAACTGATCTAGAATAGGTATACCCACAAGATAAGCATACTCCTCAAGGGTAGGCAAAAGCTGAAAGTCCGGAAACGTGAAGCAACGGTACAAGGGATCATAAAACTGCACCAATACACTCATCAATCCTTCATCCACCTGAGTAGTCAGAAGAGGAAGAAGCTTCCTAAAACGAGCCTTGAAACCCAAGGGATCTAATACATAGGATGTCAGATTCCTTAACTCTTTCAAATCTGGTTGCCTGAAGCTGTACTTCTTTGTATTCCTTCTTTGTCTTTCCATGTATGATTTTTTTTGCAAATAAACCCCTTAAGTTCCTTGAAAATTTCTTTTATTATTGATGATATGGATGCAAATGGGTGCATGAATGCATGAATGCAACAATCACACTCAAGGATCAAGCAAAGCACACCAAACAAAGGTCATGGGATGGATCATATTATCCTTAATATCAATCATCCATTTTGGTGGATTATGGTTTACACCTTATCAACACCCAAGTTCCATTGATATTAAGGATATATGAACGGATCAACCATGAATCAAGGGTTTGTTGCAAGTCACGAGCATGGGGTCTCGGTTAAGAACCACCCAAAGGGAGTGTACTAGGGTTTAAACCTGCCAAACATGTTCTACCAGAGGTTCCCATAGTCATCATCCAATCTTTCGGATATTATCGGAGAAACGACTACTCGTATTCCAAAAATATCCTCAAGAGAGACTTTTATGAGTGTAGTATCGCGTAACAATCGTATCAAATCTTACATTTGAACGACCTTTGCACTACATCCTAAAAATAGGCCAAGATGGGTTTGGTAAACTAAGGTCCTTGGCTTCTAAGGTCTATATTGGAAAGAGTAATGTCTAACCACAACTTACTTGTGTGACATTATTGATCCCAACATGACCTCCACCAAGTGAATGGACTTGCAAGTCAACTTGCTAAGGAATAACTCCACACAAGTCGACAAGACTACGCCATTCTCCTATCCTAAGTGCCCTTGAGTCCAGGTATAGAACTCATCTCACAAAGATCACCAAGAATACAAAGAATTAATATCAAGCAAATCAATTGTTACATACAATAAAGTAATCCCAAATTGCATAAAAATATGTCACAAAACAATACAATACAACAAGCATGAAAAGTAGGCAAAACCCACTAGGCAAGATGTTTTCCCCAGCAGAGTCGCCACTTTTCTGTAGCGGGGTATTCGTTACCATTGGAGATATTGACTAAATCCAAGGTAAACGATACAAAGTCGAGTCCCCACCGCACTTCTATTTATCCAAAGGAATGGTTAGAAAGCGAACAAAAACCTAATAGTTTTAACAAAAACTAATAAAAGAAACAGAGATCTGGGTAAGGGGGTTGGTTATGCAATGGGAAGGTGTTAGGCACCCAAAACATCCTAGGTACTCCTAGGGAGCCCTTTTCATACTTGTTGCAAAGGTTGTTGTTTTTTGTGAAAATTTATTTGTGCAAACATGATTGAAGAGATGAGAAGAGAATGTACAAGTTATTTACATTTTGTGTTTGGATGGATAAACTCATTGCCTATGTACCCTCTTATAAAAAGATTAGGATCAAAACCTCATAGTTCGGGGTAAAAATCTCAAAACAAATTGGTGAATTGATTGGTCCAAAAGCCTTAAGGTCTTTTGTTATCAAAGGGAGAAAACTCAACCAAACCACAAATCCACCATGTGAGGATAGCTTCAACATGCTAGTGAAGGGTTAACCCTATAATAAGCATGGAAGACTCATTGTCCATCACTAAGGATATATGTGAGTATTACATCTACCACAAGGATAACTCAAACCTAATAGCTAAAGGTTATGAAAAATTTTGATTAAGAAAGTGGACATTGGAACCACAAAAAGACATTTGAATGGGTTATATTTACCAATTAGAAGTATATACAAAAATGGTCAAAGTTGACTTAGAGATTCAATTCAAAATGAGTGTTATGAAAAGAAAGTTTGAAAATCAAAAGCATAAGGCTTAGGTTTCTAATGTTGAAAACAAAGGTTAAATGTTTGCAAAAAAGGGTTTTGGCTTGGGTTAGAGTGGAGAGATGAAGAAGAAGGGCTAAGTCCTAAGGAAAACAAAAAGGTGAGGGATATGGAATGAAACCACACAAGGAGGTCCTCTCTTGAGATCATATTGATGATCCAAGTGGCTCCATCCTTTGGAATAAGCAAGCACAAAGCATAAGCAATCAAACAAGTCTCATAAGAGATCCTCAATGTATCTTGTATCTTCCACTTGGATGAACATGGTAATGATCCTACAATTAAGCTCAAATGGAAACTCCTAGTTCAAGAGCACACACATCAAAAGTTCCATGGGGTAAAACACTCTCCTAACTAGAGACCAGAGAAACAACAAACTAATAGGGAGATTAAGACTCAAGCCTAATAGTTGTCATGCAATCAACATCCCTAAATTGAGGTCTCTAACAAGAACTTAACTCACAAGTAAACAAACGTCACACACTGTATCCATACAAGAGGCTCAAACAATAGGTGGGCTTTAGTCAAGAGGGGTCATGTCAACCTCGACAAACAAGCCAAACTGTAATGGGTAATCTGTAGCTCTTAACCACTAACATTGAACGTTACGGTGAAGCTGATCAAAATGGTAATGAGGATGAGACCTCATGCTCTTAACCATGGCCAGGGTGAGCTCATGACAAAGAAAGCGTGGGGATCCAGAAAGTGGGATCCTTTTCCACTTGACAGACTCCGGACAAAGATCAGGGGCACATGTTCAAAAGCATCAACACGTAGTGCGAGCATAAAGAACGACACACTGAATAACGGGGGATTGACTACTAATCCCTTTTATCCGTCAATTGCCTCTTCTCTTGGAGGTCTTAACAAATAACACATGCCTTTTCTTGGAGGTCTTTGGGAACAATTTTAAATAAACACAAACAGAGCCTCTGAAGGAGGACTTGCCAGCAAAATGCCTGCCAAAAAGGTGATAGGACTTCAGACTACATGAAGTAAGAAGCTAACTACCTGAGTGGTGTGTCACCCATAATCCAATGCTCAAACAAGAGCTAAAGCAAGCAAGCAACTAAGGTACCTGTACAAAGACTAAACAGTTAGTACTTCAGTCATACAACCAGAAAACAAACAGTGAAACCCTCTGATAGTTACACAATTCAATGCATAAGTGCCTTAGCACTCAAATGAGCTCATGAGTTCACCATATCATCTAAAACCCTAAAAAACAACAACAAGTCAGAACTTAATTCATTTTGTATCTCACAAAGTGAGAACAAATCCAACCATCAATGATAAGTGTCCAAACCTGAAACACAAAACCAAGTTAGTTCATGTACAAAACCCTAGTACAAAGACAAGATTCAAAACCCAACCAAATGACCAAAACAGAACCCCATCTTCTACACATTACACATTCAAACACTCCTCAAAATGTCCTCAAAAGGACCAACATCAAATCCATAATCAAATGCATCAAAAGGCCTATGCCATGCAATGACCAAAATTAGGCACAAAATGAACTTCCAACTTAGAAAGTTCATATCAAATCAGAAATGCATGCAATGACTTTGAGATTTTGTATATGAGTTTCCTATGCCATGAATGTTCATCATGCAAAATATGAAGTCCAGAATGATGCAAATGCTATGTGAACAAAAATGCACCAATTCAATGTTAAAAATGTGACACAAATTGTCACATTTATCTCCATGTGTCAAAAATGATGATAACATATGAGAAAAATTCCAAACCAGTGACCAAAAATTCATATTGTGTATGAATGTCATGTATGCAAAAAATTGGATCAGAAGGTTCAAAGATGAGGATTTCACAATGCATTGAATGCAATAGATCAAATTGGCACAACATTCATTCAAAAATATCCATATAAAAATCCAGGCATCAACAATTCATGAAATTAACATAAAAAGAAGTAGACATCAATACAAATCTATGAAAAAAAATTGGGACTTATTTGGATCATTTTTGCATTTTTTATGAATTAAACAAAACAAGCAAAATAATTGAAATAACAAAAAGAAATGGAGGGAAACGAAATTATTTGAATAAAGCTGGAAAAATACTCAGCCACAGGATATGGCGCGCATCAAGAATCAACGGTCCACATTTGAATGAATGAAATGCACCGTTTTATTAAACACACTCAGCATGCCACTCAGTAGTCAAACATAACGCGTGGCCTGGTCAAGCGCTTTCATCCAATCAATCGTCCAAGCAAGCGCACACATGGAACACACGTAAGCAAACCCTAGCCAACTTACAGACGCCGGAGCTACAGCTCCGGTCGTCTTCTCCGACGACTCACGCGGCGGCGCCGCCACAAAAAATTCCAGAATTCCACAAGGCCTATATCGTTCGAACCGTCTTTCCACGAGGATTCTAAATATCAACTCAATTTCTCCTAATTCTCCATGGATTGTTCAAATCGAAGACAAACATTTTCTAGATCTAAACTTACAGTCAACATAACTTCCTCAATTCTCAGTCAATTTCAATTCTAAACACATGTACATGCTCTACTCATCGAGATCTACCATTCTATGATCTAAAAACAGCAAAAAGAGAGAGTGAATTTTGAGTCACCTTGAAGTGCAGCTCTCTGAAATCGTGTTCTCTCAAGCTCTACAGCTCCAGATCTTCTCCTATGATCTTCCTATGAAGATTTAAGCAAAAATGAACGGTTGAATCCTCTTGAATCCACTTCAATTTCCAAAATCCATCAACATGATAACACATATGAACTGCATGATTTCTGGCTGAATTGTTCCAAACAATCAATGATTCTTGATCAATGAAGGACTAGGATCAAGAATATGTAACGATCTTTGAGCTTTGTGTGAAGAAAATGAGAATTCGAAGTGAGAGAATTTTTTGGAGAGTTTCTTCAATTCTGATCTGAAAATGTTGTTATGGCAGTTATGATTAGGGTTTCTGTTTATATACTCCATGCTAATGACAATGCTAATCATATTTTCCATCCACTAATCATGATTAATGAGATATGAAGCCATTTGCAAAAATGCAAAATGAGCTCATGTGCCCATAATACACGTGATCAGCTCCATGTTAAGCTTCCAATCCACTTATGGACATCCAATGGTCATGCTTTGTAGATCAATTTGCTTGCACCTTAAGCCAATAATGAATGTTGAATATTTTCTTCAATTTGCACATGTGTGAAATAATGAACATTCACACTTTTTCCATGTATGGCAAAGCTCATTTTGAGATGTCTTGAACATGAGAAGCATTTTTCCAAAAGAATGAACCAATTTGGAGCATTGTATCAAAAGTTATGCCATTTTGAATTTCCATGCATACTTTGTGATCAAATGACCATAACTCCTCAACCATTCATCATATGGACATGAATTAAGACTTTTTGGAATGGGGAGACAAAGATCTACAATTTTCATGTTCACCAAAAATCCATTTGAAACTTTCATGGTACTTTGAAGCATGTACAGGTTGCCTCTGTATTAACCAACTTGGATTATTTGATATATAGATGAAGCTTTAATACACACTAACTTTGATTTTGATTGATTCATGTTTTTTCTTTTGTTTATACTAACCCACTGAATATTATGCTAACTTGTTCATATTTTATACTAACCCTTGATCATAATAACTTGTCTAAAAGAGGGCGCTTATTTTGGCCTATAACAGCGCTTTTAAGCGCCCTCTAAAGTGGCGCTGGCATAGGTAAAGACAGCGCTTTGTTTTCCTGGAGAAAGCGCTGTCTAAAGGGCCACATTATAGTGCGCTTTAAGAAAAAAGCGCCCTCTGGAGTGGTCCATAAAGGGACACCTTAGAGGGCGCTTTCTGGAAAAAGCGCCCTCTAAAGTTGTCAATGTAAAGTGTTTAGAGGGCGCTTTCTGGAAAAAGCGCCCTCTAAAGTTGTCAATGTAAAGTGTTCAGAGGGCGCTTATTTTTTTAAAATAACTAACACTTTAGAGGGCGCTTTCTGCAGAAAGCGCCCTCTAAAGTTGTCAATGTAAAGTGTTTAGAGGGCGCTTTCTGGACAAAGCGCCCTCTAAAGTTCTCAATGTAAAGTGTTTAGAGGGCGCTTCCTACAGAAAGCGCCCTCTAAAGTGTTAGTTATTTTAAAAAAATTTGTTTGAAAAACAGTGGATATTTAATTGGTAACCTGTTCGCATGCTGCAAAAGTGTAAAATTCATATTGATTTCATCCTTTAATCCAATGTTATACACCATTAATCCATTGATATATACAACATGAATCCATTTATATACAACATTAATCCTCCATATATACAACATTAATATATGATTCTTTGATCAACAATATACAACAACATATTCATGATTTAGTAAAAGTACAACAACAATATACAACATATATACAACAATAGCATACAACAACAACATTCCATACATATATGTACAACAATATACAACCTAGCTATATGATTCTTTGATCAACAATGAATTGACACAATTCATCCTTCATTTCATCCAAATGAGCTCTTGAGTAAGATTTGTATTCCTCAAAGTACTACAATTAAGAGAATAAAACATATTCATGATTTAGTAACAAATTAGATGAGTTATCCGATAATATTAAAATAAACCCTAAGTTATTATTCCATACCATTTTTGGGATGTCTATACGATTCAACGCAATGATATCTCTCATAAATCTCAATACAAAAAATCCGCAATCGACCGAATTATTTTGCTGAGGACACTACACAGAAAAACAAACAATATATATATAGTTAATTTCTTACAAACACTATTATAAGCAAAAAAACAAACACTATTATAAGAAAAAATAAGATACTTAATATATACCTGAACTCTGACCCAGGTAATGTCCTTCCTAATGCGGTAATTCTTTTTCGATCTAAATTTTATTATTGCCCTAACAAAATAAAAACGTATATTGAGATCAATCTGACAGACATAATTAAATATAGAAATACACATGAATATTTAGGGGAATTTCACTTACGTGTCAACCGTCTTCTTCAAACCCGGATATTTACTCCAATCACCCGATAACGAATCGAGATAATACACTATTAGTCTCGAAAGATCCATAGCAACCAACACCCAGTGACCACTGTAAAATAAAACAAAAATTTAGATGAATGAAAATTTTCTACGTAAAAGATATACATAGATTAGAATGAAATTATTAGAAAGAAAATCTAACCCGTTGCCAGAATTAAACGGTAAAAAATACAAACTGCGTGTAGTATTATCGCCGGCCGCCATGAATCTATCGACTAGATCATTCTTTATGGATGTTGGATTTTTCGATATTAACGTTGCGTTGACACGGGAAGCAGCAATAAAATTGAAACGGTTACACAATTCAGTTCCCCACATCAATTTGTCATACATATACCTTAAATAGAAACAATAAATATTAGACTACTCATTGAAATGTGTAAATAAATTGTTCAACTAAGTAAATTATAGATTGATCGGAGTACCATATGTATGTATGAATGATAGCGATGCCCAATTCGTCGTGCTCAAAAAGTTGTTGCATGTCCTCCTTTCCAATTATTTCGAAATGAGCTTTTCCGAAAACACCTTCATCAAAATCTATACTACAAGTGGACCCGTCCATAATATCGGACTCTTCCACCATTTTCTCAAGACGCATCATAATTTGAGATTTTGTCCCGGCCGTCGTTGGAATATCCTTCGTTGGAATATCCTTCGTTGGAATATCCTTCGTTGGAATATCCTTACCATCGCTTTTCAACTTTCGACCGGGAACCTAAAAATTCATATAAAATAAATCATTACTTTGTGTGATGCAAAAGAATCGTTGTGTATATAATTCAATGGGTATATATATTTGTACCTCTTTTTGAGATGCAACCGACTCGATGCGTCTTGAAATCCCTTTACCAGCTTTAGGGGTGGGTCTTGTAGGAGTCTAACATTACCATGTAATAAGGATTGATTAAATATCATAATTGTAGCTGAATTGAAATGTGAATACTAAATATTCATAATCATTTAGAACATATATACCTCGGCATCAGGGAAAATTAGATCTGACGGCCAACCAACAAAGGATCCGACTGCATCTCGCATCAACGTTGTCTCTGAAACAACGTCGGGTAATGGTAGACGGGCGTCCGTATCTAATACGAGGTCAACCGAAACTTTCTTAAATCCCACCGGGAGGGGATTATGGTGAAGTAATTCACCCGAAGTATTGTGCACTTTTCCCTTGCCAACCATGCGATAAGTTGGTGACGATAGATACAGCTGACAAGGTGAAATGCCCTAAACCAATAATAAATGTTATTGTTAACTTGTATATGTGTCAAGTAAAAAAGTGCTATTTTAATTTCATAATAACATATATAATTACCTCGGAAAATTTCGGTTGATGATTGATACTAGCTCGGTCACTAGTATCTTTTGCCTCGGAAGCGCACCTTTCCTCTCTATACCTTGCATTCTCGTTTTGCAGTTGGAGTACTTGTGCCCTTAACTCCGCCAAGGTCTCCATCACCTCTTTGTTGGTAGGATTTTTTGTTTTTGTTTTTTTATAAAATGACGACGGAGTCACACCAAAACCCTTACCCCTCACACGACCGGAATACTCAGGAACATTTAGTACTCGACTAAGTATGCTCCTGCAATCCTGGACCTCGGTTGAAGGTACGGTTTGGGATAAAGTCTCCTGAAATATTATTAGAGGAGATTAAAAATGAATTATATGTCTAACAAAATTTTCGATATAATTAAAGAAATAATGTTACATATACTTACACATTCGTCATAAACATTTTGGACCGCTTCAACGACAGCCCCATCCTTCCCAACCCGAGCAACCTTCCATAATACATGATCCGGAAGAGATGTTGCGTCACTTTTCTCCTCGGCTAGCTACACATTGAATTAGATTATAAGATCATCAATTATAACATATTGTGACAATGTATAAGCTCATAGCATTTGAATATACTCACAATTCTTTGTTGTAACCGTGCATAACCCGTACGCCCTTTTTTGTACGGATACGCGGGTTTTGATGCCCTTTTCCTATTTATGTCGCTTACTTCCTGGATAAAAAAGTTTAAGGCATATTAGAACCAAGTAACTTAACAATTGTATAATACCATAATTAATAGACATTACATGGAATTTTTCGTTTCTTCGTTTGGCGACAAAGTTATCCCATTCATCGGCTGAAATAATCTCGGCATACTTCATTGGCCGTTCTCCTTCAACAAATTTTCCTTCCTCATCCTTGAGAAATTTGTTGCACAAAAAGGATCGAAATCCTCGGAGTCTTTTTCCGGCCAATTGAATACAATATTTTTGCCGGCTTTCATCGATGTGAAAGGATCTCTAAAAAACATACAAATGGAGTGTGTTATTATAAAGTAATATTATAACAATATATGATTAACAAATAGTAAAAAAAAAACATATAACAATATATGGTAAGTACCTGTATCTCCGACCATATTTTTTCCTTGCCAACCTTCAAGTCCGGACTTCTCCAATTATCACATGTAATCGGAATATGTTGGCGAACAAGGAAACCAATGTAACTTGCCAACATTGAACCGTTAGGCTCAATTAGTTGGTCTTCAGCACTCCAATGTACTTCAAATTTTACACCCTTGTCTCTTGCACGAATGATTGACTTCATAACAGTCAATCCTCGTTTGATTTCTTTTTCAACATTATTACGTGATTCATTCGCGGCATGGGTATTGTCTTGGTTAGCCATTTTATCTGTAATATAGAAATGATTCAATAAGACCCAAGTAAGACAATGATTCAATACGTGAACACATTCATATACCTTCCATTTCTCTCATGTTACAACAATCTAAACTCTTTTTTTTTTATCATTATTGAATACAAACTCACACACACCTACTGCATGCAAAAGACCAATGCAAACTTATGGTGTTTGGAACATGAACAAACTTGCATCCATAATCATCAAACTTCCAAGCACAAGCTCAAACACACTTCAAATATATCAGTTTTCAATCAGAAATAAAAAACTCAGTTTGCCCTAAACAACATTAATCAACATAATGCACAAAATGAAAAACTAAGTTTAGAAAATGCCCTAATCAAACACATGAAGAAAGTGAACGGTAACGATGGATAAGAGAAATACCTTAAAGGTGACGGTAACGACGGAGAAGAAAGTGAACAGTGACGGTGGAAGAGGTTAACGCAGTGAACGTGAACGGTGAGGGAGGGAGAACGAACGACGACGATGACGGTGAGGGAGGGAGAACGAACGGAGGACGAGAGTAATCGCAGTAGAGAGTAATCGCTGTTGAGAGAAAACCCAGTTACGTAAACGAAATAGCTTATAGAGAGGGAAAATAAAGAGACATGCAGTATATGTTATAATTTTAATGTTTACTAAAGAGGACCTTAGAGGGCGCTTTTTTAAAAAAAGCGCCCTCTAAAGGGGGCCTAAGAGGGCGCTTCTGAAAGCGCTCTCTAAGGCTTTCCAAAAGCGCCTTCTAAACTGGAAATGTACATGGACTTAGAGAGCGCTTTTTCAAAAGCGCCCTCTAAGGGTAACCTTAGAGGGCGCTTTCACAAAAGCGCCCTCTATTGTTGTCCCTCCATTTTTTTTTTGGCTTCACTTTAGAGGGCGCTTTGTTACAAAAGCGCCCTCTAAAAGGGGCCTAAGAGGGCGCTTCTAAAAACGCTCTCTAAGGCTTTCCAAAAGCGCCTTATAAACTGGAAATGTACATGGACATAGAGAGCGCTTTTTTAGAAGCGCCCTCTAAGGTTACCCTTAGAGGGCGCTTTCAATAAAGCATCCTCTATTGGTGTCCCTCCATTTCCTCATTATTTTTTCGCTTCACTTTAGAGTGCGCTTTGTTACAAAAGCGCCCTCTAAAGTGCGCTGTCTATTCCAATAGTATGCTCCTTATTTTTTCTCTTCATTTTAGAGTGCGCTTTTGTAATAAAGCACCCTCTAAGGGGCGCTGTCTATTCCAGTTTTTGGCGTAGTGTAATCAACAAATTAAATTTTAACCCTTAAGTTGGTATAGTCTTCCTTGTGTCAAGATATTGTTAGATGGACTTGGGGTTTGCATAACCTTCATTGTTACAAACCTATTTTAAGTTGATCATGTGATCATCTTCAATACTTTGCATCAATGATAGGTTATCCCCTGATGCGCCATATTTTGAATCTTTTGACCTAAGGATAGATAATCCTCAAGTGTTGGACTTACACATAATACTAACAATGCTTAACATTGCTAACTTTGATTACACTAACCATTGTTTTTATCATTGTTATCTTGTCATTTCCTTTTGTTTTGTCACATTGTAATTTACATTCAAATATTCTTCATCATCATATTCAATGTAAAAATTCATCATATATGTTTATTATTGTCTTTACTTTATTGTCATCATACAAAACAACAAAAACATGATAAAATAATAAGACTAAAAAATATCCTTTCCACTTAATCAACTTGGACTTAGAGGATTTCATCTAGGACCTTTGCTTTTAGGATATCTCCATATCCTTATGATTCTCTATTAACTTTGGACTTCATATGTAACTTGCATACAGGTTGTAAGAATGGCATCAGGGCACCACCCTAGGGGGACATGTTTGTAAGACCATTATCCTTTGTTTAGCCTAGGTCACATTTTCACATACAAGGCTTTCTCTTGGGCTACCTTATAATGAGACCCCTTAATTTTCTTGTTGTTTACTTTGTATATTCATTACATTACCCAATTTCATAATCAAATAAACTTACCCTTGATTCAACGTCAAGTGGAATTGTCATAATAAAATTCAAAATACTTAAAATTACGATTAGTATTATTTGCCATGAGCCTTAAGTGGTGGAGGATGAGTAAGAATGGAGCATTCATACCCTTACTCTGATTATTTTGGATGCAAGACGCTTGGCTTATTGTCTAGAATTTTCACCTCCGCCCATAGACTTCAGTGAAATCTAATCACAAACTCTTTTCATAAACCCTTGTTCAAGGTAAAATAAACACAACTCATCAAACTTCACATTTGTGCCTTAGGGAACCACTCCGAAAACCCTTTTCTCAAAGGTAAAATCAACTAACACACAAACATTTTCTACTCCAAACTACGGAGCTCTGATTCCTCATCACCCGGTGAGTGATATGTAGGCACAAGGGCCACAATCCTTGGTGAGCATAACAATAAAAACCCAAAATCCCACTCTTTCACACTCTTTTGGAAAATAAAGCAATAAACAAGATAAATACCCACGTACATAAACAACCCAAATGGCTCCCATGGAGTACCATGGACGTAAGGGGTGCTAATACCTTCCCCTTGCGTAACCGACTTACGAACCCAAATCTCGGTTGCGAGACCGATTCTTTATCCTTGCACTTCCAATGCACACCTTTTCTTTTTAAGGGTTTTATCAACTATTTCCCCTCTCCTCTACCATAGAGGAAATCCAAATAAAATTCAATGGCGACTCTTCTATTTTTCCTTCTCTCTTCTTTTCGATTGTGGAGGCATCCTTTAGTTCAGTCCTGATTTTGTTATTGTTAATTCCCGGTAGAGACAACTAGCGACTCTGCAGGAGACTATGTTTCCCTAAGCAAGTATATCCTAGTTTGGGTTGAATTTCCTTTTTTACGTATGTGGGTATTTATCCGGTTTATTTATCTTTTCTGTGTATATATTGCTTTTTGTTACTAACCTATGTATATATTTCATTGTTGATCTGAAACATTGGCTTTGCAATGAAGAAAAAGGTTACAATAATTATTTCAAATGAAAACCATGTGTGAAAGACCCTTCACCCTAGTTCGAGAGCTTACTTGAGATAGGAGAGGTTGAGTAGTATGTGTCCCCGGAGAGCTTTCCTCGTGTAGGGTCGTACGAGAACCTCACTTAGTGGTAGACTCTCTTAGAGGTATTGATGACCGTTAAGGTTTCGGCGTAAGAATCTTTATCTTAATTAGAGTATGTGACCATAAGACCCCCTTTTTAGAACATTTAACCTTGGTCAGACTAGATCGATGATCGCGTAGTATAGGTCCCTGAGAATCTTTCCTCGCGAGGAGCGATACGAAGATCTCACTTAGAGTAGATTTCCTTGATGAAGCTATCGCCTGGCAAGTAAGTTGACATAAGCAGAGGACAGTCAAGGGGGTCCATGACTCCAAGGGCAATGTCTTACACCGAATTTATCAAAAGCCCTAGATCATGTAATGTGAGAACCCTGGTTTAAAAAGCAGTCATTATTAAACCTCACTTTGTCATGATGGTCCTAGATTTTGAAACCTCTGCCTAAAGTTTAATGGAAAAACTAATAAAAACTGTTCATCCATTCATACATTCATTCATACATCATTAATCAATAAAGCAAAGCTCTTAAGCATTTTATTTGTTCCAACGAAAAATTACAAGACTTTTTACCAACATAATCATGGATCCTTTAGCAAGGAAAATCACTTTCACATTCAGATACAAGAGTCCAGATCCTGGCACTTTGAAGTTCCTTTGATCTAGAGTAACACCCCTCAAGGACAACGAATTCGGAGCTACCTTTGGTAACATCATAGACCTCTTGACAAAAAAGGTTGACTATGGTGAAATCACTACATTGGTTCAATATTATGACATCTCCCTAAGATGCTTCACCTTCCCTGACTTCCAAATCTCCTTAACTCTAGAAGATATTTAGAGACTTCTCAACCGACCGATAAAGGAATATAACCCCTTCCCCAAGTTTGAAGAAGGAATTTGTTTGTCTGAGCTCTCTATTATCTTGGGTATGAACGCCAATGAACTAGTGGCTAGTTGGGTATCTAAAGGTGTCATCAAGGGTTTAACTCAGAAATTCCTTGAAGCCCATGCTTGGAAGATGATTGAGGAAGAAAGGCCATATTTCGGTATCGCAACATTAGCACTCTTGATACATGGAATTGTTCTATTCCCTAATATAGACAAGTTCGTGGATCATTTGGCGGTGGAAGTCTTCCTAGCCAATAACCTGACATCATTCCTGCTCGCTGACTTATATCATACCTTCCATACAAGGAATGAGAATAAAGGAGGGACCTTTCTCTGTTACGCTCCTTTGTTGCACTTATGGATGAGGATTCATATGCCTCAACGTGTACCTTTTGCTTATAGCAACCTGTCATGGCCCCAAAAGTTTTCATCTCTCTCAGCCAGTTCAATCCTTTGGTACAAGAGAGAATGGGAAACAAAATATGTCATTGCAAGATATGGAGGGCTCTCAAATATCCCCTTAATAGGAACACATGGTTATATCAACTATAACCCCGTACTACTCAAGGGACACTTGGGATACGCCATGTTGATTCCTCCCGAGGATTGATACCTCATACCTTTCATCCTCAATATCGTGGATCCACTTGATTCAACCGTAAAAAGAGTGCGAAGAGCTTGGACAAGCATAACCCAGATTGACCAAGAGTGGGGCAAGAAGAATATCCTAGACAAAGAACCCTACTCTTTGTGGGTAAAAGAGAGGGATAGGGTTGTCAAGATGCCTTTCCTTTATGAATCTTCATCATTTTCGTTGGTGCCCGAACCCGAGCCCATATTACAAGAAGACATGGACACTTACCAACAAGATACGAGAGCTTGAGATGGAAAACACTCAATTATGAGTCCAATTCAAACGTGCTAGGTAACATACCCACACCTTGGAAGAAAAGGGTAAGAAAGTTTGTGAGAAGTTTGCAGTCAACAAGAAGAGATTAGAGGAAGTCAAAGGTCAAAGAGTTTGGGTTGGTGTTGCTCTACTAGGAGCCAATTCTGAGCTAGACGATCGCAACGACAAGTTGGTTCAAGTGTACCGAACCATTAGGGACCTTGAGAAGATTGACGAGAGGTCTAATGCTATGAAGAAAGAGGCTAGAGAGGATTATGAAGCCCAAATCCTCGAGCTTATGACCACTCTAGAAAAGGACAAGGGACTCTTAGCTAAGGAATAGCAAGAGAGAGAGAAGGTCCATCAAAGCTTCTTGCGCGAGCAGTTAAACCTTGGACGAGCTTGCGAAAAAATAAAGAATCTGAAGATGGGAATCTATAATCAAGCGTATGTAGAATTGCAAAACTAGTGCAAATTTGGGAAGAGAGATGCCGCAGAGCTGAAGCTACAATAGAACAAAGGGATGAAATCATTCATAACCTCCAAACCCTCTACAACGAGTGGAGAAACAAGTATGCAAAAATTCCAGTCCTGACAAGTTATGCCCTTCAAGAATTTCTCGATAAGTTGAAGGAGGTTGGTTTAATCATGTGCCCTGAGAACACCCCCAAGGAGGTCTACCATTTCGTCAAGTTCTGCAATACGACAATATCATAACTCATCAGACATTGAGGCTCTCTGTAAGTCTTAAGGAGTCACTTTTAGGGTTGACACTTAGTTTTCTTATTTATATCAACCACTTGTATTTATCATTTCCCATGTATTTGTATTTATATGATTCCCTTCAAAGGACAAATGAATATTTTTGTTATTCACTATGTGTGCTTTCCTTTATTCTTGATTGCAACTGCAAATTGTTAAGTATTTCGTGCAATAAACAACAGATAACTAAAAGAGCTTTGCATTATTAATAAATAAATAAATAAACATGCATGCATCATTTTCATTTTCAAACCAAAACAAAAAAACAAAAAAAAACTCATCATTCACCCTTTTCTTGATCAGAAACCGACGCTAGAAGCTGACTTTTCGACACTATTACAACATGCACATGTAGCGGTAAATTCATAACCATTGAGCTATTGGTTAACTCAGCGTCAATAAGACTAGATTCGCCACCACACTTTTATTATTTCTAAAGGAAAAGGGAGAAAGTACGAACAAAACCCAAAGATAAGAAATTTTTAAATCAAAACTAATAAAATGTGAGAGATTACATGTAAGGGGGTTGGTTACACAGAGGGAAGGTATTAGCACCCAAAATATCCTAGGTACTCCTAAGGAGCCCTTTTTATGTGTAAGTGTTTTGGTTGAAAAAGATGTTTGTTTTAAAAATAGAATGATGGGATGAGAAGATAATTCATTTATTTATATATTTTTTGTGTTTGATAAGACTTTTGGTCTTATGCCTACGTACCAACATAAATGAGGGATCAAAACCTCGTAGATCCTGGTAAAAATGCAAAGAGTGGTGGATTTATTTTAACAAAAGCTTTAAGATCTTTTGTTATCAATGGTGGAATACTCAACCAAACATCCACTTATAATGAGGGCTTTATAACATTTAAGAGGGAGGGCTCCAACTTGGATTAAATCAACAAGTATGCCACTAACCTCTAATAAATGGAAAATTTTACACTCAACATATCATGGAATGGGAGAATTACATCTCAACCAAAGATAACTCAAATCTAAATGCTTTCCTTTTGAAAAGTTTAAAAGGAAAAGGCACCAAGTGGCAAAAATGATTAGATGAGATTGTTAGTTCTTTTCGGGCTTTTTGAAAGTAAAGTCAATATGATTAAGTCTTTTAAAAAGTTTGGTTAAGAAAATAGTTTGAAAATCAATGTTATAAGGCCAAGGTTTCTACTCATTAAAAAAAGTCTAAGTTGAAAACAACAAGCTAAGAAGTTTTGAAAATGAGAGGGAGATTTTGAAATTAAAGAAGAATGGGTGGAGATGAAAGAACTATCCTAGAAAAGATTAAAAGTTTTGAGTTGAAAAGATCTAACCCCTGGGAAGCATCCACAAGACAATAGTGTCAAATAGAAACCCATTTCCTTTGGATTGTCAACCAAGCAACAAAGCCATAATCATCCAAGCAATTAATAAGAAAACCAATGGTGTTAAATAAAGATAACCAAACATCCAATCTAGCACTCATAAGAAAGCAATCTTCAGTGTCCTTTAGATGTATCAGATGAAAAATCCCTTGAAGTATACTCAAAGAGAAAACACCAAATAATAAAAATAAGACCAAAATCACAACTTAGACACATAGAAAAAGTGTATCAGATAAACCCAAGGGAGTCTCTCAAGCTTGTATCATATGAAGGGCATTGGCCACGTTTTGGTCTCAATTAATGGCATTGGCCAAGCTTCCTTCCATATCTCAAGAATGTTGCATACTCTAAGTCCATAGGTCCAAATCAAGTCACAGATAGAGATCCAACAGTCCAACAATGTTTTTTTAGTGTTTTTGTTTTTATTAAGTATTTTAAGGTCCTAAGACCACAAACAAAACCGGATCACAAGCGCAAAATTATAACAACCACAAAAGTAATGGCTCGATTGAGCAAAGTGAAAATAACTGAAGCATAAACATAAGCCCAAATGGGCAAAGAAAAAATATGATATGATATGCTAAAATAAAAGCATAAGGTAAATAAAAAGAAATAAAAGCATGAAGTAAATGAAACTAAAATAAATTCAATATAATGAGATGTTAGTGAATGTTAGTGGGAGAAGAAAAGATGTTTTAGTGACTTTTTTGAACACTCAACCATCCACTCACAAGCATGAAGATATGAACCTATGCATCATTCATGAGAAGGGCTCCAACTTGGATAAAATCAACAAGTATACCACTAGCTCTCACAAATGGAAAAGCAGAAAATTTTCACACAATGCCATGAGGAATAGGAGACTTACATCTCACTTACAAAAATGCTATTGCCTTTGGGACAAATGTAGAGCTATGTTAAGCAATTGTAATTAGACTTATGTAGAAGTAACAGCTATCGGAGGCCGGTAAATATTAATTGGTGTTAATTCATGCTAGAGACAAGGTATCCAAGACCAAGCTCCTAAATCATATTGTAGCTATAAATTCATGACCATCAAGCTATGGATAAACTTGACGTCCGCAAAACCAGAGTCACCACTGCGCTTTTATTGTTTCTAAAGGAAAAAGGAAAAGTACGAACAAAACCCAAAGATAAGAAGTTTTCAAATTAAAACTAATAAAATGTTAAAGATTACAGGTAAAGGGGTTGGTTACACAGAGGGAAGGTGTTAGCACGCAAAGTGTCTTAGGTACTCCTAGGGAGCCCTTTTTGTGTGCAAGTGATTTGGTCTAAATGGGGTTTGATAAAGTATAAAGTGTGGGAATGAGAAAAAGAATTCATTTATTATATTTTTGTGTTTGACAAGACCTTCGGTCTTATGCCTAGGTACCAACATAAAAATGAGGGATCAAAACCCCATAGTTCATGGTAAAAATTTCAAAGAAGTTGGTGAATTGATTTTAACAAAAGTTTAAATATAAAGGCACAAAAGGGCATAGGTTTGCATGGGATTGTTAGTTCTTTTTTGTCTTTTTGAAATTAAAGTCAATATGGTTAAGTTTATTTACAAGTTTGATTTAAGAAAAGATTTAAAAATTCAGTGGCATAAGGCCAAAGTTTCTAATCATTAAAACATGTCTAAGTTTGAAATCACAAGCAAAGAAGGTTTTTGAAAGGAGGGAGAAATTTTAAAATGAAAGAAGTGGGAGGAGATGAAGGGACTATCCTAGACAAAAGTTAAAAGTTAAGAGTTGAAAAGATCTAACCAATGGGATGCAATCCAACAGACAAGAATGTCATATAAAAGCCCACTTTCCTTTAGACATTTGCAAGCAACAAGAATAAACAATATCCTAGAAAACCATATGAAGACCAAGGCATCAAATAAAGATAGCCATAACATCCAAGCAAGCACTCCAATAGCTAGCAGTCTTCAATGTCTTCCAATGTGTCAGATGAAGATATTTCCTTGGTAAACTCAGAAGCAATCATCAGACATCAACAATAATAACAATATAAAAATTAAGCCTAAAGAAAAAGTAACAGATGAACAAAGGTCACTCAAAGTCTTGCATCAGATGAAAACCACTGTCATGAATAGATCAGTCTTAAATAGTGGTATTGGCCAAGTCCTTCAGCATAGGGAATGTTGCCTAATTCTAAATCCAAAAGTTCAGATCAAGTCCAACACTCCACCAAGATGTTTGTTAGGGTTTTTGTTATTATTAGTTGTTTTAAGGTCCTAATACCACAAACAAAGACAAAGACAAACAAACAAGATGTAGCTCTAGTGAGCAAAGTGAAAAGGACTAAAACATAAACAAGTTGCATGAAATGTAAATGACAATGAATAATAAAGGTACTGAAATTTAAAGTGCATAAAATAAATGACTTGAAAGTAAAGCAACATTAATAAAAGTTAATCAATGGTTAGTCAAATGTTAGTGATGAGTTTTAATTGATTAAGACATTCTTTGGAGAGCACTCAAGCATTCATTCACAAGTATGAATTCTTGAACCAAGACATCATCCATGAGAAGGGCTCTAACCTGGATAAATCAACAGATATGCCACTAATTCTCATGGAAAGAAAAGGTCAAGTTTTTACACAATGCAATGAAGAATGGGAGACTTACAATCTCACTTACTAGAATGGTATGCCTTAAGGGACAAATTGAGCTCTATGTTAAGCTATCGTAATTGGACTTATGTAGAAGTCTCAACTATCTGAGGTCGGGCAATAAAATATACGTGTTAATGCATGTTATAGATTTGGTACAAAGAACCAAACTCCTAAAACATACCACACACTAGAAAAAAAGGGAAGACCTATCTCAGTCAGACTCATGTTGATTCATCTGACCCAAGGTCATTAATGAATTAACTAGCATTTAGACATTAGAAAAATCATTGGTCAAATGAAGTATTGGGAAAAAATAGGAATGAAGATGAAGAGGGAAGGGAAAGTAGAAACCCAAAATAATCATAGGAGTAATTTCATCTGATCAATACTATCCATTCATTTTGGGAGATGAAATGTACATTTCATCAATCCCCTAAATCCAATGGTATTGATCAAGAAAAAAGTCAAATCAACCATGATCAAGGCCAAACAGAAAGTCAAACATCACAAGACCATAAAAATGGCTCAACACAAGTTTTAAACAATTATTCAATGAAAAATAAATTTAAAAATGAATTAAAATACATTTTAAAATGGATAAAATCTCAAATCCCTTCAAAATACCAAATAAATGGCCAAGAGATTTATCCTAGGTCAAACAAGGTCAAAGGACCTTAGACTAAAAATTTCATAATTTTTGGAAAGTCAGAAGTATTTAAAAAATAATTAAAATAAGTCAAAAATCAAAGTTAATCCAAAAAATGATTTTAATTCCAAATATGGAAGCGAAAAATATTTAAAGATTTTTGGGGAAAGTCCCATATTTTTTGGATTAAAAATGAAATTTCTATGAATTAAACAAAATTAAGGGATTAAATCAAAATTCAGAATTAAAAAAGAAATTAGAAAGAACGAGGGTCATTAGATCTCCATCATCAATTGAGGTGGCAGATCTGATGGCTAACACGCAGTATCCACCAAATACCCTAGTGAACTCGCATGTAGCAATTGTAATCAAAAGGAAAGTGTCGCACCTCAAAAATGATAATGCGATCCCTCGCGATGGAACGCGGAAAAAATGTTAGTTCGAAACAGAGTCGCCACTGAACTTTATTTATTCCAATGAAGGAATAGGAAAATATCGAGAAAACCTTTAGAAATTAGAATAATGGTCGTCGCAACCATATTCGGGTTCGGGAGTCGATTACGCAAGGGGAAGGTATTAGCGCCCCTCACGTCCGTTGTACTCAACGGGAACCTTTTAGTTTGATTTTGATATTTGACTGTTAGTTGACTGTTATTTGCTTGCTTCGAGTAATTAGAATTGAGGATAGATATGGATGAAGACCTCGGGGGGAAATGGGAGGTTTTTTATTAGTGTGCTCGCGAAGATACAACAATCTCCTGCCTACGTATCCTTATGGTGCAATAAGGAAATCAGAGCATTCGTAGTTCGGGCTACTACGAATATTTGGTGGGTTTTGTTTTGATGAACGACTGTGTAGGTCGGCGTTCTAACGGCTAAACGTTGGCTTGTCTATTCTCGGTGGAGGCTCTAGCACTGGTTTGTTGTGCGCATTAGAAAGGATTGACAGTGTTCTTTTTTTGAAAGGGTTTTGGTCACGCGGGGGTGACAAGTTGAATTGATGTGTTTGGGTTTGATTGGTTTCGATCGCGCGGGGGGAGAATTTAGATTTGATTTGTTTGAGATGTTTTTGACGAACGACGAAAGATTGAGCAATGTCGTGTACACCAATCGTCCAATTGTTTCGAGGAATAATAAGGCGACTGCCTTCTACTCCCTTTTCGTTCGAATTATTTTGAAAATTTGTTTGTGGATGTTAAACGTGCACGGTAGTGAGGCGTGCGCCTCCTACTTGCTTATTCAAGGAATAATGAGGCGTGCGCCACCTATTCCCTTATCCAAGTTTATTTAGCTTATTTTAGTCGAAAGTCGATGATTTGTGCAATATGGCGTACGCCAATTATTCAAATAATCGAGAGATGGCGAGGCGAACGCCTCCCATCTTTTATCATCCGAAGTTTAAATTGTAAAATATATGTTTTAAGATGTTGTATTTGATATGCGAAAGTAATTTGAATTTTGAATTGGTAGGTTTTGAAAGTCGATGATTTGAGCAATGTGGCGTACGCCAATTATTCAAATAATCAAGGAATGATGAGGCGTACGCCTCCCATTCTCTATTGAAGTTTAAGTTGTTTATTTTGCAGAATTGTGTTTGATATAAAATGTGATTTGAAATTGTATGATTAAGGTTTAATCGGGTGACAAGAACTCGAGCAATATGGCGTACGCCAATTATTCAAGTGCTTGAGAAATAGTGAAGCGTACGCTCCCTATATCTTTTTCATCCCAAAATTTATGTTAAGAGAGAAAATTCTTTTGAAATTGAGTGGTTTGAAAAGTGGTTTGAATTCGTGTTTATGAATGAAATGAATTTTATTTAGTGTATTATTCATCTACTTGATTAATCAATAATCAAATAGGTCTCATTGTAAGAAAGCCCAAGAGTAAGCTATGTGAGGTTGATGGCGATGCATAAAAGCGATCGACTTACAGGGGTATTTGAAAGTGGGCTCGACTTTGAATCGAGAAATGTGGTTTTGTGTTTTCTTGAAATTGGTTTGAATTCGTGGTGAATTGGAATGAAATAAAATTGAAAGTGATGATGATGACATGAAATAGTTCTTTTGGTTTGAAATAATGTGAAATTGTGAGAGTGGGAGGAATCGATCAATTTCTTTTTAACAAAATTAATTTATTAAAATTTGATTAAATCGATTAATTGAATTAATTAAAATTAATTATCAAAATTATTTAATTAAATCAAATAATTAAGTTAATTAAAATTGATTAATCAAAATTAAACTAATTAAAGATTTTAATCAATTTAATTGAATCAAAAGAGAAAGAAAATGGATACTAATGTTGATTTATTTGTTTGAATTGAGTCGGTGTGCCCAAACCGGTTTGTACAGAGCGACCATGGAATTAGAAAGTCGTATGTGAGATCTAAACGCGGTGAAGTCGTACAATTGATTTATAGACACTTTGGCGGCATAACGACATTGAATTACCGAATCCATAGTTTTAAGAAAAATCTGATTTAAAATGTAATGAGCTTAAACAACAACAACTCGATGTAATATTTACAAAGTAATTTACCATGATTAAGACAAAATAAGTAGTCCAATGATTTTGCAAATGAAACCATTACAAGGATCGATGCAATCTAACAATTTCGAAATCGAAACAATATTTCCAACAAATGCAATCTAACAATTTTGAAATCCAACTAAAGGCCAAAACAACCATAGTACCAAAAAAAAAATTGATTCAAAGAATACCAATAGTAGTGGTATCATACTCAAACCGTCTCCAGTATAACAACATATTGACACTGCAATTCCTGCAGTTGAGTTCAACTTTTAAAGTAAAAGCAAAGTAACATCATAAACCACTCAGTATTTACAGGTATTTACAGAACTCCAGGACAATAAAATGGGTATGCAATGTTAACAATGCAGTGTACATAATATAATATCTAACAGAACACACAAAGTCTATCCATAATATCAACATATTCCACATAAAAGGATTCAAATAGAAAACATCGCAAAAATGTGATGAGTTCTTGAACAAAGGAGTTACCAAATAACAGAACCGTTGTTGTTGCATGTCTGGCTTGCGAGCAATGTTGCTTCTACTTGTATCCACTTGTAATGTCACCGAGTTACTGCATCCTTAGCATAGTATAATTTGTGACCTCCTTTGACCGCATCAACTGCTAATATCAACCCTTTCAACATCCTCAAACCATTGCGGTTTCGACGTTGCTTCGTATTGCTTCATTCGCGTACGACAGAGTAACCATACTCCAACCTGCACAAAAGCGACAACAACCACACAAGATATCATAACGATTTGAAATAGCCAAACAGAACTGAGTGGGAAGGGTGTCTTCAATTCATCATTGCATCGTTGTGCAGAAATTGCAGCGAAGTGAGGCAAAAAAATAGAGGATTGTTGGTGGATAGATCGACGGTGCTTAAAGAATAGTGGAGATTGAAACGGTGTTGGAGGGTGTTTGTTGGTGATGGAGGAAAGGCGACGGCTGAGGTAAGCGTTGGTTGAGTAGATCGGTGGTGCGGTTGGGGTTTCGGTGATGTGCGGATCGTTGCTGGCATGGACGGAGCGTTTACGGTGGTGTGAGGGTAGGGATTGAAGAGGGGGTTGAAGGGTGACGGCGGCAGTAGGTGGATTCGCCGGTGATGCAGGTTGTTGAGGGCTCGTCGGTGAGAGCGGCGGTGGAAGGAAGATGAAGGAGGGTTTTGTTGGGTGATGAAGGCGATGAGAGGGGGTGGAAGCGATTTGTGAGGATTTCAGAGTGAGAGAATAAAGGTGAGGATTTGAGTGTAGTAGGTTGTTGTTGGGGTTGGAAGACGGTGAGTGGAAGGCGGAAGAGATGAAGGCGTGGAAGGGATTTGTGAGTGAGAGAATGAAAGTGAGGGGATGGAGTGAGTGAGAGAGACGAAGGATGAGGTAGCGTGAGGGAGACCGATTATGAGTGGTTTTTTTCCTGTTTAAGAGAGCGATATGGAGTTAAATGAGTGGAGAGTGGGAGAAATAGTGGAGAGAAGGGTAGTGGGGAATCTTGTGAGTGGATTCTGAGAGATTTTGTGAGGATTATGAGTGAGAGTCACGCGGAAAGGGACACAATTCTCATTTAGTTTTTAGTTTTTCCTTTTTTATTAATAAATCCTATTACTTATTTATTTTTTTAAAATATATTCATTAAAACTTCTTAAACTTTAATTTAAATTAGTTAGTAATGATAAAAAACTCTAATATGTATATTAAAATAAAGAGATAAAAGATTTGATTATAGTTACCAGTCGGGTGTAAATTTGTTTCGAAAAAATTAATTTGAACACACTAAAATGATCAGTACAAAATATACTTATTAAAAAAATACAGTATTTCTTCGAATTCTGAAATAAATTTGCACCGGTTAAAAGGCTCAGGCGGGTCAAGATATAACCGAAACAGTCACTGCTGATTTTGCCTGTTCTTAAGAAATGATTCAACTGAGTGGTCTGTATTCTCAATAAATTTATCCTGACTGATATTCTAGGTATTTATTCATGATGGAATGTATGTCATGCTATGTATGTGATGCAAAAAATAAAAAATGGAATCAATGCTATAAAAATATAAATATGCCCGGACAAAATTGGGGTATGACAGAAAGGTTGAGATTAGAACGTGGATTCATGATCAGATGGTCTGGGCAATTGCCAGCACACCGCCTGAGCCCTAGCTCCGGTCATCTTCTCCGGTGGACCTCACCGGACTGGTCCACCCTCAACCAACTAGAAAATGAAAAATAAGGACAGTATTTTAAAGAGAAAAAGCTCAGGAGCTCGAATTTGGCCTCAATTTTGTCCAAAGTCTAAATATATTGAGAGATATGAGGAATTGAATTTTGAGGTACACGATCAGAGTTGCTTCGATTTGAGCTCAACACAACTCAATCTTGTTGCTTACGTTGGTAGATCTTCAGACAACCAATAAACAAAGAGAATATTGGAGAATTGAGAGAGAATCGAAGGCTTGAAGTTTCTAAAAATTCACCTTTGGTTAGCAGTGATTTGGCTTGATCTCAATGTGAATCCACTTGGTTCTTCCTCCTCTTGCTTGTAGTGATCAATTGAGATGAAAATGGCAATGAATCCTTGGAGTTTGAATCCCGAAATAGAAAGAGAAATTCAAACTCGATTTCAAAGAAATCTTTAAGGAATTCTATGGAGTAGGGTTCTGAGATTGCTTGGCAAGGTTTGGGCAATGTGCGTGTAAGATTTCTAAAGCAATGCACTTGTATTTATAAGCTACATGATTCACTTCTACACCAATCCAAAAAATGTAAAAAATAACAATGTTATACATGGGTGCATGGGCATTGAATTAGGCCTAACCAATGATGCAATCAACTTCCAATTCGTGCATATTTGATACTAAAGTCATCACATGAAAGCATGCAAAAGGAATTAATCATTTGAGTGAAAAAGTTGCCAAAACAAACCCAACAAAGGAACCATGCGCAAGTCCCCCAATTCTTGTCCAAATGAAGTGATCTTAGATGATTTTGAAAGGTGACTATAGCGGTAAATTCATGACCATTAAGATATGGATAAGCTTAACGTCAATAAAACCAGAGTCGCCATCGCGCTTTTATTGTTTCCAAAGGAAAAGGGAAAATTACAAACAAAACCCAAGAATAAGAAGTTTTCAAATTAAAACTAATAAAATGCCATAGATTACAGGTAAGGGGGTTGGTTACACAAAGGGAAGGTGTTAGCACCCAAAGTGTCCTAGGTACTCCTAGGGAGCCCTTTTTTATGTGTGCATATGCGTTTGGTATAAAAGATGTTTGAGAAAAATAGAGTGTGGGGATGAGAAAAGAATTCATTGACTATATTTTTGTGTTTGACAAGACCTTCGGACTTGTGACTACGTAAAAACATAAAAATGAGGGATCAAAACCTCGTAGTTCGTGGTAACAATTTCAAAGTTGGTGAATTGCTTTTAACAAAAGTTTAAATGAAAAGGGCCCAAAGGGCCAAAATTTTTAATGAAGTTGTTAGTTCTTTTTGTCTTTTTAAATTTTAAGTCAATATGATTAAGTTTATTTACAAATTTGATTTAAGGAAAAAAGTTTGAAAATCCATTGGCATAAGGCCAAAGTTTCTATCTGAAATAAGGTCTAAGTTTGAAATCACAAGCAAATAAAGTTTTTGAAAAGGGGGAGAGATTTTGAAATTTAAGAAGTGGGAGAATATAAAGAGGCTACCCTAAGCATGAAATTAAAAGTTAAGAGTTGAAAAGATCTGACCAATGGGATGCAATCCAATAGACAAGAATGTCATATAGAAAACCGATTTTCCCTTTGGACTTTGAGTCAAGCAATAATCAACAAACAATTAGCAATATCCAGACTTCATGAAGATCAAGTCATCAAATAAAGATAGCCACATCCAAGCAAGAAAATCTCATAGCTAGCAGTCTTCTTTGTCTTCTCATGTACCAGGTGAAATATTCCTTGATCAACTCAGAACAAAGCATCAGACATAAGATCAAAATAACAATTAGCACTAAGACAAAGTAATAGATGAATTCAAACAGAGGCCACGGCTTGCATCCGACGAAGGCTTGGTTCACAATAACTTGGTCTCAGAATGTTGGCATTGGCCAAGTCCTTTTTGCATAGGGAATGTTTCCTAATCCTAAGTCCAAAAGTTCAGATCAAGATCAACAGTCCACCAAATATTTTTTAGGGTTTTTTGTTGTTTATTAAGTGTTTTAAGGTCTTAAGACCACAAACAAAATAAAAATGCAAAAACAATATTCACAATCATAAGATATGGCTCTAATGAGCAAAGTGATAATGGCATAAACATAAAAAAGTTAAATGAAATATAAATGGCAATGAATGATAAATGACTGAAAGTTAAATTGCATAAAGTAAATGACTTGAAAGTAAAGCAATATTAACAAGATTTAGTCAAAGGTTAGTCATGTGTTAGTGGTATTTTTTAATTGATTAAGTCATTCTCTAGAGAACACTCAACCATCCATTCATAGGCATGGATCCTTAAACCAAGACATCTTCCATGAGAAGGGCTCCAACTTGGATAATTCAACAAGTATGCCACTACCTCTCATGAAAGGAAAAAAGGTCAAGTTTCCATACAATACCATGAACAATGGGAGACTTACAATCTCACTTACAAGAATACTATGCCTTTAGGGTCAAATTTAGCTCTATGTTAAGCAATCATAACTGGACTTATATAGAAGTCAAAACTATTTGAGGTCGGGCAATAAAAAATTAGGTGTTAATGCATGTTAGAGTTTTGGTATAATGAACCAAACTCCTAAAACATACCACACACTAAAAGAAAAGATCTAGAGGGACGGACCTATCACAATCATACTTGTATTGGTTCATCTGACATAAGGTCATTGATGAACCAATTAGCCTTAAGACATTAGAGATTTCATTAGTCAAATCAGGGAATGGAAAAGAATAGGGATGAAGATGAAGAGGGAGAGAAATGAGAGAAACACAAATTGGTCATGGGAGGAATTTTATCAAATTAAAACCATTCATTCATTTTGGGAGATGTAATGTACATTTCATCAATCCTCTAAATCCAATGGTTTTAATCCAACAAAAGTCAAATCAACCTTGACCAAGGCCCAAACAAATAGTCAAACATCACAAGACCATAAAAATGGCTCAACATAATTTTTATATATTTAATCAATTAAAAATCAAATGAAAAATGCATTAAAATACAAAGAGAAGAAAATTCTAGAAAATTACCTTCGAGTGAGCTTCAAACTTGCTTGATCTTGCTTCCAATTGACCTTGGCTTGGCTTTAGAAGCTTGTAGGAGATGGATTGGATCAAGGAAAAGCTTGGACTCTTGGAGTTTCAATCTTAAAACAGGATGAGATTTGAAGCTCGATTTTCAAATGAAAACCTTCAGGATTATCCTTTAATGGTGAGGGTTTAGATTGAAGGTTCAAATCTTGGGCACTTAATTCTGAGCCAAGAGGGTTGTATTTATAGGCATTGCATTTAATTTTCACACACTTCCAAATTTTGCCAAAATTAGCAATCTTATTGCATGCTTGCATGGGCGTGTGATAGGCCCATCAAATGATGCTATCAGGTCCAAAGTCACCAATGTGAAATGCTGAAATCATGTCATGTACTCATGCAATGGAGTTTGAAAAGTGAATGTGAAATCCATCCAAATGATCGTTCGAAAAGAACCCATGCGTAAGTCCTTCATTTCTTGGCCAAATGAGATGATCTTGAACATTTTGGAAAGGTGAGATCAAGAGGAACAACTTTAATTTCGAACACTTTTCCATTTGAAGCTTGGATCATGATGAACTTTGAGGTGGAAGTTGGGAAAATCCAACATATTTGAAAATTATCTAAGTACCAAGTCAAATGTTCACTTCTTCCACCTTGAATAACTTTTTTTATGTGCTTCAAATGGAAAACGTTACTTCAAAAACGTTGTAGATATTTCAAACCTATTCAATTTGGTCACAAATTTGACCTCATTTGGATTTGGCATGAATGAGTTATGCATTTTAGAGTTGAGGAAAATTACTTGTTCAATGGTAATGGCCAAAAATGACCTATAATGTTTCCTTTTGGAACATGCATTTTAAAGTTGAATTTAAACTTCTTCCAAGAATACAAGTTGGAGAGCACATCTTTAATTTTATCATGGAACTTGAATGGCTTTCATCTCATAAAAATTGAGAAAGTTACGGTCCTTGGAAGTTGACCTCCTAACAAGGGTTCAAACAAAATGACCTATAATCTTTCACCATTAAAAATGACTTTCCAAGCAAAACTAGATCTTGAATTAAACATCAAAGTTGTTTGGAATGTCATAAGGAGTAATGTTTCTCTTGGAATCATTTTCATATGATAAACATTGTAGGAGATAGGGTCTAGGGAACCCCAGTTTTGACTAGTTGACTTTCTCTGGTTAACCATCATGAACCATCTTGCAAACGTGACATTCTCTTAATATTTGGGACTAATGGAGGAGCATATATGTGTAACATGACGTAATATTAAGTATCCTTTGAAATATTTGATCAAATGATGAAGAAACTTGATGAGGAAGTCACACAAGATACCCATATAAATTAGGGCTTCCAAGGCAAACAAGCTTCAAACTCTTAATGAATTATTGATAAAAATGATATTTTAAGATCATGGGGACCCATATATGATGTCTAGAACCAATTTTCACTATCTCTTGATTAGTCTTCTTGCATTGAGGGTCTCAAACTCTAGATATGAGCTTGATGGAGCATAGGTGAACACACACACTACCTACAAAAGAAGTAACCTATACATTGACATATTTTTGCCATTTTGGTTAGTAAATAATGAAAAACAAAGTATGATACAATCAAATGTACTTGGCAATCTCCCCCAATGCAAACCCAATGAATAAGGGGTAAGGAGGATGCCAAGGTGTGATCCCAAAGCCAATGCATATGATGAGATGGCATGAAGGATCTTAGGGTCAAAATTGGGGTCTTATAGTGACATCAAGGGGAACAAATTTTATGTTGAAATATTTTCCATTTGGAGCTTGGATCATGATGAATTTTGAGGTGGAAGTTGGAGAAATCAAACATAGTTGAAAATTTGCTAAGTACAAAGTCAAATGACCATTTCTTCCACCTTGAATAACTTTTGCTATGAGCTTCAAATGAAATGGTTTCTGCACCAAAGTTGTATATCTTCCATTCCTCTTCAATTTGGTCACAAATTATACATAATTTGGATTTGGCATGAGGGAGTTATGGATTTTAGAATTTGAGGATAATTGCCTGTTCAATGGTAATGGCCCAAAATGACCTATAATGTCTACTCTTGGCACATGCCCTTCCATGTTGAACTTGACATTTCTCAAAGAACCAAAGTTGGAGAAGACATCTTGAAATTGATCATGAAACTTTTATGGCCTTCATATCATAAAAATTGACCAAGTTATGGTCCTTGGAAGTTGACCTCCTAACTAAGGCACAAACACATAAAAAATGACTTTCCAAGAAATACTAGCTCTTGATATCAACATGAAAGTTGTTTGGAATGTCATAAAGAGTGACTTTATCTTGGAATCATTTTCATATGAAAAATATTGTAGGAGATAGGTGTAGCGGTAAATTCATGACCATTAAGCTATGGATAAACTTAACGTCAAAATAAAACCGGAGTCGTCACCGCGCTTTTATTGTTTCCAATGGAAAAGGGAAAAGTACGAACAAAACCCAAAAGATAAAAAGTTTTCAAATCAAAACTAATAAAATTCCAGAGATTACAGGTAGGAGGGTTGGTTACATAGAGGGAAGGTGTTAGCACCTAAAGTGTCCTAGGTACTCCTAGGGAGCCCTTTTTTTATGCGTGTATGTGTTTTTTGGTATAAAATGATGTTTGCAATAATTAGAGTGTGGGGATGAGAAAATAATTTGTTAGTTATATTTGTGTTTGACAAGACCTTCGGAATTATGCCTACGTACCAGCATAAAAATGAGGGATCTAAACCTCGTAGTTCATGGTAACAATTTCAAAGTGAGTGAATTGCTTTTAACAAAAACTTAAGTTTAAAGGAGGCACAAAGGGGCATAAAAGAGTTTGAATGAGTGTTAGTTCTTTTTGTCTTTTGAAATTTTTAGTCAATATGGTTAGATTCATTTACAAGTTTGATTAAGAAAAGGGCTTAAAAATGCAATGGCATAAGACCAAAGTTTCTAATTTGAAATAAAGTCTAAGTTTAGAAATCACAAGCAAAGAAGATTTTGAAAAGAGGGAGAGATTTGAAATTTAAGAAGTGGGAGGAGATGAAGAGACTAATCCTCAGCAAAAGTTTAAAAGTTAAGAGTTGAAAAGATCTAACCAATGGGATGCAATCCAATAGACAAAAATGTCCTATAGAGACCCATTTTTCCTTCGGACTTTAGAATCAAGCAATATCAATAAACAAGTAGCAAATGAAGAGCAAGGCATCAAATAAAGATAGCCACATCCAAGCAAGAAACTTCATAGTCTTCTTCATAATCTTCCAATGTATCAGATGACATACTCCTTGAATGGCTCAAAATAAAGTATTAGACACAGATTCAAAGTAACATTTGCATTAAGGCCATGTAGCAGATGAACTCAAAAGGATCTTAATATTTGCATCAGATGAAAGCTCCAATCACGATAACTTTGTTTCAGAAATATTGGCATTGGCCAAGTCCTTTTGCATAGGGAATGTTGCCTAATTCTAAGTCCAAGGCTCAGGTCAAATCCAACAGTCCACACAAACATTTTTTAGTGTTTTTTTGTTGTTTATTATGTACTTTAAGGTGCTAAATGGCTTGAATTTAAATTCCATAAAGTAAAGAACTTGAAATTAAAAGCAATTATAATAAAGGTTAGTCAAATGTTAGTTGATTAGATGTTAGTGAAGTTTTTGCTTTTCAATTGATTAAGTCATTCTTTGGAGAAAACTCAACCCTCTATTCACAAGCATATATCCTTGAACTAAGACATCTTCCAAAGGAAGGAAAAAACGCCAAGTTTACACACAATACCATGAAAGGGGGAGACTTACAATCCACTTACTAGAATGCTATGCCTTTTGGGTCAAAATTTAGCGCTATGTTAAGTAATCGTAATTGGACTTATGTAGAAGTCACAACTATCTGAGGCTGGGCAATAAATTTTTTGGTGTTAATGCATGTTAGAGATATGGTATAGTGAACAATACTCCTAAAACATACCACACACAAAAACAAAATGGTCAAAGGATGGACCTAATCTAATCCATACTTGTATTGGTTCATCTAACACAAAGTTATTGATGAACCAATTAGCCTTAGGATATTGAGACTTCATTGGTCAATGAGAAGGATGGGATAGAATGGGATTGAAGATGAAGAGGGAGGGGAAATGAGGTAAACACAAATTGGTCATGGGAGGAATTTTATCAAATTAAAATCATTCATTCATTTTGGTAGATGAAATGTACATTTCATCAACCCCCTAAATCTAATGATTTTAATCCAACAAAAGTCAAATCAACCTTGACCAAGGCCCAAACACATAGTCAAACTTCACAAGTCAAAAAAAATGGCTCAACATAATTTCTATATAATTAATCAATTAAAAATCAAATTAAAATGCATTTAAATTAAATTATGTTTGATCAAAAACCTAAAACCTCTTCAAAACACCAATTAAATGGCCAAGAGATTTATCCTAGGTCAATGAAGGTCAAAGGACCTTCGACAAAAAATTTCATTATTTTTGAAAAGTCATAAGTATTTTTAAACAATTAAAAATATGCACAAAAGGAATTAAATCATGAACAATATGAATATTAATCCAAAAAAAAAATTTAATTCAGAAATGAAAGACGAAAATATTTGAATTTTTTGGTGAAAGTCCCATATTTTTTGGATTAATAATGAAATTAATATGAATTAATGAAAAATAAGCAATTAAATGAAATAATCAGAAATTCAAAAAAATGAGACCATATGATCTCCCTCATTAATTGAGGCGGCAGATCAGATGGTGATAAGCGTGCGTTCCATGATGCACTGCAGTCAACGCGCTATATGATTGGCAATCAAAAGCAACACATGAAATTAAAACATTTAAATTGGATCCTATGGTTGGGATGCATGACAACACATCATCGGAGCCAGAGCTCCGGTCTTGTTCTCCGGTGGACCTCACCGTACTGGTCCACCATCAACCATCACCAAAATGAAAAAGCAAGACATGGATTTAAAGAAAAAAATGCTCAGGAGCTCGAATCTAGCCTCAATTTTGTCAAACTCCAAGTATATAAAAAGATACATGGATTTGAATTTTGAGGATCATGAACTGAGTTGCTTCGATTTGACCTCAAAGCAACTCAATCTTCTCGCCTACATTGGTAGGACTTCATACAACCAAAAATCAACAAAAATGGGAATAATTGAGAGAGAATCGAAGAGAAGAAGTTTATAAAAAATCACCTTCTAGTTGATCTAATTCCACTTGATCTTGATCTGGATTTGATTGCTTTCTCTTCCTCTTGCTTGCACAAGTCAATTGAGATGAAAAGGGAAGTGAATTTATGGAGTTTGAACTTCCAAACAGAAGATGAAGTTCATGCTCGATTGCAAGAGAAACCTTCAAAAATTCTATGGCAGTGAGTGTTTAAATCAGACTAGCAAAGCTTGGGCAAGGTGTTCATGATGAATCTGAAGCCTTAAGCTTGTTTAAATAGGCAATGCACTTGATATTTGTACCCCTTGAAATGTGGCCAATTTTAGAAACCTCCTTGCATAGATGCATGGACAATGATTTGGGCCTTAGGAATGATGCAATCCACTTCCAATTCGTGTGCAAAGTCTACTGAATCCATCATGTGGAAGCATGCAAAAGAATTTGATCATTTGAAATCCAATATTGCCAAAACACTTCCCGTAATGAAGCTATGCAGAAGTCCCTCAATTTTGATCCAAATGGGATGATCTTGGACTTTTTAGAAAGGTGCGATCAAGGGGAACAACTTTAATGTTTAACAAGTTTTCATTTGAAGCTTTTATCATGAAAATTTTATAAGTCCCAAGTCGAATGTTCACTTCTTCCGCCTTGGATAACGTTTTATATGGACTTCAAATGAGAAACATTACTTCATTAAAGTTGTAGATATTTCAAACCTCTTCAATGTGGTCACAAATTTTACCTCATTTGGATTTGGCATGAAGGAGTTATGCATTTTAGAAGTTGAGGAAAATCACTTGTTCAATGGTAATGGTCCAAAATTACCTATAATGTTTCATCTTGGTACATGCATTTTAAAGTTGAATTTATACTTCCTCCAAACATAAAAGTTGAAGTAGACATCTTGAATTTGATCATGCAATTTGAACGAATTTCATCTCATAAAAATTGAGCAAGTTATGGTATTGGGAAGTAACCTCCAAATTAGGGTTCGGACAAAATGACCTATAATCTTTCACCACAAAACATGAATTTCCAAGCAAACATAGATCTTGACCTCAACATGAAAGTTCTTTGGAATGTCACTTGTATTAACTTTTCTCTTGGAATCATTTTTCATATGACAAAAGTTGTAGGCGATAGGGTCTAGGGAATCCCAGTTTTGGTCAGTTGACTTTCTCTGGTCAACCACCATGAACCATCTTGCTAGCTTGACATTCTCTTGGCTTTTGGGACACATGGAGGATCATATATGCATAAGATGATGTAATGTGAAGTATCCCTTGAAATATTTGATCAATTGTTGAAGAAACTTATTGAAGAAGTCACACAAGACACCTAGATGAATAAGGGTTTCCAAGGCAAACCAACTCCAAAATCTTAATGATTTCTTGATCAAAATAACATGTGAAGATCATGAGAATAAATATATGATACTTAGAGACAATGTGAACCATTTATTGATTTAGCTCCTTCCATTGAGGGTCTTAAACCCTAGATATGAGCTTGATAGAGCATAGGTGAGCACACACACACACACACACACACACATTACCTACAAAAGCAACAACTATACATTGACATAATTTTGGTATTTCAGTTAGTAAATAATAGAAAATGAAGTATGATACAATCAAATGTGCTTGGTGATCTCTCCCAATGCAAACCCAATGCATGAGGGGTAAGGAGGATGCCAAGTTGTCATCCCAATGCTAATGCATATGATGAGATAACATGTGGGATCTTAGGGTCAAAATTTGGGTCTTACAGCTGCCCCAATTTAAGAACTTCTAGCTGAGGAGATGAAGGTTAAAATCTTCGTATCGACTTAGTAGAATGGACTTAAATAACAACATCTAGAAACAAATTTTGGTCCCTAAGAGACCTCATCATACATTTGATATGAATGTTAAAAATAATCTATGTGGGGGAAGTGTTGCCATAAAGGAAAAGAATCTAGAGAGACTAAAAGTCCACAAGTGCATAATGCATCCCGTAAGGAAAACTCACTGGGGAGACAGAGACTCTGGGAAATAAAATATTGTGTGTAGGCCAGGCCATAACTTAAAACTTTTGGGGGACATGAGGGATTCCATAAATCAATGGAAAGACTCGGCCGGGGAATAAAAGGAACTCTGCAGGGGAAACAGGTAAATCAGAATAAAACTGAAATGCCTGAATCAAACAGGAAATGACGTTTTTACTAAGGAAATACGCACCCAAACTCAACTGGGAGAAGAAAAGATCTTCGACACAGGAGTAACAGAAGTATATTATCCACTACCGGTTACTGGATAAGGAGATAACATAATCTGACTTGGAGGACATCCGTTACCGGTTAGGGTAAACATATCAAGGATCACTCGCTGAGGGCAACATGTGGTGTATTCATTACCAGTTACTGGGCAAGAATAACTCGTTGGGGAAAAGCCAAATAGGGTTTACAACTACCGGTTACTAGGAAGAAGACCACGAAGAGAGAATATTCGTCACTGGTTATAGTGAACATATCAAGGATAGACTCGAAGGGAAGAATATCCGTCATTGGTTGAAGTGAACATATCAAGGATAGACTGCCGGGAAAAAGTAGGAATTACATCTATCAGTAATTGGATAGAATACCGAAAATAGAATATCCGTCACTGGTTAAAGTGAACATATCAATGATAGACTCAAAAGGGAGGAATAGGAATTATATCTACCATTTACAAGATAGAAAACCAAAAAGTGAACATCCATCACCGGTTAAGATGAACATATCAAGGATAAACTCCGCAAAAGGGGAAGCAGGATTTAGAACTACCGGTTACTGGGCAGAAGACCATGAAAAGGAGGAAATCCATCATCGGTTAGGATGAACATATCAAGGATTAACCATATGGGAGAAAGAAAATAGGGATTACAACTACGTTTTTACTGGGCAGAAAACCCAAGCGAGAATATTCGTCACTGGTTAACGTGAACATATCAAGGATATACTTAAAAAGGGAAATAATATCCGTCATCGGTTAGGATGAACATATCAAGGATAGACTCAAAAAGGGAAAGAATATCCGTCATCGGTTAGGATGAACATATCAAGGATAGACTTCCTAGGGAAACATGAAAACGATTCCACTGGAGAAATAAAGGGAGTAGATTACTTTTACTGGGTATTGGATAAAAGTACGATACTCATAGATTGAGAAGGATATTACCATTTACTGGGTAACTGGCTCTCGAGGGATCAAGGTATCTATCTAGGCAAGATCTAGAAAGAAAAGGTCAATCAAAGACTTAACCTAATGAGGATATAACTCAAGGGGAGTGGTTCCATCCAGATAATCATCTGGGGAGGAAGCTGGAATAATAATCATCCATGAGGAAATAACTCAGTGGGGAATGAGAAAGGTTAAATTTTTTCTGCTTAAAGGGGTGACACTCTACGATTGAAAGAGGGCAGTCAAACCAGATCTGCGTGGGGAGAGGATTCCACCATAGCAAAGGATCAGAAAGTGCAATAATAATGCAATAATGGAATCTATGAATGTATATGTATATGTATATATGATGATTATGCTAATGAAACAATCACGAAGGATATAAATGTCACTAATATGAATCATCAATACAACACTCAGTCAGTCTCAACAGGAGGGAAACACCAACTAGAGAAAGAGATGAATCAGATGAACACAAATCTTCTCAAGGGTTCGACTCTGGATAGGGAAGAGGAAAAATATGTTGAGGATTTGCACCATTAACTCTTCGGGGATCTTAGGTCAACACCCAATCGAATTGGGGTAAATACAAACTCAGCTGGAGATGCTGAATTACCGCTGGGGAGGAAACAAAGATCATGCCAACTGCTTCGGGAAAACCAACAATGCTTCACATTTTAGGGCTCACCTGTTCTCAGACCGCTGTTGATATTTATTAATGACATCGACATTCTCTTAAAATGTAATTTCTTTTATTATTTAAGAAAAACATGATTTTAATTATTAAATTCAATTTCAAAATGATCATCATAAAATTTAATTCTATTTATCTGAAATAAGTAAGAGTAGAAATAATTGGATAAAAAGCTGAATTTTATTTAATAGAATGGTAGTCTGTAAATGACAAGACTCCATAGATTTTGACAAAAGTTGAATAATGGTAATTTACATGGAAAAGGGCTACATTGAATACAATGATCATTATTCCTTCTACCAGCTTCAATATCAACTGTGCCCTTGGATTTGGTTGAAGATGACGAATCAGAACCAAATGAAGTGCTCAAGAATGTCTTCAAGACTGAAGATCAACAGGATGCAGTTACTTGCCGTAATCCCTATTTTTTGCATAAATTTCCCCAAGGTGGGGTACTCAATTTATCAGGATAATTTTTCTGTTTTATGTCTCTAACTTTTTCCTGGATCGCCCTTCCGGGTTTTCAATCCACCGAGACACTCATTTTTGCCTAAGGTCAATGGGGGAGGAAATGACATTCAACAATGTCGGTGGAACATGAATCTTATCTGCATATATTTGACACTTATCCCATTTCTTCACAAACATGCAACAATCAGATTACATTGTCAACATCTTCTTAGCCATAGCATGTCCATTGGAATGAGTACCAAAGGAACCTTCATGGACTTTAGTCATCAATAAGTCTGCCTCGTGTCTATGCACGCATTTGAGCAGAACCATATCGAAGTTTCTCTTGTACAGCACATCACCATTCAGGTAGAAGTTACCAATTAATCTCCTCAAAGTCTTCTTATCTTTCAAAGATGCCCCAGGCGGGTAAATCTTACTTTGGTGGAAAGATTTGATATCATAATACCATGGATTTTCTTCTTTGATCTCTTCAACAACAAACACATGAGCTGGCCTATCAAGACGCATCACAGTCAAATTGGGAACTTCATTCCAAAACTTCACCACAATCATTGAAGCCAACGTTGCAAGAGCATCTGCCATCCGGTTTTCATCTTGAGGGATATGATCAAATTCAACCTTTGTAAAGAAAGTTGAAATTCTCCTTGCATAATCTCTATATGGTATCAAACCGGGTTGATTTGTCTCCCAAAGCTGTATCTCCATAGACATCCAAATACTTGATTCTGAGATCAATGGCCTCTTCAAGCCCCATAATGCAAGCTTCATATTCAACCATGTTGTTCGTACACTAGAAAGTTAATCTAGCTATAAAGGGAAAATGAGTGCCTTGAGGAGTAATAATCACCTCCCCAATGCCATTACCATACTAATTAACAGCTTCATCAAATACCATGCCCCAACGGGAACCAGGTTCTGGCCTTTCATCAAGCAATGGTTCATCACAATCTTTCAAGTATATAACCTCTTCATCAGGAAAATCATACTGCACTGACTGGTAATCTTCAATCGGTTGGTGGGCTAAATGGTCAGCCAAGACACTACCCTTAATTGCTTTTTGAGATCGGTATTCGATATCATACTTTGATAACAACATCTGCCAATGGGAAATTCTCCTAGTTAAAGTAGGCTTCTCAAAAATATACTTGATTGGATCCATTTTGGATATCAATCAAGTGGTATGATTCAACATATACTGATGCAGACGCTTAGCAGCCCAAGCCAATGCACAATAAGCCTTTTCAAGCGTAGAATACCGAGTCTTACAGTCGGTGAATTTCTTACTAAGGTAGTAAATAGCATACTCCTTCCTTCCAGTTTCGTCTTGCTGACCCATAACATAACCCATAGTCTCTTCAAGCACAATCAAGTACATGATAAACGGTTTTCCTTCAACGGGTGGAGATAGAATCAGAGGTTCAAGCAGATATTCTTTGATATTGTCAAAAGATTTTTTGCAATCCTCGTCCAATCACAAGACTGATCTTTCTGAAGAAGCTTGAATATAGGTGCACATGTGGCAGTCATATGCGAAATGAATCTTGAGATATAATTCAAGCGGCCAAGAAAACCTCTAACTTGCTTCTCAGTTTTTGGCACAGGCATCTCTTGTATTGCTTTGACCTTGGCAGGATCAACTTCAATACCTTTCTTGATGACAATAAAGCCCAACAACTTACCAGAACGAAGACCAAATGTACATTTATTGGGATTCAAGCGGAGTTTGTACTTCCTCAAACCCTATAATAACTTCAACAAATGCTCGACATATTCTTTTTCATCATTGGATTTAGCAATCATATCATCAACATACACTTCAATCTCTTTATGCATCATATCATGGAAAAGAGTGGTCATAGCTCTTTGGTATGATGCACCAACATTCTTTAAACCGGAAGTCATCACTCTATAATAGAATGTTCCCCAAGATGTAACGAATGTGCTCTTCTCCATATCTTCGGGTGCCATCTTAATCTGATTATAACCGAAAAATCCATCCATAAACGAAAAGACTTTGAATTTAGTTGTATTTTCTACCAACATATCAATGTGTGATAGAGGGAAATCATCTTTCGGAATAGATTTGTTTAAATCTCTATAATCAACACACATACGAACTTTTCCTTCTTTCTTCGGAATAGGCACAATATTGGCCACCCATTATGGATACTCAGCAGTAACAAGGAAACTGGCATCAATATGCTTTTGCACTTCTTCTTTAATCTTTACTACCATATCAGGATGAGTCCTTCTCAACTTCTGCTTGACTGGCGGGAATTCTGGCTTCAACGGTAATCTATGCTCCACAATCTTAGAATCCAAACCAGGCATGTCTTGATAGGACCAAGCAAACACGCCTGAATACTCTCGAAGAAGATCAATCAACCCCTTCTTAACCTTTGGACACAGTTGAGACCCAATATTGACTTCCTTCACCTTATCTTTAAAACCCAAGTTGACTAACTCAATCTGTTTTTCGAATGGTTGAATGGATTTTTCCTCGTGCTCAAGTAGACGATACAATTAATTAGACATTTCTTCATCACTTTCTTCCTCAGCCTCAAACACAGGGAACTCAAAGTTTGGAGAAGGAGTAGGATCATTGTATTCAATGGGTTTAGAAACCAACCTGTATAATGATTTGATATTCTTATTTTAGAGAAGTGAATTGTGACCAAATATTATGCAGATGGACAATCATTATTTATTTATTTATGTTATTTGTGATGACCATTTTTCAGAAAAGCAAAAAGTAAGAATAAAACATCATAGATGTGGATGAATAGAATTGCATTTTATTGATGATAAAATTGAAAAAATATCCAACAATGTTCACTTCTCCCTTAGGCATAGGAGAAAGATTTTCTCAAAATAATGAAAAGACAAATTACTTAGAGCAATGAACAATAACAGGTACATGAACAACAACCCAATTATTGCAATCCTTTCCATGCGTCACAAAATTGGTGCAGTCCTCATCTTCATCACCCTCAATCACAACAGTTGAGTGTTGTTCATTACCATGGATAAACCCTCCGCTACGGAAACTCGGTTGCATATCTTCAATTTTGACAGAAAGCCTCCCTTGCTGGAATCTCAAACCAGCTCTATTCTTGTTCTCGGAAACCTCTACCATACAGCTATACTGATCAGAACTTCCATCTTCAATAATTTTATGCACATCTTTGAAAAAGGACATGGGTGCCCCGATTCTCTTCTCTTCAGCAATAGTTGGAGCTTGGAACGGAGTTCCAACCTCTTCCTCATCTTCCACATATGAAAAGGATGACAGATGGCTCACCAAAAGCGCTTTCTCTCCACCCACAATGACAAGCTTGCCTTTCTTCACAAATTTCAACTTCTGGTGCAGAATGAACGTTACAGCTCCAACCTCATGGTTCCATGGCCATCCTAATAAACAACTGTAGGCCGGATCGATATCTATCACTTGAAAAGTAATTTGGAAATCACTCGGACCTATCTTCACTGGAAGGTCCACTTCTCCTATAACAGTCTTGCGAGAACCATCAAAAGCTTTAACGATCACACCATTATACCTCATCGGGGCGCCTTGATAGGACAACCTTGACAGACTTGATTTGAGGAGTACATTCAAAGACGAACCAATATCGACTAACACATTGGACAAAGCGTCCTCCTTACAACTCATTGAAATGTGTAGCGGCAAATTGTGATTTCTACCCTCCTTAGGAAGTTCTTCATCACAAAAGCTCAATTTGTTGTAGGAAGTGATGTTAGCCATAATGTGGTCAAACTGATCCACGGTCATATCATGATCCACGTAGGCTTTCTCCAACACTCTTTGTAGTGCTTCTCTGTGCGCTTCAAAATTCATTAACAGGGACAACACTGAAATCTTCGAAGGAGTTTGGAGCAGCTGCTCCACCATATTAAATTCACTCTTCTTAATCAATCTTAGTACCTCATCATCATCATTAGGCTTCAATTTGCTGGATTCACCAGACTGACACATTGGAGCAGTAACCGGATTCACTGCAGGTACCTCAACCTTCTTACCAACAAACACATCTTCTACATTCTCTTTTGGAAAGACAGGTCAAAAAAAAAACCGCTACAGGTCACCTTTGCAATATCGGCGATATTTACAACATAATCAGTTATAGGTAATGGAACCTCTTGACCATTCTCTAACATGGTAGCATTATACTGATACGGAACAACTCTATCAGTGGCATACGGGACAGGGCCTGCTAACCGTATGACTAAGGGAGATACCAATCTATTAAAGCTGTTACCGTTGCTTCTGTCAAATTAAATCACCACCCACTATAGGGTTTTAAACACTAGTACTATAACATTAACATCATCTATATCCTTTGACTGTTAAGTATGAATTACATTCTCATCCATCAACTACTGGATATCTCTCTTGACGATCGAACACCAACGAGGGTTTACATTGTAAATCGCACAAACGTCATGGTCGTGCTCATAATCACTGATTGTACACAAATTCCTATGCATTTCCACCAAGGACCGACGAATACGTCGCACATCGAACACTCTGAAACTTACTAGACAACCATCAACCATATTGACAGAGGAATTACCATGAGTGAGCAACGAATTGGATTTCATGTTCGGCGGCCTGTCCTTAAAGGACACCATCCCACTCTTCACTAACTTCTGGACCTCATACTTCAATGGCTAACAATTTTCGATATCATGGCCGGGAGCTCCTTGATGAAAGGCGTAACGGAGTTCTAGTTTATACCACCATGGAAGTGGTTCTGGAATTTGCGGAGGATTTCTTGGTTGGAGTAGGTTCTTGAGAACCAAATATGGATAGGTTTCGGCATATGTCATAGGAATAGGGTAAAAAGAGACCTTTTTCCTCTCAAAATTCTGTTGTTGTTGATTATTGTTATTGTTGTTGTAGTTGTTTGTTCTTTGTTGTGGATGTTGTTGTTCAACTGGCTTTGATTGATTGTTAGAAAATACTAGAATAACTGATGAATCTTGGTGATGATGCTGACGCGGTTGCGGATTCCTTTTGATATGAGGCCTCTTCTTCCTCCCTACTGACATTGCATTGGTTTCACCTTCCTTCTTTCTGGCGAAACCACTTCCATAATTCTTGCTCGATGACATGTCTTCCTTTGACAAACGTCCCTCTTGGACTCCTTCTTCCAACCCCATCCCTATGTTTACCATTTGGGTGAAACCACTAGGGGCACTAGCAATCATTCGTTCGTAATAAAACGAATTCAGGGTCTTAAGGAAAATCTTGGTCATCTCCTTCTCTTCCAACAGAGGGTTAATTTGAGCAGCAAGCTCTCTCCACCTTTGGGCATATTCTTTGAATGTCGCTTGCTCCTTCTGAGACATAGACATCAGCTTGTCTCTATCAGACGTCATGTCCATATTGTACTTATACCGCTTCACGAAAGCTTCACCTAAATCATTGAACGTGCATAAACTTGCACTATCTAGCCCCACATACCACCTTAGAGCGATACCAGTCAGACTGTCTTGGAAGTAGTGAATCAATAACTGATCATTATCAGTTTGCGTTGACATTTTCCTGGCATACATAACAAGATGGCTAAGTGGACGAGTATTTCCCTTATAATTTTAAAAGTCAGGGACTTTGAACTTCATCAGGATCTTGACATTGGGAACCAAACAGTGTTTAACAACACTTTTTCCAAACAAATCCTTTCCTCTCAAAGTCTTAAATTCCTTTCGCAGCTCAAGGAACTGATCCTTCATCTAATTCATCTTCTCATAAACATCGGGCCCCTCAGATGGCTCATAATGATAGATGGTGTCCTCAACACTAGGCAGAGTGTGAACAACTAGAGGCGGAAGAGACATGACGAGGCTAGATACCGTCATGGAAGAAAAAGTAGGCGCAAACCCTTCAAGCATGAAATTCGGTGACATTCCCCATGGGAATCCGGCACGCATAGTCGGACCAGATTGAGTAGCAGCAACGGGAACGGCTGAAGTAGCAACCTTGAGATGACAGTCCTCTGAGGAGGAGGAGTTGCAGGAGTTGGAGAAGACTGGTTATGCGTAGCCAGAACATACTCCATCATAGTAGTTAAACGGGAAATTTCATCCTTCAACTCTCGGTTCCCTTGCTCCAAATGTTCCATGATTCTCGATTGATTGGCGCGAGTGTTGTATCGGTGAGTCAGCTTGGCTGAAGCACAGAAGAATAACCTATAAGACATCTGGCGGAAAAACCTACTATGCAAATGATGCATGAAACACAATGTTTTGTTTGTTTTAACTTTCAAGGGACATACTATTTTATTTGCAAATATATAATAACAATAATAACAATTTGATTGGCCATAAAAATCTCTTTTATTCATAAAATTTGGAAGGATTACACCAAGTACAATTTAAGAAACCAAAATACAAATACAAGAGAGAAGGAAACTAATCATCCTAAGGATCCCCTAACAACAATGTCAGATGATCTAGCTACTGGTGCCTACTTCCTTCGGATGCGTAGAATCTCGGACTTAAAAGAAGTCTTCATCTGAGCCTTCTCGAGGACAAGCTGGTCAACGATCTTCTTCCAAGCACCAGAAGGATGAGGCATACTAGAGGAAGATGGACCCTCTGGTCTTCAAGAAGTTCAATGACTGTATCCTTGTCCTTAGACTCAAGCTGCAATGCATCATGCTTTCGGCTCAAAGCATGGAATCGCTCTTCCCACATATCCTTATCTTGCTTCATCTTGGCAACTGCGTCTTGTAAGACCCCAATTTTTACTCTAAGATCCCTCATGGCATCATAACATTGCATTTGCATCTTGCCTCAAGGATCATAGCATCTTGGCTCCTAACCTTTGGGTGAGAACATTTGTGAGTTGGTTTGAGACCACCGAGCATGCTTGAATTGTATATTATTGCTTTTCTTACTTTGTTTACTAACCAAAAGCACAAAAATATGTCACTAACCTTGCTTGTTTTGTAGCTTGAGCAATCACAAGATCCAAAGCTCCTAGGAGACCCTATGCTCATTGATATGGCCAGATGAAGGTGAAAGCAAACATGACAATGGTTCACAAAGCTCTCATTCATCATATATGCCTCCCAAGTATCTCAATTCATCATTTTGATCAAAGCAAACCAAAGGGCTTAAGGCTTGTTTCCCAAGGAAACCCTAATTCATCTATTCATCAACTGTGCCTTGCTCATGAAGCAACCTCAACCCATGGTCAAATAAAATCAAGGGAAGTTCTTTCACTCATCATTTCATGCATATTTGAGCTTATTTGAGTGTCCTCAATCATCAATTCATCAATATTTGAGGCATGGACTTGAGAAGTTGATCAGTCAATTCACCTGACTATTTTAAAGTACACTGAGACCTAACCTTTAATGTGTTTGTCAAATGGAGAGAACCCCAAGAGACAAAATTCTCTTAAGAACCATATGAACAACGTTCATGTTCATCAAAAATTTATTTGAAGCTTGGAAGGTCATCATCCATTTCAAAACATTATAGGTCATTTTGACTGAAACCCTAATTTTGGGTCAACTTCCCAAGGACATAACTCACTCATTGTTTATGATTTTGAGGTGGGACAAATGCATTGGAAATTTTAAGATATCTTCTTCATTTGTTATGTTAAGAAAATTTTCATAATCCTAAAATAAATACATGTGATAATGCAAAACATTATAGGTCACTTTGGACCAAAGGCATTGAAATGTGAAAAAATCCAACTTCAAGTGCCCATAACTTTTTCATAAAAAGTCCAAATGATGCCAAATTTGAGTCCAAATTGATTGTTTTGGAAATACCTATAACCTTTATGTTTGAGGTTTTATCATTTGGAGCTTGCATCATTGAAACAGAAGGGCTTGAAGTTGGCCCATTTTGGAACTTTTCACATACACATGTTTTGCACCTTGCACTTTATGATCAGTTTTCATCAATTTCCCAACTCCAAATGATGTTTTGTTCAACATAACAATTGATACTCATGTCAAGATCTTTCCAACAATTACCCATAAGGCCATGTTTTATTTTTGGAAGTAGCATTTTCGAAGAGGAGAAAGTTTTGGTACATTTTTGGAAACTTAATTCAAACTCATTGCACATGCTGATTGCATCATTTCTGCACGTCCATTCCAACTTGAGATGATATCAGCACTCATTTGCAATAAGAATTGAGCACTCCATGCGCCTGTACAGGCCCATGCATGGAGGCCATCTTCATTCATGCACACACTTTGCTCATGCTTGCAGCTTCCAATTGCTATAAATAAGAGTGCTAGGCTTCATATTTCAATAACCTGAAGGCTCCTGTTATGCTGCACAACTCCCTCCATAGCCATACCTAAAGGAATTCTCACTTTCTTTTCAAAATTTCAGATATGAATTTCAACTTCATTGGTTGATTTTCAGACTCATAATTCCTTGACCTTGCTTCATCTTCATCTCTAGATCACACTACAAGCAATAGCTAAGAGGAATTGTACTCCAGAGATCCATATTTAAGAGGTTGCTACACAAACTTTCTTTCTTCGAAACTCACTGTTTGTAGCTTGTTTCTTGCATTTATTGGGTTGGCTGAAGTCCTCTCATCAGAGGCAATTAAACTGTGCTTTTAATTTTGAAATTCCACTAAGTTCAAGATGAACACCATAATTTTCCACCTCTAATTTCTCTTACCATGGAGATCTAGAGTGAAAATAGTTGGCACAGGGGTGATGTACATCACCCCAGCTTTCCATTGCTGTATAGATCGCCTCATTTGGTGAAGGTTTTTTCTCTGCAACTTTGGCCGGAATCTCTGGTCTCGGCGGAGAAGACGGTGGTGTACACCACCGTCCGTTTGCCAGTTTTGATCCAGGTCGTTGATGATGATTCCCAGATTGAATCAGGGCTCTTGGATCTAATGACTTTATTTAAATGTTTATGTTGCTCAGTTGACTTAGGTCCATGATGCGCGTGCATGCCACAGCCGTCTGATCTACCAGGTTAATTAATGAATTGAATCCAACGCGTGTGGTTTTTCCTCATTTTCTATTTCTGATTTTAATTTCCATTTTATTTCTTTTATTTAATTTTGTTTCAAAAAATCATATCTCATTCATTTTAATTCCAAAAAAGGTGAGACCAATTGCATTATTTCTTTTTTAATTTCTAGTTTCTAAAAGAGATTTTTAATATTTTTTATTTTATCATTTGATATTTTTTATGAATTTTCTCTTTTCTGGTTATTTTGAATTCATTTGAAATAGTTTTCAATATCCAAAAAATACAAAAATATTTTTCCAACCTCTTTGAATAATGATGGATCTATGAAAAATATTCTCATCAATTTCTTAATTGATTTGAGATTTATTTGAGATTTTAATTCAATTAGTTTATTTTTATGCATTTTTAATTGATTAAAAATAGTTTCTGGTTTCTAAAAATGCTGAAATTTTTTGTCAAACTTTGTTTGACCTTGTTTACTTAGGATGATCCATTTGGACTTTGACCTTTAATTGTTTATTTTAATTCAAGTATTATTTTAATTTTGAAAAATACCAAAAATATTTTATTTGTTTCTTGACTTCTAAGTTTCATCTTGCTTCTGTTTACTAATGTTTGACCTTGATTCCATCTATCTTTGGTCAATGTTTGTTGATTACTTCATTTGAATTTCCATTAATGTTCATTCTTTTTCATCTCCTTCTTCATCTTTTTCTTTTTTTGATCAATGAGTTAAAGATTGGTGGTTAGCGTTGATGTATGGGAGGTTTAATCTTCCTTGATTCAAATCTAATTCATCTTGATCATAGATCAAGTGAATGGCTTTGCATTAAGGATAGGTTGCTTCCTAATCAAGCAAAGAACCTAAATCAATACAAGATCATTTCTCATCTTCTTTTGGCATGGAAAGTTGTAGGAGCTTGATTCACTAATCAAGATCTATAACTTGTGTTGTTGCCTATATTTTATTAACCGGCCTCAGATAGGTGTGACTACTACATTAGTCCACTTACGATTATTTAACATAGCGCTAAATTTCCTTATGGCACACTAACACTAACAATTGACCATTAACATTTAATTCTTGCACTTTACATTTATGCAATTTATTATTCTTGTACATATTAATCATTTGCTTTTGCCCTTTGCTCATTTGAGCACATGTTTATGTTAATGCAATTTGCCTTTTGCTCACTTGAGCATATAATAGTGTATATACTATTGTGCTTGTGTTTTGTTTCGATTGTTGTGAACCAAATGCAAAATGGACAAAAGGACTTAGACTTTAGGACATTCCCTATGCAAAAATGGAGTAAAAAGGCCTTAATGTTGAAGATGAATTAGAAGGAACAAATTGCTAAACTCACCCTTGTCCATTCTTTGTTTGCATTATAGAACTTTTTGATGTGTGTGCTTTTGTGCTAGGGATTCCCATTTGAGCCAAATTGAAGAACCATTGTCATGTGCATCTAAAGTGAGAGATACAAGAGCCATTGGAATATTCCTAAAAGTTTGCTTGATTGATTAGTTGCTTGAGTATACACTTATTTGCTTGCTTATTCCAAAGGATGTGAGCTACTTGGATCATCAATATGATCTCAATAAGGGAACTCCATCTGTGGTCTTATTTCTTTTCCTTCATCTCTTGTATGTTTAGGACTTAGCCATTCTTCTTCTTCCCTCCACTCTAACCCAGGCCAAAACTTTTGTGCAAACATTAACATTTGTTTTCAAACATTAGAAACCTAAGCATCATGCTTTTGATTTTTCCAAACTTCTTTCCATAACACTTATTTTGAATTGAATCTTTATGTCAACATTGACCATATTTTGTAAATACTTTTCATTGGTAAATATAACTCATTCAAATGTTTTATGGTTTCAATGGCCACTTCTTATCAAAACTTTTCATAACCATTAGCTATTAGGTTTGAGTTATCCTTGAGGTTGATATAATACTCACCTATATCCTTAGTGATGGACAATGAGTCTTCCATGCTTATTATAGGGTTAACCCCTCACTAGCATGTTGAAGTTATCCTCACATGGTTGATTTGGGGTTTTAGGTTGAGTTTTCTCCCTTGGATAACAAAAGACCTTAAGGCTTTTGGACCAATCAATTCACCAACTTGTTTTGAGATTTTTACCCCGAACTACGAGGTTTTGATCCTAATCTTTTTTAAGATGGTACGTAGGCAATGGGTTTATCCATCCAAACACAAAATTAAGAATAATTTGTACATTCTTCTCTCATCTCTCCAATCATGTTTGCACAAACAAATTTTTTCACAAATACCAACCTACCTTACAACAAATTGGGAAAAGGGCTCCCTAGGAGTACCTAGGATGTTTTGGGTGCTTAAAACCTTCCCATTAATAACCAACCCCCTTACCCAGATCTCTGACATTTTTATTAGCTTGTGATTCGATAAAACTTCTAGGTTTTTGTTCGCTTTCTAACCTTTCCTTTGGATAAATAGAAGTGCGGTGGCGACTCGACTTGTATGGTTTACTTTTGATTTAGTCAATAAATCTAAAGGTAACAAATACCCCGCTACAGAAAAGTGGCGACTCTGCTGGGGACACATTTGCCTAGTGGGTTTTGTCTACTTTTCACATTTTGTTGTATTGTGTTGTATATTATTTTGTGACATATTTTTTGTGCAATTTGGGATTACTGTATTGTATGTAATGATTGAATTGCTTGATATATTAATTCCTTGTATTCTTGGTGATCTTTGTGAGATGAGTTCTATACCCGGACTCGAGTGCACTTAGGACAGGAGAACGGCATAGTCTTGTCAACTTGTGTGGAGTTATTCCTTAGCAAGTTGACTTGCAAGCCCATTCACTTGGTGAAGGTCATGTTGGGATCAATAATGTCACATGAGTAGTCGTGGTTAGGAATTACTCTTTTCAATATAGACCTTAGAAGCCAAGGACCTTAGTTTACCAAGCCCATCTTGGCCTTTTTTTAGGATGTAGTGTGAAGGTCGTTCAAGTGTAAGATTTGATACGATTGTTACGCGATACTACACTCATAAGAGTCTCTCTTGAGAATATTTTTGGAATACGAGTAGTCGTTTATCCGATAATATCCGAAAGATGGGATGATGACTATGGGAACCTCTTGTAGAACATGTTTGGCAGGTTTAAACCCTAGTACACTCCCTTTGGGTGGTTCTTAACCGAGACTCCATGCTCGTGACTTGCAACAAACCCTTGATTCATGGTTGATCCGTTCTTGTGTATCCTTAATATCAATGGAACTTGGGTGTTGATAAGGTGTAAACTATAATCCACCAAAATGGATGATTGATATTAAGGATGACTTGATCCATCCCATGACCTTTGTGTGGTGTGCTTTTCTTGATGCTTGAGTGTGATTGTTGCATCCATGCATTCATGCACCCATTTGCATCCATATTATCAATAATGAGAAAATTTTCAAGGAACTTAAGAGGTCTATTTGCAAATTTTCAGACATGGATAGACAAAGAAGGAATACGAAGAAGTACAGTTTCAGACAACCCGACTTGAAAGAGCTAAGGAAATTGACATCCTATGTATTAGATCCCTTGGAGTTCAAAGCTCGTCATGGGAAGCTTTTATCTATTCTGGCTACTCAGGTGGACGAAGGTCTGATGAGTGTATTGGTGCAGTTCTACGATCCCTTGTACCGTTGCGTCACATTCCCGGATTTCCAGCTTTTGCCTACGCTTGAGGAATATGCCTATCTTGTGGGTATACCTATCCTAGATCAGGTGTCGTTAAGTGGCTTAGAGAGGGTTCCTACTTCTCAAGAGATTATTGATATGTTGCATATAGATGAATCTCTGGTTGGTGCTCATATGACTACCAAAGGTGGAATTCAAGGTCTCCCTTCTGAGTTGCTCATTGCTCAAGCTACTTTGTATGGGAAGGAAATGAGTGAGGATGCCTTTGAGGCCATATTTGTACTTCTCATCTATGGGATAGTGTTATTCCCCAACATCAACAAGTTTGTGGATGTGAACGCTATTAGTATTTTCTCTACTCTTAATCCCGTTTTGAATCTGTTGGGTGAAACTTACTTTTCTTTGCATATGAGGAATGCAAGGGGTGGTGGTACAATTGTATGCTGTTTACCTCTGTTGTACAAGTGGTTTATTTCGCATTTGCCATAGACGGTCGCCTTCAAGGAGAACAAAGGATGTCTACGGTGGTCCACGAGGCTTATGTCTCTCACTAATGATGACATCTTTTGGTACAACCGTGTATATGATGGTGTGTAGATTATCGACTCTAGTGGTAAATTATCCAATGTGCCTCTTCTTGGCACATGTGGTGGGATTAACTACAACCCTATTTTGGCACGTCGTCAGCTTGGGTTCCCCCTAAATGATAAACCTAATAACATTTTGTTAGAGGGTGTGTTCTTTCAGGAGGGTAAGATCCCCAAGGCTTGAAGGGCAGGATGGTTCACGCTTGGTGCAATATCCATAGGAAGGGAAGGAAAGAGCTTGGTCCTAAGAACTGTATTGCTTTGGAACCCTATACCTCGTGGGCGAAGAGGAGAGCTTCCGAGTACCTTATGCCCTACGGGTATCCGAGACCTAAACCTTTGGTTATGGCTAGGCTTTCAACCCTTCCTGACCAACGAGTAGAGGAGTTGAGAGACGAAGACCGTTCACGTGCCTGGATCCTTGAGCGAGAGGAGCTACTTCAGCAGCTTAGAGATAAGGATGCTTTGATAGAGTTTCTTGAGCATCAGGTTATCGATGAGCCTGATGATGTGGTGGCTTCTCTTCTTCCTCAGTCTTCAAAGTTCTGGAAGAGGAAGTACGACCGACTCGCCAAAGAGAAGGCAGATATGGAAGCAGCCTACGAGAGAAAGGTGAAGAGGCTTCGTGCAGCTTATCTTCCGGTCTCCAGAGCTTTAGACGATTGTTTCTAGGGTTCCATAGGATGTTCATTTTCCTTCTCTCTTGTATTGTATTTGGTTACCAAGACTGTACTTCTTTGGTGTAAAGTTTTTTTCAGATATTATTGATATGATATTTCCATATATGTCTAAATAATTAATAATTTCAAATAGGACTCTAAAGTTCCTCTGATAAATAAAATAAATCATATGCACAAGTATTGCATGCATCATGTGCATAAGAAGGTTTTGCACCAGGCTTCTTGTTCAATGGTCTAACTTTGTGTTCTTCATTTATTTTTGAAGACAAGCTGACTCACCGGTACTACACCAGAGCCAACACTTCAAGACTGATGGATCACTTAGAGCAAGAGAACAGAGAACCCAAGGAGGAAGTGGCCAGATTGACTGCCCTGATGGAGTCTTTCATGGCCGCCCAAAGCCAGTCATCTCCAACGCCTTCAACTCCTCCCTAGAGGATAATCATCTCTAAGATTGCCTTTTCAACAGTGTCTGCTGTCAGCGCCCACTTTGCGCCAACTGCTATGCCAGCCGGGTTTCCCTGGGGGATGCCCGCGAATTTTGTTCCTGAGGGTCTCGCCCCCACATTTTCTTCTCTGCCGGCATCTAGCTCGGTCCTCGCCGTTCCACCTCCGGTCGTGCATATTATGCCAAGAGTAGACGGCACCATTTACTACTCTGAGCCGTCTGAGGGCCCAGACGTGTATGAAAAGATGGATGCAATGAACGATCAGTTTCTTGAGCTCCGCAAGGAACTCAAAACTCTCAGAGGAAAGGACCTCTTTGGCAAGTCTGCTACTGAACTCTGTCTGGTTCCTAATGTCAAAATCCCTGTAAAATTCAAAGTACCCGACTTTGAAAAGTACAAGGGAAACACTTGCCCTCTCAACCACTTGGTTATGTATGCAAGGAAAATGTTAACTCAGACCGACAATGATCAGCTACTCATTCATTATTTCCAGGACAGCCTGTCCGGTGCCACCCTGAGATGGTACACGGGTTTGGACAGCGTGAACATCCGATCCTACAATGATCTTGGCGAAGCTTTCATCAAGCAATACAAGTATAACGTGGATATGGCTCCTGATAGGGATCAATTGAGAGCCATGTCCCAGAAGGACAAGGAAACTTTCAAGGAGTACGCCTAGAGGTGGCGAGAACTAGCTGCACAGATTGTGCCTCCGCTGGAAGAAAAAGAAATGACCAAGATCTTCCTGAAGACCTTGAGCTCATTTTATTATGAGCGGATGATTGCTAGCGCTCTTTCTGACTTCACCGAGATGGTGAATATGGGGATGCGTTTGGAGGAAGGAGTCAGGGAAGGGCGCCTGACTAGAGAAGAAGGCTCTTCTGCCAAACAATATGGGGCGTTTGGAAAGAAGAAAGATGGTGAGGCACATGTTGTGACCTCCCATGTCAAACCCAGAAGACCCTCTGTAAGGAGGAAGATCGTGCGTCCCGCCGGTAATCAGCATCAGGTGGCTCACATAGCACCTGTTTTCATGGAAAACCAGCATTATCAGCATAATAATAAACAACAACAACAACATCAACAATATCAACAACAACAACACCGTCCTCAACAGCAGGCCTACCAGCCTCAAAAAAATAATCAAACCAGTACAAGCTATGAGAGGAAAAGGGTCACTTTTAATCCTATTCCCATGACCTACGCAGAGCTATATCCCTCTTTGATAGAGAGGAAACTGATCACTCCACGTGACCCACCGGCTATACCTACCAACCCTCAGTGGTGGTATAAGCCTGAGCTACATTGTGTTTATCATTCCGGTGCCCCCGGACATGACGTGGAAAACTGTTACCTGCTGAAGACCAAGGTTCAGGACCTTGTTAGGAGCGGTATATTGTGTTTCGAGGAGGTAGGTCCCAACATCAAGAAGAACCCATTGCCCGAGCATGGGAAATCTGCTGTCAACATGGTCCACGGTTGCCTTGGTAAATACAAGGTTAGATATGTCATCCATATCCAACAATCATTGGTCGAGATGCACAGACTGTTGTATGAATACAATCATTACGAGCATGACATTGACAGGTGTCGTGGCTGCTTTGTCAATCAGAGGGGGTGTCGTCAAGTTCGAAAAGACATCCACGAAATGCTGGATGAAGGTGTAATTGATATACTTCAGAATCACGATGGGGATGATAAAGTTAATGTGATTACACCAGTGTTTAGGATCCCAGAGCCTGTTGTCATCCGATATGATGGCAGCAAACAGAAGGCTTCTCCCTCTCTCATAATTAAACCAGTTGGCCCTGTGCCATATTCTTCTGATAAGGCGGTCCCCTATCGTTACAATGTTGTAGCATTGGAAGATGGGAAGGAGGTGTCTTTGCCGTCTACCTCTGTTGTTAATATCGCTGATGTCAGCGGCCTGACCCGTAGTGGTCGCATTTTCTCAGCTTCGCCGAAACCCCAGGCTGACATCAGAAGGGCTGATATTGCTGATTGCGATGTTCGTCTGGTTGGAAATTCTGCTATTCCTCCGAATCCGACACTTATTGCTAATAAACCTTCCACCGCTGTAAGAACTTCTATCCTTGCTGGCCAGAATGGCACAATGAAAGAGGATTGCGATGAGATGTTGAGGCTCATCAAGAGGAGTGAATACAACGTTGTAGATCAGCTTCTACAAACGCCATCAAAGATCTCTGTGCTATCTTTGCTAATGAACTCAGAACCACACCGTGAAGTTCTGTAGAAGGTGTTAGATGTGGCGTATGTAGACCATGACGTCACAATAGAACAATTCGATAGTATTGTTGCAAACGTTACCGCTTGTAACAATCTGAGTTTTTGTGATGTTGATCTCCTCGAGGAGGGAAGAGACCACAATTTGGCACTTCACATATCTATGAGCTGCAAGGATGATTCCATGTCTAATGTGCTAGTAGACACTGGGTCATCGCTGAATGTGTTGCCAAAATCCACTCTGGCTAGATTGTCGTACCAGGGGCCTCCCATGAGGCAGAGTGGAGTGGTGGTAAAAGCTTTTGATGGATCCCGCAAAACAGTGATTTGTGAGGTTGAACTCCCAGTCAAGATTGGACCAAGTGATTTCCATATCACTTTTCAGGTCATGGATATCCACCCATCATATAGCTGTCTGTTGGGCAGACCATGGATTCACGAGACAGGAGCCGTGACATCCACCCTACACCAGAAATTGAAATTCGTCAAGAACAAAAAACTGGTGGTGGTAGGGGGAGAGAAGGCTCTCTTGGTTAGCCATTTGTCTTCCTTTTCTTATATAGACGTTGAGGATGAAGTTGGGACACCGTTCCAAGCTTTGTCTATTACTGAGCCTTCTAAGAAAGGAACTTCTTCATTTTCATCCTACAATGATGCTAAGTTGGCCATTGAGCATGGCACGGCTACTGGTTTAGGACAAATGATCAAGATAGAAGATAATAAATCCCGGACTGGCATAGGGTATTCTTCGGGCACCTTCAACAAGCGTGGGTTGTTTCAGAGTGGTGGGTTCATCCACACCGTCCAAGACGAGGAAGTTGCTGCTATTGTGGAAGAGGATGCAGAGGAGGATTCTGGCAACTTTGTCATCCCTGGAGGGGTCTGCAATAACTGGGTCGTTGTTGATGTTCCAACAGTTGTCCATAAGTCAACGTAATGTTCACAGTTTGTTTAAAAACTCTTCTCCCATGCCAAAAGGAGGAGTGATGACATTGTCGGCTCATAAATACAATGATATTTCATTCAATAAATTCATGTTAAATGTTTGTTTTTCCAATTATTTTCACTTTTTTCTTTTTGCATGAAATTGGTGATTACATAAAACCCTAAAAAGGAATAAAATCAATCTTTTCATCTGCATAATGATTTGCCTTGTTTGAATTCTAAAATCTCTTTTATATCCAAAATCATTATGCAGGTTGATCAAACCCATTGAACATAATGATCCAACACCATCTCCCAACTTTTAGTTCCCTGTATTTGAGGCCGAAGAAGATGATGTTGAAGAGATTCCTGACGAGATTACCCGTCTACTTGAGCATGAAGAGAAGATCATTCAGCCACATCTTGAGAATCTGGAAACAGTCAACTTGGGGTCTGAGGATTATGTTCGTGAGGTGAAGATTAGGGCACTCCTGGAAGAGTCTGTGAAGAAGGGGTTGATTGAGTTGCTATGAGAATACGTCGACGTCTTTGCCTGGTCATATGAAGACATGCCTGGTCTGGATTCTGATATCGTGCAACATTTCTTTACTTTGAAGCCTGAGTGTGTGCCGGTGAAGCAGAAGCTCAGAAGAACTCATCCTGATATGGCAGTGAAGATTAAAGAAGAAGTTCAGAAGCAAATTGATGCAGGGTTTCTGGTGACTTCTATATATCCTGAATGGGTGGCCAATATTGTGCCTGTGCCTAAGAAAGATGGAAAAGTCTGAATGTGTGTGGACTATAGAGACTTGAATAAAGCTAGTCCAAAAGATGACTTCCCTCTACCACATATTGATATGTTGGTAGATAATACAGCTAAATTCAATGTCTTCTCATTTATGGACGGATTTTCCGGATATAATAAAATTAAGATGGCACCCGAGGATATGGAGAAGACAACATTCATCACACCTTGGGGAACATTTTGTTATCGAGTGATGCCCTTCGGTTTGAAGAACGCCGGAGCCACGTATCAACAAGCTATGACTACCTTGTTTCACGATATGATGCACAAGGAGATCGAGGTATATGTTGATGATATGATTGCAAAGTCAAGAATGGAAGATGAACATGTAGATCACTTGTTGAAGCTTTTTCAGCGTTTTGAGGAAGTATAAGCTTCGTATGAATCCTAACAAGTGTACATTTGGAGTCCGTTCCGACAAGTTATTGGGCTTTATTGTCAGTGAAAGAGGTATTGAAGTTGATCCTGCCAAGGTCAAAGCAATACAAGAGATGCATGCGCCCAAAACGGAGAAGAAAGTCCGAGGTTTTCTTGGTCGCTTGAATTATATCTCCAGATTCATATCCCACATGTCGGCCACATGTGCGCCGATATTCAAGCTCCTTCGGAAAGATCAGCGTCATGATTGACCGAGGATTGCCAGAAGGTCTTTGACAGTATTAAAGAGTATCTGTCCGAGCCTCCGGTTCTGTCTCCACCCGTGGAAGGGAGACCCTTGATTATGTATCTGATTGTTCTTGAAGACTCTATGGGTTTTGTCCTTGGGCAGCAAGACGAATCAGGGAAGAAAGAGTATGATATCTACTACCTGAGCAAGAAGTTCACTGATTGTGAGTCTCGATACTCAATGCTTGAGAAAACATGTTGTGCTCTGGCTTGGGCCGCTAAGCGCTTACGCCAGTATATGTTAAATCATACGACTTGGTTAATATCCAAAATGGATCCGATCAAGTATATTTTTTAGAAGCCTGCTTTAACTGGGAGGATTGCCCGTTGGCAGATGTTGTTGTCTGAGTATGATATTGAGTATCGAGCTCAGAAGGCTATTAAAGGTAGTATCCTGGCAGACCACTTGGCACATCAACCAATTGAGGACTATCAGTCAGTTCAGTACGACTTCCCGGATGAGGAGATTCTGTATTTGAAAATGAAAGATTGCGACGAGCCTACGCTCGATGATGGGCTAGAGCCTGGTTCCCGATGGAGCATGGTGTTTGATGGCGCTGTAAATCAATATGGAATTGGTATTGGGGCAGTGATTATTACCCCTTAGGGCACACATTTTCCTTTTACAGTAAGGCTAACTTTCAAATGCACTAATAATATGGTTGAGTATGAGGCATGTATTATGGGATTGGAAGAGTGTATTGATCTTAGGATCAAGCATCTCGATGTTTATGGTCATTCAACCCTCGTTGTTAATCAGATAAAGGGTGAATGGGAGACGAATCAGCCTGGCCTCATCCCATACAGAGATTATGCGAGGAGGATTTTCCATGTTCTTTACTGAGGTTGACTTCCATTATATTCCTCGAGATGAGAATCGGATGGCAGATGCTCTTGCTACACTTGCTTCTATGATTGTAGTAAGACTCTGGAATGAGGTTCCCAATATCAATGTGATGCGCTTGGACAGGCCAACTCATGTATTTGCAGTAGAGGAAGTGAAGGATGATAAGCCATGGTATTATGATATCAAGTGTTTTCTTCAAAGTCAGATTTATCCGCCTGGGGAATCTGTGAAAGATAAGAAGACCTTGAGGAGATTATCTGGCAGTGTCTACCTCAATGGCAATGTGCTTTATAAGAGGAATTTTGACATGGTTTTGCTCAGATGTGTGGATAGACACGAAGCCAACCTGTTAATGACTGAAGTCCATGAGGGTTCATTTGGTACTCATTCCAATGGACATGCCATGGCAAGGAAGATGTTGAGGGCCGGTTACTATTGGCTGATAATGGAGTTTGATTGCTGCAAATATGTTAAGAAATGCCACAAGTGTCAGATTTATGCGGATAAGATTCATATTCCCCCCGACACTTCTGAATGTGATTTCATCACCATGGCCTTTCTCTATGTGGGGAATTGACATGATTGGCATGATAGAACCGAAAGCATCCAATGGTCACAGGTTTATTCTCGTAACAATTGATTACTTCACCATGTGGGTTGAAGCGGCATCGTATGCTAACGTGACCAGGCAGGTGGTTGTGAAGTTTACCAAGAATTAACTCATATGCTGTTATGGTGTGCCAGACAAGATCATTACTGATAATGAATCTAACTTGAACAACAAGATGATGAAAGAGCTGTGTAGCGAGTTCAAGATTGCACATCATAATTCTTCTCCTTATAGACCCAAGATGAATAGGGCTATTGAAGCTGCTAATAAAAACATTAAGAAGATTATCCAGAAGATGGTTTTTACATACAAAGATTGGCATGAGATGCTGCCATTTGCTTTGCATGGATATCGTACCTCTGTTCGCACTTCAATAGGGGCAACCCCTTTCTCTCTTGTATATGGCATGGAAGTCGTGCTCCCAGTAGAGGTGGAGAACCCATCAATGAGAGTCTTGATGGAAGCCAAATTGACTGAGGCTGAGTGGGTTCAGAATCGTTATGACCAGTTGAACTTGATTGAGGAGAAGAGATTGACCACCATGTGTCATGGTCAGTTATATCAACAAAGGATGAAGAAAGCCTTTGATAAGAAGGTCAAGCCTCGTGTGTTCCGAGAAGGTGACCTTCTGCTTAAGAAAGTCTTGTCTTTCGTGCCCGATTCCAGGGGCAAGTGGACTCCAAACTATGAAGGTTCATATGTTGTTAAGAGAGCCTTTTCAGGCGGTTCTTTGATACTTACAACTATGGATGGGGAGGATTTCACTCGTCCTGGGAATTCAGATGCAGTCAAAAATAATTCGCCTAAAAGAAAAACAGAATAGCTCGCTAAGTCGAAAACCCGAAAGGGCAGCTTAGGCAAAAATGAGCGTCTCGGTGGATTGAAAACCCGAAAGGGCGATCCAGGCAAAAGTTAGAGACATAAAAAATGAATATATATATATATATATATATATATATATATATATATATATATATATATATATATATATATATATATTATATATATATATATATATATATATATATATATATATATATATATATATATATATATATATATATATATATATATATCCCTCTAGATTGAGTACCTCACCCTAGGGCAATCTAGGCAAAAATTAGGGATTTGGCAAGTAACCGCATCCTGACAAGACTTTGTTCTACAACCGTCTTCTATCAAGGAATTTCGCTCAGTCATCGTCAACTGAAGCTTCAAATACATTGGATTCAGAGTTGGTGGAGAAATGGTCATTATGTTCAATGTAGCCATTTTCCAATATATATCACCAATTTCAAATTTGTAAAGATCCATGGAGTCTTTATCCAAATACATTTGAGCCTTTATCCAATTTTTCACACTCGTATTTATTTCTGTTCAAACAAATATTTTGCATGTTTTAATTGACAAATATCATTGTTCTAAATAAATAAAATTTTCATAATTTGTTTTTAAACAAAGTGAGCATTCACAATGGCAGAGGGGATAATTGGGACGTCTTCAGTGCTCTCCCAAGGATAGTATGATCTCCAAAAGGGTAAGACATTTGTTCATATTCCCAGCATACTTGTATCCTCTTCATTATCTGTCAGGTTGTCTGCTTCGTGAGCGTGGAAGAAACTTAAGCATCACCAAATCCCCATATGAGTTTGGAGTTTAGTCTCAACCTTCTAGCTCCCCGGTAAGGCTGGATCTAGCATCTGTGTTATCAATTATATGGTTGTCATCCCTTGTGTGGATTGACCTAAAATCCCATATATATTGATAAATTGATATGCTATCTTTTCGAGGAGGTTGGTATTCCCTCATTCGGATTGGACTTCTACCGCAGACTGAACAGGAATTCCCCAGCATGAGTGGAATTCTCAACGGTTTGGTTGGTAGCTTACCCCCCAGTGGACTCGCCTACTTTAATCTCCAGCAGGATGGGCTTTAATCATCCTTACCATCGACTTTTATCCCCTGCAGAGATCAGTGTTTCCTGGTTTCTGTTGCCCCCACCAGATTAGATGTTCTCCAGTGGGCCTGGCCTTCTCTTTTGAGATGTAGTACCGGATGTTTATCCATTGATTCCTGGACCTGGTCGTGTTAGATATGTCTGTTTGTCAGTATTCATCATACATAAACCACACATATACATGCATAGCTACAACATTCAGATATTCATGTTGCATTCTTTGCCATATATCTTTGTTTGTTATTTCCTGCTATTTGGTGATACATGTTTTCCCCAAGCAGATGTTGGTGTTTGATCTCTCCATATAGAGTCGGCCTCATAGGCAGAAAGTATCTATCCTTTCTTTCATTTTCCCCACTGAGCTTCGTCCTCGTGGATAATTATTATTTTTGTTTCCTCCCAAAATATGTATTGGGATGGAATTACTCCCCTGAGTTATATCCTCATTGGGTTGAGTCTTGTTTCGTTATGTCTCTCTAGTTCGTTCCTAGTTTGACTCCTCTTGTTGTTTCCCTTTGCACTTCCCTGTAGTTCAGATGAGTGATTGCTCAGTAACCAGTGATTGTCCATCTTTTCTCCGGCGAAGTTTCTTTGGTTTTCTACCCAGTAACCGGTAGTTGTAAACCCTATTTTTATCCCCTTGCAGAGTTAACCTTGATTTTGCTCATCCTAACCGATAGTGGTTACTCTTCTGTGGTTTTCTACCCAGTAACTAGTAGATGTAATCCCCTCTTTGACGGTTATCTTTATCCAATATTCCGTAATGATATTCCTCCAACTTCTCGAGTGTATCCCCCAGTAACTGGTGATGTATCTCTTGGATAACTGCTCTGATAAAGTAATGTATCCCCGACGAGTCATCTTTTATTTACCCTTATTTGGTAATGATTGTCCATCCCTTTGATTGGTTATCATTTTATATCCAGTAGTCGGTATCCCGATGTCCTTTCTTTTCGGTCGATTTATCATTTCTTAACCCAGTAACCGGTTGTGGATAATCTTCCATGCGAGTGTATTATCTACGTTCTGACGGTAATAGATAATATATCTCATGCACTCTTCAATCAAAGTATTTTTCTTCCCCAGTCGAGTAAGATTCGTATTTCCTTATGGAATTGAATGTCCATCCTGTAATCGAGTTTTCTTTTCAGCCCTCCTTTCGGATGATGAGTGTTTCGGGAATATTCCCCAATTTACGCCTTGGTTGGTCACTTATTATATGCCCAGTAACCGGTATCCCTGGTGTTCCTCCCCTTCTGCTCCCTATTATGTCTTTTGTCCCCTGTGGAGTCAGAGTTTCCTGAGTTGAAATATACCTTTTTAGGTCTTCCTCAGATGTTTTGATGATTGATATCTCTCACCCTTATACCGGTCTTAGATATTCATTCTCCCCGAGCATGTTGCTTTTCTCACCCTTATACCGGTGTTTTGATCACATGTCTCTTTGAGCTTATTACCCAGTAACTAGTAATACCTCATTTGTTTCCTCAGCTGAGTCCTCTTTGGATAGTCCCCATAGGAGTCCCTCGTTGGATTTTCCAGCCTGAGTCCGGATTTCTATCCGAAGTATCCTTTGTGGATAGTTTCGCTGTATTGGCATATTCCCCAATGCATGCATCTTTGCGTCAGATCGAGTCTTTCCTTTGATTTATTTTCATGGAATCCCTTCGTGTCTCCCTACAAGTTTCAAGTCGTGACCTGCTCATGCATCTTATTCCCCGTTAGAGTCCACGGAGTCTCTGTCCCATTTATGAGTGTGCTACTCATATGGATTTTCAGTTTCTCCGGATTTCTTCTCCTTTGTGGACACATATCCCCACAGAGCATTAGCTTTTGCATACATACATTTGCATCATGAGGTCTCTTAGGGACCAAAATTCATCTCCTTATTATTATTTAAGCCCATTCTACCTCGTCGAGACGAAGATTTTAACCTTCACTTCTCCGACTAGAATGACCTTAAATAGGGGCATCTGTAAGACCCCAATTTTACCCTAAGATCCCTCATGGCATCATAACATTGCATTTGCATCTTGCCTCAAGGATCATAGTATCTTGGCTCCTAACCTTTGGGTGGGAACATTTGTGAGTTGGTTTGAGACCACCGAGCATGCTTGAATTGTATATTATTGCTTTTCTTACTTTGTTTACTAACCAAAAGCACAAAAATATGTCACTAACCTTTCTTGTTTTGTAGCTTGAGCAATCACAAGATCCAAAGCTCCTAGGAGACGCTATGCTCATTGATATGGCCAAATGAAGGTGAAAGCAAACATGAAAATGGTTCACAAAGCTCTCATTCATCATATATGCCTCCCAAGTATCTCAATTCATCATTTTGATCAAAGCAAACCAAAGGGCTTGAGGCTTGTTTCCCAAGGAAACCCTAATTCATCTATTCATCAATTGTGCCTTGCTCATGAAGCAACCTCAACCCATGCTCAAATACAATCAAGGGAAGTTCTTTCACTCATCATTTCATGCATATTTGAGCTTATTTGAGTGTTCTCAATCATCAATTCATCAAGATTTGAGGCATGGACTTGAGAAGTTGATCAGTAAATTCACCTGACTATTTTGAAGTACACTGAGACCTAACCTTTAATGTGTTTGTCAAATGGAGAGGATCCTAAGAGCAACAATTCTCTTAATAACCATATGAACAACTTTCATGTTCATCAAAAATTTATTTGAAGCTTGGAAGGTCATCATCCATTTCAAAACATTATAGGTCATTTTGACTGAAACCCTAATTTTGGGTCAACTTCCCAAGGACATAACTCACTCATTTTTTACGATTTTGAGGTGGGATTAAATGAATTGGAAATTTTAATATGTCTACTTCATTTGTTATGTTGAGCAAATTTTCATAATCCTAAAATAAATACATGTGATAATGCAAAACATTATAGGTCACTTTGGACCAAAGGCATTGAAATGTAAAAAAGTCCAACTTCAAGTGTCCATAACTTTCTCATAAAAAATCCAAATTATGCAAAGGTTGAGTCCAAATTGATTGCCTTGGAAATATCTACAACTTTCGTATTGGAGGTTTTATCATTTGGAGCTTGCATGATTGAAACAGAAGGGCTTGAAGTTGGCCTATTTTGGAACTTTTCATATACACTTGTTTTGCACCTTGCACTTTATGATCAGTTTTCAATAATTTCCCAACTCCAAATGAAGTTTTGTTCAACATAACAATTGATCCTCATGTCAAGAGCTTTCCAACCATTACCCATAAGGCCATGTTTTATTTTTGGAAGTAGCATTTTCAAAGAGGAGAAAGTTTTGGTACATTTTTGGAAACTTAATTCAAACTCATTGCACAAGCTAATTGCATCATTTCTGCACGTTCATTCCAACTTGAGATGATATCAGCACTCATTTGCAATAAGAACTAGGCCCTCCATGCGCCTGTACAGGCCCATGCATGGAGGCCCTCTTCATTCATGCACACACTTTGCTCATGCTTGCAGCTTCCAATTTCTATAAATAATAGTGCTAGGCTTCATAATTTAATAACCTGAAGGCACCTGTTATGCTGCACAACTCCCTCCATAGCCATACCTAAAGGAATTCTCACTTTCTTTTTCAAAATTTCATATCTGAATTTCAACTTCATTGGTTGATTTTCATACTCATAATTCCTAGACCTTGCTTCATCTTCATCTCTAGATCACACTGCAAGCAATAGCTAAGAGGAATTGTACTCCATAGATCCATATTTAAGAGGTTGCTACACAAACTTTCTTTCTTCGAAACTTACTGTTTGTAGCTTGTTTCTTGCATTTATTGGGTTGGCTGAAGTCCTCTCGTCAGAGGCAATTAAACTGTGCTTTTAATTTTGAAATTCCACTAAGTTCAAGATGAACACCACAATTTTCCACCTCTGATTTCTCTTACCATGGAGATCTAGGGTGAAAATAGTTGGCACAGGGGTGATGTACATCACCCCAACTTTCCATTGTTGTATAAATCGCCTTATTTGGTGAAGGTTTTTTCTCTGCAACTTTGGCCGAAATCTCTGGTCTTGCCGGAGAAGACGGTGGTGTACACCGCCGTCCAATTGCCAATTTTGATCCAGGTCGTTGATGATGATTCCCAGATTGAATCAGGGCTCTTGGATCTTATGACTTTATTTAAATGTTTATGTTGCTCAGTTGACTTAGGTCCATGATGCGCGTGCATGCCACGGCCGTCTGATCTGCCAGGTCAATTAATGAATTGAATCCAATGCGTGTGGTTTTTCCTCATTTTCTATTTCTGATTTTAATTTCCATTTTATTTCTTTTATTTCATTTTATTTCAAAAAATCATATCTCATTCATTTTAATTCCAATAAAGGTGAGACCAATTGCATTATTTCTCTTTTAATTTCTAGTTTCTAAAAATGATTTTTTATATTTTTTATTTTATCATTTGATATTTTTTATGAATTTTCTCTTTTCTGGTTATTTTGAATTCATTTTAAATAGTTTTCAATATCCAAAAAATACAAAAATATTTTTCCAACCTCTTTGAATGATGATGGATCTATGAAAAATATTCTCAACAATTTCTTAATTGATTTGAGATTTATTTAAGATTTTAATTAAATTAGTTTATTTTTATGCATTTTTAATTGATTAAAATAGTTTCTGGTTTCTAAAAATGCTGAAATTTTTTATCAAACTTTGTTTGACCTTGTTGAACTTAGGATGATCCATTTGGACTTCTCAAAATTGATTTGAAATGGATTTGAAGTTTGACCTTTAATTATTTATTTTAATTCAACTATTATTTTAATTTTGAAAAATACCAAAAATATTTTACTTGTTTCTTGACTTCTAAGTTTCATCTTGCTTCTGTTTACTAATGTTTGACCTTGATTCCATCTATCTTTGGTCAATGTTTGTTGATTACTTCATTTGAATTTCCATTAATGTTCATTCTTATTCATCTCCTTCTTCATGTTTTTCTTTTTTTGATCAATGAGTTAAAGATTGGTGGTTAGCCTTGATGTATGGGAGGTTTAACCTTCCTTGATTCAAATCTAATTCATATTGGTCATAGATCAAGTGAATGGCTTTGCATTAAGGATAGGTTGCTTCCTAATCAAGCAAAGAACCTAAATCAATACAAGATCATTTCTCATCTTCTTTTGGCATGGTAAGTTGTAGGAGCTTGATTCACTAATATTTTATTAACCGTCCTCATATAGGTGTGACTACTACATTAGTCCACTTACGATTGCTTAACATAGCGCTAAATTGCCTTATGGCACACTAACACTAACAATTGACCATTAACATTTAATTCTTGCACTTTACATTTATGCAATTTATTATTCTTGTACATATTAATCATTTGCTTTTTCCCTTTGCTTATTTGAGCATATGTTTATATTAATGCAATTTGCCTTTTGCTCACTTGAGCACATAATTGTGTATATACTATTGTGCTTGTGTTTTGTTTTGATTATTGTGAACCAAATGAAAAATGGACAAAAGGACTTAGACTTTAGGACATTCCCTATGCAAAAATGGAGTAAAAAGGCCTTAATGTTGAAGATGAATTAGAAGGACCAAATTGCTAAACTCACCCTTGTCCATTCTTTGTTTGCATTATAGAACTTTTTGATGTGTGTGCTTTTGTGCTAGGGATTCCCATTTGAGCCAAATTGAAGAACCATTGTCATGTGCATCTAAAGTGAGAGATATAAGAGCCATTGGAAGATTCCTAAAAGTTTGCTTGATTGATTGGTTGCTTGAGTATACACTTATTTGCTTGCTTATTCCAAAGGATGGGAGCTACTTGGATCATCAATATGATCTCAAGAAGGGAACTCCATTTCTGGTCTTATTTCTTTTCCTTCATATCTTGTATGTTTAGGACTTAGCCATTCTTCTTCTTCCCTCCACTCTAACCCAAGCCAAAACTTTTGTGCAAACATTAACATTTGTTTTCAAACATTAGAAACCTAAGCATCATGCTTTTGATTTTTCCAAACTTCTTTCCATAACACTTATTTTGAATTGAATCTTTAAGTCAACTTCGACCATATTTTGTAAATACTTTTCATTGGTAAATATAACTCATTCAAATGTTTTGTGGTTTCAATGGCCATTTCTTATCAAAACTTTTCATAACCATTAGCTATTAGGTTTTAGTTATCCTTGAGGTTGATATAATACTCACATATATCCTTAGTGATGGACAATGAGTCTTCCATGCTTATTATAGGGTTATCCCCTCACTAGCATGTTAAAGCTATCCTCACATGGTGGATTTGTGGTTTTAGGTTGAGTTTTCTCCCTTGGATAACAAAAGACCTTAAGGCTTTTGGACCAATCAAGTCACCAACTTGTTTTGAGATTTTTACCCCGAACTACGAGGTTTTGATCCTAATCTTTTTTAAGATGGTACGTAGGCAATGGGTTTATCCATCCAAACACAAAATTGTGAATAATTTGTACATTCTTCTCTCGTCTCTCCAATCATGTTTGCACAAACAAATTTTTTCACAAATACCAACCTACCTTACAACAAATTGTGAAAAGGGCTCCCTAGGAGTACCTAGGATGTTTTGGGTGCTTAAAACCTTCCCATTGCATAACCAACCCCCTTACCCAGATCTCTAACATTTTTATTAGTTTTTGATTCGATAAAACTTCTTGGTTTTTGTTCGCTTTCTAACCTTTCCTTTGGATAAATAGAAGTGTGGTGGCGACTCGACTTGTATGGTTTACTTTTGATTTAGTCAATAAATCTAAAGGTAACGAATACCCCGCTACACGTCTTCCAACTCCTCTACATCTTGGTTAGGGAGAGTTAATGGCTCAGCCACAACCATAGACATAGGTCTCTCACAAGCATAATGCATCTTCAACTCCAAAGCTCTCTTCTTCATCCAAGAAGTGTAAGCCTATAAAGCTACACAGTTGCGCGCACCAAGCTCGGATCTTCCTTTCCCATGCACATTATGCCAAGCATGAATCATCTTTTGCTTCAAATGTTCGGGATCTTTACCCTCTTGGTAGAAAAGACCTTCTAACTGGGTGTTATTAGGCTTGTCTCTAACCGGGAACCCAAGTTGACGACGAGCCAAAGCAGGGTTGTAGTTGATTCCTCTTTGTGTACCAATGAAAGGCACATTCGAGAATTCACCACAACTGTCAATAATATCCAAGCTACTCATCATATAATCATACCAAACAATATCATCATTAGTGAGAGACATAAGTCTCTAAGACAACCATAGACATTGCTTGTTCTCCACAAAAGCAGGCGTCTGAGGCAAGTGCGAAATAAACCACTTGTACAGAAGAGGAACACAACACACAATTGTTCCACCACCTTTAGAATTCCTTAGATGCAAAGAGAAATACATATCACCCAATAGAGTAGCCACATGATTCCCAATCAAGAAGATCTTATGGCGTTAACATCAACAAAACCGTCAATATTAGGGAACAAATCTAAACCATAGATGAGCAACATAAAGATAGCTTCAAAAGCATCCACACTACCGGGCTGAGCAAAGGCAGTAGCTTTCCCAATAAGGAACTCAGAAGTCAACCCAAACATTCCTCCTTTCAATGAGCCTCAATCTCAGACTTCTTCAAGTGAAAAGCTTCAGCGGTAATATAATATTTGGGAATCTCCTCTAATCCACTAAAGGGCAACTTGTCAGAAACGGGTATTCCCAAGAGGTGGGCATACTCCTCTAACATAGACACGAGCTGAAAATCAGGAAAAGTGAAGCAACAATAGAGAGGATCATAAAACTGAACCAACACGCTCAAGAGTCCTTCAACCACATCAGTAGATAACATAGATAGAAGCTTCTCATGACGTTGCTTGAAGTCTAAGGGATCTAATACAAAATACTATAGCTTCCTTAGCTCTTTCAAATCGGGACATCTGAAATTTTACTTCTTAGTGTTCCTTCGTCCATAATCCATGGTCTGAAAATATTTGCAAATAAAACCTCAGTTCCTTGAAGTTACTTTTCGTGTGATGAATGTTATGATGTGTATGAATGCCTGAATGCAACAATCACAAATAAGGGATCACACACAAGGCAAACAAACAAAGGTCAAGGTATGAATCACGTCATTGTCAAGATCAATCATCCATTTTGGTGGATTATGGTTTTCACCTTATCAACACCCAAGTTCCATTGATATTGACAAGACTTGATTGGATCAACCAAGAATCAAGTGCTTGTTGTGAGTCACGGGCATGGAGTCGGCTTAAGAACCATCCCAAAGGAGTGTACTAAGGATAAAAACCTGTAGGTCATGTTCAAAATGTTCCCAGAGTCTTAATTCCATCTATCGGATATTATAGGTTAGGATAATTGACTTATCAGCCCATAATATTCTAAAGAGAAACTCGTCTGAGTATAGTATCGGGTACCAACTGTTATCAAGTCTACAATTGAACAGTCTCCGCACTACGTCCTAAATAGGACATGTTGGGTTAAATGCTCTACGGTCCTCAGCTTCCCGGACCCCAAATTAGAGAAAGTAATGCCTAACCATAAATAACTTATGTGACATCAATAGCTCCAAAAGGGTCTCCACTCAGTAGATGGGTCTCAAGCCAACTTGTTAAGGACTACTCCACACAAGTCGAACATGACTATACCATCCTCCTATCTTAATTGCACTCAAGTTCGGGTTAGAACTTATCTCACCACTCAGAGATCACCAAGCATAACAAGCAGATTATATCGCACAAAACCGGTATACAAACATCAAATATACAATTATATACACATAAAAAAGTAGGCTAAACCCACTGAGAACTATTCCCCAACAGAGTCGCCACATAATTTTTGTAGCGGTAAATTCATGACCATTAAGCTATGGATAAACTTAATGTCAATAAAACCAGAGTTGCCACCGCGCGTTTATTGATTCCAAAGGAAAAGGTAACAGTACGAACAAAACCCAAAGATAAGAAGTTTTTAAATCAAAACTAATAAATTTCCAGAGATTACAGGTAAGGGGGTTGGTTACACAGAGGGAAGGTGTTAGCACCCAAAGTGTCCTAGGTACTCCTAGGGAGACCTTTTTTATGTGTGTATGAGTTTTTTGGTATAAAATGATGTTTACAATAATTAGAGTGTGGGGATGAGAAAATAATTCGTAATTATATTTTTGTGTTTGACCAGACCTTCAGACTTGTGCCTACGTACCAACATAAAAATGAGGGATCAAAACCTCATAGTTCATGGTAACAATTTCAAAGTGAGTGAATTTCTTTTAACAAAAATTTAAGTTTAAAGGAGGCACATATGGGCCTAAAAGAGTTTGAATGAGTGTTAGTTCTTTTTGTATTTTGAAATATTTAGTCAATATGGTTAGATTTATTTACAAGTTTGATTAAGAAAAGGGTTTAAAAATGCAATGGCATAAGGCCAAAGTGTCTAATTTGCAATAAAGTCTAAGTTTAGAAATCACAAGCAAATAAGATTTTGAAAAGATGGAAGATTTGAAATTTAAGAAGTGGGAGGAGATGAAGAGACTAATCATAAACAAAAATTTAAAAGTAAAGAGTTGAAAAGATCTAACCAATGGGATGTAATCCAATAGACAAGAATGTCCTATAGAGACCCACGTTTCCTTTGGACTTTAGAATCAAGCAATATCAATAAACAAGTAGAAAAGTGAAGAGCAAGGCATCAAATAAAGATAGCCACATTCAAGCAAGAAACTTCATAGTCTTCTTCATAATCTTCCAATGTATCAGATGACATACTCCTTGAATGGCTCAAAATAAAGTATTAGACATAGGTTCAAAGTAACATTTGCATCAAGACCATGTAGCAGATGAACAAAGAAGGATCTTAATATTTGCATAAAATGAAATCTCCAATCACAATAACTTGGTTTCAGAAATGTTGGCATTGGTCAAGTCCTTTTGCATAGGGAATGTTGCCTAATTCTAAGTCCAAGGCTCAGGTCAAATCCAACAGTCCACACAAACATTTTTTAGTGTTTTTTGTTGTTTATTATGTACTTTAAGGTGCTAAGACCACAAACATAAACAAGATACACAAACAAATATATACAACCCCAATATCTGACTCAAGTGAGCAAAGTGAAAATGGAATAAACATAAACAAGTTAAATGATATGTAAATGGCAAATGGAATGGTAAATGACTTAAATTTAAATTGCATAAAGTAAAGGACTTAAAATTAAAAGCAATTATAATAAAGTTTAGTCAAATGTTAGTTGATTAGATATTAGTGGAGTTTTTGCTTTTCAATTGATTAAGTCATTCTTTGGAGAACACTTAAGCCACTATTCACAAGCATAGATCCTTGAACCAAGACATCTTCCAAAGGAAGGAAAAAAGACCATGTTTCCACACAATACCATGAAAGGTGGGAGACTTACAATCTCACTTACTAGAATGCTATGCCTTTTGGGTCAAAATTTAGCGCTATGTTAAGCAATCGTAATTGGAATCATGTAAAAGTCACAACTATTTGAGGTCGGGAAATAGAAATTTAGGTGTTAATGCATGTTAGAGATATGGTATAATGAACCATACCCTAAAACATACCACACACAAAAAGAAAATGGTCAAAGGATGGACCTAATCCCATCCATACTTGTATTTGTTCATCTAACACAAAGTTATTGATGAACCAATTAGCCTTAGGATATTGAGACTTCATTGGTCATTGAGAAGGAATTTTATCAAATTAAAATCATTCATTCATTTTGAGAGATGAAATGTACATTTCATCAATCCCCTAAATTCAATGATTTTAATCCAACAAAGGTAAAATTAACCTTGACCAAGGCCCAAACACATAGTCAATCTTCACAAGTCAATAAAACTAGCTTAACACATTTTCTATACAATTAATCAATTAAAAATCAAAAATAAAATGCATTTAAATTAACTTATGTTTGATCAAAACCCTAAAACCTCTTCAAAACACCAAATAAATGGCCAAGAGATCTATCCTAGGTCAATGAAGGTCAAAAGACCTTGGACAAAAAAATTCATTATTTTTGAAAAGTCAGAAGTATTTTTAAACAATTAAAAATATGCACAAAAGCAATTAAATCATGAAAGACATCAATATTAATCCAAAAAATAATTTTAATTCAGAAAATGAAAGAAGAAAATATTTGAAAATATTTGGTGAAAATCCCATATTTTTTGGATTAATAATGAAATTAATATGAATTAATTAAAAATAAGCAATTAAATGAAATAATCAGAAATTCAAAAAAATGAGAACCATATGATCTCCCTCATTATTGAGGTGGCGGATCAGATGGTGATACGCGCATGTTCCATGATGCACTGCAGTCAATGCGGCATAAGCTTGGTAATCAAAAGCAACACATGAGATTAAAACATTTGAACTGGATCCTATGGTTGGGATGCATGACAATATATCACCGAAGCCAGAGCTCCGGTCTTCTTCTCCGGTGGACCTCACCGGACTGGTCCACCATCAACCATCACCAAAATGAAAAAGTAAGACATGGAATTAAATAAAAAATGCTCAGGAGCTCGAATCTGGCCTCAATTTTGTCCAATTCCAAGTATATAAAAAGATACAGTGATTTGAATTTTGAGGATCATGAACTGAGTTACTTCGATTTGACCTCAAAGCAACTCAATCTTCTTGCCAACATTGGAAAGACTTCAGACAACCAAAACTCAACAAGAATGGTGAAGAATTGAGAGAGAATCGAAGAGAAGAAGTTTCTAAAAAACCACCTTCGAGTTGATATAATTCCACATGATCTAGATATGGATTTGTTTGCTTTCTCTTCCACTTGCTTGTAGAAGTCAATTGAGATGAAAAGGGAAGTGAATTTCTGGAGTTTGAACTTCCAAACAAAAGATGAAGTTCAAGCTCGATTTACAGAGAAACCTTCAGAAATTCTATGTCAGTGGGGGTTTGAATCAGTCTATCAAAGCTTGGGCAAGGTGCACATGATGAATCTGAAGCCTTAAGCTTGTTTAAATAGGCAATGCACTTGATATTTGCTCCACATGAAATTTGGCCAATTTTAGAAACCTCCTTGCAGGGATGCTTGGACAATGATTTGGGCCTTAGGAATGATGAAATCCACTTCCAATTCGTGTGTAAAGTATACTGAATCCATCATGTGGAAGCATACAAAAGAATTTGATCACTTGAAATCCAATCTTGCCAAAACACTTCCCATAATGAAGCCATATGAAAGTCCCTCAATTTTGATCCAAATGGGATGACCTTTAACTTTTTGGAAAGGTGAGATCAAGGGAAACAACTTTCATGTTGAACACTTTTTCATTTGAATCTTGGATCATGATGAATTTAGAGGTGGAAGTTTGGGAAATCAAACATATTTGAAAAATTTCTAAGTCCCAAGTCAAATGTTCACTTCTTCCATCTTGGATAACTTTTTCTATGGACTTCAAATGAGAATAGTTCCTTCATGAAAGTTGTATCTCTTTCAAACCTATTCAATTTAGTCACAAATTTGATGTCATTTGGATTTGTCATGGAGGATTTATGCATTTTAGACGTTGAGGAAAATCACTTGTTCAATGGTAATGGTCCAAAACGACCTATAATGTTTCCTCTTGGCACATGCAATTGAAAATTGAATTTGTACTTACTACAAAAATAAAAGATTAATAAGACATATTGAAGTTGATCGTGCAATTTGAATGGATTTCATCTCATAAAAATTGAGCAAGTTATGGTCTTGAGAAGTTGACCTCTAAATTAGGGTTCAGACAAAATGACCTATAATCTTTCACCATAAAAAATGACTTTCCAAGAAACACTAGCTCTTGACCTAAACATGAAAGTTGTTTGGAATGTCATTTAGAGTAACTTTTCTCTTGAAATCATTTTCATATGAAAAAAATTGTAGGATATAGGGTCTAGGGAATCCCAATTTTGGTCAGTTGACTTTCTCTAGTCAACCACCATGAACCATCTTGCTAGCTTGACATTCTCTTGGATTTGGGGAATCATGAAGGATAATATATGCATAAGATGATGTAATGTGAATTATCCTTTGAAATATTTGATCAATTGTTGAATAAGTCACACAAGACACCCAGGTGAATTAGGGTTTCCAAGGCAAACCAACTCCAAACTCTTAATGATATCTTGATCAAAATAACATGTGAAGATCATGAGGATCCATATATGATACTTAGAGACAATGTGAACCATTTCTTGACTGAGCTCCTTGCATTGAGGGTCTTAAACCCTAGATATGATCTTGATATATCATAGGTGAGCACACACACACTACCTACAAACGCAACAAACTATACATTGACATATTTTTGGTATTTTGGTTAGTAAATAATTGAAAATGAAGTATGATACAATTAAATGTGCTTAGTGATCTATCCCAATGCAAACCCAATGAATGAGGGGTAAGGAGGATGCCAATTTGTGATCCCAATGCTAATGCATATGATGAGATAACATGAGGGATCTTAGGGTCAAAATTGGGGTCTTACAATAGGGTCTAGGGAATCCAAGTTTTGACTAGTTAACTTTCTCTGGTCAACCTCCTTGAACCAACATGCAAACTTGAAGTTCCTTTGATCTTTGGGGCTCATGGAGAATAATATATGCATAAGATGATGTATAATGAAGTATCCCTTGATTTCTTTGATCACGTGATGAAGAAACTTGTTGAGAAAGTCACACAAGATACTTAGATGAATTAGGGCTTCTAAGACAAACAAACTTCAATCTCTTGAAGAATTCTTGATCAAAATTACAAATAAAGAACATGGGGATCCATATATGATGTTTAGAACCATTGTGAACCTTTCCTTGATTGATCTATTGCTATGAGGGTCTCAAACCCTAGTTGTGAGCTTGATAGGGCACAAGTGGATGCACACACTACCTACAAAAGAAACAAAGTTATACATAGGCATATTTTGGTATTTTGGTTAGTAAAAAAAGAAAATAAAGTATGATACATTCATATAGTGCTTGGTCATCTCTCCCAATGCAAACCCAATGATTGAGGGGTAAGGAGGATGCCAAGGTGTGATCCCAAAGCCAATGAAAATGATGATATAACATGAGGGATCTTAGGGTCAAAATTGGGGTCTTACAACTGCCCCTATTTAAGGACATTCTGGATGAGGACGTGAAGGTTAAAATCTTCATATCAACTCAGTAGAATAGACTTAAATAACAACATCAAGAAACAAAGTTTGGTCCCTAAGAGACCTCATGATGCATATGATATGGATGTTAAAATAATATTTATTGGGAATATATTGCTACAAACGAAAAGAATCTGGATAGAATGAAAATTCACAGGAGCCTAATGCATTCCATAAGGAAAGCTCGCTGAGGAGACAAAGACTCTAGGGATAAAAGTTATGCATAGGCCATGCTACGACTTGAAATCTGCTTGAGACACAAGGAGATTTCCATGAAAATAAATCAACGGAAAGACTCCGACTGGGGAAAAGAAGGAAATATGCACATATCGGGATAATACCAATACAACAAGACACAACCTCTGGAAAAATGCGTAAATCAGAATAAAGCTGAAATACCCATGCAAAAGGGGATTCAATTTCATTAAGAAATACGAAACCAAACTCAACTAGGGAAGAACAACTTCAACACAGGATTAAAAGGATATATATCATATATTACCGGTTACTAGGTAAGAAGATATTATACTCTGGCAGAGGGACATCCGTTACCGATTAAGGTAAACATATCAAGGATGGCTTGCTGAAGAAAAATGAGGCATACTCATTACCGGTTACTGGGTAAAAATGACCTACTGGGAAAAGAAATCAAATAGGAATTACAACTACCTATTACTGGGCGGAAGACCAAAGAGAGAGTATTTGTCACTAATTAAAGTGAACATATCAAGGATAGACTCAAAGGAAGAATATCGGTCACCGGTTAGGATGAACATATCAAGGATAAACTGCCGAGAAAAGTAGGAATTACAACTACTCGTTACTGGGTAGAATACCAAAGGGAGAGAATATCCGTCATTGGTTAAGATGAACATATCAAGGATAGACTCAGATGGCAAAATATGATTTTTATCTATCATTTATTGGGTAGAAGACCGCAAAGAAGAGAAAATTCCTCACTGGTTAGAGTGAACATATCAAGGATAGAATCTTTGGGGATTAAAAGGGATTACGACTACCTTTTTACTGGGTAGAAAACAAAACAGGAAGAATATCTGTCACCGGTTGGTATGAACATATCAAGGATAGACTTGTTGGGGAAACTCAAGAACGAATCCGCTGGAGAAAAACAAAGAAGTAGGTTACCTTTTACCGGTTACTGGGTAAAGGTAAAGTACTCAACATCAAGAAGAATATTACCAGTTAGTGGGTAATAAACTCTCGGGGGACCAAAAGATCTATCTAGGTAAGAACTAAAAAGAAATGGTTAAACAAGGACTCAACCCAATGAGGATATAACTCAAGGGGACTGGTTCCATCCAGGTAAAGCACTAGGGAGGAAACTAAAACGATAATCATCCACGAGGAAATGACTCAGTGGGGAATGAGAAATGACAAACTCTTTCTATTTAAGGGGCCGACACTCTACAATTGAAGGAGGGCAGACATACCAAATCTGCATGAGGAAATAATATCACCAAAGTAGGGGATCAGAAGAAAAATCAATGTGATAAAATGCATAATGAAATATATGATGTTGTATTTTATGCATGAATATGCATGTATGTATTTGATTATGTTGACAAACGAGCACAAAGGATACAAATGACGAAGATTTGAATCATCACTACTGAACACTAGGCAAATCTCAACAAGATGGAAACAACCACTGGAGAAGATGCCAGGGATGAAAATAAATCATCTAGCTCAGAATAAATTCAACTTTGGCTGGGGAAAGACATGAAGAACATGCATCCTACACAACATGGAAAACTCCACGGAGGGAAGAGAGCATTGCTGAAAGTATCAAACAAACATGTCGAGGATAAATAGGGATCTGCTGAGGATCCTAACAAGTCAATGCTACAAGGAATTTTTAAGTCAACAGCATATCAAATGGGAGACAACCTTGCAGGGGACCTCAACAATACTGCTCATAACCAAGTCCTTCTAGGAAAGGGAGGGAACTTCCATCAGAAGACGAAACTCTGTTGGGGATTTAGGAGGTAAAACTCTGAGTGAGGAATCAGGAAAACTGCTGGGCACACCATGACCTGCTGGAACAAATAAAAGACCACCAAACTCTTCAATAATCATGAGATTCTTCTTGGGGATTGCGAAATAAATGAATTCTAAGGTATCAACAATAAACAACCAGATCATAACTCAAGCAAGGGAGAAATTGTCACGGCTACACAATACACCAGTAAATGCATTGGGAATCTGGAGACCAATAAAGGTTCCAAGATATCCAGGGTTCATTCATCAAGTCACAAACTGGTGAATGCAAAAACATGAATGCCTCAGTTGGGGAAAGATGAATTACAAAGGAATAAATGATCAACTGAATTGGGGATGATAGGTTTCTTGGGGAGAAACTTATCAACCATGCTAGGGATGAACGATGAACTGTTGGGGAGGACAAAGTTACCAAACCAACTGCTCAGGGAAGACCAACAATGCCTCACATATCAAGACTTATTGTCCCTGATATTGCTGTTGACATTCCTTTTTGAAATCGATTATTCTCAAAGTAAGTACCTTATTATTTAAAGAAAAAAATGATTATTCATTAATTTATTTATTTCGAAATTATCATCATAAAAATTCAATTTTAAAACAGAAACAAATAAGAATACGTAATAATTGGATAAAAGCTCAACTTTTTTTAATAAAATGGTAGTCTGCAAATGGCGGGACTCCATGGATCTTTACAAAGTTTTAAAATGGTAATTTACATGGAAAAGGGCTACATTGAGTATAATGATCACTACTCTCCCTACCAACTTCAAAATCCATTGTGCTTGTCTTCAGTTGAGAATGATGAATTGGAACCAAATTACTGCTCAAATTGCTTCAAAGAACAGGACCAGTCGGATGCAGTTACTTGCCATAATCCCTTATTTTGCTTAGATTGCCCCAAGGTGGGGTACTCAGTCTACCAGGATAAATTTTTATGTTTTATATCTCTAACTTTTGCCTGGATTGCCCTTTCAAGTTTTCAATCCACCGAGACGTTCTTTTTTGCCTAAGCCGCCCTTTCGGGTTTTCAACTTAGCGAGTTGTTCTTTTCTTTTTAGGCGAAGTATTTCTTGACTGTATCAACATTCATAGGACGCATGAATTATTCACCATCCATAGTTGTAAGAATCAAAGCACCGCATAAAAGGGCTCTCTTAACAACATATAGGGCTCTCTTAACAACATATAGGGCTTCATAATTAGGAGTCCATTTACTCCTAGGGCTAGGTTTGAAAGATAGAATCTTCTTGAGCAAGAGGTCACCTTCTTTGAACACGCGAGGCTTGGCCTTCTTATCAAAAGATTTCTTCATTCTCTACTAATATAACTGACCATGACACATGGCAATCAATCTCTTATCTTACCCCAAATTCAGTTGGTCATATCTGGTCTGACACCATTCAGCTTCTGTCGACTTGGCTTCCATTAAAACATGCAATGATGGGATCTCAACCTCTACGGGGAGCACAACTTCCATGCCATAAACGAGAGAGAAAGGGGTTGCCCCTATTGAAGTGCGGATGGATGTACGGTACCCAAGCAAATGGGAGCATCTCATGCCAATCTTTGTATGTCACAATCATCTTCTGAATGATCTTCTTGATGTTCTTGTTTGAGCTTCAATAGCCCCATTCATCTTGGGTCTGTAGGGAGAATAATTATGAAGTGCAATTTTGAAGTCCTTGCAAAGAGTTTCCACCATATTTTTATTCAAGTTCGATCCGTTATTAGTAATGATATTACTTGGCACGCCATAACATCATATAATCTTATTCTTGATAAAACTTACAACAACTTGCTTGGTCACTGTAGCGGTAAATTTATGACCATCAAACTATGGATAAGTTTAACGTTAATAAAACCAGAGTCGCCACCGCGCTTTTATTATTTCCAAAGGAAAAGGAAAAAGTACGAACAAAACCCAAAGATAAGAAGTTTTCAAATCAAAACTATGAAAATGCCAGAGATTACAGGTAACGGGGTTGGTTACACAGAGGGAAGGTGTTAGCACCCAAAGTGTCCTAGGTACTCCTAGGGAGCCCTTTTTTATGTGTGTATGTGTTTTTTGGTATACAAGATGTTTGAGAAAAATAGAATGTGGGGATGTGCAAAGAATTCATTAATTATATTTTTGGGTTTGACAAGACCTTCGGACTTGTTCCTACGTACCAACGTAAAAATGAGGGATCAAAACCTCATAGTTTGTGGTAACAATTTCAAAGAAGTTGGATTGCTTTTAACAAAAGTTTAATTGAGAAGGCACAAAATGGCAAAAGGTTTGAATGGAATTGTTAGTTATTCTTTTGCCTTTTGAAATTTTAAGTCAATATGATTAAGTTTATTTACAAATTTAATTTTAGAAAAAAGTTTGTAAATCCATTGGCATAAGGCCAATGTTTCTACTTAAAATAAGATCTAAGTTTGAAATTACCAGAAAAGAAAGTTTTTTTCAAGAAAGGGGGAGAAATTTTGAAATTTAAGAAGCGGGAGAAGATGAAATGGATATCCTAAGCATAAAATTAAAAGTTAAGAGTTGAGAAGATCTGACCATTTGGATGCAATCCAATAGACAAGAATGTCATATAGAAAACACAATTTCCCTTGGACTTTGAATCAATCAATACTCAACAAGCAATTAGAAATATCCAAACATCAAGAAGATCAAGGCATCAAACAAGGATAGCCACATCCAAGCATACAAATCTCATAGCTAGCAGTCTTCTTTGTCTTCTCATGTACCAGATGCAATATTCCTTGATCAACTCATAACAAAGCATCAGACACAAGATCAAAATAGCAATTAGCACTAATACAAAGTAATAGATGAATTCAAACAAAGTCCAAGGCTTGCATCAAATGAAGGCTCAGTTCACAATAACTTGGTCTCAAAATGTTGGCATTGGCCAAGTCCTTTGTGCACAGGGAATGTTGCCTAATCCTAAGTCCAAAAGTTCAAATCAAGATCAACAGTCCACCAAATATTTTTTAGGATTTTTGTTGTTTATTAAGTGTTTTAAGGTCCTAAGACCATAAACAAAATCAAAATGCAGAAACAATATATACAATCATAAGATATGGCTCAAATGAGGAAAGTGAAAATGGCATAAACATAAACAAGTTAAAGGAATGTAAATGGCAATGAATGATAAATGAATGAAAGTTAAATTGCATAAAATAAATGACTCGAAAGTAAAGAAATATTAATAAGAGTTAGTCAAATGTTAGTTAAAGGTTAGTGAAGTGTTAGTGGTGTCTTTTAATTGATTAAGTCATTCTTTGGAGAACACTCAACCATCCACTCACAAACATGGATCCTTGAACACAAGACATATCCCATTGGAAGGAAAAAGGGTCAAGTTTCCACACAATACCATGAATGATGAGAGACTTACAATCTCACTTTATAGAATGCTATGCCTTTATGGTAAAATTTAGCTCTATGTTAAGCAATCGTAATTGGACTTATGTAGAAGTCACAAGTATCTAAGGTCGGGAAATAAAAATTTAGATGTTAATGCATGTTAGAGATTTGGTATAATGAACCAAACTCCTAAAACATACCACACACTAAAAGAAAAGATCAAGAAAGATGGACCTATCTCAGTCATACTTGTATTGGTTCATCTGACACAAGGTCATTGATGAACCAATTAGCCTTAAGACATTAGAGATTTGATTGGTCAAATGAGGGAATGGAAAATAATAGGGATGAAGATGAAGAGGGAGGGGAATAAGAGAAACATAAATTGGTCATGGGAGGAATTTTATCAAATTAAAACCATTCATTCATTTTGGGAGATGAAATGTACATTTCATCAATCCCCTAAATCCAATGGTTTTAATCCAACAAAAGTCAAATCAACTTTGACCAACGCCCAAACAAATAGTCAAACATCACAAGACCATAAAAATGGCTCAACATAATTTTTACACACTTAATCAACTAAAAATCAATTTAAAAATGAATTAAAATACATTTTAATTTGGTCAAAACCTAAAATCTCTTCAAAACACCAAATAAATGGCCAAGAGATTTATCCTAGGTCAAACAAGGTCAAAGGACCTTAGACAAAAAAATTCATAATTTTTGTAAAGTAAAAAGTATTTTAAAACAATTAAAATTATGAACAAAAACATTTAATTCATGAAAAACATCAAAAATAATCCAAAAAATGATTTTAATTCAGAATATGAAAGAGAAAAATATTTAAGGATTTTTGGAGAAGTTCCATATTTTTTGGATTAAAAATGAAACTTCTATGAATAAAATAAAATAAGTGGATTAAACATAAAATCAGAAATTAAAAAAAAATAGAAAAAACAAGGGCCAACAGATCTCCCTCATTAATTAAGGTGGCGGATGAGATGGTCACACGCGCACGTCCTGTGGTGGATCTTGGTCAATGCAGTGTACGCGTGGTAATCAGTATGGAAGGCTAAGATTAAAACAATTCAAAGAGATCAGATGCCTAGGATGCATGCCAGCACATCACCGGAGCAAGGGCTCCGGTCATCTTCTCCTGTGACCTTCATCGGACTGGTCCAACTTTATTTCAATGGAAAATGACATACAAGGACACAATTTCAAAGAGAAAATGCTCAGGATCACGAATCTGGCCTCAATTTTCTCCAATTCCAAGTATATAAAAAGATACAGGGATTTGAATTTTGAGGACCATGAACTGAGTTGCTTCGATTTGACCTCAAAGTAACTCAATCTTGTTTCCTACATTGGTAGGACTACAGCCAACCAAAAATCATAAAGAATAGTGAAGAATTGAAATAGAATCGAAGAGATGAAAATTCTGGAAAATACCTTCGAGTGAGCTTCAACCTTTCTTTATCTTGCTTCCAATTGTCCTTGGCTTGGCTTCGGAAGCTTGTAGGAGATGAATTGGATCAAAGAAAAGCTTGGACTCTTGGAGTTTCAATCTCAAAACAGAATGAGATTTGAAGATCGATTTTCAAATGAAAACCTTCAAGATTATCCTTTAATGGTAAGGGTTTGGATTGCAGGTTCAAAGCTTGGGCATGAGGTTCTTAATTCTGAGCCAAGAGGGTTGTATTTAAAGGCATTACAATTCATTTTCACACACTTTCAAAATTTGCCAAAATTAGCAATTTCCTTGCATGCTTTCATGGGCGTGTGATAGGCCTATCAAATGATGCTATTAGGTCCAAAATCACCAATGTGCAATGCTGAAATCATGTCATGTGGTCATACAAAGGAGATTGAAAAGTGAATGTGAAATCAATCCAAATGAACCTTTGAAAAGAACCCATGCGCAAGTCCTTCATTTCTTGGCCAAATGAGATGATCTTCTACTTTTTGGAAAGGTAAGATCAGGAGGAACAACTTTCTTGTTGAACACCTTTCCATTTGAATCTTGTATCATGATAAATTTTGAGGTGGAAGTGTGGAAAATCAAACATATTTGAAAATTTTCGAAGTACCAAGTCAAATGTTCACTTCTTCCACCTTGAATAACTTTTGATATGGGCTTCAAATGGAAAAAGTTACTCGAAAAAAGTTGTATCTCTTTCAAACCTCTTCAATTTGTTCACACATTTGACCTGATTTGGATTTGGAATGAAGGAGTTATGCATTTTAGAAGTTGAGGAAAATCACTTGTTCAAAGGTAATGGCCCAAAATGACCTATAATGTTTCCTCTTGGCACATGCATTTACAAGTTGAATTTGAACTTATTCCAAGAATAAAAGTTTGAGATTACATCATGAGTTTGATCATGGAACTTGAATGGATTTCATCTCATAAAATTGAGCAAGTTATGGTCCTTGGAAGTTGACCACCTAACTAGGGTTCAAACAAAATGACCTATAATCTTTCACAATAAAAAATGACTTTCCAAGCAAAAGTAGCTCTTGACTTCAACATGAAAGTTGTTTGGAATTTCATAAGGAGTAACGTTTCTCTTGGAATCATTTTCATATGATAAACATTGTAGGAGATAGGGTGTAAGGAACCCCAGCTTTGACCAGTTGACTTTCTCTGGTCAAGCACCATGAACCATCCTACAAACTTGACATTCTCTTGATAATTGCGACTCATGGAGGATCATATATGTGTAATATCATGTAATATGAAGTATCCCTTGAAATATTTGATCAAATGGTGAAGAAACTTGTTGAGGAAGTCACACAAGATACCCAGATGAATTAGCGCTTCCAAGGCAAACATGCTTCAAACTCTTGATGAATTCTTGAACAAAATGATAAATGAAGATAATGGGGATCCATATATGATGTCTAGAATCAATGTGAACCATCTCTTGATTGATCTACTTGCATTGAGGGTCTCAAACCCTAGTTGTGAGCTTGATGAGGCATTGGTGGATGCACACACTACCTACAAAAGAAATAAAGCTATACATAGACATATTTTTGGCATTTTGGTTAGTAAATAAGGAAAAAAGAAAGTATGATACTATCAAATCTGCTGGGTGACCTCTCTCAATGCAAACCCAATAAATGAGGGGTAAGGATGATGCCAAGGTGTGATCCCAAAGCTAATGCATATGATGAGATAGCATGAGGGATCTTAGGGTCAAAATTGGGGTCTTACAACTGCCCCTATTTAAGGACATTCTAATTAAAGATGTGAAGATTAAAATCTTCGTATCAGCTTAGTAGAATGGACTTAAATAACAACATATAGAAATAAATTTTGGTCCCTAAGAGACCTCATGATGCATATGATATGAATGTTAAAAGTAATCTCCGTTGGGAATTTATTGCCACAAAGAAAAATAATCCGGAGAGACTGAAAGTCCACTAGAACATAATGCATTCCATAAGGAAAACTCATTGGGGAGACAGAGACTCTAGGGGATAAAAGTTGTGCATAGGCCAGGCTACGACTTGAAAACTACTGGAGACATGAGACAAATTCCATGAAAATAAATAGATGGAAGGACTCGGTTGGGGATAAGGGAAAATCTGCAGTGGAAACGGGAAGATCAAAACAAGGCTGAAATACTCGAACCAAATAAAGGATTGGCGACTTCACTAGGGGAAATACGCACTCAAACTCAACTGGCGAAGAATGAACTTCAACACAGGATTACCAGAGATTATCTACCACCGGTTACTGGGTAGGAAGATAATATACTCTTACAAAGGGACATCCGTTACCGGTTAGGGTAAACATATCAAGGATGACTGACTAAGGAGAAAGAGGTATATTCATTACATGTTACTGGGTAAGAATAACCTGCTGGGGAAAAGGTCAAATAGGATTTACAACTACCGTTTACTGGGTAGCAGACCAAAGAGAGAATACCCGTCACAGATTAAAGTGATCATATTAAGGATAAACTTAAAGGAAGAATATTCGTCATCGGTTAGGATGAACATATCAAGGATAGACCACCGGAGAACAATGGAAATCATATATATCAGTTACTGGATAGAATACCAAAGAGAATATCCGTCATCGGTTAGGATGAACATATCAAGGATAGACTCAGAAGGGGAAAACGGGATTTTACAACTACCTGTTACTGGGAAGAAGACCGCAAAGAGGAGAAAATCCCTCATCGGTTAAGATGAACATATCGAGGATTAACTCTCTAGGGAATAAAAGAATGGATTACAACTACCTTTTTACTAGTTAGAAAACCAACTAAGGAAGAATATCTGTCACCGCTTAGGATGAACATATCAAGGATAAACTGCCTAGGGGGAAACATGAAAAGGAATCCATCGGGAAAAAATAAAGGAAGTAAATTATCTTTACTGGGTATTGGGCAAAAAGTAAAGTACTCAAAAATCGAGAAGAATATTACCAGTTATTGGGTAATAGACTCTCAGGGGACCAAAATATCCATCTAGGTTGTAACTAGAAATAAACGGTCAAACAAAGACTCAACCCAATGAGGATATAACCAAGGGGAGTGGTTCCATCCAAATAATTAATTGGGGAGGAAACTAAAGTAATGATCATCCACGAGGAAATAGCTCATTGGGGAATGAGAAAGGTTAAACTCTTTCTGCCTAAGGGGGATGACACTCTACAATTGAAGGAGGACAGACGCACCAAACCTGTATGGGTAAATGACATCACCAAAACAGAGGATCTTAATGATGCAATAAGAAATGCATAATGAAATATCGGATGTATGAATATGTATGTAGATGATTGATGATTATACTGAAAAACAATCACAAAGAATACAAATATCACAAATTTGAATCATCGCTGCAACACTCGACTAATCTCAACAAGATGGAAATAATCAACTGGAGAAAAATGAAGGGGATAAATCATCTGGCTCTGAATAACTCTAACTGGCTGGGGAGAAAGGGAGAAGATCTGTTGAGGATCTAAATTGTTAGCTCTGCGGGGAATAAGAGATTTTCGATAACTGATGATAAACTCCACCAGGGAATACAAGAGGTAAAACTATGCATGGGGATCTAAGCAAAAAATGCGGAGGATGTTATGACCAAGATCGTTGCATTCCTCAAAAATCAATCAAATTCCTTTAGGAAATTGCAAAATAAACCAATTCCAAGGAAAAGATAACCCGATCTGATAAACTGCCGAAGTTATGCAACACAAATATGCTACTGGAAACAAAATAAAGGTCTCGGATCTCCGAAGTCACAAACTGAAGGATATCAAAAGGAGCACCGCAGTTGTGTGATAGGGGCCGATCATCATCTTAACTCTACTGGGGATGATAAATTACTCGGGGAGAAACTCATCAACCAAGTTGGGGATGAATGACGAACTGTTGGGGGAAAGTTACCAAGCCAAACTGCTTGGGAGTGACCAACAAGGCTTCGCACTTCAAAACTTACCTGTCCTCAGATTGTTGTTGATATTCCTTGCTGAAATCGATTATTTTTAAAGTGATTACTTTTAAAAAATTTTAAGAAAAATAATATTTGTTCATTAATTTATTTCAAAATTATCATCATAAAAATTCAATTTTATTTAGCAGAAATAAATAAGAGTATAAACAATTGGATAAAAAACTCAACTTTATTTAATAGGATGGCAGTCTGTAAATGACAAGACTCCATAGATCTTTACAAAGTTGAAAATGGTAATTTACATGGAAAAGGGCTACATTGAATACAATGATCATTAATTCTTCCTACCAACTTCAATATCCATTGTGATCTTGGCTTCGGTTGAGAATAATGTATCAGAACCAGATGACCTGCTCAAAACCGTCTCCATGACTAGGATCAACCAGATTCAGTTACTTTCCGTAATCCCTAATTTTTGCCTAGATTGCTCCAAGGTGGGGTACTCAATCTACCGGGATATTTTTCTATTTTATGTCTCTAATTTTGGCTTGGATCGCCCTTTTGGGTTTTCAATCCACCGAGATGCTCACTTTTGCCTAAGCCGCCCTTTCGGGTTTTTAACTCAATGAGCTGTTCTTTTCTTTTTAGGCAAAGTATTTATTGACTGCATCGGCATTCACAGGTGTAGCACCTCAAATTTGCACCTCCCATTTGTACATACATTTCATTTTTAGGTCATTAATATTGCATTCATATTGCATAGTCCACTTCATATCATCAGTCAAGACTGATCAGGAGAATCCATCTGTGCAAGAGAGCAAGGGTTTTTCCATGAGATAAAGGCCCTATGGTTGTTCTAGAGAGCTTACATGACCCAAGGATCATTTTGAAGCAACTTGACCAAGGACTAGAGGCTCAAATTCCACAGTGCATGACCAAGTCATCTGAGGCCCATAAAAGTCAACTGCAAGTCAACTGAGGGCTAGGAGATGGAGAAATGAGTTTCGACACTTCATTCATGTCCCAAAGAAGGTTATTCAACATGTCAAACATCTACCTTGAAGATTTTGAAGCCAGATCAAAAGTTTCCAAAAATGGAAAGTGACCTGTAATTCAAGTTTCCAAAAATGGCAAGTTTCTGGACCAACTTCAACTCAACTTTCCAACATCAAAGAAGCTTCAAATTAAATTTTGTCCAACATGAAAGTTGAATATATTTCTCTCCCATTTCCAAAAAGTCCAAGATCATGAATTTCTAATGAATGGTTAAGGAGTTATGATCAAATCATGGCAAAGTGCGCATGGAACTTCAAATGGCCATATCTTTTGAACCAAAACTCCAAATTTGGTGGTTCTTTTTGCATTGTTCTTCTCATGTCATGAGGTTTCCAAATCAACCATCATATTGCACGAATTTCCAACATATGAGCATTTGCATATCCAAGTCAATTTCGGATGGAAAATTGGAAATGTAAAAATGGTGCATTGTATGGACTTTCTACCATTGCCATTGTGTTTGAAATGTAATTTTGAGTGAATTTGGGCCTTGGTGTGCACTGTTCACGTGTGCATCTCATGCATGAGGTGAAAGTGCAAATTGGTGCATACACCTTGTAATCTCTTAATCTCAATTAAGCATGGCTTAAGTTTGATCTCAGATTAATTAGCAAGGCATATATAAGTTTAATCACAACTGTTTCATTCAGAACACACATTTTCAGATCTAGATTTGAGAATTGATCAAAATTTTCTCTCACAAAGAACTTCCAAATTCTTCACACAAACACTCATTTCCTTGGTGAATTCATGATCATGGAGTGGTTTTGAGTGAGATTGAACGTGCATCTTGTGTTTTTCTGCTCAATTTCGTGCATGCTCAAGCTTGGATGCATCAATGGAGTTTTCAAATTAAGCTAGATCCACACGTGTTTGAGCTTCAATTTCTCCATCAATCATCTCTACAAGCATCCTGGAAGTGATATGGATCGTTACAAGTGTTGGATTGTGCAAAACCATAACCTGCTCTTCAAGAGGTAGGAAATTCGATCTCACTTATTTTCAAATCCATGTGTATGTTTGTGTAGATCTTTGTTTGCTGAGAATTTTGAGCTAAAAATAAATTGAAATGGTGTAGTATTCATTGAGTTATGCGCGTTTGAAGTTTGAGATGCAAAAATGTTCATGTTCGATTCACACTTGTTATGATGAATTAGGACTAGATGTTTGTTGATCTTTGATCTACATTGAAAATGCTTCATGATGATGTGCCTGTTGTTGATTTCTGGAATTTTTCTGGAAAATCTGGAAATGTGTTCATGAAGTTCATCGTGTTCATCTTCTTCCTCATGAAGAAGATGAAGATCATGTGAATAGCGACGGTTCCTGCAGATAGCGTCGGTTTGAACCGTCCAAATCTGGGCGCGCTTATGGTTTGTGTGAAACACGGTCGTTTGGCTTGGCGCGCGCGTTTCATTTGAATTTGGCCAGGGTTCGAATCCCAGCGAGGCCACTATTTCAAATGTTTCATTATTTTAGCCTAGTTCCCTCCTAATTGCCATGCCATGCTCCATTTGTTTTTTTATTTTTTCTCCAACTTGTAAAATCCATATCAAATTGAAAAATGCATCAATTCATCTCCAATTTTTTGCAGAATGTTCCTTGTGATGTCTAGTTTTTTATGATCATGAGTTTGAAAGTTGTGCATGGCTGGAAATTTATTTGCTCTAGGTTGATTGAACACATGTCCATGTATGACCTTGTCTTGTTCTTACTATCATGAAATGCTTGATTTTAATCCAATGGACTTGAAATTTTACATGCTGATTGTAGACACATTGATGGACCTTTGAGGCTTGATATGGTATTTTTATCATGTGCCAATTCTATTTTATGCTTGTGTTTGCATGGTGTGACAATTTGTGTCACACATTTGATTGTCTTGATTGTGCAATTTGATTTCCATGCCAAATAACCTCTAATGCTTCTGACTTTTTGTATGATGGATGTTTCGGATGTGTTGAATGCTCATGAATTTTTCCAGAATTATTTGAATCATTTTTGTTTTGATTGGGAATTTTCATTCATGATGATCAAATGTGTGCCTTGAATTGGTCATTGACTTCTCTTGCCTACCAAATGAATTTGCCTATTGCTTTTGGTTTGGTCCTTTTTAGGACTTGTTCTTGATGGATTAAATATGATTCATTTTGAGTTTGAGCTTCTGTTTTGGATTTTTGATTCACCTTTGACCCTAGGCTTTGACCTAGTGGTTTATTACTTACATTTGAGTTGTGAATTTCAGGTTCAAGTGTGCATCTCCTTGATTGATGTTGCTCCCTCATTTGAGCTTGATCATGTGTTATTATTGACTAACATTGGTTTGTTTTGTAGGCCTTGATGACAATTCACTTGTGTTTATTGCTCATGGTTGTCTGATTGGATTTGTCTGTCTGTCTGATATTGACTGTTGACTGTTGTCTGGATTTTTGTACTGATTGGTTTAGTTGTTTCCACAGGTACCTAAGTTGCTTTAAGATCATCTGAACTTTGATTTGCTTGCTTGTGGTTGACATACCACTGAGGTATAATCCCTTGATCTTCATGTAGTCTGGAAGACCTACTGTTATTGGTAGGCACCTGTCTGAAGCCCTCCTTAAGAGGCAATGCTTGTGTTTGTTTAATTTTGTGCCAAGTAGGTAAATTCCTCTTAAGAGGCAATTGACAGATAAAAGAGATGTGCAATCCATCCCCTGCTATTCAGTTGTGTCATTCACTTTGCTCACACCATGTGTTGATGCATTGTGAATAAGAATTCAAGATCTTGTTGTGTCAGTCATGTGGAGAAGAGTTCCCTCATTCTGAACTCCCACACTTTCTATTTTGATTCAAGCTCTCCCAGGCCAGGGATAAGAGTTGTGAGGTCTTACCCTCACTTCCCATTTCATCTGCTTCACCCTAACTCTCAATGTTAGGGTTAAGAGCTAAAAACACCCCATTCCAGTTGGCTTGTTGCTACAACCCAGCCTTGTGTGAGCCAATTGATTGCATATAGTGTGTGATACTTGTGCTTGTGTTTGATGATGTGCTGTTTAGGCTAGCTTGCTTCCTGTGCAAGGTAGGATAGAGACCTCAACATAGGGATCGCATGCATGACAACTTCTAGGCTCGAGTCGTAGTCTCCCTAGTAGCTTGTTATCTCCATTGTCTCTGGTTAAGTTAGAAGTTCTTTCCCTGTTAAGGGGAACTACGTCGCCCTGATCCTCATACCAGATGAGGTACGTAGGCAGGAGATTGAGCTGATCTCTCCGGGCACTTTCTTTTCTTTTTATGTGTGTTTGTTATCCTTTTCTGGTTGGATTCTTATGTAAATCCAGCGACTGGCATTCGGTTTCCAGTTTCTTTGTTTGGAGTCTGACGTAAGTCGAGCGATTGACAGTTAGTTTCCTGTGTGGGTGTGTGTCTTGTTTGCTTGTTGGAGTCTAATGTAAGTCCAGCGATTGGCAGTCGGTTTCCTGTGTGCGTTTGTTTGTGTGGAGTCTGACATAAGTCCAGCGATTGGCAGTCGGTTTCCTGTGTGTGTTTGTTTGTGTGGAGTCTAACATAAGTCTAGCGATTGGCAGTCGGTTTCCTGTTTGTGTTTTGTTTGGCGTGTGTTAGCCGAGCTACGGGTGCTCTGATTCTTCTCTGGTTAGAGAAGATACGTATGCATAGGATGTGACATCCTAGCGAGCACGTTTCCCCCGTCCCCGAACTACGTCGACTCTGATGTTTGTGTCTGACAAACTACGTAGGCCCAGGATGCGACATCCTGCCGAGTCCTCTTCTTCCGTCTTTCATCTGTGTTTGTTTCCAGCGTGTGTGCAGTGTTTGAGCAGTCTTTAGCAACCTTTCTTCTATTCTCTCTGAGCGTGGATCCCGTCGAGTACGACGGATGCGTAGGGGTGCTAATACCTTCCCTTCGCATAACCGACTCCCGATCCCATCCATCTTTGGTCGCGAGACCATTCCTTTCCAGGTTTACTTCGAGCGTTTCCTTTCCCGCCTTTGTGATAAATAACGCACGGTGGCGGCTCTATTGTTTCTTTTCCCGCCGGTTTTTCGCGTAATGCGACAGCTGGCGACTCTGCTGGGGATCTCGAGAGAAGTTGACCTCTTGCTGGTCCATCTTCCCTAAGCGAGTCAATCCTAGCGCTCTTTAGGATAGTGTTGGTTGCTTTTACTGCTTTATTTATTGCATTTATGATTATGATGTGATTGTTTACGTTTACATTTATGTTTGCATTTATGTTTGCATGCATCATACTTTCATTGTGCTGGTTGTGTGTTTGTCTCTCTGTGGGGTGGGAGTTACAAGAGGTAAAAGGCCCAATACCCAGGCTGTGAGTGAACTTTAGGACACCTAGGAATAGAGTGATTCATGGGAAGCGGGTTGTATTGCGCCACTTAGCGGAACATGATATCACGAGTAGTTCAGACTCTGATGGGGTATTATCGGTGCATACATCGGGTGTGTACAGGATGATATTCTTGAAAGGGTTGTTTATCCTGTGTTTCTCTTGACCTTACCCTGGCCTAGATGACACCCGTGAGTGGGGAGGGAATGAATCATTTTACAGGTACAGTTGGTGACTCTTGATCTGTTGGTGACTCTTGATCTGTTGGTGACTCTTGGTTCCTGTTGGTGACTTGGTTCTGCAGAATGGGTTCCAGATGACTTTGGGTCTCAGATGACTTTGTGGTTCCGAATTCAAGCCGAAGCTTTGATCCTGTGCTCCGAGATACACAGCCAACCAGTCGTGTTTGCATCATTTGCATCATAGCATGTTTATTTTCAAAAAATAATGCAAGAGAAAAAAAAAGAAAAAAAAAGCTAATATCCTCATGCATATCATTTCTCAGGTTCATTCAGGAGTCTGGTCACTGTGAGAGATGGCGACCGTTCCAGAGTTGAAGAGGGAGACTTGCACCTACAGTTTTCACCGTGAGCCATTGACACCTTTGATAGAGTTGAGCAATCTTGTGACCGGCGGTAATCAGAAGGTGTTTGTTGATCAGTATGGGGATTTATTGACACTGTTGAAGATGGTGGTGGATCCAGTACCGTTGCAGACTCTCCTACAGTTCTATGACCCAGAGCTCCGTTGCTTCACCTTTCAGGATTATCAGTTAGCGCCCACTCTTGAAGAGTATTCTATCCTGATGAATGTCCCGATCAGATATCAGGTGCCTTTCTTGGATGTGCCAAAGGAGGTTGATGTCAGGGTTGTTGCCAAGGCTCTTTATTTGAGTATCAAGGAAGTGAGTGACAATTGGAAGTCAAGTGGTGATGTTGTGGGGTTGCCTGTGAAGTACCTGGTGAGGATGGCTAAAGAGGAAGCAAAGAAGGGAAATTGGGAAGCTTTCAACGCTCAGTTGGCCATCTTGATCTATGGAGTTGTGTTGTTCCCGAATATGCCTAATTTTGTGGACTTTACTGCTATCACTATTTTCCTTGGAGGAAATCCAGTTCCTAACTTGTTAGCTGACACTTATTATGCTATACACAGCAGGCATGGTAAGGGTGGAGCTATCAGATGCTGTCTCCCGTTGCTACTCAGATGGTTCTTGTCCTTTCTGCCAACCTGTGGACCTTTTGTGGATACTCAGAGCACTCATAAGTGGACTCAGAGGATTATGTCTCTCACATCCTATGATATCAAGTGGCAAGCTTACAGGTTGAATGTGCGTAGCGTCATCATGAATTGTGGAGAGTTTCATAATGTGCCACTCATAGGGACTAAGGGTTGTATCAATTACAACTCGGTTCTTTCTCTTCGTCAGTTGGGGTTTGTTATGAGTGGAAGACCACTAGATCCTGAGATAGCGGAAAGTGTGTATTTTGAGAAGCGGAGTGACCCAACTAGATTGGAGCAAGTGGGAAGAGCTTGGAAGACTATTGGTGTCAAAGGGGGAGCTGTTTTGGGGAAAAAGTTTGCAGTTGCTATGCCTGATTACATTGATTGGGTCAGGAATAGAGTTGAGACTTTGTTGTTACCCTATGATAGGATGGAGTCATTGCAAGAACAACCACCCTTGATCCTTTCTGAGAGTGTGCCTGCTGAGCACTATAAACAAACCTTGAGGAGATAGAGACATTGTTGAATGAAGAACACCGTGAGTGCAAGGTGATAATTTGAACTTGGCTCATCAACTCAAAAGCATGCAAGGTGAGGATGCTAGCAGATTGAAGAGCAAGAAGAGGTCCTATGAGGAGATAGAGACATTGTTGAATGAAGAACACCGTGAGTGCTTGAGGTTGCAGAAAGCTGAAGCCAATTATCAGAAGAAGATAAGAGACTTGGAAAAGCAGCTCAGAGACAAAGACATCCAATTGAAGAAGGAGGTAGACTTGAGACATGCATCAGAGAGCTAGCTTAGAGGAGAAGTTGTAGAGCTCAGAAGACAATTGAAGGAGAAGCTCACTCCTCTGCCTGAGTGTTCAGAATGTGACCTGTTGATAGACCAGTGCCAGTATCTGAAGACTCTCATTCCTGAAGGGCATCTTTCCTAGCTTGTATTTGATGTTTATGTTGAGAATCACCTCCAGGATTTTTGGATGGGATTCATTGTTGTACTCTGATCATTTGGATCTTGGCTTGAATAGTGTTGTATGACCTTGTTGCTCATGTTTATGGATGAGATTGTTGGTGTTTCACCTTGTGCTCATTATCCTAGGTAGGTTGCTTCTTTGTTGTTCATTATTGCAGGTGGCGATTTCTTGAAAGATGAACTAGGCTCATGAATGCCTGAGGAATGAACATATCATGTGCATCATACGCATCATTAGCATCATACACATATCATTTTGCATAACAGGTGTTCTTGATCAAGACTTCTCACTCTGGTTCCTGTTTTAGGCAGGATTGTTGATCAACGTCCGCACCGCTATGCTACCAGGTTGAATCAACAGAGAAGTATGGATCAGGTGCAAGCTGAGTTGGCTGAGATGAGGGCTAACATGGCCCAATTCATGACCATGATGCAAGGAGTTGTTCAAGGGCAAGAGGAGCTGCGTGCCTTAGCCCAGAGACAGGAAGCCGTGATTCCACCTGCCAGTCGTGCTTCACCAGTGGGTGTTCCTGTGAATGATAATGCTACTGCTGCCACCGTCCCTGTCAATGATTATGCTGTGGGTGATGAATTGAGGGGAATCAGAATTAATGGACAGCCTCTTGCTGCAGAGACTGTTAATGCCAGAATGACCCATGCTCCAGTGCGCCATCCTGCTCCGCTGGTTGATAGGCAGGAAGATATGTTCACCCTGCTCAGTGATGAAGACGATGTGGGAAGAGTTGAAGAGAGGGACAGAAAAGTTGATGCCCTAGCTGAGAAGATTAGAGCCATAGAGTGTCAGAACTCTTTGGGGTTTGACGTGACAAATATGGGATTGGTGGATGGATTGAGAATCCCTTACAAATTCAAGGCGCCATCCTATGACAAATATAACGGCACTTCTTATCCTCGCACCCATGTGCAGGCCTATTACAGAAAAATCTCCGCATACACTGACGATGAGAAGATGTGGATGTACTTTTTCTAGGATAGCTTGTCTGGAGCTTCCTTGGACTGGTACATGGAGCTGAAAAGAGAATCCATTCGAAGTTGGAGGGATTTCGGTGAAGCCTTTTTGAGGCAATACAAGCACAATATGGACATGGCTCCAAGCCGGACTCAGTTACAGAGCTTGTGTCAAAAATCTGGAGAAAGCTTCAAAGAGTACGCCCAGAGATGGCGGGAATTAGTTGCAAGGGTGCAACCTCCTATGCTGGAGAGGGAGTTGACCGATATGTTTATTGGAACTTTGCAAGGAGTATTCATGGACCGGATGGGAAGCTGCCCGTTCGGTAGTTTCTCTGATGTTGTAATTTGTGGAGAGAGAACCGAGAGCCTCATTAAAGCTGGAAAGATTCAGGATGCTGGTTCTTCGTTTTCAAAGAAGCCATTTTCTGGGGCACCTCGCAGGAGAGAGGGGGAAACTAATGTCGTGCACAGTAGAAGAAATGTGAACAGAGGCCAGTATCGTCAGGTTGCTGCTGTAACTATCCCAGCACCTCAACCACGACAATAGCAACAACAAAGAGGACCACCGCCACAACAATAACAACAACAACAACAACAACAACGTCCGTTTCAGCCGAGACAGAGAATGTCGGATCGTCGGTTCGACCCGTTACCGATGACATATGCTGAGTTGCTGCCCGGATTGCTCAGATTGGGGTTTGTTGAATTGCGTACAATGGCTCCGTTGACAAAGATACCTGTTGGGTATGATGCCAACGTTCGATGTGACTTTCACTCCGGTGCACCTGGGCACCATATTGAAAACTGTTGGGCTTTTCATCATAAGGTCTAGGACTTGATTGACGCCAAAACAATCAATTTTGCTCCTGTTCCGAATGTTGTGAACAACCCCATGCCTTAGCATGGTAGGCCCAGGGTGAATAATGTGGAAGGTGAGGAAGCTATGGACCTGGTGGTGGATGTGGATGATGTTCAGACGTCGCTGTTTGTTGTGAAAGAGCGTCTGTTGAATGGGGAAGTGTTCCCGGGTTGTTATAAGGGCTGTTCAGACTGTGAAGATTCGGAGAATGGTTGTATGCAATTGAGGACTGGTATCCAGGGTTTGATTAATGAGGGCTGTTTGCAGTTTGCTAGGGCCTTGAAAGAACGTGGGGTGGTGTCAACTGTCACCATTTATTTCAAACCGTCTGAGGGTTCGGGACGTGGCCAGAGAACTGTCAATGCACCTGCAACCGTTAGTGCTCCTGTTACTATATCTGCTCCAGTAACTGGCAGTGCTCCCACTACTATTGTTGCTTCTGGAAGAAGGTCTGTTGAGAATAGTAGGGTTGTGCCGTGGAAATATGATAATGCTTATCGCAATAACAGAAGGGCAGAAAGTCAGACCAGACCTGTGAGTCAGGTTCCAGTGACCATTGGTTTGCCAGGTAGAGCTCCAGTGACTGTTGGTCCTGTTGTGGATAATGTAGGGGGACCTGGAGGGTTTACAAGGAGCGGTCGTCTATTCGCACCGCAGCCTTTGAGAGACAACAATGCTGAGGCTCTCGCCAAAGCGAAAGGTAAACAAGCCGTGGTTGAGGAAGAACCTGTGCAGAAGGAGGCGCCTGAAGGATCTTTTGATAGAGATGTGGAGAAGTTTATGAAGATTATTAAGAAAAGTGACTACAAGATTGTAGATCAGTTGAATCAAACTCCGTCCAAGATTTCTATACTCTCACTATTATTGTGCTCTGAGGCACACCGTAATGCCTTGCTGAAAATGTTGAATCTGGCTTACGTGCCTCAGGAGATCTCTGTCAACCAGTTGGAGGGTGTTATCGCTAATGTGAGCACAAGGCATGGTTTGGGGTTCACAGACTTGGATCTGACACCTGAAGGTCGCAATCATAACAAAGCTCTGCATATCACCATGGAGTGTAAAGGCGCAGTGCTGTCACATGTGTTGGTAGATATTGGCTCTTCGTTGAATGTGTTGCCCAAGAAGACTTTGAGCAAGATTGATGTTGAAGGGGTTGTCCTCACTCCGAGCGATCTCATTGTTCGTGCTTTTGATGGATCCAAACGGTCTATTTTTGGTGAAGTCACTTTGCCAGTGAAGATTGGCCCGGAGGTATTTGATATTATCTTCTATGTGATGGATATTCAGCCAACATATAGTTGTCTATTGGGGCGTCCCTGGATACATGGGGCTGAAGCAATTTCGTCAACTCTCCATCAGAAGCTGAAGTATGTATGGAACGGTCAAATTGTAAGTGTGTGCGGCGAGGAGGACATTCTGGTGAGTCATTTATCCTCTTTCAAGTATGTGGAGGTGGATGGCGAGATCCATGAAACTCTGTGCCAGGCGTTTGAGACCGTTGCTCTTAAAAAGGTGGCTTTTGCTGAGCAGAAGAAGCCAAGTGCCTCAATTGCATCCTACAAACAGGCTATGGAGGTTGTCAACTCGGGCAATGCAGAAGGCTGGGGCAAGATGGTGGATTTGCCCGTCAAAGAAGACAAGTTCGGTATTGGTTATCAACCTCTGCAGGCAGAGCAGGGTGAGCAGAAAGGGTCGAGTACCTTCACCAACACTAGGCTGATGAATCATGGAGACGTCTTTGCAGCCAGTAGTGAAGACGGGGACAGTGACTATGATATGGACAACTGGGTTCGACCGTGTGCTCCAGGGGAGTCGATCAACAACTGGACAACCAAAGAAGTGGTCCAAGTTACTCTTCAAACAAAGTAATTTTCCTTTGTTATTCATTTTGCACAAAGCTCTACGTTCTGCCCAAGGCGTAGTGGTTCATTGTAGGGCCTCATCATGTTTTTCAATGATATCATTAATAAAGGACGTTTTGCAAACAATTTTGTGATCCATGTCTTTCTGTTTTATTTTTCATTTTTCAAAACAATAAAAATGGCAATGTTTTTGTTTTGGTGACTTTCTTGAACTCTTTTTCTAAAATAAAGCATTAAACATGCAGAATCGATCTTACGGACTCCACTATAAACAGTTCTGTTATGGCTCAGTATGATTTCAATAATCCCATCTACCAAGCTGAAGAGGAGAGTGAGGAAGATTGTGAACTCCCTAAAGAACTGGTCAGATTATTGAAGCAGGAGGAAAGGATCATCCAACCTCATCAGGAGGAGTTGGAAATCATTAATCTTGGTACTGAGGACGCCAGAAGAGAGATCAAGATCGGGGCTGCTTTGAAGGAAGACGTCAAGAGAGGGCTGATTGAGATGCTAAGAGAATATGTGGAGATATTCGCCTGGTCATATCAAGATATGCCTGGGTTGGATACAGATATTGTGGTGCATAGACTACCTCTCAGAGAAGATTGTCCTTCAGTCAAGCAGAAGCTGCGCAGAACTAGTCCTGATATGGCGGTCAAGATCAAGGAAGAGGTTCAGAAGCAGTGGGATGCGGGTTTTCTGGCAATGACCAACTATCCCCCGTGGGTGGCCAACATCGTTCCCGTGCCGAAGAAGGATGGCAAAGTCAGGATGTGTGTCGATTATCGGGATTTAAACAGAGCCAGTTTGAAAGATGACTTCCCATTACCTCACATTGATGTATTGGTTGATAACACTGCTCAATCCTCGGTTTTCTCTTTCATGGACGGTTTCTCTGGTTATAATCAGATCAAGATGGCGCCAGAAGACATGGAAAAGACGACATTCATTACACCTTGGGGCACGTTCTGCTATAAGGTGATGCCATTTGGGATGAAGAATGTTGGTGCTACCTATCAGAGGGCTATGACGATTCTCTTTCATGACATGATGCACAAAGAGATTGAAGTGTATGTGGATGATATGATTGCGAAGTCGCAGACAGAAGAGGAGCACCTGATAAATCTGCAGAAGTTGTTTGAAAGGCTGAGAAAGTTCAAATTGAGGCTGAATCTGAACAAGTGTACGTTTGGGGTGAGATCCGGGAAGCTGTTGGGCTTCATTGTCAGTGAGAAAGGGATTGAGGTTGATCCAGCAAAAGTAAAAGCTATTCAAGAGATGCCTGAACCGAAAACTGAAAAGCAGGTTTGTGGGTTTTTAGGGAGATTGAACTACATTGCACGGTTTGTATCTCACCTAACTGCCACGTGTGAACCGATATTCAAATTGCTAAGAAAGAATCAAGCAATCAGGTGGAATGATGAATGTCAGAAAGCTTTTGATAAGATAAAAGAGTATTTACAGAAACCTCCAATCCTTATACCTCCAGTTCCTGGGAGACCTCTGATAATGTACCTGTCAGTGACTGAGAACTCGATGGGGTGTGTATTGGGACAACATGACGAGTCTGGTCGAAAAGAGCATGCCATATACTACCTTATCAAAAAGTTTACCGACTGTGAAATAAGATATTCGCAGCTCGAGAAAACTTGCTGTGCTTTGGCCTGGGCTGCTCGCCGACTGAGGCAGTATATGTTGAACCATACTACCTTGTTGATTTCTAAGATGGATCCAGTGAAATACATCTTTGAGAAGGCGGCTCTCACCGGACGTGTGGCTCGTTGGCAGATGATTCTAACGGAGTATGATATCTAGTACACGTTGCAGAAGGCCATCAAAGGTAGTATTCTGTCAGACTACCTTGCCGAGCAACCGATTGATGATTATCAGCCGATGATGTGTGAATTCCCTGATGAAGACATCATGTATCTGAAGATGAAAGATTGTGAAGAGCCTCTTGTCGAGGAAGGACCGGATCCTGATGACAAGTGGACACTAATGTTTGATGGGGCTGTGAATGTGAATGGCAACGGTGTTGGGGCAGTGCTTATCAATCCTAAAGGGGCTCATATACCTTTTTCTGCCAGACTGACTTTTGATGTAACCAACAACGAGGCTGAGTATGAAGCTTGTATCATGGGGATAGAAGAAGCCATCGATCTAAGGATCAAAACTCTTGACATTTATGGAGATTCCGCTCTAGTGATTAACCAGGTCAATGGAGATTGGAATACTCATCAGCCGCATTTGATTCCTTACAGAGATTACACCAAAAGGATCCTGACTTTCTTCAAAAAAGTGAAGTTGTATCATGTCCCCCGAGACGAGAATCAGATGGCTGATGCCTTGACTACTTTGTCTTCTATGATCAAGGTTCATTGGTGGAATCATGTGCCACATGTTGCGGTGAATCGACTCGAGAGGCTTGCGTATGTGTTTGCAGCCGAGTCTGTTGTGGATGAGAAGCCGTGGTAGTATGACATCAAGAATTTCCTCAAGAGCCAGGAATATCCTGAAGGTGCGTCGAAGAATGACAAGAAAACCCTGAGAAGGCTAGCTGGAAGCTTTTATTTGAATCAAGATTATGTGTTGTACAAGAGGAACTTTGACATGGTTCTGCTCAGATGCGTGGATAGACACGAAGCAGACATGTTGATGCAAGAAGTGCATGAAGGATCGTTCGGTACCCATGCTGGTGGTCATGCAATGTTCAAGAAGTTGTTGAGAGCCGGTTATTATTGGATGACTATGAAATCCGATTGTTTCAAATACACTCGGAAATGCCATAAATGTCAGATCTATGCAGATAAGGTGCATGTACCACCAAGCCCTCTGAATGTCATGAATTCGCCTTGGCCATTCGCGATGTGGGGCATTGATATGATTGGGAAGATTGAGCCTACTGCTTCCAATGGACATCGCTTCATCCTGGTTGCGATTGATTACTTCACCAAATGGGTGGAAGCAGCTTCTTATGCCAACGTTACCAAGCAAGTGGTTGCCCGATTTATCAAGAAGGAAATCATCTGTCGTTATGGGGTTCCTGAGAGAATCATTACTGTTAATGGTTCGAATCTCAATAACAAGATGATGAAGGAGCTTTGTAAAGATTTCAAGATTGAACATCATAATTCTTCTCCTTATAGATCAAAGATGAATGGTGTTGTAGAGGCGACAAACAAGAATATCAAGAAGATTGTGCAGAAGATGGTCGTGACATACAAGGATTGGCATGAGATGCTGCCTTTTGCTTTGCATGGGTACCATACCTCAGTATGTACGTCGACCGGGGCAATCCCTTACTCCCTTGTGTATGGTATGGAAGCGGTTCTACCTGTTGAAGTGGAGATTCCTTCTCTGAGAGTCCTGCTGGATGTCAAGCTTGACGAAGCTGAGTGGATTCGAACAAGGTTTAATGAGTTGAGCCTTATCGAAGAGAGGCGGTTAGCAGCTGTGTGCCATGGGCAGTTGTATCAGAGAAGGATTAAGAAGGACTTTGATCAGAAGGTGCATCCTCGGAGCTATCAGACTGGTGACTTAGTTTTGAAGAGGATCCTTCCTCCCGGTACAGATAACAGGGAAAATTGACTCCTAATTACGAAGGTCCATATGTTGTTAAGAAGGTTTTCTCCGGTGGAGCCTTGATGCTTACAACTATGGATGGTGAAGATTTTTCGTCCCCTGTTAACTCAAATGTAGTCAAAAAATACTTCGCATAAATTGACCCGCTGAACAAAAGAGTCCAGGCAAAAAAGGGCATCTCGGCGAACCAAAAAAAAAGAGAGAAAGGTTCGGGCAAAAGTTAGGGATAAAGAATGAAAAGAATATGTACACCCGGTAAGTCGAAAACCCGCAAGGGCGGCTTAGGCAAAAATGGGTATCCCGGTGGATTGAAAACCCGCAAGGGCGATCCAGGCAAAAGAGGGATTAAAGCGAAGACTACAGGCTGAGTTATCTGTACTTCATCGCGTTTCAGTGTCTACCATCTCGAAGGATAGGATCGGTTCAATCGTTCTTCTCAGAAAGCAAGGAATTTGGGGAGAAATTGATGATCTGTGAGTCATAACAGAATTGGGAAATAGTGGATGCCGTGTTCACATTGCCATTAGGATAGTTTGTTTTCCTTTTGTGTGCAATTACCTCTTCCTATGAATTGCTTCCTTGATGTATTCGCCTTTTCAGGCCCATTTTCAATCAATAAAGGTCGTTATTCAGTTAAATTGCTCTCTTGTTTTTGTTTTACTGTTTTTTTTTGCAAAAACGTCCGAATTTTTGAAAAACATTGCATATAAAAACATGAAGGCTAGACAATAACGTGCGGAAAGATAAAACATTTGAAAATCATTTTGAATGTTGAGTACACTTGAGTGTATCTTGTCCATGCAATCCCCTGGGGCATGTATGTCTTGTTGTTTGCAGGTTATCACCTTTGGTTCCTGGCTAGAGCAGACAAGCCACGGTTTGTTCAGTGATGCTTCAACATTGTCCGGTGGTGTGAGAAGTTCAAGACTTGTCTCCCCAGCATAATCAAGATCAGGGATTCCTCAGCAGGGTTAAGGATGTTTCTCCAGCAAGCTCAGAAGTTGCTGTTTCCCCAAGCAAGTTTGAAAGCTGTTAGAACTGTTCTTCCCCAGCAGTTGGGTAGCAGGTTCAAAGGCTATTCTATCCCCGGCTAGTCTGAAGGCTGTTGATCCCCACTGAATCTGAAGGTTGTCGTATCCCCAACGGAGTTATCTGTGAGTAGTTTGTTCCTCAGCAGTCGGGTATGAAGTACTGCAATCCTCAGCATGGTCGTGAATGCATTTCCCCAGCAGGGTTGTGATTGTCTTCCCCAGCAATTTTGAAGTGGGTGGTCTTCCCAGCGGAGGTTCGTGTTGATGGTTTTCCCCAGTGAGTCCCCGAGTGGATCAGGTTCGGTGAAAATTCTTCCCCAGTAGAGTTTATCCTGCTCATGGGTTGGCAGTTATCCCCAGTAGAGGTGAGCATTGGCTGTTTCCCCTAGCGGAGTTCCCTAGTGGATGGGATTCAGTTGAGAGTCCTCCAGTGGATTGGATTCAATGAGAGTTGTCCCCGGTGGGATTTATCCTTTCTCCAGCAGCAATGCTATTCGCCAACACGGTTGAGAAGTTGGTGTGTTCCCCAGCCAGAATCTCCCAGTTGACTTGGTTTCCTCTGCCGTCCCCAGAGTATCAGATCAGCAAAGCATTCCCAGCAGTGCGTTCCCCACAGAGTTGGAGAATCTAATCAGATTTGTGTGCTCAGCAGAGCGACCATTGGCTCCCTAGCAGGAGTTCTCTTCATTTGCATCTTGCATGTAGTAAACATTGCATCCTCAAATCGCGTAGCATTTCCATTCAACATGGAGCAATACGCCGTAGAAAAATTCAAACATATGCATTCATTTGTCAAACCTAATTGAGCTACCCCCAACAGAGGCGGATCATTGTTCAACATCTGTACGGCACATTTGCTACAGTTGCTCTTGACAGACAGCGTTCGGGATTAATAATTCCCCATAGAGGTTTGTTTCCTCACTCATTAGTGAAAGGAAAGCTTGACTCCCCAGTGAGATCCCCGGCAAATGATGGGTCTTGTTCTGACATATGTAGATGTCATCCTTACGATATCCGTGAGTGTTATGGTTATCCCCGCGTGGATCCTTTCTTGTTGGTGTCCATAGACATCATCTTTCGATGTTCGTAACATCCTTTTTCATTCATCCGTTGATGTCTGGTCACCTCTCTGTTAGTTTCGGTAAACGTTGAGTTTTTCCTATTCGTCCGTTGACATCTAGTTGTACCTTTCTCCATTCATCCGTTGATGTTTGGTCACCTCTCCGTTGGTGTCAATAAACGTCGAGCTTCTCCCGTTTGTCCGTTGACGTATGGTTTGAGTCTTCCCATTCATCCGTTGATGTCTGGTCACCTCTCCGTTGGTTTCGGTAAACGTTGAGTTTTTCCTATTCGTCCGTTGACGTCTGGTTGTATCCTTTTCCATTCATCCGTTGATGTCTGGTCACCTCTCCGTTGGTGTCGATAAACGTCGAGTTCCTCCCTTTCATCCATTGATGCTTGGTTGAGTCTTCCCATTCATCCGTTGATGTCTGGTCACCTCTCCGTTGGTGTCGATAAACGTCGAGCTTCTCCCGTTCGTCCGTTGACGTCTGGTTGAGTCTTCCCAGTCATCCATTGATGTCTGGTCACCTCTCCGTTGGGATTGGTAAACGTTGAGTTTTTCCCATTCGTCCGTTGACGTCTGGTTGTATTTCTCTCTTCCCAGTTCATCCGTTGATGTCAGGTCACCTCTCCGTTGGTATCGATAAACGTTGAGTTTTTCCTATTCGTCCGTTGACGTCTAGTTGTACCTTTCTCCATTCATCTGTTGATGTCTGGTCACCTCTCCGTTGGTGTCGATAAACGTCGAGCTTCTCCCGTTCGTCCGTTTACGTATGGTTTGAGTCTTCCCATTCATCCGTTGATGTTTGGTCACCTCTCAGTTGGTTTCGGTAAACGTTGAGTTTTTCCTATTCGTCCGTTGACGTCTAGTTGTACCTTTCTCCATTCATCCGTTGATGTCTGGTCACCTCTCCCTTGGTGTCGATAAACGTCGAGCTTCTCCCGTTCGTCCGTTGACGTCTGGTCGAGTCTTCCCATTCATCCGTTGATGTCTGGTCACCTCTCCGTTGGTTTCGGTAAACGTTGAGTTTTTCCCATTCGTCCGTTGACGTCTGGCTGGTTCCTTTTTCTGATAAAAATCAAAATCCCCAGTGGAGTCGTTGGTAAGCGTCCTGTCTGGTCCAGTGACAAATATCAGATCCCAGTGGAAGTTGCTATTGGTGAACTTTCTTTTCTTGGGTCCCCGCAGAGTGCAAATTTCTACGGTTCTTTGGTATTCAATCCCTGTGTACCTTGAAAGTCTGACAGCCGTTGCTCTCATCCGTTCAGGTTCCCAGTTGATTGAATAGGGGAAGTTGTAGCACCTCAAATTTGCACCTCCCATTTGTACATACATTTCATTTTTAGGTCATTAATATTGCATTCACATTGCATAGTCCAATGCATATCATCAGTCAAGACTGATCAGGAGAATCCATCTGTGCAAGAGAGCAAGGGTTTTTCCATGAGATAAAGGCCCTATGGTTGTTCTTGAGAGCTTACATGACCCAAGGATCATTTTGAAGCAACTTGACCAAGGACTAGAGGCTCAAAGTCCACAGTGCATGACCAAGTCATCTGAGGCCCATAAAAGTCAACTGCAAGTCAACTGAGGGCTAGGAGATGGAGAAATGAGTTTCAACACTTCATTCATGTCCCAAAGAAGGTTATTCAACATGTCAAACATCTACCTTGAAGATTTTGAAGCCAGATCAAAAGTTTCCAAAAATGGAAGTGACCTGTAATTTCAAGTTTCCAAAAATGGCAAGTTTTTAGACCAACTTCAACTCAACTTTCCAACATCAAAGAAGCTTCAAATGAAATTTTGTCCAACATGAAAGTTGAAGATCTTTCTCTCCCATTTCCAAAATGTCCAAGATCATGAATTTATAATGAATGGTTAAGGAGTTATGTTCAAATCATGGCAAAGTGCGCATGGAACTTCAAATGGCCATATCTTTTGAACCAAAACTCCAAATTTGGTGGTTCTTTTTCCATTGTTCTTCTCATGTCATGAGGTTTCCAAATCAACCATCATATTGCATGAATTTCCAACACATGAGCATTTGCATATCCAAGTCAATTTTGGAGGGAAAATTGGAAATTTAAAAATGGTGCATTGTATGGACTTTCTACCATTGCCATTGTGTTTGAAATGTAATTTTGAGTGAATTTGGGCCTTGGTGTGCACTGTTCACGTGTGCGTCTCATGCATGAGATGAAAGTGCAAATTGGTGCATACACCTTGTAATCTCTTAATCTCAATTAACCATGGCTTAAGTTTGATCTCAGATTAATTAGCAAGGCATATATAAGCTTAATCACAACTGTTTCATTCAGAACACACATTTTCAGATCTAGATTTGAGAATTGATCAAAATTTTCTCTCACAAAGAACTTCCAAATTCTTCACACAAACACTCATTTCCTTGGTGAATTCATGATCATGGAGTGGTTTTGAGTGAGATTGAGCGTGCATCTTGTGTTTTTCTGCTCAATTTCGTGCATGCTCAAGCTTGGATGCATCTATGGAGGTTTCAAATTAAGCTAGATCCACACGTGTTTGAGCTTCAATTTCTCCATCAATCATCTCTACAAGCATCCTGGAAGTGATCTGGATCGTTACAAGTGCTGGATTATGCAAAATCATAACCTGCTCTTCAAGAGGTAGGAAATTCGATCTCAGTTATTCTCTAATCCATGCGTATGTTTGTGTAGATCTTTGTTTGCTGAGAATTCTAAGCAAAAAATCAATTGAAATGGTGTAGTATTCATTGAGTTATGCGCGTTTGAAGTTTGAGATGCAAAAATGTTCATGTTCGATTCACACTTGTTATGATGAATTAGGACTAGATGTTTGTTGATCTTTGATCTACATTGAAAATGCTTCATGATGATGTGCTTGTTGTTGATTTCTGGAATTTTTCTAGAAAATCTGGAAATGTGTTCATGAAGTTCATCGTGTTCATCTTCTTCGTCATGAAGAAGATGAAGATCATGTGAATACCGACGGTTCCTGCAGATAGCGTCGGTTTGAACCGTCCAAATCTGGGCGCGCTTAGGGTTTGTGTGAAACGCGGTCGTTCGGCTTGGCACGCGCGTTTCATTTGAATTTGGCCAGGGTTCGAATCCCAGCGAGGCCACTATTTCAAATGTTTCATTATTTTAGCCTAGTTCCCTCCTAATTGCCATGCCATGCTCCATTTGTTTTTTTATTTTTTCTCCAACTTGTAAAATCCATATCAAATTGAAAAATGCATCAACTCATCTCCAATTTTTTGCAGAATGTTCCTTGTGATGTCTAGTTTTTCATGATCATGAGTTTGAAAGTTGTGCATGGCTGGAAATTTATTTGCTCTAGGTTGATTGAACACATGTGCATGTATGACCTTGCCTTGTTCTTACTATCATGAAATGCTTGATTTTAATCCAATGGACTTCAAATTTTACATGATGATTCTAGACACATTGATGGACCTTTGAGGCTTGATCTGGTATTTTTCTCATGTGCCAATTCTGTTTTATGCTTGTGTTTGCATGGTGTGACAATTTGTGTCACACATTTGATTGTCTTGATTGTGCAATTTGATTTCCATGCCAAATAACTTCTAATGCTTCTGATTTTTTGCATGATGGATGTTTTGGATGTGTTGAATGCTCATGAATTTGGCCAGAATTATTTGAATCATTTCTATTTTGATTGGGAATTTTCATTCATGATGATCAAATGTGTGCCTTGAATTGGTCATTGACTTCTCTTGCCTACCAAATGAACTTGCCTATTGCTTTTGGTTTGGTCCTCTTTAGGACTTGTTCTTGATGGATTAAATATGATTCATGTTGAGTTTGAGCTTCTCTTATGGATTTTTGATTCACCTTTGACCTTAGGCTTTGACCTAGTGGTTTGTTACTTACATTTGAGTTGTGAATTTCAGGTTCAAGTGTGCATCTCCTTGATTGATGTTGCTCCCTCATTTGAGCTTGATCATGTGTTATTATTGACTAACATTGGTTTGTTTTGTAGGCCTTGATGACAATTCACTTGTGTTTATTGCTCATGGTTGTCTGATTGGATTTGTCTGTCTGTCTGATATTGACTGTTGACTGTTGTCTGGATTTTTGTACTGATTGGTTTAGTTGTTTCCACAGGTACCTAAGTTGCTTTAAGTTCATCTGAACTTTACTTTGCTTGCTTGTGGTTGACATACCACTGAGGTATAATCCCTTGATCTTCATGTAGTCTGGAAGACCTACTGTTATTGGTAGGCACCTGTCTGAAGCCCTCCTTAAGAGGCAATGCTTGTGTTTGTTTAATTTTGTGCCAAGCAGGTAAAGTCCTCTTAAGAGGCAATTGGCAGATAAAAAGGATGTGCAATCCATCCCCTGCTATTCAGTTGTGTCATTCACTTTGCTCACACCATGTGTTGATGCATTGTGAATAAGAACCCAAGATCTTGTTGTGTCAGTCATGTGGAGAAGAGTTCCCTCATTCTGAACTCCCACACTTTCTATTTTGATTCAAGCTCTCCCAGGCCAGGGATAAGAGTTGTGAGGTCTTACCCTCACTTCCCATTTCATCTGCTTCACCCTAACTCTCAATGTTAGGGTTAAGAGCTAAAAACACCCCATTCCAGTTGGCTTGTTGCTACAGCCCAACCTTGTGTGAGCCAATTGATTGCATATAGTGTGTGATACTTGTGCTTGTGTGTGATGATGTGCTGTTTAGGCTAGCTTGCTTCCTGTGCAAGGTAGGATAGAGACCTCAACATAGGGATCGCATGCATGACAACTTCTAGGCTCGAGTCGTAGTCTCCCTAGTAGCTTGTTGTCTCCCTTGTCTCTGGTTAGGTTAGAAGTTCTTTCCCTGTTAAGGGGAACTACGTCGCCCTGATCCTCATACCAGATGAGGTACGTAGGCAGGAGATTGAGCTGATCTCTCCGGGCACTTTCTTTTCTTTTTGTGTGTGTTTTTTATCCTTTTTTGGTTGGAGTCTGATGTAAGTCCAGCGACTGGCATTCGGTTTCCAGTTTCTTTGTTTGGAGTCTGACGTAAGTCCAGCGATTGGCAGTTGGTTTCCTGTGTGGGTGTGTGTCTTGTTTGCTTGTTGGAGTCTGATGTAAGTCCAGCGATTGGCAGTCGGTTTCCTGTGTGCATTTGTTTGTGTGGAGTCTGACATAAGTCCAGCGATTGGCAGTCGGTTTCCTGTGTGTGTTTGTTTGTGTGGAGTCTGACATAAGTCCAGCGATTGGCAGTCGGTTTCCTGTTTGTGTTTTGTTTGGCGTGTGTTAGCCGAGCTACGGGTGCTCTGATTCTTCTCTGGTTAGAGAAGATACGCATGCATAGGATGCGACATCCTAGCGAGCACGTTTCCCCCGTCCCCGAACTACGTCGACTCTGATGTTTGTGTCTGACGAACTGCGTAGGCCCAGGATGCGACATCCTGCCGAGTCCTCTTCTTCCGTCTTTTCATCTGTGTTTGTTTCCAGCGTGTGTGCAGTGTTTGAGAAGTCTTTAGCAACCTTTCTTCTATTCTTTCTGAGCGTGGATCCCGTCGAGTACGACGGATGCATAGGGGTGCTAATACCTTCCCTTCGCATAACTGACTCCCGATCCCATCCATCTTTGGTCGCGAGACCATTCCTTTCCAGGTTTACTTTGAGAGTTTCCTTTCCCGCCTTTGGGATAAATAACGCGCGGTGGCGGTTCTGTTGTTTCTTTTCCCGCCGGTTTTTCGCGTAATGCGACAACAGGATGAGTGAACTCTTCACCATCCATAGTTGTAAGAATCAAATCACCTCCTGAAAAGGCTCTCTTAACAACATATGGGCCTTCATAGTTAGGAGTCATTTGCCCCTTGTATCTGGTTTGAAAGATAAAATCTTCTTGAGCACAATGTCACCTTCTCTGAACGCTCGAGGCTCGACCTTCTTATCAAAAGCTTTCTTCATTCTTTGATGATATAATTGACCATGACACATGGAAGTCAACCTCTTTTCTTCAATCAAATTCAATTGATCATATCTAGTTTGGCACCATTCGGCTTCTATCAACTTGGCTTCCATCGAGACACACAATGATGGGAGCACAACTTCCATACCATAGACAAGATAGAAAGGGCTTTCCCCTGTTGAAGCGCGGACGAATGTGTAAGACCCCAATTTTGTCCCTAAGATCCCCCATGGCATCATATCATATCATTTCATTGCCTCAAGGATCATTGTGCACCTTGCTTCCTTCCCTGTGGGTTGGTTATCTTTTTTAGAGTGATTCTTGATCACCAAGCATGTTTTGCATTTGTATATCATTGCTTTTCCTTTTACCACTAACCAAAAGTACAAAAATATGTCATTTAACCCTTGTCATGCAGATGAAGCAATCAACAGTCAAAGCAGTCAAAGGCATTCATTGAGCCATAGATGGTGGCCATTCTTGAGAATTTGGACACCACAGTCATTATAAAGAGTTCATATGAGCTATGATATCATTTTGAATCAAAATCCCAGGTGGTAGAGGCTTGAATTTCATCAGAACATGGCCAGGTCAACTCAAGACCTAGAAAGTCAACTGCCAAGTCAACTGTGAATTTGGAGGTGGGAAGTGATTAGAAATACTTCATTCATGTTCAAAAAAGTCTCATTTGACATTTAAAACATCAACATTGAAGAAAATAAAGTCAGGTCAAAACTTTCCAAAAATAGAAAGTGACCTATAATTCAAACTTGCCAAAAATGGAAAGGTTTTAACCTAACTTCAACTTCAAATTACATCATCAAGAAAGCTTCAAATTAAATTTTGTTGAACATGAAAGTTGTAGATCTTTCTCTCCCATTTCCAAAAAGTCCAAGATCATCAATTTCTCATGTGTGATTAAGGAGATATGATCAAAACGTGGCAAAGTGTACTTGAAGATTCAAATGGCCATAACTTCTAAACCAAAGCTCCAAATTGGATGGCTCTTTTTTGTACATTCTTCTCTTGACCTCTACTTTCCAAATCTTGCATTACATGGCATGCATTATCATCATATGAACATTTGGTATTTCACTTGATTTTTGGAGGGAAAAATTAAAGTTTAAAATTGGTCAATTATTTGAACATTCTATCATTGCCAATAGCTCCAAAATGACATTTTGAGTGAATTTGAACACAATTTCGTGTACTGTTCACCATGCATTTTCATGCATAGGGTGAAATTTCCAATTTGCATATGCACCTCATTCTTGCTAATCCACTTACCATTTGCTTAAACATGATTAAGAGCATGATTAGGAGGGGGTATATAACACAAACCCTAACTGTTTTCAGCTGAGAACACTCACATTTTTCAGATCTAGATCTAGAATACACAAATTTTCTCTCAAAATTTTCTCTCAATTTCTTCAAACAAATCATCATCCATTACTTGATTCATCATCTGGAAGCAACTTTGAGCAAGATTGAAGGAAGAATCAAGAGAATCAGTGCAGTTTGAAGCATGCTCGAAGCTTGGAAGCATCAATGGTGAAATCTGATTTTGGAGAGATCGTGCACAATTAAGCTTCAATTCTTCCTCCAATCATACATACAAGTGTTATAGAAGAACTTTTGAGCATTACAAGGCCTGGATAACACGATTCACCAATTCTGCTCTTCAAGAGGTTCCAAATCGAATCTCTTATTTCTCAAATCCATTATGCTATTGTTGTAGATCTTGTGTTGCTGGTTAATCTGAGCTTTAAATCATTAAATTCCATGCAAAGTTGAGTTAGTTATGTTGATTTAAAGATCCATGTGTGAAACTTGATTGCTTCGATTTGATCTTGTTGCTTTGATTCATGCTTAGTTATTAGTGGATTTGTGCTCTATGTTGCAAGATCTCCATGATGATATGTTTGATTTTAATTTCTGAGAATTTTTGTTCTTGAGCTTGGCACTGTTCATGATGAACACGATGAAGATGATGAATTTCATTTCCAGAAACACGTTTGATCTCCAGAAATGCTTTTCCTGCGTTTTGCATGTGTTTTGTGAAAAGATGCACATGTATTGGTCCACCTCATAGCACGCATGGCATTTTGATTCACTCTCGTTGGTTTGACCTTGCACAATCACCTTTGACTGGCCACGTATTAAATGAAACGACCGTGTTTCATTGCTTTGAGCGCGCCACATTCAAATGCGCCTGTGGTTCGATTCCCAACGAAGGGAATATTTCAAAATGCTTCATGATTATTTCTTTTTCCCTCCATTCATTTCCATATGCATGCTTCATCATTTTTTTATTTTTCTCCATCTTTAAAAATTCATATATAATTGATAAATGATCCTAAAATTATGTGGTTTTTTGCATGATGTTGCATTTTCTGTCTATTATTTTTTGATCATTTTTCCATAAATTGTGCTTGGCTGGAAAACAATTTGGGCTAGGGTATGTGGACATATATGCATTTTGTACCTTGCCTTGCCATGTCATTTGTGAAATGCTGAGTTATCATCCAATGAATCTGAAAATTTGCATGATGAAACTAGACTCTTGGCTTGACATTTTGGTGTTGATTTGGTATTTTTACCATTTATCATTTCTGTTTTATGATCATGTGAATGTAGGTGTGACAACTTGTGTCACACCATTGCTTGTTCAACTTATGTGGTGTGTTTGCCTTGCCTAATGGTCTCCAATTGCTCTGATTTTTTGTGTGATACATATTATGGATGTTGTGAATGAGCATGAATTTTCTTGGAATTATTTGATTGATTTCTGATTTAATTGAGATTTTTAATTGTGGTTGGTCATATTTGAGCTTTAAAATAGTCTTGAACTTCAATTGATCATGAAATGCTTTTGGTATATGATATTGATGTGAGACCTTTTGGATTGTTTTAAGATGTGTTTGAAGTTGATTCATGTTAATTTTCAGCTTCTGTTTTAAATTTTTTCTCCATCTTTGACCCTAGGCTTTGACCTAGTGATTTTCCTCTCATGTTTGAAGGTTTGATTTCAGGTTGCACATCCAAGTTCCATAGTTGTTGATGCCTCATCACTTGAGCATTTGATGTTTACCTTTGATCACTAACTTGTGTGTTTTGTAGGGTTGTTAACGCATTTGAGTTTGACTTGTGGCTTATGCCTTTGCTTATTGGGTTTGACTGTTGATATTGATGTTGTCTGATTGTCTGAACTTTGTACTGATTTGTGTGATGTTTCCACAGGTACATAAGTTGCTTAAGTTCATTTTGAACTTGCTTTTGCTTGGTTGCTTAACCACTTAGGTATAACCTCTCTTCTTCATGTAGTCTGGAAGACCTGTCCTGTTATGGGGGCAGGCACCTGTCTGAAGTCCTCCTTAAGAGGCAATGCTTGTGATTGTTTACTCTTTGTGCCAAGAAGGAAAAGTCCTCTTATGAGGCAATTGGTAGATAAAAGAGATGTGTAGTCCATCTCCTACTATTCAGTGTGTCATCCACTTTGCTCATACAATGTGTTGATGCATTGTGGATATTAACCCAAGATCTTATAGAGTCAAATCATTTGTGGAGAAGAGTTCCAACTTTCTGAACTCCCACACCTTCTATTGTTTAAAGCTCTCCCTGACCAAGGATAAGAGCTATGAGGCACACCCCTCATCTCCATTTCATCTGCTTCACCCTAACTCTCAATGTTAGGGTTAAGAGCACAACATACCCCATTCCAGTTGACTTTAAAGTCTAACCTTGTTTGAGCCTAATTGATTGTATATAGCGTGTGCTAATTGACTTGTGTGTTTGCTTACTTGATTCATCTGTGCATATTTGCTTGAGTGTGCCTTTGTGCATTTATCACCATCATTTGTATATCATTTCATAAACCTTGCTTTGTAGCATTTTACTTTGTCCATGGAGGAGACAAGCATAAGTCCATTACTTGGCAGTTGTTCCTATGATATGGTGTGAGACTAGTATAAGTCCATTGATTGGCATCTGGTATCATTGTTTTTGTTTTAGGAGATTAGTGTAAATCCATTTATTGGTATCCGGTATCCATGTTTGTTTTGTGAGACTAGTATAAGTCCATTGATTGGCATCCGGTATCATTGTTTTGTTTTAGGAGATTGGTGTAAATCCATTGATTGATATCCGGTATCCATGTTTGTTTGTGAGATTGGTATAAGTCCATTGATTGGCATCCGATATCATTGTTTTGTTTTAGGAAAATGGTATAAGTCCATTGATTGGCATCCGGTATCCATTTTTTTCATTTGCTTATTTGCTCATTGCTTATTCCAAAGGAATCACTTGAATCATCTACATATGATTTCAAGAGGTGAACATCTAAGAAGTTTTACTCCCTCACCCTCCCACCTTTTGTTTCTTTAAACCTCCATGTGCATGTCAATCCAACAACCTTGAAAAATATTGTGCAAACATTTTCATTTCTTTTCAAATTAGAAACCTAGGCCTTAGGCCTTTGATTTTTCAAACTCCATTTCATAATACTTCTTTGAATTGAATTCTAATCATACTTTGACCCTCTTTTGTGAATAAATCCTAATTGGTTAATCCAACTCATTCAATTGTTTTGTGGCTTTGTCCATTCTTGATAAGTTTTCATACATTAGCCATAGGTTTGATTTATCCTAGTTGGTTGATGTTAATCTCACCTTTTGTCCTTAGTGATTGAATTGTAAGACTTCCTTGCTTATTATAGGGTTAACCCCTCACTAGCAAGTTGAAGCTTTTCTCACATGGTGGACTTGTTGTTTGTATAAGGTTGAGTTTTCTCCCGTGGATAACGAAAGACCTTAGGGCTTTTGTTTTAAAATCAATCCACTCATATTTTGGAAATCTTTTAGCCGAACTACGGCGTTTTGATCCTTACCTTCCATGGAAAGGTACGTAGGCAACGGGTTCATCCGTTCAAACACAAAAATAATAACTTGTATAATCTTTTCTCGTCCCTTCAATCCATGTTTGCACAATAAATATTTCATAAACAAATAACATTTCGTACAACAAGTGTGAAAAGGGCTCCCTAGGAGTACCTAAGACGTTTTGGGTGCCTAACACCTTCCCATTGCGTAATTAACCCCTTACCCAGATCTCTGATCTTTTCATTAGTTTTCTATGTGTAAAACTTCTTAGGCTTTTGTTCGCTTTTTAGCCATTCCTTTGGATAAATAAAAGTGCGGTGGCGACTCGATTCTTTGTATGCTTTGCTTTTGATTTAGTCAATAAATCATAAAGTGACGAATACACCGCTACAGAAAAGTGGCGACTCTACTGGGGAGATACAATCTCCTTGGTGGTTTTGCCTACATTTCACCCTTGTTGTATGATATTTGTTTATCTGTTATTTGACATATTTTTGTACAGTTTGGGATAACTGTATTGATTGTAATGTTTGAATTGCTTAATATACAATTGCTTGTTTGCTTGGTGATCTCTGTGAGATGAGTTCTATACCCGAACTCGAGTGTACCTTAGGATAGGAGAATGGCATAGTCTTGTCGACTTGTGTGGTGTATTCCTTAACAAGTTGACTTGCGAGTCCATTCACTTGGTGGAGGTCATGTTGGATTAATAATGTCACACAAGTTATTTGTGGTTAGGCATTATTCTTTCAATCATGTGCCTTAGAAGCCAAGGACCTTAGTTTACCAAGCCCATCTTGGCCTATTTTTAGGACGTAGTGCGGAGGTCGTTCAGATGTAAGATCTGATGCGATTGTTCCGCGATACTACACTCATAAGAGTCTCTCTTGAGAATATTTTTGGAATACGAGTATTCGTTCCTCCGATAATATTCGAAAGATGGGATGATGACTATGGGAACCTCTGATAGAACATGCTCGGCAGGTTTAAACCCTAGTACACTCCCTTTGGGTGGTTCTTAACCGAGACTCCATGCTCGTGACTCTCAACAAACCCGTGATTAATGGTTGAGTCATTCAGACATCCTTAATATCAATGGAACTTGGGTGTTGATAAGGTGTAAACCATAATCCACCAAAATGGATGATTGATATTAAGGATGATTGAACCGGTTCATGTATTGTTAATATCAATGGAACTTGGGTGTTGATAAGGTGAAAACCATAATCCACCAAAATGGATGATTGATATTAAGGATACTATGAGCTTTCCCATGACCTTTGTCTGGTGTGATTTGCTTGATCCTTGAGTGTGATTGCTGCATTCATGCATTCATGCATTCATCTGCATTCATGTCATCAGAAAAATCAGAAAATTTTCAAGGAACTTAAAGGGTTTATTTGCAAAATTTTCAGACATGGAAAGACCAAAAAGGCATACAAAGAAGTACAGCTTTAGACAGCCCGATCTGAAAGAGTTAAGGAATCTGACATCCTATGTATTAGATCCCTTGGGTTTCAAAGCTCGGTATGGGAAGCTTCTGCCTCTGTTGACTACTTAGGTTGACGAAGGGTTGATGAGTACCTTGGCGCAGTTCTATGATCCTCTGTATCACTGCTTCTCCTTTCCGGACTTCCAGCTGTTGCATACGCTCGAAGAATATGCTCATCTTGTGGGTATTCATATTCTGGAATAGGTGCCATTCAGTGGCTTGGAGAGTATTCTGACTTCTCGAGAGATTGCAGACTTGTTGCACATAGATGAATCCCTGATTGAAGCGCATATGACCACCAAAGGTGGAATTCAGGGTCTTCCTTCCGGTTTCCTCATCGCTCAAGCTACCGTTTATGGGAAGCCCAGGAGTGAGGATGCCTTTGAGTCCATATTTGTGCTGCTCATCTATAGTTTGGTATTGTTCCCCAACATCGACAAATTTGTGGATGTGAACGCCATTAGGATCTTTTCGGTTCTTAATCCCGTTCCTACTCTGTTCGGTGATGCCTATTTCTCTTTGCATCTGAGGAATGCAAAGGGTGGAAGAGTTATTGTGTGCTGTTTGCCTCTGTTGTATAAGTGGTTTATTTCTCACTTACCGCGGACGCTTGCTTTCAAGGAGAACCAGGGATGTCTACGGTGGTCTACGAGACTTATGTCTCTCACTAATGACGATGTCTCTTGGTATGATCGCGTGTATGATACTGTTCAGATCATTGATTATTGTGGTGAATTCCCTAATGTGCCTCTTCTTGGTACATGTGGTGGGATCAGCTACAATCCTATCTTAGCACGTCGTCAGCTTGGGTTCTCCCTAAAGGATAAACCTCATAACATTCTGTTAGAAGGTGTATTCTTTCAGGAGGGTAAAGATCCCCAAGGCCTGAAAGCCAGGATGGTCCGCGCTTGGCGCAAGATTCACAAGAATGGTAGAAACGAGTTGGGTCCGAAGAACTGCATTGCTTTGGAGCCGTATACTTCTGGGTCAGGTAGAGAGCTTATGAGTATCTTATGCCGTATGATTATCCGAGACCTACACCATTGGTTGTGGCTGGGCCTTCAACCCTCCCTAACCAAGGCGTAGAGGAGTTGAGAGACGAAGACCTTTCACGTGCCTGGATCCGTGAAAGAGAAGAGTTGCTTCAGCAAATCAAGGAGAAGGACGCTCTGATTGAGTTCCTCGAGCATCAGGTGATAGATGACCCGAATGATACCTGGACTTCTCTGCTTCCTCAGTCTTCCAAGTTCTGGAAGAGGAAGTATGATCGACTTGCTAAAGAGAAAGCGGATATGGAAGCAGCATATGAGAGAGAGATCAAGAAGCTTTGTGTATCTCGTCTTCCAGCATCTCGAGCTTCTAGGGATCCATAGGATGTTCATTTTCCTTTTCCCTTGTAACAATCAAAAATGTTGTACTTCTTTGTCTCGAATATATTTGATGATATATTTTCCATATGCTATTAAATGATTAAATATTCAAAATTGCAAACAGAACCCTAAAAGTTCCTTGAAATAAAAACAAAGCATATGCACAAGCATTGCATGCATCATTTTGCATAAGCAGGTGTTGTTCCGGTCTTCTTGTCTGTGGCCTAACTCTGTGCTCTTCATTTATTTTGAAGACAAGCTGACTCATCGGTACTATACCAGAGCCAATTCTACATGAGTGATGGATCAGTTGGAACAAGAGAACAGAGAGCTGAAGGAAGAGGTCGCTAGATTGGGTGCTCTGATGGAGCAATTGTTGGTTGCTCAACATCAACCTTCTCCACCTCCTGCAACTCCTCCCCAGAGGACTGTTATATCAGAGGTTGTGTCTTCGACTGTGCCAACTGCTAGTGCCCACTTTGTGCCGCATGCCATGCCATCCGAGTTCCCGTGGGGTATGCCTCCAGGTTTCATGCCTGATATTCCAGCGCCTACTTTTGCTTCCATGTCGGCATCTAGCCCGGTCCTTGCTCTGCCTCCTCCTGTCGTGCATACCATTCCCAGGGTAGACGACACCATCTATCATTCTGAGCCGTCTGAGGGCCCAGATGTTAATGAAAAGATGGATGCTATGAATGACCAATTCCTCGAGCTCCGTAAGGAATTGAAGACCCTCTGAGGGAAAGATCTATTCGGCAAGTCTGCTGCTGAACTCTGCCTGGTTCCCGGTGTTAAGATTCCGGTCAAATTCAAAGTCCCTGACTTTGAGAAGTATAAAGGGAACACCTGCCCTCTTGCTCACCTGGTTATGTACGCCAGGAAAATGTCTACTCAAACAGATAATGATCAATTGTTGATTCATTACTTTCAGGATAGTTTGTCCGGTGCAGCTCTTCGTTGGTATATGAGCCTTGATAGTGCAAACATCCGATCCTTCAACGATCTTGGTGAAGCCTTCGTCAATCAGTACAAGTATAATGTTGATATGGCTCCTGACCGTGATCAACTCAGGGCCATGTCCCAGAAGGATAAAGAGACATTTAAGGAATACGCCCAGAGGTGGCGAGAGCTGGCAGCTCAGATTACTCCTCCGCTGGAAGAGAAGGAGACGACTAAGATCTTTTTGAAGACTCTTAGTTCATTTTATTATGAGCAGATGGTCGCGAGTGCTCCCTCTGATTTCACCGAGATGGTGAACATGGGGATGCGTTTGGAGGAAGGTGTACGGGAAGGACGGTTGTCTAAAGATGAGAGCTCTTCTAAACGATATGGGGCGTTTAAGAAGAAAGATGGGGAGGCACATGTTGTGCAATCCCATGCTAAACCTAGAAGACCCTCTGTTAAGAGGAAGCCTGTGCGTCATGCCAGCAGCCAACACCAGGTGGCTCATATAGCACCTGTTTTCAGAGATAATTCTCAGCATCAACATCAACAACAACCTCATTATCAACAGCAACATCGTCCATAACAACAGGCTTACCAGCCTCGTGGCAGCACCAGTAATCAGGCCAATCTGAATTATGATAGGAAGAAGATCAGTTTCGATCCAATTCCTATGTCATATGCTGAATTATATCCTTCCTTATTGAAGAGGAAACTGGTTACTCCCAGAGAGCCTCCGGCTGTGCCTGCTAACCCGCAGTGGTGGTACAAGCCCGGTCAACATTGTGTTTATCATTCCGATGCTCCGGGACACAATATTGAGAACTGCTATCCATTGAAGACTAAGGTTCAAGACCTTATGCGGTGCGGCATCCTGAGCTTTGAGGACTCAGGCCCGAATGTTACGAAGAACCCATTGCCCGAGCATGGGAAGTCGGTTAACATGGTCCAGGGTTGCCCTGGCAAGTATAAAGTCAAATACGTGAGCCATATTCGACAGTCATTGGTCGAGTTGCATCGTTTGCTGTGTCAGTACAGTCATATGGAGCACGACCATGACAGATGCCGCATCTGCTCCGTCAATAGATTGGGTTGTCGCCAAGTGCGAAGAGAGCTTCAAGAGCTGTTGGATGAGGGTACCATTGAGATTCTTCAGAACAGAAATGTTGATGAAGACGAACTAGAGGTGAATGTGATTTCTCCTGTGTTCAAGCTACCTGAGCCTGTTGTCATCCGTTATGATGGTAGCAAGCCGAAGGTTTCTCCTCCTCTGGTTATCAAGCCTGCAGGCCCTATGCCTTATTCTTCGGATAAAGCTATTCCCTTCCGATATAATCCCGTTGCTGTGGAAGATGGGAAAGAAGTGTCGTTGCCTTCAACCTCTGTGGTTAATATTGCTGATGTGAGCGGGTTGACCCGGAGTGGTCGCGTGTTTTCAGCACCTAAGCCTCAGGCCAGAGCTGTTGTTTCTGATTCTGTTGAGCGTCCGGTAGTGACTGCGGTGAATGTTCCGAACCCGGCACTTGTTGTTGCCAAACCCTCCTCTGTACAAAAGACTCCTACTTCTTCTGTTGGCCCGAGTGGCATTGTGAATGAAGATTGTGATGAGATGCTGAAGCTCATCAAGAAGAGCGAGTACAACGTTGTAGACCAGCTTCTACAAACGCCGTCCAAGATCTCCGTGCTATCTTTGCTTCTGAATTCAGAACCCCATAGGGAGGCTCTGCAGAAAGTTTTGGACCTAGCATATGTTGATCATGATGTCACGATTGAACAGTTTGACAGTATTGTTGCAAACATTACTGCTTGCAACACTTTGAGTTTCTGTGACGCTGATCTCCCTGAGGAGGTAAGAGACCACAACATGGCTTTAAATATTTCTATGAACTGCAAGACTGATGCCATGTCCAACGTACTAGTGGACACTGGGTCATCCCTAAATGTATTGCCGAAGACCACTCTTTCGAGATTGTCATATCAGGGGCCTCCTATGAGGCAGAGTGGTGTTGTTGTGAAAGCTTTTGATGGGTCACATAAGACCGTGATTGGGGAAGTTGATCTCCCAATCAAGATTGGACCAAGTGATTTCCAAGTTACCTTCCAGGTTATGGATATCCACCCATCTTATAGCTGTCTCCTTGGTAGACCATGGATTCACGAGGCTGGCGCCGTGACATCCACCCTACACCAGAAGCTGAAATTCGTCAAGAACAAGAAACTGGTTGTGGTAGGGGAGAAAAGGCTCTCCTGGTTAGCCACTTGTCTTCTTTCTCCTATATTGATGCTGAGGATGAAGTTGGAACTCCTTTCCAAGCTTTATCTATTGCTGAGCCGATTGAGAAGAAGTCTCCTTCATTTGCTTCCTACCGTGATGCAAAGCTGGCCATTGAATGTGGTGCAGTTGCTGGTTTAGGAAAGATGATTGAGCTTGAAGACAATAAATCCCGGGCTGGCATTGGCTATTCTTCTAGGGCATTTAATGAGCATGGGCTGTTCAAGAGTGGAGGTTTCATCCATGTTGATCAAGCTGAGGAAGCTGCTGCTATTCTGGAAGAGGATGCAGAGGATTTGAGCAACTTTGTCATACCTGGCGGGATCTACCATAATTGGGTCGTTGTGGATGTTCCTACGGTCATTCATAAGTCAGCGTAATTTGTTCACTTTGTTCAAAAACCCTTCTCCCATGCCAAAAGGAGAAGTGATGACATTTTTGGCAGCATTTATACAATGATATTTCATTCAATTAATGCATTGTTAAACATTTGTTTTTCCATTTGTTTTCACTTTTTGCTTTTGCATGAAATCAATGATCACAAAAAACCCTAAAAACAAGAATAAAAGCATCTTTTCATCTGCATAATGGTTTTCTTGTTTAAATTCTAAAGTTTTCATTAACCAAAATCATTATGCAGGTTGTTTCTAAAACCCATTGAACATAATGATCCAACGCCATCTCCCAATTTTGAATTCCCTGTATTTGAAGCAGAGGAAGATGATGTTGAAGGGATTCATGATGAGATTACCCGTCTCCTTGAGCACGAGAAGAAGATCATTCAGCCGCATCTCGAAGATCTGGAAACAGTCAACTTGGGGTCTGAAGATTGTGTTCGTATGGTGAAGATTGGGGCACTTCTTGAAAAGTCTGTCAAGAGGGGGTTGATCAGTTTGCTATGAGAATATTCTGATATCTTTGCTTGGTCATATGAAGACATGTCGGGTCTAGATACAGATATTGTGCAACATTTCCTGCCTTTGAAGCCTGAGTGCGTGCCTGTGAAGCAGAAGCTCAGAAGAACTCATCCAGATATGGCAGTGAAGATCAAAGAAGAAGTTCAGAAGCAAATTGATGCGGGGTTTCTGGTGACTTCTACATATCCTCAATGGGTGGCCAATATTGTGCCTGTTCCTAAGAAGGACAGAAAAGTCCGTATGTGTGTTGATTACAGAGATTTGAATAAAGCTAGTCCGAAAGATGATTTTCCTCTACCATACATTGATAAGTTGGTAGACAATACAGCTAAATTTAAAGTCTTCTCGTTTATGGACGGATTTTCCGGTTATAATCAAATCAAGATGGCACCCGAGGATATGGGGAAGACAACATTCATCACACCTTAGGGAACATTCTGTTATCGAGTGATGCCCTTCGATTTGAAGAACGCCGGAGCCACGTATCAACGAGCTATGACTACCTTGTTTCATGATATGATGCACAAGGAGATAGAGGTCTATGTTGATGATATGATTGCTAAGTCCCGAATGGAAGTTGAACTAGTTGAGCATTTGTTGAAGCTTTTTCAGCGTCTGAGGAAGTACAAGCTTCGCCTGAATCCGAACAAATGTACATTTGGAGTCCGTTCTGGCAAGTTGTTGGGTTTTGCTGTCAGCGAGAGATATATTGAAGTTGATCCTGCAAAGGTCAAAGCAATACAAGAGATGCCTGCACCCAAAACTGAGAAGCAAGTCCGAGGTTTTCTTGGCCGCTTGAACTATATTTCCAGATTTATATCCCACATGACTGCCACATGTGCGCCGATATTCAAGCTCCTCCGGAAAGATCAGTCTCTTGATTGGACCGAGGATTGCCAGAAAGCTTTCGACAGTATCAAAGAGTATTTGTCTGAACCTCCGATCTTGTCTCCGCCTGTAGAAGGAAGACCTCTGATCATGTATTTGACTATTCTTGAAGACTCGATGGGTTGTGTACTCGGTCAGCAAGATGAATCAGGGAAGAAAGAATCTGCTATCTACTACCTCAATAAGAAGTTTACTGATTGTGAGTCTCGATACTCTATGCTTCAAAAGACGTGTTGTGCTTTGGCTTGGGCTGCCAAGCGTTTACGCCAGTATATGATAAATCATACGACTTGGTTGATATCCCGAATGGATCCAATCAAGTATATTTTCGAGAAGCCTGCTTTAACCGGGAGGATTGCCCGTTGGCAGATGTTGTTGTCTGAGTATGATATCGAGTATCGAGCTCAGAAAGCTATCAAAGGTAGTATCTTGGCTGACCATTTAGCACACCAGCCGATTGAAGATCATCAGTCTGTTCAGTACGACTTCCCAGATGAGGAGATTCTGTATTTGAAAATGAAAGATTGTGATGAGCCTACACTTGATGAAGGTTCAGAACCTGGTTCCAGATGGATGATGGTGTTTGATGGCACTGTGAATCAGTACGGAAATGGAATTGGGGCAGTAATTATTACTCCTCATGGCACGCATATTTCGTTTACAGCAAGGCTAACTTTCAAATGCACGAATAATATGGCTGAGTATGAAGCTTGTATTATGGGACTGGAAGAATGTATTGATTTGAGAATCAAGCATCTTGATGTGTATGGTGATTCGGCCCTGGTTGTTAATCAGATCAAGGGAGAATGGGAGACGAATCAACCAGGTGTCATTCCGTATAGAGATTATGCGAGAAGGATTTCAACATTCTTTACTGAAGTTGACTTTCATCATATTCCTCGAGAGGATAATCGGATGGCAGATGCTCTTGCTACGCTTGCTTCCATGATTGTAGTCAAGTTTTGGAATGAAGTTCCCAACATTGTCGTGATGCGCTTGGATAGACTAGCTCACGTATTTACAGTTGAAGAAGTGAATGATGACAAGCCTTGGTATTTTGATATCAAGAATTTCCTCCAGAACCAGGTCTACCCGCCTGGGGCATCTGTGAAAGATAAGAAAACTTTGAGAAGGTTGTCAGGCAGTTTCTACCTCAGCAGTGAAGTGCTGTATAGAAGAAATTTTGACATGGTTTTGCTCAGATGCGTGGATAGACACGAAGGAAACCTGTTGATGACTGAGGTCCATGAGGGTTCATTTGGTACTCATTCCAATGGACATGCCATGGCAAGAAAGATGCTGAGAGCAGGCTACTATTGGCTGACAATGGAGTCTGACTGCTGCAAATATGTGAAGAAATGTCACAAGTGTCAGATTTATGCGGATAAGATTCATATTCCTCCGACACTCCTGAATGTGATTTCATCACCATGGCCTTTCTCTATGTGGGGAATCGACATGATCGGCATGATTGAACCGAAGGCGTCCAATGGGCACAGGTTTATTCTCGTAGCAATTGACTACTTCACCAAATGGTTTGAAGTTGCTTCGTATGCGAATGTGACCAGGCAGGTGGTTGTGAAGTTTATCAAGAACCTGCTGATTTGTCGTTATGGTGTGCCAGATAAGATCATTATTGATAACGGATCTAATCTGAATAATAAGATGATGGGTGAGTTATGCGCTGAATTCAAGATTGCACACCATAACTCCTCTCCTTATAGACCGAAGATGAATGGGGCTGTTGAAGCTGCTAATAAGAATATCAAGAAGATTATCCAGAAGATGACAGTTACGTACAAAGATTGGCATGAGATGCTGCCATTTGCTTTGCATGGTTATCTTACATCTGTCCGCACTTCAACAGGGGCAACCCCTTTTTCTCTTGTTTACGGCATGGAGGCTGTTCTCCCAGTAGAGGTGGAGATCCCATCAATCAGAGTCTTGATGGAAGCCAAGTTGACTGATGCTGAATGGATTCAGAGTCGTTACGACCAGCTGAATTTGATTGAAGAGAAGCGATTGACTGCCATGTGCCATGGTCAGTTATATCAGCAGAGAATGAAGAAAGCATTCGACAAGAAGGTCAAGCCTCGTGTGTTCCGAGAAGGTGACCTCGTGCTCAAGAAAGTCTTGTCTTTCGCGCCCGATTCCAGGGGCAAGTGGACTCCAAACTATGAAGGTCCATATGTTGTTAAGAGAGCCTTTTCAGGCGGTGCTTTGATGCTTACAACAATGGATGGGGAGGATTTCACTCGTCCTATGAATTCAGATGCAGTCAAGAAATACTTTGCCTAAAAAAAAGTATATGCAAAAGAAAAACAGAATAGCTCGCTAAGTTGAAAACCCGAAAGGGCGGCTTAGGCAAAAATGAGCGTCTCGGTGGAGAACCCGAAAGGGTGATCCAGGAAAAAGTTAGAGACATGAAAAAAAAAAATTTGCATCCCGCTAGATTGAGTACCTCATCCTGGGGAAATCTAGGCAAAAATTAGGGATTTGGCAAGTAACTGCATCCGGATAAGACTTTTTGTTCCGCAGCTGTCTGTTCGTCAGAGATTCTCGATTCATCGTCAACTGAAGCTTCGAATACGTCGAGATTCAAATTGGTAGAGAAAGGATCATTATGTTCAATTTAGCCCTCTTCCAATATATATCACTGATTTCAAATTTGTACAAGATCTATGGGGTCTTGCCATTTGCAGGCTACCATTCCATCAAATCAATTTGAACTTTTATCCAATTATTTGCATTCTTATTTGTTTCAATTCAACAAATGTTTTGCATGTTTTAATTGATAAAATGTCATTGTTTTAAACAAATAAAATTTTTCAAAAAAATTGTTGTTTAAACAAAGTGAACATTCACAATGACGAAAGGATACCTAAAGAATTTCTCAGTGCTCTCCCAAGGGTGGCATGATTTCCAACAGGTAAGACATTTGTTCATATTCCTGGCATGGTTGTATCCTTTTTCTCCAGATTGTTGTTGGGGTTGTTCCCCAAGCAGAGTGTTGGTTATAGACTTCATGGTCCTTTCCAACAGTATTCTCTCCTCAGCATGGTTGCTTTTCTTTGGAAGATTCAGTGATTGGTGGGTTGACATCCCGGTACTTTACCACTTTCCTCAGCACAGTCGCTAGCAGAGGTGTTGATATGATATACTGCATTTATGCTATATCTCCCCATCAGAGTGCTTGTTGAGGTTTTCACCTCTTATCCCTTCAGCAGAGCAGTGTTTATTTTCCTCCTCTGCCGTTGTTGGTTTCCTCGTGGAAGGTTCAACATTTGGTGGTTGATCCCCAGCTTTCCTCCTCATCCCCGGTAGATTCCCCAGTAAAGACGCCAGTATATTTGTGGTATGGTGGATTATATCTGAGAAGTTTCCTGCAGAAGTTTTGTGTTTTCCCTGCAGAATCCTCAATGGAGTTGGTATCCCCAACAGAGTCGGGATCCCCGCCGGAGTTGTTTTCCCCAGTAGAATCGGTTGGTGATCTATCATCCAGAGATTTGGTTGATTCCCTGATGCTTTTGATCCCGAGTAGAGTGGCTTATTGCAGAATCTACTTTTGTGATCTACTTTTGCCTCAGTGGGTTTATCCCCAATGGAATGGCTGACAGTATGCCCAGTAGAGTTGCTTGTGCAGTTAGATTCTACATGGATAATCTATTTTCCCTTTGTGGGTTATTCCCCAGCGGAGTTATTTGGAAGTTGCTTTCGTGGCAGTTCTCGCCTGTGTAGTGAACTCTTGTTTTCCAGTTGATACTGAGAATCCCCCTGCAGATATCTTGGGATTTCTCCTTTTCCCCAACAGATTTGTCTTTGTGGCTGTTTGCGCCTGTTGTGACTTTCTGTTCCCCAGTTGGGTGGATTGTTGATCCGTCACTCAGAGATTTTGTGATTTCTTTATATCTCTGATCCCGCAGATCTTTGCTTTTCAGCATGTAGATCTCCAGCAGATTGGCTCTCCAGTTCAATTTCTTTGGTTTCCTCTGGAAGTGTAGTACCAGGCGTTTGATTCCCGGTCCTGTTTGTGTTAGATATGTCTGTTTTGTCAGCATTCATCAAACATAAATTACGCATATTCATACATACGTTCAATATTCAGTTATTCATGATTGCATTCATCAAACATAAATTACGCATATTTGTCTGTTGTTCCCTGCTAATGGTAATATAGATCTCTTTATAGATCTCCCCCCAAGCAGATGTCGGGTGTTTAATCTCTCAATATAGAGTCATCCCCATAAGCAGAAAGTGTCTGTCTTTCCTTCTGCAATTCCCCACTGAGATATATCCTCGTGGATGACGGTTTCTTCCGTTTCCTCCCAACACATATATTGGGATGGAGCTTCCTATTGAGTTATATCCTCATTAGGACGAGTCTTGATTCAGTCTGTCTGTTCGGATTGACCCTGAATTGGCATTTGTCAACTGTTTCTTGTGCTTCCCTGTGGAATAAATGAATGAATTGCCCAGTAACAGGTAATAATTCTTTCATCCTCAGCGGAATCCTTTGGGCCTCTACCCTCATACCGGTAGTTGTAAGTCCTATGTTCCCTCTTCTTGGTGGAATTTGTGGTTATATACCTTTTATTCCTCAGCAAGAGTTGATTGGTTTTCTACCCAGTAGTCGGTAGTCGTAAATCCTATTTTCCTACTCTTCAGCAGTTGGTGGTTTGTTATAAACCCTATTTTTGTTTCCCGTGCGGATTTGTGATTTCCGTCATTCCCCACGCGGAGTTGTTGGTTTTCTACCCAGTATTCGGTAGATGTAAACCCTACTTTTTATCCTCATCAGAATTGTTGGCTACTACCCCGTATTCGGTAGTTGTAAGTCCTATCTCTTTTCCCCTAGCAGAGGTAACCTTTGTGGTTCGTTCTGGTTGGTGGTGGATTTTGTGCTGTTGTGGTTTTTATCCCCAACGAAGTCTGTGTCTCCCTGTGGAATAAGTTGAATAATTGCCCAGTATTCGGCAATCGTTCACCCTATCCCCAGCTGAGTCTTTGGTTTTCTACCCAATAGTCGGTAGTGGTAGACCTCTCGCTTCCTCAGCTAGAGTCTTTGGTTTTCTACCCCGTATTCGGTAGATGTAAACCCTAATTTCTCCCCTGTGCAGAGTTAACCTTGTTGTTCATCCTAACCGATGATGGTTACTCTTTGTGGTTATCTTCATTCAATATTGATTTTGATATTCCCTCCTTGCTTCTGGGTAATTGCCGGTTGCTAGCAATTGTATCCCCAGCAACTCCTTGTGGGTAATTGTGTTTATGCAATTCATCCCCAGCAGGTCGTCTTTCATTTGCCCTTTTGTTGGTAATGATTGTTGCTCCCTTTGATCGGTCATCATTATATACCTAGTTTGGTATCCCGATGCCTTTCTTTTCGGTCGACTTATCCTTTATTAACCCAGTAACAGGTTGTGGATAATCTTCCATGCGAGTATGTTATCCACGTTCTGACGATAATGGATAATATATCTCATGCACTCTTCGGTCGAAGCCTGTTGTGTTTCTCCAGTCGAGTAAGATTCGTTATTCCTTTGCGGAATCGAATATTCTTTTTCTTGGATAATTGTCGGATGCTTGCAATTTATCCCCTGTGAGTTATCTTTCGTTTACCCTGTTGTTGCGGTAACGATCGTCTCTCTTTTGTGGTTGGTCACCTATTATATACCCAGTAACCGGTATCTCTGGTGTCTCTTCCTTTCGAGTGTATTATTCACGTTCTGACGGTAATGAATAATATATCTCTTTCGCTCTTTGGTCGGAATCCTTTGTTGATTTTTCCAGCGGAGTAAGATTCATATTCTTTGTAGAATCAAATATCCATCCTTTAACAAGTTTGTGTTCAGGATGATGAGTGTTTTGGCATATATACCAATTCACGTTTTCGGTTGGTCACCTATTATATACCCAGTAACCGGTATCCCTGGTGTTTCCTTCCATGCGAGTATGTTATCTATGTTCTGACGGTAATAGATAATATATCTCATGCGAGTATACTATCCACGTTCTGACGGTAATGGATATTATATCTCATGCGCTATTTGGGTTTGTTTTTCCCAGTTGAGTAAGATTCGTTTTCCCGTTGCGGATTCGAATGTCCATCCTGTAAGTCGATTTGCTTTTTCAAGCCCTCCTTTCGGATGATGAGTGTTTTGGCACTATACCAATTCACGCCTTGGTCGGTCACCTATTATATACCCAGTAACCGGTATCCCTGGTGTTCCTTCCTTTCTGCTCCCTATTATGACCTTGGTCCCCTGTGGAGTCAGATTTTCCTGAGTTGATGTACCTTTGTCAGGTCTTTCTCAGATGTTTGGTTGATTGATATCTCTCACCCTTATACCGGTCTTAGATATTCATTCTTCCTGAGTTTGTTACCCTTATACCGGTAACACCTCATTCTTTGTTGCTTCCTCAAGAGAGTCTCTTTGTTAGACATTCTCCAGTGGAGTTTCTTGTTGTGATTTTACCCTTTTGCTGTATTGGCGTTCCCCAATATATGCAATTTTTCCCGGCAGGGAGGTTCTTTGTGAATCGTTCCCCAGTCTGAGTCCGGATTTTCATCCGAAGTATCCTTTGTGGATAGTTTGAGTCAGCTTGTGTCTTTCCAACGGAGGTGTCTTCCTTTGGAATTCTTTCTTTTCCCCAGTGTGAGTCCTTCACTCCCCGGTGAGGTCTCTAGTCCAGTCGTGTCTTGTTCACGCAGCGTCAGTTTTATCCTAATTCAGAGTCGTGTCCTGCTCACGCATTCTTTTTCTTTTTCTTATCCCCATGAGAGTCCGATTAGAGTCTCTGTTCCTGGTGAGTGTATTACCCTGACGGATCGTCTTTTCTTCTTTGTGGACTCATATCCCCACAGAGTTTTGTTTGTCTTTGCATGCATACATCTGCATCATGAGGTCTCTTAGGGACCAAAATTTGTCTCATTACTGTTATTTAAGCCCATTCTACCGCGTCGAGATGAAGATTTCTAAACTTCACTTCTCCGGATAGAATGACCTTAAATAGGGGCATCTGTAAGACCCCAATTTTGTCCCTAAGATCCCTCATGGCATCATATCATATCATTTCATTGCCTCAAGGATCATTGTGCACCTTGCTTCCTTCCCTGTGGGTTGGTTATCTTTTTGAGAGTGATTCTTGATCACCAAGCATGTTTTGCATTTGTATATCATTGCTTTTCCTTTTACCACTAACCAAAAGTACAAAAATATGTCATCTAACCCTTGTCTTGCAGATGAAGCAATCAACAGTCAAAGCAGTCAAAGGCATTCATTGAGCCATAGATGGTGGCCATTCTTGAGAATTTGGACACCACATTCATTATCAAGAGTTCATATGAGCTATGATATCATTTTGAATCAAAATCCCAGGTGGTAGAGGCTTGAATTTCATCAGAACATGGCCAGGTCAACTGAAGACCTAGAAAGTCAACTCCCAAGTCAACTGTGAATTTGGAGGTGGGAAGTGATTAGAAATACTTCATTCATGTTCAAACAAGTCTCATTTGACATTTCAAACATCAACATTGAAGAAAATAAAGTCAGGTCAAAACTTTCCAAAAATAGAAAGTGACCTATAATTCAAACTTGCCAAAAATGGAAAGGTTTTAACCTAACTTCAACTTCAAATTACATCATCAAGAAAGCTTCAAATGAAATTTTGTTGAACATGAAAGTTGTATATCTTTCTCTCCCATTTCCAAAAAGTCCAAGATCATCAACTTCTCATGTGTGGTTAAGGAGATATGATCAAAACATGGCAAAGTGTACTTGAAGATTCAAATGGCCATAACTTCTAAACCAAAGCTCCAAATTGGATGGCTCTTTTTTGTACATTCTTCTCTTAACCTCTACTTTCCAAATCTTGCATTACATGGCATGCATTATCATCATATGAACATTTTGTATTTCACTTGATTCTTGGAGGGAAAAATTAAAGTTTAAAATTGGTCAATTATTTGAACATTCTATCATTGCCAATAGCTCCAAAATGACATTTTGAGTGAATTTGAACACAATTTCGTGTACTGTTCACCATGCATTTTCATGCATAGGGTGAAATTGCCACTTTGCATATGCACCTCATTCTTGCTAATCCACTTACCATTTGCTTAAACATGATTAAGAGCATGATTAGGAGGGGGTATATAACACAAACCCTAACTGTTTTCAGCTGAGAGCACTCACATTTTCAGATCTAGATCTAGAATACACAAATTTTCTCTCAAAATTTTCTCTCAATTTCTTCAAAAAAATCATCATCCATTACTTGATTCATCATCTGGAAGCAACTTTGAGCAAGATTGAAGGAAGAATCAAGAGAATCAGTGCAGTTTGAAGCATGCTCGAAGCTTGGAAGCATCAATGGTGAAATCTGGTTTTGGAGAGATCGTGCACAATTAAGCTTCAATTCTTCATCCAATCATCTATACAAGTGTTATAGAAGAACTTTTGAGCATTGCAAGGCCTGGATAACACGACTCACCAATTCTGCTCTTCAAGAGGTTCCAAATCGAATCTCTTATTTCTCAAATTCATTATGCTATTGTTGTAGATCTTGTGTTGCTGGTTAATCTGAGCTTTAAATCATTAAATTCCATGCAAAATTGAGTTAGTTATGTTGATTTAAAGATCCATGTGTGAAACTTGATTGCTTCGATTTGATCTTGTTGCTTTGATTCATGCTTAGTTATTAGTGGATTTGTGCTCTATGTTGCAAGATCTCCATGATGATATGTTTGATTTTAATTTCTGAGAATTTTTGTTCTTGAGCCTGGCACTGTTCATGATGAACACGATGAAGATGATGAATTTCATTTCCAGAAACGTGTTTGATCTCCAGAAATGCTTTTCCTGCGTTTTGCATGTGTTTTGTGAAAAGATGCACATGTATTGGTCCACCTCATAGCACGCATGGCATTTTGATTCGCTCTCGTTGGTTTGACCTTGCACAATCACCTTTGACTGCCCACGTTTTAAATGAAACGACCGTGTTTCATTGCTTTGAGCGCGCCACATTCAAATGCGCCTGTGGTTCGATTCCCAGCGAAGGGAATATTTCAAAATGCTTCATGATTATTTCTTTTTCCCTCCACTCATTTCCATATGCATGCTTCATCATTTTTTTATTTTTCTCCATCTTTAAAAATTCATATATAGTTGATAAATGATCCAAAAATTATGTGGTTTTTTGCATGGTGTTGCATTTTCTGTCTATTATTTTTTGATCATTTTTCCATAAATTATGCTTGGCTGGAAAATAATTTGTGCTAGGGTATGTGGACATATATGCATTTTGTACCTTGCCTTGCCATGTCATTTGTGAAATGCTGAGTTTTTATCCAATGAATCTGCAAATTTTCATGATGAAACTAGACTCTTGGCTTGACATTTTGGTGTTAATTTGGTATTTTTACCATTTATCATTTCTGTTTTATGATCATGTGAATGTAGGTGTGACAATTTGTTTCACACCTTTGCTTGTTCAACTTATGTGGTGTGTTTGCCTTGCCTAATGGTTTCCAATTGCTCTGATTTTTTGTGTGACACATATTACGGATGTTGTGAATGAGCATGAATTTTCGTGGAATTATTTGATTGATTTCTGATTTAATTGAGATTTTTCATTCTGGTTGGTCATATTTGAGCTTTAAAATAGTCTTGAACTTCAATTGATCATGAAATGCTTTTGGTATACGATATTGATGTGAGACCTTTCGGATTGTTTTAAATGTGTTTGGAGTTGATTCATGTTAATTTTCAGCTTCTGTTTTAAAAATTTTCTCCATCTTTGACCCTAGGCTTTGACCTAGTGGTTTGCCTCTCATGTTTGAAGGTTTGATTTCAGGTTGCACATCCAAGTTCCATAGTTGTTGATGCCTCATCACTTGAGCATTTGATGTTTACCTTTGATCACTAACTTGTGTGTTTTGTAGGGTTGTTAACTCATTTGAGTTTGACTTGTGGCTTATGCCTTTGCTTATTGGGTTTGACTGTTGATATTGATGTTGTCTGATTGTCTGAACTTTGTACTGATTTGTGTGATGTTTCCACAGGTACATAAGTTGCTTAAGTTCATTTTGAACTTGCTTTTGCTTTGTTGCTTAACCACTTAGGTATAACCTCTCTTCTTCATGTAGTCTGGAAGACCTGTCCTGTTATGGGGGCAGGCACCTGTCTGAAGTCCTCCTTAAGAGGCAATGCTTGTGATTGTTTACTCTTTGTGCCAAGCAGGAAAAGTCCTCTTATGAGGCAATTGGTAGATAAAAGAGATGTGTAGTCCATCTCCTACTATTCAGTGTGTCATCCACTTTGCTCACACAATGTGTTGATACATTGTGGATATTAACCCAAGATCTTATAGAGTCAAATCATTTGTGGAGAAGAGTTCCAACTTTCTGAACTCCCACACCTTCTATTGTTTAAAGCTCTCCTTGACCAAGGATAAGAGCTATGAGGCACACCCCTCATCTCCATTTCATCTGCTTCACCCTAACTCTCAATGTTAGGGTTAAGAGCACAACATACCCCATTCCAGTTGACTTTAAAGTCTAACCTTGCTTGAGCCTAATTGATTGTATATAGTGTGTGCTAATTGACTTGTGTGTTTGCTTACTTGATTCATCTGTGCATATTTTCTTGAGTGTGCCTTTGTGCATTTATCACCATCATTTGTATATCATTTCATAAACCTTGCTTTGTAGCATTTTACTTTGTCCATGGAGGAGACAAGCATAAGTCCATTACTTGGCAGTTGTTCCTATGATATGGTGTGAGACTAGTATAAGTCCATTGATTGGCATCTGGTATCATTGTTTTTGTTTTAGGAGATTGGTGTAAATCCATTGATTGGTATCCGGTATCCATGTTTGTTTTGTGAGACTAGTATAAGTCCATTGATTGGTATCCGGTATCATTGTTTTGTTTTAGGAGATTGGTGTAAATCCATTGATTGGTATCCGGTATCCATGTTTGTTTGTGAGATTGGTATAAGTCCATTGATTGGCATCCGATATCATTGTTTTGTTTTAGGAAATTGGTATAAGTCCATTGATTGGCATCCGGTATCCATTTTTTTCATTTGCTTATTTGCTCATTGCTTATTCCAAAGGAATCACTTGAACCATCTACATATGATTTCAAGAGGTGAACATCTAAGAAGTTTTACTCCCTCACCCTCCCACCTTTTGTTTCTTTAAACCTCCATGTGCATGTCAACCCAACAACCTTGAAAAATATTGTGCAAACATTTTGATTTCTTTTCAAATTAGAAACCTAGGCCTTAGGCCTTTGATTTTTCAAACTCCATTTCATAATACTTCTTTGAATTGAATTCTAATCATACTTTGACCCTCTTTTGTGAATAAATCCTAATTGGTTAATCCAACTCATTCAATTGTTTTGTGGCTTTGTCCATTCTTGATAAGTTTTCATACATTAGCCATAGGTTTGATTTATCCTAGTTGGTTGATGTTAATCTCACCTTTTGTCCTTAGTGATTGAATTGTAAGACTTCCTTGCTTATTATAGGGTTAACCCCTCACTAGCAAGTTGAAGCTTTTCTCACATGGTGGACTTGTTGTTTGTATAAGGTTGAGTTTTCTCCCGTGGATAACGAAAGACCTTAGGGCCTTTGTTTTAAAATCAATCCACTCATAATTTGGAAATCTTTTAGCCGAACTACAGTGTTTTGATCCTTACCTTCCATGGAAAGGTACGTAGGCAACGGGTTCATCCGTTCAAACACAAAAATAATAACTTGTATATTCTTTTCTCATCCCTTCAATCCATGTTTGCACAATAAATATTTCATAAACAAATAACATTTCATACAACAAGTGTGAAAAGGGCTCCCTAGGAGTACCTAGGACGTTTTGGGTGCCTAACACCTTCCCATTGCGTAATTAACCCCTTACCCAGATCTCTGATCTTTTCATTAGTTTTCTATGTGTAAAACTTCTTAGGCTTTTGTTCGCTTTTTAGCCATTCCTTTGGATAAATAAAAGTGCGGTGACGACTCGATTCTTTGTATGCTTTGCTTTTGATTTAGTCAATAAATCATAAAGTGACGAATACACCGCTACAGAATGTACGGTACCCATGCAAAGCAAATGAGAGCATCTCATGCCAATCTTAATATGTTACAACCATCTTCTGAAAGATCTTCTTGATGTTCTTATTTGCAGCTTCAACAGCCCCATTCATCTTAGGTCTGTAGGGAGAAGAATTATGATGTGCAATCTTGAAGTCTTTGCAGAGAGCTTCCACTATATTGTTATTCAAGTTAAATCCATTATCGGTAATGATCTTACTCGGCACACCATAACAACATATAATCTGATTCTTGATAAACCTTACAACAACTTGCTTGGTCACATTTGCATATGATGCCGCTTCAACCCACTTTATGAAGTAATCAATAGCTACCAGAATGAAACGATGTTCGTTCGAAGCATTAGGCTCAATCATGCCAATCGTATCAATTCCCCACATGGAGAAGGGACATGGAGAGGAAATGACATTCAACAGTGTCGGAGGAACATGAGTCTTGTCTGCATAAATTTAACACTTGTGACAATTCTTCACAAATTTGTAATAGTCAGATTCCATTGTCAGCCAATAGTAACCTGCTCTCAATATCTTCTTTGCCATAGCATGTCCATTGGAATGAGTACCAAAGGATCCTTCATGGACTTCAGTCATCAACATGTATGATTTGTGTCTATCCACGCATCTAACCAGAACCATATCAAATTTTCTGTTATAAAGCACATCAACATTCAGGTAGAAGTTGCCAGCTAATCTCCTCAAAGTCTTCTTATCTTTCAAAGATGCCCCGGGCAGGTAAATTTGACTTTGGAGGAAACACTTGATATCAAAATACCATTGATTCTCATTTTTGACTTCTTCAATAGAAAATACATGAGATGGCCTATCAAGACGCATCACAGTCAAATTGGGAACTTCATTCCAAAATTTTACCACATTCATTGAAGCCAACGTTGCAAGAGCATCTGCCATCCGGTTTTCATCTCGGGGGATATGATGAAACTCGACCTTTGTAAAGAAAGTTGAAATCCTCCTCGCATATTTGGTCCAATCACAGTCAAATTGGGAACTTCATTCCAAGGTGATTTGTCTCCCATTCACCTTTGATTTGATTCACAACCAAAGCTGAATCTCCATAGCCGTCGAGATACTTGATTCTAAGATCAATGGCCTCTTCAAGCCCCATAATGCAAGCTTCATACTCATACTTGTTGTTTGTACACTTGAAAGTCAATCTAACTGTAAACGAATAATGAGTGCCATGAGGAGTAATAATCACTTCCCCTATGCCATTAACATATGAATTAACAGCTCCATCAAATACCATGCCCCAACGGCAACAAGACTCTGGCCCTTCTTCAAGCAATGGTTAATCACAATATTTCATCTTCAAGTACAAAACCTCTTTGTCAGGAAAATAATACTGCATTGACTGGTAATCTTTAATTGGTTGGTGAGACAGATGGTCAGCCAAGACACTATCCTTGATAGCTTTCTAAGATCGTTATTTAATATCATACTTAGATAATAACATCTGCCAACGGGAAATCCTCCCAGTTAAAGCAGGCTTCTCAAAAATGTACTTGATTAGATCAATTTTGGATATCAACCAAGTAGTATGATTCAACATATATTGGAGCAGGCGCTTAGCAGCCCAATCCAATGTGCAACAAGTCTTTTCAAGCATAGAATACCGAGTCTCACGGTCGGTGAATTTTTTATTGAGGTAGTAGATTGCATACTCTTTCTTTCCAGATTCATCTTCCTGACCAAGCACATAGCCCATACTCTCATTAAGCACAATCAAATACATGATTAATGGTCTTCCTTCAACAAGCGGAGACAAAATCGGAGGCTCAAGCAAATATTATTTGATACTATCGAAAGCTTTCTGACAATATTTGGTCCAATCACACGAATGATCTTTCTGAAGAAGCTTTAATATAGGCTCACATGTGGAAGTCATGTGTGATATGAATCTTGAGATATAGTTCAAGCGGTCGAGAAAACCTCTGACTTGCTTCTCAGTTTTGGGCTGAAGCATCTCTTGTATTGCTTTGACCTTGGGAAAGTCAACTTCAATACCCTTCTCGCTGATAATAAAGCCCAATAACTTACCAGAGCGAACACCAAACGTACATTTATTGGGATTCAAGCGGAGTTTGTATCTTCCCAAACACTGGAATAACTTCAATAAATGCTCAACATGCTCTACTTCATTACTTGATTTAGCAATCATATCATCAACATAAACTTCAATCTCTTTATGAATCATATCATGAAAAAGAGTGGACAATTCTCTTTGGTACGTTTCACCAGCATTCTTTAAACCGGAAGGTATCACTCTATAACAGAATGTTCCCTAGGGTGTAATGAATGTGGTCTTCTCCATATCTTCAGGTGCCATCTTGATCTGATTATAACTGGAAAATTCGTCCATAAATGAAAAGACTTTGAATTTAGATGTATTCTCTACCAACATATCAATGTGTGGCAGAGGAAAATCTGTAGCGGTAAATTCATGACCATTAAGCTATTGATGAACTTAATGTCAATAAAACTAGGGTCGCGACCGCGCTTTTATTGTTTCTAAGGGAAAATGGAAAAGTATGAACAAAACCCAAAAATAAGAAGTTTTCAAATCAAAACTAATAAGATGCCAGAGATTACAAGTAAGGGGGTTGGTTACACAGAGGGAAAGTGTTAGCACCCAAAGTGTCCTAGGTACTCCTAGGGAGCCCTTTTTTGTGTGCATATGTGTTTTTGTACAAAATGATATTTGCAATAAATAGAGTGGAGGGATGAGAAAATAATTCATTAATTATATTTTTGTACTTGACAAGACCTATGGACTTGTGCCTACGTACCAACATAAAAATGAGGGATCAAAACCTCGTAGTTCGTGGTAACAATTTTAAAGTGAATGAGTTGCTTATAACAAAAATTTAAGTTTAAGAGAGGCACAAAAGGCTTAAAAAGGTTTGAATGAGTGTTAGTTCTTCTTGTCTTTTGAAATTTTAAGTCAAGTATGGTTAAGTTCATTTATAAATTTGATTAAGAAAAGAGTTTTAAAATGTAATAGCATAAGGCGAAAGTTTCTAATTTGCAATAAAGTCAAAGTTTTAAAATCACAAGCAAAGAAGATTTTTAAAAGGAGGGAGAAATTTGAAATTAAAGAAGTGGGAGGAGATGAAGAGACTAATCCTAAGCAAAAATTTAAAAGTTAAGAGTTGAAAAGATTTGATCAATGGGATGCAATCCAATAAACAAGAATGTCATATGGAAACCCAAATTTCCCTTGGACTTTAGACTCAAGCAATATCAATACAGAAATAGTAAGATAAAGAACAAGGAATCAAATAAAGATATCCACACCAAGCTTAGCAACTCCATGATCTTCTTCACAATTTTCCATGTATCAGATGACATAATCCTTGACTGGCTCAGAGATAGGCATTAGACACAGGTTCAAAGTAACAGCTTTAATAAGACCATGTAGCAGATGAACTCAAATGGGATCCTGTAAGACCCCAATTTTGACCCTAAGATCCCTCATGCAATTCAATCATAAGCATTAGCATTGGGATCATACCTTGGTATCCTCCTTACCGCTCCTTCATTGGGTTTATTTTGGGAGAGATCACCAAGCACTTTGTGATTATATCATACTTGTATTTTATCATTTCACTCACCAAAATACCAAAAATATGTCTTTGCATTTGCCTAACTCTTTTGTAGGTAGGGCATGATCTCACTGATTCATCAAGATTACATCTAGGGTTTGAGACCCTTATGAACAAAGAGCACAACCAAGAATTGATTCAAGAATGGTTATGAGCATCATATATGAGTCCCTATGTTCTCTACATGTTATATTGATCAAGTTTGCTTCAAGAGTTTGAGGGTGATTTGTCTTGGAAACCCTAGTTTGACTGGGTATCTTGAGTAACTTCTCCAACAAGCTATCTCACCAATTGATCAAATTTCTCAAGGTACACTTAAAAATTCATCATCTTATGCATCTATGATCTACCATGAGCCAAGAAAGTCAAGAGAATTGGAAGTTAGCAAGTTGGTTGATGGTGGTTGGCCAGATGAATTCATCTGATCAAAACTAGGTCTCCCTAGACCCTATATCCTACAATTTTCACCATATGAAAATGATTCATAGAGAAAAATTACTCTAAATGACATTGTAAACATTTTTAATGTTGAGACCTAGAGCTAGTTTTGCTTGAAAAATCATTTGCTATGTTGAAACATTATAGGTCATTTTGTCTAAACCCTAATTTGAAAGTCAACTTCCCAAGGCCATAACTTGCTCTATTTTTATGATATGAAAGATTCCCAAGTTGCATAATCAATTTCAATGTGTCTACTTCAACTTTTATGTTTGGAATGGGAGCTAATTCAACTTCTTTGAGCATGTGATATAAGGCTACATTATAGGTCACTTTGACCTATACCATTGATCAAATGATTTTTCCAAACTTCAAAAATGTATAAATCTATCATTTCAAATCCAAATGACATGAAATTAGTGACCATTTTGAAGGCCTTTAAGAGAGCTACAACTTTTATGAAGACACGTTTCTCATTTGAAGCTCCCATAAAAAGTTAAGCAAGGTGGAATATTGAGACATATGGCTTGACACTTAGAATATCTCAAATATCAAATTTTTTCAAACTTCCACCTCAAATATCTCACCTGTCCAACATAAAACTTGTTCCTCATGATCTCACCTTTCCAAAGAGCTAAATTTAATACATTTTGGATGAGAAATGCATAGGCTGCACATGGCTTAAACAGGCTGACATCACTTGGCAAAGATCAAACTTCAAATGACAATGCTCAATTGCCTTGCAATCCAATCCATCTCCAAAGCATCTGAACTTCATTTTGGACTTTCAAACAATCATTTCATGGGCCTATATGCACCCATGCACCATGCTTTCATCATTTGCCGATTTTGGAAAGTGGAAGTGAGTGTGCAAATATCATCCCATTTCTCTATAAATTGAAGCCCTTATGCTCAGAATTAACACACACACTACGCCAACTTTGAATCTCCATTGAAAACCCTTCACATTAAGAGGATAACTCTGATAAATTCATTTGAATTTGAGCTTGAATCTCCACTGTTTTGGAATTCAATTCTCCAGGAGTCCATTGATCTTAAGCCTTTCCATTCCTCTTCTACAAGTAATTCAAGTGAAGCCAAGCACGATTCAGATCAAGATCTAGCAAGCTCAGACCTCCATTGAAGGTAACTTGCAAAAAATTTGATCTCTTCGATTCTCCTTGATTCTTGCTCAACTCCATTGATTCTTGTGTTGTCTGAAGTCCTACCAATGTAGGCAAGGTGTTTGAGTTGCTTTGAGGCTAAATCGAAGCAAATCAGATCATGAACCTCATTTTTCAATTCCACATATCTCTCAATATAGTTGGAATTAGAAGAAATGGAGGTGATATTCGTGCTCAGTGATGTTTTCTCTTTAAAATCATGTCCCTGTTTGGAATTTTGGTGATGGTTCATGTTGACCAATCCGGTGAAGCTCACTAGAGAAGACAACCGGAGCTCTGGCTCCGGTGATGATGTCTCTTTGGTCTAAACCGTGTGATATAATTCTCATGTTTTAATCTTAGCCATTCCTTTTGATTACTCATGTTACAGCGCGCTTGACTAAGGCATTGGTGGAACGCGCACTGTGGATCATCAGATCTGCCAACTCCATTAATGAGGGAGATCTGATGGTCCATGTATTTTAGCATTTTCTGAATTTCCATTTAATTTAATTTTCTTCAATAATTCATAATAAATTTAATATTGATCCAAAAAATATGGGACTTTCACCAAAAAAATTAAAATATTTTTCTCTTTCATATTCTGAATTAAATTATTTTTTTGGATCATTATTAATATTTTTCATGAATTAATTGATTTTTTCATTTGACCAATGATAAATCTCATGGCCATTTATTTGGTGTTTTGATGGGATTTTAGGATTTGGACATAACATATTTGAATTTAATGCATTATTTTAATATTTTTAATTGAATAAATGCCATTTTAATTATGTTGACTATTTGGATTGACTTAACTGAGTTTCTCATTTGTTGTTGGGTCTTGGTCAAGGTTGATTTGACTTTGTCAAGTTAATATTATTGGATTTAGGGGATTGATGGAATGTACATTCCATCTCCCAAAATGAATGAATAATATTAATTTAGTAAAAGTCCTCCTTTGATCAATTTGTGATCTCATTCATCCCTTTCCCTCTTCATCTAATTCCCCTTCTTCATCCATTCATTTTCAATTGGCCAATGACATCTCAAAGTCCTAATACTAGTTGATTGAAAGATTAACATGAGTATGGATGAGATTAGGCCACACATTTTGCATATTTTTGTGTGTGGTATGTTTAATGAGCATAGTTCTTAATACTATGTCTCCAACATGCAGTAACACCAAAAGTTTATTTCCCGGCCTCAAATAGTTGTGACTTCTACATAAGTCCAATTATGATTGCTTAACATAGCGCTAAATTTGTGACACAAAAGGCATAAGCATTCTTGTTAGTGAGATTGTAAGTCTCCCCTCTTCCATGGTATTGTGTGGAAACTTGGCCTTCTTTCCTTCCTTTGGAATATGTTTTGGTTCAAGGATCCATGATTGTGGCAAGTGGGTTGAGTGTTATCCAAAGAATGTATTGAAATCAAAAAGCAAAACAAAACTAATTATTAACTTACTAACCGTTAACTTTTACTTTCAAGCTTTTACCTTCAATGCAATTTACTTTTATTGTTCTATTATCATTTGTCATTGTACATATCATTCTAATTGTTTATATTTATACAATTTTCACTTTTTCCACTTGGACCATATTGTGTGATATACTTTGTTGCTTTGTTTGTTTGATTGGTCTTTGACCATTAATGCACATAATAATAACAAAAACCCTAAAAGACTTTGAGTGGACTGTTGGTTTGATTTTTCCCAATTGGACTTAGAACTTAGGCAACATTCCTTTGCTAATGGACTTGGCCAATGCCAATTTGTTGAAGAACCAAGAACTTTCAAGTTTGAATTCATCTGATACATCATTCAAGATCTCTCCATATTCATCTACAACATTGATCATTGTTAAGTTGTTATGTTAAACATGTGACTTGTGGGATTCATCTACTACATAGGCTATTTAGACGAAGATCATGAAGTGGATAAGCTTGGATGAGGCCATCTTTATTTGATGCCTTTGCTCTTCAAGATTTATATAATTGTGCATTTCTGTGTTCTTGATTCTAAAAGTACAAGGGAATTCTGGGTTTCTATTGACATACTTGTCTATTAGATTGCTCCCATTTGGTCAGATCTTTTCAACTTTAAACTTTTAATTTTGTATATAGGATAGTCTCTTCATCTTCTCCCCATTTCTTTAATTTAAAAATCTCTCCCTCCATTTTTTTTAAAAACTTCTTTGTGTGAACTACTTTTGTTCTAAACATTGACCACTTTTACAAAAGATAGAAACTTTGGCCTTATGCCATTGCATTTTCAAACTCATTTTCTTAAATCAAACTTGTAAATAAACTTAACTATACTTGACTTAAACTTTCAAAGAAAAAGGCCAAAAAGAACTAACCCATTCAAATCATTTTCAGGCCTTTGTGTCTTTCAAATTAAATTTTGTTAAAACCAACACACTCATTTCTTGAAATTCATAGCACGAACTACGAGGTTTTGATCCCTCATTTTTATGTTGGTACATAGGCACAAGACCGAAGGTCTTGTCAAACACAAAAATATAAATAATGAATTCTTTTCTCATCCCCCCATTTTATTTGTTTGTAAACATCACTTTGTACAAAATACATATGCACACAAAAAGGGCTCCCTAGGAGTACCTAGGATACTTTGGGTGCTAACACCTTCCCTCTGTGTAACCAACCCCCTTACCTGTGATCTCTAATTTTTATTAGTTTTTATTTGAAAACTTCTTACTAATTGGGTTTTGTTCGTACTTTTTCCCTTTTTTCTTGGAAACAATAAAAGCGCGGTGGCGACTCTTGTTAATTGATCTTTAGCTTGTCAATAGGTTAATGATAATGAATTTCCCGCTACAGAAATTAAGTTGCGACTCTGCTGGGGAGTAGTCTCCAGTGGGTTTAGTCTACTTTTTGTGTGAATATATTCGTATATATGTGATGTTTGTATATATGTATGTGTGATATAATCTGCTTGTTATGCTTGGTGATCTCTGAGTGGTGAGATAAGTTCTAACCCGAACTTGAGTGCAATTGAGATAGGAGGATGGTATAGTCATGTTCGACTTGTGTGGAGTAGTCCTTAACGAGTTGGCTTGAGATCCATCTACTCAGTGGAGACTCCTTTGGATTTGGAAATGTCACACAAGTATTTGTGGTTAGGCATTGCTATTTCTAATTGGGTCTGAGAAGCTGAGGACCATAGAACACCTAACCCATCTTGGCCTATTTAGGACGTAGTGCGGAAACTGTTCAAGTGTAGACTTGATAACAGTTGTTACGCGATACTACACTCAGACGAGTTTCTCTTGAGAATATTATGGGTCGATGAGTCAATTATCTTAACCTGTAATATCCGATAGATGGAATTAAGACTCTGGGAACTTTTTAGAACATGATCTACAGGTTTTTATCCTTAGTTCACTCCTTTGGGATGGTTCTTACCCAGACTCCGTGCTCGTGACTTGCAACAAACCCTTGATTCTTGGTTGATCCAATCAAGTCTTGTCAATATCAATGGAACTTGGGTGTTGATAAGGTGAAAACTATAATCCGCCAAAATGGGTGATTGATCTTGACAATGACCTGATTCATCCCTTGACCTTTGTTTGCCTTGTGTGTGATCCCTTACTTATGATTGTTGCATCCATGCATTTCATGCGCATCATAACATTCATCACACAAAATTTCAAGGAACTAAGGTATCATTTGTAAATATTTTCAGACCATGGATTATGGACGAAGGAACACTAAGAAGTACAGTTTCAAATGTCCCGACTTGAAAGAGTTAAGGAAGCTAGCATCTTTTGTATTAGATCCCTTGGACTTCAAACAACGTCATGGGAAGCTTCTGTCCATCTTGTCTGCTGATGTAGTGGAAGGATTGTTGAGCGTATTGGTGCAGTTCTATGATACTCTCTACCATTGTTTCACTTTCCAAGATTTTCAGCTTGTGCCTACCTTGGAAGATTATTCTCATCTTTTGGGGATACCTGTTTCTTGTAGAGTACCCTTTAGTGGATTGGAGGAGATTCCCCAATCTAGTATTATTGCTGAAGCTCTTCACTTGAAGAAGTTTGAGATAGAGGCTCATTGGGTGAAGAAATGAGGGTTATTTGGGTTTCCATATGTTTTCCTCATCAAGGAAGCTACCACTTTTGCTTAAGTTGGTAGTGTGGATGCTTTTGAAGCTATCTTTGTGTTGCTCATCTATGGATTAACTTTGTTCCCTAACATTGACGATTTTGTTGATGTTAACGCCATTAGACTTTTCTTGATTGGGAATCCTGTGCCTACTCTGTTGGGTGATATGTATTTCTCTTTGCATTTAAGGAATTCTAAAGGTGGTGGAACGATTGTTTGTTGCATTCCTCTTCTGTACAAGTGGTTTATTTTGCACTTGCCTCAGACACCTGCTTTTGTGGAGAACACACAATGTCTAAGGTGGTCTCAGAGACTTATGTCTCTCACTAATGATGATATAGTTTGGTATGATCCATCCAGGAGCAGTTTGGAGATTATTGATAGTTGTGGTGAATTCTCTAATGTGCCTCTCATTGGTACACAAGGAGGAATTGGCTACAACCCTGCTTTGGCTCGACGTCAACTTGGGTTCCCCTTGAGAGACAAGCCTGATAACACTTCGTTAGAAGGTATTTTCTATCAAGAGGGTAAAGATAACCAACATTTAAAGCAGAAGATTGTACATGCTTGGCATAATGTGCATAGGAAAGGAAGATTCGAGCTTGGTCCACACAATTGTGTAGCTTTGGAAGCTTACACTCTTTGGGTGAAGAAGAGAGCTTTGGAATTGAAGATGCCTTATCCTTGTGAAAGACATATATCTATGGTTGTGGTTGAGCCATTTACTCTCCCTAACCAAGATGAAGAGGAGTTGAAAGACGCGCTCATCAAGATGAAGCAAGAGAAGGATATGTGGGAAGAGCGTTTACATGCTTTGAGCAAGAAGCATGACGAATTGCAGTTGGAGTCTAAAGACAAAGATGCACTGATTGAGCTACTTGAAGACCGAGTGACGAAGAGATAGAGAGAGCCATAGGTTTCATCTTCTAGCATGCCTCAGCCTTCCGTTGCTTGGAAGAAGATTGTTGACCAACTTGTCCTCGAGAAGACTCAGATGAAGGCTTCTTTTGAGACCGAGATTCGTCGCATTTGAAGGAAGTACGCGCCTTCGGGCAGATCTTCTGACATTGTTGTTAGGGATCCTTAGGATGACCAGTCTCCTTTTCTCTTATATCTTTTATTTTGGTTTCTGAAATTGTACTCAGTGTAATCCTTCCAATTTATATAAATGAAAAGAGATTTTTGGTCATATCAAATTATTACAATTTCCATTTCAGTTTTATATATTTGCAAAAGATATAATAAGTTCTTTGGAAAATAAAAATAAGCATTGCATTTCATGCATCATTTGCATAAGCAGGTTTTTGCCAGGTGTTCGATTGGTGTTCTTTTGTGCTTTAGCCAAGCTGACTCACCGGTACAACACTCGAGTTAATCATTCAAAGATCATGGAACACCTTGAGCAAGAGAAGCGAGACTTGAAAGAGGAGATTGCCCGACTGACTGCCATGATGGAGTCAGTTCTTGCTGCCTAGAGCCAAGCTTCTCCAACTCCTGCAACTCCTCCCGCGAGGACGGTCATTTCTGAAGTGGTTACCTCTACTGTGCCTGTTGCCACCTCCCACGTCGCTCCGAATCTGCCTGTTGGATTCCCTTGGGGAATTCCACCTAATTTTGTGCTAGAGGGTTTGGCTCCCACTTTTGCTTCCATGCCGGTGTCTAGCCCGGTCATGTCTGTGCCACCTCCCGTTGTGCACACTTTGCCGCGTGTAGAAGACACCATTTATCACTCCGAGCCATCTGAGGGCCCGGATGTCTATAAGAAGATGGATGAGATGAAGGACCAATTCCTTGAGCTGCGCAAGGAACTGAAAATGCTGAGAGGCAAAGATCTGTTTGGGAAGAGTGTTGCTGAATTGTGCTTAGTACCCAATGTTAAGATCCCAGTGAAATTCAAAGTGCCTGAATTTGAGAAGTTAAAGGGAAACTCTTGTCCACTCAGTCATCTTGTGATGTATGCCCGCAAGATGTCAACCCAGACAGATAATGACCAGTTACTGATTCACTATTTCCAGGATAGCCTGACAGGTGCTGCACTCCGTTGGTATATGGGGTTAGATAGTTCAAGCATCCTCACTTTCAATGATCTAGGAGAGGCTTTCGTGAAATAGTACAAATACAACGTGGATATGGAGCCAGATAGGGACCAGCTGAGGTCCATGTCTCAGAAAGATAAGGAGACGTTCAAGGAGTATGCCCAGTGTTGGAGAGAGTTGGCTGCCCAAATCACTCCTCCTTTGGAGGAGAAGGAGATGACGAAAATATTTCTCAAAACCCTGAGTTCATTTTACTATGAACGCATGATTTCCAGTTCCCCTAGTGATTTTACCGAAATGGTAAATATGGGGATGAGACTTGAAGAGGGAGTCCGTGAAGGACGATTGTCGAAAGAGGAGGCGTCAACTAGCAAGAAATATGGGAGCAATTTCAGTAAGAGGAAGGATAATGAAACAAATGCAATAAGCAGTGGGAGGCAGAGGAGGCCTCAAGCAAGAAGAAATTTACCACCCCGTCAACACCATCATCATCAAGTATCATCCATCATTCCAGTATTCTCAAACCAGCAAACAACACCAATTCAACAACAACAACATCAGTATCAAAACCAACTTCAACAACAACAACCGCAACAAAGAATGAACACCTACAACAACAATAATTCCAACAACAATCATCACCAGCAACAGAACTTTGAGAGGAAGAAGGTCTCTTTCGACCCAATTCCTATGTCATATGCCGAACTGTACCCATCTTTAGTCCTCAAGAATTTGATTCAACCGAGGAATCCACCACAGATACTAGAACCACTTCCTTGGTGGTATAAACCCGAACTTAGTTGTGCTTTTCACCAGGGTGCACCGGGGCACGATATCGAGAACTGTTATCCGCTGAAATATGAGGTGCAAAAGCTTATGAAGAGTGGCATGGTGTCTTTTGAAGACCGTGCGCCTATTGTGAAAGTTAATCCCTTGCCCGCTCATGGGAATTCTTCAGTGAACATGGTGGACAGTTGTCCAGGTGAATTCAAAGTTTTTGATGTCCGGTTTATCCAAAGGTCTTTGGTGCAGATGCACAAAGATATCTGTTTGGTGAGTGACTGTGAAGATGATCACAATGGTTGTGATATTTGTAGTGTGAACCCAAGGGGGTGTGTTATTGTGAAAAGGGACATCCAGCGCCTGATGGATGAACGCATGATCCAGATTGTTCAATCCCGTCATATAGATGACGATGTTAATGTCATTGTTCATGTTTTCAAGCAACCAGAGCGGTTGGTGATTCAGTATGATAGCAGCAGTAGCCTGAACATCAGCAATAGATCAGTTTCACCGTTGGTAATATGGTTGGCGGGCCCAGTCCAGTATGTATCTGATAAGGCTGTACTGTATCAATACAATGCTACGATGATAGAGAAATGTCAAGAGGTCTCGTTGCCTACAACCAGTTCAGTAGTGAGCATTGCAGATGTTACGAAGGTGACCCGCAGTGGTCAAGTTTTTGGACCGGTGATCCCGGAGAATTAGGAAGAATTGATTGTTGGTAAGAAGGAGGAGGTGCCTAGTGTAGATCATGTTGGTTGTTCAAGAGATAAGTCTGGTGAATCCAGCAATTTGAAAGCTAATAGTGATGATGATGAGGTACTCCGACTGATCAAAAGGAGTGAATTCAACGTGGTTGAGCAGTTGCTCCAGACTCCCTCAAAGATTTCCGTGTTGTCTCTACTTTTAAATTCTGAAGCGCACAAAGAAGCACTCCAGAGAGTTCTTGAATAGACATACGTGGAGCAAGATGTTACTGTGGCTCAATTTGATCATATTGTAGCCAATATCACTTCATGCAACAATTTGAGCTTTTGCGATGAAGAACTCCCTGAGGAGGGAAGAAATCATAATCTGGCTTTGCACATCTCGATGAACTGTAAGGAGGATGCTTTGTCAAACGTGCTAGTTGTAACTGGGTCGTCACTCAATGTGCTTCCAAAATCAACATTGTCAAAGTTATCTTATCAAAGAGCTCCCATGAGGTATACTTGAGTAAATGTCAAAGCCTTCGATGGCTAGTGCAAGACCGTCGTTGGAGAAGTGGACCTTCCAGTCAAGATAGGTCCGAGTGATTTACAGATTACTTTCCAGGTAATGGATATTCACCCGGCCTACAACTGTTTATTGGGAAGGCCATGGATTCATGAAGCAGGAGCTGTTACTTCCACTCTGCATCAGAAGCTCAAATTTGTCAGGAATGGCAAGTTGGTGATTGTGGGAGGTGAGAAAGCATTGTTGGTCAGCCATCTGTCATCTTTCTCATATGTAGAAGTTGAGGATGAGGTTGGAACTCCGCTTCAAGCCTTATCTGTTGCTGCTGAGAAGAGAGTCGGAGCACCTATGTCCTCTCTGAAAGATGCATAGAATATTGTGGAAGAAGGTCTTCTTGATCAGTGGGGCGCGTGGTAGAGGTCACCAAGAACAAAGGAAGAACTCATTTGGGGTTCCAGAAGGGCTCGTCAACCGTTAGATCAGAAGAGATGCAACTCAGTTTCCGTAGCGGAGGGTTCATTAATGGGAATGAACAACACTTAGTTGTTGTGCTAGAGGACAATGAAGAGGAAGATTGCACCAACTTTGTGACGCATGGACAGACATGCAACAATTGGACTGCTGTTGATATTCCTGTTATTTTGCATCGATCTAAGTAATTGCTAATTATATTTTAAAATCCCTCTCCTGTGTTTAAGACCCAAATTTTGGCCCTAAGATCCCTCATGGCATCATAACATTGCATTTGCAAAGCCTCAAGGATCATGAGCATCTTGGTTCCCTTTGCCTTTGGGTGGAACCTCTTGTGAGTGGTTTGAAATCACCAAGCATGCTTGAATTGTATATCATTGCTTATCTCATTTTATTTACTAACCAAAAGCACAAAAATATGTCACTAACATTTCTTGTTTGTAGCTTGAGCAATCACAAGGTCTAAAAGCTTCTAGGAGATCCTTTGTGCAATGAAAAGGTCAAGAGGATATGAAAGCAAGCATGGAAATGGTTCCCAAATCTCTCATCCATCAAATAGGCCTCCCTAGTATCTCAATTCATCATTTGGATCAAAGCAAGTCAAGGGGTTTGAGGATTGTTTCCCAAGGAAACCCTAATTCATCTGCTCATCAACTATGCCTTGCGCATGAAGTAACCTCAACCCATAGTTAAATACAATCAAGGGAAGTTATATTATTCCATGCATATTTGTACTTACTTGAGTGCCCTCAATCATCAATTCATCAAGATATGAGTTATGGACTTGAGAAGTTGATCAGTCAATTCATCTGTCTATTTTGAAATACACTGAGACCTAACGTTTTATGTGTTGGTCAAATGGAGATGATCCCAAGAGCAAAAATGTTCTTAGGGACAATATGAACAACTTTCATGTTCGTCAAAATTTGATTTGAAGCTTCGAAGGTCATCATCCATTCCAAGACATTCTAGGTCATTTTGACTGAAACCCTAATTTTGGGTCAACTTCCCAAGAACATACCTCATTCATTTTTTATGATTTTGAGGTGGTACCAAATGCATTGGAAATATTATTGTGTCTACTTCAAATGTTATGTTGATCAAAATTTCTAAATTTCAAAAGAAATACATGTGATAATGCAAAACATTATAGGTCACTTTGGGCCAAATGCATTGAAATGGAAAAAAGTCCAACTTCAAGTGCCCATAATAACTTCTTCATTAAAAATCCAAATAATGCAACATTTAAGTCCAAATTAATTGCCTTGAAAATATATACAACTTTTATGTTGGAGGCTTTTCCATTTGAAGCTTGCATCATCAAAACAGAAGGGCTTCAAGTTGGTTCATTTTGACAAAATTCTTAAAGGCATATTTTGTGCATTGAACTTCATGGCCTATTTTCACAAATTTCCACACTCCAAATGAGTTTTTGCTCAACATAACATTTGTTCCTTATGTCAAGACCTTTTCAACCATTACCCACATGCCTATGTTTGGATTTTGCAAAGGGGACTTTCGAAGACTTGAATCTTTGTGACCAATTATGCATTTCATGTTAAATCTCCATGCACAAGCCATTGCAACTCATAATGCACGTCCACTTCAATTTAGTATGATATCAGCTTGCATTTGCACTTGATTTTGGGCCTTACATGCGCCTGTACAGGCCCATGCATGGAGGACCCAACTTCATGCACACACAAGCTCCTCACTTGCTTGCATCCATTTCAGCTATAAATACATGCCTTGCCTCATTCAAATTTCATCCTTGAATCAACCTGAAACTCTGCAGAAATTATTCCAAGCCATTCTTAAAGGAATTTTCACTTTCTTCTTAAAAATTCAGATCTGAATTTCAACTACCTTGGTTGATTTTCAGACTTATAATTCCTTGGCCTCATCTCCTCTCCACTTCTAGAGCAAGCTGCGAGCAAGAGTGTTGAAGGATCGTGCTCCATAGATCTGCATTTTGAAGGTTGATGTTCAAACTTTTTTCCATCGAAACTCCCTAATTATTGTTTGTTCCTTGTGTCTATATGCTTGGCTGAAGACCTCTCAACAGAGGCAACTTGTTTGTGACCTTAATTTTGCAAATCCATGCAGTTCAGTATGAACACCATGATTTTCTCTCTCTGATTTCTCTCTCTATGAGGATCTAGAGGAGAATCCAATGGTACAGGGGTGATGTACATCACCCTAGCTTTCCAATGATATGAGGATCGTCCCTTTTGGTTGAGGTTTTATGACCTGCAACTTTGGCCGGAAAATGCAAGCTCACCAGAGAAGACGGTGGCGCTGGCCACCGTCTCATTGGCAGATTGAATGTGAACCCTTGGATCTCTTTTCCAGTTTGAATCCTGGCGCTCAGATCTTATGACTTTATTTAATTCATTGTGTTTCTCATTGACCTTGGACTATGGTGCGCGTGCAGCTCATGACCATTAGATCCTCCACGTCAGTTAATGAGGATCCATCCAACGCCTCTCCTTTTTTCGTATTTTCCATTTTCTGATGTTTATTTTCTTTATTTCCTTTTATTTCAAAAATCCATATCTCTTTTATTATTGGTCCAAAAAATATGGGACCAATTGCATTATTTCTATTTTAATTTCTAGTTTCTAAAAATGATTTTTAATATTTATTATTTTATCATTTGCTATTTTTTAATAATTTTCTCTTTTCTGGTCATTTTTAATTCATTTTAAATAGTTTTTGATATTCAAAAAATATAAAAATATTTTCTCAACCTCTTTGAATGATGATAGATCTATGAAAAATATTCTCATCAATTTATTAATTGATTTGAGATTTATTTGAGATTTTAGTTCAATTAGGTTATTTTTCTTCCTTTTAATTGATTAAAAATAGTTTCTGACTTTTAAAAATGCTTAAATTTTTTGTCAAACTTTGTTTGACCATGTTGAACTTGGGATACTTCACTTGGACTTTTAAAAGTTGATTTTAAGTGAATTTGAAGTTTGACCCTTCTTTAATATTTTAATTCAAGTTTATTTTCAAATATTAAAAATGCCAAAAATATTTTGTTTTTTTCTTGACTTCCAATCTTCATCTCATTTCTGATTTTTTAGAGTTTGACCTTGATTCTCCTTATCATTGGTCAACATTTATGGATTGGTACATTCCATTTTACTTAATGCATTTTATGTTCTTCACTCCCATTATCATCTTCATCTTCTTCTTCTTATTTTCTTTTTGATCAATGAGTTAAAGGTTGATAAGTTAGCATTGATTAGGGAGGTTTAATCTTCCTTGATTCAAATCTAATTCATCTTGATCAAATGATCAAGTGAATGGCTTTGCATTAAGGATAAGTTGCCTTCTAAATCATGCAGAGGACTTAAACCAATATAAGATCATCTCTCATCTTCTTTTTGGCATGGCAAGTTGTTGGAACTTGGTTCACTAATTAAGACTTCTAACTTGTGTTGTTGCCTACATTATTATTGACCGGCCTCAGATAGTTGTGACTTCTACATAAGTCCAATTACGATTGCTTAACATAGCGCTAAATTTGCCTTATGGCACACTAACTACTAACACTAACCAATAACCATTAACATTTACTTTTTGCTCTTTACTTTTATGCAATTTACTATTCTTGTACATATTATTCATTTGCTTTTTCCTTTGCTCATTTGGGCACATGTTTATGTTAATGCAATTTGTCTTTTGCTCACTTGAGCACATATTTGTGTATATATCATTGTGCTTGTGTTTTGTTTTGGTTGTTGTGGACCAAATGCAAAGAAATGGACAAATGGACTTAGATTTTAGGACTTTCCCTATGCAAATTTGGAGTCAAAGAGCAACTAGGCATTGGGCCTTTAGAGTGCTATAAAATTCAAAGAGCAACTAGGCATTGGGCCTTTAGAATGCTATAAATGTTGAAGAAAACTTTGAAAGGACCAATCTCTAAAACTCTTTCTTGTTCATTCTTGATTGTTTGATGGAACTTTTTAATGTGTGTGTTCTTGTGCTAGGGATTCCAACATTGAGCCTAAGTGAGGAACCATTGCCATGAGCTTCCAAGAGAGAGAGATCTAAGAGCCATTGAGGAACTTTCCAAGAGCTAAATTTATTGTTGATTGCTCGAGCTTACTATTATTTTGCTTGCATATTCCAAAGGATGGGAGCTACTTGGATCATCAATATGATCTCAAGAGAGGAACTCCATTTGTGGTCTTGTTCTCTTTTTCTCTTACCTCTTGTATGATTAGGACTTTAGCCATTCTTATTCTTCCCTCCACTCTAACCCAAGCCAAAACTTTTGTGCAACCATTTAACACTTCTTTTCAAACATTAGAAACCTAAGCCTTATGCTTTTGATTTTCAAACTTTCTTTTCATAACACTTATTTTGAATTGAACTTCTAAGTCAACTTTGACCATATTTTGTACATACTTTTCATTGATAAATATAACCCATTCAAATGTCTTTTTGTGGTTTCAATGGCCAATGATGTAATATTGACCTATATCCTTAGTGATGGACAATGAGCCTTCCATGCTTATTATAGGGTTAACCCCTCACTAGCATGTTGAAGTTATCCTCACATGGTGGATTTGTGGTTTTAGGTTGAGTTTTCTCCCTTGGATAACAAAAGACCTTAAGGCTTTTGGACCAATCAATTTACCAACTCATTTTGAGATTTTTACCCCGAACTACGAGGTTTTGATCCTAATCTTTTTTTAAGATGGTACGTAGGCAATGGGTTTATCCATCCAAACATAAAAATGTAAATAAACTTGTATATTCTCTTCTCATCTCTTCAATCATGTTTCCACAAACAAATTTTCACAAAATACCAACCTTACAACAAGTATGAAAAGGGCTCCCTAGGAGTAACTAGGATGTTTTGGGTGCTTAAAACCTTCCCATTGCATAACCAACCCCCTTACCCCGATCTCTGAGATTTTTACTAGTTTTTTATTTGATAAAACTTTTAGGTTTTTGTTCGCTTTCTAACCATTCCTTTGGATAAATAGAAGTGTGGTGGCGACTCGACTTGTATGGTTTACCTTGGATTTAGTCAATATCTCTAATGATAACGAATACCCCGCTACACTATGCCTAAGGGAGAAGTGAACATTGTTTGGGCATTTTAAATTGATCATCAATAAAATTAATTCTATTCATCCACATCTTTGATGTTTATTTTTTACTTTTTGCTTATTTATGAAAATGGTAATCATAAAAAACATAAATAAATAATATAATTATCCATTTGCATAATATTTGGTCACAAATTCACTTCTCTAAAATCAAAGTATCAAATCATTATGCAGGTTGGTTCCTAACCCCATTGAATACAATGATCCTTCTCCTTCTCCAAATTTTGAATTCCCTGTGTTTGAAGCCGAGGAGGAAAGTGATGTAGAAGTGAGTGATGAATTGTCTCGTCTTCTTGAGCAAGATGAGAAGATTATTCAGTCGTTCGGAGAGCAGATTGAGCTAGTCAACTTGGGTTCCGAGGATGATGTGAAGGAAGTCAAGAATGGGTCTCGGCTGTGTCCAGATGCTAAGAAGGGGTTCATTGATCTTCTTCGAGAATATTCTGATGTGTTTGCTTGGTCTTATTAAGACATGCCTGGGTTGGATTCTGATATTGTGAAGCATAGACTGCCATTGAATCCAGAATGCCCGCCAGTCAAGCAGAAGTTGAGAAGAACGCATCCTGATATGGCCGTGAAGATCAAAGAGAAAGTTTAGAAGCAGATTGATATCGGTTTCCTTGTGACTGCTGAGTATCCGCAATGGGTGGCCAACATTGTGCCAGTGCCAAAGAAAGATGGAAAAGTCCGCATGTGTGTTGATTATAGAGATTTGAATAAAGCCAGTCCGAAAGATGATTTCCCTCTGCCGCACATCGATATGTTGGTAGACAATACTGCTAAATCCAAAGTCATTTTGTTTATGGATGGATTTTCCGGATATAATCAGATTAAGATGGCACCCGAGGATATGGAGATGACCACATTCATTACACCATGGGGAACATTCTGTTATAGAGTGATGCCTTTCGGTCTAAAGAATGTTGGTGCAACTTACCAGAGAGCAATGACTACTCTTTTTCAGGATATGATGCATAAAGAGATTAAGGTTTATGTCAATGAGATGATTGCTAAATTAATTGATGAAGAGGAACATGTTGAGCATTTGTTGAAGCTATTCTAGCGTTTGAGGAAGTTTAAACTCCGCTTGAATCCCAATAAGTGTACTTTTGGTGTTCGTTCTGGTAAGTTGTTGGGCTTTATTGTCAGTGAGAAGGGTATTGAAGTTGATCCTGCCAAGGTCAAAGCAATACAAGAGATGCATGCGCCCAAAATTGAGAAGCAGGTTAGAGGTTTTCTCGTCCGCTTGAATTATATTTCCAGATTCATTTCCCACATGACTGCCACATGTGCGCTGATATTCAAGCTTCTTCTGAAAGATCAGTCTTGTGATTGGACCGAAGACTACCAGAAAGCATTTGATAGTATCAAGGAATATTTGCTTGAGCCTCCGATTTTGTCTCCACCTGTTGAAGGAAGACCATTGATCATGTATTTGACTGTGCTCGAAGATAGTATGGGTTGTGTTCTTGGTCAACAAGATGGGACTGGGAAGAAAGAATTTGCAATTTACTACCTCAGTAAGAAATTCACCGATTGTGAGAATCGATATTCAATGCTTGAGAAAAATTGTTGCGCATTGGCTTGGGCAGCTAAGCGTCTGCGCCAGTATATGTTGAATCATACCACTTGGTTAATATCCAAAATGGATCCAATCAAGTATATATTTGAGAAGCCTGATTTAAATGGGAGAATTGCCTGTTGGTAGATGTTGTTATCAGAGTATGATATTGAATACCGATCTCAGAAAGCGATCAAAGGAAGTATCTTGGCTGACCATTTGGCTCACCAACCAATTGAGGATTACCAGTCAGTGTAGTATAATTTTCCTGATGAAGAGATTTTGTACTTGAAAATGAAAGATTGTGATGAACCATTGCTAGAAGAAGGGCCAGAACCTGGTTCCAGTTGGGGTATGGTATTTGATGGAGCTGTTAATCAATATGGAAATGGAATTGGGGAAGTGATTATTACTCCTCAAGGCACACATCTACCATTTACAGCCTGATTGACTTCCAAGTGTACAAACAACATGGTAGAATATGAAGCTTGCATTATGGGGCTTGAAGAGGCCATGAATCTCATAATCAAATATTTGGACGTCTTCGGTGATTCAGCTTTGATAGTGAATCAGATCAAAGGAGAATGGGAGATAAATCAACTCGGTTTAATACCATATAGAGATTATGCAAGGAGGATTTCAACCTTCTTTAAAAAGGTTGAGTTTCATCATATCCCTCGAGATGAAAATCAGATGGAAGACGCTCTTGCAACGTTGGCATCAATGATTGTACTAAAGTATTGGAATGAAGTTCCCAATATATCTGTGATGCGTCTTGATAAGGCAGCTCATGTGTTGTTTGTTGAAGAGATCAAAGACGAGAAGCCGTGGTATTACGACATCCTTAATTTCCTCCAAAGTCAAATTTACCCGCCTGGGGCATCTTTGAAAGATAAGAAGACTGAAGACTTTGAGAAGATTAGCCGGTAATTTCTACTTGAATGGTGATGTACTGTACAAGAGAAACTTCGACATGGTTTTGCTCAGATGCGTGGATAGACACGAAGCAGACTTGTTGATGACCGAAGTGCATGAAGGTTCCTTTGGTACTCATCCCAATGGACATGCAATGGAGAAGAAGATGTTGCGAGCAGGTTACTATTGGCTGACAATGGAATCTGACTGTTGCAAGTTTGTGAAGAAGTGCCACAAGTGTCAAATCTATGCTGATAAGATTCATGTTCCTCTGACACTATTGAATGTTATTTCTTCCCCATGGCCCTTCTCCATGTGGGGAATTGATATGATTGGGATGATTGAGCCCAAAGCTTCGAATGGACATCGTTTCATTCTAGTGGCAATTGACTACTTCACAAAATGGGTTGAAGTGGCATCATATGCAAACGTAACCAAGCAAGTTCTTGTAAGATTTATCAAGAATCAGATCATATGCCATTATGGTGTGCCAAGTAAGATCATTACTGATAATGGATTAAACTTGAATAACAATATGGTAGAAACTCTTTGCAAAAACTTCAATATTGCACATCATAATTCTTCTCCCTATAGACCCAAGATGAATGGGGTTGTTGAAGTTGCGAATAAGAACATCAAGAAGATTATCCAGAAGATGGTTGTCATGTATGAGGATTGGCATGAGATGCTCTCATTTGCCTTGCATGGGTATCGTACATCCGTCTGCACTTCAATAGGGGCAACCCCTTTCTCTCTCGTGTATGATATGGAAGTCGTGCTCCCCGTAGAGGTTGAGATTCCTTTGTTGCGTGTGCTCATGGAAGCCAAGATTGGGTAGAAGGATTAAGGATCATTTGTATTCAATGTAACCCTTTTCCATGTAAATTACCATTTTCAGCTTTGTAAAATCTATGGAGTCTTGTCATTTACAGACTACCATTCTATTAAATAAAGTTGAAATTTTATCCAATTGTTTCTACTCTTATTTACTTCAGCCAATAGTTTTAAATTTTATTGTGATCATTTTAATATTAAATTTTTAAATCAAATCAAGTTTTCTTTAATATATATATATATATATATATATATATATATATATATATATATATATATATATATATATATATATATATATATATATATATAAGCAAGAACTTTTCTAAAGCGAGTAACAGTAATATCAGCAGCATTTCAGTAAGAAGCAAGTCCTTAAGTGCGAAGCATCTAAGGTTCCCCAAGCAGTAACTCTTCGGGTATCCCTAGTCATCAATGTTGATTCATTTCCTCAGTAGAGTGTTGTTATTCCCAGCTAACGGATTCAGTTCCCCGGTGGAGTGTTTGTTCCCAAGTGGATTTTCTTTTTGTTTCCCCATCTGAGTTGGTTGATTCATATACTGTGTGGCGTATTATTTTCTCCAGTGAAGTCTCTAGGATGTTTGTATATCCAAGTGGAGTTTATTTCTCCATCACCAACAGAGTTTTGACCTTCCCAGCGGAGTTCGTTCTTCCTCAGTGTAGCGGGGTATTCATTACCATTAGAGATATTGACTAAATCTAAGGTAAACCATACAAGTCGAGTCGTCATTGCACTTCTATTTATCCAAAGGAATGGTTAGAAAGAGAACAAAAACCTAAAAGTTTTATCGAATCAAAAACTAGTAAAAATGTCAGAGATCGGGGTAAGGGGGTTGGTTATGCAATGGGAAGGTAGTAAGCACCCAAAAGATCCTAGGTACTCCTAGGGAGCCCTTTTCACATTTGTTGTAAGGTTGGTATTTTGTGAAAATTTGTTTGTGCAAACATGATTGAAGAGATGAGAAGAGAATATACAAGTTATTTACATTTTGTGTTTGGATGGATAAACCCATTGCCTACGTACCATCTTAAAAAAGATTAGGATCAAAACCTCGTAGTTCGGGGTAAAAATCTCAAAATGAGTTGGTGAATTGATTGGTCCAAAAGCCTTAAGGTCTTTTGTTATCCAAGGGAGAAAACTCAACCTAAAAACCAAAAATCAACCATGTGAGGATAGCTTCAACATACTAGTGAGGGGTTAACCCTATAATAAGCATGGAAGACTCATTGTCCATCACTAAGGATATAGGTGAGTATTACATCTACCTCAAGGATAACTCAAACCTAATAGCTAAAGGTTATGAAAAGTTTGATTAAGAGAGTGGCCATTGAAACCACAAAAGCATTTGAATGGGTTATATTTACCAATGAGAAGTATTTACAAAATATGGTCAAAGTTGACTTAAAGATTCAATTCAAAATAAGTGTTATGAAAAGAAGTTGGAAAATCAAAAGCATAAGGCTTAGGTTTCTAATGTTTGAAAACAAATGTTAAATGTTTGCACAAAAGTTTTGGCTTGGGTTAGAGTGGAAGGAAGAAGAAGAATGGCTAAATCCTAAACATACAAGAGATGAAGGATAAGAAACAAGACCACAAATGGAGTTCCTCTCTTGAGATCATATTGATGATCCAAGTAGCTCCCATCCTTTGGAATATGCAAGCAAAATAATTGCAAGCTCAAGCAATCAACATAATCAAACAAGCTCTTAGAAGATCCCCAATGTCTCTTGTGTCTTTCACTTTGGATGAACATGGCAATGGTTCTTCATTTTGAGCTCTCATATGATTCCCTAGCACAAAAGCACACACATCAAAGAGTTTTATGAAGCAAATCAAGAATTGACAAGAGTGAGTTTAGAGGTTTGGTCCTTCTAATCCATCTTCAATATTAAGGTCCTTTTACTCCAATTTGCATAGGGAATATCCTAGAAACTAAGTCCATTTATCCATTTCTTTGCATTTGGTCCACAACAATCAAAACAAAACACAAACACAATAATATACACATAATTATGTGCTCAAGTGAGCAAAAGGCAAATTGCATTAACATAAACATGTGCTCAAATGAGCAAAGGGGGAAAAGCAAATGAATAATATGTACAAGAATATTAAATTGCATAAATGTAAAGTGCAAGAAGTAAATGTTAATAGTTAATGGTTAATGTTAGTAGTTAGTGTGCCATAAGGCAAATTTAGCGCTATGTTAAGCAGTCGTAATTGGACTTATGTAGAAGTCACAACTATCTGAGGTCGGTCAATAATAATGTAGGCAATAACACAAGTTAGAGATCTTGATTAGTGAATCAAACACCAACAACTTGCCATGCCAAAAAGAAAATGAGAAATGATCTTGTATTGATTTAGGTCCTTTGCATGATTTAGGAAGCAATCTATCCTTAATGCAAAGTCATTCACTTGATCCATGATCAAGATGAATTAGATTTGAATCAAGGAAGATTAAACCTCCATGTATCAATGCTAACCACCAATCTTTAACTCATTGATCAAAAAGAAGAAAGAAGAAGAAGAAGAAGAAGAATGAAGAAATAAAGTGCATTAAATGAAATAGTATGTATTAATCAATAAGCAATGACCAAAGATAGAGAAGATCAAGGTCAAACAATAGAAAACATAAGCAAAATGAGAATTAGGAATCAAGAAACAAATAAAATATTTTTGGCATTTTTTAATATTAAAATAAAACTTGAATTAAAATAATAAAGAAAGGTCAAACTTCAAACTCACTTCAAATCAACTTTGAAAAGTCTAAGTGAATTATCCCAAGTTCAACACGGTCAAACAAAATTTGACAAAAAATTTCAGCATTTTTAAAAGTCAGAAACTATTTTAAATCAATTAAAAATGCATAAAAATAACCTAATTGAACTAAAATCTCAAATAAATCTCATATCAATTAATAAATTGATGAGAATATTTTTCATAGATCTATCATCATTCAAAGAGGTTGAAAAAATATTTTTGTATTTTTTGAATATCAAAAACTATTTTAAATGAATTAAAAATAACCAGAAAAGAGAAAATTACTAAAAAATATCAAATGATAAAATAAAAAATATTAAAAATCATTTTTAGAAAGCAGAAATTAAAAGGAGAAGAATGAAATTGGTCCCATAAATTTTGGACCAATAATGAGAGAGAGATGAATTTTAGAAATAAAATGGAATTAAAAGAAATAAAAGAAAATAAAATCAGAAATTAAAAAAAGGAAAAAGCGTGAGCCATTGGATCTGAGCTCATTAATTGAGCTGGCAGATCAAAGAGTCCACAAGTGCGCGCCTAACATGTTCCTTAGTCAATGCATCACATGTGGCGTTATGGAAAGTCATAACATGGCACGGCTGAGATTCGATCTGGAAAATATAATGGACGATCCTGATTGCATCTGGAGACCAGACGGTGGCCAGCACCACCGTCTTCTCCGACCAACTTCTGGCCAAACCAAAATTTGCAGAAATGAAAATGGTAACCAAATGGCACGATCCAAGCATCATTCGAAAGCTAGGGTGATGTACATCACCCCTGTACCACTCAATTCCATTCTAGATCTCTAGATTGAGAGAAATCAGAAGTGGAAATTCTGTGGTGTTCTAGTGAACTTAATGATTTTCAAAAATTGAAAGCATAACAATGTTGCCTCTATGCAGAGGACTTCAGATCACATAAGAACAAAGAAAATAGAGCAATATACAAGTTGGTTCGAAGCAAAATACAGTTGAAGAAAACCTTTAAATTGCAAGGATTTGAGTCAAGATCTTTGGATTCTTTTGCAAACAGTAAGCACTATGGATCAAGTAGAAAAGGTTTAGGAACTCTGAGATCTGAAGATTGATCAAGGAAATCAAAATTCAGATCTGAAAAATTGGAAGAGAAATGAGATAGTTCCTTTAGTGATGGCTAGGATTTCAATTCAGCAGCAATTGGGGCGCCTTTAGGTTGTCAAATTATGAATCCAAGGCCTTGTATTTATAGATAAAGGGAGCTGCAAGCATGAGCAAAGTGTGTGCATGAATGAAGAAGGCCTCCATGCATGGGCCTGTACAGGCGCATGGAGGGCCCAATTCTGATTGGAATGGCAAGTTAAACATCACCAAGTATGTTTTGGACGTGCAAATGAGGTGTATTTGGATCTAGCATGGCATTTGAGATGATTTTCCAAAAATGCACTATTACATTGAAGTCTTCGAAAATGCCATGTCCAAAATTAAAATGCAACCTTATGAGTAATGGTTGGAAAGATTATTGCATAAGGAACAAATGTTATATCGATCAAAACTCCATTTGGGCCTTGGAAATTAATGAAAATTGAACTTGAAGTGTAGGGTGCAAAACATGCATATGTGAAATTTTCAAAATTGGCCAAAGTTCAAGCCCTTCTGTTTAAATGATGCAAGCTCCAAATGACAAACTCTTCAACTTTAAAGTTGTAGATCTTTTCAAGGAAATAAATTTGGACTTAAATTTTGTATCATTTGGATTTTTGATGAAGAAGTTATGGGCACTTGAAGTTGGACTTTTTCACATTTCAATGCATTTGGTCCAAAGTGACCTATAATGTTTTGCATTATCACATGTATTTCTTTTGAGATTTTCAAATTTTTCCCAACATAAAATTTGAAGTAGACATCTTAATATTTCCAATTCACTTGGTCTCACCTCCAAATAATGAAAAATTAATGAATTATGTCCTTGGGAAGTTGACCCAAAATTAGGGTTTCAGTCAAAATGACATATAATGTCTTGGAATGGATGATGACCTTACAAGGTTCAAATCAACTTTTGAGGAACATGAAAGTTGTTCATATTGTCCTTAAGAACCTTTTTTATCTTGGGGTCATCTCCATTTGAACAACACATAAAACGTTAGGTCTCAGTGCATTTCAAAATAATCAGATGAATTGACTGATCAACTTCTCAAGTCCAAACCTCATATCTTGATGAATTGATGATTGAGGACACTTAAATAAGTTCAAATATGAATTAAATTATTAATTAAATAACTTACCTTGATTTTATTTGACCATGGGTTGAGGTTGCTTCATGAGCAAGGTACAGTTGATGAACAGATGAATTAGGTTTTCCTTGGGAAACAAACCTCAAACCCTTTGATTTGCTTTGATCAAAATGATGAATTAAGACACTTGGGAGGTATATTTGATGGATGAGAGCTTTGGGGAACCATTTCCATGTTTGCTTTCATCTTCTCTTGACCATATCAATGCACATAGGATCTCTTAGAAGCTTTAGACCTTGTGACTGCTCAAGCTACAAACAAGAGATGTTAGCGACATATTTTTCTGCTTTTGGTTAGTGAATAAAATGAGAAAAGCAATGATATACAATTCAAGTATGCTTGGTGATCTCAAGGCAACTCACAAGAGGTCCCACCCAAAGATAAGGAGCCAAGATGCTTATGATCCTCGAGGCAATGCCAATGCAAATGTTATGATGCCATGAGGGATCTTAGGGTCAAAATTAGGGTCTTACACTCAGCAGGTAGATCATTATCAGGAGATGTTTGATATCTCCTCAGTAAATCGCTTTGGTGTCCCCACCGATCGTCGTATCTTTGCTCTTAGTCAGAGTCTCTTCCTGGTTTTTGAGCAGCTTTTTGATTTGTTCCACAGTAGGGTTGCCTCCCATTTTTATGGTATTGACCTAAAATTCCCTACGGTTTGGATGTTTTATCTTCAGTAGATCTCTTTCCCCAACCAAGGTTGAGCCTTTGGGATGTTGATCTCTCTGTTCTCCAGCAGTTTGTCTCCATAATTTTTGTGGGTTGACCGAGGATTGTACCGGTGGTTAAACTTCTTTGCGACACCTTTGTATCCTTCGTGATCGTTCTGTCAGCATAATCACCATATATACATATACACATACATATATATTCATATAAAGTCATGTTTTGCATATCCTGCATCTTCATATTTGATTGGTTTGAGATTTTTATTCTCTGTTATGGCGCTACTTTATCCCCATACCAAATATGGTGTATGTCCTCCTTCAATTGTAGAGTGTCAGCCCCTAAGCAGAAAAGACTTTAACCTTTCTCTGTTCCTCCACTGATTTTGTGTCCTCGTGGATGATTGTTATTTCAGTTTCCTCTCCAGCAAATTTTCTGGATGGAATTACTCCCCTTGAGTTATGTCCTTATTGGGTTGAGTCTTGATTGATTGTTTCTTTCTAGCTCTTACCTATATAGATACTTTGGTCCCTCTAAGAGTTTGTTACCCAGTAACTGGTAATATTCTTCTTGGTTGGTATTTTGCTACTTCTTGCCCAATACCCGGCAAAAATATCTTTTGGTCTCCTCAGTAGAGTCCCCTGAAAGTATATCCTTGATATGTTCATCTTACCTAGGTGACGAATATCCTTCCTTCCCCCGCAGGAGTCTATCCTTGATATGTTCACTTTAACCAAGGACGAATATTCTCACCTTTGGTATTCTACCAAGTAAATAGGTAGTTGTAATCCCTATTTTTGTTCTTCAGAGAGTTAATCGTTGATATGTTCATCTTAACTGATGACGGGTTTTCTTCTCCTTGTGGTCTTCTACCCAGTAACCAGTAGTTGTAAATCCTATTGTTCCCCTTTAGCGGAGTCTATCCTTGATATGTTCACTTTAACCCGTGACGGATTTTCTCTTCTGTGGTATTCTATCCAGTAACCGATAGATGTAATCCCTACTTTTATTCCCCTTTTCATAGTCTATCCTTGATATGTTCACTTTAACCTGTGACGGATTTTCTCTTCGATTGGTCTTCTACCCAGTAACCGGTAGTTGTAAATCCTACTTTGTCCCCTCGCAGAGTTAATCCTTGATATGTTCATCCTAACCGGTGACGGATTTTTCTCTTCGACGGTTTTCTATCCAGTTTTCGATAGATGTAATTCCCTTTTGGTGTTCAATTGGTATATCCTTGATATGTTCATCCTAACCGATGACGGGTATCCTCCTTAACATCCCCAGGAAAGTCTATCCTTGATATGTTCATCTTAACCGGTGACGGTTTTTCTTCCCTGTTGAGTTTATCCTTGATATGTTCATCCTAACCGATGACGGATACTCTCACCCTCTGGTCTTCTGCCCAGTAACTGGTAGTTGTAAATCCTACTTTCTGCAGTTTTCCCCATCAAGGTTATTCTTACCCAGTAACCGATAATAAATATTCCTCCTGGCTTTTCCTCAGCGAGTCATCCTTGATATGTTCATCTTAACCGATGAAGGATGTTCTCCATGTCAGATATTTATTATATCCTTACCCATTAACAGGTAGTAGGTAATAGATTTCTGCTCCTCCTGTGTTGAAGTATATTTCTTCCCCAGTTGAGTCGAGTGCGCATTTCCTTAGTGAAATCTCTTTTCCCTGCACGAGTCGAGTATTTCAGTTTTACTCTGACTTGCTCGTATCCCTTGCAGATGATGTTTGTTTCCTCGGCTGAGTCTTTCCATTTTTATATGGATCCCCTCGAGTCCCCCAGTAGTTTTAAGTCGTAGCCTAGCCTACGCATAACTCCTTTTTATCCCCCTAGAGTCTCTGTCTCCCTAGTGAGTTTTCCTTATGGAATACATTATGCTCCTGTGGGCTTTCTATCTCTCTGATTTCTTTCCTTTTGTGGCAATATTTCCCCAAAGAGCATTAACTTTTGCATTCACATCATATGCATCATGAGGTCTCTTAGGGACCAAATTTTTTTTCTCTATGTTGTTATTTAAGCCCATTTTACTAAGTCGAGCCGAAGATTTTAAGCTTCACCTCCTCAGTTAGAATGTCCTTAAATAGGGGCAGATGTAAGACCCCAATTTTGACCCTAAGATCCCTCATGCAATTCAATCATAAGCATTAGCATTGGGATCATACCTTGGTATCCTCCTTACCCCTCCTTCATTGGGTTTGTTTTGGGAGAGATCACCAAGCACTTTGTGATTATATCATACTTGTATTTTATCATTTCACTAACCAAAATACCAAAAATATGTCTTTGCATTTGCCTAACTCTTTTGTAGGTAGAGCATGATCTCATTGATTCATCAAGATTATATCTAGGGTTTGAGACCCTCATGAACAAAGAGCAAGACCAAGAATTGATTCAAGAATGGTTATGAGCATCATATATGAGTCCCAATGTCCTCTACATGTTGTATTGATCAAGTTTGCTTCAAGAGTTTGAGGGTGATTTATCTTGGAAACCCTAGTTTGACTGGGTATCTTGAGTAACTTCTCCAACAAGCTATCTCATCAATCGATCAAATTTCTCAAGGGAAACTTCAAAGTTCATCATCTTATGCATATATTATCTACCATGAGCCAATAAAGTCAAGATAATTGGAAGTTAGCAAGTTGGTTGATGGTGGTTGGCCAGATGATTTCATCTGATCAAAACTGGGTCTCCCTAGACCCTATCTCCTACAATTTTCACCATATTAAAATGATTCCAAGAGAAAAATTACTCTAAATGACATTATAAACAACTTTAATATTGACGCCTAGAGCTAGTTTTTCTTGGAAAATTATGTTCTATGTTGAAACATTATAGGTCATTTTGTCTAAACCCTAATTTGAAAGTCAACTTCCCAAGGCCATAACTTGATCAATTTTTATGAGATGAAAGATTTCCAAGTTGAAAAACCAATTTCAATGTGTCTACTACAACTTTTTTGTTTGGAGTGAGAGCTAATTCAACTTCTTTGAACATGTGATAAGAGGCTACATTATAGGTCACTTTTGACCTATACCATTGATCAAATGATTTTTCCAAACTTCAAAAATGCATAACTCTATAATTTCAAATCCAAATGACATGAAATTTGTGACCATTTTTAAGGTCTTTGAGAAATCTAAAACTTTTATAAAGACACGTTTCTCATTTGAAGCTCCCATAAAAAGTTAAGCAAGGTGGAATATTGAGACATATGGCTTGACACTTCGAAAAAATTTGATATGTCAAATTTTTCCAAACTTCCACCTCAAATATCTCCAAGCTCCAAGATCCAAATGAAAAAGTATCCAACATCAAACTTGTTCCTCTTGATCTCACCTTTCCAAAGAGCTAAAACTCATGCATTTTGGATAAGAAATGCATAGGCTGCGCATGGCTTAAACAGGCTGATATCACTTGGCAAATATCAAACTTCAAATGACAATGCTCAATTGCCTTGCAATCCAATTCATCTCCAAAGCATCTGAACATAATTTTGGACTTTCAAACAATCATTTCATGGGCCTATGCACGCCCATGCACCATGCTTTCATCATTTTCCAATTTTGGAAAGTGGAAGTGAGTGTGCAAATATCATCCAATTTCTCTATAAATTGAAGCCCTTATGCTCAGAATTAACACACACACTGCGCCAGCTTTGAATCTCCATTGAAAACCCTTCACATTAAGAGGATAACCCTGATAAATTCATTTAAATTTGAGCTTGAATCTCCACTGTTTTGGAATTTAATTCTCCAGGAGTCCATTGATTCTAAGCCTTTCCGTTCCTCTTCTGCAAGTAATTGAAGTGAAGCCAAGCACGATTCAGATCAAGATCTAGCAAGCTCAGACCTCCATTGAAGGTAACATGCAGAAAATTTGATCTTTTCGATTCTCCTTGATTCTTGCTCAATTCCATTGATTCTTGTGTTGTCTGAAGTCCTACCAATGTAGGCAAGGTGTTTGAGTTGCTTTGAGGCTAAATCGAAGCAACTTAGATCATGAACCTCATTTTTCAATTCCACATATCTCTCAATATAGTTTGAATTGGAAGAAATGGAGGTGATATTCGTGCTCAGTGATGTTTTCTCTTTAAAATCATGTCCGTGTTTGGAATTTTGGTGATGGTTCATGTTGACCAGTCCGGTGAAGCTCACCGGAGAAGATAACCGGAGCTCTGGCTCCGATGATGATGTGTCTTTTGTCTAAACCGTGTGATCTAATTCTCATGTTTTAATCTCAACCATTCCTTTTGATTACCCATGTTACAGCGCGTTTGACTAAGGCATTGGTGGAACGCACGTTGTGGATCATCAGATCTTCCACCTCAATTAATTAGGGAGATCTGATGGTCCACGTATTTTAGCATTTTCTGAATTTCCATTTAATTCCATTTTCTTCAATAATTCATAATAAATTTAATATTGATCCAAAAAAATATAGGACTTTCACCAAAAAAATTCAAATATTTTTCTCATTCATATTCTGAATTAAAATTATTTTTTGGATCATTATTAATATTTTTCATGAATTAATTGATTTTTCATTTGTTTTTATTTATTTAAAAATATTTTGAAGTGTCCAAAAATTATGAAATTTTTTATCCAAGGTACTTTGACCTTGTTTGACCTATGATCAATCTCATGGCCATTTATTTGGTGTTTTGATGAGATTTTGGATTTGGACAAAACATATTTGAATTTAATGCATTATTATAATATTTTTATAATTCCCCTTGTTCATCCATTCATTTTCAATTGGCCAATGACATCTCAAAGTCCTAATACTAGTTGATTGAAAGATTAACATGAGTATGGATAAGATTAGGCCACACCTTTTGCATATTTTTGTGTGTGGTATGTTTAATGAGCATAGTTCTTAATACTATGTCTCCAACATGCATTAACATCAAAAGTTTATTGCCCGACCTCAAATAGTTGTGAGTTCTACATAAGTCCAATTACGATTGCTTAACATAGCGCTAAATTTGTGACACAAAAGGCATAAGCATTCTTGTTAGTGAGATTGTAAGTCTCCCCTCTTCCATGGTATTGTGTGGAAACTTGGCCTTCTTTCCTTCATTTGGAAGATGTTTTGGTTCAAGGATCCATGCTTGTGGCAAGTGGGTTAAGTGTTCTCCAAAGAATGTCTTGAAATCAAAAAGCAAAACAAAACTAACTATTTACTTACTAACCATTAACTTTTACTTTCAAGCTTTTACCTTCAATGCAATTTACTTTTATTATTCTATTATCATTTGTCATTGTACATATCATTCTAATTATTTATGTTTATGCAATTTTCACTTTGTCCACTTGGACCATATTGTGTGATATACTTTGTTGCTTTGTTTGCTTGATTGGTCTTTGACCATTAATACACATAATAATAACGAACACCCTAAAAGACTTTGAGTGGACTCTTGGTTTGATTTTGCCCAATTGGACTTAGAACTTAGGCAACATTCCTTTGTTAATGGACTTGGCCAATGCCAATTTGTTGAAGAACTAAGAACTTGCAAGTTTGAATTCATCTGATACATCACTCAAGATCTCTCTAGATTCATCTACAACATTGATCATTGTTAAGTTCTCCAATAACCGTCTTGCGCGAGCGATCAAAGGCTTTGACAATCAATCCACTGTACCTCATTTGAGCTCCTTGGTATGATAACTTTGACAATGTAAACTTTGGAAGCACATTGAGTGACGACCCAGTGTCAACTAGCACATTTGACAAAGCATCTTCCTTGCAAATTCATCGAAATATGCACAGCCAAATTATGATTTCTTCCCTCCTCAGGTAGTTCTTCATCGCAAAAGCTCAAATTGTTGCATGAAGTGATGTTGGCTACAATATGATCAAATTGAGCCACAGTAACATCTTTCTCCACGTATGCATGTTCAAGAACTCTCTGGAGTGCTTCTCTATGCGCTTCATAATTTAAAAGCAGAGACAGCACGGAAATCTTTGAGGGAGTCTGGAGCAACTGCTCAACCACATTGAATTCACTCCTCTTGATCAGTCGGAGTACCTCATCATCATAATTATTGGTTTTCAAATTATTGGATTCACCAGACTTATCTCTTGAACAACCAAAAGGATCTACACTAGGCACCTCCGCCTTCTTACCAACCACTGTTTCTTCTCTATTCTCCAGGAACACCGATCCAAAAACTCGACTACTGCGGGTCACCTTCGTAACATCTGCAATTCTCACTACTGAACTGGTCATAGGCAACGGGACCTCTTGACCTTTCTCTATCATTGTAGCATTGTATTGGTACGGTACAACCTTATCAAATGCATACGGAACTGGGCCCGCCAACCGTATTACCAATGGCGAAACTGATCTATTGTTGACGTTCTTGCTGCTATCATACTGAATCACCAACCGCTCTGGTTGCTTGAAAACATGCCCTATGACATTGACGTTGTCATCTTCATGACGGGATTGACAAATCTGAATCATGCCTTCATCCATCAGACGATGGATGTCCCTTTTCACCACAACACACCCTCTTGGGTTCATGCTACAAATATCACAACCTTCGTGATCATGTTCACAGTCACTCACCATACAGATGTCCTTGTGTATCTGCACTAAGGACCCACGAATAAAACGTACATCAGAAAACTTTGTACCCACCAGGACAGCCGTCCACCATGTTCACTGAAGAATTCCCATGAGCGGGCAAAGGATTAGCTTTCACATTAGGTGTGTGGTCTTTAAAAAACACCATGCCACTCTTCATAAGCTTTTGCACCTCATATTTCAGCGGATAACAGTTGTCAATATCGTGCCCAGGTGCACCCTGGTGAAAAGCACAACGAAGTTCGGGTTTATACCACCATGAAAGTGGTTCTGGTATCTGCAGTGGATTCCTCGGTTGAATCAAATTCTTGAGGACCAGGGATGGGTACAATTCGGCATATGACATAGGAATCGGGTCAAAAGAGACCTTCTTCCTCTCGAAGTTCTGTTGCTGGTGATGATTGTTGTTGGAATTATTATTGTTGTAGGTGTTTGTTCTTTGTTGCGGTTGTTGATGTTGACGTTGATTTTGATACTGATGTTGTTGTTGTTGAATTGGTGTTGTTTTCTTATTGGAGAATACTGGAATGATGGATGATACTTGATGATGATGATGTTGACGGGGTGGTAAATTTCTTCTGGTTTGAGGCCTCCTCAGCCTCCCACTTCTTATTGCATTTGTTTCATATTCCTTCCTCTTGCTAAAATTACTCCCATATTTCTTGCTAGTTGACGTCTCCTCTTTCGACAATCGTCCTTCACGGACCCCCTCTTCAAGTCTCATCCCCATATTTACCATTTCGGTAAAATCACTGGGGGCACTAGAAATCATGTGATCATAGTAAAATGAACTCAGGGTTTTGAGAAAGATTTTCGTCATCTCCTTCTCCTCCAAAGGAGGAGTGATCTGGGCAGCCAACTCCCTCCAATGCTGGGCATACTCTTTGAATGTCTCCTTATCCTTCTAAGACATGGACCTCAGCTGGTCCTTATCTGGCGCCATATCCACGTTGTATTTGTACTGTTTCACGAAAGCCTCTCCTAGATCATTGAAAGTGCGGATGCTTGCACTATCTAGCCCCATATACCAACAGAGCGCAACACCTATCAGGCTATCTTGGAAATAGTGAATCAGTAGTTGGTCATTATCTGTCTGGGTTGACATCTTGCGGGCATATATCACAAGATGACTGAGTGGACACGAGTTTCCCTTATACTTCTCAAAGTCAGGCACTTTGAATTTGACTGGGATTTTCACATTGGGCACTAAGCACAGTTCAGCAGCACTCTTCCCAAATAGATTTTTGCCTCTCAGCGTTTTCAGTTCCTTGCGCAGCTCAAGGAATTGATCCTTCATCTCATCCATCTTCTCATAGACGTCCGGGCCCTCAGATGGCTCGGAGTGATAGATGGTGTCTTCTACACGCGGCAAAGTGTGCACAACGGGAGGTGGCACAGACATGATCGGGCTAGATGCCGGCAAAGAAGAAAAAGTGGGAGCGAAACCCTCTGGCACAAAATTAGGTGGCATTCCCCAAGGGAACCCAGCAGGAAGATTCAGAGCGAAGTGGACGGTGGCAGCAGGCACAGTAGAGGTAACGTCTTCAGGGATGACTGTCCTCGCGGGAGGAGTTGCAGGACTTGGAGAAGCTCGGCTCTGGGCAGCAAGAACTGACTCCATCATGGTAGTCAGTCGGGCAATCTCCTCCTTCAAGTCTCAGTTCTCTTGCTCAAGGTGTTCCCTGATCTTTGGACGATTAGCTCGAGTGTTGTATCGGTGAGTCAGCTTGGCTAAAGCACAAAAGAACACTGATCATACACCTGGAAAAAACCTGCTTATGCAAATGATGCATGAAATGCAATGCTTAATTATTTTTATTTCCAAGGAACTTACTATATCATTTGCAAATATATAAAAATTGAAATGGTTATTGCAATAATTTGATATGACCAAAAATCTCTTTTCATTTATATAAATTGTAAGGATTACACTGAGTACAATTTCAGAAACCAAAAATAAAAGATACAAGAGAAAAGGAGACTAGTCATCCTAAGGATCCCTAACAACAGTGTCAGCAGATTTGGATGAAGGCGCGTACTTCCTTCAAATGCGACGAATCTCGGTCTCAAAAGAAGCCTTCATTTGAGTCTTCTCGAGGACAAGTTGGTCAACAATCTTCTTCCAAGCAACAGAAGGCTGAGGTATGCTAGAAGATGAAACCTCTGGCTCTCTCTGTCTCTTTGTCACTCGGTACTCAAGTAGCTCAATCAGTGCATCTTTGTCCTTAGACTCCAATAGCAACTCTTCATGCTTCTTGCTCAAAGCATGGAAACGCTCTTCCCACATATCTTTCTCTTGCTTTATCTTGATGAGCGCGTCTTCCAACTCCTTTACATCTTGGTTAGGGAGAGTTAATGGCTCAACCACAACCATAGACATAGGTCTCTCACAAGGATAAGGCATCTTTAACTCCATAGCTCTCTTCTTCACCCAAAGAGTGTAAGCCTCCAAAGCTACACAATTGCACAAACCAAACTCGGATCTTCCTTTCCTATGCACATTATGCCAAGCATGCACAATCTTTTGCTTCAAAGGTTGGGGATCTTTACCCTCTTGATAGAAAAGACCTTCTAACAAAATGTTATTAGGCTTGTCTCTCAAGGGGAACCCAAGTTGACGACGAGCCAAAGCAGGGTTGTAGCTAATTCCTCCTTGTGTACCAATGAGAGGCGCATTAGAGAATTCACCACAACTTTCAATAATCTCCAAACTTCTTAAGGACGGATCATACCAAACTATATCATCATTAGTGAGAGACATAAGTCTCAGAGACCACCCAACAGAGTAGGCACATGATTCCCAATCAAGAAACGTCTAATGGCGTTAACATCAACAAAACCGTCAATGTTAGGGAACAAAGTTAATCCATAGAAGAGCAATACAAAGATAGCTTCAAAAGCATCCACACTACCAGCTTGAGCAAAAGTGGTAGCTTCCTTAATGAGGAAAACATATGGAAATCCAAATAAGCCTCCTTTCTTCACCCAATGAGCCTTTATCTCAGACTTCTTCAAGTGAAGAGCTTCAGCAATAATACTAGATCGGGGAATCTCCTCCAATCCACTAAAAGGAACTCTACTAGAAACAGGTATCCCCAAAAAATGAGAATACTCCTCCAAGGTAGGCACAAGCTGAAAATCTGGGAAAGTGAAACAATGGTAGAGAGGATCATAGAACTGCACCAATACACTCAACAATCCTTCCACAAGATCAGCAGACAAAATGGACAAAAGCTTCCCATGACGTTGTTTGAAATCCAAGGGATCTAATACAAAAGATGCTAGCTTCGTTAACTCTTTCAAGTCGGGACATTTGAAACTGTACTTCTTAGTGTTCCTTCGTCCACAATCCATGGTCTGAAAATATTTGCAAATGATACCTTAGTTCCTTGAAATTTTGTGTGATGAATGTTATGATGCGCATGAAATGCATGAGTGCAACAATCACAAGTAAGGGATCACACACAAGGCAAACAAAGGTCAAGGGATGAATCAAGTCATTGTCAAGATCAATCATCCATTTTGGTGGATTATGGTTTTCACCTTATCAACACCCAAGTTCCATTGATATTGACAAGACTTGATTGGATCAACCAAGAATCAAGGGTTTGTTGCAAGTCACGAGCATGGAGTATGGGTAAGAACCATCCCAAAAAAAGTGAACTAAGGATAAAAACATGTAGATCATCTTCTAAAAACTTCCCAGAGTCTTAATTCCATCTATCGGATATTATAGGTTAAGATGACTGACTCATCGACCCATAATATTCTCAAGAGAAACTCGTCTGAGTGTAGTATCGCATAACAACTATTATCAAGTCCACACCTGAACAGTTTCTGCACTACGTCCTAAATAGGACAAGATGGGTTAGGTGTTCTAAGGTCCTCAGCTTCTCAGACCCAATTAGAAATAGTCATGCCTAACCATAAATACTTGTGTGACATTTCCAAATCCAAAGGAGTCTCCACGGAGTAGATGGATCTCAAGCCAACTTGTTAAGGACTACTCCACACAAGTCGAACATGACTATACCATCCTCCTATCTTAATTGCACTCAAGTTCGGGTTAGAACTTATCTCACCACTCAGAGATCACCAAGCACAACAAGCAGATTATATCACACATACATATATACAAACATCATATATATACAAATATATTCACACAAAAAGTGGGCTAAACCCACTGGAGACTACTCCCCAGCAGAGTCGCCACTTAATTTCTGTAGCGGGAAATTCATGATCATTAAGCTATTGACAAGCTAAATATCAATTAAAAAGAGTCGCCACCGCGCTTTTATTATTTCCAAGGGAAAAGGGGAAAACTACGAACAAAACCCAATTAGTAAGAAGTTTTCAAATAAAAACTAATAAAAATCAGAGATCACAGGTAAGGGGGATGGTTACACAGAGGGAAGGTGTTAGCACCCAAAGTGTCCTAGGTACTCCTAGGGAGCCCTTTTTGTGTGCATATATATTTTGTACAAAGTGATGTTTACAAACAAATAGAATGGGGGGATGAGAAAAGAATTCATTAATTATATTTGTGTTTGAGGGATCAAAACCTCGTAGTTCGTGCTAGAAATTGTGCCTACGTACCAACATAAAAATGAGGGATCAAAACCTCGTAGTTCGTGCTAGAAATTGTGCCTACGTACCAACATAAAAATGAGGGATCAAAACCTCGTAGTTCGTGCTAGAAATTTCAAAGTGAGTATGTTGGTTTTAACAAAAATTAAACTTGAAAGGCACAAAGGCCTAAAAATGGTTTGAATGAGTTAGTTCTTTTTTGGCTCTTTTTTTTGAAAGTTTAGGTCAAGTATAGTTAAATTTATTTACAAGTTTGATTTAAGAAAAGAATTTGGAAAATGCAATGGCATAAGGCCAAAGTTTCTACCTTTTGCAAAAGTGGTTCAAGTTTAGAACAAAAGTAGTTCACACAAAGAAGGTTTTGAAAATGGAGGTAGAGATTTTGAAATTAAAGAAATGGGGAGAAGATGAAGAGACTACCCTATGAACAAAAATTTAAAAGTTTAAAGTTGAAAAGATCTAACCAAATGGGAACAATCCAATAGACAAGTATGTCAATAGAAACCCAGAATTTCCTTGGACTTCTAGAATCAAGCAACACATAAATGCACAATTATATCAATCTTGAAGAGCAAAGGCATCAAATAAAGATGGCCTCATCCAAGCTTATCCACTCCAATGATCTTCTTCAAAATAGCCTATGTAGCAGATGAAATCCACAAGTCACAGGTTCAACATAACAGCTTAACAATGATCAATGTTGCAGATGAATCTGGAGAGATCTTGAATGATGTATCAGATGAATTCAAACTTGCAAGCTCTTGGTTCTTCAACAAATTGGCATTGGCCAAGTACATTGTCAAAGGAATCTTGCCTAAATTCTAAGTCCAATTGGGGATATCAAAACAATAGTCCACTAAAAGTATTTTTAGGGTTTTTGTTATTATTATGTGCATTAATGGTCAAAGACCAATCAAACAAAAAAGGCAACAAAGCATATCACACAATATGGTCCAAGTGGACAAAGTGAAAATTGCATAAACATAAACAATTAGAATGATATGTACAATGACAAATGATAATAGAACAATAAAAGTAAATTGCATTAAAAGTAAAAGCTTGAAACTAAAAGTTAATGGTTAGTAAGTTAATAGTTAGTTTTGTTTTGCTTTTTTTTATTTCAAGATATTCTTTGGAGAACACTCAACCCACTTGCCACAAGCATGGATCCTTGAACCAAAACATCTTCCAAAGGAAGGAAATAAGGCCAAGTTTCCACACAATACCATGGAAGAGGGGAGACTTACAATCTCACTAACGAGAATGTTTATGCCTTTTGTGTCACCAATTTAGCGCTATGTTAAGCAATCGTAATTGGACTTATGTAGAAGTCACAACTATTTGAGGTCAGGAAATAAACTTTTGGTGTTAATGCATGTCGGAGACATAGTATTAAGAACTATACTCATTAAACATACCACACACAAAAAATATGCAAAGGGTTTGGCCTAATCTCATCCATACTCATGTTAATCTTTCAATCAACTAGCATTAGGATTTTGAGATGTCATCGGCCAATTGAAATGAATGGATGAAAAAGGGAAATTATATGAAGAGGGGAAGGGATGAATGAGATCACAAATTGGTCAAAGGAGGAATTTTACCAAATTAATATTATTCATTCATTTTGGGAGATGGAATGTACATTCCATCAATCCCCTAAATCCAATAATATTAACTTGACAAAGTCAAATCAACCTTGACCAAGGCCCAACAACAAATGAGAAACTCAAATAAGTCAATCCAAATGGTCAACACAATTAAAATGGCATTTATTCAATTAAAAATATTAAAATAATGCATTAAATTCAAATATGTTTTGTCCAAATCCTAAAATCACATCAAAACACCAAATAAATGGCCATGTGATTTATCATAGGTCAAACAAGGTCAAAGGACCTTGGATAAAAAAAATCATAATTTTTGGACACTTAAAAATATTTTTAAACAATTAAAAACTAATGAAAAATCAATTAATTCTCGAAAAATAGTAATAATGATCCAAAAATTAATTTTAATTCAGAATATGAAAGAGAAAAATATTTGTATATTTTTGGTGAAAGTCCCATATTTTTTGGATCAATATTAAATTTATTATGAATTATTGAAGAAAATGGAATTAAATGGAAAATCAGAAAATGCAAAAATACGTGGACCATCAGATCTTCCTCATTAATTGAGGTGGCAGATCTGATGATCCACAGTGCGTGTTCCACCAACACGTGAGACAACTGCGCTGCAAACATGTTAATCACAAGGAACGGCTGAGATTATAACGTGGAGCAAGGATCACACGGTTTAGACCAAAGACACCTCATCACCGGAGCCAGAGCTCCGGTTGTCTTCTCCGGCGAGCTTCGTCGGACTAGTCATCATCAACCATCACCAAAATTTCAAACAAGGACATGATTTTAAAGAGAAAACATCACTGAGCACGAATATCACCTCCATTTCTTCCAATTCCAACTATATTGAGAGATATGTGGAATTGAAAAATGAGGTTCATGATCTGAGTTACTTCGATTCAGCCTCAAAGCAACTCAAACACCTTGCCTACATTGGAAGGACTTCAGCCAACACAATAATCAATAGAATTGAGCAAGAAACAAGGAGAATCGAAGAGATCAATTTTTTTGCAAATTACCTTCAATGGAGGTCTGAGCTTGCTAGATCTTGATTTGAATCGTGCTTTGCTTCACTTCAATTGCTTGCAGAAGAGGAATGGAAAGGTTTAGAATCAATGGACTCCTGGAGAATTGAATTCCAAAACAGTGGAGATTCAAGCTCAAATTCAATTGAATTTTTCAGGTTTATCCTCTTGGTATGAAGGGTTTTCTATGGGGAATCAAAGTTGGCACAGTGTGCCTAATTCTGATCACAAAGGCTTCAATTTACAGAGAATTCAAATGATATTTGAACACTCTTTCAACTTTCCAAATTTGGCAAAATGATGCAAGCATGTTGCATGGGCGCGCGTAGGCCCATGAAATGATTGTCCAAAAGTCCAAAATGAAGTTCAGATGCATTGGACATGGATTGGATTGCAAGGCAATTGAGCATTTTCGTTTGAAGTTTGATCCATGCCACATGATACCAGCCTGTTTAAGCCATGCGCAGCCTATGCATTTCTCATCCAAAATGCATGAATTTTAGATCTTTGGAAAGGTGAGATTAATAGGAACAAGTTTGATGTTTAACACTTTTTCATTTGGAGCTTGTAACTTGGATATATTTGAGGTGGAAGTTTGGAAAAATTTGACATATCAAAATTTTTCAATGTGGCAAACCATATGTCTCAATATTCCACCTTGCTTAACTTTTTATAGGAGCTTCAAATGAGAAACGTTTCTTCATCAACATTGTAGCTATCTCAAAGACCTTCAAAATGGTAACCAATTTCATGTTATTTGGATTTGAAATGATAGATTTATGCATTTTTGATGTTTGGCAAAATCACTTGATCAATGGTATAGGTCAAAAGTGACCTATAATGTAGCCTCATATCACATGTTCAAAGAAGTTGAATTAGCTCCCACTCCAAACATCAAAGTTGAAGTAGACACATTGAATTTGATTTTGCAACTTGGAAATCTTTCACCTCATAAAAATTGAGCAAGTTATGGCCTTGGGAAGTTGACTTCAAATTAGGGTTTAGACAAAATGACATATAATGTTTCAACATAGAAAATGATTTTCCAAGCAAAATTAGCTCTAGGTATCAACATGAAAGTTGTTTAGAATTTCATTTAGAGTAATTTTTCTATTGGAATAATTTTCATATGGTGAAAAGTGTAGGAGATAGGGTCTAGGGAGACCCAGTTTTGATCAGATGAATTCATCTGGCCAACCACCATCAACCAACTTGCTAATTTCCAATTCTCTTAACTTTATTGGCTCATGGTAGATCATATATGCATAAGATGATGAATTTTGGAGTTTCCCTTGATAAATTTGATCAATTGGTGAGATAGCTTGTTGGAGAAGTTACTCAAGATACCCAGTCAAACTAGGGTTTCCAAGGCAAATAACCATCAAACTCTTGAAGCAAACCTGATCAATATGACATGTAAAGATCATTGGGACTCATATATGATGCTCATAACCATTCTTGAATCAATTCTTGATTATGTTCTTCGTTCATGAGGGTCTTAAACCCTAGATATGATCAATGAATCAAGGAGATCATGTCCCTACCTACAAAAAGAGTTAGATAGATACAAAGGCATATTTTTGGTATTTTGGTTAGTAAATTGATAATATACAAGTATGATATAATCACAAAGTGCTTGGTGATCTCTCCCGAAACAAACCCAATGAAAAGGGGTAAGGAGGATGTCAAGGTATGATCCCAATGCTAATGCTTATGATGAAATAACATGAGGGATCTTAGGGTCAAAATTGGGGTCTTACAGACAAGCAGGACCAGCCATCTCCATCATTTAGAGTTTGTTAGCTGAGTTACTTCAGAGGATGCCTCCTTCACAAACCCTTAGACACTCTAGGATTTCTTTGTATTTTTTTCTAAGTGTTTTTGGCTCTAATGTTTTGTTTCTCTTGCTTCTTTTCTTCTGTACTTTGTAAAGTTTTTCACTTATTAATGAAATTCTGAATTTATTACTTTTTGAGTCTGACAAAAAGGGGGAGAATTAAATAGAAGTCTTTTGATGAATTAATTTATCTAACTCTAAAAAATGCAATGCTTACATATTGACATAAAATTATTGCATAAACTAAGCCATTTTTCAGGATCTATCTGAACCAAGGGAAACTGAATCCTTATCTGAGAAACTACTTATTCAAATCAAGCAACCTAAGAAATTCTCTACCCCAGAAACCCATATCTGATACTAAATATCTTTAAAAATTCTCTTATGTATCAGACTTATGGGGAGATTGTTAATCTCAGGGGGGGTCACTCTCTATCTGACTCTGATCACTTCCAGTTTAGTATCTTTGAAAGTACTTATTGTTTCATCAAAATTTTAAGTTTTGTCATCATCAAAAAGGGGGAGATTGTTAGAACAAGATTTTTATTCTGCAATATATCTCTAAGTTTTGATGATAACAAAGAATGAAACAATTTGGTACCCTAATAATTTTCTTAAGTGTGCAGGATTCTAAGTTAAAACGACTATGATGAAATGAATATTTGGCATCTTCTTTAGTCCAGAAACGTTGACCTAGCACAAAGAGAATTTAGATCTGACTATGAACATAATGCATGTGAAGGGGAATCAACTGGAGAATCTGACTCTAAAGTTCAAGCTCTGATTCTGAAGACTCTGTAAGAGATATCTAAAGACTCTGCAAGAGATATCTGAAGACTCTGAAAGAGATACCTGAAGACTCTAACTCTGAAGCCTCTGATCATACTCACTCTGACACATGCTCAACACGCCATCAGATATCACCTGATCAAAAACTTACATTGGAAGTATTAAAATTATAGTACAATTATTTTTAAGGAAACAATGGATTACGCTCCAAGACTACTATGGAAAAGACAAGAAATTTACTACCTTTAACTCCCACAGTTGGCACGAAATCTCCATTGATTTCCCCTCAACGGTATCATCTTAAGTGCTATAAAAACGACTCCTTACAACTTGCTAAAGATATGACTTTGATATACAACTTTGATACAATAACATTCGCATACTCTAAACATTCGTCACCATTATTGTTGTAAGAAAAAGCTTCCATACAAGAGTTGTTGCTCAATATTGTGTGGGTGTCTCTCTTTGTTCTTAAAGCGCGTTTATACTGCTTATCTAATAAGCATCTAGTGAAAGACTTGTAATTCCTGAAATTGTTTGTAATTCCTCAAGTTACTTGAGATGGTTGTTAAACTCTTAGACGAAATTTGTAATCTGTTGAGATTAGTGGATTAAGTCCTTATTAAAAGTGAAATCACCTTAGCCAGGTGGACTGGAGTAGCTTTGAATTTCAAGTGAACCATGATAAATTCTTTGTGTTTTTAGTATTTATTTTGTGTGTGTGGTGCTTCAAAAGTTTTTAATTCCTGTGAAAACAATTCAAACCCCCCTTTCTTTTTTTTCTCTACCTTCAAACTCATCTTGAAGTTTAACAAGTAAAAGGTGGTGTTTAATGTGTATGAATGGACACCATATGTTGATGATCTAGAGACATGCTACCAACTGAAAGAAAAAGGTAGTAAGGTTGACAAAGGAATAAAAACAAGTGAATTGACCGGCATGAGGGTATCTCTTGTGCCTGACATGCTTTAGGCATGTGGTGTCAAGCTAATGATGGAAAAAAGTGTTTAATGGGAGGCAACCCATTGGTTATAATCGCCTGTTTTGTTTTTGCATAATTTACATTATTTTATTCAAGACTTTCAATAAGAAGAATTAGCCACTCGAGCATGCCATTTCATTACTATCTATGTTGTATTTAATGAACAAGTATGTATCTGTTGTTTCTTTCAAATTTACAAAGTTTGCAACTTTACCAGTGAACAAATAAACAAAAAGGAATGTGATCATCAGGAAAGAAACTTAAAACTCAAAGGCAAAAGATGAGAAAAGAATCAAAGGACTTGTACGCAACCTTAAGATACCTCAACTAGTGAGGTTTAAGCCAAATAAATTCCATTATTCACTATTCTTTCTTATTGAGTGTATCCATGCATTATAGTTTTATCTGGTTTGAAATCTTTATGATTAAATTTGTTTGGTTTGATTGACACACACTGAGGTAGTTCTTTGTTATAACTTTGATCTTTTTTAGCCACCCTATAGTAATAGGTATATTCGTTGCTAACAACTTTGAACTTAGCGTTTCTTTCGATGACTTAGCATCAATTCTCAATTGTATGACTTGAAAGATCTTATATTTCTACCCTCTCTTTAGAGTTAGGTAGAATTGTAGTTCTTAAGTGGAATGAAAAAGATTAAGTTTAGGGTTGCTCTTGGAAGTGAACAAAGTTCTAAGTTTGGGGTTGGGGTACTAGAGAAAATTGGTCAAAAATTCAAACATTGTGAGAAAATAAGAAGTGGAAAAAGACACTTCTTCACACACAAAAAATAAGAGAATGCAAAAGTGCATGATAATGACCACAATAGTAAAACCTCTAGTACCATCAAGAAGGAACAAATGGGTATGATAATAGAAGGAGAACTAGGCACCTAACTTCAAAGGCTTAAACCTACTTTCCCAAAAATATCCTACCCGAACATAAGATAAGATACAACCAAAAAAGCCCTTAAATATGTGTGTTTTGATTTCGTCGATGAATTAAATTAGAACATGATCAAGCTAAGTATAAAATGTTGTGCATGTTGATTGAGATATTACCTTATCCATTGAGTGAGTCAAGGTGAGATGAGAGACATGTTAAGTACTCGTCAAAGTTTGAGGACATTTTCCGAATTCGCCGGATGGAAGTTGGATTCTAGAACGATGGTCAGGTAAAGAAAAAATTATATGGTGATGTTCAATTGTTATTGTGCAACTTGTTTTTTGTTTGGAATGTGCAATTGCAGACAAGTTACTTGAGGACAAGCAACGATTCAAGTTTGGGGTTGTGATGACAGTCTATCATTGCATGAATTTGGTCGAAGAAACGGATCAAAACAAGATAAAGAGGAGCATAAATGAAGAAGAAAGACCAAAGAATGAGGAAAAATAATTAAGTGTAAAGAAACAGGGACTTAGTGAAAATCAGGTGAAAAAGGAGCAAAAGTGTGCATCTACTAGAATAATCACGCGCAGCATCAGGCGTGATACAGGTCATCACACGTGTGATAACCCCTTTTTTGGGTTTTTCTGACGCGTTCTAACCCATTCTGAAGGCTTTTTAAAGGGGATTTTGACACTTTTTCAAGGGTTACAAAATTTGGCACAACAAGTTGTCGCGACACGAAAAATACACGAGCGTAAGGAACACTCGAAATATAAACAAAATAAAGTCGCCACCGAACTTTATTTATTCCCGAAGGGGGAAAGGGGAAATATCGATATAATCCACAAAAAGACAAAGAAATGATCGTCACAACCAAATCGGGTTCGGAAGTCGGTTATGCAACGTATTAACACTCCTCACATCCATTGTACTCGATAAGTCCCATTTAGTTAGTTTTATGTAAGAGTGTTAGCGTGATATAGTTTGTGATCTTTTACCTATCGAGTGAGGAAAGAGAAAGAAAGAAAGGAAAGACTTAGGGTATTTTTAATATTAATGTACCTGATAAGATTTAGCAATCCTGCTCATACGTATCTTTATGTGCTATGAAGAACTCAAGGCATGTGTAGTTCTGCTAAAAGAGAACTACTATATTGATTGCTTTTAGAGAGTGATGCTTAGATATCACTTGAGCAGTTAAACCTTTACTTAATACTCGCTCTTAGAGGCTGAAGTTTTTGTTTGTTTCGCGTCGAAATGAATGTAGCATACTCTTTTCTAAAAATCTTGTCGGGGTCGCACAAGGGCGGAAAACAAGTTTGATTGGTTTGAGTTGATTTAAGTGGAGGCGTGCATCCAAGCAGAGAGATCTACTGCAGTACTCAAATGTCAGAATAGGAAGAGGCCTAAGCCCAATCACTATCCTTTCATCCAAAAGTTTGTTATGAAAATAGTGTCAAATTAGGTCAAAGTTCATTAACGGAAGACGATTATTCAGACAGGGAGCTCTACTACAGGGTCCAAATAATTGGGAAAGAGAAGGTCAATACCCAATCAATCTTTTTCTTCTATAAGAGCATGACCTAATTCTGGTAATTATTGTATTTTAATATGGAAGATGAATGTTTGAACATGGAACTCTACAATAGTATCCTAACATTTGAGAAAAGAGAAGTCTAAACCTAACAGTTTCTTCCATCTTTTTTATAAAAAAAGCTTTGAAAAACAGGGGGGCGACTTGACGTTGGATCAAGTGTCTGAAGTTTACTTATGAAAAGAATTTGGATGTGGCGGGGGTATGCTCGACTTTGTATTCGATTTGGATTTGATTTGGGGAAAAAGACTCGGCGTTGGATCGAGTGTTTAGTGTTTTTGTTCTTTTCTAAAAGTGTTGATTTTAATCTTAAATTAACAATCAAATGATACAATAAAGTAAATGAAAGCAGTAAATTTATTACACTTTTATGGGAATGGGGGTACAGTTTATCGAATGGGGATATAACACAATAATTAAATGATATAAGCTTTGAAATACATCTGTAAAAATAAAAGAATCTCGTTGTAAGAAGGCCCAAGAGAAAGCCAAGGGACTCAAAGTAAAAAATCAAGAAATTGAACTACATAATTTAATGTTATGTTAAGCAATCATAAAGCGATTCATGTAGGAATCACCCTATTTGAGGTCGGTCAATAAGACTCTATGCGTGTAAGCAATTTCTGAAGCTAAATTAATTTTTTAACTTTGAAGTTGCTACACTTCTGTGAAAGCCGATTTTAAGCGACAAAAAAAAACAAAAATTAAACTAAAAGAATTTAGCGTTATGTTAAGCAATCATAAAGCGATTCATGCATGAATCATCTTATTTGAGGCCGGTCAACAAGACTCTATATGTTTGAGCAAATTTTTAAAGTTAAATTGAATTTTTAACTTCGAAATTGCATCACATTTGTGAAAAACCGATGGGACAATTAAATCAAATTTTCTCTCTATTTTATCATTAAAACAAATTATTAATTAATCAATAAATAAATATAATAATAATATAAAACAATATAATTAAATAAATAATAAATAACAATAATACTAAATAATAATTAGCAATATTAATAATTAATAATTAGCAACAATAATTAATCAATAATGATAATAATACATAATGATAATTAACAATGATATTAACAAATAATAATAAATAAGCAAAAATAATAAATATTAACTATAATTACAATAAATAATAATAAATAAGCAAAAATAATAAATATTAACAATCATAATAATAAATAAGCAAAAATAATAAATATTAACAATAATAATAATAACTGAAAAATAATTAATCAAAAATAATATTAATAATAATAACAATATTAATAATAAATATTAATCAATAATCAAATAATAATAATAATACATATAATAATACTAAATAAAAATAATAGTTAATAGTTAATAATAATAATAATAATAATAATAATAAAAAAAAAAAATTAAAAAAATAATCTACAAAATCATAATAATAATAATAATAATAATAATAAAATAAAGTGAAATAAAATTATTATAAAAAAAAAAAGCAAAAGAAACAACGAGGGCAGTTTATCACAAGAGGGAAATAGGGGATTTCAAAAATTGTGCACCCTCCACTAATGAACTGAAACATGGCATGGGGTGCTTTTAAAAAATAAGAAAAGAAAACACATATTTCTCGTCTCTTTTTATCACTCTTGGAACCGAAAAAATAGAGGGAGAAAACTAGAACAAAAGCAGCTTCTCGCAGCCTCTCTCTCGATCAATTCTCAAAAACGGAAAGTGGTGACGATGCGAAAATGTAGCGGCAAGGACAATGGTTCAAGGTGATTACATGAAGGAGAAAACTTGTGCATAATGGTGAGGTTTTTTCGTGTTTGAAGGGTGTCGTTGTTGTTGTAAGGTGTTTCACGTTTGCATGATCAAGTGAGCTTCGTTACATTTTGTCGGGAGAGTGAGGTTTTGGATGTTGTGTTTTTAACGGTGGTGGACTGCTTTCGAAGAAAAATGAAGGGTGCATATGGTTAAGAGTTGAAGTTCTTGAGCTTGTTTATGGTAGGAAACGGCGATGAGATTTGGTTGCAAATAGAAAAACATAGTGGTGTTGTGGTTTTGGTAGTGAGAAACAAGAGTGATGGTGGTGGGTTTTCACGGCATTGGTTGTTGAGAGGTGTGCTGAAAGTGAAGGGTGGATGACCGATGATGATTGTGTTCGAGTTAGTATTCTGGTAACGAAAAGGTTGATATGCGGTGATGTTGTTCCATAGTGGTTTGGTTGTTGAATCGCGGTGGGTATGCAGGTCATTGTCGGTGCCGGTTCAACAAGGTTGTTTGGAGAGTTGTTGAGGTTGTGTAGGTTGAAGGATGATGAAAGGTTGGTGATGTGTTGTTGATATTGTGTAGGTTGAAGGATGACGAAAGGTTGGTGGAGGTGATGTTTTGAATGGAAAAGTTAAAGAGTGGTAAGGAAAGGTGGTGTGTACAGTACCGAAGAAATGATGGTGGTTCGTGGCGGCTTATAACGGTGACAAAGGGTTATCCATTATTGTTGTTGTGGTTGTTTTTAGAAAGTTGTTAAGGGTGTGTTTGAAGGATGATGAAAGGGGGTGGTTGTTAGTGAGAGTAAGTTATGGTGTTTGTTGAAGAATGGAGTTTATGTGTGGTTGAAGAAGGGTTTGAGAAGGGGTTCGATGGAGATGATGAAGGGAATGAAGAAGTGTGAAAAAGTGGTTTTTGTTGTTACTATTATTTGGTGTCGTGAGAAGAAGAAAATGAATAGATATTATACCCAAAAGGCAATTCTACGTTCTGCTTGCATGAAGAAGGAACAAAATCCCCTCCCCCTTGGCGCCACGTGTCAAATTTTGAGTGGATGGATAAAAAATATCCCAAAGGCTGCGTTTGAATCTTCAATGAAATGTAAAAAAATATTTTTTTTTCTTTCTCTCCCTCGGAGGCTGCTATGTGGCTGCTTTGGAGTGGTCCTCTCCAAACATTCATTTGATTCAATTTTTACTTTTTTTTTTGCATAAATTTTGATTCTAAACTAAAAATAAATATCTAAAGTTAAAGCTTAATAAAAATAAAATAATAATTAAACAAAATAAAATTAACTAAAAACAGAATACTATTAATTCTAAATAATTCCATTAATTAATTTGGCAAAAAAATAATAATAATCGAATAAAAAATGAACAAAAATTGGACGTAAAAGTGCCCAAAATAAATAAATTGAAAACACCAAAATGATCAACCAAAAATAAACCTATCAGAAATATACAGGTTTTAATAAAAATTAAAATAAAAAATTATCGGTAAAAAGGCTCAGACTGATTAAAAATGCGGCTCAAAAAGTAGTCGGAAAATTAAAATGAGCACACCAATTTAAACTATGTGAACCGTAGATTAAGAATATTGATCTCTGCAAGCTCGATTTTGAACTTTTTCACCCGCTAATTTGTTCTACAATTGAGAAATGATTCGATCGGTCTATTTGTAGATCCGAAAAATTATTTTGAGCGATATTTTAAATGTTATGCGAAACAAAATGTATGTTGTGATGAGTATGAAAATGAAAACATTTTGTGAATGCACTAATTCACTGACTGAATAAACGCGAATGGATAATCAGATGCAAACGAATCACTCTTGGACCACTTGCTTCTGATTCTCAAACACAAACAAGACTTTACAAAGATTCAGATGAGGATAATACTCTTGTTTGTCATCCTCTGAACCTATGAAAACACGATGTAATGGAATGAATGATGCTTTGAGATTTAGAAATCAAATCCTTGGATTTTCTCAATCAATAGAGTGATTGAATGAACGTCATCAAGACCAGATAAAATGCCAGAGCTCCTGAGTTTTCATCTGAACCCCGATGAATGCTTTTAATTGATGAAATGCACGAAAAATTAATGGATTATGCCATGCTGATGCAAGCAAAAAACTCAGGGTAAAATTTAGGGTATAACAGTTACCCCTATTTAAACATCTTTAACTGGAGGATATGAAGAACTTTTGTCTTCAGGCCTCCATGGTAAAAGATAGTTTAAATACCAAACAGACACAAATTTTACCCTCTTATGCAATTGAACGATATGCTTATGGTTATGGATGAACACAATGAGATGAAGAAAAACGCTTGACTTTTTAATCATCAGATGAATACAAATGAATGCAACGAGATTTAGGAAATACTCTTGATTTCCTAACACCGGATGATATGAATGCAATGAAGTTTAAGAAGTACTCTTAACTCCTTAAATATGAATGAAAAAGAATTAAGAATTTCTCTTTATTTCTTAATCATTAGATGACAAATGATATGGATGCTAAGAAGTAATCTTGACTCCTTAGAGATGAATGAATTAATAAATACTCTTGATCTCTTAATCATCATATGATTGAATGAAATGAAGATGAATTAAGAAACACTCTTGATTTCTTATGAATGTAGATGAAATGTATATGAGTTAAGAAATACTCTTGATTTCTTAATTATGAGAGTGAAAATGATTTAATAAATACTCTTGGTTTCTTAATCATGAATGTAAATGAAATTTATATGAGTTAAGAAATACTCTTGATTTCTTAATCATGAATGTAAGTGAAATGTATATGAGTTAAGAAATACTCTTAATTTCTTAATCATGAATGTAAATGAAATGTATATGAGTTAAGAAATACTCTTGATTTATTAATCATGAACGTAAATCAAATGTATTTGAGTTAAGAAATAATCTTGATTTCTTAATTATGAAATGTATATGAGTTACGAAATACTCTTGATTTCTTAATCATGAATGTAAATGAACTAAGAAATACTCTTAATTCCTTAGATGCTATGCAGGTTAAGAAGTACTCTTGACTTCTTAAAGATTAGTGCGGATGAATTAAGAAATACTCTTGATTTCTTAATCATGAATGTAAATAAATTAAAACATGCTCTTGATTTCTCATATACTATGCAAATGAATTAAGAAATAATCTTGATTCCTTAATCATGAGAATGCAAATGATTTAAGAAATACTCTTGATTTCTTAATCTCAAGTGTAAATGAAATGTATATGAGTTAAGAAATACTCTTGATTTCTTAATCATAAATGTAAATGAATTGAGAAATCCTCTTGATTCCTTAGATGTTATGAAGGTTAAGAAGGGCTATTGACTTCTTAAAGATGAGTGCGAATGAATTAAGAAATACTCTTAATTTCTTAATCATGAATGTAAATGAACTAAAAAATGATCTTGATTTCTCAGATACTATGCAAATGAATTAACAAATACTCTTGATTCCTTAATCATGAGAATGCAAATGATTTAAGAAATACTTTTGATTTCTTAATCATGAATGTAAATGAAATGTATATGAGTTAAGAAATACTCATGATTTCTTAATCATGAATGTAAATGAACTGAGAAATGCTCTTGATTTCTCAGATGATATGCAAATGAGTTAAGAAACACTCTTGATTCCTTAATCATGAATGTAAATGAACTAAGAAATGCTCTTGATTTCTCAGATGATATGAAAATGATTGGGGTTTAGAGAATCATGTTCAGCTTCTTTTGACTATTGATTGATCTCAAGGGATGGATTTGTTACAAAGTGACTGTTTGACTGTTCTTCAGGCGTTCTTCGTTGAAGGAAAACACTCTCGAGGGAACAAATGATCATACCCAGCTTCTCTTGGCTAAAGATGTCATATTCAACAACTCTTGGCTGAAACTATTGCATTCAACTGCTCTTGGTTGAAGCAAAAGTGTGCAAAAAATAAAACAGTATCCAGTTTCTATTGGCTGAAACTAATATATTCAACTGCTTTAGGTTGAAGCAAAACTACATAAGATAAAAAAATAGTATCTAGTTGCTCTTGGCTGAAACCAACTGCATAAAATAAAATGGTGTACTGTTGCTCTTGGTTGAAACCATTGCATTCAACTGCTCTTGGTTGATGCTAAACTGAAAAATGAAATGGTGTCCAGCTTCTCTTGGCTGAAACCACTGCATTCAATTGCTCTTGGTTCATGCAAATTGTTGGGAAATAAACAAAAGCCTTTCTTTGGGAAATAACTGCAAATTCAACTTCTCTTTGCTGACAGAAGACTCCTCTATGGAATAACAAGATCCCGGAGATTTGCTAGGGATGGAAGGTTAATGTTATCCAAAAGGCTTAACATTACTCTCAACTATTGGACTAATAGGTCCAATTTAATGCTTCTTCGGAGAGCAGATATGTATGGAATGCTAACTCTGTCGGGGATTGACTGAAGTAACCTATTGGGGAATATAAAAGACTTTCTGGGAAATAAACGCATAGGAGACTCACTGGAGATATAGTGAGAAACATTCAGTAGAGCTTATATGTTCATGGAACTCTTGTCCATTAGACTCACTGGGGGGAGATTTCTAACTTGTGAAGAGATGTCCATTTTAGACAACCACTTCAAAGAGACTTGTTGAAGATATAGTTGTTGGGGATACCTTTCTTAAGGAATCCTGCTGGTATGAAACTCGCTTGGGAACTTATGAAATTTTGCTGGAACAAATAACTGGGGAAACTAAGCAGAAATTTAGTTGGCACAACGTTGTCATCCTCTTTTCTTTGATTAGATTGAGTTGGTCGAACCTGGTTTGAATCCACTCGGCCTCTTCTAATTCAATATCCATCAAGACTCTCAACGAGGGGATCTCAACTTTTATTGGCAACACAACCTTCATGCCATAGGCTAAGGAGAAAGGGGTTGCCCCTATTGAAGTGTGAATAGTTGTTCGGTATCCGTGCAAAGTAAAATGCAATATCTCATGCCAATCTTTGTAGGTCTTCACCATCTTTTAAATAATCTTATTGATATTCTTGTTAGCTGCCTCTACAACGTCGTTCATCTTTGGCCTATAAGGTGATGAGTTATGATGTTCAATCTTGAAATTCTGACACAACTCCTTCATCATCTTGTTGTTCAAATTTGATATGTTATCAGTGATAATCTTGTTAGGAGTTCCATAGCAACAAATTATCTCTTTCTTGATAAATCGGGTGATTACTTGCTTCGTCACGTTTGCATAAGAAGCAGCTACCCACTTGGTGAAGTAGCCAATGGCAACCAGAATGAACGGATGTCCATTTGCAGCCTTCGGCTTAATCATATTGATCATGTATATACCCCATATTGAGAATAGCCATGGAGCGGATAAAACATTCAGAGGAGTAGGTAGCACGTGCACCTTGTCAGCATAAATTTGACACTTGTGGCACTTCTTGGAATAGTGCTAACAATCTATATCCGTCGTCAACCAATAGTAACCAGCTCTAAGGATTTTCTTCGTCATTGCATGTCTGTTTGCATAAATGTAGAAAGAACCTTCATGGATCTCTTTGATAAGTAGGTATGCTTTGTGTCTATCCATGCATTTGAGCAGAACCAAGTCAAGGTTTCTTTTATATAGCACACCACCAGTTAGAAAGAAATTGGATGATAACTTTCTCAAGGTCTTCTTGTCTATGATGGAGACGTCATCTGGATACTCTTACTTCTCAAGATATCACTTGATGTTATAAAACCACAGCTTGCCATTAGTGCTGCTTCAACTGCTAAGCAATGTGATGGCTCGTCCAAATGTTGAATTGTAATAGCAGGTGCTTCCTTAGCCCATGTGACCTTGAACATGGATGACAAAGTAGACAATGCATCGGCTAGCTGATTCTCCTCCCTGGGAATATGATGGAAAATAATCTCATCAAAGTAGGGGATTAGCTTCATGACATGTTCTCAGTATTGAATCAAATTGGGATGACGGGTCTCCCAATCTCCTTTGATTTAATATATGAAAAGTGTTGATTCTCCATACACTTCAAGAATCTTGATTCGTAAATCAATAGTTGCTTCAATTCCCAAGATGCATGCTTCATACTCCGCCATGTTGTTGGTGCATTTGAAACATAACATTTCTATGAAGGGAAGATGAAAATTTGTCGAAGAAGTTATGACAACTCCAATAACATTACCGAATGCATTTGAGGCACCATTGAACACGAGCATCCATCTGTAAGAACAAATTTAGTTCTACAATGTATCTCTAAGATTTTGATGATAACAAAGGATGAAACAAAAATGGTACCCTAACGAAATTTTTCTAAGTGTGCGGGACTCTGATCAAAACAATCAGATGGACAATCATCAGATACAGAATCAAGTGCTAAGATACTACTCAGAAGTTACGTAACCAGAAGGCTCTAACTCTGATCCAACACAAGCGCTAGCGAAACTAAAGAAGTCAGAAACTCTGATAGAAAAGAATGAATCCAGACTCTGAAGACGCACACTCTGAAGAAGTCAAATAAAGAGAATCTCTGATAAAGTCATATACAAGGCGAACATTGCTAAATAAAGACTCTGACTACAGGATTCGCTGTCTCAAGAAAAACTTAACGTTGAAGAAAAAAAATGCTTATGGAAAGAAACTATTTTTAGAAAGAAGTCATTGTGCTCCATATTGCTTTGGAAAGAACAAGGAGAGTAATGATATTAATCACTCTTCAATGACCAAGATTCTGTCATTAACATCACCCAACGGTCCTCTCATTCTCCTACAAAAAGGATGGAACGCTTCACAAGAAAGAACCTGAGATACACGAGAATACATTTCTTCCATTACTTTCTTTTCACTCTCTCACGAGTTGTTTCTCTAACGTGAAAACATTTCTTGCTCTTATATTCTGTAATATTTGCTTATTGTTAGAAGCACTGTTCATTACTAATCATATCATTGATAAGATATTTCCTCAAGTGACACTGTGAAGTCTGAATACTTGAGAGGGTTAAGGGATTATTTCTCTTAGACGATTATTTGTGTAATCTTTCAAGATTAGTGGATTAAGTCCTTTTTGAAGGCGAAATCACCTTGGCCGGGTGGACTGGAGTAGCTTTGAATTTCAAGTGAACCAGTATAAAATTATGTGTTGAATTCTTTTTATTCTGCGTGTGTCTAAGTTCTTAAAAAGTTTTTATTTTCCAAAACAATTCAAACCCCCCCCCCCCTTTCTTGTTTTTCTCTACCTTCAATTGGTATCAGAGCTTCGACTTTGTTATTGATTTTCTAATCAAACACTTAACAGTGTAGAGAGATCCAGCGTGAGAAAAACCTATGGCCAACTCCAATGAAAGAGATAGTTACAATGTTAAACCTCCAATCTTTGATGGAGAAAAATTTGATTACTAGAAAGATAGAATTGAAAGTTTCTTTTTGGGATATGATGCTGATCTATAGGACATAGTCACAATCAGCTACACACCTTCTGTGTCTGACACTGGCGTTGCCATTGCTAGAAGCAAAATGACAGATGATCAGAAGCGCGACTTCAAAAACCATCACAAAGCCAGAACGATACTGCTAAATGCCATTTCCTACAATGAATATGAAAAGATCACCAACAGGGAAACAACTAAAGGAATACTTGACTCCCTGAGGATGACTCACGAAGGAAATCCTCAAGTCAAAGAGACAAAGGCTCTGGCTCTAATTCAGAAGTACGAAGCCTTCAAGATGGAGGACGATGAAGCTATAGAGGTAATGTTTTCTAGATCTCAAACTTTAATTACAGGACTCAAAGTTCTGGACAAGGGCTACACAACTGCAGATCATGTCCAAAAGATAGTCAGAAGCTTGCCAAAGAAGTGGAGACCAATGGTCACAGCACTAAAGTTATCAAAAGATTTGAACAATATCAGCCTTGAGGAACTCATCAGTTCACTCAGAAGTCATGAGATAGAACTTAAGGAAGATGAGCCTCAAAAGAAGATCAAGTCTGTAGCACTGAAGTCCATATCTGAAAGACGCAAACCAGAAAGGAACAAAGCCTTCCAAGCTGAAGAGGAAGAAAATGACGACTCTGAAAAGGAAGACTCTGACGATGAAGAAGAGTTATCCCTTTTGACCAGAAGGGTAAAACAACTCTGGAGAAAAAGGAACAACAACTTCATAAGACCAAGACCCAAGGGAGATCATTCAGAATCAACTTCTAGAGGTAAATCTAACAAAGAAATAACATGCTATGAATGTAAGGAAACATGTCATTACATAAACGAATGTCCAAAGCTGAAGAAGGAAAGCTCTAGAAGAGAAAGTTTCAAGAAAAACTCCTTCAAGAACAAGAAGGGACTGATGGCCACCTGGGACGACAGTGGATCTGATTCCTCTGAATCAGACTCTAAAGAACAGGCATATGTTGCATTCTTGGTGTCGCAACCTGAAAAAATACAGTGTGCGAAAAAACAACCGGCGAAAGAAAATGACAGAAGAGTCGCCACCGTGCGTTATTTATCCCAAAGGAGGGAAAGGAAACGCTCGAAGTAAACCTGAAAAGAGGAAAGGAAAAGACAAGGTCTCGCAACCAAATCTTGGGTTCGGGAGTCGGTTATGCGAAGGGAAGGTATTAGCACCCCTACGCATCCGTAGTACTCTACGGGATCCACTTTTGTAGTTCTTGTCTAAAGGGTGTGAGTTTATCTTGTGTTGTTTACAAAAAAAGGGGTTAAATGAAAATGACTCGCGCGGATGTCGCATCCACTGCATACGTATCTCATCTGAATATGAGAATCAGAGTCTTCGTAGCTCGGCTAACCTATGGGTTGGGGGGATGTGTGCTCGCTAAGACATCGCGTCTTATGCCTATGTATCTCATCTGGAATGAGAATCAGAGCAAGCCGTAGTTCGGCTAACTACGGGGTTATGGATTGGGTTTTGGACGAACGACGTTACTACGCAATCTACCGGATGCTCGACCTTTGGAGACTTACTTGCCTGTAGTAGAAGGAGTAAACGTGTGTTTAGGAGAAGAAAAATCAATGAAGGGTTAGGGTTTGGTAAACTCATGCAAAAAGAGTCCTGGACGAAGGATCCTGTAAAACAAAAAAAAATAAACACACAAAAACATTGCCTCCTATCGAGGTCTTCCAACTAGGAAAGCAGTAAAATGCGGGAAAAATGTAAAAGCACCACGCGGATAAAGATCCGAAGTAACAACAATTAGAGGAATGGGAAACCCAGGGATCCTTCCAAGCTAAACACCATCAAAGAAAGTGAGTCAGTACAGGTAATCGGAATGAAACCTCTAGGCGGTATCCCACAAATAAAGTGGAAAACCACGCAAGTTATCCCAGCAAAAGTCATGTGAGCCCTCACAAAAACTCAACAAACAGGTTAGAGACAAAAAAATAGGGTAATCAAGGGTTGCCCCCAAATCAAAATGTAACCACATGAATCATGCCATTAAAATTCACAAAAAAGACATGCATCAAAAGGGTATCAAATTCACCCATAATACCTCAAACATTCAGAGTATTCAAATTCAAAGCTCAAAGGTAATGGGAATAAGGGCAAACCTGATTGGAGAGCTTGATTGAAATTGAATTGCACCCGTGAGGTTTACAAAACAATCCTTAGGGTTTATGTGAGGCAGAGGTGATTCTGTGCAGTTGAGTTCCCTTCAGGGTTTTGAGGCTGCTCTGAACTCTGTTAGCTCTTCTCTCACTATCTTTTTCCCAGAGTTCTTCTCTCATTATCTTTTTCCCAGACAGGGTAATATGAATAGAATTAATTTTGTTTCACTGAAACTCTGAATTTATAACCTGATTTTTGTGGACCTGTGGGCTCAAATGAGAGAGGTCCAAGTCTGAGATTTTTTCTTTTATTTATTTATTTATTTATTTTTTATTTAAATTTTTTTATTTAAATTTTTTTTTCCGTTTTTTTTTCTTTTTTCGTTTTTTTTTAAATATTCCGATTGCCATGATGAAATGCAAATGCTAAATGACCTAAAAATGAATGCATGCATGAGGTGTAAAGCGTATGCTTCCAGGAAAAATGAAGGGTAAATTTTGGGGTATTACAGCTGCCCCTATTCAATCAACTGGAGACCTGGAAAGAAGATAGCAGTGGCTTTCGTGTTTTCGAGGTATCAAGGGATTGAATACAATAAAAGCCCAAAAATTTGCACTGAAGTGAAGTGAAGTAACAATGCCTGTCAGAATCGGCAAAGAGGTGGTCTTGAAAGAAGAATCCGTCTGGTACGGTGAGAGTCAGTCTGAATACCGAAAAAGAATGCTAACCTGGATACCAAAATAAATGGTAACACCGAAATAACCATGACCTGAATGCTGCTCATCAGTTTGAATACTGGAAATGACTTCGATCTGAACATCGGGAGATATGAGATTATTAATATTGGTCTGAACACCGAGAGGCTGGCTTGAATGCCACAAGTTGCGTCGACCTGAACGTCGGAAACTTCTTCGATCTGAACATCGGAAAATTGGCATGGATGCCACAAGTTGCATCGACCTGAACGTCGGAAACTTCTTCGATCTGAACATCGGAAAACTGGCCTGAACGCCACAAGTTGCATCGACCTGAACGTCGGAAACTTCTTCGATCTGAACATCGGAAAACTGGCCTGAATGCCACAAGTTGCATCGACCTGAATGTCGGAAACTTCTTGGATCTGAACATCGGAAAACGGGCATGAATGCCATAAGTTGCATCGACCTGAACGTCGGAAACTTCTTCGATCTGAACATCGGAAAACTGGCCTGAACGCCACAAGTTGCATCGACCTGAACGTTGGAAACTTCTTCGATCTGAACATCGGAAAACTGGCCTGACCGCCACTTTGGTATGAATACCGGAAACTTCATGCCTGACAGCATCGGCAGAAATAGGGAACGATAATAGAGGCGGCGCATGGGCCAATGACACTTGCTGGGGATAATAAAGGTAAGTCATGAACAATCTTCAGTCTGAGTACTGGAAACAACTTATGGCTTATCACTTGGAATACTGAGAATGTTTTATGCTTACATGCGTATGTTTGAATTTTTCAATGGCGTAATGCTCCATGAAAATGGAAATGCTACGCGATTTGGTGAGGATGCAATGCAATATGATTCTACATGCAGGGATGCAAAATGCTGGGTAGAATGCCAAGCTGAGGCAAGGGGATCTGCTGGGGAAATGATCACCATCTTCTGGACCCTGGCAAGGCTGCTGGAGATGCACAGCGCAAAGAATTCTGTGCGGAAATGACCCGCCACACGGTGTTCTAGCAAAGACGAAATACCGAGATTCTGAATGGGGAGAGAACGGCACTAAAAACCTGCTGTTGGGGAAAGCGATAGTGGTTCTGGCAACCACGATCTGCGAGAGATGACTCAGTAGGGGAAGCAAACACCGATACGATACCGAGGTTCTACTTCAAGGAAAGAAACCATGGATCTGGCATTGGGATTATTGATCTGGCCTCGAACTCTGAGGAGGAGCCGCTTCTGCTGGGAAGATACAGTCTGGCATTGTCAACTCCGTTGGGGAGTATATAGTCTGACACTGTCAACTCTACTAGAGAGTGTATAATCTGAAACTACCGCTTGGGGGGAGGTACAGTGGTGAGAACCTGCTGGGGATTGAAGAATCCAACGCTCTGATCAGCTCTGCATGGATAAGATACTGAATTCGTCTATTGGCGACTTCACTGGGGAAAATATTCACGATCATCTGCAGGGGATTTTAAGGAAATGCCCCGAGGGTACCTGTTCTAAATAGACGACCCAAAGCACTTAAAATTTACAGCAATTTTAAATGTTTATTATGCATGTACTTGTAAAGCTCTTATGTGTCATGATGCAATGTTTATCAAAAAATTCGGACGTCATTTTTGCAAACAAAACAGAAAAATGAAAATGAAAACAGAGATATACTGAATAACATGATTTTATTGATTGAACGACCTCTGAATAGGCATTTACATCAGGAAGCAATCCCTGGAAAGAGGTAATCGCACAACAGATAAAAACAGACATTAATCTAATGGCAATGTGAAATGGATTTCTATTGGGTTCCAATTCTGCTATGACTTGCTCGTCTTCAAAATCCTCCAGATGATCAGCTTTCTGAAAGAGTGATTGGACTGTTTCCTATCCTTCAAAAGTTTCCAGTCATTGCCACAAGATGAGATTCAGAACTACTCAGAACGCAGTCATTCTCTTAATCCCTAACTTTTGCCTGGATCGCCCTTTTCGGGTTTTCAATCCACCGGGATACCCATTTTTTCCTAAGTTGCCTTTTCAGGTTTTCAACTTACCGGGTATACAATCTTTTCACTTTTAATCCCTAATTTTTGCCCGAACCTTTTTCATTTTCTTGGTTCGTCGGGATGCCCATTTTTGCCTGGACTACTCTTTTTATTGTCCAGCGGGTCTACTTCATGCGAAGTATTTTTTAACTACGTCTGAGTTCACCGGGGAAGTGAAGTTTTCACCATCCATCGTTGCAAGCATTAAGGCCCCACCATTAAAAACCTTGGTGACAATATATGGTTCGTCATAGTTAGGAGTCCACTTGCCCCTGTGATCTGTCTGAGGAGGAAGGATCCTTTTCAACACCAAATCTCCGACCTGGAAGCATCGAGGACGCACTTTCTGATCAAAGGCTTTCTTCATCCGAATTTGATACAACTGCCCATGACAAATGGCTGCCATTCGCTTCTCTTTGATAAGACTCAACTCATTGAACCTTGTCTGAATCCATTCAGCTTCTTCTAACTTGACATCCAACAAGACTCTTAGAGAAGGAATCTCCACTTCAACAGGTAGGACTACTTCCATACCATACACAACGGAGTAAGGGGTTGCCCCGATCGATGTATGTACTGAAGTACGGTACCCATGAAAGGCGAAGGGTAGCATCTCATGCCAATCTCTGTACGTAACGACCATCTTCTACACAATCTTTTTTATGTTCTTATTTTCCGCTTCAACAACACCGTTCATCTTAGGGCGGTAAGGGGAAGAATTGTGATGCTGAATGTTGAAGTTCTGGCACAACTCCTTCATCATTTTGTTGTTGAGATTAGAACCATTATCAGTAATCATTCTTTCGGGAATCCCATAGCGACAAATGATTTCTTTCTTGATGAATCGGGAAACCATGTGCCTGGTGACATTCGCGAACGACGCTGCTTTGACCCACTTGGTGAAATAGTCGATGGCAACAAGGATGAAGCGGTGCCCATTGGAAGCGGTCGGCTCAATCTTTCCAATCATATCGATGCCCCACATAGCGAAAGGCCATGGTGAAGACATCACATTCAAAGGATTCGGCGGCACATGCACCTTATCAGCATAAATCTGGCATTTATGGCACTTCCGAGCATATTTGAAACAATCAGATTCCATGGCCATACTGTAATAACCTGCTCTCAACAATTTCTTAGCCATTGCATGTCCTCCGGTGTGAGTACCAAAGGAGCCTTCATGAACTTCCTGCATTAACATGTCTGTTTTGTGTTTGTCCACGCATCTGAGCAAAACCATGTCGAAGTTCCTCTTATACAGAACATCGTCTTTGTTCAAGAAGAAACTGCCTGCCAATCTTCTCAAAGTCTTTCTATCATTGTTGGATGCCCCTGCAGGGTACTCTTGATTCTTCAGAAAGCACTTGATGTCGTGATACTAGGGCTTGTCATCAACTAACAGTTCAGCAGCAAACACATACGCGGCCCTATCAAGGCGCATCACGTCGATCTTGGGAGCATGGTTCCAACGGATCACCGTGATCATGGAGGATAGAGTAGCAAGAGCATTTGCCATCTGGTTTTCATCACGATGTATATGGTACAGCTTTACTGTTGTGAAGAAAGTCAACAGTCTTCTCGTGTAATCTCTGTAGGGGACCAGAGTAGGCTGGAGAGTGTTCCAATCACCATTCACTTGATTGATTACCAGAGCTGAATCTCCGAAGATGTCCAAAGTCTTGATTCTCAAATCAATGGCTTGCTCGATACCCAAGATACAGGCTTCATACTCAGCTTTATTATTGGTGCACTGGAAAATCAGACGAGCGGTGAAAGGCATGTGGGCACCTTTCGGAGTTGTAATGACAACACCAATTCCACTTCCTCTGGCGTTGACGGCCCCATCAAACATTAAAGTCCACTTTTCGTTTGGATCAGGTCCCTCTTCAACAACTGGCTCTTCACAGTCTTTCATCTTGAGGAACATGATGTCTTCATCTGGAAAATCAAACTTCATCGGCTCATAATCTTCAACTAGCTGTTGAGCAAGATAGTTTGACAGAATACTCCCCTTGATGGCTTTCTGGGAAGTATACTAGATGTCGTACTCTGTAAGTACCATTTGCCAACGAGCAACTCTTCTGGTGAGAGTTGGCTTCTCAAATATATACTTGACTGGATCCATTTTGGAGATCAGTAAGGTTGTGTGAGACAGTATCTATTGTCTCAATCGCTTCGCAGCCCATGCAAGTGCACAACATGTTTTTTCAAGCATTGAGTATCTCGACTCGCAATCTGTGAATTTCTTACTCAGGTAGTAGATGGCATGCTCTTTCCTACCTGTCTCGTCGTGTTGACCGAGAACACAACCCATGGAATTGTCTAGTACTGTCAAATACATAATCAGCGGTCTCCCTGGGACCGGAGGCACAAGGATAGGAGGATTCTGCAAATACTCTTTTATCTTCTCGAACGCCCTTTGACAATCATCATTCCACCTGATAACCTGATCTTTTCTCAACAATTTGAATATTGGCTCACACGTGGCTGTTAGGTGAGAGATGAACCTTACAATGTAGTTCAACCTCCCTAAGAAACCACGGACTTGTTTCTCTGTTCTTGGCTCAGGCATTTCCTGTATCGCTTTCACTTTGGCCGGATCCACCTCAATCCCTTTTCCGCTAACAACAAAACCCAGTAGTTTTCCAGATCTCACCCCAAAAGTACACTTGTTCGGATTAAGCCTCAGCTTGAATTTCCTCAAACGCTCAAACAGTTTCTGCAAATTCACCAAATGTTCTTCTTCCGTCTGAGATTTGGCAATCATATCATCAACATAAACCTCGATTTCATGATGAATCATATCATGGAAAAGAGTCACCATCGCTCGCTGATATGTTGCTCCGGCATTTTTCAGACCTAACGGCATCACCTTGTAGCAGAAGGTGCCCCATGGGGTTATGAATGTTGTCTTCTCCATGTCTTCTGGTGCCATCTTAATTTGATTATAGCCAGAAAAGCCATCCATGAAGGAGAATACCGAGAACTGAACCGTGTTATCCACCAAAACGTCAATGTGAGGTAAGGGGAAATCATCTTTAGGACTAGCCCTGTTCAGATCCCGGTAGTCAACACACATCCGTACCTTTCCATCCTTCTTAGGTACCGGAACGATATTTGCAACCCATGGTGGATAATTTGTGACTGCTAGAAACCCTGCATCCATTTGTTTTTGCACTTCTTCCTTTATCTTGACAGCCATCTCTGGTCTTGTTCTTCTGAGCTTCTGCTTTACCGGAGGACAATCCTCTTTGAGAGGCAAACGGTGTACCACGATGTCTGTGTCAAGCCCTGGCATGTTCTGATAAGACCAAGCGAAGATGTCAACATACTCTTGCAGCAATTCAATCAACCCCTTCTTCACATTGTCTTCCAAAGCAGCCCCTATCTTGATTTCTCTCTTGGCGTCCTTGATGCCGAGATTAATCACTTCAACAGACTCTTGATGCGGTTGAATGACCCTTTCCTCTTGTTTTAATAACCTGGTAAGTTCTTCAGGGAGTTCACAGTCTTCATCACCCTCTTCTTCAGCTTGAAAGATTGGATTTTCAAAGTCGAAGCGAGCCATAGCAGAACCATTATCAATAGGATCCGGTGATGTGCATTCGCATGAGTGATGGTATGTGCTTATGAGTGTGAAAAAAAAGAAAAAAAGTGGAAACTAAACAAAACATTGCCATTTTTTTTTGAAAAACTGCAAAAATAGAAAGACAGGGAACGAAATATTTGAATGCAAAAAGACGTCCTTTATTTATGATAAGTGTCACATAGATGAGCCCTACAATGAGTCATTACGCCCTGACGGAACGTAAGACTTGGATATGCATGAATAAACAAAGAAAATTACTCCTCCAGACAAGTGGCTTGGACAATCTCCTCAGAAGACCAATTGTTGAGAACTTCACCCGGGATTCTCGGACGCACCCAGTTATCGATGTCGCAATCACTATCCCCATCTTCATTGTTGACTGCAGAGACTAATTTGACTTCTCCTTCAACCATGTTAACGTTGGCTCCACCATGCTGGGGCATGGGATTGTTGACGACATTAGGAGCTGGTGCAAAGTTAACGGCCTTCGAATCAATGAGGTACTGAACTACGTGCTTAGAAGCTTTGCAGTTCTCAATATTGTGGCCAGGTGCCCCAGAGTGGAAGCTACATCTAGCGTTGGCGTCATAACTCACCGGAAGCCTACCAACGGGAGGAGCCAGAGTGCGCAACTGCATAAGTTGTAGTTGTTGAAGACTAGAAAGCAACTGAGCGTACGACATTGGAAGAGTGTAGAAACGCCGGTCCATCGTCCTTGGCCTCGGTTGATAGGCGGGTCTGTTACCCGGTTGTTGTGGTTGGTACTGAGCTGGTTGATGTTGTGGTTGTTGTTGTTATAGTGGTGCTGCAGCTGGAATGGTCACAGCCGCAACATACGGTTGCTGATGATAGTTCTGAAAGTTATTCCTCTGGTTATCCCTGTTCTGATAAGAAGATATGGCACTTGCATCCCCTTCTCTCCTCTTATGTCCCTGAATGAACGGCTTCTTCACCCCTGATGAGGATCCACCTCCACTCTGGGTCTCGTATGTCCTCAGGTAATTCTTCACCCTCTCTCCGATAGATACTACATCAGCAAAATTGGAGGCATTGCAACCCACCAGGCGCTCCAAATAAGGTCCTGGAAGAGTGTTCATGACCATGTTAGCCATTTCCTTCTCCAACATAGGAGGTTGAACACGAGAAGCTGTTTCTCTCCAGCGTTGAGCGTATTCTCTGAAGCACTCATTGCTTTTAAGAGACAGATTTTGAAGTTGAGTTCTGTCCGGAGCCATGTCTGCATTATACTGATACTGCTTCACGAAAGCCTCAGCCAAATCCCTCCAGCAATGGATGTGGGCTCTGTCCAACCTCATATACCATTCCAGGGATGCCCCAGCTAGGCTGTCCTGGAAAAAGTACATAAGCAACTTTTCGTCATCGGAGTATGCAACCATTTTACGGAAATAGGCTTGCACATGGGTCTTCGGGCAAGAGTTGCCATTGTATTTGTCAAATATCGGGACCTTGAATTTCGGTGGCACTCTCACACCTGGGACCAGCCCCAAGTCAGCAACATCTACTCCCAGAGGATTCTGTCCTTCCACTGCCTTCAACCTCTCTTCCAATCTTCTAAACATGGGGTCCACACCATGACCCATACCAAAGTCTTCCTGCAGCAGGGGGAACTGATCGTCCTGATCATCATGAACGGGTTGTTGACCGGAGGTGACATGTAGGATTAGGATAGGCCCCGGTCCATTGGGTCCATTAGCCTCTCCAGCTGGAGGATCAGTCGCCGTCTCTGGTTGAGCAGGGGGATTCCTCTGTATCATCTGCCTGAGCTCTTGCTGTCCCTAAGCCACCCCTTGAACCACATTCATGAATTGATTCATGCGGATTTTCATCTCGGCGAACTCTTCCTGTAGGCTTTCCATTACTCTCTGTTCGTTTCTGCGGGTACCGTACCGGTGAATGCCTGGGTCAGCTATCCTGATAATGGAACACCAAACAAACTGAGAACACTGTGGCGGTACCTGTTATGCAAGACATGCTAATGAATATGTAAATGCAATGACATGTTTATCAATTCCAAAGGTATTCTTCCCCCTTGATTCCAGTCTCTCAATAGATAAACGATGTAAAAAAAAGACTAAGTCGTTGATGAGAACCAAGAAAATTCCGACTAGAATCAAGTAGAAGATATAAACCCCACGGAAATGGATAAACATGTGTGAATGATTATGAATGCAAAATGATGTGATGCAAAATGATGTGATGCAAAATGATGTGAATGCAGTGCAGTGGCATGGGCATCAGGATCGCTGTATCTGCTTGAACATCTGTCAGGTTGCACTGTCTGGAGAGAAATTAAGAGCACACCAAACAAAGGTCATGGGATGGATCATGTTATCCTTAATGTCAACCACCCATTTTTGTGGATTATGGTTTACACCTTATCAACACCCAAGTTTCATTGATATTAAGGATACCTGATCGGATCAACCATGAATCAAGGGTTTGTTGCAAGTCACGAGCATGGAGTTTAGGTTAAGAACCACCCAAAAGGAGTGTACTAAGGTTTAAACCTGCCAAACATGTTCTACAAAAGGTTCTCATAGTCATAATCCCATCTTTCGGATATTATCGGAGGAACGACTACTCGTATTCCAAAAATATTCTCAAGAGAGACTCTTATGAGTGTAGTATCGCGTAACAATCGTATCAAATCTTACACTTGAACGACTTTCGTACTACGTCCTACGAATAGGCCAAGATGGGTTTGGTAAACTAAGGTCCTCGGCTTCTAAGGTCTATATTGGAAAAAGTAATGTCTAACCACAACTTACTTGTGTGACATTATTGATCTCAACATGACCTCCACCAAGTGAATGGGCTTGCAAGTCAACTTGCTAAGGAATAACTCAACACAAGTCGACAAGACTATGCCATTCTCCTATGTTAAGTGCACTCGAGTTCGGGTATAGAACTCATCTCACAAAGATCACCAAGCAGCCATAGCCAGCCAACAGATACAACAATGATATGTACACAATGCAATAAGGTAAAACAGGTAAATAACTGTACAAAAGCATGAACACCCAATAAACAAACAAACTATAAAAGCTAGGAGGGACTCGCTTAGGGAAACCGTTTCCCCAGCAGAGTCGCCAGCTGTCGCAACCTGAAAAAATACAGTGTGCGAAAAAACAACCGGCGAAAGAAAATGACAGAAGAGTCGCCACCGTGCGTTATTTATCCCAAAGGAGGGAAAGGAAACGCTCAAAGTAAACCTGAAAAGAGGAAAGGAAAAGACAAGGTATCGCAACCAAATCTTGGGTTCGGGAGTCGGTTATGCGAAGGGAAGGTATTAGCACCCCTACGCATCTGTAGTACTCTACGGGATCCACTTTTGTAGTTCTTGTCTAAAGGGTGTGAGTTTATCTTGTGTTGTTTACTAAAAAAGGGGTTAAATGAAAATGACTCGCGCGGATGTCGCATCCACTGCATACGTATCTCATCTGAATATGAGAATCAGAGTCTTCGTAGCTCGGCTGACCTATAGGTTGGGGGGATGTATGCTCGCTAAGACATCGCATCTTATGCCTACGTATCTCATCTGGAATGAGAATCAGAGCAAGCCGTAGTTCGGATAACTACGGGGTTATGGATTGGGTTTTGGACGAACGACGTTACTACGTAATCTACCGGATGCTCGACCTTTGGAGACTTACTCGCCTGTAGTAGAAGGAGTAAACGTGTGTTTAGGAGAAGAAAAATCAATGAAGGGTTAGGGTTTGGTAAACTCATGCAAAAAGAGTCCTGGACGAAGGAACCTGTAAAACAAAAAAAAATAAACACACAAAAACATTGCCTCCTATCGAGGTCTTCCAGCTAGGAAAGCAGTAAAATGCGGGAAAAATGTAAAAGTACCTCGCGGATAAAGATCCGAAGTAACAGCAATTAGAGGAATGGGAAACTCAGGGATCCTTCCAATCTAAACACCATCAAAGCAAGTGAGTCAGTACAGGTAATCGGAATGAAACCTCCAGGCGGTATCCCACAAATAAAGTGGAAAACCACGCAAGTTATCCCTGCAAAAGTCATGTGAGCCCTCACAAAAACTCAACAAACAGGTTAGAGACAAAAAAATAGGGTAATCAAGGGTTGCCCCCAAATCAAAATGTAACCACATGAATCATGCCATTAAAATTCACAAAAAAGACATGCATCAAAAGGGTATCAAATTCACCCATAATACCTCAAACATTCAGAGTATTCAAATTCAAAGCTCAAAGGTAATGGGAATAAGGGCAAACCTGATTGGAGAGCTTGATTGAAATTGAGTTGCACCCGTGAGGTTTACAAAACAATCCTTAGGGTTTATGTGAGGCAGAGGTGATTCTGTGCAGTTGAGTTTCCTTCAGGGTTTGGAGGCTGCTCTGAACTCTGTTAGCTCTTCTCTCACTATCTTTTTCCCAGAGTTCTTCTCTCACTATCTTTTTCCCAGACAGGGTAATAGGAATAGAATTGCCTTTTGTTTCACTGAAACTCTGAATTTATAACCTGATTTTGTGGACCCGTGGGCTCAAATGAGAGAGGTCCAAGTCCAAGATTTTTTCTTTTATTTATTTATTTATTTATTTATTTATTTTCGTTTTCCGTTTTTTTTTTCGTTTTCCGTTTTTTTCCTTTTTTTTTTCAAAAAAGATATTCTGATTGCCATGATGAAATGCAAATGCTAAATGACCCAAAAATTAATGCATGCATGAGGTGTAAAGTGTATGCTTCCAGGAAAAATGAAGGGTAAATTTTGGGGTATTACACATGGCTACCACTTATGGAAACACATCAGATGTAGAATCTGATCCTGAAGAGGTATTTTCTGATCTTTCTCGCTCTGACCTTGAATCATGCCTTTCTGAATCTTTGAACTCATATCAGAAACTTAAAGAAAAACTTAAAGCACTAAAAAGGGTTCTTGAAGGAACCATCGGAGAATGTGATAAGCTTGAGATAACAGTTTCAGAACTAAAAGATGAAAACCAAACTCTGACAAAAGAAAGAGACTCCACAAAAAAATAATGTTTAAAACTTGAAGAAGCGTTATCTCAAGCCCCACAAACTTATAACACAATAATATATGAATATGAAAAATCTCTTCAAAAGTTTCTAAAAAATGGGATACACAAAAGCAGAATGGCATCCATGATTTATGGAGTTAGTCAGACTAATAAAAGAGGGATAGGGTACGTCCCCAGTGAAGATAAATCTCCTACAGGTGACAAACCAAAATCTCATTTTTCTTATCACTACACACATACACAAGCACAAAGTTTTGATAATGCTAGAACCCAAAGGACCCAAAAGATTATGGGTACCAAAGGATAAGATTGTTTATGTTGCAGATATCTTATGCAGCAGAGTTAAGACACCAATCATGGTACCTGGACTCTGGATGCTCGCGACACATGACGGGAAGAAAGTATATGTTCTAAAGCCTATAACTTAAAGATTCTGGCTTCGTAGGTTTCGAAGGAAATCAGAAAGGAAGAATCAGAGGCTCCGGAACTATTGGCAATGGAACTCTTCCCTTTATATCTGATGTTCTCTATGTAGAAGGATTAATGCATAACCTGTTATCAAAAAACATGTAAAGAAATTAATCAGAGTAATGGAACAGTTCTATTCACTGGCAAGAGGAAAAACAATATTTATAAAATAAATCTTTCAGATCTAAAAGATCAAAATGTAAAATGTCTGATGTCTGTTCATGAAGAGCAATGGGTATGGCATAGACGCTTGGGCCACATTAGCATGAGAAAACTCTCTCAGCTAAATAAACTCGAGTTAGTCAGAGGTCTACCTAAACTGAAGTATTCTTCAGAAGCTCTGTGTGAGGCATGCCAGAAAGGAAATTTTTTGAAAACATCTTTTAAAAGGAAAAATATTATTTCCATCTCTAAGCCTCTGGAACTTCTTCACATTGACCTGTTTGGGCCTGTTAAGACAGCGTCAGTCAATGGAAAGAAGTATGGACTAGTTATTATTGATGATTTTATTCGCTGGACATGGGTAAAATTCCTAAAGCACAAGAGTAAGTCTCACTCTGTATTCACTAGCTTTTGTTCCAAAGTGCAAAATGAATTTGACTCTAAAATCACCAGAGTCAGAAGTGATCATGGTGGCAAATTCAAGAATAAATTTTTTGAGGAACTATTTGATTCTAATGGAATATACCATGATTTCTCCTGCCCTGGAATTCCACAACAAAATGGAGTTGTGGAGAGTAAGAATAGGACACTCCAAGAGATGGCCAGGACCATGATCAATGAAACAAATATGGCTAAGCACTTTTGGGCTGAAGAAGTAAATACAACGTGTTATATTCAAAATAGAATCTCCATTAGATCCATTCTGGAAAAGACTCCCTATGAACTGTGTAAGGGAAGAAAACCCAACATTTCTTATTTCCATCCTTTTGGATGCTCTTGTTTTATTCTTAATACTAAAGAACATCTGAACAAGTTTGATTCAAAAGCACAAAAAGGTATTATGTTAGGATACTCATAACGTTTTAAAGGCTACAGAGTATACAACACAGAAACCAAAATTATGGAAGAATCAATACATGTTAGATTTGATGATAAGCTTGACCCTGAAAAGTCAAATCTAGTTAAGAAACTTGCAGATTTGGAGATCACTCTTGCAGGCTCTGACGAAAAGACTAAAGCACCAGAAGTATCTGACAAACAAAGTCCAGATGCAACTGAAGCCTCAACTATCCAGAAAAGATCAAGAAGTCGCCCCAATATCTCTGAAGATTTGATTCTGGGAAACAAGGATGAACCTGTCAGAACTAGGTCACATTCAAAGTATCTGAAGAAACTCCTCTGGGAATAGCATCTATAATCGAACCTACTTCCTGTGATGAAGAACTTCAAGACAATGACTGGGTTTTGGCTATGAAAGAAGAGGTAGATCAATTCTCAAAGAATGACGTCTGGGATCTCGTCCCAAAGTCTAAAGGAACTCACATTATTGGAACCAGATGGGTGTTCAAAAACAAACTGAACGAAAAGGGAGAAGTAGTAAGAAACGAAGCACGTCTGGTGGCACAGGGTTACAGTCAACAAGAAGGCATTGACTACAATGAAACATTTACCCCAGTCGCCAGGTTAGAATCTGTTCGCTTACTTGTTTCATTTGTTGTAAATCATTCCATCAAACTATATCAGATGGACGTCAAGAGCGCATTCCTTAATGGTTATATATCAGAAGAAGTATATGTCAATCAACCTCCAGGTTTTGAAAACTCTAAATGTCCAAAACACATTTTTAAACTTAAGAAATCTCTGTATGGACTAAAATAAGCTCCTAGAGCTTGGTATGAAAGATTAAGTAATTTTCTTCTGGAACATGATTTTATTAGAGGAAAGGTTGACTCTACACTCTTCTGTAAAAACATTAGAAATGATCTCATGATATGCCAGGTATATGTTGACGACATTATTTTTGGTTCAGCTAACCCCTCTGTATGTCAAGAATTCTCTGAGCTAATGCAGGCAGAATTTGAAATGAGCTTAATGCAAGAACTAAAATTCTTTTTGGGAATTCAAATCAATCAAGCTTCAGAAGCTACCTACGTATACCAAAGTAAGTATATAAAAGACATTCTGAAGAAATTTGAAATGGCTGAATGCAAACCTGCTAAGACACCAATGCATCCAACCTGCATTCTGGAGAAGGAAGAAACAAGCCAGAAGGTTTGTCATAAGCTCTATCGTGGTATGATAGGATCTCTTCTCTATCTGACGGCTACATGCCCTGATATTTTGTTTAGTGTATGTCTTTGTGCCAGATTCCAATCAGATCCCAGGGAATCTCATTTAACAGTTGTTAAAAGAATCCTCAGGTATCTAAAAGGAACCCCTAACCTTGGCCTGATGTATGAGAAAACATCAGAGTATAGGCTCTCTGGTTATTGTGATGCATATTATGCAGGGGACGGAATGGAATGTAAAAGTACATTTGGGAATTGTTAGTTCTTGGGAAATAATCTTATATCATGGTCCAGCAAAAGACAATCAACCATAGCCATATCCACTACAGAAGCAGAATATATATCAGCCTCACTATGCACTACTCAGATGCTTTAGATGAAAAATAAACTTGAAGACCTTCTGATCTTTGAGAGTAACGTTCCTATCTTCTTGATAATACTGCTGCCATTTGTTTAAGTAAGAATCCTATATTGCATTCCAGAGCTAAGAACATAGAAATCAAATATCACTTCATTAGAGACTATGTTCAGAAAAGGACAATGTCTTTAAAATTCATTGATACAGACCATCAGTGGGCTAACATCTTTACTAAACCCCTCGCTGAAGACAAATTCTCTTTTATTTTGAAAAATCTGAACATTCAAATCTGTCCAGAATAATTGTGCTTCTTTGAAACAACAAAATAATACACTGAATTAAACATCTGGTATCTGGATCTAACTCTGATACTTCTACCAGTTAGGAGTCATCTGAATCAGAAATTCTCAGGACCCAACCCTTTGGTATTCCTGAAGATCAGATAAATTAACACGTGAAGCATCATAGGTCTGACTTTGAATCTTCTACACAGCTGTCTAGTAGAAATCAAGAGACAGACTCTTGAAATCTCCTCGAGTAGTATGCTGATTTGGGGATTAGACCTCCATCATGGCCTGTAATCATTTCTCCTCCAAGCTGTAAACTTGGATAACGTGCTTCATTTATTTTTTAACATCTAAACTACTTCTACTGTTGTTGTTTTGCATGCATCTATCTGTGTATATATACATTTCACACATCACAAGTTCACACTTTACACTTACGCCCTACACAAACCCTATCTCTCTCTCAGTTCTTCATCATCTTCATCAAAGGTTATTCATCTTCAACAAGTGCTTCGTTCAATCCTTCATCTTCAACATTGCTCTACATGGATGCTCAACAATAATCTGTCTATAACTACTCACAACAAATGGATTCAACAGATCAAACACCCATTTCTACTCAACAATCAATTGCAACTACTGGCGTTGTCTCAACCCCTATCTACAAGAAACCCCACATTCTTGACCGTGAACCTCACATCCACCTAGCAACACCATTTGAGAAGCTTGAGGTGTTGTGTGAATCGCTACTGGATTTTGAAAATATGAAGAGAAATGGTGTAGACCTAATTAAAGAGTTAAGAATGCAAGGGTGGGAAACCTATTTTCAAAGACTCTACGGCCCTGTGTACACATATTTGGTGAAGGAATTATGGCGTTTCGCAGACTCAGGTGATCACTACATCGTCTCTCACCTTCTGGGAGTCAAAATAGTCATCACTGAGAAATCAATTGCCTCCCTTCTGAATATGGAAAAGACAGGAGGAAGAAGAATCTACAACATCAACCCTAGGGCAAAATACTTGTCCCAGGAAATAAACCCCACTATCTTTCAATAGAACGCTGAGGGCAAACACTCCAAGAACAAAGAACTCCATCAGAATCTCCGTGTTTGGTTGAAGATCATCCTAGGCACCTTTCATCATCGCCCTGCATCAAACTCTTCTGACTACATTAACACATATCAGAAGTGCATTATGTACTGCATCCACAAGGGCCTGAAACTGTGTCTGCCAGCACTGCTCTTCAAGTATCTCAGAGACTCTATCAAAGATACCAGAAATAACATGACGACCAGAAACTACATTCCTCTGGGAAGACTTATCTCAGATGTTCTAATCAAGAGTGGCTTAGTGGATCACCTGATCCATCACAATCTAATGGAGGATGCCACTGTTGACACTGGGAGACCGCTGAATGCTCGGAACATGAAGAGTATTGGGATAATTGAGCAAGTTAGAGCTAAACCAACTCTAGACACTTCCTGGGAAGCACTCAAGGACCAGAGGAAGATTCCCAACGGTCTCTATCTGTCTCCAAAATTGAGCCTCCAGAAGTGGTAGCTTACTATCTACAAGATCTTGCAAACCAAGGGGTGGACATTTCTGAGTTCTCAGTGGACTAGCTACCTGAGCATCCACCAAACTTCATGAAGAGGATGCGAGATCCCTCTGAGAAGTCCAAGAAGGCGAAGAAGGCAAAGCTGGGAGAAACTTCTGGGTCAAGACCTCCAATCCCTCTGGATGACTCTCCAAGTAAGTCTATACCTCCTTCCCGCTCTATAAAACTTAAGCTTATTGCTTCTTCTCTTCCCCAAACCACTCCCATCTACACCTTCTTCTCTCTCAAACTTAACCTTGCAACCACTACATTACCCGTTTCTGAAGTAGAAATACTGAATGAAACTACCTCACCATCATCATCCTCTCCTTCATCCCCATCATACTATATTTTCTAATCTAACAACGAACCTTCTGACCCTCAATCCCCCACTCTAGCTCAGCTTTAAGGTCGTGCTCTGGCCTCTCAACAGCCATCACAAACTGAACCTGAACCTGAAGTCACTTCCTCACCCCCGGTACAACAAAATCCACCTCCTCAAACACCACCACCTGCACAACCTAATCCACCTCCTGAACAACCAAATACCCTCACCATCTGAACCTCAACCAAATCCTCAACCTGGACAAACAACACCATCTCCATATGATATTCCCCCACCACAAACCTCTGTTGTCGTCATCACTCCCATTCTAAATCTAGATGACACCAACCAAACTCCACCATCCTCCCCAACCTCTAACTCTGAACCAAAAATTATCTTCCCCACCTTAGAAGAAGCAATAACTATTTTTGCAGAGTCTTCAGTGGAGAAGATCAAGTCTCTGTCTATTAACTTTGGCATCAGTGATGATCCCTCTACAGTAAGGATCCACTGGAACAGAGTGATTAGATGGATGACCTCTAAAGCCTTCAAACTGAAAGGCCTCTCTGAACAAGTCCGCAACGACTTCATTAGAGATGCTGGTATAAGGCTCCAAGCTCGCTTGGCCAGAGAGGCTAAGGAAAAGGCCAGGAAGGAAGAAGAAGAGAAAGCTCGCCTGGAAGAAGAGTAAAGGATCAAAGAAGCTGAAGAAAAGGATGTTGCTGAAGTTGTTGTTGCTGCGGCTGCTGTTGCTGAGGCTGAGGCAAAAGCAAAAGCCGACGCTGAAGAAGCAGCAGGCATTACTGCAGAAGAAGCTTCCAAGGCCAGGGCTGATGTTGTGACTTAGGGGGAGCAATCTACCTCTAGTTTTGCCCCTCTGGTCTTGAAGACTATGGAGGAATTGCAAAAGGAACAACAAGTGGTACAAGCTAGGTTAGATCACCAGGATTCCGTCAACACCAACATTCAGAACCTGCTGACTCAGCTGCTCCAAAGGATGCCTCCGCCCCTAAACCCTTAGGCACTTAGGCTCTTTGTTTGTTGCTTTTTCTTCTGATGTTTCTTTCTGCTTTATGATCTATGCTTTCGTTGCTTCCTATTTGTACTTGTTTTTCTCTGTTATATGAATATTTGTTTCTTGCCTGTTTTTTTCTAAGTCTTTTTAATTCTGACAAAAAGGGGGAGAACTAAAACAGCTCTGATGAAAACATATCTAAAACCTCTCAAGGCACTGTGAACATTAATAAATCCTAAATGACTTATGACAACTAAAGTTATGCAGGAAAATAGCTAAGGTATAAAACCAACTCCACACAAGGAAGGTCCGGTAAGAACTTCTGTTAAATTTGATGATCTAACTCAGGGGGAGTTCATTCCCTTTATCTGGTTCTGAGATATTACGTATTGTTTCATCATTATTCTGACTTGTTTTGTCATCATCAAAAAGGGGGAGATTGTAAGAACAAATTTAGTTCTACAATGTATCTCTAAGATTTTGATGATATAAAAGGATGAAACAAAAATGGTACCCTAACGAAAATTTTCTAAGTGTGCAGGACTCTGATCAAAACAATCAGATAGACAATCATCAGATACAAAATCAAGTGCTAAGATACTACTCAGAAGTTACGTAACCAGAAGGCTCTGACTCTGATCCAACACAAGCGCTAGCGAAACTAAAGAAGTCAGAAACTCTGATAGAAAAGAATGAATCCAGACTCTGAAGACGCACACTCTGAAGAAGTCAAATAAAGAGAATCTCTGATAAAGTCATATACAAGGCAAACATTGCTAAATAAAGACTCTGACTACAGGATTCGTTGTCTCAAGAAAAACTTAACGTTGAAGAAAAAAATTGCTTATGGAAAGAAACTATTTTTAGAAAGAAGTCATTGTGCTCCATACTGCTTTGGAAAGAACAAGGAGAGTAATGATATTAATCACTCTTCAATGACCAAGATTCTATCATTAACATCACCCAACGGTCCTCTCATTCTCCTATAAAAAGGATGGAACGCTTCACAAGAAAGAACCTGAGATACACGAGAATACATTTCTTCCATTACTTTCTTTTCACTCTCTCACGAGTTATTGCTCTAACGTGAAAACATTTCTTTCTCTTATATTTTGTAATATTTTCTTATTGTTAGAAGCACTGTTCATTACTAATCATATCATTGATAAGATATTTCCTCAAGTGACACTGTGAAGTCTGAATACTTGAGAGGGTTAAGGGATTATTTCTCTTAGTCGATTGTTTGTGTAATCTTTCAAGATGAGTGGATTAAGTCCTTTTTGAAGGCGAAATCACCTTGGCCGGGTGGACTGGAGTAGCTTTGAATTTCAAGTGAACCAGTATAAAATTCTGTGTTGAATTCTTTTTATTCAACGTGTGTCTAAGTTCTTAAAAAGTTTTTATTTTCCAAAATAATTCAAACCCCCCTTTCTTGTTTTTCTCTACCTACACCATCGCGATCCTGGTTTGGGTCCTTCCTATGGGCTTGGAATCTCATAGTCTCTTATGTATATGACGTCTTCGTCTGGAAAGTCGAATCTCATTGATTGATAGTCCTCCACTAGTTGGTGTGCAAGGTACTCTGACAACACACTGCCCTTAATGGCCTTTTGAGTCACATACTGAATGTCATATTCGTATAACAACATCTTCCAGCGAGTGATTATTCCAGTTAAACTAGGCTTCTCGAAGATGTACTTGTTGGGATCCATCTTGGATATCAACATTGTGTTATGGCAAATCACGTACTGTCTTAGGCGGCGAGCGGCCCATGCTAGTACACAATAAGTTTTTTCTAGCACAAAGTACATGATTTCACATTCGGTGAACTTTTTGCTCAGGTAGTAGATAATATTCTCCTTTCTACCTGTCTCATCATGTTTCCCCATTACATATCCATGGAATCATCGAGTACTGTCAAATACATAATAAGAGGCCTTCATGAAACTGGTGGCACCAAGATTGGTGGTTCTTGCAGATACTATTTGATTTTATCAATTTCACTCTGGCAATCATCGTTCCACTTGACAGCTTGATATTTTCTTAACAGCTTGAATATTGGCTGGCAAGTGGTTGTCAGATGCGGGAGGAATATGTAAATATAGTTCAATATGCCGAAGAAACCATAGACTTGCTTCTCTATATGAGGTGTTGGCATTTCTTGAATAGCTTTGACTTTGTTGGGATCAACTTTTATGCCTTTCTGGCTCACAATGAACCCTAGTAGCTTTCTAGATCTGACGCCGAAAGTGCACTTAGCAGGATTCATGTGTAGTATGTACTTCCCCAATCTTGCAAACAACTTCTTTAGATGAATAACATGCTCCTCTTTAGTCTGAGACTTGGCAATCATTTCATCCACATAGACTTCAATCTCCTTATGGATCATAACATGGAAAAGAGTCACCACGACCCTTTGATAAGTTTCCCTAGAATTTTTCAAGCCAAAAGACATCACCTTGTAACATAAAGTGCCCAATGGTGTAATGAAAGTTGTTTTCTCCATATCTTTATGAGACATTTTGATCTAATTGTATTCTAAGAATACATCCATGAAGGAGACTACAGAGAATTGAGTTGTGTTATCTACCAATACATCGATGTGAGGTAAAGGAAAATCATCTTTTGGACTAGCTTTATTTAGATCCATGTAGTCTACACACATTCAAACTTTGTCGTCTTTCGTCAGAACTGGAACAATATTAGCAATCAACTGTGGGTACGTTGCAACAACTAGAAAACCTGCATCGAATTGCTTCTTGACCTCTTCTCTAATCTTGACAACCATGTATGGTCGAGTCCTTCTCAACTTCTGCTTGATGGGCGGGCAGTCCGGCTTCAACGGTAGCTTGTGCACAACAATTTCGGTGTCAAGTCCTGGCATATCCTGATACGGCCAAGCAAACACATCCAAATATTCATGTAATAGATTGACCATCTCTTATTTCACACTTGGTTCCAAGGTAACTCCGACCTTGATTTCCTTTCGATCCTCCTCATTCCCCATATCGATCACATCCACTGGTTCCTGATGAGGCTGAATCATCTTTTCCTCTTGCTTCAAAAGTTTGGCTAACTCTTCTGGGAGTTCACAGTCTTCCTCACTATCCTCTTCAGCTTGGTTAATCGGGAGGTCAAAGTCATAGAGAATTATAGCATTGTCGTGTTCATTGGATTCAATTATTAATGATCTACATGAAAATGACTTCTCTTTCTTAGAGGAAGTAACTTTGAAGAATGAAAGTGATGTGGAATAAAAAATTCCTTTTTTTTTAATTTTGTTGTTTATTTATTTGCAAAATAAAGAATGATGAAAGACAGAGATCTCAAAAAATGTGCTTTGTATTGATGATAAAGTTTAAACATTAAAACAAAAGTGGTCGTACAAAGTTATCCATATTCCTTGGGCAAGGCATGAGATTTTTTTTTTAAAACAGGAAATTACTTTGAAAAAGAAACTATCTTAGGAACCTTTGTTGCCTTCCAATTAGTAAGAGCAACATCCGGAAGTCCACAAAACACCATCTTAGACAAATTTGGATCTTCATCTTCAAGAGCATTTACTTGATCATCACTTAAGAAACTAGCTTTGGAGAATATTTCTTGGATGCTATGAACCTTCCCTTTCTGTATTTTCTGACCTTTGATTTGTTCAACAGACGGATGATATCCTAATCCGCACTTGTATTTTTTTCTCTGGTTATTCAATCATTGCACTCTAGCTTCCAACAATTGCAACTTCCACATTCTTACACAAGGACATGACCACCTTGAATTCTTCAACGGGCTTTGGCTTTGTCTTGACCATATTCACCACTTCAAGGACCTGGAGAGAAGTTTCAATAATTTCTTCATCTACTTCAATGTATCTGAATGAAGTCAAATGGATAACAAAAATATCTTTTTCTCATGATATTGAAACCAGCTTACTCAGAAGTAACAAACTTCAGCTTATGGTGGAGTGTCGAGGTGACACTTCCCGCATCATAGATCCACGGTCTACCTATCAGATAGCTATAGGGAGGCCTGGTATCCATTACCTAGAAGATAATATAGAAAGTTTGAGGGCCAATCAGGATTGGGAGGTCAATCTCCCTAATAACCATTCATTTAGACCCATCAAAAGCTTTCACCACCAAAGCATCGGGTCTCATCTGCACATCTTCAATATTTAGCTGTAACAGGGTAGTCTTTGGTAATACGTTCAGAGATGAACCTGTATCTACCAGTACTCGATCCAAAGTAACGTCTGTACACTGAATGGGGATGTCAAGCGCCATATTATGTTCTCGTCCATTTGAGGGTAAATCATCATCAATGAACTTCAGACAACTACTAGCATTGAGGTTAGCAACCACACCATCAAAATGATTAACACTAATGTGATATGCTACGTAAGCCTCGTTCAAGAACTTCAACAGAGCAGTCCTATGAGCCTCATAACTCATAAGTAAAGAAATAATAGAGATTTTTGAAAGAGTTTGGTTGAGCTGATCTACAACCTTGTAGTCATCTTTGAAATTCTAGTTAACAGACTATCGATGTCACACGGGATGTTATGACATCCAATTCTGCGCAGACAAGAATTATGCAGAACTTAAAAGTAAAGTGCAGTAAATAACACAAGTAATTGTTTACCCAGTTCGGTGTCACACACACCTACGTCTGGGGGCTACCAAGCCAGGGAGGAAATCCACTATTAGTAGTATTAATTCAGACCTTAAACCAACTGTTTAATCCTATCACTTAATACCTACCCAATGCAATTTCAATCTTAAACTAAGACCAGAGTTCCTACTCACTCCCCCTCAATCACCGCAGTGATTACAACCTTTAATTAGATTAAAGTTAATGGTGAAGTTATACTTCAAATAACTCTTGATTGTGCTTAACAGCTTTAATCAAGATACACAGCACTCACGCTTAAAAGCTTAGAGTGACACAACACTTACAACTCAATGAACACCCTAGTCCAATGCAACCATCTAAGTGATAATTGCTTGGCTTACAAGATAAACCTAATACAAGACACAACCAAAAATACAGCAGTTAAGTATGATGGAACAATAAAATCTTCACGCCTAAAAACCCTTGAATTCTGAAAGAAGGATTGCCATCCTTTTATATTGCAGCACTTGGACCTTGTACTTGTATTTCCTAAAATTAAGGTTAAGCAAGTTAACCTAATTTCCACATATTAGGGTACTAACAAATAGGCCATTTCTTAGGTTCATTAAATTGTAGCTCAGTTTTTAGTTTCCTGGATTTTAGCTCAGTTGTTGGATTCCTGAAAAATAGCCTGAGAAAAATACTGACACAGAAAAACTAACCATCCTACAATTTAGCATATGCTGTCAGGAATGAATGTCACAACATTCAGTTTGACGTCCAGAACATATACCATATGCTAAGTCTGTTATTTTCCTGAAAACAAACAGTGCTAAATGTTGTACTGTAAAAGACCAACCAGTCTATACTTCAGTATCAGCCTACAATAATAAATGTTAAAACATCCAGTTTGACATTTTGACAATGAGCCTTATGCCAGGTCTATTATCCTCCTGAAGAACAGACTGAAATAAATACTGAGTTGAAGCAGAAAAACTAACTAATCTATACCTCAGTATCTGCTGACAGGGACGAATGTCACAACATTTAGTTTGACATTCAGTAAATCCTATATTAGCTAAACCTGCAGCATACTACTCAAGTATGTCATGACATCAGCCAAGACATCAGAGTACAGTTAGATGTTCTAACACAAAATGCAGCCAATCAAACATCTCCAAAGCATGTCATGACATCAGTCAAGACATTATAGTCCAGTTAGTGTTTTACCATAAAATGCAGCCAATCAAACATCTACAAACTCCCCCTTTGGCAAATTTTTGGCTAAAACAACTTGGCATCAAAAATAGAGTTCACAGCAGCGGAAAAACACACATCTAGCAGGGAAATTAACCTAGCTAATACACTCAGAGCAACAACACACTCAACACACATAGAAGTTAAATAAAAACTTCTAACAGCAGCACAACCTCTGGATTAGAGGATCTTCAATATCAAATCTGTTGTCCTGGGGTACAGGTGTTACTCCCCCTTTTTGTCAAAAATGTTGCCAAAGCAACACTTAAAGATTACAGACCAAAACAAAACAAATAAAATTAAACAGAATTGGCAGAAACACAGGAAATGATTTAATCATCTGACTCAGAGTCAGCCTCATCATCAGTGTCATCATCAGGACTAGCATCCTCTTCACCCTCTGCACTTTGCCTTGCAGCTCCTTCTGCAGCATCAGCAGCTTCACCAAGCACACCACCTTCAGTCATCTCCAATTTGATAATCAGATTTTCCAAAGTGAGTTTCCTTGCCTCCAGCTCCTTGCACGTTTCTCTGAGTATTGCAATGACAGCATCTTTACCTGGTTGATTGCAAACACTTGATGTCTCTCCTATTGTCATGGCAATGTCAGGGACATGCTTACCTAGGAATAGTTTATGATTGAAGGCCAAAGGACTCTCTCTTCTTTTCACAAAATCATTATCTGTCAATATGTTTGGAAATTGATTCAACACAATGCCACATATGAGGGAAGGAAAGGCTATAGGCCCCTTCACACTGAAGCTTCCAGCATGTTTCATGGTTTGATCAAAAATGTAGGTTCCATAGTCAAGCTTTGCTTTGGTTCCAACAGCATATATGAACTTTCCAAGCATCACAGCCACAACAGATTTGTGATTTGTGGGTACCCAGTTGGCAGCTCCAATTTTGTGTAGCATAGCATACTTGACACTGAGTTTGCTGGCCACCAACTTACCTTTCAGAGGCCACTTCCTGACTTGATTTGCAGTGATGACTTGACAGATTTTTTTGTCAGTCACCTCAAGCTCAGGTTGAGCTACATCAGGTCTTCCCAAATACATGTTGATTACTGAGGGAGAGAAGTTCACACACTTGCCTCGCACATATACTTTTCTGAATTCCCTAGACTTTCCATCAGCATATTCTTCAGACACATTGACAATAAACTCCTTTACTAGAGTCTCATAGCACTTTGAGAGCTGAGTCATAGTTTTCATTAACCCTGCCTCTTGAATAAGGTCTACAATCTCCTAACACTCCAGGACATTCTGAGCCAGTTCCCTCTCCAAGGCCAGCCTCTTGTGATAAACATACTTCCACCTGTTCACACTAGAAGCAAAATGGAATGATACGTTGTCAATAGGTACCTCAGGGACACTAGCTGCCAGTTTGCTAGTGGTTGGCTTCTTCTTTGACAGAGATGTTGTGACATCACATGGGACATCTGAATCAGACTCCACAACAACAGACTTGGTCTTCATTTTCTTGGGCACCTCTTTGCTCCAAGATTTTGTTGGACCATGTCCTTTCCTCTTGAGGGAACTCTCTGTCACCTTTGGGTTGGGAGAAGTTGCCACATCAATCTTCCTTCTTGGGGACCTCTGCACCACTGTCTTCTTTTCTCTCCTAGTCTTAACCCTTTTGGCTATGCTAGGGACAACTGAGGTCAACAACTCATTATCAGAAAACTCCTCTAGGTCTACGGTTTCAGCTGCACAATTAGGATTGTCACTGACATCATGAGTGACACGGACTTCCTCACCACCCACATTGTCTAAAGGTTTATCAATATTTGACCCCTTATGAGCATCAGTTTGCTCAGCATCGTCGGATACATTCTTTCTTAAGGCGACCGAGTTTTCTTGACATGCAACATTATCAGGTATAATAGTGTTTAAGGGAACGGAGACCCCAGGAACCTTATGATTACCAGATAGTATCCCAGTCACCATAGTTGTAATGGCATTGTGCACATACCTGGAGCCTTCCCTGGTTTGTTCGTCAAGAGCGATTGCTGAGGAGAAGTCGGAGACCGTTTCTTTAGGTCTTCTTGCATGAGAAGTATTTGCAGCATCAGCCACATGGTCTTCCCTGTTAGGGTTGCACGATTCAGAGCTGGAGGAATCAGACATGGTCGTGTAGGAAGATGAGTCGGATTGGTGCGACATGATGAATATCTCAGAGGAGAAATGAAAAGTTTCTTTGAGAGGAAGCTTGCAAGACTGAAAGTTGAAACGATGGAAGAGGAAACGCTTGTTGCACGAGCAATGTCTATTATTTGTTGACCAATCAGAGTGCACTATCAAATGTTTAATAAGTTGACTTATTAAACAGTAAATAACTAACATCATTAGTTGCTATAATTTATCAGAAGGACACATTCCCACTTTGCCCCTTAATTTGTCAATCTGAGTAACATCCAATGTCATGACATTCTGAGTGACATTGTCCTCAGTCTGCATCTGGTTCATCCATATCAGTGGGGAACACCTGATATCAGATGCTAGGTACTTAGATTCTTCAGTGGATAATGAAACACAATTTTGTTTCTCCCTTGCAACTACACCAGTTTGATGAGGACTAATAGGTGAAGACAACTCCTGACTCTCAATTTGCATAGGTACCATTAAGTGCATGGGCACCAGTTCCAGAAGTTTGGAAGATTTTGGATGTCCCATCTTGGGATATGACATCTTGGTTAGCTTGCCCACCTGACATTTTCCACAGCCTTTTCTCTCATCCATAAGCAAATTTGGGATTCCTCTAACTGCTTCCTTGGATATGATCTTCTTCATTCCTCTTAAATGAAGTTGTCCAAGTCTTCCATGCCACAGCTTCACTTCCTGCTCTTCCTTGGCTAGGGGGCACGTTGAAGAGTTGTTTGAGACTTTAGATTCCCACAGATAACAGTTATCTTTGGATCTGGCTCCTCTCATAACTTCCTGATTGCATTCATTCATCACAACACATAATTCCTTAGTGAACCGAACATAGAAACCTTGATCACATAGCTGGCTTATGCTAATAAGATTAGCAGTTAGTCCTTTTACTAACAACACATTACTCAGTTTTGGAGCTCCAGGACAGTCCAGCTTACCAACACCTTTGATTTCTCCTTTAGCTCCATCACCAAATGTCACATACCTGGTAGTATGAGGTTGTATATCCACCAATAAGTTACTCATCCCAGTCATATGTCTTGAGCAGCCACTATCAAAATACCAGTCTTGTCTGGTAGAAGCTCTTAGAGATGTGTGAGCTAGTCTAGCAACCCATTGTTGTTTCTTAATGGGGGCATTATGCTTAGATGCCTGTTGCTTAGGTCTGACTTGAGGTGTCTGATTAGCAACCCATTGTTGTTTCTTAGTGGGGGCATTATGCTTAGAAGCCTTCTGCTTAGGTCTGACTTGAGGGGTCTGGTTAGGATAACCATGCAACCTGTAGCAGAAGGGTTTTATGTGACCAAATCTACCACAGTAGTGACATCTCCATCTCTGAAATTTCTTCTTCTGATGGTTACTCATCCTGGTTCCCTGATGTTGAGACATCGGTTGTGACTTCTGCTTGAGTTTTTGAACTTCAGCCTTTGATCGTTTGAGTTCAGCTGAGGATTTCTTAACAAAGCCTAAGCCAGCCATGGTTCATGACTTCTGTTCCACCTTTAGAATCTCTTCCAACGTGTCTGTTCCTTTATTCAGCATTCTGATGGACTTTGTCATTTGATCTAGCTTAGATGTCAGCAATGATATCTCACTATTTAGACCATCTATGACTGTCAGATGCTTCTGTTTCTCAGCTTCCAGCTCCTTGATGAGTTTCTTCTGCTTTTCTCCTTGGATACACACTTCTGCACTTTTGACACATAGCTCTTTATATGAAGCAGCAAGTTCATCAAGTGTAAGTTCATCTCCACTTGAGTCATCATCAGAGGCACAAACACTAGTTAGTGCAGTGACATGTTTAGCAGATTCTCCTTCAGATTCACTCTCAGAATCTCCTTCAGACCAGGTAACAGATAGCCCTTTCTTCTACATCTTGAGGAAGGTAGGGCATTCAGCTCTAATGTGACCAAAACCTTCACAACCATGGCACTGGATTCCCTTGCCTTGGGTGACTTTTTCTTCATATTTTGATCTTCTACTGATGTCAGATGAGGAGTTCTTGACATTAGGTCTGCCCTTTTGATCAACCTTCTTTATGAACTTGTTGAACTGTCTTCCAAGCATGGCTATAGCTTCTGAAATGCTTTCATTACCTCCAATATTTCCTTCTTCTGAATCCTCTTCAGTATTTGATACAAAAGTTATGCTTTTGTTCTTCTTTTCAACATCCTCACCTAAGCCCATTTCAAAGGTTTTGAGAGAATCAATAAGCTCATCAACCTTCATATTGCAGATATCTTGAGCCTCTTCTATAGCCGTGACCTTCATGGCAAATCTTTTTGGCAATGATCTGAGAATCTTTCTTACAAGTTTTTCTTCAGCCATTTTCTCTCCTAAGCCACCAGAAGTGTTGGCAATTTCAAGAATATTCATGTGGAAGTCATGAATAGTCTCATCCTCTTTCATCCTCAGATTTTCAAACTTGGTGGTCAGCATCTGAAGTTTCGACATCCTCACCTTGGAGGTACCTTCATGAGTTATCTTGAGGGTATCCCAAACTTCTTTAGCCAGCTCACAGTGATGCACCAGTCTGAAAATGTTCTTATTTATTCCATTGAACAGTGCATTCAAGGCCTTAGAGTTTCCAAGGGCTAATGCCTCTTGCTCCTTGTCCCACTCTTCTTCTGGAATTTGCATAATGATTCCATTTTTACCTGTCTTTGTTGGATGTTCCCATCCTTTGTTGACAGCTCTCCAGACCTTGCTATCTAGAGACCTCAAGAAGGCTATCATACGAGGTTTCCAGTCATCATAGTTAGAACCATCCAGCATGGGTGGTCTATTTGAGTATCCTACATCCTTGTCCATGGTACTAGAAAGTAACGTCCCTAGATCTCACCCAGAAAATAATAGGCAGGGTGCCTGCTCTGATGCCAATTGAAATTCTAGTTAACAGACTATCGATGTCACACGGGATGTTATGACATCCAATTCTGCGCAGACAAGAATTATGCAGAACTTAAAAGTAAAGTGCAGTAAATAACACAAGTAATTGTTTACCCAGTTCGGTGTCACACACACCTACGTCTGGGGGCTACCAAGCCAGGGAGGAAATCCACTATTAGTAGTATTAATTCAGACCTTAAACCAACTGTTTAATCATATCACTTAATACCTACCCAATGCAATTTCAATCTTAAACTAAGACCAGAGTTCCTACTCACTCCCCCTCAATCACCGCATGGATTAAAACCTTTAATTAGATTAAAGTTAATGGTGAAGTTATACTTCAAACAACTCTTGATTCTGCTTAACAGCTTTAATCAAGATACACAGCACTCACGCTTAAAAGCTTAGAGTGACATAACACTTACAACTCAATGAACACCCTAGTCCAATGCAATCATCTAAGTGATAATTGCTTGGCTTACAAGATAAACCTAATACAAGACACAACCAAAAATACAACAGTGAAGTATGATGGAACAATAAAATCTTCACGCCTAAAAACCCTTGAATTCTGAAAGAAGGATTGCCATCCTTTTATATTGCAGCATTGGGCCTTGTACTTGTATTTCCTAAAATTAAGGTTAAGCAAGTTAACCTAATTTCCACATATTAGGGTACTAACAAATAGGCCATTTGTTAGGTTCATTAATTGTAGCTCAGTTGTTAGTTTCCTGGATTTTAGCTCAGTTGTTGGATTCCTGAAAAATAGCCTGAGAAAAATACTGAAACAGAAAAACTAATCATCCTACAATTTAGCATATGCTGTCAGGAATGAATGTCACAACATTCAGTTTGACGTCCAGAACATATACCATATGCTAAGTCTGTTATTTTCCTGAAAATAGACTGTGCTAAATGTTGTACTGTAAAAGACCAACCAGTCTATACTTCAGTATCAGCCTACAGTAATAAATGTCAAAACATCCAGTTTGACATTTTGACAATGAGCCTTACGCCAGGTCTGTTATCCTCCTGAAGAACAGACTGAAATAAATACTGAGCTGAAGCAGAAAAACCAACTATTATATACCTCAGTATCTGCTGATAGGGATGAATGTCACAGCATTTAGTTTGACATTCAGTAAATCCTGTATTAGCTAAACCTGCAGCATACTACTCAAGTATGTCATGACATCAGTCAAGACATCAGAGTACAGTTAGATGTTCTAACACAAAATGCAGCCAATCAAACATCTCCAAAGCATGTCATGACATCAGTCAAGACATTATAGTCCAGTTAGTGTTTTACCACAAAATGCAGCCAATCAAACATCTACAATCTTCTTGATAATTTTCAAGAACTCTCTATTCTCTTCGACAATCACTGCCTTCTTAGATGAGCATTCTCCTATTTTTGGGGGGTTCACCTCCTTCCCCTTTATTGGTTCAACTACTGGCACACTTTCTTTTCCTGGGATTACCTCAGGAGCAAAAACCCTTCCACTTCGAGTCACACCACTAGCTCCAGCAATGTTAGTCACGTATGGTTCTTTCAAGATCACTGGTTTGTTATCCATATAAACTACAGGCTCATAGTTCCATGGCACTTGTTGGTGTAAGCCCTAGAGGCCAATACTTTTGGTACTTGTATCGAATTATTTATTAATAATAAAAGGCTTTTTCTTTATTATATTTGTTTAATAAAGTCCCTAGAATAGCTAGTCCGTTTAATGTATCAAGTGTGACTTGATCATGAGATCACATTAAACATAAAGACATTATTCTTAAAGTATCTGTAGTCGAGCTTTATTGTGAAGTGGGATAACATTAAAGTGTAAAGACTATTATGTATGTAGACTGATGATCACATCTCATGGATCATGGATAAAGAGTTATCAAGTCTTAAACATAGGTATGAATGTTAAGAGTAATATTTATACTGGATTGACCCGCTATGAGAATACTATATAGAATGTCATGCAAAGTGTCATAAGTTATTCTCATGGTGATAATGGTGTATACCACCCTTCGACCTGAAACCACTATGGACCCTAGATGTAGAGTCGAGTGCTTTATTGTTGATCAAACGTTGTCCGTAACTGGATAACCATAAAGACAGTTGATGGGTACTCCACGAAGCATGCTAAAGGACATGAGTGACCTAGATGGAATTTGCCCATCCTGTGTAACAAGATAAATGTCTATGGGCCCAATATTGAACTGGACAAGGATGACACGGTCTATGCCTTGTGTTCAATATAGACATAAGGGCAAAAGGGTAATTATACACATAAGTATTATCAGAAAAGGATTTGTCATATCACATGACATTTTTGTGTCTTGGGTAGCAGTGATGTGTTGCTAGATACCGCTCACTGTTTATTATGTTAAATACGTGGTTTAATATAATTACCAATGCCGCGAAAACCTACAGGGTCACACACAAAGGACGGATCGATGAGAGATAGAGTAACTAAGGAACACCGTAAGGTATGGTGCACTTAAGTGAATTGTAGAACATCGTATGGTACGGTGTACTTAAGTAGAATACGAAATATGGTAAGGTACCACGCGCTTAAGTGAATTTGGCATATTATAAGATATGTGCCACATACACTTAAGTGGGTTTTTTAGCTTGAAGCCCACACAAGTGGTTCTATAAATAGAACCCTTGTGCAAAAGCATTTAGTGTGGTTGCAATTTCGTTTTCTCTCTTTCTTTCTCTCACTCGAAGCCTTCATTCGTAGCAGCTAGCATTGAGATTGAAGGAATCCGTTCGTGTGGACTGAGTAGAGGCGTTGTCTTCGTTCAACGTTCGTGATCGCTCCGTAGATCTGCATCAAAGGTTTCAATCGTCACAAGAGGTAACTACTCTATCACTGATCATGCCCATTCGTGAGGATCACTAAAGGAGAAAATTTTAATTTCCGCTGTGTTTTGGATCGCCAATCTCCTTCACTACTTTAGTACTATCAAATGACAATGGAGCAGGAACACAGATAACCATTGGCTCAATCTTCTTCACTAGCGCTAGGTCCACATTTCTCTGATAAGGAACCACAAAGAGCTTATGAAGCCTCTCCTGTTCAAACACATGCACAATCATAACAACATATTCATCAATCTTCACTCTGGTGAACTTAATAACCCGCTGATCTATCAAATGTTGAAGATAAACTTTGAATTCAACATACTGATCAGGGTTAGATGAACACACCACACATTTATCATGCATTACCTTCATCAATTATGCTTCCATCAATCTAACATGGACCACTGTCAAGGGAGTTTTCAACTTTAACACATCCTTTATCAATCCTTCATCAGTTGAACTTTCTATAGCATTGACGCATGAACCACCATGTTTAGGCAAAAGATTGTTCCCCACATTCAGAACATCAACAAAAGACAGTATTTTCTGGTTTATCAACTTCTGGACTCGGAGCTTGAACACTTGACAACTCTCTGTTATATGTCCCTCTGAATTATCATGAAATGCACACCTGACATTCTCATCATACCAAGGCTTGTGAGGTTTCGGCATCGGAGGTAATCCTTTAAGCATGGTCGTCCCATTTTTAATCATATACGGTAACAATTGAGTGCAAGTCATAGGGAAATGAGTGGTATTTTCATTATTGTATTGTTGATACGGCCTATGTTGATTTGGTTGTTGCTGTTGGACATGACGTTGTTGATTATTCTGTTGATTTCTTTGTTGATACTGAGGTAGAAGAGCCTGATACTGAGGTCGCGGAGCTTGATATTGAGGCACTAGAACTTGATACTGAGGTACTAGAGTTGGAACAGGAACATGAGTAATTGGACGATAAGGCATCGTTGGATATTGACCAGCTGCTATGTAAGGGTACTGATAATAAGGCACATAAGCAGGAGCCCTGGGTGGAACCCTCCCCCTTTTGGGAAGAAACGGTACTAGTCTCGCATTCCTTCCTCTTGAATCCATTGAAAGGCTTCTTCAAGATTGGTTGACTGCTGGAACCTCCTTGAATTTTACCACTTTTCAATCCTTCTTCTACTCTATCACCCATGATCACCATGTTATAAAATCATGTGGACACACTGCTAATTAACCTTTCATAATATTGGCCCTGCAAGGTTCCCATGAGAATCTCAATCAATTCACAATCAACCAGCGGAGGGTGCACCCTTGCAGCCAATTCTCTCCATCATTGTGCATATTCTTTAAAAGATTCAATGTCTTTTTGGGCCATACTCTGATGTTGAGTATGAATTAGTGCCATGTCAATATTATATTTGTACTACTTTGCAAAAGCTTCAGCCAACTCATCCCAAGTTTGGATGCTACTACACTTCAACTACATGTACCAATCCAAATATGCCCCAATTTGGTTATCCTGGAAGCAATGGATCATGAGCTTATCACCTCTAGCATAAGTAGCCATTTTTCTATAATACATTTTCAAGCGTATGTTAGGACATGTGAGGCCTTTGTATTTTTCAAATTCTGACGCTTTGAACTTTTGAGGAATCACCACGTCTCGGACCAGACAGATCTCCAAGGCACTCAATCGGGTTGAGTTACGTCTTTCCAAGATTTTTAGCTTTTCGACCAGAGCACGTCAGATCAAGATAGCCTCAAAATCCTGGGAAACGATAGGGATGACCACTGGAGTAGATCCATTGTAATTTTGCATTTCAAACTCATCCTGGAGCTCTTCATTAGTGCGAGGAATGTCCATTTGGTTGACAACCGACGGTCCTTGTGCAACAACTCCATGAGCTACTCTAGAGGCGTGCACAGGTGGTGGAACATGAGTTCTTTTAGGCAGAGGAACAAAACCTGGAGGAAGATTGTAGATAACTGGATTGGGAATAGGAATTGAAGGTCCTGATTGGAGGGTAGCCCCTTGAACCAGAGCGTCATTCCTTGCAGTAACAGCAACACGAGCCTCTTCTTCCCTTCTAGCCAGAGTTTGTATAGCCTCAAAGATGTGCTCAATTTTTCTTTTGACGGAGTCCATCTCCTCTCTAAAGGCAACTTGTTCTTCTCGAACCACATCCATGACTCTTCTTGTATTATAGCGAGTAACATATGCATGCTGAGGAATCAGCTTGGACTACTAGACATGAGGAAAGATGAAATGAGTTTTTATTTTGAGCAATGAAATGCATGATGAATACTTCAATGCATGTGGATGTAAAAAATGTTTTTTCATGCTTTATGTTCAACTTTATTTTCTGGGAACCATGTTAGATTCCTTGTTATTTAGCAGATATTCAAAGAGATCACGGTGAACAAAACAAGAATGGAACCAAACTTTTGGTACAAAAGAACTCGAAATCCTTCATTCATTCAATTCACAGTATAGTACAAGGACTGAGTACAAAATATTCTTTCAAACATAAAGAAAGTATAACATAAAAAGGTCAAATTGCAGGATTATGTTTGTTGAGGTCTTCTAACTCTCCCTTGAATCTCTTCATCATGTCTCCATAGAGCGAAACAAAGTTGATCACTGAAGGATGGATGTTGTCATTTTCTATGTCTTATACAGCACATCTTAGCATCAAAGGCACGTCCTTGGCCGTGCAATTGCAGAAGTCTATCGAACTGGCGAACTTGTCTCGATACTCATCTCTTTGTTCATGAAAAAAATGGATAGTTTCTTGGCAGGCTGCCAAGCTAAAGTTCACATCTTCCCTTGCACTTAGTCAATCTAAACTTTCCTACTTCAAAGAGTCATATCTACCTCTCTAGTGTCGTTTCCACTTGTGATAGATTTCTAATTCTTGACACTTCTCTTTCCATTCCTTAGTTGAAATCTATATATAAATATTATTTTTGTTTTAAAAATATTTATACAAATATTTGAATCAATAGTAAAGTTATTCCAATTTATTACAATATGTTAAGAAGTAATGAATATTGGACCTGTGTACTGTACAAAAATTGAAAATTCATGTGTCACACTTGAATGCTATTGATGACTTCGTTAAGATTATTGGAATTGTATTTGCATAAGAAACAAACATGTTAATTTAAGTTGCTAAAAAGCAAAGTTAGGGAAATACATGAATTATGTAATGTGTAAGCATCACATGGTAGCAAAATGTTATAGTGCAGAAAAGGTTCCAAGAATGTATGTGGTTGACTCAATATTGGAAAACTCAAATCATGTATTAAAAAAACTCAGAGTAGCAAAATGTTATTACTTTCATTATGTAATAAAAAAATAAAAAGAATATTTGTATTAACAAAAAGGAGATTTTTTTTATAAAATAGGTTGGTTTACCACAAAATTAGTTATCCACTAACTCGATATGCTAGTGAGTTTGGTTTACATAGTTGATAAATTGAAGTTCACAGCAAATAAAATGCATAGAAAAAGTATGTGTACCTTATGTTAATTTCAATTGACAAGTTGTCAAATACTACATTATATATAGGAAAACACATTATAACTCTTTTCCACTACCTAAAGTCTTGTACATGATAAATACGTGAGACAATTATGGATATCTTCGTTATCATGATAATACATGATTTATGCAGCAGGCTTATAGATTTGAAAATGGAGTGAACATGAAAGTATTATATTATTTGACATTATGATACATCTTCCAAAATTTATAATTTCTTTTTAGCTTAGCTATCAAATCTAGCTCTATAGCAGCTAGTATATGTCACAAGTTATTTTTTATTTTCACAATAGAAACATTAACCAATATTCTAATTAAATCCTTAGATTGTATAAAACACTAAATAAATAATTCTTTAAATTACAATGTAAATTTACCTATCTTTTATTTATTTTAAATTGAATTTTGATTTTGATTTTTATCAAGTGTCTTAACATAAAAAATAAATTGGTTTTATAGTAAAATAACTCAAGTCACACAAATTATTTTAAACCAAACATGTATAATGGAGATTGGTGAAATTTAAAAAAATAAAGGATATTAATTAATATTTTTTTAAACAAACGAATAATAATTATCTATGGTTTAATCTTACAAAGCCATAGCAGAGCCTTGTCATAATCATAAAGCCATAGCAGAGGATTGTCATAGTCATAGGGCCATAACAAAGCTAGCAACATGTACTCATGTATTCAAGTGTTTAAATTTTATCTATTTTTGATTGATTGCTTAGATGTAGAGCAGAGCATAGTAGAAGCATAGTAACACACAATTTTATTTTATTTTAAATTTTCAAATTTTCTTTTGCTTAAAATACTTTTCTGTGTAGTTATTAGGCGGTGGAAATAGACTAGATTATACTAGACTTTAGAAGATGCCTACAATAAATTTATAAAGTTTAAGTCTAATTTATGATCTATATAAATTCTTTTTCTGTTTGATCAAACCTTTTTTAAAAGGTTGATATGACCTTTTTTTTTTAGTTTGACTTGATCTGAAAGTCTATTTAAAAATTAATTTTTTATTAAAATTTTTAATTAATCCATATTATTTAAAAAATCTTATTCATCAATATATATATATATAGAGACCTATTTAATATTTTTTCAAATTTATATGCATATGTAGGTTATCCTATTTATCATTTTTTAAAATATATATGCATATATAAGTTAGTTTATTTAGACTATTTTTATTATACAGGAAAATATATGTCGATTTATGCGGTTTTATGGAAATTTTTTAATAGTTTAAACTATTTAATTAAATAAATTTTAAAAATAATTTAAGTCTAACTTTTTTATTAAATAGGTTTGGCCTAACCTAACCTTAAATGTTAATTCTTAATAATATTTTACACTAGTTATTTGGTTCGTTCATTAGAACACAGTGTATATATATATATATATATATATATATAATACAAAAATTAACCCAAGCACAAAAAAAGAAGAAAACAAATTCAAGAAATCAGTATCATTAAAATAAATTTCAACTAAATGTAATTCAAAATCATTCCTTTTCAACAAAGATTTTTTATTTTGAAACAAATGAGGATAATAAAAATATTGAATAAAAAATATAGAAAATACTTTTTTAAAAATATCAACTTATAGTTTTGCTTCATTCCCTTTTCCAGTTTTTGTTTTGAGCTTCTACTTAAAGGAGGAAAGAACTTTTTCAGAAATTATATGATAAACATGCAAAGAATAACATTTCTATAAAAATAATGGAAAAAATAAATCTCAATATTGTTGTAGCTCAAAAAGAAAAGGTTTAACAATAAAAGTTTTAAAAAAAACTCAAACTTATAGATCCATAATCACCTTAAGTAATCATACACGAGTAACTTCTTAAAGTTTTAGAAATAAATAGAAAAGCAGAGATGTTTACACTTTATTAGCAACAAAGAAGATAGAGAGCACTAAAGTGAACCCAATATTTAGTGGGGAAAAAAAGACAAACATCTTGTATCCATGTAATTAAAGTGAGGAAAAAAAGACAAACATCTTGTATCCATGTAATCAAGTGAGAAAAAAAATAAAAACCAGAACATTCTTATAATCGAATCATGATAAAACATGCACTACATATGATAGATGTTTATCAATTTCACTGAAAAGAAGAATACTAAGAAAAGGGGTTTGAGAAAGTAGAAGAAAAAAATAGATGATTATACAAGAAGAACAATGGAGGAAAAAGAAGAAGAATGAAGAAAAAGAAGATTTTGTATCTTGAGAGACACTACAAGAAAAACTCCCCCCTGCCACATGATTATCACGTGGCAAAGGTGAAAATCACTTCACTAGTCAAAAATAGCGACGTGTTGATTCACGTCGCTGGAACGCGTGTGGCAACTTTTTGTGACGTGATAAACACGTCGCTAATTTGCCAAAGGCAAATCACGTCGCAACATTTGAAATTTACTTCCTTCTGCGCTTAAACTTTGCCACGTGATATTCATGACACAACTTTGCCACATGAATATCACGTCACAACATTTGAAAATGGATGGTATGTTGCCACATGAAAATCACGTGGCAAATTACCCACGTGATTTACACTTCACAACTTAAAAACAAAATTAAAATAAAAGATAAAATATATTGTTATTATTAAATTATATTATTAATAAAAGATAAAATAATTAATAAATAATAAAATATAGAATAATTAATAATTAAGTGAAATATTTTTAAATTAAAATTACACATATGAAAATGTATTATAAAAATAGCAAAGTAATTATTTATACAAAAATTAATATTTAAAACTAAATAAATATTACACATCAAATTCGTCGTCATCTACATCGTCTTCACTTGTTCTTTGATTTTGATTTCTACTCATGGACTGCATAAATTGTCTCATTTGCTCCTCCATATCGTGTTGTCTTTTTTTCATTTCCTCTAATTCGGCCTTTAACGCCGCCTCACGCTCCGCCGTCTCTCGTCTAGCCTCTGTTAGAGCCAGTTGCCTCACCGTTTCCATCATTTCAGGTGTCAATTGTGTTGGACGGGACGTTCCTTCCCCACTTGCAACTCTATCAAATAAAGTTCTATCTCCGGTTCTGTAGTTGCCAGCCAAAGGACCAACACCAAAAAAACACCCATTACGTCCCTTCCCTCCAGTGACTAAGCTCCAGATATACATATCCACGCGTGGATCAAGCGGATTAGAACCAACAGGTGTATATTGAGGATTTTCAACTAGAAATTGTGTGAGCAATCTTTGATACTCCTCCTACACATACAACAAATAAAATAATTAGATACAGTTGTGACATGAAAAGAATCCCACATATATTGTTGCCACATGAAATTCATGCCACAAACATTATTACCACGTGAAATTCACGCCACAAAATTGATAGAATTTTAACAAAAAAAAATAAAATAGAAACAACTTACTATAGTTCTTCTCGACCGATCATCAACCAAATCCCCCGATTTTTTTGTACGGGTCTTCACAAACAACTCATTAAGTCGGGGGGGTCTTCCTTGTGCCTGTGTCTGATTAATATAAATAAATTTAATTAAACACATAATAAATCAAAATATAATTTTAAACCGTAGTTATAATTTTTACCATTCGTTTTGCATGTTCTCCAATGCTTATACTTCCTGTAGCATTAAGGCAACCCCCCCTTTCGGATGCTCTCATGTCTTTTGCTTTTTGAGATTTAGCTTTAAAATTATCGGTAGCCCAATAGGCAAGAAGTTCGTCAAATACTTCCTTGCCTATCCAGTTGGGACGAATATTTCGTTCTTCCCAATCAAGTCTGACACGCCTAAGCATGTCAGAAAGTCGGACAGATGTTCTTCCCCGATAATTTTTTCTAATCATATATTCATCCATTACATTCCACGTACACTTTTCCTACAATGTTGTATGACATTCAAAAAAATTGTTAGATAAGTGTTAGATAATATATTACAATAAAATAACTAATTAAAATAACAACAATAAAATTTATTTTACCTTAAATTTATCAAACCATTCATCTTTCTCATCCTTGGAAAGTTCTTTGAATGACTTCCAAGCTTTTTTATACATTTGTTGAATCACATGTTTTACACACTGTGCAGCTGGCCTACTCGGAGAGAAACTAAACAACAATTTGAATAAGTGTTAATTATAAACATGGAAACATGGAAACATGTATACTAAATAAAATTTATAAATTAGATACTTACGATTTTCCACATGGCTCAATAAAATATCTGCCATCAATCATCTCATACTCTGTGGGATTTGCAGTTGGTTGCTCTAAAACATGGTCATCCTGCTGCTCCTGGTCATCCTGCTCCTCCTGCTCCTCAGGCACGGGTATATCTGTGGCACGTGGTGGGTGTGGGGTGCGAGATCCCCCATGATGCGTGGATGATGATGGTGTGTTTGTGGGATGCTGGGACGACAGAGGTACCTGTGTGGGATCTGGAAAGATCCCAGACTGCATGAAGGGTGGGGGTACCTGTGAGGGATGAGGAAAACTAGATCCCCCAGTCTGATGGTATGATGAAGTCCCAGATGGGCTAATAAAGGATGGGTTCCCAGATGGGCTAATAAATGATGGGTTCCCAGATGGGCTAATAAAGGATGGGTTCCCAAGTTGGGCCATAGGATAACCATGGGATGATAGTAGCGAGAGAAAAGGCTGTGAACCCATGGTCATGGGATCTACCTGAGTCTGTGGGGGAGGATACCCCATAGATGACTGCAGTGGCATAAAATGTTGAGAGGTCGTAGACATGGGCTCTACCTGACTCTGTGGGGGAGGACATACGGCCGACTGAGGAGCCTCACATACCCTTATGCTCGGGCGCTGCTGACCCTTACCCCTATCGGTTCGGGGCGGCATTTTATCTACAATCAATAAACACATGTAATACATCCTACATTAAGTAACATTACACAGTACATTAAGTAACATTACACAGTACATTAAGTAACAATACTCATACTATCTATTCAAAGTCTTCATTTGTTCTGATACTATCCTCGGATACAAACTCTTCACATTCTTCATCCACATCATTTTTGCAAAGAATTCCAAACACTGGTCAGGAACATTCCAATTGGACTTGGCGGCCAATAATCTCACACACATCGATAATTTTGAGTCTGACGACCCTTCAAACAACGGCGTATTCATTTCTTGCAACAATTGATAAAAATTTTGAGCTTCCTCATTCGGCAACTCTTCCTGATCGAAGTCTTGAGGTTCATCATAGGTCACGTTAACCCCAAAAGCATCGCCAACCATGTCACTGATCAAACTAAATTCTTCCCGGTGTTCCATATGTGATCGACTGCTAGAAGCATGTGTAGTCGTAGTCCTTTGTACATTACTCGGCAACTGTTCTCCATTATATGTCCAAACCCAGTAATTTTTAATGAAACCCCTTCTCTTCAAATGACGTTCTACTTCCTCCGGGTCACTAATTATAGGTCTACATTCACATTTTAGACAAGGACATCTTACTCCTCCTTCGCTTAGACAACATTCTTGAGCGAAAGCCCATGTGATAAACCCTTTAACTCCTTCCTCAAAGTTCGGTTTAAGTCCACGTCTTCCTGGATACGTTCTATCGTACATCCAACTACGATAGTAATGAAAATATTCCATACTGCACATTTACAAAATCGTTACTATTTTAATTTCAAAAGTGATATTCCTCTATCGTCCAATTTAAAAATCGTTCTATCGTACATCCAACTAATTATTACGTACAATTTAAAAAAATTATATTATACTATTAATAAATATATAATATAACTATTACATACTTTATTGTTTAAACTAAACATATATTTATAAAACATATACCCTAATATGTGTTATTTAAAAAAAAAACATTTTAGACATATACCCTAATATATATGAAATTAATGTTTTGTTTTTTTATACATTATTTTAAACATAATATTAATAATACAACTTCTATTTATTTAGTTATCTAAATAATATATATACACACTTATCAATTTTTACTCAAAACACTAATCTATTATATTTTTTAAACTAACCATATTATCTAAATAATAATACAACTTCTATTTTTAGACATGATTCATATTACTTTTTCTAATAAACAAAATATTTCGTTTTTTTTTATAAATATTATTCTGTTTTAATATTTTGTTTAAAAAAAATTATATATTATATTTCTAAAAAATATAATGTGCACATATATAAAGGCATTAAATAGTTTCTAAACAAAGTAATATCAAAGTTTTAATATTTCCAAGCTTGACATGATTTTCTTTTGAAATTTATAATTTCTCTAGAAATAATTAAAAATGATTTTATAAATAGGGTATTAATAGAGAGGATAGTATTGGTATTAATAGTATATTATATAAAATCTATTTCTAAACTATAAAAATTTAATACATAAAATATTCTGTTTTTTTTGTATAATACATTAAATATATAATACATTAAATATTCTGTTTTTTTAAAACTATTATATATTATATTTCTAAACAAATTCTAAACAAATTCTGTTTTAATAATACATTAGGGTATATGTTTTATAAACAAATTCTAAACAAATTCTAAATATATAATACATTAAATTTCTAAACAAATTCTATTTTAATACATAATGTGCACAAAAACAAAATCCAGTCCAAACAAATTCGATTTTAATACATAATAAGTACAACACATAATCCAGTCCAAACTCAATACATTTAACTAATCTGAAAATAATTAAAAAAAAAAATTAAATTTCACAATTTTGAATATACCTTGATGAAGACTTTGAATCTGTTTGCTCCAAATTCTTGAATGAATAATTCACTCTTAGCTATTTCTTAAAAAAAAAATACAATAATTAAAATAAAATTCATATATATTAAACAGAAATGGGTTTAAGTTGAAATAATAAAAGTATTTACCTTTAAGGAGAGAAATGGATTTGAAGCTTGAAGCTTGAAGGAGAGAAATGGGTTGAAGGGGAAAATGGGTTTAGGGAGAGAAATGGGTCTGCAGAAGGTGGAAGGGAAGAGGAAACGAAGAAGAAGAAGAATGAAACGGTGAAGGGAAGAGGGAGAGAAGAGGGAAGGTAAAGGAAATGTTCCCACGTGGTAAACACGTCGCTATTTGCGACGTGATTTACACGCCACAAACCATTCAACGGTCACATGTACCCACGTGATCAGCACGTCGCTATTTGCGACGTGATTTACACGCCACAAAGCCTTCAACGGTCATCTGTACCCACATGTACCCACGTGATCAGCACGTCACTAGTTGCGACGTGAATTACATTTCACAAAACATTATTTGAATTTTAAATTTAAAATAGCGACGTGATCTGCATGTCACTACCAAATTTTAATTATTTTCATTTCCCCCCAACCTGAAAAGTTGTCATTCCATTTTTTTATTATATTTTTCTTTTAGCCACGTGAAATTCACGTCGTAATTGGCATTTTTTGCCACGTGCATTTCACGTCACTAAATCACGTGGCTGCACAAAGTTATTCTTGTAGTGAGAAGTCAAATTTCTTGTTCAGAATTTGAAAAAAGAAGGATGCATGTTTGTGTCGGATTAGAAAACAACACTTTCAAAGTTTAAATATGCGCTTGAGCCGATTTGAAGAAGTTGAAGAATGATAGGGTTGAATATTGAACTGGTGGAGTCGGAGAGAGAAAAGATGAATGAGAGGATGGAGTGGGAGAGAAAAAAGAAAGAGTTGGTAGAGATGTAGAAAAGAGATATTTTGGACATATTTTGTTGGTGTCCAAAAGTTGCATTGGGAAACGAAAATGGTTGAAAAGTGAAGATCTTAAAGTTTGTTTCAAAGTAAGAGTTGTACATATATGAGTTATTGTTTAAAAAAAATGGAAGTAAATGGAATTGATAATAAACCATATCATCAGAAATGTAAGTTTGGTCGGAAAAAGTAATATTTGGAGACAAAATGTCTCCAAATCGATGAAGAGACAATTTTATAGGAAAGGGCAAAAGTGAGTTTTCTAGAAAATTGAATTTTATTATATTATAAATATTAGATAATTCTTCACATGCATTACTCAAACGTAAACTTCATTAGCTTAGAAGTATAATGAAATTGATTTTCTTTTATTCAAATGTGTCTAAGACGACAAAATTAATAATTCATAAAGATATAAGTTTTGTTTGACCCACGTAAAGATAGGTCAGAAACAAACTATTTGTTTTTGTACTGTTATTTATTGAGAATTATGAAACAAACCTTAGTATAAGAACAATGTTCATATGAATTTGATCTTTTAAAAATAAATAAAATTCATCATATCTCTTTGTTAGGCATGACAACGGAACGGGTCGGGGACGTTTTTTACCTCACCCAAACCCAAATTTAAATCCCCAAACAATTCCCGTTCTCCGCCCCAAATCCAAACGGGAATGGAGAATTAAAACTCAAACCCGTCCCAAACGGGTTCGGGTTGGTTCGGGTATCCCCGCCCCGCCATCATCCATTTAGTGAAATCAATTTTTTTAATAGAAATATTTATTTTTTTTAAAATCAAATTACATTTTAAATAATAAAATAAAACAATCTAAAAAAATTCCACACATACATTTCGAATATTTTAAATAATAATCAAAATATTTAAACATTGACCACTTATTTAATATTCTAAATCATAAAAAATAAATAATAATGTAAATGATAAAATAAATGGAGCGGGTTCGGGGTGGTTACTAGTGTCTCCATTACTCGACCCCTCCCCATATTTTATAATCGAGGAAAACGCAAATCCAAACCCAAACCCAGTCAAAGCGGGGTTTTCCCGTCAACTTCGGGGCGGATTCGGGTGGGTACCCGCAGGTACGGGTTATGTTGTCATGCCTACTCTTTATTCTACCAATTGAATTGAATTAACAAGATATTTTTTTAACAATTTAATGACATACATTTTTACAAAGTAAAATGATTATTTTGTTAAATATTTTAAAATATAACTTCATTATAATTTTATAAACATATAGTTCAATTGATAAAAAAAAGATTACTCAATGCATTTTTAGTGGTATTTACACACCTCCGTGAAAATTATAAATGTTTCTCAAATACAAAGATGCACTTTTAGATGCGCCCAGAAGTTCACACCATATCACTTCGTAGCTGAGCCACCATCATTTTCTTATAAATTAGTATGGAAGTGTACCTCTGTAAAAACTACAAAAGTTTATCTCTATACGCATTTGAGTTATATTATCGCATCACATCTTCTCTTCTTCATTTTCTTTAGTACATACTTTAAACCAAAAAAAAAAAGAGCTTGTGAGAAACCTCATTTCCATAATTTCCAATATTTCTCACAAATTTTGTTGCATTGCACCTAATACAAGAGTTTTCTCAATCTTTGCTCGACTCCATTCAACCGAAGAGCTTCCACTTATCATATTTGGTAAGTTTTCTCCTTTCCTTCCTTTTTTTGATTTGTGATGCATGCATTACTTAAATAGGTTGTTTAAGGTACATTAGGTTGTAGTTACACTCATAGTACGTTGTTTATTGAGGCATGCATTGACATTTTTTTATGTTTATTACAAAGGGCGTGTTGGGTTTATGCGTTTTCTACCATTTCTGAGTTTCATATTTTACGGAAGTGCACTTTCATATTTTGTCTGAATTTGATTTTCTTGAGTTGCGAAAGTGAAATTTCCATATTTTGTTTGCATCTTCTTAGTTTATTTAATTTCACATGTCGGTCACCTAGGTTAGAGTTCTTTGATTATGATAAGATTTTTTTTGGTTAATTATAGGCAGAATGGCTGACAACCAAAATAGATTGAGGCACGATAGAGTGTCCCAACATGTATCTGTTTGCAGGGAGATAGATAGACCATTGTGACCACCAATTGGTGTCAATTCATTTGATGCAAAAGTGTCCACTTCCAAAGTTCACATGTCTCCGACTTCATCTTCCTATAGGCACTGTCACCTGTTGCTGCCCCAGAAGCTCCCAAAGTCCATTTTGAACAACATATTGTTGATGCTTCCTTTCCTGATGTCATTCCTAAGGTTTTTGGAGGAGTCCCCTATGAACTTCACTACTTTCTCTGTATGCAAATCATGCTTCTAGGAACATGTGGGATGGAGAGGTAAAATAAATTGTCGCTACCGGAATTTCATGATAACAAAACCGGAACTAAAGAGATGCCAAAGAGAGGCAAAATCAGAAGAGTCGCCGCCGAGTTTTATTTATTTTACCTTTATCGGAGAGGAAAGGGGAAATAGTCAATAAAACCCTCGGAAAAAAGATGTGCACGGGAAGCGCCAAAAGAGAATAAGGAATCGGTCTCACAACCGAGATTTGGGTTCGAAAGTCAATTACGCAAGGGGAAGGTATTAGCACCCCTCACGTCCATGGTACTCCATGGGAACCATTTGGGTTGTTTTACATACATGCGATTTATCTATCATTGTTTTATTTTCAAAAGAATATGTGTGAAAAAGGGGGTATTTTTGTTTTTATAGTGCTCGCCAAGGACAATGACCCTTGTGCCTACGTATCACTCATTCGGGGATGAGGAATCACAACTCCGTAGTTCGGAGTAGAAAATATTTGTGTGTTGGTTGATTTTACCTTTGAGAAAGGGGTTTTCATGATGATGCCCTAAGGCACAAAAATGAGTTTGATGAGTTGTTTTATTTTTACCTTGAATAAGGGTTTTATAAAATGAATGTTTGTGATTATATTGTACTAAAGTCTATGGGCGGAGGTGATTATTCTAGACAACAAGCTAAGCATCTTGCGTCCAAAATAATCAGAGTAAGGGTAGGAATGCTCCATTCTTACTCATTCTCCACCACTTAAGGCTCGTGGCGCACAATAATAATCGTAATTATTAAGTGTTTTGAATTTAACTATGAAAATGCCACTTGACGTTGAATCAAGGGTTTATTTTATTTGATTATGAAATTTGGCTTATGCAACATGCATACTGTCGCATCACGCGAAAAACCGGCGGGAAAACAAGAACAACAGAGCCGCCACCGTGCGTTATTTATCCCAAAAGAGGGAAAGGAAACGCTCAGAGTAAACCTGGAAAGAACATGGTCTCGCGACCAAAGAGAATGGGATCGGGAGTCGGTTATGCGAAGGGAAGGTATTAACACCCCTACGCATCCGTCGTACTCGACGGGATCCACGCACAAAAGGAAAGAAAATGGTTGCTAAACACTGCTCACACACACACACACTGGCTGAAAGAGACAAAAGAAAACTGACTGAAACTGACTCGACAGGATATCGTATCCTGGGCCTACTTAGTCTATCAGGCATAGACATCAGAGTCGAAGTAGTTCGGACTGGGGAAACAACACATGCTCGCTAGGATATCGCGTCCTATGCATACGTATCTTCTCGGACGAGAGAAGAATCAGAGCATTCGTAGCTCGGCTGACACGCACACAAACAAACACAGGCAAAGGCAAACGTGGAGCCTGAATGCCAATCACTGGACTTACATCAGCATCCGAACCAAAACACACACAAAGAGGCAAACGTGGAGCCTGAATGCCAATCACTGGACTTACATCAGCATCCGAACCAACAAACCCACACTGGAACCCAAATGCCACTCGATGGACTTACATCAGCTTCCAAGCACACAACAAGACAAAACAAAGACACAGGCGCCCAGAGAGATCTGCTCATCTCCTGCCTACGTACCTCATCTGGTATGAGGATCAGGGCGACGTAGTTCCCCTACAGAGGGATAAAGGACTAGCCTAACCAGATAACAGAGGGAGACACAACTAGGGAGACTACGACTCGAGCCTAGATGTTATCATGCAAAATCAACCCTAAGTTAAGGTTTCTAGCTAACTTGCACAGGAAGCAAGCCTATCCTAAACACGACTTGCACAGGAAGCAAGCCACACACACACTTAACTTGCACAGGAAGCAAGCCAAGCAAAACCTAACTTGCACAGGAAGCAAGTTTAAACTAACCCTAACTTGCACAGGAAGCAAGTCAAACAAACATACAAGCACAGATAGCACACACTATACACAAGCAAGTGGCTCAAACAAGGGTTAGGTTTTAGTCGAGGGGTCATATCAACCTCAACAAACAAACCTCTGGAACTGGGTGAATGTGCTCTTAACCTTGCCATTGAGGGGCTAAGGTGAAGCAGATGAAAGGTGAGTGAAGATAAGACTTCACAGCTCTTATCCCTGGCCTGGGAGAGCTTAAGACAAGAATGTGTGGGTTCAGAAAGTGGGAACCCTTCTACACATTTGATACTGACTCAACTGTACAATTGTACAAGATCTTGGGTTTGTATCTGCAATGTATCAACACAGTGGTGTGAGCAAAGCAGATGACACACAGAATAGCAGGGGATAGGTTGCATATCCCTTGGATTCTGCCAATTGCCTCTTCACTTAGGAGGTCTTTGACTCTATGCAAGGACAAAATTAAACATCCACAAACATTGCCTCTTAAGGAGGACTTCAGACAGTTGCCTGGCCAAGTAACAGGCCAGGTCTTCCAGACTACATGAAGATTAGAAATATACCTCAATGCAAATTGCTTATATAAGCAAAGCAAAGCAAAAGTTCACAAGGAACTGAGCAACTAAAAGCACCTGAAATAGTCAAGCAGACATTAGTATACAACTTCAAACAAAGCAAAAGGAAACAGACATCAACAGTTAATTGGAGGCAAATGGATGTGCAAGGCATAAGGCTTAAGGCATGTGAGCCAAGCCACCTACAAAACAAACAAGTTAGTCAATGATATTCAAACAAGCTCAATCAAATAGAAATGGTCTCATTGGTCATTTGTTGGTCAACCTGAAAAGATAAGCTCAAAGGTGAGTAACAGGACCACTAGGACAAGCCTAGGGTCAAAAGGGAATGAAAAAGTCAAAACAGCAAAGGGAAAGCATCCAAAATCATGTTCAAACAATTAAGAAACACAACCAATTGGGTTCACATTCATATCAATCATCATCATCATTTCATGAACAATTTAGGTCAAAGTGTTGCAAACAGAAGCTCATAGAAGTCAACAGCAAGACTTAACTCAAAAGCAATCTTACACATTTCCAAAAATCACCAAATAAATCATGACCAATCACAACCCACAGCATGGTAAGCATGTCAAACTTCATCTCATTTGGACAAGTGGAAGGCAGTCAATGAAAATCAGAAAGGCAAAGCAATTTTGAACATGCTTAAGGAAGTCAACCAAACATGCATCAACTTGAAAAATTCATAAATCAGAGATGGCATATGATAAATGAATGGGACTAAAACCATGGCAAAGCTTAAGATGTCTAGTAATCACATATGAAATTTCATGTCCATCTAATAAAGTATGAGAATTTCACAAAAACAAATGGGAACAAGTGTCACAAAAAGCCAACATATGACCAAGCAGGGGAGAAAATCTCAAACAATTAGGAAATGCCACAAATAATTCCAAGAAAATTCACATGTAAACTAGACATACAAGAGTAGGTTCATACAAAATTTTAGATCAATTGGAAGTCAAGAAGCATGGATACAAAAATCATGAAGTTGCACATCAATGGTGTGACACAAATTGTCACACCCTAATTCAAAAAATCATAACTCACAAACCAGCAATGATAAATTCACAAACTCTACATCAAAATCACCATGAATGTGTCTAGTTTAAGCACAAAAAATTTCAGATCAAATGGATGTAGCATCACAATTTCACAAGAGATTTGGCAACATGTACAATTTTTGGTCACATTATACAAACCCTAAGGCCATTTAAAATCCAGCCATCCAAAAAAATCAATAAAAATCATGATAAAATAATAGACATCAAACAGGACATGATGCAAAAATTCCCACTGAATTTGGAATTAAAATGAACAAGTTATGAATTTTGCAAAATGGATGATCAAAGTGAAATAATATTGTGAAATTAAAATGAATTAAATTGAATAATTAAGGGACCGAGTGGCATTTGTGTAAATATGAGTGCCACTAATCCAAACGGTGGCGTTTAAGGCACGGGAATGAAATGATTTCATTGGTTCAGGCTGGAACAAGGGCCATGCATACGTACGGATCAAGAATTCTGGGCATGGATTCATGTGATTAGGGTTTCTGGGCAAAGCAATGAAGAAACCCTAGGGTTTTCTATCAAACAGTAACAACATCATCACCTTCAATCGAGTTTTTTCACAAAATTCCCAGAAACCATAATTAAATACACAGAAATGTTCAGCATGGCAAGGCAAACAACAATCTAACATCAATTTCCATTAACACACAACAATAAGCACGAATCAGACCAAAGAAATTCAACATCAAAACTTGCTCAAGCATAAAAAAATTCCAGAAATGATTAATGAGCATACCAATAGAACCATTAGAGCACACACATGACAAATCCAAGCTTCATTTTCATGGAAACAAACTATGGAGAGAGAATCGAACAAAAGAGCATATGAACATCAACTTTCATTTTCAGATTTCTTGCAAAATACTTAACCATTTTATATGAGACAAAGTTCATAACAATCAGCATACCAAGACCTACACTAAACATGGCATGGTTTGGCAAAACAAGTAAATCGAAAACTGACCAAATTGGAGAGCAGATGCAGATTCAGGTGTTTTCTGGCTTGGATATGCTCAAACAGGTGCAGCCTTGTGCTCCCAATGATGGATAGTGAAGATGCCTTGGCTCAGTGTAGGTTGCTTTTACTCGAATTTCCATCTGCCATGGCTGAGCTTTTTGAAAACAGTTGCAATGAAGCTGCTTACAGATGGAGAAAAGTGGTTGCAAAGTGCTCACAAGGTTGCTTGGAAGGTGAATCGAGCAAGGCAAGGCTTGGTTCTTTGGAGGATTTTTGAAGATTTTGGAAAATGGCCAAAAATGAATTTGAGAGAGAGTGAGATTTTCTGCTGGTTAGATGGCTGCTAGGGTTTGTAAATGACAGAAAATCAAGTTTAAATACTCTGTTTAAGAGTACAAATCACAATCCATGAAGAGGTGGGATGTAGTTGTTGAAAGATGTACTTTTGTCCAATTTTCAAGCAACTTGGGAATGGCTATATGTACTGCACGAAAATGACTTGGTTCATGTCACAAGTGTATTTTCAGAACATCTTTGATTGGTAGAATTGATTAGAAATGGTTAATTTTGAAACTCACTTTTGTACCACACTTGAAATTAATTCATGCAAGTCCAAAAATGCCATTTTGATTGGTGAAGTTTTGGTACATGAAAATTACATTTTTGGAAAGAGGAGGTCAAATGTGACTTGTAGGAAAAAACCCCACCCAAATTGGCCAAATGGTTTGAGAGATATGGCCTTTTGAAGTTCAAGAATTTTTGAAAATGAATTGATCATAACTTGCCAACCATACATGGGAATTGAGTGTTCTTGGACTTTTTGGAAATGGGAGAACACGATCTTCAACTTTCATGTTGGGCAAAAATTCATTTGAAGCTTGTATCATGATGTAAGTTTGAGGATCAAGACTTTCCATTTTGGGCAGGTTTCAATTACAGGTCCAGTTTCCATTTTTGGAAATTTCTGATCTGGCTTCAAATTCTTCAATGATGGTGTTTGACATGATATATGAGGCTTATATGGACATGAATGAGACCCCTCAAACCAATTTCCATCATCAAATCACTGATTAAATGCACAGTTGACCAATAGTTGACTTTTAGGGTTTCTGACTGACTGTGCATTGACTGATGACTTTTGAACATCCAATCCTTGACCAAAACACTTCAAATGGATCCCCAAGTCATGTGAACATGTTGGACCAACCCTAGGGCCTTGGCTTAATGAAAATTGCACTTGCTTGCTTGACTGACTGATCTCCTGATCAGTTTGACCTAATTCTTCTGACTGGCTTGCACTTGAGGCAAAAGGGACAATGCAATGCTATGCAGTGGACCATGATATGCTATGACCTAATATGAGAATGTATGTACAATGATAGGTGCAAATTTGAGGTGCTACACATACAAAGTACCAAACAAGAAAGTAAAGGGTCTCATTGTAAGGTATCCCAAGAGAAAGCCTTTTGTGTGCAAAGGTGACCTAAGCTAAATAAAGGATAATGGTCTTACAAACATGTCCCCCTAAGATGATGTCATTCTTATAACATGCATGTAAGTTACGAATAAAATCCAACGTTTACAAAATATCACAAAGAGTAATGAAAAAGCATCCGAGCAAAGGTCCTAAGATGAAATCCTCTAAGTCCAAGTTGATTAAGAGTGGAGTGAATATTTTTGGTCTTATCATTTTATCATGTTTTTGTTGTTTTTAATATATGATGATAATAAAATAAATAACAAGTAAATAAACATGCATGGTGAATTTGTACAATGATGATGGTAATGAGTACTTGAATGTAAATTACAATGTAATGACATAAAAGTAAATTACAAGATAAAGAATGACAATATCACAATAATAATGGTTAGTGAATGTAAATGACACAAAATAAACCACAAGTTAATGGTAACAATCACAATAACAAAGGTTAATGATGAACAAAGTTAGTGAAGTATAATTAGTGGTTAGTAATACGTACAAAAATGAACACTTTTTTTGGACTATTTTTCATAGTTCAAAAAGACTCAAAATATGACACATTAAGGGATAGTTTATCATTAATGTGAATTATTGAATTAAAAAATTAACTAACAATAGATTTGTAACAAAGAAAGTTATGCAACTCTAAGTCCATCTATTAATATTTTACTCAAATAATTATGATTTGTTCTCTTTCTTTTGTTTCTACTCCTCTTTTATTTAGCAAGATATTAAGAGAGTAAATAAATTAGCATAATGTAAATGATATGGTTAGATAACAATAAACATAAATATAAAGTACTTGAAATAAAGTGAACAATAAAATAAATTGCAAGGAAGTAAAGTGCAATAATGTAAATGTTAGGAGAACATAAACATAAAGTGAATGAAATAAAATGAACAGTAAAATAAATTACAAGGAACTAAAGTGCAATAATATAAATGTTAGGAGTTAGTAGTTAGTGGTTAGTAACAATAAGCAAATGGATTAGTAAGTTAATGTAAAGACATGGTTTCATCTATGCATCAAATGACTCAAATATGGTTGAAATAGAGTCAATCTATCAATGCCTCAAAGTATCATGAATGATATATTGATCAACCATTAATAGGTTTAAAACATTGAAGATTTAATCAACTTTAAACAACCATGACCATGATCTAATAGACCTCATCAACCAAATAAATACAACAACAAGTCCACAATAAAAGAAAATGATAACAAACATAAAGCAAGACTAAAAAAGGTGAATAAAAAGGTAGTAAGAGCAAGAAATCTCAAAAAAAGTGTGTAAGTCAAAGTTAACCATTTTTTGCAAGCTTGAATCTAAACTCTCTCAAAAGATCAACCAAGAACAAACAACCATTTTTCAACACAAAACAGAACCAAAAAGTTGATAAAGTTTAAGCTAAAATCATTACCCAAAGATGTGAAAAAAGCTAGGTTAAAATGGTGTTGAGCTTGAATGTGAAGCAAGGGGTTTGGGATGAAAGTATGTAGGATGGAAGCTTAGTGAAGGGGTTGATTTGTGAGTGTTAGAGAGTGGGAAGTTTTTGGAAAAAAATGTGAAGTGGAAAAAAAAGTTGATGGGGTGACTTTTTGGGAGAGAAAGATTTTTTGTTTTGACCTAGGTTTAGAGGGGAGAGTGAATGGTACTTGGACATAACTTTTGGGGGCTGGAAAGCATGAAAAATGAGGGGAAATATTGTCTCTATTTATAAGGAAAGCAAGTGGGAAAGGGGGTAAAATAAAAAGTCACTCTGTGTAAAAAACAGAGTTATTGATGTTGTCTTCACAGGTGTAATCGATTACCATGATTGGGGTAATCGATTACGCACAGCAAAATGGCCTAGGAGCCTGATTTTTAGCCAGGTAATCGATTACCATGATTAGGGTAATCGATTACACTGTCCAAAAAATGAATTTTTCCTGTTTTGTTGGTGTTTTCTCAGGTATGAACGCCATTCCTTGAGCTCGTGCAACATGCCTTTGGGTTTGGATGTGTAGCGGTAAATTCATGATCATCAAGCTATTGACACGCTAGAGATCAAATAACAAGAGTCGCCACCGCGCTTTTATTGTTTCCAAAGGAAAAGGGAAAAAAGTACAAACAAAACCCAAAAAAGTAAGAAGTTTTCAAATCAAAACTAATAAAATGTCAGAGATTACAGGTAAGGGGGTTGGTTATACAAAAGGAAGGTGTTAGCACCCAAAATGTCCTAGGTACTCCTAGGGAGCCCTTTTTGTGTGCATATGTACTTGATATAAAGTGATGTTTACAAATAAATAGAATGGATGGATGAGAAAAGAATTCATTAATTATATTTTTGTGTTTGACAAGACCTTCGGCCTTGTGCCTACGTACCAACATAAAAATGAGGGATCAAAGTTGGCGCGAATGTGTCTGAAATGCTGAACATATGAGGCTCTATTTATACCTGAAACCATTGCTTTTTGCACACTTGAAATCCACTTTCCAAATTTGGTATTGATGATGCATGGGTGCATGGGCACGCATAGGCCCATAAAATCATTTCCCTAAGTCCACAAATGAGTGTGAGATAGTCTGAATTCAACTTGGATTGCAAGGCAAGTGTGTGTGAAGATTTGAAGTTTGATTCTTGCCAAGTGATGACACCATGTTCATGCCATATGCAGCCTATGCATTTCTTGTCCAAAATGAATGAATTTGAGATCTTCGGAAAGGTGAGATCAAGAGGAATAACTTTCATGTTCAACACTTTTCCATTTGGAGTTTGTAACTTGAAGAAATTTGAGGTGGAAGTTTGGAAATTTTTGACATATCAAATTTTTTCTAAGTGTCAAGTCATATGTCTCAATGTTCCACCTTGCTTAACTTTTTATATGAGCTTCAAATGAGAAACGTGTTGTCGCTCCCCAGGATTTCCCGAATCCAGGTCCAAACGCGAAAAAGAGTGGCGGGGAGAAAAGAATAGAGTCGCCAGCTATGTACTTTTATCCCAAGAGGAGGGAAAGGTAGTACTGCATAACCTAGAGGGAACGGATAAAACAAAGTCTCGAACCAAAGAAAACTGAGTAAGGGGGCCGGTTACGTGAAGGGAAGGTTATCGCACCCCTTCACGTCTGTGGTACTCCACAGGATCCACGTTTGCTATTTATGTCTAAAGTGTGTATAAAAATCCTATATGCAATGCAAAAGAGAGAACATCAAAGTAGGGAAAATAAAGAGTTATTGCTCGCACAGGCCCTACCCTGCTGCATACGTATCTCAAGAAGGATTGAGAATCAGAGCACCGTAGCTCGGCTAACCTATTTCTGTTTGTTTTGTGTTTTTTAGGTGAACGACGTTACTACACAATCTACCGGATGCTCGACCTTTGGAGACTTACTCGCCTGTAGTAGAAGGAGTTAACGTGTTCTTAAGAGAAGATAGAGTTTGTTTGTGTTTTAGGAACGCTCATGCAAGAAAGGAAGTCCTAGACGAAGGAACCGTGCTACCTTAATTGGCATGCAAACGAGAGACTGTACGAAGTCTAGCAATCCTATGGGGAGACTATAAGCAAGTCTCATAAGAGAACAACAAAAACTGGAAACAGAATGCCAATCAATGGTTTTACATCCAACTCCACACAACAAACAGGAAACAGAATGCCAACGGCTGGGCTTACATCTAACTCCTCAAACAAATAGGAAACAGAAAGCCAATCAATGGCCTTACATCTAACTCCTAAAACAATGAACAAGCAACAAATGCAAACACACAAAATGCAATCATCACACTCTATATACAAACAAGAGGCTCAGACAAACGGTTGGGCTTTAGTCAAGAGGGGTCATATCAACCTCGACAAACAAGCCAAAACTGTAGGGGTGTTCTGAAGCTCTTAACCACTAACATTGAGAGTTAGGGTGAAGCTGATCAAATACGGAAATGAGGATCAGACCTCATGCTCTTAACCCGGGCCTAGGTAAGCTTAAATCAAAGAAAGCGTGGGGATCCAGAATGAGGGACCCTATTCCACTTGACTGACTCTATACAAAGATCTTGGGTTATGTTCAAGAGCATCAACACGTAGTGCGAGCATAATGAACGACTCAACGAATAACAAGGGATTGATTGCTAATCCCTTCTATCTGTCAATTGCCTCTTCTCTTAGGAGGACTTAACAAGTAACATGCCTCAACAAGGAGGTCTTTGGCACAAATATAAACAAGCACAATCAGAGCCTCTTAAGGAGGACTTCAGCCAAATGCCTGCCAAAAAGGTGGCAGGACTTCCAGACTACATGGAGAAAGAGAGTGGTTACCTAAGTGGTATACCAACCACACTCCAAATAAAAGTTCAAGCAAGAGCTAAAAGCGACTAATGTAATTGTACAAAAGCCAAACAGTCAATATCTCAGACAGAAAAAACCAACAAACAACAACAGTGGAACTTTCCAATATCTACACATGCAAGTCACAAATGCAAGCACTCAAGTGAGTTCATCACATCAATGGACCTACAACACAACAAGATTTAGTGATCAAAGCAAATGGCATCTCATGTAATGAGATCACATCAACCATTAGTGCTAAATACCTGAAACACAAAACACAATTGGTGAGTACAAACCACTAGTGCAAAGACTAGGGTCAAAGGCAAGTCAAATAGTCAAAACAGAAGTCAATATTTCACATGAAGCATAATCAATCAAACAAGAAAGAGTCCTTAAAAGGACCAAAACTAATTCATAAGGCAAAGCCATCACATGAACAAGATAAGGCAAAGGCAAGCAATGTGATCAAAATTGGTCATTTAAAATAGAAAATCCACATTAAAACAGAAATGTATCTAATGATCATGAAATTTTTTGTGTGAGTTTAACATATTATGGACAAGCATCATACCAAAAATTATGTCCATAAGACAACAAATGGCATATGAATGAAAATGCACAAGTACAAGGTACAAAATGTTACACCAAATGTCACACCATATGTTCATGTGTCCAAAACAGTGGTATTAAATGGTAAAAATGCCAAACAAAAGCCAAAAAATCATGCCACATGTTAGGATCAGGCATGTCAAATTTCAAGGCAATTGGATAAACCATGAGCATTTTACAATCAAATGAATGCAACATAGCAAATTGGCATCATGTTCAAATAAGCAAGCACAATTAAAAATCCAGCAGCACAAAAATCAGGAAATTAACATCAAAAAATAATAGATATCAACACAAGCATGTGGAAAAAAGTTTGGATCAATTTGGACATGTTTTCTATTTTTTATGATTTTTGGAATTTGAAGAAAAAAATGAATTAACTTGAAATAATGTGGAAAATAATGAAATGTGAAGATAAAATGGAATATGCAATAGTCAGGTGTTGAACACACGCCAAGCAAGTCAAATGATATGCAACAATTAAATTCACAACAAAGGCATACGGCTAGATTCGAACACGCGCGCAAGGGATTAAAGAAACGCTCAATTAAAATTTTAACAAAATGCGAAGCATAGGGATCGAACAGAGGTTAAGGCAGTCACAAGCACTCAAAGGAAAAAACAATTGAAAAAATGAAAAGCACATGAGCGAAGGATCGAACCTATGTGTGGACGGTCAAATGAGCGCTCAATTGAAAAATCAAATTGGAAATTAAAAGCAACAAACGCCAGGTTCGAACAGAGGTTTGTGAGGTCCATGAAGCGCCTGAAGCAAACCCTAAAGCGCTGAACCAGACGGTCGGAATAGTGATTCCGGTCGTCTTCTCCGGTTGATTCACGGCGGAGGGGATGAACAAAAATTCCAGAAATTATCATACTATACATCGTTGGAAATGTCTTTTTACGTAGAACACAGATATCACAATTATTTAGCTTAATTCCTAACGAATCAACCGGATCGAAGAGAAACATATTGCATATCAAAACTTCATATAATCATATCTCACTCAATTCTTAACTATTTCAAATTCTAAAACTATCAGCATCATCAGCATAGCAAGCTCTACAAGATTATATACATGAAAAGGCAAATAATGAGGATCGAATTTCAAGCTTACTTGATGTGCAGTGTTCAAATCCACGTGTTCAAGGCTCCAGAACTCCCAGATCCACTCTAGTAATCTTGATTTGAAGCTTTGTGCATGAATTAACCGTTGAATTCACCTAGATCCAGCTCATCTTCAAGCTTCTATGTTCATGTTCAAGCTTTGAATATGCACGATTCTTGACCAAATTCCTCAATCCAATCCTTGATTCCTACTCAATAATGCTCAATGAACCAGATTATGCAAGAAAATTGATGAGTTATGTGAAGAAATTTCAAGTTTGAAGTGAGAGAATTTTTGGAGGGAAAATGGAATTCTAGATCTAGAATGTGTTCTTATGGCAAATGCAGTTAGGATTAGGCTTATATATGATGTGTTAATGATGCTGTAATTATAATTAAACAATGGCTAATTGAAAATTAAGGAGAAATGAGGTGTATGACCAATTTGGCAAATGTGAGGTGGCATGGCAAATGAGCACGTGAACAGTGCCATGCAAGGTTCATTTTCACTCAAAATCATCCAACAAACATGATGGAATTGGAATTAGGCTTGTATGATTCAACAATTTTGAATTCTCCATTTTCCCTCCAAAATGCACTTGAATGGACATGTGATCATGTGATCTCTTTTCATGCAATGCAATGGTTGATTTGGAATCTCTTGGTCACAAGGATCATTTTGCAAAAAGAGTGGTTCAATTTGGAGTTTTGTAGCCAAAGTTATGCCATGTTGAACTTCCATGTACACATTGTGATCCTTTGCTCATAACTTCTCAACTATTCATCAGATGATCATGATCTTGGACTTTTTGAAAAGAGGAGAGAAAGATCTTCAACTTTCATGTTCACCAAAAATCCATTTGAAGCTTTTTTGATGTTGGAAAGTCAAGTTGAATATGGTCCAAAAACTTGCCATTTTTGGAAACTTTGAATTACAGGTCACTTTCTGTTTTGGGAAACTTTTGATTTGACTTCAAAATCTTCAAGATAGATGTTTGACATGATGAATAGGCCTTTTATGAACATGATTAGGATGAAGAAATTCCATTCCTCACTCATAGCCCTCAATGGTCTGCACAGTTAACTTGTATGGTCCTCAGATGACCTGAAAATGCCTTGATGAACATGGGCCTCTACCACCTGGTAAAATGGCTCAGAAGTGAACCCTAGCTCATATAAGATCAATATAATGATCATGTGGCCTTCATCTCAAGGAAATACTTGCTCTTTTGCACTGAGGATTCTCTTGATGCCAATTCTGACTGATATGGTGCAATGCAATATGGAATGATAAATGACCTAAAAAATGAAATGAATGCATGAATGGGGAGGGAAAATTTGAGGTGCTACACGTGTCTTCATAAAAATTGTATCTCTTTAAAAGGCATTCAAAATGGTCACCAATTTAATGTCATTTGGATTTGAAATGATAGAGTTATGCATTTTTGAAGTTTGGAAAAATCACTTGATCAATGGTATAGGTAAAAAATGACCTATAATGTAACCTCATATCACATGCTCAAAAAAGTTGAATTAGCTCCCACTCCAAACATCAAAGGTTAAGTAGACCTCTTAAATTTTATTGTGCAACTTGAAATCTTTCATCTCATAAAAATTGAGAAAGTTATGGCCTTGGGAAGTTGACTTTCAAATTAGGGTTTAGACAAAATGACCTATAATGTTTCAACATAGAAAATGATTTTCCAAGCAAAACTAGCTCTAGGTATCAACATGAAAGTTGTTTGGAGTATCATTTAGAGTAAGTTTTCTATTGGAATCATTTTCATATGGTGAAAAGTGTAGGAGATAGGGTCTAGGGAGACCCAATTTTGATCAGATGAATTCATTTGGCCAACCACCATCAACCAACTTGCTAACTTCTAATTCTCTTAACTTTATTGGTTCATAGTAGATAATATATATGCATAAGATGATGAATTTTGAAGTGTCCCTTGAGAAATTTGATCAATTGGTGAGATAGCTTGTTGGAGAAGTTACTCAAGATACCCAGTCAAACTAGGGTTTCCAAGACAAATCACCCTCAAACTCTTGAAGAAAACTTGATCAATATAACATGTAGAGAACATTGGGACTCATATATGATGCTCATAACCATTCTTGGATCAATCCATGGTTGTGCTCTTTGTTTATGAGGGTCTCAAACCCTAGATGTGAACTTGGTGAATCAATGGGATCATGCCTTTCCTACAAAAGAGTTAGGCAAATGAAAAAGACATGTTTTTGTATTTTGGTTAGTAGAATAATAATATACAAGTATGATACAATCACATAGTATTTGGTGATCTCTCCCAAAATAAACCTAATGAAAGAGGGGTAAGGAGGATGCCAAGGTATGATCTCATGCCCATGCATATGATGAAATTGCATGAGGGATCTTAGGGTCAAAATTGGGGTCTTACAGCTGCCCCCATTTAAGGACATTCTAACTGAGGAGGCGAAGGTTAAAATCTTCATGTCGACTCAGTAGAATGGGCTTAAATAACAACATAGAAACGAATTTTGATCCTAAGATACCTCATGATACATATGATATGAATGCAAAAGTAAATTCCTTGTGAGCAAATATTGCCACGAAGGAAAAGAAATCAGAGAGACTGAAGGTCCGTAGGAGCATAATGCATTTCGTAAGGCAAACTCACTGGGGCGACAGAGACTCTGAGGGGACAAAAGGGGTTACGCGTAGGCCAGGCTACGACTTAAAAATTGTCGGGGGACTCGAGGACATCCATACAAACATGGAAAAGGCTCGGCCGGGGAAACAACAATATATGCAGGGGATACGAGTAAGTCAGGATAAAACTGAGGCACTCGAATCATGCAGGGGAAAAATGATTTCACTAAGGAAATGCAGACTCAACTCAACTGGGGAAGATAAACTTCAACACAGGAGGAGCGGAAATATATTATCCACTACCTGTTACCAGGTAAGGAGATAATAAAGATCTTACAGAGAGAACATTTGTCATCAGTTAGGATGAACATATCAAGGATGACTCGTTGAGGACCGCCAGGAGGGGAAATTCATTACCGGTTACTGGGTAAGAATAACCTTGCTGGGGAAACTGCAGAAAAGATAGGATTTACAACTACCAATTACTGGGCAGAAGACCAAGGGTGAGAGTATCTGTCATCGGTTATGATGAACATATAAAGGATAAACTCGACAGGGAAGAAAATACGTCACCGGTTAAGATGAACATATCAAGGATAGACTTGCTTGGAAATGTCAAGGAGGATACCCGTCATCGATTAAGATGAACATATCAAGGATATACCAACTGAATAAAAAGGGTAGGAATTACATCTATCGAAAGTTGGATAGAAAACCGTCGGAGAGAAAACCCGTCACCGGTTAGGATAAACATATCAAGGATAGACTCTACGAAGGGAGAAAAATAGGATTTACGACTACCGGCTACTGGGCAGAAAACTAATCGAAGAGAAAATCTGTCACCGGTTAGGATGAACATATCAAGGATAAACTCTGAAATAGGGGACAAAGTAGGATTTACAACTACCGGTTACTGGATAGAAAACCAACCAAAGAGAAGACCCGTCATCGGTTAGGATGAACATGTCAAGGATCGACTCTGATAAGGAGCAAAAATAGGGATTATATCTATCAGTTACTGGATAGAATACCATAGAAGAGAAAATTCGTCACCGGTTAGGATGAACATATCAAGGATAGACTCCGCACAGGGAAAAGTAGGATTTACAACTACCGGTTACTGGGTAGAAAACCACAAGGAGAAGAAAACCCGTCATCGGTTAAGATGAACATATCAAGGATTAACTCTCTAGGGAACAAAATAGGGATTACAACTACCTTTTTACTGGGTAGAATACCAAAAGAATGAGAATACCCATCACCGGTTAAAGTGAACATATCAAGGATACACTCAAGCAGGGGAAAGAAAGATATCTGTCACCGGTTAGGATGAACATATCAAGGATATACTTCCTGGGGAATAGATCCATTGGGGACTCTACTGAGGGGAAAAAAGGGTACTTTTACCGGGTATTGGGCAAGAAGTAACAAACTGCAAACTAAGAAGAATATTACCAGTTACTGGGTAATAGACTCTCAGGGGACCAAAGCATCTATCTAGGTAAGAGCTAGAAAGAAAACGGTCAATCAAGACTCAACCCAATGAGGACATTACTTAAGGGGAGTAATTCCATCCAGATAATCAATTGGGGAGGAAACTGAAATAACAATCATCCACAAGGAAACAAACTTAGTGGGGAAAAAGGAGAAAGGTTAAAGTCTTTCTGCTTAAGGGGATGACACTCTACAATTGAAGGAGGACAGACACCAGATTTAGTATGGGGATAAAATACCGCCATAACAGAGAATAAGAATCTCAAACAAATCAAATATGAAGATGCAGGATATGCAATTATGAAATTATATGATTGTATATGTATATGTATATATGATGATTATGCTGACAAAATGATCACAAAGGATACAAAGGTGTCGCAAAGAATTTGAACCAACGGTACAACCCTCGGTCAATCCACAAAATATGGAGACAACTGTTGGAGAACAAAGAGATCAACATCCCAAAGGTTCAAACCTAGCTAGGGAAGGCAGATCTACTGAGGACAAAACATCCAATCTGTGGGAAATTTTAGGCCAACACCATAAAAATGGAAGACAACCCTACAGAGAAATAATCACAAAAAGAACTTCAGAAACCAGGAGGAAACTCTGACTGGGAGCAAGTTGAATGTGGATTGGGGGGGAAACTAATGCGATCTACTGGGGAAGATGAACCATCTCTGAAGATCAACCCTGTTGAAGAAATACGAACTTCGTTGTACAAACTCCGTTGGGGAAAGCGTAAACTCTGTCGGGGAAAACAACACGCCGTAGGGTATCTGGATCAACCAACTCAGCTGGAGACAAGGAAAGAAATTCCACTGAGGATCAAACACTCCGCCGAGGAACTGAATCAACATAAACGTCTAGGGATACCCGAAGGGTTAACTGCTTGGGGAACCTCTGATGTTTCGCACTTAAGGACTTGATATCCATTGAAATGCTGTTGATATTCCTTTTAATTGCTTTGGAAAAAATTCTTGCTTTTATATATTTAAGAAAAAAACTTGATTTTGATTTAAAAATTTAATTTCAAAATGATGATAATAAAATTTAAAACTATTGTCTGAAGTAAATAAGAGTAGAAACAATTTGGATAAAAGCTCAACTTTATTTAATGGAATGGTAGTCTGTAAATGACAAGACTCCATGGATTTTTACAAAGTTGAAAATGGTAATTTTCATGGAAAAAGGGTTACATCGAATACAAATGATCATTAATCCTTCTACCAACTATTGATATCCACTATGCTCTTGATTGCTACTAGGGATGAACTGATGTCAACCCTTGTGCTCAAACAAGCCTTCAAAACAGTGAAGATCAGCAGAATGCAGTTACTTGCCATAATCCCTAATTTTTGCATAAGTTGCCCCAAAGTGGGGTACTCAACTTATCGGGAAATTCTTTTTGTTTTATGTCTCTAATTTTTGCCTGGATCGCCCTTTCGGGTTTTCAATCCACCGAGACGCTCATTTTTTGCCTAAGCCGCCCTTTCGGGTTTTCAACTTAGCGGGTTATTCTTTTATTTTTTAGGCGAAGTATTTCTTGACTGCATCTGCATTCACAGGACGAGTGAACTCTTCACCATCCATAGTTGTAAGAATTAATGCACCGCCTGAAAAGGCTCTCTTAACAACATATGAGCCTTCATAATTAGGAGTCCATTTTCCTCTGGAATCTGGCTTGAACGTCAAAATCTTCTTGAGTACAAGGTCACCTTCTCTAAACACTCGAGGTCTGACCTTTTTATCAAAAGCTTTCTTCATCCTTTGCTGATATAACTGACCATGACACATGGCAATCAATCTCTTCTCTTCAATCGAATTCAACTAGTCAAACCTAGTCTGACACCATTCAGCCTCAGTCAACTTGGCTTCCATGAGCACACGTAATGAAGGAATCTCAACCTCTACGGGGAGCACTGCTTCCATACCATAAACAAGAGAGAAAGGGGTTGCCCCTGTTGAGGTGCAGATGGATGTACGATACCCATGCAAAGCAAAAGGGAGCATCTCATGCCAATCCTTATATGTGACAACCATCTTCTAGATAATCTTCTTGATGTTCTTGTGCGCAGCTTCAACAGCCCCATTCATCTTGGGTCTATAGGGAGAAGAATTATGATGTGCAATCTTGAAGTCCTTGCAAAGAGCTTCCACCATATTATTATTCAAGTTTGATCCATTGTCAGTAATGATCTTACTTGGCACACCATAACGGCATATGATCTGATTCTTGATAAACCTTACAACAACTTGCTTGGTCACATTTGCATACGATGTCGCTTCAACCCATTTTGTGAAGTAGTCAATTGCCACTAAAATGAAACAATGGCCATTCGAAGCTTTGGGCTAAATCATCCCAATCATATCAATTCCCCACATGGAGAAGGGCCATGGGGAAGAGATAACATTCAATAGTGTCAGAGGAACATGAATCTTATCAGCATAGATTTGACATTTGTGGCACTTCTTCACAAATTTGCAACAGTCAGATTCCATTGTCAGCCAATAGTAACCTGCTCGCAACATTTTCTTCGCCATTGCATGTCCATTGGAATGAGTACCAAAGGAACCTTCATGCACTTCAGTCATCAACAAGTTTGCTTCATGTCTATACACGCATCTGAGAAAAACCATGTCAAAGTTTCTCTTGTATAGTATATCACCATTCAAGTAGAAATTACTGGCTAATATTATCAAAGTCTTCTTATCTTTCAAAGATGCCCCAGGCGGGTAAATCTGACTTTCGAGGAAACATTTGATGCTGTAATACCACGGCTTCTCATCTTTGATTTATTCAACGGCAAACACATGAGCTGGCCTATTGTAACACCTCAAAATTTGCACTCGAATCATGCAGGGGAAAAATGATTTCACTAAGGAAATGCAGACTCAACTCAACTGGGGAAGATAAACTTAACACACAGGAGGAGCGGAAATCTATTATCCACTACCTGTTACCGGGTAAGGAGATAATAAAGATCTTACAGAGAGAACATTTGTCATCAGTTAGGATGAACATATCAAGGATGACTCGTTGAGGACCGCCAGGAGGGGAAATTCATTACCGGTTACTGGGTAAGAATAACCTTGCTGGGGAAACTGCAGAAAAGATAGGATTTACAACTACCAATTACTTGGCAGAAGACCAAGGGTGAGAGTATCTGTCATCGGTTATGATGAACATATAAAGGATAAACTCGACAGGGAAGAAAATCCGTCACCGGCTAAGATGAACATATCAAGGATAGACTTGCTTGGAAATGTCAAGGAGGATACCCGTCATCGGTTAAGATGAACATATCAAGGATATACCAACTGAATAAAAAGGGTAGGAATTACATCTATCGAAAGTTGGATAGAAAACCGTCGGAGAGAAAACCCGTCACCGGTTAGGATAAACATATCAAGGATAGACTCTACGAAGGGAGAAAAATAGGATTTACGACTACCGGCTACTGGGCAGAAAACTAATCGAAGAGAAAATCTGTCACCGGTTAGGATGAACATATCAAGGATAAACTCTGAAATAGGGGACAAAGTAGGATTTATAACTACCGGTTACTGGATAGAAAACCAACCAAAGAGAAGACCCGTCATCGGTTAGGATGAACATGTCAAGGATCGACTCTGATAAGGAGCAAAAATAGGGATTATATCTATCAGTTACTGGATAGAATACCATAGAAGAGAAAATTCGTCACCGGTTAGGATGAACATATCAAGGATAGACTCCGCACAGGGGAAAAGTAGGATTTACAACTACCGGTTACTGGGTAGAAAACCACAAGGAGAAGAAAACCCGTCATCGGTTAAGATGAACATATCAAGGATTAACTCTCTGGGGAACAAAATAGGGATTACAACTACCTTTTTACTGGGTAGAATACCAAAAGAATGAGAATACCCATCACCGGTTAAAGTGAACATATCAAGGATACACTCAAGCAGGGGAAAGAAAGATATCTGTCACCGGTTAGGATGAACATATCAAGGATATACTTCCTGGGGAATAGATCCATTGGGGACTCTACTGAGGGGAAAAAGGGTACTTTTACCGGGTATTGAGCAAGAAGTAACAAACTGCAAACTAAGAAGAATATTACCAGTTACTGGGTAATAGACTCTCAGGGGACCAAAGCATCTATCTAGGTAAGAGCTAGAAAGAAAACGGTCAATCAAGACTCAACCCAATGAGGACATTACTTAAGGGGAGTAATTCCATCCAGATAATCAATTGGGGAGGAAACTGAAATAACAATCATCCACAAGGAAACAAACTTAGTGGGGAAAAAGGAGAAAGGTTAAAGTCTTTCTGCTTAAGGGGATGACACTCTACAATTGAAGGAGGACAGACACCAGATTTAGTATGGGGATAAAATACCGCCATAACAGAGAATAAGAATCTCAAACAAATCAAATATGAAGATGCAGGATATGCAATTATGAAATTATATGATTGTATATGTATATGTATATATGATGATTATGCTGACAAAATGATCACAAAGGATACAAAGGTGTCGCAAAGAATTTGAACCAACGGTACAACCCTCGGTCAATCCACAAAATATGGAGACAACTGTTGGAGAACAAAGAGATCAACATCCCAAAGGTTCAAACCTAGCTAGGGAAGGCAGATCTACTGAGGACAAAACATCCAATCTGTGGGGAATTTTAGGCCAACACCATAAAAATGGAAGACAACCCTACAGAGAAATAATCACAAAAAGATGCTCAGAAACCAGGAGGAAACTCTGACTGGGAGCAAGTTGAATGTGGATTGGGGGGGAAACTAATGCGATCTACTGGGGAAGATGAACCATCTCTGAAGATCAACCCTGTTGAAGAAATACGAACTTCGTTGTACAAACTCCGTTGGGGAAAGCGTAAACTCTGTCGGGGAAAACAACACGCCGTAGGGTATCTGGATCAACCAACTCAGCTGGGGACAAGGAAAGAAATTCCACTGAGGATCAAACACTCCGCCGAGGAACTGAATCAACATAAACGTCTAGGGATACCCGAAGGGTTAACTGCTTGGGGAACCTCTGATGTTTCGCACTTAAGGACTTGATATCCATTGAAATGCTATTGATATTCCTTTTAATTGCTTTGGAAAAAATTCTTGCTTTTATATATTTAAGAAAAAAACTTGATTTTGATTTAAAAATTTAATTTCAAAATGATGATAATAAAATTTAAAACTATTGTCTGAAGTAAATAAGAGTAGAAACAATTTGGATAAAATCTCAACTTTATTTAATGGAATGGTAGTCTGTAAATGACAAGACTCCATGGATTTTTACAAAGTTGAAAATGGTAATTTTCATGGAAAAAGGGTTACATCGAATACAAATGATCATTAATCCTTCTACCAACTATTGATATCCACTATGCTCTTGATTGCTACTAGGGATGAACTGATGTCAACCCTTGTGCTCAAACAAGCCTTCAAAACAGTGAAGATCAGCAGAATGCAGTTACTTGCCATAATCCCTAATTTTTGCATAAGTTGCCCCAAAGTGGGGTACTCAACTTATCGGGAAATTCTTTTTGTTTTATGTCTCTAATTTTTTCCTGGATCGCCCTTTCGGGTTTTCAATCCACCGAGACGCTCATTTTTTGCCTAAGCCGCCCTTTCGGGTTTTCAACTTAGCGGGTTATTCTTTTATTTTTTAGGCGAAGTATTTCTTGACTGCATCTGCATTCACAGGACGAGTGAACTCTTCACCATCCATAGTTGTAAGAATTAATGCACCGCCTGAAAAGGCTCTCTTAACAACATATGAGCCTTCATAATTAGGAGTCCATTTTCCTCTGGAATCTGGCTTGAACGTCAAAATCTTCTTGAGTACAAGGTCACCTTCTCTAAACACTCGAGGTCTGACCTTTTTATCAAAAGCTTTCTTCATCCTTTGCTGATATAACTGACCATGACACATGGCAATCAATCTCTTCTCTTCAATCGAATTCAACTAGTCAAACCTAGTCTGACACCATTCAGCCTCAGTCAACTTGGCTTCCATGAGCACACGTAATGAAGGAATCTCAACCTCTACGGGGAGCACTGCTTCCATACCATAAACAAGAGAGAAAGGGGTTGCCCCTGTTGAGGTGCAGATGGATGTACGATACCCATGCAAAGCAAAAGGGAGCATCTCATGCCAATCCTTATATGTGACAACCATCTTCTAGATAATCTTCTTGATGTTCTTGTGCGCAGCTTCAACAACCCCATTCATCTTGGGTCTATAGGGAGAAGAATTATGATGTGCAATCTTGAAGTCCTTGCAAAGAGCTTCCACCATATTATTATTCAAGTTTGATCCATTGTCAGTAATGATCTTACTTGGCACACCATAACGGCATATGATCTGATTCTTGATAGACCTTACAACAACTTGCTTGGTCACATTTGCATACGATGTCGCTTCAACCCATTTTGTGAAGTAGTCAATTGCCACTAAAATGAAACAATGTCCATTCGAAGCTTTAGGCTAAATCATCCCAATCATATCAATTCCCCACATGGAGAAGGGCCATGGGGAAGAGATAACATTCAATAGTGTCAGAGGAACATGAATCTTATCAGCATAGATTTGACATTTGTGGCACTTCTTCACAAATTTGCAACAGTCAGATTCCATTGTCAGCCAATAGTAACCTGCTCGCAACATTTTCTTCGCCATTGCATGTCCATTGGAATGAGTACCAAAGGAACCTTCATGCACTTCAGTCATCAACAAGTTTGCTTCATGTCTATACACGCATCTGAGAAAAACCATGTCAAAGTTTCTCTTGTATAGTATATCACCATTCAAGTAGAAATTACCGGCTAATATTATCAAAGTCTTCTTATCTTTCAAAGATGCCCCAGGCGGGTAAATCTGACTTTCGAGGAAACATTTGATGCTGTAATACCACGGCTTCTCATCTTTGATTTATTCAACGGCAAACACATGAGCTGGCCTATTGTAACACCTCAAAATTTGCACTCGAATCATGCAGGGGAAAAATGATTTCACTAAGGAAATGCAGACTCAACTCAACTGGGGAAGATAAACTTAACACACAGGAGGAGCGGAAATCTATTATCCACTACCTGTTACCGGGTAAGGAGATAATAAAGATCTTACAGAGAGAACATTTGTCATCAGTTAGGATGAACATATCAAGGATGACTCGTTGAGGACCGCCAGGAGGGGAAATTCATTACCGGTTACTGGGTAAGAATAACCTTGCTGGGGAAACTGCAGAAAAGATAGGATTTACAACTACCAATTATTGGGCAGAAGACCAAGGGTGAGAGTATCTGTCATCGGTTATGATGAACATATAAAGGATAAACTCGACAGGGAAGAAAATCCGTCACCGGCTAAGATGAACATATCAAGGATAGACTTGCTTGGAAATGTCAAGGAGGATACCCGTCATCGGTTAAGATGAACATATCAAGGATATACCAACTGAATAAAAAGGGTAGGAATTACATCTATCGAAAGTTGGATAGAAAACCGTCGGAGAGAAAACCCGTCACCGGTTAGGATAAACATATCAAGGATAGACTCTACGAAGGGAGAAAAATAGGATTTACGACTACCGGCTATTGGGCAGAAAACTAATCGAAGAGAAAATCTGTCACCGGTTAGGATGAACATATCAAGGATAAACTCTGAAATAGGGGACAAAGTAGGATTTATAACTACCGGTTACTGGATAGAAAACCAACCAAAGAGAAGACCCGTCATCGGTTAGGATGAACATGTCAAGGATCGACTCTGATAAGGAGCAAAAATAGGGATTATATCTATCAGTTACTGGATAGAATACCATAGAAGAGAAAATTCGTCACCGGTTAGGATGAACATATCAAGGATAGACTCCGCACAGGGGAAAAGTAGGATTTACAACTACCGGTTACTGGGTAGAAAACCACAAGGAGAAGAAAACCCGTCATCGGTTAAGATGAACATATCAAGGATTAACTCTCTGGGGAACAAAATAGGGATTACAACTACCTTTTTACTGGGTAGAATACCAAAAGAATGAGAATACCCATCACCGGTTAAAGTGAACATATCAAGGATACACTCAAGCAGGGGAAAGAAAGATATCTGTCACCGGTTAGGATGAACATATCAAGGATATACTTCCTGGGGAATAGATCCATTGGGGACTCTACTGAGGGGAAAAAGGGTACTTTTACCGGGTATTGGGCAAGAAGTAACAAACTGCAAACTAAGAAGAATATTACCAGTTACTGGGTAATAGACTCTCAGGGGACCAAAGCATCTATCTAGGTAAGAGCTAGAAAGAAAACGGTCAATCAAGACTCAACCCAATGAGGACATTACTCAAGGGGAGTAATTCCATCCAGATAATCAATTGGGGAGGAAACTGAAATAACAATCATCCACAAGGAAACAAACTTAGTGGGGAAAAAGGAGAAAGGTTAAAGTCTTTCTGCTTAAGGGGATGACACTCTACAATTGAAGGAGGACAGACACCAGATTTAGTATGGGGATAAAATACCGCCATAACAGAGAATAAGAATCTCAAACAAATCAAATATGAAGATGCAGGATATGCAATTATGAAATTATATGATTGTATATGTATATGTATATATGATGATTATGCTGACAAAATGATCACAAAGGATACAAAGGTGTCGCAAAGAATTTGAACCAACGGTACAACCCTCGGTCAATCCACAAAATATGGAGACAACTGTTGGAGAACAAAGAGATCAACATCCCAAAGGTTCAAACCTAGCTAGGGAAGGCAGATCTACTGAGGACAAAACATCCAATCTGTGGGGAATTTTAGGCCAACACCATAAAAATGGAAGACAACCCTACAGAGAAATAATCACAAAAAGATGCTCAGAAACCAGGAGGAAACTCTGACTGGGAGCAAGTTGAATGTGGATTGGGGGGGAAACTAATGCGATCTACTGGGGAAGATGAACCATCTCTGAAGATCAACCCTGTTGAAGAAATACGAACTTCGTTGTACAAACTCCGTTGGGGAAAGCGTAAACTCTGTCGGGGAAAACAACACGCCGTAGGGTATCTGGATCAACCAACTCAGCTGGGGACAAGGAAAGAAATTCCACTGAGGATCAAACACTCCGCCGAGGAACTGAATCAACATAAACGTCTAGGGATACCCGAAGGGTTAACTGCTTGGGGAACCTCTGATGTTTCGCACTTAAGGACTTGATATCCATTGAAATGCTGTTGATATTCCTTTTAATTGCGTTGGAAAAAATTCTTGCTTTTATATATTTAAGAAAAAAACTTGATTTTGATTTAAAAATTTAATTTCAAAATGATGATAATAAAATTTAAAACTATTGTCTGAAGTAAATAAGAGTAGAAACAATTTGGATAAAAGCTCAACTTTATTTAATGGAATGGTAGTCTGTAAATGACAAGACTCCATGGATTTTTACAAAGTTGAAAATGTTAATTTTCATGGAAAAAGGGTTACATCGAATACAAATGATCATTAATCCTTCTACCAACTATTGATATCCACTATGCTCTTGATTGCTACTAGGGATGAACTGATGTCAACCCTTGTGCTCAAACAAGCCTTCAAAACAGTGAAGATCAGCAGAATGCAGTTACTTGCCATAATCCCTAATTTTTGCATAAGTTGCCCCAAAGTGGGGTACTCAACTTATCGGGAAATTCTTTTTGTTTTATGTCTCTAATTTTTGCCTGGATCGCCCTTTCGGGTTTTCAATCCAACGAGACGCTCATTTTTTGCCTAAGCCGCCCTTTCGGGTTTTCAACTTAGCGGGTTATTCTTTTATTTTTTAGGCGAAGTATTTCTTGACTGCATCTGCATTCACAGGACGAGTGAACTCTTCACCATCCATAGTTGTAAGAATTAATGCACCGCCTGAAAAGGCTCTCTTAACAACATATGAGCCTTCATAATTAGGAGTCCATTTTCCTCTGGAATCTGGCTTGAACGTCAAAATCTTCTTGAGTACAAGGTCACCTTCTCTAAACACTCGAGGTCTGACCTTTTTATCAAAAGCTTTCTTCATCCTTTGCTGATATAACTGACCATGACACATGGCAATCAATCTCTTCTCTTCAATCGAATTCAACTAGTCAAACCTAGTCTGACACCATTCAGCCTCAATCAACTTGGCTTCCATGAGCACACGTAATGAAGGAATCTCAACCTCTACGGGGAGCACTGCTTCCATACCATAAACAAGAGAGAAAGGGGTTGCCCCTGTTGAGGTGCAGATGGATGTACGATACCCATGCAAAGCAAAAGGGAGCATCTCATGCCAATCCTTATATGTGACAACCATCTTCTAGATAATCTTCTTGATGTTCTTGTGCGCAGCTTCAACAACCCCATTCATCTTGGGTCTATAGGGAGAAGAATTATGATGTGCAATCTTGAAGTCCTTGCAAAGAGCTTCCACCATATTATTATTCAAGTTTGATCCATTGTCAGTAATGATCTTACTTGGCACACCATAACGGCATATGATCTGATTCTTGATAAACCTTACAACAACTTGCTTGGTCACATTTGCATACGATGTCGCTTCAACCCATTTTGTGAAGTAGTCAATTGCCACTAAAATGAAACAATGTCCATTCGAAGCTTTGGGCTAAATCATCCCAATCATATCAATTCCCCACATGGAGAAGGGCCATGGGGAAGAGATAACATTCAATAGTGTCAGAGGAACATGAATCTTATCAGCATAGATTTGACATTTGTGGCACTTCTTCACAAATTTGCAACAGTCAGATTCCATTGTCAGCCAATAGTAACCTGCTCGCAACATTTTCTTCGCCATTGCATGTCCATTGGAATGAGTACCAAAGGAACCTTCATGCACTTCAGTCATCAACAAGTTTGCTTCATGTCTATACACGCATCTGAGAAAAACCATGTCAAAGTTTCTCTTGTATAGTATATCACCATTCAAGTAGAAATTACCGGCTAATATTATCAAAGTCTTCTTATCTTTCAAAGATGCCCCAGGCGGGTAAATCTGACTTTCGAGGAAACATTTGATGCTGTAATACCACGGCTTCTCATCTTTGATTTATTCAACGGCAAACACATGAGCTGGCCTATTGTAACACCTCAAAATTTGCACTCGAATCATGCAGGGGAAAAATGATTTCACTAAGGAAATGCAGACTCAACTCAACTGGGGAAGATAAACTTAACACACAGGAGGAGCGGAAATCTATTATCCACTACCTGTTACCGGGTAAGGAGATAATAAAGATCTTACAGAGAGAACATTTGTCATCAGTTAGGATGAACATATCAAGGATGACTCGTTGAGGACCGCCAGGAGGGGAAATTCATTACCGGTTACTGGGTAAGAATAACCTTGCTGGGGAAACTGCAGAAAAGATAGGATTTACAACTACCAATTACTTGGCAGAAGACCAAGGGTGAGAGTATCTGTCATCGGTTATGATGAACATATAAAGGATAAACTCGACAGGGAAGAAAATTCGTCACCGGCTAAGATGAACATATCAAGGATAGACTTGCTTGGAAATGTCAAGGAGGATACCCGTCATCGGTTAAGATGAACATATCAAGGATATACCAACTGAATAAAAAGGGTAGGAATTACATCTATCGAAAGTTGGATAGAAAACCGTCGGAGAGAAAACCCGTCACCGGTTAGGATAAACATATCAAGGATAGACTCTACGAAGGGAGAAAAATAGGATTTACGACTACCGGCTACTGGGCAGAAAACTAATCGAAGAGAAAATCTGTCACCGGTTAGGATGAACATATCAAGGATAAACTCTGAAATAGGGGACAAAGTAGGATTTACAACTACCGGTTACTGGATAGAAAACCAACCAAAGAGAAGACCCGTCATCGGTTAGGATGAACATGTCAAGGATCGACTCTGATAAGGAGCAAAAATAGGGATTATATCTATCAGTTACTGGATAAAATACCATAGAAGAGAAAATTCGTCACCGGTTAGGATGAACATATCAAGGATAGACTCCGCACAGGGGAAAAGTAGGATTTACAACTACCGGTTACTGGGTAGAAAACCACAAGGAGAAGAAAACCCGTCATCGGTTAAGATGAACATATCAAGGATTAACTCTCTGGGGAACAAAATAGGGATTACAACTACCTTTTTACTGGGTAGAATACCAAAAGAATGAGAATACCCATCACCGGTTAAAGTGAACATATCAAGGATACACTCAAGCAGGGGAAAGAAAGATATCTGTCACCGGTTAGGATGAACATATCAAGGATATACTTCCTGGGGAATAGATCCATTGGGGACTCTACTGAGGGGAAAAAAGGGTACTTTTACCGGGTATTGGGCAAGAAGTAACAAACTGCAAACTAAGAAGAATATTACCAGTTACTGGGTAATAGACTCTCAGGGGACCAAAGCATCTATCTAGGTAAGAGATAGAAAGAAAACGGTCAATCAAGACTCAACCCAATGAGGATATTACTCAAGGGGAGTAATTCCATCCAGATAATCAACTGGGGAGGAAACTGAAATAACAATCATCCACAAGGAAACAAACTTAGTGGGGAAAAAGGAGAAAGGTTAAAGTCTTTCTGCTTAAGAGGATGACACTCTACAATTGAAGGAGGACAGACACCAGATTTAGTATGGGGATAAAATACCGCCATAACAGAGAATAAGAATCTCAAACAAATCAAATATGAAGATGCAGGATATGCAATTATGAAATTATATGATTGTATATGTATATGTATATATGATGATTATGCTGACAAAACGATCACAAAGGATACAAAGGTGTCGCAGAGAATTTGAACCAACGGTACAACCCTCGGTCAAATGATATGTGTCGCACCCCAAAATTTGACTTTGGCTTTGTTGACCACATCTTGATTAGTCTCGTTGTCTCGTATTCATCTCAATTTCTTAAACTTCGCGTGACAACTGGTTTGATTAGGTTTTGTGCGTTTTCGTTGTTTACCGTGTTGTATTTCGTTGTTTTAGCAAAACCTGGCCGATATCGTCGCCTCGTATTTATCTCGCTTATCTCTGTTGTGCGTGGCATCGCTTCGATTAGGTTTTGTGCGTTTTTATCTATTTAATTATTTGTTTGTCGGTATTTTGACTGTATTTCGAATATATTAGAGTTTTCGTATTGTCCGATTATTTGTGATTGTGTTTGTCAGCGTTTTCGTGATGTCGTGTTGATTTTATTATTGCCTAGGGTTGTTTATTTAATTACGTGTTGTGCCGTGTGATTTAATCGAGTCTGTTTGAGTCGTGTTGTTGATTTTACTGGTTTACCGGTTTACTGGTTTATTTGTTTTATCAATTTGTCTGTTTTGCTGTGCAAATTGTCATCGTTTTTATCGCGTTCGTGTCGCTCGATTTTATCGTATTTTAATCGTGTGCCGCTTAATCTTATTTGTGCTTAATATTAATTGTGTTTAGTTGTTAATTAGTTTATTTAATTAGGATTAATATTATATTAGTTTATTATTATTATTATTATTATATAATATATAAATATATATTATTAATTTATGTTAGATATTTTTTAGGTTTCTTATTGTTTAAGTAATCTAAATATATATTATTAATTTATGTTAGATATTTTTTAGGTTTCTTATTGTTTAAGTAATCTAAATATATATTATTAATTTATGTTAGATATTTTTTAGGTTTCTTATTGTTTAAGTAATCTAAATATATATTATTAATTTATGTTAGATATTTTTGAGGTTTCTTATTGTTTAAGTAATCTAAATATATATATATATATATATATATATAGATGTGGTTAGTAAGAAAAGAAAAAAAAAAGGTGGATCAGTAAGGAAAAAACGTGTGGTGAGAGAAACAGAGAATTGAAAAGAAATATTTTTCCAAAAGCATTACCGTATTTCACTTGTTCTTCATTTTCGGTAACCCAAAATCGTCCCGATTTATCACCGAAACACAAAACCGATTTCATATCATTGAAGTTCGTTGAGTCCAGGTCACAAATATCCAAGTTTCATTTCATTCCGGCGTCGTTTCACCGATCAAAAGCGACGTTGAAGTCAGGTACTCACGAAGGCAGCCAGCACTGCGTCGGTGACGGTTTCCAGCTTTCGGTCGATCATTTGGACGATCAGAAGTTCATCCTCTTCACACAAGTTTCAGCTCGATTAACTCCACTAACTATTCGTAATACTAACTATTCATAGCTAACTGTGTTGTAATAATTTACTTTCTCGCATTTTTTATGTTCTGTATTGTGTATTTAATCGTATTGTTCACGTTTTATGTTAAAAAATCGAAAAATCCAAAAAAAGAGAAACCCGATGCGATTCCAACGGTCGCCGTTTAAGAAACCCTTTTCACACACTCACAAGCTTACTCTTGGGCTTCCTTATAATGAGCCCATTTATTTATTGTTTCAGGGTTTAGGCTCATTCAAATCTTTTGCCAGCTTTGGCTTTTCAGTTTAAAAACATTTTCAAAAGGACGTGTCAGTCTCGAAGCCTCCCGCCTAGGTCGAGCAAGAGATGGCAAGACACGCCAATCTAAAATCAACAAAACAGACTTTCCCCTTTTCTTTTGGGAGAACTACGTGGATTCTGATTTCTCCATTGCGCCTTGGAGATACGTAGGCATGAAGTCTACGACTTTATCGAGTCCAAAAGCAATAAAATCAAGTTCTTTTCTCATCTCCCCAATCAAACGATCAAAGCGAAAAAAGCAAAGCATTCACATAAACATAAGCAAAAAGGTTCCTGTGGAGTACCACAGATGTAGAGGGTGCTAATACCTTCCCTTTGCATAACCAACCCCCGAACTCGTAACTCTAAAGGGATTTATCGTTATTTTTCCCTTCCTCTTTTTTGGATAAAATAAAAGACGGTGGCGACTCTTGCATTTAAAATATTTTTCAAACGGGTTAAGTTCAATCAATACTTAATCTCGTGAAAAATCCCGCCGCGACAATATGCAACAATTAAATTCACAACAAAGGAATACGACTAGATTCGAACACGCGCGCAAGGGATTAAAGAAACGCTCAATTAAAATTTTAACAAAATGCAAAGCATAGGGATCGAACAGAGGTTAAGGCAGTCACAAGCGCTCAAAGGAAAAAACAATTGAGAAAATGAAAAGCACATGAGCGAAGGATCGAACCTATGTGTGGACGGTCAAATGAGCGCTCAATTGAAAAATCAAATTGGAAATTAAAAGCAACAAACGCCAGGTTCGGACAGAGGTTTGTGAGGTCCATGAAGCGCCTGAAGCAAACCCTAAAACGCTGAACCAGACGGCCGGAATAGTGATTCCGGTCGTCTTCTTCGGTTGATTCACGGCGGAGGCGATGAACAAAAATTCCAGAAATTATCATACTATACATCGTTGGAAAGGTCTTTTTACGTAGAACACAGATATCACAATTATTTAGCTTAATTCCTAACAAATCAACCGGATCGAAGAGAAACATATTGCATATCAAAACTTCATATCATCATATCTCACTCAATTCTTAACTATTTCAAATTCTAAAACTATCAGTATCATCAGCATAGCAAGCTCTACAAGATTATATACATGAAAAGGCAAATAATGAGGATCGAATTCCAAGCTTACTTGATGTGCAGTGTTCAAATCCACGTGTTCAAGGCTCCAGAACTCCCAGATCCACTCCAGTAATCTTGATTTGAAGCTTTGTGCACGAATTAACCGTTGAATTCACCTAGATCCAGCTCATCTTCATGCTTCCATGTTCATGTTCAAGCTTTGAATATGCACGATTCTTGACGAAATTCCTCAATCCAATCCTTGATTCCTACTTAATAATGCTCAATGAACCAGATTATGCAAGAAAATTGATGAGTTATGTGAAGAAATTTCAAGTTTGAAGTGAGAGAATTTTTGGAGGGAAAATGGAATTCTAGATCTAGAATGTGTTCTTATGGCAAATGCAGTTAGGATTAGGCTTATATATGATGTGTTAATGATGCTGTAATTATAATTAAGCAATGGCTAATTGAAAATTAAGGAGAAATGAGGTGTATGACCAATTTGGCAAATGTGAGGTGGCATGGCAAATGAGCACGTGAACAGTGCCATGCAAGGTTCATTTTCACTCAAAATCATCCAACAAACATGATGGAATTGGAATTAGGCTTGTATGATTCACCAATTTTGAATTCTCCATTTTCCCTCCAAAATGCACTTGAATGGACATGTGATCATGCAATGCAATGGTTGATTTGGAATCTCTTGGTCACAAGGAGCATTTTGCAAAAAGAGTGGTTCAATTTGGAGTTTTGTAGCCAAAGTTATGTCATGTTGAACTTCCATGTACACATTGTGATCCTTTGCTCATAACTTCTCAACCATTCATCAGATGATCATGATCTTGGACTTTTTGAAAAAAGGAGAGAAAGATCTTAAACTTTCATGTTCACCAAAAATCCATTTGAAGCCTCTTTGATGTTGGAAAGTCAAGTTGAATGTGGTCCAAAAACTTGCCATTTTTGGAAACTTTGAATTATAGTTCACTTTCCGTTTTGGGAAACTTTTGATTTGACTTCAAAATCTTCAATATAGATGTTTGACATGATGAATATGCCTTTTATGAACATGATTAGGATGAAGAAATTCCATTCCTCACTGATAGCCCTCAATGGTCTGCACAGTTAACTTGTATGGTCCTCAGATGACCTGAAAATGCCTTGATGAACATGGGCCTCTACCACCTGGTAAAATGGCTCAGAAGTGAACCCTAGCTCATATAAGCTCAATATAATGATCATGTGGCCTTCATCTCAAGGAAATACTTGCTCTTTTGCACTGAGGATTCTCTTGATGCCAATTCTGATTGATATGGTGCAATGCAATATGGAATGATAAATGACCTAAAAAATGAAATGAATGCATGAATGGGGAGGGAAAATTTGAGGTGCTACAGCTGCCCCTATTCAATCAACTGAGAACCTGAATGGATGAAAGCAGCGGCTATCAGACTTTCAAGGTAAACAGGGATTGAATACCAAAAGAACCGTAGAATTTGCACTCTACAGGTGACGAAGTGAAGGAAAACGATGCCATATACCGATGGCGGCTTCAAAACAGAATTGATATTTGCCGAAACCAAAGAAAGCGAGACCATTTACCGATGGCGGCTTCCGCTGGGGAGGTAAAAGATATTTACAACTGGAACAAGACCAGACGTTTACCGATGACTTTACTGAGGAATTGATATTTATCAAAGAAAGGATACATGACCAGACATCTACCGATGACTGGGAAGAAAGGAACCACGACCAGACATCTACCGATGACTGGGGAGAAAGGAACCACGACCAGACATCTACCGATGACTGGGAAGAAAGAAAACACGACCAGACATCTACCGATGACTGGGAAGAAAGGAACCACGACCAGACATCTACCGATGACTGGGAAGAAAGAAACCACGACCAGACATCTACCGATGACTGGGAAGAAAGAAACCACGACCAGACATCTACCGATGACTGGGAAGAAAGAAACCACAACCAGACATTTACCGATGACTAGGAAGAAAGAAACCACGACCATACATTTATCGATGACTGGGAAGAAAGAAACCACGACCAGACATCTACCGATGACTGGGAAGAAAGAAACCACGACCAGACATCTACCGATGACTAGGAAGAAAGAAACCACGACCAGACATTTACCGATGACTGAGAAGAAAGAAACCACGACCAGACATCTACCGATGACTGGGAAGAAAGGAACCACGACCAGACATTTACCGATGACTGGGAAGAAAGAAACCACGACCAGACATCTACCGATGACTGGGAAGAAAGAAACCACGACCAGACATCTATCGATGACTGGGAAGAAAGAAACCACGACCAGACATTTACCGATGACTGGGAAGAAAGAAACCACGACCAGACATTTACCGATGACCGGGAAGAAAGGAACCACGACCAGACATTCACCGATGACTGGGAAGAAAGGAACCACGACCAGATATTTACCGATGACTGGGAAGAAAGAAACCACGACCAGACATCTACCGATGACTGGGAAGAAAGAAACCACAACCAGACATTTACCGATGACTAGGAAGAAAGAAACCACGACCAGACATTTACCGATGACTGGGAAGAAAGAAACCACGACCAGACATCTACCTATGACTGGGAAGAAAGGAACCACGACCAGACATTTACCGATGACTGGGAAGAAAGAAACCACGACCAGACATTTACCGATGACTGGGAAGAAAGAAACCACGACCAGACATCTACCGATGACTGGGAAGAAAGGAACCACGACCAGACATCTACCGATGACTGGGAAGAAAGAAACCACGACCAGACATTTACCGATGACTGGGAAGAAAGAAACCACGACCAGACATTTACCGATGACTGGGAAGAAAGAAACCACGACCAGACATTTACCGATGACTGGGAAGAAAGAAACCACGACCAGACATTTACCGATGACTGGGAAGAGAGGAACCACGACCAGACATTCACCGATGACTGGGAAGAAAGGAACCACGACCAGACATTTACCGATGACTGGGAAAGAACTCGATGTTTACCGACACCAAAGAAACAGACCTTGCGGGGATCAACACGAACTTACCGGGATCGCAAGGATGACACTACATATGTCAAAATGAGGCAAACACTTGCCGGGGACTGGGGAGTCAAGCTTTCCTTTCACGGACGGGTGAGGAAATAAATCTCTCTGGGGATTATCGATCCTGAATGCTGTCAAGAGCAACCACTGCAAATGTTCTACACCGATGTGGAAAAATGATCCACCTCTGCTGGGGAAATGATCCAAGCCTGCAAGATGCAAGGGGAGGAAAACTCTTGTTGGGAAAGCAAATGATCACTTTGCTGAGCATACAATTCTTGATTCGATCTCCCAACTCTGTGGGGAGTAGCACTGCTAGGGATACTTATTGATCTGACATTCTCGAAACGGCAGAGAAACCAACTCAACTATGGAGTCACTTGTTGGGGAAACACCAACCTCTCGACCATGCTGGAGAAACAAATTCTAAAATTGACCTAGATGACCCAAAATCGCGATGCTAAACTCCTCAGAGTAACATCTTCACCAACCAGCTAAACCAATCCTCGAACGGTAACCACGACTTGGGACTAGCTTATGCTTGCAATGCTGATGCATGAATTTTACAGCGTAATGCTCCATAACCATGGAAATGCTACGCAATTAATTATGCAATATGCTATGCTTCTCTAAATGATGAATGCATAAAAAATATCCCCCTCCGGGGACGGCACGAGCCACTCTGCTGAGGAACTCAATATCACTCCAATCTCCACCCTGCTGGGGAATAGTACTGCTGTTGGGGAAAGGATAATCCTCACTGGGGACGACCCCCACTGCACCCGATCTGCTTGGGGATTTCACTGGGGAAAAACTAACAACGCACACCTCCGTTGGGGAAACAACAACCTTCAGACTTGCTGGGGAAATAACACTCTCAACCCTGCTAGGGGAAACATCAAACTTCAGGCCTGGCTGCTGAAGCGACATCGATCTCGAATCCGCTGGAGAGATAGCAATCTCAAACCCGCTAGGGAACACCGATCTCGAATCCGCTGGGGAGGTACGGAATTTTTGACATGGAACGCCCGTTGACTCGTCGAGCACTGGTGTTCAACATCTAACCACAGTGTCAGCTTTCCACCTTTGAGAGCTCCTAGACTCATCCGGTCTCTTCTGATTCATCCCCTTGTATTCTCGACTTCTCTCTACTTCGAGACAATCGATCTCCTCATATCCGGGCCAACTCTCTAGTCCTCAGACTTTGAAGAGTCTTCTTGATTAACTCTCTAGGATCGTCGCAATCCTTTCGCCATCTTTTCACCATTCTTCTATCCCTCGTCCTTGATTGGACTTCAAAGGATTCTTTTGTCAAAAGGCTTCATATCACAACCTGCAAGTGAGTGAAAATAACCGACAGCACCTGCAAAAGAGATCGTCAGATAAAACGTGCCCCAGGCGTGCCAAAATTTCAACACCTAGGTCACTCAACCTTCCGAATAAGATTTCAAGTTCTCAATCCTATAAACATGCATTGGAAGGGACCCATATGTCTCAAAATGCAAAGATTCTTTATCAAAATAAGCGGATGTTTTTGCAATCAAAGCGGTTATGAAAACAAAAACAAAATTATTTGACTGAATATGCATTTTATTGGTTGAACAAAAGTGGCTCATAACTGAGCAATACACAGGAAGCAATCCCTGAAAAGAGGTAATTGCGCACAAAAGGAAAATCTATCCTAATGGCAATGTGAACCCGTGATCTCATCGAGTTCCAACTCGGTTACACCCCATATGTCCTCAAGACTCTCCGTGCTTTCTGCCTTCTGAACAAGACGCTTCCGATTGATCCCTGCTGGGGATTATCCAGGTGTCTTAACCAAAGTACAAACGATCACGCTAGACGCAGTTGTTCGTTTCACTCCCTCTTTTGCCTGGACCGCCCTTCCGGGTTTTCAATCCACCGGGATACCCATTTTTGCCTAAGCCGCCTTTGCAGGTTTTCGACTTACCGGGTGTACATATTATTTTTATTCTTTATCCCTAACTTTTTTCCGAACCTTTTTTTTTCTTTTTCTTTCGGTTCGCCGGGATGCCCTTTTTTACCTGGACTTTTTTTCTTTTTGTCCAGCGGGTCAGTTTATGCGAAGTATTTTTTGACTACATCTGAATTAACAGGGGACGGAAAATCTTCACCATCCATAGTTGTAAGCATCAAGGCTCCACCAGAAAAGACCTTTTTAACAACATATGGACCTTCATAATTCGGCGTCCACTTGCCCCTGTTATCTGTACCGGGAGGAAGGATCCTCTTCAAAACCAAATCGCCTATCTGATAGCTTCGAGGACGCACTTTCTGATCAAAGTCCCTCTTCATCCTTCTCTGATATAGTTGCCCATGGCACACGGCTGCCAATCGCTTTTCCTCAATAAGGCTTAACTCATTGAACCTTGTCTGAATCCATTCAGCTTCGTCCAACTTGACATCCAACAGGACTCTTAGAGAAGGAATCTCCACTTCCACAGGTAGGACTGCTTCCATACCATACACAAGGGAGTAAGGGGTTTCCCCGGTTGACGTACGTACTGAGGTACGATACCCATGCAAAGCGAAAGGCAACATCTCATGCCAATCCTTGTACGTCACGACCATCTTTTGCACAATCTTCTTAATGTTCTTGTTTGCTGCCTCTACAACACCATTCATGTTTGGTCTGTAAGGAGAAGAATTGTGGTGTTCGATCTTAAAGTCTTTGCAAAGCTCTTTCATCATCTTGTTATTGAGATTCGAACCATTATCAGTAATGATTCTCTCAGGAACCCCATAACGACAAATAATTTATTTCTTAATGAATCGGGCAACCACTTGCTTGGTAACATTGGCATAGGAAACTGCTTCCACCCACTTGGTAAAGTAATCGATATCGACTAGGATGAAGCGATGTCCATTAGAAGCAGTAGGTTCAATCTTCCCAATCATATCGATGCCCCACATCGCGAATGGGCAAGGAGAATTCATAACATTCAGAGGGTTTGGTGGTACATGCACTTTATCTGCACAGATCTGACATTTGTGGCACTTCCGAGCGTATTTGAAACAGTCAGACTCCATGGTTATCCAATAATAGCCGGCTCTTAACAACTTCTTGGACATTGCATGACCACCAGCATGGGTACCGAAAGATCCCTCGTGTACTTCCTGCATTAACATGTCTGCTTCGCGTCTATCCATGCATCTGAGCAGAACCATGTCAAAGTTCCTCTTGTGCAACACATCATCCTGGTTCAAATAAAAGCTTCCAGCTAGCCTTCTTAGTGTCTTCTTGTCATTCTTTGACGCTCCTTCAGGATACTCCTGGTTTTTGAGGAAATTCTTAATATCATAGAACCACGGCTTCTCATCAACAACAGACTCGGCTGCAAACACATACGCAGGCCTCTCGAGTCGATTCACAGCAACGTGTGGCACATGATTCTGCCAATGGACTTTGATCATGGAAGACAATGTGGCTAAGGCGTCAGCCATTTTATTTTCATCTCGGGGTACATGATACAACTTCACTGTCTTGAAGAAAGTCAGGATCCTTCTGGTGTAGTCTCTATAGGGAATCAAATGCGGCTGATGAGTATTCCAGTCTCCATTGACTTGGTTAATCACTAGAGCGGAATCTCCATAAATGTCCAGAGTTTTGATCCTGAGATCGATGGCTTCCTCAATCCCCATGATACAGGCCTCGTACTCAGCTTCATTGTTGGTTACTTCGAAAGTCAATCTGGCAGAAAAAAGGTATGTGTGCACCTTTAGGATTGATGAGTACTGCCCCAACACCATTGCCATTCACATTTACCGCCCCATCAAACATCAACGTCCACTTGTCATCGGGATCCGGTCCTTCCTCGACAAGAGGCTCTTCACAATCTTTCATCTTTAAGTACATGATATCCTCATCGGGGAATTCAAACATCATCGGCTGATAGTCATCAATTGGTTGCTCGGCAAGGTAATCAGACAGAATACTACCCTTGATGGCCTTTTGAGACGTGTACTGGATATCATACTCTGTTAAAATCATATGCCAACGTGCCACTCGTCCGGTGAGAGCCGGCTTTTCAAAGATGTACTTTACTGGGTCCATCTTAGAAATCAACAAGGTAGTATGGTTCAACATATACTGTCTTAGTCGGCGAGCAGCCCATACCAAAGCACAACAAGTTTTCTCGAGCAGTGAATATCTTGTTTCACAGTCGGTAAACTTTTTGCTAAGGTAGTAAATTGCATACTCTTTTCGACCAGACTCGTCATGCTGCCCCAGTACACACCCCATAGACCCCTCGAGGACTGTCAAGTACAGGATTAACGGTCATCCCTCCACAGGAGGCATCAGAATCGGAGGCTCCTGCAAATATTCTTTTATCTTATCAAAAGCTTTCTGACAATCATTGTTCCACCTGATTGCTTGATCTTTTCTTAGCAATTTAAATATTGGTTCGCACGTGGCTGTTAGGTGAGATACGAACCGTGCAATGTAGTTCAATCTCCCTAAAAACCCACGAACCTGCTTTTCCGTTCTTGGTTCAGGCATTTCTTGGATAGCTTTTACTTTCGCTGGATCAACCTCAATCCCTTTCTCACTGACAATGAAACCTAACAGCTTTCCAGATCTCACTCCAAACGTACACTTGTTTGGATTCAGCCTCAGTTTGAACTTTCTCAACCTTTCAAACAACTTTTGCAAGTTTACCAAGTGCTCCTCTTTTGTCTGAGACTTCGCAATCATATCATCCACGTACACTTCAATTTCTTTGTGCATCATGTCATGAAAGAGAGTCGTCATAGCCCTCTGATAGGTAGCACCGGCGTTCTTCAACCCAAATGGCATCACCTTATAACAGAACGTACCCCAAGGTGTAATGAATGTCGTCTTCTCCATGTCTTCTGGCGCCATCTTGATCTGATTATAGCCAGAAAATCCATCCATGAAAGAGAAAACCGAGGATTGAGCAGTGTTATCGACCAATACATCAATGTGAGGTAATGGGAAGTCATCTTTCGGACTGGCTCTGTTTAAATCTCGGTAATCGACACACATCCTGACTTTACCATCCTTCTTCGGCACGGGTACGATGTTGGCCACCCAAGGGGGATAATTGGTAACTGCTAGAAAACCCGCATCCAACTGTTTCTGAACCTCCTCCTTGATCTTGACAGCCATATCAGGACTAGTTCTGCGAAGCTTCTGCTTTACCGAAGGACAATCTTCTCTGAGAGGTAGCCTGTGCATCACAATATCTGTATCCAAACCAGGCATATCTTGATACGACCATGCAAATATCTCCACATATTCTCGCAGCATTTCAATCAGCCCTCTCTTGACCTTTTCTCCTAAAGCAACCCCTATCCTGATCTCTTTCTTGGCGTCCTCAGTACCAAGGTTAATGACTTCCAACTCTTCCTGATGAGGTTGAATGACCATTTCCTCCTGTTTCAATAGTCTGGCCAATTCTTTGGGGAGTTCACAATCTTCTTCACTCTCCTCTTCGGCTTGGTAAATGGGATTATCGAAATCATACTGAGCCATAACAGAACTGTTTTTAATGGAGTCCGCAAGATCGATTCTGCACGAATGATGTTTAATGCCTTTTTTAGAAAAGAGTTCAAGAAAGTCACAAAAACAAAAAACATTTCCATTTTTATTGTTTTGAAAATGAAAGTAAAAACGGAAAGACAGTGAGCACAAATTTGATTGCAAAACGTCCTTTATTAATGATAATCATTGAAAATTCAAACATGATGTGGCCCTACAATGAACCACTACGCCCCGGGCAGAGCGTAGGATTTTTGTGCAAAATGAAAAACAAAAGAAAATTACTCTGTCTGAAGAGTAACTTGGACTATTTCTTCGGCAGTCCAGTTGTTGATCCTCTCCCCTGGAGCACACGGGTGCACCTAACTATCCATATCACAATCACTGTCACCGTCTGCCTGTTGCAAAGACATCACCATGATTCATCAATCCAGCACTGGTGAAGGTACACGGCCCTTTCTGATTCTCCCCACCTTCCACACTATTCACTCTGGGCCCTCCATGCTGAGGCATAAGATTATTCACTACATTCGGAACAGGAGCAAAGTTAATCGCTTTGGCATCAATTAAATCCTGAACCTTAAGGTGAAAAGCACGACAATTCTCAATGTGATGCCCTGGTGCACCAGAATGAAAATCACAACGGATATTAGCATCATACCCAGCGGGAATCCTCGTTAACGGAGCCATGGTGCGAAGTTCGACAAACTTTAATCTGAGCAGTTCAGGGAGCAACTCAGCATAAGTCATTGGCAACGGATCAAAACGACGATCTGGCATTCTTTGTCTTGGTTGAAATTGGCGTTGTTGTTGTTGTGGTGGTGGTCCTCTTTGTTGTTGTTGGGGTTAGGTTGTTGGGATAGTCACAGTAGCAACTTGACGATATTGTTGTCCTCTGTTCATGTTTCTCCGATGGTGTACAGCATTTGTCTCACCCTCTCTCCTTCTGGGTGCCCCCTAAAATGGTTTCTTAGAACTCGAAGAACTTGAGGAACCAGGGTCTTGGATTTTTCCTGCTTTGATAAGACTTTCAGTTCTTTCTCCGCAGATCACAACATCTGAAAAGCTACCAAACGGGAAACTTCCCATACGGTCCATGAACACACCTTGCAGGGTCCCAATGAACATATCAGTCAGTTCTCTCTCCAACATCGGAGGTTGCACTCTTGCAGCTAGTTCACGCCACCTCTGGGCGTATTCCTTGAAGCTCTCACCAGTCTTCTGAAACAAACTCTGCAGTTGGGTTCTGCTCGGAGCCATGTCCATGTTGTGCTTGTACTGCCTCAGAAAAGCTTCACCCAAATCTCTCCAGCTTCTGACAGATTCTCTCCCCAAATCCATGTACCAGTCCAAAGACGCTCCAGACAAGCTGTCTTGGAAAAAGTACATCCACATCTTTTCATCATCAGTATATGCAGATATTTTCTGTAGTAAGCTTGCACATGAGTTCGAGGACAAGAAGTGCGATTGTATTTGTCAAAAGATGGCGCTTTGAACTTGTAAGGAATCCTCAATCCATCAACCAAACCCATATTAGTGACGTCAAAGCCCAAAGAATTCTGGCATTCCATGGCACGAATCTTTTCAGCTAGGGCGTCAACCTTTCTATCCCTCTCTTCCGCCTTTCCCAATTCATCATCATCACTGAGGACAGTGAATATATCTTCCTGTCTGTCAACCAAATGAGCAGGATGGCGGGCTGGAGCACGGGCCACTCGAGCATTAGTAGTCTCTGCAGTGATGGGTTGTCCATTGATTCTGATACCCCTCAATTCATCACCCACAGCATAGTTATTGACAGGGATGGTGGCAGCAACGGTGTCATTAACAGGGGCTCCTTCCGGCGAATTCCGACTGACAGGTGGAATCACGGTTTCTTGTCTCTGGGCCAAGGCTCGAAGTTCCTCTTGCCCTTATGTCGCATTACGCGAAAAACCGGCGGGAAAACAGAACAACAGAGCTGCCACCGTGCGTTATTTATCCCAAAAGAGGGAAAGGAAACGCTCGAAGTAAACCTGGAAAAAGCATGGTCTCGCGACCAAAGAGGTATGGGATCGGGAGTCGGTTATGCGAAGGGAAGGTATTAGCACCCCTACGCATCCGTCGTACTCGACGGGATCCACGCACTAAAGGAAGGAATATGGTTGCTAAAACACTGCTCAAACAAACATCTACACAGGCTGAAAGAGACACAAGAAAACAAACAAAACTGACTCGGCAGGATATCGCATCCTGGGCCCACTTAGTCTATCAAGCATAGACATCAGAGTCGAAGTAGTTCGGACGGGGAAAAACACATGCTCGCTAGGATGTCGCATCCTATGCATACGTATCTTCTCGGACGAAGAAGAATCAGAGCATCCGTAGCTCGGCTCACGCACACAAACAAAACAGACACAGGCAAACGTGGAATCCGAATGCCAATCGCTTGGCTTACATCAAATTCCGAACCAAAACACACACACACTGGAAACCAGATGCCACTTGATGGACTTATACCGGACTCCAAGCACACAACAAGAGGATACGGAATGCCAATCGCTGGGCTTACATCCATCTCCTGACACACACAAAGACAAAACAAAAAGGGCGCCCGGAGAGATCAGCTCATCTCTTGCCTACGTACCTCATCTGGTATGAGGATCAGGGCGACGTAGTTCCCCTACGCAGGGACAAAGTACTAGCCTAACCAGATAACAGAGGGAGACACAACTAGGGAGACTAACTCGAGCCTAGATGTTATCATGCATAATCATCCCTAAGTCAAGGTTGCTATCTAACTTGCACAGGAAGCAAGCTAAACCTAAGCACAGGCAATAGCAAAGCAAACAATCACAGATAGCACACACTATATACACACAGAGTGAGGCTCACACAAGGGTTAGGATGCAAAGGCAATCCAACTGTATCAGGGTGATGTTAGCTCTTAACCTTAACATTGAGAGTTAAGGTGAAGCTGATGAAAGGTGAGTGAATGTAAGACTTCACAGCTCTTATCCCTGGCCTGGGAGAGCTTCAGACAAAGAAGTGTGGGTTCAGAAAGTGGGAACCCTTCTACACTTATGACACTGACTCAACATAGATCTTGGGGTTAATGTCCACAAGGCATCAACATGTGATGTGAGCCAAGGGACGACTCAACAGAATAGCAGGAGATGGATTGCACATCTCTTGTGTCTGCCAATTGCCTTATCAAAGGTCTTTTCCTGCTTGGGGACAAAAATAAACAAGCACAAACATTGCCTCTTAAGGAGGACTTCAGACAGGTGCCTGGCCAAGTAACAGGCCAGGTCTTCCAGACTACATGGAGAAGAGATCATTATACCTCAATGCTCAAGCTAGCAAGCAAAGCAAACACAAGTTCACAAGGGAACTATAGCAACTAAGGTACCTGAAATCAATCCAACATAATCAGTATACCAGACAAACACAAGTCAAACAGAAAATTACAAGTCCACAGCACAAACAGATAACAAGTATCAATGCACAAAGGGGTAAGCCACAAGGCATAAGCACAAGTCTCAAAGCCTACAAAACAAACTCAAAGTTAGTCATAAATAAGCTATAAGCCAACTCCAATTGAGTGCACATCATCAAGCATAAGCAATTGTGCTCTTTGACCTGAAACAAAGCTCAAATGTGAGAACACTAACCACTAGTACAAGACTAGGGTCAAAATGGGAGAAATAAACCAAAACAGAACATGAAACTTATCAAAAATCAAGATCAATCAAATAAGAATCAAATCCAAGTAGTCTCACATTCATATCATCAACCATTATCATTTCATGAAGCAAAGAGTACAAAACATGCAATTTGAAGCTCATAGAACCAAACAGAAAGATTCAACTCAAATCAACTCACAAACATTTCAATAAATCCCCAAAAAAATCATGGTCAAACAGAATTCATAATATGACAATCATACCAAATTTCAAGTCATTTGGACCAAGGGAAGAAAGTCATTTAAATTCATCAAGTCAACACAAGTTCAAACAAGCTCATACAAGGCATCAAAACATGCATCAACTTCAAGCAATCATAAAACAGAAACCAAATATGATAAATGAATGAAACCAAAGCCATGGCAAACTTCAAGATGTCTATAATACACATGCCAAATTTCAAGTCCATCCAATTAACCACAAGGATTTCACAAATCAAATAAAATCATGTCTCACAAGAAGTCCACATTTGGTCAAACAGGGGAGAAATTATCAAACAAATAGGAAATGCATTCAAAAATTCCAGGAAAATTTACAAGCATTCTCAACATTCATAAGTATCAACATGCAAAAATCCAGATTATTTTGAGTTCATATGGCATGGTAACAAAAATCATCAAATTGGACAAGAATGGTGTGACACAAATTGTCACACCTCTATTCAAAAAATCATATCTCATCAACCAGCAATGATAAAATCACAAACTCTATACCAAAAAATCCTTAAAGGTGTCTAGATTGAGCAAAAAAAATTTCAGCCTCATTGGATTAAGCATCATCATTTCACAAGCAAAATGGCATGGAAGGTACAAATTGGATACACATGAACAAACCCTAGGCAAAACAGAAATCCACACGTGCATAATTTCTGGAAAAATCACCATAAAAAGCTAGAGATCATGAGGAACATCATGCAAAAAATCCCACATTATTTGGACAAATATTGAAGGAGTTATGATTTTTCTAAGATTGAAGATGAAAATGAAATTAAAATTTGAAATCAAAATGATTTAAAATGGATTAAATGGAAAATGGCAAAAGCGTAATTCAGGAGCCACTTAAGTGAAACGCCGCGTTTCACTTAAGTGTGTGGCGCAACGCGATTGGCTTCATGGCTTATAAACAATGAAAACATGCAGACAGGCGGCAAGGCGGATCAAACACGCATTTGGATTGAAAACCTAATGAAGTTCATCGTGTTCTTCCCTAAATTTCCAGCTGATGAACAATTGTTCCAGAAATCATCAAACAATATACCATTGCAATCGTCTTCTAGTGCACAACAACAATCTAACAATAATTCATCCTAATTCTTACTCATGTGAACAGATCGAACAGAATAAGATTTAACAACCAAACTTCAAATCGCTCTAACTTCCTGGTTTCTTGATGAAATTCAAATCCACAAAGTGCATGCTACTCTACAATCCAAGATCTACAAGAAGCATAGCACAATTTCAACAATTATAAAGATCGAATTTCTAACCTTCAAGTGATGGCAGAGTTGAATTCGTGGCTTTCAAGCTTGGATAAGCAAAAACAGATGTTACACAACTCTTCAATGGATGAATGGATGAGGATTTGATGCTCAACAATGCTTGAATTCAATGGAATCTCCAACTGCCATAGCTATGCACATGCTCCAACAGTTTTTAATCCAGCTTTGAAATGGCGATTCCTTGCTTACAGAAGCTCAATAATGATTGTAGATGATGAAACAATGAAGAACCAATGCAATGTTCTTGGAGAATTTGCAGAAAAAGTGAAATGAAAAGTTGAGAGAATTGTGCAATTCTTGATCTAGATCTGTTTGAAATGAATGTTAATCCCAAATTCAGTTAGCATTAACATTATATACCATGGATTAGTGAATTTCTTAATCTCAATTAGCCAAATGTAATGGCAATTAGTGAAATCAAGTTTATGTGCAAAATGGCCAAAGTGACCTCATGTGTGGAATGAGCTGCTACAGTGCACGAGTTTCTTGCCAAACACACTCCAAATTTCATTTAAGACTAAATTCAAGTGGAATTATGTGTGGAAAATGCATTCTTTTGAAAGTCACTTTTTTCCCTCTCTTTTTTAAATTCAAATCACTTGAAAAATGCCATTTTGATGTGATGACTTTTGATGAAATGCAATGAATGTTTTGGATAGAGCATGTCAAATGGAGATTGTAGCAAGAAACCCCACTCAATTTGGCCAAATGGTGTGAAAGTTATCCCACTTTGAAGTTCAAAAATTATTGACAATGATTTGATCATAACTTGCCAACCACACATGAGAAATGGATGTTCTTGGACTTTTTGGAAAGGTGAGAGCAAGATATTCAACTTTCGTGTTGGACAAAATTCCATTTGAAGCTTGTATGATGATGTAAATTTGAGGAGAAGACCTTTCCATTTTTGGCAGTTTGAAATTACAGGTCACTTACTATTTTTGGAAACTTTTCATCTGACCTCAAATTCTTCAATCTTGATCTTTGAAATGTCAAATGAGACTTGTATGGACATGAATGAAGCCTTTCAAACCATCTCCCACCTTCAAATCCATGAATTCAGGCACAGTTGACCACAGTTGACTTTCTAGGGTTTTAGATGAAATTCAACTTGAGTGTTGAGCTTTGATCATCCAATCCTTGGTCAAACCACTTCAAAATGATCCTTGAATCATGTGAACTTGTTGAACCAACCCTAGGGCTTTGTCTCAATAAGAATTGCACTTGCTTGCTTGCTTGACTGATTCTCCTGACCAATTGACCTAATCTTGTCTGATGACTTGCACTTGGGCAAAGGACAATGCAATGCTATGCAGTGGACTATGTAATGTTAATGACCTAATATGAAAATGTATGTACAAAATGGGAGGTGCAAATTTGAGGTGCTACACCTTGCACGACCCCTTGCATCATATTCATTAATTGAGCCATGTTGGCCCTCATCTCTGCTAATTCTGCCTGAACTTGATCCATGATCCTCTGTTGATTCAACCTTGTCGCGTAACGGTGCGGACGATGCTCAACAATCCTGCCTAGGATAGGAACCAGAATGAGAAATCTTCTTCCAGAATGCCTATAATGCAAGAATGATATGTGTATGATGCGTATGATGTGTATGTTGTTTTATAATGAATGAACCTGAAAAGGATATGCATATGCGGGTTAACTTTTTTCCTTTTTTATGCATTATTTTTTTTGGAGATAAACATGCTATGATGCAAAATGATGAAGCCATGGTAGGTTGGTTGTGTATCCCAAGGCATAGGACCAGAACTTCAGTATTGGAACCAACGGTCACCAACAGAGGAAGTCATCGTCTGAGCATGTACCCTCAAATTCAACCCGGGGATCCGAAATAAACGGAACCCGTTGATAAATACCACGGACAGAACTCCGGCATCTCAGAAATAAATGTCCATAAATCCGACTGAACCAAAGTCACCATCACAACATCACTGACAGAACCCGTATCTGTAGGAATCAAACCCTCCCCTCACAGGTGAATTCTAATAAGGTCGTCCTAAGGCGGATAATGGTCTCGACAATCGGACAAGATACTCAACGGGTTTGCCCTTTCGGGTGTGCCGTTGCAGCTCTCATAAGATCGTCTAATCCAAAGATTCGGGAAAGAGCGGTCACCGAAGTCAACAACTCAAATGAGATAACCCTACCAGAATGGAATACTCCAAACGGAAGGACTCTCTCAAATGAACCTCGTCCGGCTGTGGCATGTCATGTCTCAACATCATGTCATGACAACATGTGAGGAAACAAGAGACCACACTAATCCTAGGTGTATACTCGGGCCTGGGTTTTAGCCCCACTCAGAACACCCACCCCAAATCAGAGGACCAACCTGTACAGAATCCAGCACAATGATAATATGATGCATGAAACAGTATAGCGCACATAGGATGCAATGCAAGAATGATAAGTATGCAAAGCAATAAATAACTAACACACAATAGACAGTAAACAAACAAACGCTAGGAAAGGCCCGCTAGGGAAAAAAGTACCTCCCCAGCAGAGTCGCCAGCTGTTGCTCCCCAGGATTTCCCGAATCCAGGTACAAACGCGAAAAAGAGTGGCGAGGAGAAAAGAATAGAGTCGCCGGCTATGTACTTTTATCCCAAGAGGAGGGAAAGGTAGTACTGCATAACCTAGAGGGAACGGATAAAACAAAGTCTCGAACCAAAGAAAACTGAGTAAGGGGGCCGGTTACGTGAAGGGAAGGTTATCGCACCCCTTCACGTCTGTGGTACTCCACAAGATCCACGTTTGCTATTTATGTCTAAAGTGTGTATAAAAATCCTATATGCAATGCAAAAGAGAGAAAATCAAAGTAGGGAAAATAAAGAGTTATTGCTCGCACAGGCCCTACCCTGCTGCATACGTATCTCAAGAAGGATTGAGAATCAGAGCACCGTAGCTCGGCTAACCTGTTTCTGTTTGTTTTGTGTTTTTTAGGTGAACGACGTTACTACACAATCTACCGGATGCTCGACCTTTGGAGACTTACTCGCTTGTAGTAGAAGGAGTTAACGTGTCCTTAAGAGAAGATAGAGTTTGTTTGTGTTTTAGGAATGCTCATGCAAGAAAGGAAGTCCTAGACGAAGGAACCGTGCTACCTTAATTGACATGCAAACGAGAGACTGTACGAAGTCTAGCAATCCTATGAGGAGACTATAAGCAAGTCTCATAAGAGAACAACAAAAACTGTAAACAGAATGTCAATCAATGGTCTTACATCCAACTCCACACAACAAACAGGAAACAGAATGCCAACGGCTGGGCTTACATCTAACTCCTCAAACAAATAGGAAACAGAAAGCCAATCAATGGCCTTACATCTAACTCCTAAAACAATGAACAAGCAACAAATGCAAACACACAAAATGCAATCATCACACTCTATATACAAACAAGAGGCTCAGACAAACGGTTGGGCTTTAGTCAAGAGGGGTCATATCAACCTCGACAAACAAGCCAAAACTGTAGGGGTGTTCTGAAGCTCTTAACCACTAACATTGAGAGTTAGGGTGAAGCTGATCAAATACGGAAATGAGGATCAGACCTCATGCTCTTAACCCGGGCCTAGGTGAGCTTAAATCAAAGAAAGCGTGGGGATCCAGAATGAGGGACCCTATTCCACTTGACTGACTCTATACAAAGATCTTGGGTTATGTTCAAGAGCATCAGCACGTAGTGCGAGCATAATGAACGACTCAACGAATAACAGGGGATTGATTGCTAATCCCTTCTATATGTCAATTGCCTCTTCACTTAGGAGGACTTAACAAGTAACATGCCTCAACAAGGCGGTCTTTGGCACAAATCTAAACAAGCACAATCAGAGCCTCATAAGGAGGACTTCAGCCAAATGCCTGCCAAAAAGGTGGCAGGACTTCCAGACTACATGGAGAAAGAGAGTGGTTACCTAAGTGGTATACCAACCACACTCCAAAGCAAAGCTCAAGCAAGAGCTAAAAGCGACTAATGTACCTGTACAAAAGCCAAACAGTCAATATCTCAGACAGAAAAAACCAACAGACAACAACAGTGGAACTTTCCAATATCTACACATGCAAGTCACAAATGCAAGCACTCAAGTGAGTTCATCACATCAATAGACCTACAACACAACAAGAGTTAGTGATCAAAGCAAATGGCATCTCATGTAATGAGATCACATCAACCATTAGTGCTAAATACCTGAAACACAAAACACAATTGGTGAGTACAAACCACTAGTGCAAAGACTAGGGTCAAAGGCAAGTCAAATAGTCAAAACAGAAGTCAATATTTCACATGAATCACAATCAATCAAACAAGAAAGAGTCCTCAAAAGGACCAAAACTAATTCAAAAGGCAAAGCCATCACATGAACATAATAAGGCAAAGGCAAGCAATGTGATCAAAATTGGACATTTAAAATAGAAAATCCACATTAAAACAGAAATGTATCTAATGATCATGATTTTTTTTGTGTGAGTTTAACATGTTATGGACAAGCATCATACCAAAAATTATGTCCAGAAGACAACAAATGGCATATGAATGAAAATGCACAAGTACAAGGTACAAAATGTTACACCAAATGTCACACCATATGTTCATGTGTCCAAAATAGTGGTATTAAATGGTAAAAATGCCAAACAAAAGCCAAAAAATCATGTCACATGTTAGGATCAGGCATGTCAAATTTCAAGGCAATTGGATAAACCATGAGCATTTTACAATCAAATGAATGCAACATAGCAAATTGGCATCATGTTCAAATAAGCAAGCACAATTAAAAATCCAGCAGCACAAAAATCAGGAAATTAACATCAAAAAATAATAGACATCAACACAAGCATGTGGAAAAAAGTTTGGATCAATTTGGACATGTTTTCTATTTTTTATGATTTTTGGAATTTGAAGAAAAAAATGAATTAACATGAAATAATGTGGAAAATAATGAAATGTGAAGATAAAATGGAATATGCAATAGTCAGGTGTTGAACACACGCCAGGCAAGTCAAATGATATGCAACAATTAAATTCACAACAAAGGCATACGGCTGGATTCGAACACGCGGGCAAGGGATTAAAGAAACGCTCAATTAAAATTTTAACAAAATGCAAAGCGTAGGGATCGAACAGAGGTTAAGGCAGTCACAAGCGCTCAAAGGAAAAAACAATTGAAAAAATGAAAAGCACATGAGCGAAGGATCGAACCTATGTGTGGACGGTCAAATGAGCGCTCAATTGAAAAATCAAATTGGAAATTAAAAGCAACAAACGCCAGGTTCGAGCAGAGGTTTGTGAGGTCCATGAAGCGCCTGAAGCAAACCCTAAAGCGCTGAACCAGACGGCCGGAATAGTGATTCCGGTCGTCTTCTCCGGTTGATTCACGGCGGAGGCGATGAACAAAAATTCCAAAAATTATCATATTATACATCGTTGGAAAGGTCTTTTTACGTAGAACACAGATATCACACTTATTTAGCTTAATTCCTAACGAATCAACCGGATCGAAGAGAAACATATTGCATATCAAAACTTCATATCATCATATCTCACTCAATTCTTAACTATTTCAAATTCTAAAACTATCAGCATCATCAGCATAGCAAGCTCTACAATATTATATACATGAAAAGGCAAATAATGAGGATCGAATTTCAAGCTTACTTGATGTGCAGTGTTCAAATCCACGTGTTCAAGGCTCCAGAACTCCCAGATCCACTCCAGTAATCTCGATTTGAAGCTTTGTGCACAAATTAACCGTTGATTTCACCTAGATCCAGCACATCTTCAAGCTTCCATGTTCATGTTCAAGCTTTGAATATGCATGATTCTTGACCAAATTCCTCAATCCAATCCTAGATTCCTACTCAATAATGCTCAATGAACCAGATTATGCAAGAAAATTGATGAGTTATGTGAATAAATTTCAAGTTTGAAGTGAGAGAATTTTTGGAGGGAAAATGGAATTCTAGATCTAGAATGTGTTCTTATGGCAAATGCAGTTAGGATTAGGCTTATATATGACGTGTTAATGATGCTGTAATTATAATTAAGCAATGGCTAATTGAAAATTAAGGAGAAATGAGGTGTATGACCAATTTGGCAAATGTGAGGTGGCATGGCAAATGAGCACGTGAACAGTGCCATGCAAGGTTCATTTTCACTCAAAATCATCCAACAAACATGATGGAATTGGAATTAGGCTTGTATGATTCACCAATTTTGAATTCTCCATTTTCCCTCCAAAATGCACTTGAATGGACATGTGATCATGTGATCTCTTTTCATGCAATGCAATGGTTGATTTGGAATCTCTTGGTCACAAGGAGCATTTTGCAAAAAGAGTGGTTCAATTTGGAGTTTTGTAGCCAAAGTTATGCCATGTTGAACTTCCATGTACATATTGTGATCCTTTGCTCATAACTTCTCAACCATTCATCAGATGATCATGATCTTGGACTTTTTGAAAAGAGGAGAGAAAGATATTCAACTTTCATGTTCACCAAATATCCATTTGAAGCTTCTTTGATGTTGGAAAGTCAAGTTGAATGTGGTCCAAAAACTTGCCATTTTTGGAAACTTTGAATTACAGGTCACTTTCCGTTTTGGGAAATTTTTGATTTGACTTCAAAATCTTCAAGATAGATGTTTGACATGATGAATAGGCCTTTTATGAACATGATTAGGATGAAGAAATTCCATTCCTCACTCATAGCCCTCAATGGTCTGCACAGTTAACTTATATGGTCCTTAGATGACCTGAAAATGCCTTGATGAACATGGGCCTCTACCACCTGGTAAAATGGCTCAGAAGTGAACCCTAGCTCATATAAGCTCAATATAATGATCATGTGGCCTTCATCTCAAGGAAATACTTGCTATTTTGCACTGAGGATTCTCTTGATGCCAATTCCGACTGATATGGTGCAATGCAATATGGAATGATAAATGACCTAAAAAATTAAATGAATGCATGAATGGGGAGGGAAAATTTGAGGTGCTACATGAATGTGGCCTTCATAAATGTTGTATCTCTTTAAAAGGCATTCAAAATGGTCACCAATTTAATGTCATTTGGATTTGAAATGATAGAGTTATGCATTTTTGAAGTTTGGAAAAATCACTTGATCAATGGTATAGGTCAAAAATGACCTATAATGTAACCTCATATCACATGCTCAAAAAAGTTGAATTAGCTCCCACTCCAAACATCAAAGGTTAAGTAGACCTCTTAAATTTTATTGTGCAACTTGAATCTTTCTTCTCATAAAAATTGAGAAAGTTATGGCCTTGGGAAGTTGACTTTCAAATTAGGGTTTAGACAAAATGACCTATAATGTTTCAACATAGAAAATGATTTTCCAAGCAAAACTAGCTCTAGGTATCAACATGAAAGTTGTTTGGAATGTCATTTAGAGTAAGTTTTCTCTTGGAATCATTTTCATATGGTGAAAAGTGTAGGATATAGGGTCTAGGGAGACACAGTTTTGATCAGATGAATTCATTTGGCCAACCACCATCAACCAACTTGCTAACTTCTAATTCTCTTAACTTTATTGGTTCATGGTAGATAATATATGCATAGGATGATGAATTTTGAAGTGTCCCTTGAGAAATTTGATCAATTGGTGAGATAGCTTGTTGGAGAAGTTACTCAAGATACCCAGTCAAACTAGGGTTTCCAAGACAAATCACCCCCAAACTCTTGAAGAAAACTTGATCAATATAACATGTAGAGAACATTGGGACTCATATATGATGCTCATAACCATTCTTGGATCAATCCATGGTTGTGCTCTTTGTTTATGAGGGTCTCAAACCCTAGATGTGAACTTGGTGAATCAATGGGATCATGCCTTTCCTACAAAAGAGTTAGGCAAATGAAAAAGACATATTTTTGTATTTTGGTTAGTAGAATAATAATATACAAGTATGATACAATCACATAGTATTTGGTGATCTCTCCCAAAACAAACCTAATGAAAGAGGGGTAAGGAGGATGCCAAGGTATGATCTCATGCCCATGCATATGATGAAATTGCATGAGGGATCTTAGAGTTAAAATTGGGGTGTTACAGCTGCCCCCATTTAAGGACATTCTAACTGAGGAAACGAAGGTTAAAATCTTCATGTCGACTCAGTAGAATGGGCTTAAATAACAACATAGAAACAAATTTTGGTCCTAAGAGACCTCATGATACATATGATATGAATGCAAAAGTAAATTCCTTGTGAGGAAATATTGCCACGAAGGAAAAGAAATCAGAGAGACCGAAGGTCCGTAGGAGCATAATGCATTTCGTAAGGCAAACTCACTGGGGCGACAGAGACTCTGAGGGGACAAAAGGGGTTACGCGTAGGCCAGGCTACGACTTAAAAATTGTCAGGGGACTCGAGGACATCCATACAAACATGGAAAAGGCTCGGCCGGGGAAACAACAATATATGCAGGGGATACGAGTAAGTCAGGATAAAACTGAGGCACTCGAATCATGCAGGGGAAAAATGATTTCACTAAGGAAATGCACACTCAACTCAACTGGGGAAGATAAACTTCAACACAGGAGGAGCGGAAATCTATTATCCACTACCTGTTACCGGGTAAGGAGATAATAAAGATCTTACAGAGAGAACATTTGTCATCAGTTAGGATGAACATATCAAGGATGACTCGTTGAGGACCGCCAGGGGGGGAAATTCATTACCGGTTACTGGGTAAGAATAACCTTGCCGGGGAAACTGCAGAAAAGATAGGATTTACAACTACCAATTACTGGGCAGAAGACCAAGGGTGAGAGTATCTGTCATCGGTTATGATGAACATATAAAGGATAAACTCGACAGGGAAGAAAATCCGTCACCGGTTAAGATGAACATATCAAGGATAGACTTGCTTGGAAATGTCAAGGAGGATACCCGTCATCGGTTAAGATGAACATATCAAGGATATACCAACTGAATAAAAAGGGTAGGAATTACATCTATCGAAAGATGGATAGAAAACCGTCGGAGAGAAAACCCGTCACCGGTTAGGATAAACATATCAAGGATAGACTCTACGAAGGGAGAAAAATAGGATTTACGACTACCGGCTACTGGGCAGAAAACTAATCGAAGAGAAAATCTGTCACCGGTTAGGATGAACATATTAAGGATAAACTCTGAAATAGGGGACAAAGTAGGATTTACAACTACCGGTTACTGGGTAGAAAACCAACCAAAGAGAAGACCCATCATCGGTTAGGATGAACATGTCAAGGATCGACTCTGATAAGGAGCAAAAATAGGGATTATATCTATCAGTTACTGGATAGAATACCATAGAAGAGAAAATTCGTCACCGGTTAGGATGAACATATCAAGGATAGACTCCACACAGGGGAAAAGTAGGATTTACAACTACCGGTTACTGGGTAGAAAACCACAAGGAGAAGAAAACCCGTCATCGGTTAAGATGAACATATCAAGGATTAACTCTCTGGGGAACAAAATAGGGATTACAACTACCTTTTTACTGGGTAGAATACCAAAAGAATGAGAATACCCGTCACCGGTTAAAGTGAACATATCAAGGATACACTCAAGCAGGGGAAAGAAAGATATCTGTCACCGGTTAGGATGAACATATCAAGGATATACTTCCTGGGGAATAGAACCATTGGGGACTCTACTGAGGGGAAAAAAGGGTACTTTTACCGGGTATTGGGAAGAAGTAACAAACTGCAAACTCAGAAGAATATTACCAGTTACTGGGTAATAGACTCTCAGGGGACCAAAGCATCTATCTAGGTAAGAGCTAGAAAGAAAACGGTCAATCAAGACTCAACCCAATGAGGACATTACTCAAGGGGAGTAATTCCATCCAGATAATCAACTAGGGAGGAAACTGAAATAACAATCATCCACAAGGAAACAAACTTAGTGGGGAAAAAGGAGAAAGGTTAAAGTCTTTCTGCTTAAGGGGATGACACTCTACAATTGAAGGAGGACAGACACTAGATTTAGTATGGGGATAAAATACCGCCATAACAGAGAATAAGAATCTCAAACAAATCAAATATGAAGATGCAGGATATGCAATTATGAAATTATATGATTGTATATGTATATGTATATATGATGATTATGCTGACAAAATGATCACAAAGGATACAAAGGTGTCGCAAAGAATTTGAACCAACGGTACAACCCTCGGTCAATTCACAAAATATGGAGACAACTGTTGGAGAACAAAGAGATCAACATCCCAAAGGTTCAAACCTAGCTAGGGAAGGCAGATCTACTGAGGACAAAACATCCAATCTGTGGGGAATTTTAGGTCAACACCATAAAAATGGAAACAACTCTACAGAGAAATAATCACAAAAAGATGCTCAGAAACCAGGAGGAAACTCTGACTGGGATCAAGTTGAATGGCGATTGGGGGGGAAACTAATGCGATCTACTGGGGAAGATGAACCATCTCTGAAGATCAACCCTGTTGAAGAAATACGAACTTCGTTGTACAAACTCCATTGGGGAAAGCATAAACTCTGTCGGGGAAAACAACACGTCGTAGGGTATCTAGATCAACCAACTCAGCTGGGGACAAGGAAAGAATATCCACTGAGGATCAAACACTCCGCCAAGGAACTAAATCAACATAAACGTCTAGGGATACCCGAAGGGTTAACTGCTTGGGGAACCTCTGATGTTTCGCACTTAAGGACTTGATATCCATTGAAATGCTGTTGATATTCCTTTTAATTGCTTTGGAAAAAATTCTTGCTTTTATATATTTAAGAAAAAAACTTGATTTTGATTTAAAAATTTAATTTCAAAATGATGATAATAAAATTTAAAACTATTGGCTGAAGTAAATAAGAGTAGAAACAATTTGGATAAAAGCTCAACTTTATTTAATGGAATGGTAGTCTGTAAATGACAAGACTCCATGGATTTTTACAAAGTTGAAAATGGTAATTTTCATGGAAAAAGGGTTACATCGAATACAAATGATCCTTAATCCTTCTACCAACTATTGATATCCACTATGCTCTTGATTGCTACTAGGGATGAACTGATGTCAACCCTTGTGCTCAAACAAGCCTTCAAAACAGTGAAGATCAGCAGAATGCAGTTACTTGCCATAATCCCTAATTTTTGCATAAGTTGCCCCAAAATGGGGTACTCAACTTATCGGGAAATTCTTTTTGTTTTATGTCTCTAATTTTTTCCTGGATCGCCCTTTTGGGTTTTCAATCCACCGAGACGCTCATTTTTTACCTAAGCCGCCCTTTCGGGTTTTCAACTTAGCGGGTTATTCTTTTATTTTTTAGGCGAAGTATTTCTTGACTGCATCTGCATTCACAGGACGAGTGAACTCTTCACCATCCATAATTGTAAGAATTAATTCACCGCCTGAAAAGGCTCTCTTAACAACATATGAGCCTTCATAATTAGGAGTCCATTTTCCTCTGGAATCTGGCTTGAACGTCAAAATCTTCTTGAGCACAAGGTCACCTTTTCTGAACACTCGAGGTCTAACCTTTTTATCAAAAGCTTTCTTCATCCTTTGCTGATATAACTGACCATGACACATGGCAATCAATCTCTTCTCTTCAATCGAATTCAACTAGTCAAACCTAGTCTGACACCATTCAGCCTCAGTCAACTTGGCTTTCTTGAGCACACGTAATGAAGGAATCTCAACCTCTACGGGGAGCACTGCCTCCATACCTTAAACAAGAGAGAAAGGGGTTGCCCCTGTTGAGGTGCAGATGGATGTACGATACGCATGCAAAGCAAAAGGGAGCATCTCATGCCAACCCTTATATGTGACAACCATCTTCTAGATAATCTTCTTGATGTTCTTTTGCGCAGCTTCAACAGCCCCATTCATATTGGGTCTATAGGGAGAAGAATTATGATGTGCAATCTTGAAGTCCTTGCAAAGAGCTTCCACCATATTATTATTCAAGTTTGATCCATTGTCAGTAATGATCTTACTTGGCACACCATAACGGCATATGATTTGATTCTTGATAAACCTTACAATAACTTGCTTGGTCACATTTGCATACGATGTCGCTTCAACCCATTTTGTGAAGTAGTCAATTGTCACTAAAATGAAACAATGTCCATTCGAAGCTTTGGGCTAAATCATCCCAATCATATCAATTCCCCACATGGAGAAGGGCCATGGGGAAGAGATAACATTCAATAGTGTCAGAGGAACATGAATCTTATCAGCATAGATTTGACATTTGTGGCACTTCTTCACAAATTTGCAATAGTCAGATTCCATTGTCAGCCAATAGTAACCTGCTCGCAACATTTTCTTCGCCATTGCATGTCCATTGGAATGAGTACCAAAGGAACCTTCATGCACTTCAGTCATCAACAAGTTTGCTTCATGTCTATACACGCATCTGAGCAAAACCATGTCGAAGTTTCTCTTGTATAGTATATCACCATTCAAGTAGAAATTACCGGCTAATATTATCAAAGTCTTCTTATCTTTCAAAGATGCCCCAGGCGGGTAAATCTGACTTTCGAGGAAACATTTGATGCTGTAATACCATGGCTTCTCGTCTTTGATTTATTCAACGGCAAACACATGAGCTGACCTATTGTAACACCTCAAAATTTGCCCTCCTCTTCTTGAGACTAGTTTGACACATTTCATTTCATGCTTAGAGAATTAGGCATTGCATTTTTGCATTTCATATGGAAATAAGAAGGTCATCTTCCAAATTCTTTTCAAAAAATGGAGAAGTTACATGATTCAAGCCTGAGGGTCTCTATGAATTGATTATCAACCATCTGAGGGTATGAGCTTCAATTAGGGTTTCTTGATTCTTCAAAAGGTCTTGAGCATCATCTTGTTTGCAAGCATATATTACCATCATCATGGTTCTATTATCATCAAGGGTTTCATAGTTCATCCTCAGGTTCCTCTGGATTAGGGTTGTGACCTCTGGTCAACCCTAATCAAGGTCATTCTTCCAACTAGGGTTTCTTAAAGAGATGAGGTATTTTTTTGGGATGAAGATCACATGATTGTTATAAGGAGCTTACAAGAGCTAGGGTTTCATTTTTGAGCAATTTCCCCAAGTGGTAGAGGCTCAAGTGGATCAAGGCATTTCAAGGTCATCTGAGGACCAAAAAGTCAACTGTACAGTCAACTGAGGGCTATGAGGTGGGGAAATGAGTTGAGACAACTCAATCATGTTCAAATGGGGTTCATTTATCATTCTAAACATCCATCTTGGAGATTCAAAGGTCATGGCAAAAGTTACTAAAAATGGAAAGTGACCTGTAATTCAAAGTTTCCAAATTTGGCAAGTTTTTGGTCTACTTTCAACTTGACTTTTCAATATCAAAGATGTTTCAAATGGATTTTTGGTGAACATGAAAGTGGAAGATCTTTGTCTCCCCTTTCTAAAAAGTCCTAATTCATGTTCATATGATGAATGGTTGAGGAGTTATGGTCATTTGATCACAAGGTGTGCATGGAAATTCAAAATGGCATAACTTTTGATACAATGCTCCAAATTGGCTCATTCTTTTTGCAAAATGTTTCTCATGTTCAAGACTTCTCAAATGTGCTCATTATTTCACACATGTTCAAATTAAAGTGAATCTTCACCATTCATTTTTAGCTTATGATACAAGCAAGATAGCACTTCAATCTTGGCCATTGGTTGCTTATAAGTGAATTGGAAGCCTTGCATGGGAGGGTGTACCTGGATTATGGCCATAATAGCTCACTTTTCATTTTTTGCAAATGGTTTAATAATTCCCTAATCATGATTAGTAAAGGTCTAAATTGGTTTTCACTGTAATTAGCATGAGATATAAATAGTGAAACCCTAGCCATAACCACCATAACTAACTTTTCAGATCTAGAAATCAAGAACTCTCTCAATTTTCTCTCTCTTCGAATTTCCCTTTTTCTCCACACAAACACCAAAGATTATCACATATTCTTGATCATCATGCTTCACTGATCAAGAATCATCATCTGCTTGGATCAATTAAGCCAGAATTCGAGCAGTTCATGTACATGAGCATGAAGATGGAACTTGGAAATTGAGGCGAATTCAGAAGGTTTCAGCCATAGATTCTTGCACAAAGCTTCAACAGAAGTGTAGTGGAGTAGATCTGGAGCTTATGAGCGCTTGAGAGCACGAATTCAACAACCTTCATTCCAAGGTGACCCAAAATTCATCATCTCTTTTTGTTGTTTTAAGGTTATAGAAATGTAGATCTTAATGCATGGATCATGTACATATGTTTAGATTTAAGAATGGTTGAGTATTGAGCATGTTAGGTTAACTGTAAGTTTTGATCATGAATATGTTTTGCTTCGATCTGGAAAATATGTGAGGAATTAGGAGATTTGGATAGCATATTTGGAATGTACATTGCAAGGCGGTTCGAATGGTGTATGATTTGTTGAATTCTGGAAAAAAATTGGTTGTCGCCACCGGAGTTGGCCGGGGAAGACAACCAGAGCTACAACTCCGGCGTCTGCATCATCCTAGGGTTTGTGCCATGTGTGTTCCATGTGGCTGCTTACGTGTGAGTTTGAGTGGCTACGATTTCGTCGACCTAGCCACGCGAGCGCTGAATGCTGAGTGTGCGTGCCAAGTCATTAAATGAAACGCAGCGCTTTGATGTTCAAATATGGGGCGTTAGATTTGGCGCGCGCTAGATCAAACGGTTGTGATTTATTCTGGTTTTATTCGAATATTTGAATTTCCCTCCATTGTTATTTGTTTATTTCATTTGTTTGGCTGTTTTGAAAAATTCATAAAAAATGCAAAAATAGTCCAATTTGATCCAATTTTTTTTTCATAGTTTTGTTTTGATGTCTAGTTTTTTATGGTATTAATTTCATGAATTGTTGATGTCTGGTTTGTGATGTGTGAATTTTTGAATCCATGTGGTGTTATTTTGATATGTTGCATTCAATGCATTGTGAAATCCTTATTTTTGAGCCAATTGATCCAATTTTTTGTGTGCATGATATTCATATATAATGTGATTTTTTGATCACTGGTTTGGAATTTTTCTCATATGTTATCATCACTTTTGACACATGGAGATGAATGTGACAATGTGTGTCACATTTTTGACATTGAATTTGTGCATTTTTGTTCATCTATCATTTGAACCTTTCTGGATTTGATTTCTTGCATATTGTTTTTTCATGACATGAGAAACTTGTACAAAAAATATCAAAGTCATTGCATGTATTTATAATTTGATGTGAATTTTCTAAGTTAGAAGTTCATTTTGTGCACATTTTTTGTCCTTGCATGACATAGGCCATTTGAGGCATTTGCTTTTTGATTTAATGCTGGTCCTTTTGAGGACATTTTGTGAAGTGTTTGAATATGCATCATGTGGAAGATTGAGTTCTGTTTTGATCATTTGATTTAGTTTTGAATCTAGTCTTTGCACTAGTGTTTTGTACATAAACTAACCTTGTTTTGTGTTTCAGGTTTGGACATTTAGCATTGATGGTTGATTTGTTCTCACTTTGTGAGATGCAAATGATTTTAGTTCTAGCTTTTGTTTGTTTTGTAGGATTTTAAGTTATGTGCTTGAGCTCATGAGTTCATTTGAGTGCTTGAGCATTGTTCATTGAGTTGTGCAACTGTGAATGGTTTCACTGTTTGTCTGTTGGTTTAATAACTGAAGTACTAATTGGTTAGTATTTGTACAGGTACCTTAGTTGCTTGCTTGCTTTAGCTCTTGCTTAAGCTTTGGATTGTGGTTGATACACCACTCAGGTAGTTAGCCTCTTACTTCATGTAGTCTGGAAGTCCTGTCACCTTTTTGGCAGGCATTTTGCTGGCAAGTCCTCCTTCAGAGGCTCTGTTTGTGTTTGTTTATGATTGTGCCAAAGACCTCCAAGATGAGGCATGTGATACTTGATAAGACCTCCAAGAGTTGAGGCAATTGACAGATAAAAGGGATTAGCAGCCGATCCCCCGTTATTCAGTGTGTCGTTCTTTATGCTCGCACTACGTGCTGATGCTTCTGGACATGTGCCCCATATCTTTTGTCTAGAGTCTGTCAAGTGGAATAGGATCCCACTTTCTGGATCCCCACGCTTTCTTTGTCATGAGCTCACCCTGGCCAGGGTTAAGAGCTATGAGGTCTCATCCTCATTACCATTTTGATCTGCTCACCCTGACGTTCAATGTCAGTGGTTAATAGCTACAGATTACCCCTTACAGTTTGGCTTGTTTGTCGAGGTTGATATGACCCCTCTTGACTAAAGCCCACCCATTGTTTGGGCCTCTTGTATGGATATAGTGTGTGATGCTTGTTCACTTGTGCCGGTGTGTTTATCTGCTTTCCTCTTCTCATCTCCATTTCTGTAGGAGTTGTATGATTGATTTCTGAGGAAGTTGAATGCATGTTAGAGACCTCAACTTAGGGATATTGATTGCATGACAACTATTAGGCTCGGGTGTTAGTCTCCCTATTAGTTTGTTGTCTCCCTGGTCTCTGGTTAGGAGAGTGTTTTACCCCTGTTAAGGGGAACTACGTCTCCCTGATTCTCATACCAGATGAGATACGTAGGAAGGAGGTTGCGAGCAATCTCTCCGGGCACCCTTTTTCTTTTTTGCTATGTTGTCTTGTGTGTGTCCACCCTCTTCTTTATTTTGGTGTGAGTATTTGTTTGTTCAACGTGGACATGTGTGGTATGTTTATACCTTGGGGGATTTCTTCTGTTATTCATTTGGGGTTCATCTTCGGGGTTCATTTGTGACGGTTGTCATTCATATTGGGGTTCATCTTTGGGGTTCATTTGTGACGTTTGTGATGATTATTCACTTGGGGTTCATCTTTGGGGTTCATCTTTGGATATTTGGTTACTTTGTTGGGGTTCATTCTGATAACCTTTTTCTTTGGTGTTCGCTGGTTAGCGTTGGTTATTGTTAGGAGTCGGATATAAGTCCATGTATTGGCATTCTGTTTCCTGTTTGTTTGTTATTGTTAGGAGTCGGATATAAGTCCATGTATTGGCATTCTGTTTCCTTGTTTGTTGTTGTTGGGAGTTAGGCGTAAGTCCATGTATTGGCATTCTGTTTCCTTTTGAGTGTTTCTTTTGACGTCTCATTGTCCCTTTTTAGTGTCTTGTTTCGGCGTGCCTTAGCCGAGCTACGAGTGCTCTGATTCTTCTCTGGATAGAGAAGATACGTAGGAATAGGATGTGATATCCTAGCGAGCATGTCTCCCTTTTCCCGAACTACGTCGACTCTGATGTTTGTTTCTGACAAACTACGTAGGCCCAGGATGCGACATCCTGCCGAGTCCGTTTCCTCCGTCTTCTTTCTTCTTTCACCTGTTTATTATTCCAGTATGTGCAGTTTTTTTGAGCAGTTTGTTAGCAACCCTTTTCCTTTCCTTTGAGCTATCTTTTGAGCGTGGATCCCGTCGAGTATGGCGGACGTGAGGGGTGCTAATACCTTCCCCTTGCGTAACCGACTCCCGTACCTTGTAATCTTTGGTCGTAAGATCGTTCCTTTCCCTTTCTTAGGTTAGTCCTGCGCTCCCTTTCCGTCATAGGATGAATAGCGTCAGTGGCGGCTCTGTATTTTTCCGCCGGTTGTTTTTCGCGTTGCGACACCTATCAAGACGCATCACAGACAAATTATGAACTTCACTACAATCATCGATGCCAACATTGCAAGAGCATCTGCCATCCGGTTTTCATCTCGAGGGATATGATGAAACTCAACCTTTGTAAAGAAAGTTGAAATCCTCCTCGCATAATCTCTATATGGTATTAAACCGGGTTGATTTGTATCCCATTCTCCTTTGATTTGATTCACAACCAAAGCCGAATCACCGAAGACATCCAAATACTTGATTCTGAGATTCATGGCCTCTTCAAGCCCCATAATGCAAGCTTCATATTCTGCCATGTTGTTTGTACACTTGAAAGTCAATCTAGCTGTAAATGGTAGATGCGTGCCTTTAGGAGTAATAATCACTGCCCCAATGCCATTACCATACTGATTAACAGCTCCATCAAATGCCATGCCCCAACGGGAACCAGGTTCTGGACCTTCTTCTAGCAGTGGTTCATCACAATCTTTCAATTTTAAGTACAAAATCTCTTCATCAGGAATATCATATTGCACTGACTGATAATCTTCAATCGGTTGGTGAGCCAAATGGTCAGCCAAGATACTACCTTTGATTGCTTTTTGAGATCGGTATTCGATATCATACTCTGATAACAACATCTGCCAACGGGCAATCCTCCCAGTTAAAGCAGGCTTCTCGAAAATATACTTGATTGGATCCATTTTGGATATCAACCAAGTGGTATGATTCAACATATACTGACGCAGACGCTTAGCAGCCCAAGCCAATGCGCAACAAGTTTTCTCAAGCATAGAATACCGAGTCTCACAGTCGGTGAACTTCTTACTGAGGTAGTAAATTACAAATTCTTTCTTTCCAGTCTCGTCTTGCTGACCAAGAACACAACCCATACTATCTTCGAGCACAGTCAAATACATGATCAACGGTCTTCCTTCAACAGGGGGAGACAAAATCGGAGGTTCAAGCAAATATTATTTGATACTGTCAAAAGCTTTATGGAAATCTTCGGTCCAATCACAAGATTGATCTTTCTGAAGAAGCTTGAATATAGGTGCACATGTGGCAGTCATGTGGGAAATGAATCTGGAAATATAATTCAAGCGGCCGAGAAAACCTCTGACTTGCTTCTCAGTTTTAGGCGCATGCATTTATTGTATTGCTTTGACCTTGGAAGGATCAACTTCAATACCCTTCTCGCTGATAATAAAGCCCAACAACTTACCAGAACAAACACCAAAAGTACATTTATTGGGATTCAAGCGGAGTTTATACTTCCTCAAACGCTGGAATAGCTTCAAAAAATGCTCAACATGTTCCTCTTCATTAATTAATTTGGAAATCATGGCATCGACATATACTTCAATCTCTTTGTGCATCATATCATGAAAAAGAGTAGTCATTGCTCTCTGGTAAGTTGCACCAGCATTCTTTAAACCGAAAGGCATACTCTATAACAGAATGTTCCCCAGGGTGTAATGAATATGGTCTTCTCCATATCTTCAGGTGCCATTTTGATCTGATTATATCCGGAAAGTCCATCCATAAACTAAAAGACTTTGAATTTAGCAGTATTGTCTACCAACATATCAATGTGTGGCGGAGGGAAATCATCTTTCGGACTGGCTTTATTCAAATCTCTATAGTCAACACATATGCGGACTTTTCCATCTCTCTTCGACACAGGCCCAATATTGGCCACCCATTGCGGATACTCAGCTGTTACAAGGAAACCGACATCAATATGCTTTTGCATTTCTTCCTTGATCTTCACAGCCATATGAGGATGCGTTCTTCTCAATTTCTGCTTGACTGGCGAGCATTCTGGCTTCAACGGAAATCTATGCTCCACAATCTCAGAATCCAAACCAGGCATGTCTTGATAGGACCAAGCAAACACATCTGAATACTCTCGAAGAAGATCAATCAACCCCTTCTTGACATCTGGACATAGTCGAGACCCAATCTTGACTTCCTTCACATCATCTTCGAAACCCAAGTTGGCTAGCTCAATCTTCTCTTTAAACGGCTGAATAATCTTTTCATCTTGCTCAAGAAGATGAGTCAATTCATCACTCACTTCTACATTACTTTCCTCTTCGGCCTCAAACACAGGGAATTCAAAATTTGGAGAAGGAGAAGGATCATTGTATTCAATGGGGTTAGAAACCAACCTGCATAATGATTTGATATTTTAATTTTAGAGAAGTGAGTTTTGACCAAATATTATGCAGATGGACAATTATATTGTTTATTTATGTTTTTTGTGATTACCATTTTCAGAATAAAGCAAAAAGTAAAACAAACATCAAAGTTGTGGATGAATAGAATTAATTTTATTAATGATCAATTTAAAATGCCCAAACAATGTTCACTTCTCCCTTAGGCATAGGAGAAGGATTTTAAAATATAAAAGCAGTTACTTAGATCGATGCAGAATAACAGGAATATCAACAACAGTCCAATTATTGCACGTCTTTCCATGCGTTACAAAGTTGGTGCGGTCTTCCTCTTCGTCATCCTTTAGTACAACAGCTAAGTGTTGTTCATTGCCATGAATGAACCCTCCGCTACAGAAGCTAAGTTTCATATCTTTAGATCTTGCAATTGATGAGCCTTTCTGGAACCCCAATCCGCTTCTGCCCTTGTTGTCGGAGACCTCTATCATGCGCCCCCACTAATCAATTGTACCTTCTTCAACAATCTTCTGAGCATCTTTTAATGAGGACATAGGTGCCCCAACACTCTTTTCAACAGTAATAGACAAGGCTTGGAACGGAGTTCAACCTCATCCTCAGCTTCAACATAAGAGAAAAATGACAGGTGGCTAACCAACAACTCCTTCTCTCCTCCAACAATCACAAGCTTGCCATTCTTAACAAATTTCAATTTCTGATGCAGAGTGGAGGTAACAACTCCTGCCTCATGAATCCATGGCCTTCCCAGTAAACAGCTATAGGTCGGGTGGATATCCATTACTTGAAAAGTAATCTGAAAATCACTCAGACCTATCTTGACAGGAAGGTCCACTTTACCAATTACTGTCTTGCGCTAACCATCAAAGGCTTTGACGATTACACCGCTATACCTCATAGGCGCTCCTTGGTAAGATAGATTTGACAAAGTTGACTTCGGTGGCACATTCAATGACGACTCGGTGTCAACAAGCACGCTTGACAAAGCATCTTTCTTACAGTTCATTGAAATATGCAAAGCCATGTTATGATTTCTTCGCTCCTCAGGGAGTTCTTCATCACAGAAGCTCAGATTATTGCAAGAAGTGGTGTTAGCCACAATATGATCAAACTGATCCACAGTAACATCATGCTCTACGAGCGCTTGCTCAAGAACTCTCTGTAGTGCTTCTCTATGCGCTTCGGAATTCAAAAGCAGAGACAACACTGAGATCTTTGAGGGGGTTTGGAGCAGCTGCTCCACCACATTAAACTCGCTCCTCTTTGTCAATCGGAGTACCTCATCATCATCATTGGCTTTCAAGTTGTTGGATTCACCAGACTTATATTTTGAATAACCAACCAGATCTACACTAGGCACCTCCGTCTTCTTACCAACAATCGTTTCTTCTTTGTTTTCCGGGGACACCGGCCCAAACACTCGACCATTACGGGTCACCTTCGTCACATCAGCAATGCTAACTACTGAACTAGTCGTAGGTAACGGGACCTCTTGACCATTCTTTATCACTGTAGCAATGTACTAGTACAATACAACCTTATCAGATGAATACGAGATTGGGCCCGCTACCCGTATTACCAACGGTGATACTGATCTTTGACTGACATTATTATTGTTGTTGTTGTCATATTGAATTACCAACCGCTCTTGCTGCTTGAAAACGGGCACTATGACATTGACGTCGTCATTGATCAGTGCATTTTGATGCACATTCTTCTATATTTATACTTATGCATTTCCATATTTTAGTTTGGTTATTTTTCCCTTTTAATGTATTTTTATAATTTATCTTATTTTTACACTTATTTGTTTTTCACAGTTTATTTTTAGCATTAGCAGTCTGCACGAATAAATTCATAACTGGAGCTAGGAGTATCGGATCGAAGCATACTACCAGTCGTTGGAAAGCTAAGAGAAAGAGATACAACTTTCATGTTGAAGTCAAAAGCATATTCGGAATGAATAATGGTCGAATAATTCGTTAAAGTCCCAGACTTAATTAAAATAGTTAGTTTGGACCGGTTTTTGTAATTTTCGGGTCGGATCTCATAAGGGCCCGAATTTCCCTTTTATTATATTAGGTCTTCCACTGCTACATGAAGCTAATTCTGATTTTTGATGATACAATATTGATTAGAAGATTTTATGGAGAACTAATTCCTAAAGAGTTGATCTGTTGTATTTGAATTCCACTTTGAGGTTTTTAATAATTTCAGTTTAATTTCGATTTCTTTTCAATTCTTCCTATAAACTTGTTTGCTTAATTCGATTATTTTCGTTTGCTTAATTCAATTGTTTCTTATAGGATAGAGTTGATTAAATTTGATTGTTTGTATGATCCTTAACTATAATCACGTTAGGGTATCTTTTTCGTTATCGTGTTTGATTAAGTCGCGTTTGCTTAATTCGCGTCTGCTTAAATCCGTTTGCTTAATTCGGAAATATGGAACATACATCATATAATACCAATTTGCGCTTGTCAGTGAATATTGTAATCGAATGGGATTGAATTCGCTAGGGAATTGAAATTATAAGAATCGATGATAAGTCGGAAATCGATACAATAGATTAGCTTATTTATCAATTTTGCTTTTACCTTTAATCATCTTCAATTTAAGTTTTGAACCTTAAAAACTCCTTCTTTCTATTCACTTGGTTATAACATTCAAGAGTCCTTGTGATACGATATTCGAGTGTCGCTTCGTTTTACTACACTTTTAAACTCGTTTTTGACCCGTGTGCGACAGCGGATCAAATTGGTGCTGTTGCTGGGGACTCTTGTAGATCTTAACCATTATTATAGTTTAATCATTATTATAGGTTTAGGTGTTATGTTTTAGCATTTTTTTTGTCCTAACTTTTTTGCGTACGGGTCTTTTTTGCGGTTTAGGAAAAAACAATTTTGTTTTTAAGAAAATCGTCTCAGATTATTCCAATTATTTGTAGATTTATTATGAACAAATAAAGGATCGAAAGCCTCTATTTAGGAACTAAATAGTGGACGCCACCCTAAAAAATCGAAATTCCTTATTTTTCTATTTTTTATGATTTATTTTCTGTTTTGGTAGTTTCCGAAAATTCCGCAAAAATTCTCAAAATTCTTAATTGACGTTATTAGATTAATTTTCGTGTTTTTTTATTTTTTATATTTTATTTTAATTGTTTTTTTTTCGTATTTCAATTGTTTTTACTTAATAGGGATATTGTCGGTATTTTTCTATTTGTTGCTGCATTGCTGAATTACTTGTGTTTTCTCATTGTTTGTTGATTTTTTTTCTTTTCTATTGAGTTTAACATGGTTGACCAAAGAACCCTCAGAGAACTTGTTGCCCCTGATGTTAATTATAATGCTTTATGTATTGAATTTCTTGTTGCTGTTGTACCTTTCGAATTGAAATATGGTTTAATACACTTGTTGCCAAGATTTAATGGTTTTGCAGGTGAGGATCCGCATAGGCATCTAAAAGAATTTCAGATTGTGTGTTCTACATCATTGAGGCCTCAAGGAATTACTGAAGATCATGTTAATCTTAGAGCATTTCCATTCTCACTACAAGGTGCTACAAAAGATTGGTTATATTATCTTGAGCCAAATTATATTACAAGTTGGAATAATATGAAGAAAATCTTCTTAGAAAGATTTTTCCCTACTTCAAGAGCTTTTTCAATCGGAAAAGAAATATGTGGTATTAGACAGGTTGACATGGAATCATTGGCTAAATATTGGGAGAGATTCAAGCAGTTAGTGTCGAGTTGTCCTCACCACCAGATTTCTGAACAATTACTAATATAATACTTTTATGAGGGATTGCTACCAATGGAAAGAAACATTTTAGATGTTGCTAGTGGTGGAGCACTTCTTGATAAGACTCCAGTTGCTGCCAAATCCTTGATTGAGAAGATGTCACTTAACTCCCAACAGTTCACAATAAGGGATAATTTTGTGGTCCAAGCAAAAGGTGTGAATGAGATTCAGGTTTCTTCTTCCAACAAATTTCTAGAAACCAGAATTGATGAACTTACCTCTTTAGTGAAACAATTGATGTTACCCCTTCCACCACCACCACCATATAACCCTCCACAAGTAACCACCTTTTCACCTTCTGAACCTTCACTAGAGAAACTTGTCAAGCAAATGGTTGTAAACAGTCTCCAATTTCAGCAGCAAACAAATTATAGTATTCAGACTTTGCAACACACAAATTGGACAACTTGCCACTTCAACGAGTGTCATGCAACAAGCTCAAGGATCAAACCAACTACATGCCCAAACAGTAGTTAATCTAAAAGGCTCTAATGTGAGTGCAATTTCCTTGAGATCCGAAAAAGTTACATAACCAACCCCAGAAAAAAATAAAAACATTGTTTGTGTAACACCTGAAAATAAACCTGAGCCTTCTATTGTTGTTGAGTTTGAAAAAAAGTATGTATCACCAATCCTTTTCCTACAAGGAGTACTGAAAAATAAGAAGATTGACGAGGAAAAACATTCTATTTTTCAAATAAAGTTGGTTTCTGAAGTTGTTGATGAAGCTTATTCTGATTTGTTTTCAACTGATTTTCCAACTTTATCTGGTTTTGATGATATTTACTCATGTGACGATTGTACTAACACTAACTTTTGTGCTATTTGTGCTGAGATTGATGTTGCCTTGTAGGGTGACAGTGTAAATGAATTTGTTTATGTAGCTGAAGCTCTTGACATTCCGGCTGCCCTAAACATACCATTCATTGAACAACCACATTCTATAGAGCCTAAACCACTTCCCAAGAATTCATATTATTCATCAAAGCTTCAACTTAAGCAGAAACATAAGAAGGGAATTGGATGGACCTTGGTCGACACTCGTGATATTAGCCATTCCATATGTATGCATAGGATCTCACTTAAAGATGAAATAAAAAAGCAGATCACTTTCACGTGCCCATTCAACACTTTTACTTATCAAAGATTCTTCTTTGATCCTGGAATACAAGGCGAATGCAATAATCAAAATTTCAAGGTCAATGGACACTACCCAAAGCTACTACATGAGAACCCGACTTTGGAAGAAAAGTCTGTAGAAAAACTCTCTTTGGGAAAGGCTGCTTATGCAATCACTTATTCGTCTTGACTCATCGGGTGTGTTCTTTCCTTTCTCTCACTCTTATTTTATATTTATGCTCTTTTCATTGAGGGTGATGCTTATTTTATGTGGGGGGGAGGGAAATCGTTTGTTTCATTTGTTTTCCTTGTTTTTGTTAGTGTTTTGTTTTTTTTTCAGTCATAAAAAAATAAAAAAAAATGCATCTTCTTGAAAGTTTTAGGCTATAGACTGACTAATTTGAGATTAGTTTGCGGAGACTTGGGAAAAATTCACAAGATCGGTATCGTCTTAACACCGTAAGTCTTCTGCATATGGAAATTGATTCGAATTCTTATTATGTTTTAGCCTTAAATTCTCATTCTCTGACAGCTTTTGAGTAGTTTATTTCAGCAATCAACACCATCTCACACACACTCTACGCAGGGAAGCTGATGAATATAAGTGAGTGTTCCGAAAAAGAAAAAAAAAGAAAAGAAAAGGGAATGCACCTTCTAAGTTTGGTGACCCTCACCCGGTCACTTAACCCAACGGATGTACGGCGATACTGATCTTTGATTGACATTATTATTGTTGTTGCTGTCATATTGAATTACTAACCGCTTTTGCTGCTTGAAAACGGGCACTGTGACATTGACGTCGTCATCTACATGACGGTATTGAACAATTTGGATCATGGCTTCATCCATCAGACGTTGGATGTCCCTTTTCACTACAACACACCCTCTTGGGTTCATGCTATAAACAACACAACCATCATGGTCATGTTCACAGTCACTCACCAAACAGATATCCTTATGCATCTGCACCAAGGATCTTCGGATAAACCGGACGTCATAAACCTTGAATTCTCCAGGACAACCGTCCACCATATTCACTGAAGAATTCCCATGAGCAGGAAAAGGGTTTGCTTTCACATTTGGCGCGTGGTCCTCAAAGGACACCATACCACTCTTCATAAGCTTTTGAACCTCATAATTCAATGGATAGCCGTTTTCAATTTCGTGTTCGAGTGCTCCTTGGTGAAAAGCACAACGGAGCTCAGGTTTATACCACCATGGAAGTGGTTCTGGGATCTGCGGTGGGTTCCTCGGTTGAATTAAGTTCTTGAGAACTAACAAGGGATACAACTCTGCATATAACATAGGAATCGGGTCAAAAGAGACCTTCTTCCTCTCAAAGTTTTGTTGATGATGATTGTTGTTGGTATTATTGTTGTTGTAGGTGTTTGTCCGTTGTTGCGGTTGTTGTTGTTGACGTTGTGGTTGTTGTTGTTGAATTGGTGTTGCTTGTTGATTAGAAAATACCGGAATTACTCATGACACTTGATGATGATGTTGACGGGATGGTGGATTCCTTCTGATATGAGCCTCCTCTGCCTCCCACTGATTACTGCGTTGGTCTCACTATCTTTCTTCTTACCAAAGTTGCTTCCATATCTCTTGCTTGTTGACGCGTCATCTCTTGACAACCGTCCCTCACGGACTCCTTCCTCAAGTCTCATCCCCATGTTTACCATTTCGGTAAAGTCACTGGGGGCACTAGCGATCATGCGTTCATAATAAAATGAACTGAGAGTTTTCAAGAAGATTTTTGTCATTTCTTTCTCCTCCAAAGGAGGAGTGATCTGGGCAGCCAACTCCCTCCATCTTTGCGCGTATTCTTTAAATGTCTCTTTTTCCTTCTGAGACATAGACCTCATCTAGTCTCTATCTGGTGCCATGTCCATATTATACTTGTATTGCTTCACAAAATCCTTCCATAAGTCGTTGAAAGTGCGGATGCTTGCACTATCCAACCCCATGTACCAACAAAGCGCAGCACCGGTCAAACTATCCTGGAAGTAGTGAATAAGCAATTGATCATTGTCAGTCTGAGTAGACATATTACGGGCATACATCACAAGATGACTGAGCAAACAAGAGTTCCCCTTATACTTTTCAAAGTCAAGCACTTTGAATTTCACCGGAATCTTGACGATGGGCACTAAGCACAACTCAGCAACACTCTTTCCAAACAAATCTTTACCTCTTAGCGTCTTCAATTTCTTGCGCAGCTCAAGAAACGATCTTTCATCTCGTCCATCTTCTCATACACATCTGGATCCTCAGATGGCTCAGAATGATAGATGGTATCCTCTACACGAGGCAAGGTGTTTACAATAGGAGGTGGCACGGACATGACCGGGCTAGATGCCGACATGGAAGCAAATGTAGGCGCAAAGCCTTCGGGCACAAAGTTGGGTGGCATTCCCCACGGGAATCCGACAGGCATATTCAGCACGAAGTGGGCAGTAGCAGCAGGCATGGTAGAGGTAGTCACCTCTGAAGTAACAGTCCTCGCGGGAGGAGTTACAGGCGTTGGAGAAGCTTGATTCTGAGCAGCAAGAACTGACTCCATCATGGATGTCAGGCGGGCGATCTCGTCCTTCAACTCTCTGTTCTCTTGCTCCAAATGCTCCATGATTCTCAGGTGATTGGCTCGGGTATTGTATCGGTGAGTCAGCTTGGCTAAAGCACAGAAGAAAGACCAATCAGACATCTGGCGAAAACCTGCTTGTGCAAATGATGCATGAAATGTAATGCTTGATTATTTTTATTTTCAAGGAACTTACTATATAATTTACAAATATATAATATTTAAATGGCAATTGCAAAAATTTGATATAACCAAAAATCTTTTCATTTATATAAATTGGAAGGATTACACTGAGTACAATTTCAGAAACCAAAAGTAAAAATACAAGAGAAAAGGAGACTAGTCATCCTAAGGATCTCTAACAACAATGTCAGAAGATCTAGCTGTAGGAGCATACTTCCTTCAAATGTGATGGATCTCGGTCTCAAAAGAAGCCTTCATCTGAATCTTCTCGAGGACAAGCTGGTCGACATTCTTCTTCCAAGCAACGGAAGGTTGAGGCATGTAAGAAGATGAAACCTCTGGCTCTCTCTGTCTCTTTGTCACTCGATGTTCAAGTAGCTCAATAAGTGCATCTTTGTCCTTAGACTCCAATTGCAAATTTTCATGCTTCTTGCTCAAAGCACAGAAACACACTTCCCACATATCATTCTCTTGCTTCATCTTGGCGAACGCGTCTTCCAACTCCTCTACATCTTAGTTAGGGAGAGTTAATGGCTCAACCACAACCATAGACATAGGTATTTCACAAGGATAGGGCATCTTTAACTCCAAAGCTCTCTTCTTCACCCAAAGAGTGTAAGCTTCCAAAGCTACACAATTGCACGAACCAAGCTCGGATCTTCCTTTCCTATGCACATTACGCCAAACATGTATAATCTTTTGCTTCAAATGTTAGGGATCTTTACCCTCTTGATAGAAAAGACCTTCTAACAAAGTGTTATTAGGTTTGTCTCTCATGGGGAACCCAAGTTGACGACGAGCCAAAGCAGGGTTGTAGTTAATTCCTCCTTGTGTACCAATGAGAGGCACATTAGAGAATTCACCACAACTATCAATAATCTCCAAACTGCTCAAAGACGGATCATACCAAACTATATCATCATTAGTGAGAGACATAAGTCTCTGAGACCACCTTAGACATTATTTGTTCTCCATAAAAGCAGGTGTCTGAGGAAAGTGAGAAATAAACCACTTGTACAAAAGAGGAATGCAACAGACAATCGTTCCCCCACCCTTAGAATTCCTTAAATTCAAATAGAAATACATATCACCCAACAAAGTAGGCACAGGATTCCCAACCAAGAAAAGTCTAATGGCATTAACATCAACAAAACCGTCAATGTTAGGGAACAAAGCTAATCCATAGATAAGCAACACAAAGATAGCTTCAAAAGTGTCCACACTACCAGCTTGAGCAAAAGTAGTAGCTTCCTTGATGAGGAAAACAAATGGCAACCCAAACAATCCTCCTTTCTTCACCCAATGAGCATTTATCTCAGACTTCTTCAAATGAAGAGCTTCAACAATAATACTAGATCGGGGAATCTCCTCCAATCCACTAAAAGGCACTTTACTAGAAATAGGTATCCCCAAAAGATGAGAATACTCCTCCAAGGTAGGCACAAGCTGAAAATCTGGGAAAGTGAAACAATGGTAGAGAGGATCATAGAACTGCACTAGCACACTCAAGAGTCCTTCAACCACATCAGCAGACAAGATGGATATAAGCTTCCCATGACGTTGTTTGAAGTCCAAAGGATATAATACAAAAGATGTTAGCTTCCTTAACTCTTTCAAGTCGGGACATCTGGAACTGTACTTCTTAGTGTTCCTTCGTCTACAATCCATGGTCTGAAAATATTTGCAAATGATACCTTAGTTCCTTGAAATTTTTGTGTGATGAATGTTATGATGCGCATGAATGCATGAATGCAACAATCACAAATAAGGGATCACACACAAGGAAAACAAAGGTCAAGGGATGAATCAAGTCATTGTCAAGACCAACCATCCATTTTGGTGGATTATGGTTTACACCTTATCAACACCCAAGTTCCATTGATATTGACAAGACTTGATTGGATCAACCAAGAATCAAGGGTTTGTTGTAAGTCACGAGCATGGAGTCTGGGTAAGAACCATCCCAAAGGAGTGAACGAAGGATAAAAACCTGTAAATCATGTTCTAAAAATTTCCCAGAGTCTTAATTCCATCTATCAGATATTACAAGTTAAGATGACTGACTCATCGACCCATAATATTCTCAAGAGAAACTCGTCTAAGTGTAGTATCGCGTAACAATTGTTATCAAGTCTACACTTGAACAGTTTCTGCACTACGTCCTAAATAGGCCAAGATGGGGTAAATGTTCTACGGTCCTCAGCTTCTCGGACCCAATTAGAAATAGTAATGCCTAACCACAAATACTTGTGTGACATTTCCAAATCTAAAGGAGTCTCCACTGAGCGGACGGGTCTCAAGCCGACTTGTTAAGGACTACTCCACACAAGTCGGACATGACTATACCATCCTCCTATCTTAATTGCACTCAAGTTCGGATTAGAACTGATCTCACCACTCAGAGATCACCAAGCACAACAATAAGATTATATCACACGTACATATATACAAACATCACATATATACAAATATATACACACAAAAAGTAGGCTAAACCCACTGGAGACTACTCCCCAACAGAGTCCCCACTTAATTTTTGTAGCGGTAAATTCATGATCATCAAGCTATTGACAAGCTAGAGATCAAACAACAAGAGTCGCCACCGCGCTTTTATTGTTTCCAAAGGAAAAGGGAAAAAAGTACGAACAAAACCCAAAAGAGTAAGAAGTTTTCAAATCAAAACTAATAAAATGTCAGAGATTACAGGTAAAGGGGTTAGTTACACAGAGGGAAGGTGTTAGCACCCAAAGTGTCCTAGGTACTCCTAGGGAGCCCTTTTTGTGTGCATATGTACTTGGTATAAAGTGATGTTTACAAACAAATAGGATAGGGGGATGAGAAAAGAATTCATTAATTGTATTTTTGTGTTTGGCAAGACCTTCGGTCTTGTGCCTACGTACCAACATAAAAATGAGGGATCAAAGCTGGTGCGAATGTGTTTGAAATGCTGAGCATATGAGGCTCTATTTATAGCTGAAACCATTGCTTTTTGCACACTTGAAATCCACTTTCCAAATTTGGTATTGATGATGCATGGGTGCATGGGCGCGCATAGGCCCATAAAATCATTGCCCTAAGTCCACAAATGAGTGTGAGATAGTCTGAATTCAACTTGGATTGCAAGGCAAGTGTGTGTGAAGATTTGAAGTTTGATTATTGCCAAGTGATGACACCATGTTCATGCCATGTGCAGCCTATGCATTCCTTGTCCAAAATGAATGAATTTGAGCTCTTTGGAAAGGTGAGATCAAGAGGAATAACTTTCATGTTCAACACTTTTCAATTTGGAGTTGGTAACTTGAAGAAATTTGAGGTGCAAGTTTGGAAATTTTTGACATATCAAAATTTTTCTAAGTGTCAAGCCATATGTCTCAATGTTTCACCTTACTTAACTTTTTATATGAGCTTCAAATGAGAAAAGTGTCTTCATAAAAGTTGTATATATTTCAAAGACCTTCAAAACAGTCACCAATTTCATGTCATTTGGATTTGAAATGATAGAGGTATGCATTTTTGAAGTTTGGAAAAATCACTTGATCAATGGTATAGGTCAAAAATGACCTATAATGTAACCTCATATCACATGCTCAAAAAAGTTGAACTAGCTCCCACTCAAAACATAAAAGTTGAAGTAGACCTCTTGAATTTGATCGTGAAACTTGTAAATCTTTAATCTCATAAAAATTGAGCAAGTTATGGCCTTGGGAAGTTGACTTTCAAATTAGGGTTTAGACAAAATGACCTATAATGTTTCAACATAGAAAATGATTTTCCAAGCGAAAATAGCTCTAGGTCTCTACATGAAAGTTGTTTGAAATGTCATTTAGAGTAAGTTTTGTCTTGGAATAATTTTCATATGGTGAAAAGTGTAGGATATAGGGTCTAGGGAGACCCAGTTTTGATTAGATGAATTCATCTGGCTAACCACCAATCAACCAACATGCTAACTTCCAATTCTCTTGACTTTATTGGTTCATGGTAGATCATATATGCATAATATGATGAATTTTTAAGTGTCCCTTGAGAAATTTGATCAATTGGTGAGATAGCTTGTTGGAGAAGTTACTCAAGATACCCAGTCAAACTAGGGTTTCCAAGGAAAATCACCCTCCAACTCTTGAAGAAAACTTAACCAATATAACATGTAGAGAACATTGAGACTCATATATGATGCTCATAACCATTCTTGGATCAATCCATGGTTGTGCTCTTTGTTCATGAGGGTCTCAAACCTTAGATGTGAACTTGATGAATCAATGGGATCATGCCTTTCCTACAAAAGAGTTAGGCAAATGAAAAGACATATTTTTGTATTTTGGTTAGTAGAATAATAATATACAAGTATGATACAATCACAAAGTATTTGGTGATCTCTCCCAAAACAAACCCAATGAAAGAGGGGTAAGGAGGATGTCAAGGTATGATCCCATGCCCATGCATATGATGAAATTGCATGAGGGATCTTAGGGTCAAAATTGGGGTCTTACAGGATGTTAATGCAATTATGGTGATGGAACGACGAATGTAAGTAGGGTTAATAGGGATATGGATCAGATGAAAGTTGTATGGGGGTATGGTGATGGATCAAATGAAAGTTGTATGGGGGTAGGGTGAATTTTGGGGTATGACATAAATATGTATTGTTTCTTTTAAACATACGTGTTATTATATTTGAACTTTATGACGATGATGTACTTTTTTTACAGTACCGTGAGACTTTAAAATGTATCAACCATAGTAGGAAGATTGCGAAGCTACAACAACTTGAAAAGCAATGGTTTCATGATGTCATACAACTATCTGGTATCTAAGATTTATGCATGATTGGTTATGGTTATACTATTATTAACCATGGTATGTTGTCTATTTTTATGGAGAGATGACACTTAGAGACGTCATATTTTCATTTTCCGATTGGTGAGATGTCCATCACACTTGATGATATGTCATTCATGTTATATATTCCGATCAAGGGAAGATTATTAAAACACTCTAGAATCTTTAGACCTGATGCAGATGACATGATTATGTAATACTTAAGAGCTGACCTAAATGATGCCCAAAAGGAGATGGATGACACTAAAGGGTGTCATGCTAGTTTTGAATTTACGGAGCATGTGCATTGAGGTTATACCTCATGTATTTGGTTGACACATCATATTTATGGACAAAAGTGATTATTATGTCGATGTCATTTACCTTAGATACTTCATTGAATTTGAGAGGATTCATGAATACAATTGGCGGGGCTCTTGTTTGGCTTACATGTACTCGAAATTAGGTGAAACTTATTTTTGGATGACTAGATAGATGACAATAATCAACAAGTCATTTAAGATATTTGCATCTTTACTGTTACTAATATTTCATAACACTTGTGCTACACTATTACTAATGTATTACTAAACCATTTTCAAGCATGAATCCTATCTTAGTTTCACACATATCTGACCGATCATATGAGGATCAATATAGTGAGGCTTGGGCACGTGCTTGTTCATTCGTGCTGGTTAGAGGGAATAGACAATCAAGCCATTTTGAGTGTTTCTTGATTGCATTGGAGCAGATTATCTATGTTACACATCATACGACGATCACCGTCACACGCGTTTGGATGACATATCCTTCTAATCCTGATGGTTAGCTTATGGGTCATGCCTGATGTATCCACATATGTCTGAGCGAGTCATTTGCCAGTTTGAATTTCTACAGGGTATTGCAAGAGACTCCATCACGTCTTCTCCTTCAACTATTGGCCAAAAATATGTTAATACGATGTTTGATGATTTTTATAATCATCTAATACTAGAGGAAACACGAAGTGTGCCAGTTTCTCAGACATGGAGTGTTGCATACAACTACATCCAATGGTTTTTCAGAGTGTCACATCCTTACATGACATCAGATGCTGAGAGAAAGCCACATATGGAAACTCATTAAGAGATATTAGAGGAAGAGCATGCTAGGGAAAATCACGTCGTTGATGTGTTACCTGTTGGTGTAAGCCCTAGAGGCTAATACTTTGGTACTTGTATCGAATTATTTATTAATAATAAAAGGCTTTTTCTTTATTATGTTTGTTTAATAAAGTCCCTAGAATAGCTAGTCCGTTTAATGTATCAAGTGTGACTTGATCATGAGATCACATTAAACATAAGGACACTATTCTTAAAGTATCCGTAGTCGAGCTTTATTGTGAAGTGGGATAACATTAAAGCATTAAGACTATTATGTATATAGACTGATGATCACATCTCATGAATCATGGATAAGGAGTTACCAAGTCTTAAACATAGGTATGAATATTAAGAGTAATATTTATACTGGATTGACCCGCTATGAGAATACTATATAGAATGTTATGCAAAGTGTCATAAGTTATTCTCATGGTGATAATGGTGTATACCACCCTTCGACTTGAAACCACTATGGACCCTAGATGTAGAGTCGAGTGCCTTATTGTTGATCAAACATTATCCGTAACTGGATGACCATAAAGACAGTTGATAGGTACTCCACGAAGCATGCTAAGGGACATGAGTGACCTAGATGGAATTTGCCTATCCTGCGTAACAAGATAAATGTCTATGGGCCCAATATTGAACTGGATAAGGATGACACGGTCTATGCCTTGTGTTCAATATAGACATAAGGGAAAAAGGGTAATTGTACACATAAGTATTATCACAAAAGGATTTGTCAGATCACATGACATTTTCGTGTCTTGGGTAGCATTGATGTGTTGCTAGATACCGCTCACTGTTTATTATGTTAAATACGTGATTTAACATAATTGCCAATGCCGCGAAAACCTACAGGGTCACACACAAAGGACGGATTGATGAGAGATAGAGTAACTAAGGAACACCGTAAGATACGGTGCACTTAAGTGAATTGTAGAACATCGTAAGGTACGGTGTACTTAAGTAGAATACGAAATATGGTAAGGTACCACGCGCTTAAGTGTTTTTGGCATATTATAAGATATGGACCACATACACTTAAGTGGGCTTTTTAGCTTGAAGTCCACACAAGTGGTTCTATAAATAGAACCCTTGTGCATAAGCATTAAGTGCAGTTGCAATTTAGTTTTCTCTCTCTCTCTCTCTCTCTCTCACACACACACACACACACACACACTCAAAGCCTTCATTCGTAGCAGTTAGTACTGAGATTGAAGGAATCCGTTCGTGTGGACTGAGTAGAGGCGTTGTCATCGTTCAACGTTCGTGATCGCTCCGTAGATCTGCATCAAAGGTTTCAATCGTCACAAGAGGTAACGATTCTATCACTGATCATGCCCATTCGTAAGGATCACTAAAGGAGAAAATTTTAAATTCCGCTGCGTTTTGGATCGCCATTCTCCTTCATTACCTGCATGTCAATATATTATGGCTATTGCTCGAGCATGTATAGAGAGAGGGGAGTTTCTGAAAGGCACTCATGTGAGGTATACTATAGAGATAATTATAGCCGAGGCACAAAATGCCTTCCAGTACAAGAGACAAAGAAGGAACAAGGGGTCAGATATACTCAATAGTTCACTTTTACTTGTATTTTAATAATATTTGTATTATGGTTTCTAATTTGTCAACAATGATAAAAAACCTATTTTGAGAGTATACTTATTATAAATGCCCTAAAATATAAAATTTCTTAAAAAATTTAAAATTTATAACAAATTGATAGTATACTTCTGAATCACATATGAGGGTATGTGCTATTTTTTAAGTGCGCACATAAGTATACCTCCGAATTTAAGAAGGGAAATTTTAGGTTTTACAATGGCTCTTTACCACTAAGAGTGTGATGAGCTGAATTTTTTTGGGAATTACTAAGCCCACCCTAAGTGGTGGAAAACACACAATAAAAACTCGAAAATGCCCCTCTAAATCAAGAGATGCATCTCTACACGCACCATGCGCCTCACTAAAACACGCCTCAACTAAGTGTCACTCCATATGTTTTCCAAAATTTAATATGAAGAAACATCTCCAGACCAAACCTATCGATTTATTCCAATTTCAACAACTCAATGACCTTTTCGGAAGTGCATTTCTTGACTTGTGTAGCGGAAATTTGAAAACTTGCCACCTTTGCATGTTAGTGAATTTCAAAAGTGCATTTATGGAACTATCAAACATGTTTTTTAATAAAATAATACTATGCATGATCAAATTCTATTACCATTTTATTTTCAAAACCCTTACAAAAAACCCATCCATTCTCAAATAAGACTTGCACTCCAAAACTTCATTCTTGTGTTTCGTCACATCAAAAGGAGTAAAAGATGATGGAATTCAAGGTAAAACTCATTTATTTAATTCCTCAATGCTCGCATTTATCTGATTTATGAGCTGAAAAAGTTAGGTTGGCCCGAAGATGTATTTCCAGATTCTATATGAATTCCTCCGGAGATGCATTTTTGGAATCTTTATGTGTTCATTTCAGCTTGTTTTTTGAAATATTTTATGTTATTGTTTGCATTAAATATGGACTCATCCTAATTCAAGATATATCTTGGACTCATCCTGATTCCATAGAGTTGTTTAACACGTTTCTTCTATACTCATCATTGATTCAACATATAAGACCAATAAGTACAGGCTTCAACTATTGGAAATTGTTGGTATTACCTTTATCGAGAAGACTTATTCTTTCGGGTTTGCATTTCTAGAGAGCGAAAAAGAGGAAAATGCAACTTGGGCTTTAGGAGTGTGTCAGACAATCTTGAAGGACAAAAAATATACGTCAAAAATCATTGTCACCGACCGTGATACCGTATTAATGAATTCAGTTGCAAAGATCTTTCCTACTTCATAAGAATTACTTTGCAGGTATTACATCATAAAGAATATGAGAATTCGAGTTAAACCCCCGGTAGGGAGCAATTTTTTTTTGCGTGAAGACGAAAAATTGGTCAAATCTAGCGTAATAGTAGAAAGAATAATGGATGCATGAAATGTGATAGTAAATTAATCTACGGAAGAATTATATGCCGATGTTATTATTCATTTCAGGAAGGTGTCTGAGAAATATCCAGATTTGTTGAAATATGTTGAAAGTAGTATTCTGGATTTGGTGAAGGAGAAAATTGTCTGTGCTTGGACCGATCAGGTTATACACCTTGGAAATACAACAACTAACCGAGTTGAATTTGCCAACGCTACACTAAAGAATTGGTTGAGAAATAGTAAGGGTGGTTTGTGTAGAAATTGATCCTTTGTGAGCCAAATGATCCAAAATAAGAATAATGAGATACAAACATCATTTGGTCGCAACATCATAATGTTGGAACACAAATTCAAAAATAACAATCTATATTCTCAGTTGATCGGTAATATGTCTCGAGTAGGATTGCATTTTATTTTTCACAAAGTCAAATGAGCTGAGAATGTAGGTTCCGGTAACTCAAAGTATGGTTACACACTTAGGAAAACATATGGTCTCCCATGTGCTTGTCTAATTTTAAAGAAGGTGAAACATGATAGCCCGATACAAATGAATGAGATTTGTGCTCACTGGAAAAAGGCTCATGTTTGATGATGATGGTGTGATGAAGTACGATAAATTGAATATCTCTATCTTGACCGAATGGGAAGTGATACAAGAAAGATTTTTGAAAGCTGGTGTGACAATATGAAACTCCGCATCAAAGAGAAATTGAGAAATATTGCTTATCCAGAAACTACTTATTTGAAACCACCGTGTCAATCGGTAAAAACAAAAGGTGCTAGTAAGAAGATCAAACCAATACCGAGTGACAATTCAAAGATACATTCTCCTTTATATTTTGAACATGTTGACAAACTTTTTCCTGATTCTCCATTTTCAAAATCTCAAAAAAGTATTTTCAAAGGAGCTCGCATTAGCAAACCACCTCCTTCACCGTCTTTACCAAAAATCCAATTCATCGACGATATGCGGTTTTTATGCACAAATACATTGAGCGAATCGTCAATGTTAAGGGTGACGATAATTGTTGTTTATGAGTTGTTTATGCTTTTCTTGGTAAAGGAGAGGAAGATCATCCATTTGTCTACATTCAACTTATCAAAAAGTTGAAGGCCCATAAAGAATCATACATATACGAAAAAAAAAGAAAATTTTGATGCAATTCATGAATCTCTTGTTCCTTGCAATAGTGCACCAGTATCGGAGGAAAAATAGACGCGCTTCCTTGAAACACAACACTTTGTTCAAGTTTATTTGAAATCAAGATGTCCTTATACCATTGACATCACCGGAGTGGACAACTCATTCAACAAGGGAAGTTGAAACTTGTCTGAATCATTTTTTTGAATATGGTGCAAGAATTCACCAAGTTGAGCAAGATTGAAAGAGAAACAAGTAAACAAAAGTCAAAGACAGTACCATCCATAGATTTAGACGATGACACATGTTTCGATTTGTTTTAGTTTTTATTCAACGGTATATTTATGTGGCTAGATATATTTTGTATGTAATCTTGCATTAATAATAATGATGCAAAATATATACATTTTCAAAGCTTTCAATACATGTCAAAAACAGGTTCTGTTTCTCACTGTTTTTGAAAGTGATTATGTGTTGAGTGGTTCCAAAAATGTATCTTCGGAATATCAGATAGGGTGGTACCTGAAATGCATCTTTGGAACGTCCCCAGGTATAAGATAAAATTTCTAAGGTCCATAATGACCTATAACTTGTATAAGTATGTGGCTATCATCCCATGCTTTTTTACCAAATCACATTACACTAGAATGGACATCAAATGACATGTCGCATATGTCAACTTCAACAACGCGAAATCCTCGATTGAATTTAAGTTCAATGAGTACACCCCTATTGTAGATTTGAAATTATGGAGAATCTCCTACAATACTCTGACAATCGAAAAATTGTGAAGCTCAAGTACCGTTCATCCTCGATTGATAATAAATGGAAGATTCAGTTCAACAACTTTGAACTAAAGACAGGTAAAGGTTTAAGGTTTATGTGTAATACTTTTTTTTTCATTACGAAAAAAATGTCCGATCGAGCTGGATCCAACGATTGCAAGATCAATCGAAGATATCATGAAGATGTTGAAACATCCTTCTAGATATTGAAATATAATGTTGGATTTATGTTAAGGATTATCTATATAATATTTCATTTTTTTATGTTATCAATGTTCATTTATCTCATTTCAATTTTGTGTTTGGTTCTGATTCAATATCTTTCGGAAATACAACTTAATAAGATTTAGCATTTTCAAATTCAATTCACTCAAATATTTGAGACGTGACTCAAAAACATATAAAATAAATTTGTTAGAAACGCGTCCGAAAATGTATTTCTAAAATTTAAAAATATTTTTAATGTTTCGAGAGGGTGGTTGCAATCAATTAAATTATGAATTTCAAAAATTTAGCCTACTATTAAATGGGATTGCCGGCCCACTAAGCAACAGTAGTCATCAAATCACCATAGTAAATGTGCGCTTAACCAAAACGACAACATACTCCTATACCTATACCTGCTTCTTTTTTTTTTCCTTCTTCTTTCTATTGCTAGTTGCTGAAAATTCCAAGTGAACCGGTTCACATTGTTTTTGACACCAGAAACATTTATAAAGGAAAGCGATTTCAGCTACCAACAAGTTCAACTTCACGCATTGGAAAACACGCTTACGCATTCCTTTGTCGGTTACTGGTTTTTTGGGACTTTATTAGATTGCCAAACTTGTACTAGATTTATTTCTTACCTGTTTAGTTTGAATTGGCGGCGAGGTTGGTTGTTTTCGGTTAGATTTCATTTGTTTTATAGGATTGCGATTTTTGTGGTGTGGAATTGTTCTTATACTAGGTTGATATTTGGGTGGGTTTTTGAACTATTTCTGAGTATTATTCAAATTCAAGATCTTCTTGGCTTAATTTGATGGTGTCATTGGGATCAAAAATGAATGGAACTTCTGAAAATGGATACTCAAATGGTTCTGTTCATAGTATAAACAGTAATTTTGAAGAGAAGCTTGACGAACTTCGTAACCTAATGGGGAAAGTGGATGGTGATCCGTTGAGAATAGTTGGCGTCGGTGCTGGTGCATGGGGCAGTGTCTTTACAGCTATGTTACAGGATGCTTATGGTAGTTTTAGAGATAAAACTTTGATTAGGATATGGAGAAGACCAGGAAGAACCGTCGATAGGGCCACAGCTACGCATCTGTTTGAGGTCATCAATTCCAGGGAGGATGTGTTGAGGAGGCTAATTAGGCGCTGTGCTTATTTAAAATATGTTGAGGGAAGATTGGGTGATAGGGTTCTTCATGCAGATGAGATCTTGAAAGATGGGTTTTGTTTGAATATGGTTGATACTCCTCTTTGCCCTCTCAAGGTTGTCACCAATTTGCAGGAGGCTGTATGGGATGCTGACATTGTGATTAATGGCTTGCCATCCACGGAAACCCGTGAGGTGTTTGAAGAAATTAGTAACTACTGGAAAGAGAGAATCACAGTTCCTGTCATTATTTCCTTGGCAAAGGGTGTTGAGGCTGAATTGGATCCTGAGCCGCGGATCATAACACCTACTCTAATGATCAGTCGAGCAAGTAAGATACAATTATGTTTATTTCATTACTTGATATCAATTTTGCGGAATATTTTTGCTGATTAAATATGATTTTAGTTTTTGATTCTCATTGTTTTTTGATAATATGCTTTGCAGCTGGAGTCTCCATTGAAAACATCCTCTATCTTGGAGGTCCAAACATTGCCTCTGAGATTTACAACAAAGAATACGCAAACGCTAGAATATGTGGAGCAGAAAAATGGAGGAAACCATTGGCAAAGTTTTTGAGACAACCCCATTTTATAGTGTGGGATAATGGCGATCTTGTTACACATGAAGTTATGGGTGGATTAAAGAATGTATATGCTATTGGAGCAGGTAAAATATAGTTTACATTGTTACATTGTAGATAACAGCTTAGAAACCCATAAGAACATACTGTTTTAGGAAAGAAAGAAAAAGAATGTATTTATGCATTGTTCTTGATAAACAATTGTGACTCTGGGACATCCTTCTTATTAGATATTGCCGTGGAAATATCATTTAAGGGGACACCCTCATTCCAGCCTTGTTTATACGCAGAGCCGTCTTAAACTTTTGAGAGGCGCTGCGTAAGAAGTTGGAGTAAGCTTTTGAAATTTTTTTAATGACCCTATTCAACCGTAAATTAACCGTGAAATATATGTATCCGGAGGCCCTTTTTGCCAAAACATAATCTTGAAAATTGTGAGGCCCTTTTTGCCAAAACATAATCTTGAAAATTGTGAGGCCCTGGAGGTTTCCTTGTACACCCTCAAAGATGACCCTGTTTATATACATACAATTGTTTGTTTTATTTTTAAATAAATTTACAAATCTAGCTTATTATTCTTTTTTTTGCCAAATAATATTATAGAGGCCTAAAAGATTAATGGGATGAAGTATTTAGAGAATTTCTACTTGCCTCGCTCCATTCTATTGTAATCTCATGTTTTTCCCTTAAAGAACGCCGTTTATTTTCTTTTTTGAAGTATAATTTTGGGGTGTTAGAGATTAGGGATGAGTTATCTACAACCTACAGTTGTTGTAGGCACTTACTGGTTGATTGAATCCCTACTTTTCAGTCAATTGTCTTTTTTGTTTTTTTGCGTTAAAACATGTGTTGAAGAACTAGGCGACATAGGAGTACAACTTGAAATGATAGCATTAGAGATAGATAGTTGGGGGTAACACCTATTGTAGAAAAGATGGTTGAATCTCTATTTGGGTAGTTTGGGTATATGTGGAGTAGACTTGTAGATGATGTATTAAGAACAGTTAATCAAATGGACTGTAGTCAATTGCTAGAGATAGAGGAGTACTAAGAAAAGCTATAGGAGAAACTATATGGGAAAGAGTTAAAGGTCAATTATTTGGATTAAAATATGATTTATGACAAGCATTATGGCGTCGTTTGATCCAAGTCGTCAACTCCACCCACCGGGATAAGACTTATTGTTATTTTTGGTTTTTGGTTTTACTAGTTCGTTGATTCCCACTGAAGAAGCTTGTTCATTTTATTTTCTTCTGGAAAATATAACTGGGATGGATCTCTTAGAGATCAAGAATGATTTATTAGCCCAAAGTAAGAAATTCCCTGTCACTCACACTACCTTCTTATTTGCAGACTTTTTTTAATAGAAAATATTGAACTCTAGCTTCAGTACAAAATCAGTTTTTTCATTTGTTACAACTTAATCTCAATACCAGTTGTTTGAAAGGATATCTTCAACCCATGGTTCAAATGGTTTCAAATTTCGTCATTTAAAAAATGTATTAATAAAATTAGGATTATTTCAGTCAAGTTTTTCTTAGCAACATTCCGTTACATTGGTTCTACTTTCATAGCTTCAATGATTGATTCCTACTGAGTTAACTTTATCTGATTCTGATACCAAACTTTTTTTTAATGTTTTTTCTTTTCAAAAATATCTCTGCATAATGATGAGATAGAATGGGGTTTAATATCAGCTGAGAATTTGACATTCTTTTATGTTGGAGTTGGACTTTGCTTCTTGATGTTATTTTCTGTGCGTACTTTACTGTTCTTTACTTTGAATTGTTTTTCTATTATAGATTTATAGTACAGTAAAATGTACTCTTGATATTTTCAAATCTTGTAGTAACTTCTTTATTCATGTTGATCAACTTAACAGGGATGGTAGCTGCTTTGACAAACGAAAGTGCCACCAGCAAATCAGTGTACTTTGCTCACTGCACATCTGAGATGATTTTTATCACTCATCTATTGGCAGAAGAACCAGAGAAACTTGCAGGCCCTCTCTTGGCTGATACTTATGTAACCTTGTTGAAAGGTCGTAATGCATGGTACGGACAAAAGTTGGCCAAAGGAGAATTGAGCCTTGAAATGGGTGATAGCATCAAAGGCAAGGGAATGATTCAGGTAAAGATTTTGGTCATTTCATATGGTAGATTTCATTCAAGTATCTTCTTTGCCACTTATTCGTAATGTATATTTTGCCTTGTTTGTTGTAGGGAGTCTCTGCTGTTAAAGCATTCTATGAGCTACTGAGTCAGTCCAGCTTAAATGTCCTAGATCCCGATGAGAACAAGCACGTTGCCCCAGTGGAGCTTTGCCCTATCTTGAAGATGTTGCATAAAATACTAATAATAAGGTAATAAATTTCGCTTCTCTACTGTTCTGTCTTGCCCTCACCTCTTGGAATGAAAAAGCAGCTGGACCCTGAGCTTTAGTAGCTAAAGTGATTAATTTACACCTTCCAGAAATCCTATCTTAAACTTTGTTTCGACCTTAAGTTCACTGCACTTCTGTTCATATAGTATTCTTTAACTATGGACAAAACCTTGAAAACTTACGGAAGACCCAAAGTGGACAGTACCTCTGAAAAAACGGTGCTGCTGACTTGAGGTCGGAACAAACTTACTGCATATGGCCCTTCAATAGAACCTTCTATAATCCTACCTAACTATTGAGGTCGTGTCCCATTTGGAAATATTTTTAAGTCAATTGTTTATTCTTCCAGCATCATGTAACAAATTTACATCACTAAATTGTAATCATGTTACATATTCAGGGTTATTATTAATATAGGTCCGGTATAGAATTACCCGTGCAAAACAAAAATGCAGTTATGAGAAACTAACTTTTTCTGTGGTTTTGCTTACCTCTAATCTTCAGGGAATCTCCGGTACAGGCTATTCTTCAAGCATTGCGAGATGAGACGATGAACGATCCTCGGGACCGTATTAAGATCGCACAGAGCCATGTGTTTTACCGGCCATCTCTTCTTGGTCAGCAGTCTTAGAATCCTAATCTCATGGGTTTGGCAGATGATTTTACAATTGCTGAATGTAAATCCGAGTATCTTTGTGCTTCTTCATATCCACCTCCCTGAAATCTACATTCCTTAAAATGAGTATTTGTTGCATGAGCACAGTATATAGATACGACCAATCAAAAGTTCAAGATATATTAAAATACTATTAAAAAGACGTGATAATTGCACGAGCTATTTTAATAATATTTTGAATATTTAGTTGGTTGTGTCTATAGGGACTGGATTAATGCAAGAATCGCTCCAACAAAGGTGTCTTATTATTTATATGTTGAACTCTGTTATTCATTCGGGCATGCTTCAGAGAAGGCATGTACGTTATCTGATCAAGTCTGTACATGCTTGTCTAGTTATCCCTGTGACTGACTATAGTTATTCCGCTGGTGAGTTAGTTTTCTGTTACCAAATTGGGTGAGTTAGTTATAGAAGCTGTATATATAAAAGTGCATCTTGTAATTGCAACTTTCATTTCCTAATTGATCAAGAAATGAGGATCAAAGCTTCTAATATTTTCTGTGCTTTTACTTCATGGGTCTGTTGGAGCCTTGGATTTCGAAGGCCCTTTGCTTGTTGGAATACTGTCAGAACTTTACATTTTTGATAGTATCTTGTGCTTACGAATGAGCTTTGACTACCAGGAAACACAAATATTCTTGTAATGAACTTCTCTTTCATGGTTTGAAAAAGAATTTGTTCTTAAATCAGAGGATGGAAGGTACTTTGATCGTGGGAATTTTTTATGGCAATCCTATGGGATGGAAAAACACCTTATGGAAAATTGAAATTGCCCATCATATTTCAGAGATGCATCTCCAGACGCACCATGCACCAACGTTATGGCGTACCAAATGAGTGTCACTCTTGATTAATACTAAAAAATATTCCGAAGATGCATCTCTGAGTATTTTCAACAAATATATTCATAGTTGATCAAATAGTGAACATTTCAGAGATGCATCTTCGGAGGTTTGAGGTGGGATTTTGAAATTTCCGTGACCTTTGCATGTCCGATGTATTCGGAAATGTATCTCTGAAATGATTTGATAAATGAATTGTATGATCACACAACCATATTTGTTTTTCACTCTAAACCCTTACCAAAATTTCTTCCATTATCAACCCACATTTTCACTCTAAATCTTCAATCTTGTGTTTCATCACATCAAAGGGAGGAAAATAAATTGAAATTTTAGGTAAAAATCATTTTTATTTCAAATCTTATTGCTCACATTAATCTTGTTTTTAATTTGAAAAACATGCGTTTATTCTGGAGATACATTTCCGAACCGGTATGAACTCATTTGAAAATGTATCTCAGGCATATGTCTATTATCATTTGGCATCTGTCTGTTATCATTTTTCAACTCTGTTTACAGCATTAACACTTATTAAGTGTTTCATTGTAATTATTTTCATTAGATATGGTGCATCCCAAAGTTTTTCCCAAACATTGTCTCCGAATGCCAAAGGTATTGTTGTGAAGATAAATGTTGACAACCAATTTAAAAATGAGCAAGAGTTTGAATTTCGTGATGACATGCTTCAAAGGATTCGTACGAAGGCTTCCAAACTGGAATTTGGTGTGGTAATCGGAAGGTTCGATAATGGTTTGGATAGAAGATGTGCATTTGTGACAATAACGTGCGAAAGAAGTGGGAAATATAGACCTTATCTCCGGAGTTTTAAACGAGATGACACCGGTTTAAGAAAATGCGAGTGTCCCTTTAAGTTGCGTGGTTATATATTGGCAAACAAGAAACAGAGATTTATGTAATATGTGGTTTATATAACCATGACTTGTGTGAAAAGTTAGTCGATCATCCAATTGTGTGTCGCCTCATGCCGGAAGAGAAGGAATGCGATGTAGACATGACATTGAATTTGGTACAACCGAAAAATATGCTTGCAACATTGAAACGTAAAAGGTTCTAAAATATCTCAAATATCAAGCAAGTGTACAATATTCGATACCAAACTAACAAGACGTTGAGGGGGGATAAAACTGAAATGCAATAACTTTTGAAACTATTGGATGATAACAGTTATGTGTCTAGGTACCGAACGTGCGAGGATGGAGCAACCGTTAGAGATATATTTTGGGCTCATCCTAATTCCATCAAGTTGTTCAACACATTTCCTACTGTGCTCATAATTGATTCAACATACAAGACCAACAAGTGCAAATTTCCATTATTGAAGATGGTTGGTGTTACCTCTATTGAGAAGACATATTTTGTTGGGTTTGCATTTCTAGAGAGCGAAAAAAGAGGAGAATGTTACTTGGGCCTTAGAGGTGCGCTAGTCAATATTGAAGGACCAAGAAGAGATGCTTAAAGTGATTGTTATCGACCGCGATACCGCGTTGATGAATTCAGTTGCAAAAGTATTTTCTACTTCTTATGCATTACTTTGTAGGTATCACATGACAAATAACATGAGAAGTCGGGTTAAACCCGCGGTAGAAACAAAACAGATAAAGTACGAAGATGGAAAAATGGTGAAGGCGAGTGTGATTGTGGAAAAAAATAGATACATGGAATGATATAGTAAATTCTTCCACTAAAGAGTTATACGCCGATTCTGTTATACATTTCAGGAAGGTCTGCAGGAAATATCATGGTTTGTTGAAATATGTTGAAAGCACAATTCTTGACCAGGTGAAGGATAAAATTGTTTGTGCATGGACCGATCAGGTTAGACACCTAGGGTATACAACAACAAATCGAGTTGACTCTGTTCATGCTACATTGAAGAATTGATTGGGAAATAGTAAGTGCGATTTGTGTAGAGATTGAGACTCCGTGAACAAAATGATCCAGGACCAGCATAATGAGATACAATCTTTATTTTGGTCGGATCATCACAGTTTTGGAACACGGATTTAAAGACAACAATCTTTATTTTTAGTTGGTCGACAAGATATCTCGAATGATATTTGTACTGAAACTAAAATTTGCTCTGTTTGTGCTGAAATTGAGGCTGCCTTGCAAGTTGATATTCTTACTGCAGATGAGGTTGCAAATAAAGTTGTTCATGTAGATAAAGCTCTTGACATCCCGACTGCCCCAAACACTCCTTCTATTGAGCAACCACCTTCCCTCGAGCTGAAGCAACTTCCTTAAAATATGAAATATGCTTATTTAGAGATGAATGAAAAACTACCAGCTATAATTTCTTCTAACCTTGATTTCGATCAAGAAAATAAGCTTTTGCAGGTTTTAAGGAAGCATAAAAAGGCATTTGGTTGGACATTGGCTGACATTCCAGATCAGATTACCTTCACGTGTCCATTTGACACTTTTACTTTTAGAAGATTCTTTGATCCTGGAATAAGAGACGAAGATACTAATAAAAATTTCAAGTTCAATGGACATTACCCAAAGCTATTCCATGACAGCCCCACTTTGGAAGAAGAAAATGTAGAATATATCTCTTTGAGAAAGGCTGCTTATGTGATCACCTATCCTCCTTGACTACTCGGGTGTGTTCTTTCCTCTCCCTTCTCTCTCTTATTTTATGTTTGTTTCTTTCATTGAGGACAATGCATATTTTAAATGTAAGGGAGGGAATACTTTATTTTCTTTGTTTTTGTTCTTTGTTTTGTTTTGTTTTTGTTTTCTTTCTAAAAAAAATTGCATTTTTTGTTGAAAGTTTTAGGCTATAGGTTACTTTGAGTCGAGTTTGCGGAGACTTGGGAAAAATTCACAAGATCGGTATTGTTTTAACACCGTAAGTCTCATGCATATGGAAATTGAGTTGAATTTTTATTATGTTTTAGCCTTATATTCACATCCTCTGACAGCTCTTGAGTAGTTTATTTCAGCAGTCAACACCATCTCATACACACTCTACGCAGGGAAGCCGATGAATATAAGTGAGTGTTCCGAAAAAGAAAAAAAAAGAAAAAGAAAAGGGAATGCACCTTTTAAGTTTGGTGACCCTCACCCGGTCACTTAACCCAACGGATATAGAACCTTCAAAAAATTGAAAATAAGACTCGTTGTCAGTTGGTTCAGCGGTTTCTGGTGCTGGACTTGGTAGGGCATATTAGGGTCTGATCCCCCGCAACTACAACTGAGTAAGTAAAGGGTTATGCCACGTAAGTACTAGAGTCCCGTGCAAAAAGGATCAAAGTCACTAACCGGTCGCCTTGCTATGGGTGTGTGGAGATAACGAGCTTAATGTGATTGCGCCTGAATGAAAAAGAGCAAAAAGAAGGGTGAGTAAGTTAGGCTTTAACATAATAACATGATTCGAGTTGATTTGTGTATTCAGGAGGTTTATGACTGCACAATTATGGATTAGTGTTCCTACGATATCCTTAGTGTGCAAGATTAGTACCTATCGATGCAAACTTAACCGAAGAAGACTTGTAGCCTAGGATGAGTAACTAATGATGTATTTGTGTTTTCTTTATTTTATTTTAAATTTTGCTCGGAGTGCAAAAGTTCAAGTGTGGGGGAATTTGATCAGTGCATTTTGATGCACATTCTTCTATATTTATACTTATGCATTTCCATGTTTTAGTTTGGTTATTTTTCACTTTTAATGTGTTTTTATAATTTATGTTATTTTTGCACTTATTTAATTTTCGTATTTAATTTTCAGCATTAGCAACTTTCGCGAGAAAAATCATATCTTTAGCTAGGAGTATCGGATTGAGACGTGCTACCGGTCGATGGAAAGTTAAGAAAAAGATCTACAACTTTTGTTCAGAAGTCGAGAGCTGAATCAGACTGTAGTAGGGCCAGAAAAGTCGTTGAAGTTGCAGAATTAGTTTTATTTAAGTTTTGGGTCATTAGTTTTGGGCTTGGGTTGTGTTTTCGATCCAGTTGGGTTGTAAATCAAATTCCTTGTTTTCCATATACCTAACAGCCGCATAACATTAGGATGAACACTATTCACGAAAGACTTGAAAGCTTTGGAAGAATTCTCATGAAGAACTAATCGATCCAAACAATTTGCTGTATTCGGGTTCCGATACCTTGAGATTTTAGTAATTCTTATTCAGGTTTTTTATTCCTTTCAATATTAACATATGTATTTTGTTTGCTTAATCCGATTTACATATGCTATATTGATTTAATCCGATTGATTGTGTGATCCTAACTATAGTCACGATTTCGTTTGCTTAATTCGTTATCGAGTCCGTTTAGTTCATGTTTGCTTAATTCATGAAACTTAATCCCGTTTGCTTAATTCGGATAATAGGAACATACAACTTATACTATCAATTGCGCTTGTCAGTTGATATTATAATCGAATAGGAATAGTTAATCTGCGGTTGGAATTACGATAGTCGATGATAGGCAAAGACCGAATCAGTAAATTGTTGCTACAACTTATTTCAATAATCACTTATTTTAATCTATTTTTTTAATTGAATCCTAAACCAACCAAAACCCCATTAATTGTTACTATCATTGGTTAATTCATTCAAGAATCCTTGTGAGAACGATAATCCGAGTCAATTTGTCGCTAAATTACATTTTTGAAAAACTACTCGTTTTGATCCGCGTGCGACAGCGGATCATAATCATACCGTTAACATGTCCTAAGTGTCTAGTCGCCTTGAATGATGATTCATGGCTTTGGTATAGACGCCTAGCGCATGTTAAATTCGATTTGCTTAATAAGGTTGTGTCCAAAGATTTAGTAGTCGGTCTTCCAAAAATAAATTTTTCAAAAGATCGCCTATGTGACACTTGTCAAATGGGAAAGCAAACGAGGGTGTCCTTTAAATCTAAAAATGTTATTTTTACTTCACGACCCCTCGAGCTTATCCATATGGACCTCTTTGGCCCTTCTAGGACAAAGAGTTTAGGTGGTAACTACCATGGATTTGTATTGGTTGATGACTATTCTAGATTTACATGGATTATATTCTTACATAGCAAAGATGGAACTTTTTCCGCTTTTACATGTTTTGCAAAACTGTCCCAAAATAAAATAAATTAAAAAATAGTTACAATCCGAAGCGATCATGGAGGCGAGTTTCAGAACCACCTCTTTGTTGATTATTGTGACAAGCATGGCATTGAGCATAATTTTTCAGCCACTCGTACTCCACAACAGAATGGCGTTGTGGAGCGTAAAAACCGTGTTTTAGAGGAGTTGGCTAGAACTATGCTCAATGAGGGCGGTCTACCAAAATACTTTTAGGCCGATGCTATTAACACAACTTGTTATGTTTTAAACAGAATTTTGATTCGCCGCATTTTAAATAAAACCCCTTATGAGCTTTTGAAAGGGAGAAACCCTAACTTGTCACATCTTAATGTTTTCGGTTGTAAATATTTTGTTTTAAATAATGGTAAAGAAAACCTTGGGAAATTTGATGCAAAAGAGGATAAGGGTATCTTTCTTGGATATTCTCAATCAAGTAAAGCATTTAGAGTTTACAATAAACGTTTACTTACTGTTGAAGAGTCAGTTCATGTTTCTTTTGATGAGTCTTGTTCGAAAAATGTCGGAAAAGGTACTTCTTTTGATGACGCATCTATATCTTCGGAAGACATACTCAAGGATGCTGTTGAGGGAGGTGATCAACCCAAAACAATGGATATTGAGAAGGAGGAAGATGTTAGTCATGTAAAAGATGAAGAGGAAAGCCTGGCTGAAGTGAATGATCTTCCATCAGCTTGGAAATCCTCAAGAGACCATCCTATTGACAAATACTTGGAGACATCACCAAAGGAGTGACGACTCGTTCTAAGCTAAGTAATTTTTGTTATCATTTCGCTTCTGTTTCTCAAGTAGAACCTAAAAATACCAAAGAGGCCTTGATTGATGAATTTTGGCTAATGGCCATGCAAGATGAGCTTAATCAATTTAAAAGAAATGACGCTTGGGAACTTGTCCCTCGTCCGCGAGAACATCATATCATTGGTACTAAGTGGTTTTTCAGGAACTAACTTGATGAAAACAAAATGATAACTCGGAATAAAGCCCGGTTAGTGGCTCAAGGGTATAACCAAGAGGAGGGCATAGACTATGAGGAGACTTATGCTCCGGTCGCTCGCCTTGAGGCTATACGCCTTTTGCTTGCTTATGCATGGGCTAAGAATTTTAAGCTTTATCAAATGGACGTAAATAGTGCCTTTCTTAACGGTTTCATAAATGAAGAGGTATACGTCTCACAACCTCTGGGTTTTGAGAATGATGAATATCCGGATCACGTTTTCAAATTAAAGCATGCTTTATATGGTCTTAAACAGGCCCCTCGGGCTTGGTATGAAAGACTTAGTAAATTTTTAGTTGATCATGGATATTCAAGAGGTAAAGTGGATACCACTCTTTTCAATAAACGTCAAGGAAAGCATATTCTTTTAGTTCAAGTATATGTAGATGATATTATTTTTGGTTCAGCTAACATGCACTTAGTCAAAGAATTTTCTAAGGTTATGCAGGGTGAGTTTGAGATGAGTCTAATGGGGGAGATAAACTACTTCCTCGGACTTCAAATTAAGCAACTCGATGAAGGCACAGTCGTATGTCAAACAAAATACTGTAGAGAGTTTCTAAAGTGCTTTGGAATGGCAGAATCAAAGTCCATCAACACCCTTATGCCTACCAACAAGAACTTATACAAAGATGAACATGGTAAGAGTGTGGATGTCAAGAAGTATAGAGGTATGATTGGATCTCTTTTACATCTTACTGCATCTAGACCCGACATCATGTTTAGTGTATGTATGTGCACTCGGTATCAATCGAATCCTAAAGAATCTCACTTAAAAGTTGTAAAACGTATACTTAGATACCTTCACGGGACATCCAAGTATGGGCTATGGTATTCTAAGGGAAGCAATTGTAGTATAGTAGGTTACTCCGATTCTGAATTTGCCGGTTGCAAATCTGATAGTAAAAGTACTAATGGCACATGTCATTTATTTTCAAACTCCTTAGTGACGTTGCAGCCGGTAGTTGTTGTGTCCAAATTTTATGGCTAAAACAACAATTACTTGATTTTGATATACAACTCAAACGTATTCCCATCAAATGTGACAATACGAGTTCCATAAACCTTACTAAAAATACAATTTTACATTCTCTCACTAAACACATTGAGATTAGACATCATTTTCTCCGCGATCATGGTGAAAAAGAGGATGTTATGTTTGAACATGTTGATACTAAAAATCAACTTGCTGATATTTTTACAAAACCACTTGCAACTAAATCATTGTTTAACATTCGTCGGGAGTTAGGAATTCTCGATATCTCAAGTTTGATGTCATAACCATGCATTTTCATTATTTATATGTATATCTCACCACTCTATTTGAGATATATTTAAGCTTATGAATATGCATTTTCACCGTTCATCAAATGAGGTAACTTCGTTCCTTATTATACCTCGTTGTAAACTTTACCTATGTGTGTACACTACGCCAAAAACTGGAATAGACAGCACACCTTAGAGGGCGCTTTATTACAAAAGCGCTCTCTAAAGTGAAGCGAAAAAATAAGGAGCAATAGACAGCGCACTTTAGAGGGCGCTTTTGTAATAAAGCGCCCTCTAAGGTGAAGCGAAAAAATAAGGAGGAGATAGAGGGACAACAATACATGGCGCTTTTTAGAAAGCGCCATCTAAGGTTACCCTTAGAGGGCGCTTTAAAAAAAGCGCTGTTATAAGTCCATGTGCATTTCCAGTTTATAAAGCGCTTCTGGAAAGCCTTAGAGAGCGCTTTCATAAGCGCCCTCTTAGGCCCCCTTTTAAGGGCGCTTTTTTTCCACAAGCGCCCTCTAAGGTCCCCTTTTGTAAACATTAAAATTATAACATACTGCACGTTTTGTTATTTCACTCTCTGTTATTTTTGTTCTTTTTCACGTTAGGGTTCTCACTGCTACGATTTTCCCTACTTCTAAGGCGTTCTCCTTCCACCTCTGTTAGATCTACGACGTTTCCTCCTTCTACCAATCAAAGGTACACGATGTAGCTTATGAGTGTATTTATTCTAGCATACATTATTACTTGCACTATTGCTTTGTTTTAGCTTTGCCCCATTTCAGTTTTATGTTATTGTTGTCTATGCTACGTTTGTTTCGACCTGTAAAGTTTCAATATTCATAGTCATTTAAATAGTTTGGGTTTATTAGGCAATTGACGGTTGGTTTTTAAATTGCTGAATTTGATATCGCTATGAATCACATTCAAAGACTGTTGTTAGGGTTCGGTTATGGTTGCATTATAGAGACATTAGAAACCTTAGATTTCGCGGCTGAATTTGATATCTCTTCTGAATTTTTTTTTGTATATTCTAATTAGTAATGGATAATACATGGATGTCTTCCAATCGATTGTCGAGAGAGTACGAGAATGGGGTATCAGAATTCGTTAAGTTTGCCGTTGCGCACGCCGAAGACCCCAGTAGAATGATATGTCCTTGCTTGGGTTGTTGTTATGGGAAACGGGTTGACGCAGTTCAGTTGACATCGCATCTAATGAGGCATGGAATTGATCGAAGTTATACATGTTGGAATTTGCATGGTGAGAAAAGTAACGAGAATGTTGAACCGGGGGATAGAATCAAAACAGATGAAACAATAACCACCTTAGCACTACGAACGCCACTGGAAGAAACCATTCCAATGAAAGAAAAATAAAACTAAAAGGCCATCAACCCAAAGAGAAGTAGAAAGCACAACCAACCTGCTCTGCTTTATTAAAATTGGAAACACGACAAGAGGAAACAACCGTATTTATTAAAATTGGGTTTCTATAGTCCATTAGATTCTCACGCCTGCTCTGCTTTAACAGGTCCAGAGTCTTTACTGCTACTCTGCAAATCATAGGGCTAGCTGTCCCATGCCTACTGCTACTTTGTGATCAGTATTAACTTATACGAGTAGTATGGTAAAACTATTTGCGTTCGGCAGAGTAGGCATGGGACAACTAGCCCTATGATTTGCAGAGTAGCAGTAAAGACTCTGGACCTGTTAAAGCAGAGCAGGCGTGAGAATCTAATGGACTATAGAAACCCAATTTTAATAAATACGGCTGTTTCCTCTTGTCGTGTTTCCAATTTTAATAAAGCAGAGCAGGTTGGTTGTGCTTTCTGCTTCTCTTTGGGTTGATGCCTTTTAGTTTTATTTTTCTTTCATTGGAATGGTTTCTTCCAGTGGCGTTCGTAGTGCTAAGGTGGTTATTGTTTCATCTGTTTTGATTCTATGTTGCCATTCCTTATGCCTAGTCTTTTTTCCAACAAAGTAATTGATGAAAACACTGGAGATCAAGGTGATATTGATGTTGAGATTGAATCGTTTACCAGAAATGATCAAGATGAGAATATTATATCAAATGATTCATATATTAGAAATGATCATAATGAGGGTATTTGGATCAATCCAACCGTCCGTGTTGTTAAGAGACATGTAGAACATATTCCAACCAAGAAAAGAAAGAGAACTTAGTGAAAAAGGTACAGGTCAAATGATTTTAATTGTTTTCTTTATTACAGGTAAAACGGCTTTTATGATTTTAATTGTTTTTATATTTGTCATCTGATTTTAATTGTTTTCTTTATTACAGGTAAAATGGCTATTATGAAGTCAATCATTCGTGCAAGGGGCAAGGGATTGAAAGTATCAATTGATATTTGTGTAGATGGAGATGTTTCATTGTCGTCAAGCCTCATTCGCGTAGATGATGATGCTGGATATTTGAAAGTATCCCTCTACGACAATGGAACATGTCCATCTAAACAAATATCAATTCTATCTTCAAAAGATAAGGGACCAAAAATATAAGGGGATTACGCAGCAAATCGAGTCAGTTGCATAAAAAAAAAAGGTATAAACACAATTATATGATATTTATGCATAGAAAATGTTAATTCTTGATCTTATACTTCACCTAACTAATTTTATGATATTTTAGGTTCATGCTATTGATATTGAACAAAAAGAGGTTGTTGCTAAGAAGACTGCGGCTAGCAAAAAAAACATACATCTCAGAGATGCTTTTGCTACTTAGTTTTATTTCTTTTTAAGTTATGAATTGGTTGTATATTTAGAATCTTTAGAAGTTAAACGATTATATATCAGTGGATTGTTGTATATGTATGGATTGTTGTATATAAGGCTTGTTGAATGCAATGTGTGAAAAAGGGCTTCAAATTATACAGTTTTGGGTGTACTGCTTCAATATACAGGTTGTCTAAAATAAATAAAAAAAATATAGCGTTTTTTAAAAAAAAAAATTTAAATAACCACCCACTTTAGAGGGCGCTTTCCAAAATAAGCGCCCTCTAAACCCTTTAAATTTCCACTTTAGAGGGCGCTTTCCAGTAAAAGCGCCCTCTAAACCCTTTAAATTTCCACTTTAGAGGGTGCTTTCCAGTAAAAGCGCCCTCTAAACCCTTAAAAGTTTCCACTTTAGAGGGCGCTTTCTTTAAAAAGCGCCCTCTAAAGTGGCCCTTAAAGGGCTTAAAGAGCCACTTTAGAGAGCGCTTTCACCAGGAAAAAAAGCGCTGTCTTTACCTATGCCAGCGCCAGATTAGAGGGCGCTTTAAAGCGCTGTTATAGGCCAAAAAAAGCGCCCTCTTTTCCCTTATTTGGCGTAGTGGTACTTAAGTTGTTCCTTTATGAGATATGGTTATATGCTTGATAAGTTGTGATTATCTTATATGTGTTAATTTCCAAAATTTCGTTGATTGCGTTAATAAGTCTTTCAATCTATATGTTAAAGTGACTCATTGATAATTCTTTCGTCTTGTATATTCATGCGCTCACAAAACATGTCATATGTTACATTTCACGCATTTATATGTTATCTATACATTACTTATATCATTTGTCTCTCATCATCATAGAAACTTTAATACGTGTTTATATGTGCATAGGTATTTCATATCATGTCATTGCCAAAATTAAACCATCAAAGGGAAATAAATGTGTCTCAAGTCGGTTTGCATCTGATTTTTTGCAAAAATTAATTTTTTAATTTTTTTTGTTACTAATGGATCGATACATACCTCTTTGAATCGATACATCAATGTCTGAAAAGCCAAAACAGAATCATTGAATTGACTTGGATTGACCCATATTACCATGTGTCGATACATGCAATAATTTTTTAAGTTTTAGAAAATTTTAGTTCAGTATGTATCGATACACCCGTGTTTTGGATCGATACATGCCTATTTTAAAAACAAAATTTTGGCTTGATGTATCGGTACATTCGGCGATGTGTCGACCCATCCCGCAATTTTTTTCCGTGAATTGACTTGGGTCGACCCATTGGCCCATTTACACTTCTAAAACTATCTTTCTTCCATCTATCTATCTTTTTCTTCACAAAAACGGCCAACCCTAACTTTCTTTTCACATTTCCTCATCTCATACCCAAATTCATCAAATTCTCTTCATATCATCATCATCTTCTTCATCATCATCATGCCTCCTAAGATGATCAAACCAAGGGGTAGAAAATCAACCGAAGTCGGTTCTACTTCTGGCGTTCCTCCAATGATATCTAGTGCTCTATCCATTTTACATCCTTCAAGCTCAATTGTTTTCGATGAATTCTTAAAGACTCAGGTTGTTATGAAAATGCATGTCTTTGAAGTGCGGGAAGCTCGTACATGTCACATAACAGAGGTATGTGATTTAGTTGATGCTCAAAGATTAGGCTCTTTTTTGACTTGTAAGGATGATTATCATGAGGATTTTATTAGAGCCTTTTATGCTGGTTTGGAAAGTTGCAAAGGCTGTACATTTACAGTTCGTCTTGACACTAATCGATATAAGTTTGATATGGGGAATTGGATGACAATTTTTGGTATCGATTTAAGGTCATCTATGTTGCAGTCATTTCATGATGAAAAGTGTGCTCCGTCTTTTTCTACTAGGCTTTACCTATAGTATATCTTGAAACATGAGAGGCATGTTGAGCCAAATGAGCAGATTACTACTGGTATGATTAAAAGTGTATCGAGGATACCTTACTGGATTGTATCCCATATTCTGTGTCCATGTTATGGTGGTCACTCTCGAATTGACTCGGCTGAGGCGCATCTCATCCATGTGATTGAAAATGGCATCGTACTTAACTGGCCAAATTACTTTGTGAAGCGAATGGCCTTAATGAAAGAGTGTGGTAAGAATATGACACTGAACTATACGTCTCCGATTATGAAAATAATCAAGCATTTCAACGGGCCATTGCCTATTGTTCCTATGACTCCAATCACCTAGAATCAAGAATTTGACCAAGCAACGATGTCTCATATTGGCTACCATTGGGACAAAGACCAAAGGTGTTTCTATTTCAAAGCCAAGTTGTCTCGCACAAGGGTTTATAATTTCGACGACTCGACTAATCAGATTTTGATCGATGAAGATGCTGCTCCTATAGATGAAGACATGGATGAAGCTAAAGATGCTGCAACTGCCAACAATCAAGGATGGGGAGAATGGGTGCCAAATCGTTAGTCTCCCACAAATTATGTTCCACCTCCACCTGAACCGTCTTTTATTCCTCCTACCGCTTTGGCTGGTGCTTTTGCAGGTACCTCTTCAGGTCCTCCAGCTTACTTGACATAAATGTTCAACAATCTGGAAATTCAAAATCATACCCGCCATGATGAAGCTAGGTGGTGGCATAACCAAGAAAAGCAGTGGCACGACCAACAAAGCGATTGGCACGATGAGCATGTCAAGATGCATGAAGAGCATCGTAATTGGCACAAGGATCTCATGAATTGGAATTATGTCTTCTAAAATGAGATGAAGGGGTTCATGGATGATTGTAGGGAACAACCGGGTATCATGGAACGTTTTCGGAGTGAGAATGTGCAACAACTGTTCAGACATCATGGCTTTATGGGTGGATTTAATCAACCTCCGCCTCCGCCTCCGGAAGGTGGAAGTCGTCAATTCGAGCCCGAACAAGATGAACATATTCCATTCAATGAAAATCAAAGTCTTCCATTACATACCATATCATGTATAACATATCATGTTTTAGTTTCATCTTATTATGTTGTTTGACTTATGTTATTTTGGTTGTATGATGTAGTTTAATTCTCGCACCTCTTAGCAACTTTTGTTATGTAATTCCATTTTATGTTAAGCATGTCTACTATATTGCCTATTTAGTCACTCTTTGTGAGTGCATTTGTGTTTTTGCCTTTCAATTGGTTGTTCTTTGTGAATGCCTTTTGTTTTCCATTATGTTGCATATGCCTTCATATCGTTACTCGTTGATATTGTGATAATAGATATGATACTACTAACAGAAAATACTTTGTCTCTTTTTGATGTTGACAAAGGAGGAGAAAGATTGCATGCTCAAAATCTTATGCATAAACTCGGGGGGAGCTTACCTCGTTCATCTACCTTCCATCACAAGACTTGCAATTATTTGCCATCATAAAAAATGGGGAGTTTGTGTGTGCTACCCATATTATGAGTTTTTGAGTGATGTCAAAGTTTGTGATAGAAATGTAGTTGGAAATTATTTCAAAAAGATCTCTAGCATGGCATATCATTAAAATAACAATTGAGAAGATTTTTGCATCATTAAAATATCATTTTTGCATATTTTGATGTTTTGGATCGACGCATGAGTTGGTGTATCGATACATGTCTAAATTATGTTTCTGAAATTCAATTTTGGTTCAACATGTATCGACTCATATGGTGATGTATCGATACATGTGTAATTGTTTTTCTCAAAAATCAATTTTCCTTTAGCATGTATCGACCCATTAATGGTTGTATCGATACATGGTCTGCCAATCTTTTTGTTTGGTGTTTTCTACCAAACATGTATCGACCCATTTACTCATGTATCGACTCATGTTGTATTAAAATTGTGAAAAATTGTTTTTCAACCCAGTTTGGATCGACCCATACCCTATGTATCGATACATCATGATACATTCATTTTGAAAAGTGTTTTTGTAACCTCATGTATCGACCCATTGGGTCATGTATCGACTCATGAGTCAATTTTTCCACACATGTATTAACTCATGCATCGCATGTATCAACTCATCCAACTAAAAATATATGTTATTTTTGGTTTTCACTCTGTTATAAGCAGTAAAACATTATTCTTTTTACAAAAAGCATAAAAACATTTTGAGAGCATTTTTTGTGTGAGCAAGAAACCTGAAAGATACTTTGTCTTCATCATCTTGTCAATCATCTTTTCACATTCATTCACATTGAAACATAATAATCATTGTGCATTGCATCAAAAGATCTTTGAGATAATGTTCAGCTGTAGGATTTGTAATCGAAGCTGGGTTGAAGGGATACAAAGGGGGTTTCTCTGAAAAACTGAAAGGTTTTCCATCAAGAACGGATCGTTTCTTGGGGTTTTTCATCAAGGTCAAGTGGATCGAATTCAGCCGTAGCAAAGGGGTTTGGAAATCTGGGAGATTTCGCAAACAAGTAGTGGAGCAGAGGATTGATCGTTGATTTTGAGGTTCAAGACTTGATCGAATTGGATCAAGAGGGGTTAAGACAAATTCAACATAATCCGTGGGATTGGTGTTCGTTATTTATGTTGTAACCTTGTAAACGTTTGAAACATTATTGGAAATAAGATCTCAATTTTGACTTCGAAATTGAGGGGAGACGTACCCACACGCAAGGACGATAGTGGGGAACTTCCTTACCAAACTCTCTGCGTACAATTTTCTATCCTTAATCTCTTTACTTTTTTAGCAAGTTTATCATTCAATTGTGGTGTTAATTTTTTTGTTGAATGATCCTATATTGGCAAAAAAATTCTGCATAATTGAAAAACTGTTTTAGTATTTTTACTTGAGAAAATTGCTTTGACAACTCCATTGACAATAAGGATCATTAAACATTGCACACCAACTGTTTGATAAAACTGTTCTGCTTGTTTTTGTTCATTGGAATATAGTGCTGTTTGTGAACTTCATTAAAACGATTATCCAAGCGTGTTTATTTGTTATCGGCATACTATTATCCATAGGTTTATCGCATGTCCGGTTTTCTAGTAGTCGGTTCAGAATAAACGGAAGTCGATCCGGGACTGCGCTTTTCCGCTAGCCTTTAAAAATTAATTAAAAGTTATAAAATCCATGATTTTTCTATGGTGATCTATTCACGCCCCTCTCGATCACTTGTCACACTGTCTAACAGATATGTTCCATAGATATATCTCAGAAACAAGAAAATAAGGTGTGGTACCAGAGATATATCTCCGAAACCAACACTAATACTTGATAAAATTTTTGAGGTCCACATTTGTCTACAACTTCTATAAATTAAGGGGCTCTTGTTTTTAATTTCACACAAACAGAAAATGTCTCAAATTCCACAAATAAACATCATTTGGTATGTCGCAAATGTCTCATTCTCCAGCGCGACACCTGAGAGAAAGTTTAAGCTCGACAAGTACACTTCTTTTGTAGATCGAAAATACGAAGTCCATAATCTCCTACATTACAGAGACAATCAATAAATTGTCAAACTCAAGAACCATCCACCTTCGATTGAGAACTAAGCGAAGATTGAGTTCAACAACTTTGAGCTCAAGACATGTGCATATCTAAGGGCTATGTGGAATGCATTTTTCCGTTTCGAAAGAAAAGTTCCGCTCGAGTTGTAAGCGATGATTTCAAGATCAGTTAAAGATATTGTGAAGATGTTGAAGCGTCCACCTGAATATTAAAATGTAATATTACATTTTATGTTGAAATCACCTATGCAATGCTGATTTTATGTTACGTATGGTAATTTTATTTTGTCAAAATACAAGTTTCTGGTTTCTATCTATGATACTTCTAGGATATGTTATGAAAATGCATCTACGCACAAATTCCAGAGATACATCTCCGAGTTTAAAAAAAATCCAATTTCTAGGGCGTCACTGAGACTGGTCAAGGTTGTGTTTGTATTAAGTACATCTGGAAATGCATCTCTGAAATCTGATGACATTTTAATATTTTCTCGGTGTATACTAGTAATATATAGGGTGTGTGCATTAATAAATTCCCTTAGTCTTTTAGAGGATGGACTATGAATTTGATTGGTAAAATATATCCTGTTTCTACCAAGATGCATACCTTCATCATAATGGCAACCAACTTTTCAATAAAATGGGGGGGGGGGGGGGGGGGGGGGGGGCACAATCGATGGTGAGTGTGATTCAACAAGATATGATAAGGATAATTCAATGTCAAATTATGTACATATGAAACCATTACCTCAGATGAAACTAATGCATCATGTTCATTTGAGATAAAGTGGTGGCTTTTGTGCAACAGTTTGTAACCAAGTTCATCCATTTGTATATTTAGTGTGCAATAATATTGAGAATGAGCCCGATGATGACATGAGACACTATGATGATTTATTGTGAGTCAACTAATAGAATACATGTGTGAAAAAGTAATATGTAATAATAGAGATCAAATATATCAATATACATGTATAATGCTCAAATGAAGAGAGAAAGCATAACAAAGAGCAATGAAATAATTTTTTTGCAACAATTAAAGTGCATTGCATTTCACTAAAAGAAATTGAAAACTTGACAACATATGAGTAATATCTTAATTATGTTCAAAATATAAGTGCAATTTCAATATGTCTTTCAAACAAATAACAAAAAGGTTGCATCTAATCAATAATACATTGGATCTCAAAAAAGTATGTAAATCATCAAAGTTATTGTATTCAAATGTATGAGTTACAAAACTTATCAAATCAGCATGGCATTTGCCTCCAATCCAAACTGAAAGTCGTATTTGATTTATGTAGAGGACATAAACCAAAGATTATTAATGTTTTTCAGAGTTTAATACATTTTCAGTTTAAAATTGAATTGAAAAACTATATATGTCCTAATATTGTAGGAAACTATGAGGAGTAAAATGTGACGTATAGTTAATAATAATAACATAATAGTCCCTCCATTTATTAAAATAAAAGATATTTAACTATATTAATGTGAAATTAAGCATAAACATATTGTTACTTAAATTTAATTTAGTTGATTTAGTTCAAGTAGTATCATAAATCGTGTGTGCAGTCCATTTCCAGGGAACATATAAGTTAAAGGAGGTAATGCTTTAGTGACAAATGCATATTAAGGTACTATGTAAACCAGTCTTGCTTGTTTAGTTGCAAAGTTTTACCATGGTTCTGCTTGCATTATGATATGTAACATCAAAATAGTTGTAAATCCATGATATACTTGAAAGAAAGTCTAATTAGATACTCTATTTAGCCTAGCATGTTTGGTATTGATACATGGTATTTGAGTGATAAGATGATCCACACTAGCTAAATACATACCTCAATTCATGCAAGAAATGTCAACATTAAATGCAGGTTGTACTAAAAATAGATTGTATTAAATGTAGAGTTGACCATTGCAAGCATATAATCCCATAATGTAGGAAGCAAGTCTATTGTCACCGTATGCTTTTTCATTGACAGGCTGTAACAATCTGTTTGTACATTGCACGAAAATAAAAAAAAGAACTTTGTAGGTTGTGTTGTGACATTACCCTCATGAATTAGAAATGCATAAAACAACTTTATAAAAGGTAAAGTGCCAAACGTTTTGCATAGAGGGTTGAAGACAATTCTGAACTGAGTGTATTAGTGAAAATGTGTATGATGTATACATTTCTTGTATAAGTGTAAAGCATAAAAAAACTTGTAACATATCCTTCCCTTGTGAGGCTGCAATTGAATTATGTGAATAAAAAATGGGGAAAGTTATGCATGAATATAATAGTATAAGTGGTGAAGAAGTTTGGTCTCAGATCAAAACTTGTAAAAAGGAAAATATGTTCCATAACTGATCATATTTGTGAAGGAAAATTGCGATCCAAAACGCAGCGGAATTAAAATTTTTCCTTTAGTGATCCTTACAAATGGCCATGATCAGTGATATAAACCGTTACCTCTTGTGGAGATTGAAACCTTTGATGCAGATCTAAGGAGTGATCATGAGCGTTGAATGGTGACAATGCCTCTACCCAGACCACACAAACAAATTCCTTCAGTCTCAATGCTAGCTACTACTAATGAAGGCTTTGAGTGAGAGAGAGAGAGAGAAATAAAATTTCATCAAGTGAAATGGTTCTGCATAAGGGTTCTATTTATAGAACCACTTGTGTGGGTTGTAAACTAAAAATCCCACTTAAGTGTATGTGTCCCATATCTTATGGTATACAAAAAATCAATTAAGCGCGTGATACCTTACCACATTTCATATTCTACTTAAGTGCACCGTATAAGACCCCAATTTTGACCCTAAGATCCCTCATGGCATCATAACATGGCATTTGCATAGCCTTAAGGATCATAAGCATCTTGGCTCCTTACCTTTGGGTGGGATCTTTTGAGAGTTGGTTTGAGATCACCAAGCATACTTGAATTGTATATTATTGCTTTTCTCATTTCATTTACTAATCAAAAGCACAAAAATATGTCACTAACACCTCTTGTTTGTAGCTTGAGCAGTCACAAGGTCTAAAGCTTCTAGGAGATCCTATGTGCATTGATATGGCCAAGAGAAGATGAAAGCAAGCATGGAAATGGTTCCCAAAGCTCTCATCCATCAAATATGACTCCCAAGTATCTCAATTCATCATTTTGATCAAAGCAAATCAAGGGGCTTGAGGCTTGTTTCCCAAGGAAACCCTAATTCATCTGTTCATCAACTGTGCCTTGCTTATGAAGCAACCTCAACCCATGGTCAAATACAATAAAGGGAAGTTCTTTAATTAATTATTCCATGAATATTTGAACTTATTTGAGTGTCCTCAATCATCAATTCATCAAGATATAAGGTTTGGACTTGGGAAGTTGATCAGTCAATTCATCTGACTATTTTGAAATACACTGAAACCTAACTTTTTATGTGCTTGTCAAATGGAGATGACCCCAAGAGAAAATATGTTCTTAAGGACTATATGAACAACTTTAATGTTCATCAAAAATTTATTTGAAGCTTGGGAGGTCATCATCCATTCCAAGACATTATAGGTCATTTTGACTGAATCCCTAATTTTGGGTCAACTTCCCAAGGACATAACTCCTTCATTTTTCATGATTTTGAGGTAAGATCAAATGAATTGAAAAGCTTAAGATGTATAATTCAAATGTTATGTTGAGAAAAATTTCAAAATCTCAAAAGAAATACATGTGATAGTGCAAAACATTATAGGTCACTTTGGACCAAATGCATTGAAATGTGAAAAAGTCTAACTTCAAGTGCCCATAAATTCTTCATAAAAAATCCAAATGATGCAAAATTTAGGTCCAAATTGATGTCTTTGAAAATTTATACAACTTCGATGTTGAAGATTTTGTCATTTGGAGCTTGCATCAATGAAACAGAAGGGCTTGAACTTTGGCCAATTTTGAAAATCTCACATATGCATGTTTTGCACCCTACAATTCATGTCCAATTTTCATCAATTTCCAAGGCCCAAATGGAGTTTTGATCAACATAACAAATAATCCTTATGTAATAAGCTTTCAAACCATTACTCATGAGGTGGTGTTCCTATTTTTAACATGGCATTTTCGAAGGCTTGAACCTAATAGTGCATTTTTTGAAGATCATTTAAGTTGCCTTGCATGAGCTGCTATTACTAAATCTGCACGTCCATTTTGCTTTCATCATGCATCAACCTTCATTTCTAGTTGGAATTGGGCCATCCATGCGCCTGTATAGGCCCATGCATGGAGGCACTTTCCATTCATGCAAACTTTTGATCATGCATTTCAGCTTGCTTCTCCTATAAATACCATGCCTATGCTCTTCAATTCTTCAACCTTAAGGCGCCCCAATTGCTGCTAAACTGAAATCCCAGCCATCACTAAAGGAACTAACTCTCTTTTCTTCAAATTTTTCAGATCTGAATTTTGATTTCATTGATCAATTTTCAGATCTTAAAGTTCCTAAACCTTTTCTCCTTGATCTATAGTGTCAACTGTAAGCATTAGAATCCAAGGATTGTGACTCAAAGCCTTATAAATCAAAGGTTCATACCAACTGTTATTTGCTTCGAATCTACTTGTATAGTGCTCAATTCTCTTTGTTGTTGTGTGATCTGAAGTCCTCTGCATAGAGGCAACATTGCTGTGCTTTCAATTTTTGAAAATCATGAAGTTCATATGAACACCACAGATTTTCCACTTTTGATTTCTCTCAACGTAGAGATCTAGAATGGATTTGAGTGGTATAGGGTTGATGTACATCACCCCAGCTATCGATTGATGCCTGGATCGTGCCATTTGGTTACCATTTTTATTTCTGCATTTTTGGACATGGCCGGAGAAAACGGTGGCGCTGGTCACCGTCTGGTCTCTAGATTCAATTAGATCCGTCCATTCATGTTTCCAGATTCAATCCCATGCGTCCAATGTTATGACTCATTTAATGGCTTGGTGTGTTGCGTTTGACTAGCGTGTATGGTGAGCGTGCGCTTCTTGGCCACGTGATGATCCACGTCAATTAATGAGAGATCATCAGACGGTCCACGTTTTTTCTCCTTTTTCTAATTTCTGATTTTATTTTATTTTATTATTTTAATTCCATTTCATTTTAAAAATTCATATCTCTCTCATTATTGGTCCAAAAATTATGGGACCAATTTCATTCTTCTCCTTTTAATTTCTAATTTCTAAAAATGATTTTTAATATTTTTTATTTTATCAGTTGATATTTTTTAGTAATTTTCTCTTTTCTGGTTATTTTTAATTCATTTAAAATAGTTTTTGATATCCAAAAAATACAAAAATATTTTTCCAACCTCTTTGAATGATGATGGATCTATGAAAAATATTCTCATCAATTTAATTTAATTGATTTGAGATTTATTTGAGATTTAAGTTCAATTAGGTTATTTTTATGCATTTCTAATTGATTTAAAATAGTTTCTGACTTTTAAAAATGCTGAAATTTTTTGTCAAACTTTGTTTGACCTTGTTGAACTTGTGATAATTCACTTGGACTTTTCAAAGTTGATTTGAAGTGAGTTTGAAGTTTGACATTTCTTTATTATTTTAATTCAAGTTTTATTTTAATATTAAAAAATGCCAAAAATATTTTATTTGTATCTTGACTTCTAATCTTCATTTTGCTTTTGTTTTCTATTGTTTGACCTTGATCTTCTCTATCATTGGTCAATCCTTGTTGATTATCTCATTCCATTTCCATTAATGCACTTTAATTCTTCATCTTCTTCTTTCTTTTCCTTTTTGATCAATGAGTTAAAGATTGGTGGTTAGCATTGATACATGGAGGTTTAATCTTCCTTGATTCAAATCTAATTCATCTTGATCATGGATCAAGTGAATGGCTTTGCATTAAGGATATGTTGCTTCCTAAATCATGCAAAGAACCTAAATCAATACAAGATCATTTCTCATTTTCTTTTTGGCATGGCAAGTTGTTGGAGTTTGATTCACTAATCAAGACCTCTAACTTGTGTTATTGCCTACATTATTATTGACCGACCTCAGATAGTTGTGACTTCTACATAAGTCCAATTACGATTGCTTAACATAGCGCTAAATTTCCTTATGGCGCACTAACTATTAACACTAACCATTAACCATTAACATTTAATTCTTGCACTTTACATTTATGCAATTTACTATTCTTGTACATATTATTCATTTGCTTTTTTCTTTGCTCATTTGAGCACATGTTTATGTTAATGCAATTTGCCTTTTGCTCACTTGAGCACATAATTGTGTATATATTATTGTGCTTGTGTTTTGTTTTGATAGTTATGGACCAAATGCAAAATAATGGACAAATGGACTTAGTTTCTAGGACATTCCCTATGCAAAATTGGAGTAAAACGACCTCAAATGTGGAAGATGGATTAGAAGGACCAAATCTCTAAACTCACTCTTGTCCATTCTTGAATTACTTCATAGAACTTTTTGATGTTGTGTGCTTTTGTGTTAGGGAATCCTATTTGAGCCAAATTGAAGAACCATTGCCATGTTCATCCAAAGTAAAAGATACAAGAGCCATTGGGGATCTTCTAAGAGCTTGTTTGATTATGTTGATTGCTTGAGCCTACACTTATTTTGCTTACATATTCCAAAGGATGGGAGCTACTTGGATCATCAATATGATCTCAAGAGAGGAACTCCATTTGTGGTCTTGTTTCTTATCCCTCATCTCTTGTATGATTAGGACTTTAGCCATTCTTCTTCTTCCCTCCACTCTAACCCAAGCCAAAACTTTTGTGCAAACATTTAACATTTGTTTTCAACATTAGAAACCTAAGCCTTATGCTTTTGATTTTCAAACTTTCTTTTCATAACACTTATTTTGAATTGAACCTTTAAGTCAACTTTGACCATATTTTGTAAATACTTTTCATTGGTAAATATAACCCATTCAAATACTTTTGTGGTTTCAATGACCACTTTCTTAATCAAAACTTTTCATAACCTTTAGCAATTAGGTTTGAGTTATCCTTGGGGTAGATGTAATACTCACCTATATCCTTAGTGATGGACAATGAGTCTTCCATGCTTATTATAGGGTTAACCCCTCACTAGCATGTTGAAGCTATCCTCACATGGTGGATTTGTGGTTTTAGGTTGAGTTTTCTCCCTTGGATAACAAAAGACCTTAAGGCTTTTGGACCAATCAATTCACCAACTCATTTTGAGATTTTTACCCCGAACTACGAGGTTTTGATCCTAATCTTTTTTAAGATGGTACGTAGGCAATGGGTTTATCCATCCAAACACAAATTGTAAATAACTTGTATATTCTCTTCTCATCTCTTCAATCATGTTTGCACAAACAAATTTTCACAAAAATACCAACCTTAAAACAAGTGTGAAAAGGGCTCCCTAGGAGTACCTAGGATGTTTTGGGTGCTTAAAACCTTCCCATTGCATAACCAACCCCCTTACCCCGATCTCTGACATTTTTACTAGTTTTTGATTCGATAAAACTTTTAGGTTTTTGTTCGCTTTCTAACCATTCCTTTGGATAAATAGAAGTGCGGTGGTGACTCAACTTGTATGGTTTACCTTGGATTTAGTCAATATCTCTAATGGTAACGAATACCCCGCTACAGAAAAGTGGCAACTCTGCTGGGGAACATTTGCCTAGTGGGTTTAGCCTACTTTTCATATTTGTTATATTGTTGTGTATATAATTTTTTGTGATATATTTTTGTGCAATTTGGGATTAGTGTATTGTATGTAATGATTGAATTGCTTGAATATTAATTCCTTGTATGCTTGGTGATCTTTGTGAGATGAGTTCTATACCCGAACTCGAGTGCACTTAGGATAGGAGAATGGCATAGTCTTGTTGACTTGTGTGGAGTTATTCCTTAGCAAGTTGACTTGCAAGCCCATTCACTTGGTGGAGGTCATGTTGGGATCAATAATGTCACACAAGTAGTTGTGGTTAGACATTACTCTTTCCAATATAGACCTTAGAAGCCAAGGACCTTAGTTTACCAAGCCCATCTTGGCCTATTCTTAGGATGTAGTGCGAAAGTCGTTCAAATGTAAGATTTGATACGATTGTTACGCGATACTACACTCATAAGAGTCTCTCTTGAGAGTATTTTTGGAATACGAGTAGTCGTTTATCCGATAATATCCGAAAGATGGGATGATGACTATGAGAACCTCTTGTAGAACATGTTTGGCAGGTTTAACCCTAGTACACTCCCTTTGGGTGGTTCTTAACCGAGACTCCATGCTCGTGACTTGCAACAAACCCTTGATTCATGGTTGATCCGTTCACGTATCCTTAATATCAATGGAACTTGGGTGTTGATAAGGTGTAAACCATGATCCACCAAAATGGATGATTGATATTAAGGATAACATGATCCATCCCATGACCTTTGTTTGGTATGCTTTGCTTGATCCTTGAGTGTGATTGTTGCATTCATGCATTCATGCACCCATTTGCATCCTTATCATCAAAATAATAAGGAAAATTTCAAGGAACTTAAGAGGTCTATTTGCAAATTTTCAGACATGGAAAGACAAAGAAGGAATACAAAGAAGTACAGTTTCAGACAACCCGACTTGGGCTTCAAAGCTCGTTTTTGGAAGCTTCTTTCTCTTCTGACTACTCAGGTGGACGAAGGATTGATGAGTGTATTGGGGCAATTTTATGATCCCTTGTACCATTGCTTCACTTTTCCGGATTTCCAGCTTTTGCCTACACTTGAGGAGTATGCCTATCTTGTGGGTATACCTATCCTAGACCAGTTTCCGTTCAGTGGCTTAGAGAGTATTCCTACTTCTCAGGAGATCGCTGATATGTTGTATATAGATGAAGCTCTGGTTGGTGCTCATATGACTACCAAAGGTGGAATTCAAGGTCTCCCTTCTGAGTTCCTCATTGCTCAAGCTACTATGTATGGGAAGGCCATGAGTGAGGATGCCTTTGAGGCCATATTTGTACTTCTCATCTATGGGCTAGTGTTATTCCCCAACATCGACAAGTTTGTGGATGTGAACGCTATTAGAATTTTCTCTACTCTCAATCCCGTTCCGACTCTGTTGGGTGACACTTACTTTTCTTTGCATATGAGGAATGCAAAGGGTGGTGGTACCATTGTGTGCTGTTTGCCTCTGTTGTACAAGTGGTTTATTTCTCACTTGCCGCAGACGGTCACCTTCAAGGAAAATAAAGGATGTCTATGGTGGTCCACGAGACTTATGTCTCTCACTAATGATGATATCTTTTGGTACAACCGTGTGTATGATGGTGTGCAAATTATCGACTCTTGTGGTGAATTCTCCAATGTGCCTCTTCTTGGTACATGTGGTGGGATTAACTACAACCCTATTTTGGCACGTCGTCACCTTGGGTTCCCCCTAAAGGATAAACCCAATAACATTCTGTTAGAGGTTGTGTTCTTTCAAGAGGGTAAAGATCCCCAAGGCTTGAAGGGTAGGATGGCCCGCGCTTGGCGCAAGATCCATAAGAAAGGAAGGAAGGAGCTCGGTCCGAGGAATTGTATCGGTTTGGAGCCTTATACTTCTTGGGTTAGGAGGAGAACTGCCGAATACCTCATGCCTTACGAGTATCCGAGACCTACACCTTTGGTTGTGGTTGGGCCTTCAACCCTCCCTGACCAAGGAGGAGAGGAGTTGAGAGATGAAGACCGTTCATATGCTTGGATCCGTGAACGAGAGGAGTTGCTTCAGCAAATTAAGGAGAAGGATGCTTTGATAGAGTTCCTCGAGCATCAGGTTATTGATGATCCTAATGATGCGTGGAATTCTCTACTTCCTCAATCTTCCAGGTTTTGGAAGAGGAAGTACGATCGACTCGCCAAGGAGAAGGCAGATATGGAGGCAGCCTACGAGGAGGAGGTGAAGAGGCTTCGTGCATCTTATCTTCCAGTCTCTCTAGCTTTAGATGATTATTTCTAGGGATCCATAGGATGATCATTTTCCTTCTCTCTTGTATTATATTTGGTTACCAAAGTTGTACTTCTTTGATGTAAAAATATTTTCCAGATATTATGTTCCAGATGAGATAAATGTTTAATATTTCCCAAAATTTGCAAATAAAACTCTAAAGCTCCCCTGATATAAAAACAAATCATATGCACAAGCATTGCATGCATCATGTGCATAAGCAGGTTTTGCTCCAGGCTTCTTGTCCTATTGTCTAACTCTGTGTTCTTCATTTATTTCCAAAGACAAGCTGACTCACCGGTACTACACCAAAGCCAACTCATCGAGACTGATGGATCATTTGGAACAAGAGAACTGCGAGCTGAAGGAGGAAGTAGCCAGACTGACTGCCCTGATGGAGTCATTCATGGCTGCCCAGAGCCAGTCTTCCCTAACACCTACAACTCCTCCCCAGAGGACGGTTATTTCTGAAGTCGTGACTTCTGCTGTGCCTGCTGCAACAACCCACTTTGCGCCATCTATGCCGGCCGGGTTCCCGTGGGGAATGCCTGCCAATTTCATGCAAGAAGGTTTCGCTCCTACCCTTGCTTCTTTGCCGGCATCTAGCCCGGTCCTTTCAGTGCCACCTCCCGTTGTGCACACATTACCAAGAGTTGAAGACACCATCTACCATTCTGAACCATCTGAAGGTCCAGATGTTTATGAGAAGATGGATGACATGAAAGATCAATTCCTTGAGCTTCGCAAGGAACTGAAGACTCTGAGGGGGAATGACCTCTTTGGTAAAAGTGCTGTTGAGTTGTGCCTTGTGCCCAACGTGAAAATCCCTATTAAATTCAAAGTACCTAACTTTGAGAAGTATAAGGGAAACACATGCCCTCTCAGCCATCTTGTGATGTATGCTCGCAAGATGTCGACGCAAACTGACAATGACCAATTGCTCATCCACTACTTCCAGGACAGTCTGTCCGGTGCCGCTCTCCGGTGGTACATGGGTCTGGAAAGTTCAAACATCCTCTCTTTCAATGATCTTGGCGAGGCCTTCGTCAAGCAGTATAAGTATAATGTGGATATGGCTCCTGATAGGGACCAACTGAGGGCAATGTCCCAGAAAGAGAAAGAGACCTTCAAAGAATACGCCCAGAGGTGGCCCGAGTTGGCAGCTCAAATAGTACCACCCCTTGAGGAGAAAGAGATGACCAAGATCTTTTTGAAGACCTTGAGTTCATTTTACTATGAGAGAATGATAGCCAGTGCTCCCTCAGACTTCACTGAGATGGTAAATATGGGAATGAGACTGGAAGAGGGGGTCCGTGAAGGACGTTTAACTAGAGATGAAGGCTCTTCAGCAAAGAGATATGGAAGCTTTGCAAAGAAGAAGGAGGGAGAGGCACATGCCGTGTCTTCCCATATCAAGAGAAGACCCTCTGTGAAGAGGAAGATTTCCCGCCCCAATAACAACCAGCATCAGGTGGCTCACATAGCACCTGTTTTCAGAGAAGCCCAACAATATCAACAATAACAATCTCAGCATTATCAGCAACAACAATAGCGTCCACAACAACCGGCCTACTGTAAGACCCCAATTTTGTCCCTAAGATCCCTCATGGCATTATATCATAACATTGCATTGCCTCAAGGATCATTGGACACCTTGCTTCCTTCCCTGTGGGTGGGTCATCCTTTTGAGAGTGGTTCTTGATCACCAAGCATGTTTGCATTTGTATATCATTGCTTTTCTTTTAATCTCTAACCAAAAGTACACAAATATGTCATTTAACCTTTGTCTTGCAGATGAAGCATTAACAGGTCAAAGCAATCAAAGGCATTCATTGAGAAATAGATGGTGGTCATTCTTGAGATTTGGACCCCACAATCATTATCAAGAGTTCATATGATCTGTGATGTCATTTTGAAGCAAAATCCCAAGTGGTAGAGGCTTGAATTTCATCAGAACATTTTCAAGTCAACTGAAGACCTAGAAAGTCAACTGCAAAGCCAACTGTGGATTTGGAGGTGGGAAGTGATTAGAAATACTTTATTCATGTTCAAACAAGTCTCATTTGACATTTTAAACACTCACATTGAAGAATTTGAAGTCAGGTCAAGAATTTCCAAAAATAGTAAGTGACCTATAATTTGAACTTTCCAAAAATGGAAAGATTTTGGACCAACTTCAACTTAATATTACATCATCAAGGAGGCTTCAAATAAAATTTTGTTGAACATGAAAGTTGTAGATCTTTCTCTCCCATTTCCAAAAGGTCCAAGATCATGAATTTCTAGTGTGTGGTTGAGGAGATATGATCAAATCATGGCAAAGTATGCATGGGACTTCAAATAAGCACAACTTTTCAACCAAAGCTCCAAAATGAGTGGTTCTTTTTGCTATATTCTCCTCATGACTTGTATTTTCTTAACATCTCATTACATGGCTTGAATTCCATTTGCATTGTCATGTGCTCATTCATGAAGATTTTCAAAAGAAATTTCACAAAACCATTTTGATGAATCATATGCATACAAAACCAATTCCAAAGGGTGCATGAACTCATTTTAAGTGATTTTGGGCCTTGTTCTGGCACTGTTCACGCATGCATGAAGTGCATGAGGTGAAAAACCATTTTTGTACATACACCTCATAAGTTGCTAATCTCCATTTCATTTGGCTAAAACAGGTTTTAAACATGATTAACATAGCATATATAAGGTTAAACATAACTGCATTTGCCATAAACTACACTTTTCAGATCTAGATTCAAAATTCTCCAAACTTTTCTCTCAATTTTTTTTTTTGCAATTTCTTCACACAAGAACCTTTCCTGTTGGTTGATTCATGATCATGAAGCATTGTTAAGCAAGATTGGACGTGGAATTGAGAGAAATCGTGCCACATTTGAACATACTCGAAGCTTGAAGCATCCATGGTGATTTCAAAATCTGCTGGATTCATGTGCAGTTGAGCTTCAAATTCATCATCAATCAACTCCATAAGCATTGTAAAGAAGATTTGGAGCATTGGCTGAGCTTGTAGCGCGAGATTTCAACTTCTGCTCTTCAAGAGGTCATGATTCGATCTCTCTAGTTCTCAAATTTATTGTGATATTTGTGTAGATCTAGGTTTGCTGGTAATTCTGAGCTTTGAATCGTGTGATTTGGTGCTGTTTTGAGCTAGATATGCATGATTGAAAGTTTGATGTTGAATTTTATTTTCTTCGATCTGAGCTTGTTTTGATGTTTTTGCATGAATTGTTTATGGATCTTGCATGTACATGACACGATGATTCGAATGCTATGCTTAATTGTGATTTCTGGACATTTTTTTTATTTTCTGGAAAATTCAGATGAAGATCATCATGATCTTCATCTTCAACCTATGAACTTCACCATTTCCAGAATTTGCCACGGTTTTGCTTTGGTTTTGCTACGAAATGCTCCATTTGCTACGAAATTCTGGAATTCCATGCAGCTCTAGGGTTTAAGTCCAAAACTGTGTCGTTTTGGTTGAGGCGCGCAATTTGAATGTGCGCCAGGTTCGATTCTCACCGAGTGAATATTTTCAAAATGCTTCATCATTTTCCACTTTCCTTCCTATTTTCATACCTTAGCTCCATTTTAATGTTCAAATTTTTTCCAAACTTCCAAAAATCATTATAAATAGAAAAATGCACCAAATTGATCCCAATTTTTTTCACAATGCTCCTTATTCTGTCTAGTTTTTAATCATCATAATTTCCAAAGTTGTGCTTGGCTGGATATTATTTTGTGCTAGAATGATTGATCATATGTCCATATTTGACCTTGCCTTGCTTATCCCTTTGTGAAATGCTTGTTTCTTATCCAATGAATGTGAAATTTTGCATGATGAATCTAGACACATTGCTCGACATTTTGGTTTTGGTTTGACATTTTCTCAATTACCATTGCTGTTTTATGCTTGTGCTAACTTGGTGTGACAATTTGTGTCACACCTTTGGATGTTCAACTTGTGCTAAGTGATTGCCATGCCAAATGATGTCCAATGCTTCTGATTTTTTGTATGTGGATCATGTTAGATATCTTGAATGTGCATGAATTTTTCCAAATTTATTTGAATCATTTCTGTTTTGATTTGAATTTTTCATTCATGTTAATCACATATGAGCTTTGAAATTGCCTTGAACTTCATTTGATCATGAAATGCATTTGATGATTGATTTTGATGTGAGACCTTTTGGAATATGTCAATATGTGTTTGAAGTTACTTTGTGTTAGGTTTCAGCTCCTGTTTCAAATTTTTTTTTCCATCTTTGACCCTAGGCTTTGACCTAGTGGTTTGTTGCTTATGTTTGAGCTTTGATTTCAGGTTTAAGCATTCAAATGTCATGGTTGATGATGCTCCATCATTTGAGCATTGATGTTTGCTTTTGATTACTAACACTTGTGTGTTTTGTAGTTTGATGCTAACTCATTTGAGTTTTGCTTTTGGCTTACACATTTTGTACATTTAGATCATCTGTTGCTTATTGGCTGTTGTTTGATTATCTGAGTATTGTGCTGATTTGTTTAGTTGTTTCCACAGGTACCTAAGTTGATTTAAGTTCATTTGAACTTTGCTTTTGCTTGGTTGCTTAACCACTTAGGTATAATCTCTAATCTTCATGTAGTCTGGAAGACCTACTGTTATTGGTAGGCACCTGTCTGAAGTCCTCCTTAAGAGGCAATGCTTGTGATTGTTTAATTTTTGTGCCAAGCAGGAAAAGTCCTCTTATGAGGAAATTGGCAGATAAAAGAGATGTGTAATCCATCTCCTGCTACTCAGTGTGTCATTCACCTTGCTCACACCATGTGTTGATGCATGGTGAATAATAACCCAAGATCTTATAGAGTCCATTTGTGGAGAAGAGTTCCAACTTTCTGAACTCCCACACTTTCCATTGATCAAAGCTCTCCCTGTCCAGGGATAAGAGCTATGAGGCACACCCCTCATCTCCATTTCATCTGCTTCACCCTAACTCTCAATGTTAGGGTTAAGAGCTCAAAATACCCCATTCCAGTTGGCTGTAAAGCCTAACCTTGCTTGAGCCTAATTGATTGTATATAGTGTGTGCTAATTGACTTGTTTGTTGCTTACTTGATTCATCTGTGCATATTTGCTTGAGTGTGCCTTTGTGCATGTATCATCATTACTTGTATATCATTTCATAAACTTTGCTTTGTAGCATTGTGTTTTGTCCATGGAGGAGGCAAGCATAAGTCCATTGATTGGCAGTTGTTTCCTATGATATGGTAGGAGACTAGTATAAGTCCATTGATTGGCCTCTAGTATTCTTGTTTCTTTGTTTTGTTAGACTAGTATAAGTCCGTTGATTGGCCTCTGGTATCCTTGTTTCTTTGTTTTGTGAGACTAATGTAAGTCCATTGATTGGCCTCTGGTATCCTTGTTTCTTTGCTTTGTGAGACTAGTGTAAGTCCATTGGTTGGCCTCTGGTATCCTTGTTTCTTTGTTTTGTTAGACTAGTATAAGTCCATTGATTGGCCTCTGGTATCCTTGTTTCTTTGTTTTGTGAGACTAGTGTAAGTCCATTGATTGGCCTCTGGTATCCTTGTTTCTTTGCTTTGTGAGACTAGTATAAGTCCATTGATTGACATCTGGTATCCTTGTTTCTTTGTTTTGGGAGATTGGTGTAAGTCCATTGATTGGCATCTGGTATCCATTTTGTTTTAGGAGATTGGAATAAGTCCATTGATTGGCATCAGGTATCCATTTGCTTTGTCCATCTGTTATTGCATTGTTGCTTATTCGAAAGGAATCACTTGAATCATCTACATATGATCTCAAGAGGTGAACATCTAAGAAGTTTTACTTCCTAACCCTCCCACCTTTTGTTTCTTTAAACCTCCATTTGCATGTTAACCCAAAACCTGAAAACTATTGTGCAAACATTTTCATTTCTTTTCAAATTAGAAACCTAGGCCTTAAGCCTTTGATTTTCAAACTTCATTTTCATAATACTTCTTATTGAATTGAATTCTAATCATATCTTGACCACTTTTGTGAATAATCCTAATTGGTTAATTTCACTCATTCAATTGTTTTGTGGCTTAGTCCACTTTCTTGATAAGTTTTCATACATTAGCCATAGGTTTGATTTATCCTTGTTGGTTGATGTTAATCTCACCTTTTGTCCTTAGTGATTGAATTGTAAGACTTCCTTGCTTATTATAGGGTTAACCCCTCACTAGCAAGTTGAAGCTTTTCTCACATGGTGGACTTGTTGTTTGTATAAGGTTGAGTTTTCTCCCGTGGATAACGAAAGACCTTAGGGCTTTTGTTTTAAAATCAATCCACTCATATTTTGGAAATCTTTTAGCCGAACTACGGCGTTTTGATCCTTACCTTCCATGGAAAGGTACGTAGGCAACGGGTTCATCCGTTCAAACACAAAAATAATAACTTGTATATTCTTTTCTCATCCCTCCAATCCATGTTTGCACAATAAATATTTCATAAACAAATAACATTTCATACAACAAGTTGTGAAAAGGGCTCCCTAGGAGTACCTAGGACGTTTTGGGTGCCTAACACCTTCCCATTGCATAATTAACCCCTTACCCAGATCTCTGACCTTTTCATTAGTTTTCTATGTGTAAAACTTCTTAGGCTTTTGTTCGCTTTTTAGCCATTCCTTTGGATAAATAAAAGTGCGGTGGCGACTCGATTCTTTGTATGCTTTGCTTTTGATTTAGTCAATAAATCATAAAGTGACGAATACACCGCTACAGAAAAGTGGCGACTCTGCTAAGGACACCATCCTTGGTGGTTTTGCCTACTTTTCACCCTTGTTGTATGATATTGTTTATCTGTTATATGACATATTTTTGTACAATTTGGGATTACTGTATTGATTGTAATGTTTGAATTGCTTGATATACAATTGCTTGTTTGCTTGGTGATCTCTGTGAGATGAGTTCTATACCCGAACTCGAGTGCACCTTAGGATAGGAGAATGGCATAGTCTCGTCGACTTGTGTGGAGTATTCCTTAGCAAGTTGACTTGCGAGTCCATTCACTTGGTGGAGGTCATGTTGGATTAATAATGTCACACAAGTCATTTGTGGCTAGGCATTATTCTTTCAATCATGTGCCTTAGAAGCCAAGGACATTAGTTTACCAAGCCCATATTGGCCTATTTTAGGACGTAGTGCGAAGGTCGTTCAGATGTAAGATTTGATGCGATTGTTACGCGATACTACACTCATAAGAGTCTCTCTTGAGAATATTTTTGGAATACGAGTATTCGTTCCTCCGATAATATTCGAAAGATGGGATGATGACTATGGGAACCTTTGGTAGAACATGTTCGACAGGTTTAAACCCTAGTACACTCCGTTTGGGTGGTTCTTAACCGAGACTCCATGCTCGTGATTCTCAACAAACCCGTGATTCATGGTTGAGTCGCTCAGACATCTTTAATATAAATGGAACTTGGGTGTTGATAAGGTGAAAACCATAATCCACCAAAATGGATGATTGATATTAAGGATGATTGAGCCGGTTCATGTATTGTTAATATCAATGGAACTTGGGTGTTGATAAGGTGAAAACCATAATCCACCAAAATGGATGATTGATATTAAAAATACTATGAGCTTTCCCATGACCTTTGTCTGGTGTGCTTTGCTTGATCCTTGAGTGTGATTGTTGCATTCATACATTCATGCATTCATCTGCATTCATGTCATCAGAAAAATCAGAAAATTTTCAAGGAACTTAAAGGGTTTATTTGCAAAATTTTTAGACATGGAAAGACCAAAAAGGCATACAAAGAAGTACAACTTTCGACAGCCCGATCTGAAAGAGTTAAGGAATCTGACATCTTATGTATTAGATCCCTTGGGTTTCAAAGCTCGTTATGGGAAGCTTCTGCCTCTGTTGACTACTCAGGTTGATGAAGGGTTGATGAGTACTTTGGCGCAGTTCTATGATCCTCTATATCATTGCTTCTCTTTTCCGGACTTTCAGCTGTTGCCTACGCTTGAGGAGTATGCTCATCTTGTGGGTATTCCTATTCTGGATCAGGTGCCATTCAGTGGCTTGGAGAGTATTCCGACTTCTCGAGAGATTGCAGACTTGTTGCACATAGATGAATCCCTTATTGAAGCGCATATGACCACCAAAGGTGGAATTCAGGGTCTTCCTTCTGATTTCCTCATCGCTCAAGCTACCGTTTGTGGGAAGGCCATGAGTGAGGATGCCTTTGAGGCCATATTCGTGTTGCTCATCTATGGTTTGGTATTGTTCCCCAACATCGACAAATTTGTGGATGTGAACGCCATTAGGATCTTTTCTGTTCTTAATCCCGTTCCTACTTTGTTGGGTGATACCTATTTCTCTTTGCATCTAAGGAATGCAAAAGGTGGATGAGTTATTGTGTGCTGTTTGCCTCTGTTGTATAAGTGGTTTATTTCTCACTTATCGCAGACGGTTGATTTCAAGGAGAACAAGGGATGTCTACGGTGGTCTACGAGACTTATGTCTCTCACTAATGATGATATCTCTTGGTATGATCGCGTGTACGATACAGTTCAGATCATTGATTATTGTGGTGAATTCCCTAATGTGCCTCTTCTTGGTACATGTGGTGGGATCAGCTACAACCCTATCTTAGCACGTCGTCAGCTTGGGTTCCCCCTAAAGGATAAACCTCATAACATTCTGTTAGAAGGTGTGTTCTTTCAGGAGGGTAAAGATCCCCAAGGCCTGAAAGCCAGGATGGTCCGCGCTTGACGCAAGATTCACAAGAAGGGTAGAAATGAGTTGGGGCCGAAGAACTGCATTGCTTTGGAGCCGTATACTTCTTGGGTCAGATAGAGAGCATCAGAGTATCTTATGCCATATGATTATCCGAGACCTACACCTTTGGATGTGGCCGGACCTTCAACCCTCCCTAACCAAGGCGTAGAGGAGTTGAGAGAAGAAGACCTTTCACGTGCCTGGATCCGTGAAAGAGAAGAGCTGTTTCAACAGCTTAAGGAGAAAGACGCTCTGATCGAATTCCTCGAGCATCAGGTGATAGACGATCCGAATGATACTTGGATTTCTCTACTCCCTCAGTCTTCCAAATTCTGGAAGAGGAAGTATGATCGACTTGCTAAGGAGAAAGCGGATATGGAAGTAGCATATGAGAAAGAGATCAAGAGGCTTTGTGTATCTCGTCTTCCAGCATCTCGAGCTTCTAGGGATCCATAGGATGTTTATTTTCCTTTTCCCTTGTAATATGATCAACAATGCTGTACTTCTTTGTCTCGAATATATTTGATGAGATATTTTCCATATGCGATTAAATGTTTTAAACTTCAAAATTGCAAATAGAACCCTAAAAGTTCCTTGAAATAAAAACAAAGTATATGCACAAGCATTGCATGCATCATTTTGCATAAGCAGGTGTTGTTCTGGTCTTCTTGTCTGTGGCCTAACTCTGTGATCTTCATTTATTTTGAAGACAAGCTGACTCATCAGTACTACACCCGAGCTAATTCTGCAAGAGTGATGGATCAACTTGAACAAGAGAACCGTGAGCTGAAAGAAGAGGTCGCCAGACTGAGCGCTCTGATGGAGCAATTCTTGGCTGCCCGGAATCAACCATCTCCACCTCCTACAACTCCTCCCCAGAGGACTGTGATATCAGAGATTGTCTCCTCGACAGTGCCAGCGGCCAGTGCCCATTTCATGCCGAATGCCATGCCAGCCGGGTTTCCGTGGGGTATGCCTCCTGGTTTTATGCCTGATATTCCAGCTCATACATTTGCTTCCATGCCGGCATCTAGTCCGATCCTTGCATTGCCTCCTCCTGTCGTGCATACCATTCCCAGGGTAGACGGCACCATCTATCATTCTGAGCCGTCTGAGGGCCCATATGTTAATGAAAAGATGGATGCGATGAATGACCAATTTCTTGAACTCCGCAAGGAATTGAAGACCCTCCGGGGGAAAGATTTGTTCGGCAAGTCTGCTGCTGAACTGTGCTTGGTTCCCGGTGTGAAGATACCCGTCAAATTCAAAGTCCCAGATTTTGAGAAGTATAAGGGGAACACCTGCCCTCTCAGTCACCTGGTCATGTATGCCAGGAAAATGTCTACTCAGACGGATAATGATCAACTGCTGATTCATTATTTTCAGGATAATTTGTCTGGTGCAGCTCTTCGTTGGTATATGAGCCTTGATAGTGCGAACATCCGTTCCTTCAACGATCTTGGCGAGGCTTTCGTCAAGCAATATAAATATAATATGGATATGGCTCCTGACCGTGATCAACTCAGAGCTATGTCCCAGAAGGACAAAGAGACATTTACAGAGTACTCCCAGAGGTGGCGAGAGCTGGCAGCTCAGATTACTCCTCCGCTGGAAGAGAAGGAGATGACTAAGATCTTTCTGAAAACTCTTAGTTCATTTTATTATGAGCGGATGGTCGCTAGTGCTCCCTCTGATTTCACCGAGATGGGGAACATGGGGATGCGATTGGAGGAAGGAGTCCGGGAAGGACGTTTATCCAAGGATGAAGGCTCTTCTAAAAGATATGGGGCATTTAAGAAGAAAGATGAGGAGGCACATGCTGTGCAATCCCATGCTAAACCTAGAGGACCCTCTACCAAGAGGAAGCCTGTGCGTCATGCCAACAATCAACATCAGGTGGCTCACATAGCACTTGTCTTCAGAGATAACAATCAGCATAATCAGCAACAACCTCAGTATCAACAGCAACATCACCCACAGCAACAGGCTTACCAGCCTCGCAACAACAGTAATCAGGCTAATTTGAATTATGATAGGAAGAAGATCACTTTCGATCCCATTCCTATGTCATACGCTGAGCTATATCCCTCTTTAATAGAGCGGAAATTGATTACCCCGAGGGATCCTCCGGCTGTACCTGCTAACCCGCAGTGGTGGTACAAGCCCGACCAGCATTGTGTTTATCATTCCGGTGCTCCCGGTCACAATATAGAAAACTGCTATCCATTGAAGACTAAGGTGCAAGACCTTATGAGATGCGGCATTCTGAGCTTTTAGGACTCAGGCCCCAATGTTACGAAGAACCCATTGCCCGAGCATGGGAAGTCGGTTAACATGGTACAGGGTTGCCCTGGCAAATATAAGGTCAAATATGTAAGCCATATTCGACAGTCATTGGTTGAGTTGCATCGTCTGCTGTGTGATTATAGTCATATGGAACACGACCATGACAGATGCCGTATCTGCTCCGTCAATCGTCTGGGTTGTCGCCAAGTGCGCAGAGAGCTGCAAGAGCTGTTGGATGATGGGACCATTGAGATTCTGCAGAATAGAAATGTTGATGAAGATGAACCAGAGGTGAATGTGATTTCTCCTGTGTTCAAGATTCCTGAGCCTGTTGTCATCCGTTATGATGGTAGCAAGCCGAAGGTCTCTTCTTCCTTGGTGATCAAACCTGCAGGCCCTGTGCCTTATGCTTCAGACAGAGCTATTCCCTTCCGCTATAATCCTGTTGCTGTGGAAGATGGGAAAGAAGTGCCTTTGCCTTCATCTTCCGTTATTAATATTGCTGATGTGAGCGGGTTGACCCGTAGTGGTCGTGTATTTTCTGCACCCCCGAAGCCTCATGTTGTTTCTGATTCTGCTGAGCGTCCGGTTGGGACTGCGGTGAATGTTCCGAATCCGACACCTATTGCCAAACCCTCCTCTGTACAAAAGACTCATGCTTCTTCTGTTGGCCCTAGTGGCATTGTGAATGAAGACTGTGATGAGATGCTGAGGCTCATCAAGAAGAGTGAGTACAACGTTGTAGACCAGCTTCTACAAACGCCGTCCAAGATTTCCCTGCTATCTTCGCTTCTGAATTCAGAACCCCATAGGGAGGCTCTGCAGAAAGTATTGGACCTGGCTTATGTTGATCATGATGTCACAATTGAGCAGTTTGACAGTATAGTTGCAAACATTACTGCTTGCAACACTTTGAGTTTCTGTGACGCTGATCTCCCTGAGGAGGGAAGAGACCACAACATGGCTTTACATATTTCCATGAATTGCAAGACCGACGCCATGTCCAACATGCTGGTGGACACTGGGTCATCTTTAAATGTATTTCCGAAGACCACTTATTCGAGATTGTCATATCAGGGGCCTCCCATGAGGCAGAGTGGTGTTGTTGTGAAAGCTTTTGATGGGTCGCGTAAGACTGTGATTGGGGAAGTTGATCTCCCAATCAAGATTGGACCAAGTGATTTCCAAGTTACCTTTCAGGTTATGGATATCCACCCATCTTATAGCTGTCTCCTTGGCAGACCATGGATTCACGAGGTTGGCGCCGTGACATCCACCCTACACCAGAAGCTGAAATTCGTCAAGAATAAGAAACTGGTTGTGGTAGGGGGAGAAAAGGCTCTCCTGGTTAGCCACTTGTCTTCTTTTTCATATATTGATGCTGAGGATGAAATTGGAACACCTTTCCAAGCTTTGTCTATAGCTGAGCCGATTGAGAAGAAGTCTCCTTCATTTGCTTCCTATCGTGATGCAAAACTGGCCATTGAATGTGGCGCAGTTGCTGGTTTAGGGAAGATGATTGAACTTGAAGATAATAAATCCCGGGATGGCATTGGCTATTCTTCTGGGGTCTTCAACGTCAAAGGGCTGTTCAAGAGTGGAGGATTCATCCATGCTGATCAAGCTGAGGAAGCTGCTGCTATTCTGGAAGAGGATGCAGAGGATTTGAGCAACTTTGTTATCCCTGGCGGTGTCTGCCATAATTGGGTCGCTGTAGATGTTCCTACAGTCATTCATAAGTCAGCGTAATTTGTTCACTTTGTTTAAAAACCCTTCTCCCAGGCCAAAAGGAGAAGTGATGACATTCTTGGCATCATATATACAATGATATATCATTCAATTAATGCATTGTTAAACATTTGTTTTTCCATTTGTTTTCACTTTTTGCTTTTTGCATGAAATCGGTGATCACAAAAAACCTAAAAAAAAAGAATAAAAGCAATCTTTTCATCTGCATAATGGTTTGCTTGTTTAAATTTTAAAGTTTTTATTATCCAAAATCATTATGCAGGTTGATTCTAAAACCCATTGAACATAATGATCCAACGCCATCTCCCAATTTTGAATTCCCTGTATTTGAGGCAGAGGAAGATGATGTTGAGGGGATTCCTGATGAGATTTCCCGTCTCCTTGAGCACGAGAAGAAGATCATTCAGCCGCATCTCGAAGATCTGGAAACAGTCAACTTGGGGTCTGAAGATTGTGTTCGTATGGTGAAGATTGGGGCACTCCTTGAAGAGTCTGTCAAGAAGGGGTTGATCAACTTGCTACGAGAATATTCCGATATCTTTGCTTGGTCATATGAAGACATGCCAGGTCTAGATACAGATATTGTGCAACATTTCCTGCCTTTGAAGCCTAAGTGCGTGCCTGTGAAGCAGAAGCTCAGAAGAACTCATCCAGATATGGCAGTGAAGATCAAAGAGGAAGTTCAGAAGCAAATTGATGCAGGGTTTCTGGTGACTTCTACATATCCTCTATGGGTGGCCAATATTGTGCCTGTGCCTAAGAAAGACGGAAAAGTCCGTATGTGGGTTGATTACAGAGATTTGAATAAAGCTAGTTCGAAAGATGATTTCCCTCTACCACACATTGATATGTTGGTAGACAATATAGCTAAATTCAAAGTCTTTTCCTTTATGGACGGATTTTCCGGTTATAACCAAATCAAGATGGCACCCGAGGATATGGAGAAGACAACATTCATCACACCTTGGGGAACATTCTGTTATCGAGTGATGCCCTTCGGTTTGAAGAACGGCGGAGCCACGTATCGACGTGCTATGACTACCTTGTTTCATGATATGATGCACAAGGAGATCGAGGTCTATGTCGATGATATGATTGCTAAATCCCGAACGGAAGTTGAACATGTTGAACATTTGTTGAAGTTTTTTCAGCGTTTGAGGAAGTACAAGCTTCGTCTGAATCCGAACAAATGTACATTTGGAGTCCGTTCTTGCAAGTTGTTGGGTTTTGTTGTCAGCGAGAGAGGTATTGAGGTCGATCCTACAAAGGTCAAAGCAATACAAGAGATGCCTGCGCCCAAAACTGAGAAGCAAGTCTGAGGTTTTCTTGGCTGCTTGAACTATATTTCCAGATTCATATCCCACATGACTGCCACATGTGCGCCGATATTCAAGCTCCTCCGGAAAGATCAATCTCATGATTGGACCGAGGATTGCCAGAAAGCTTTCGACAGTATCAAAGAGTATCTGTCTGAACCTCCGATCTTGTCTCCGCCTGTAGAAGGAAGACCTCTGATCATGTATCTGACTGTGCTTGAAGACTCGATGGGTTGTGTACTCGGTCAACAAGACGAATCAGGGAAGAAAGAATCTGCTATCTACTACCTCAGTAAGAAGTTTACTGATTGTGAGTCTCGATACTCTATGCTTGAGAAGACGTGCTGTGCTTTGGCTTGGGCTGCTAAGCGTTTACGCCAGTACATGATAAATCATACAACTTGGTTGATATCCCGAATGGATCCAATCAAGTATATCTTCGAGAAACCTGCTTTAACTGGGAGGATTGCCCGTTGGCAGATGTTGTTGTCTGAGTATGATATCGAGTATCGAGCTTAGAAAGCTATCAAAGGTAGTATCTTGGCTGACCATTTAGCACACCAGCCGATTGAAGATCATCAGTCTGTTCAGTACGACTTCCCTAACGAGGAGATTCTGTATTTGAAAATGAAAGATTGCGATGAGCCTACACTTGATGAAGGTCTGGAACCTGGTTCCAGATGGACGATGGTGTTTGATGGCGCTGTAAATCAGTATGGAAATGGAATTGGGGCAGTAATCATTACTCCTCATGGCACACATATTCCTTTTACAGCAAGGCTAACTTTCAAATGCACGAATAATATGGCTGAGTATGAAGCTTGTATTATGGGACTGGAAGAATGTATTGATTTGAGAATCAAGCATCTTGATGTGTATGGTGATTCGGGCTTGGTTGTCAATCAGATCAAGGGTGAATGGGAGACAAATCAACCGGGTCTCATTCCATATAGAGATTATGCGAGAAGGATTTCAACGTTCTTTACAGAAGTTGACTTTCATCATATCCCTCGAGAAGATAATCGGATGGCAGATGCTCTTGCTACGTGTAACACCTCAAAATTTGCCCTCCTCTCTTGGGACTAGCTTAGCATATTGCATATCATTTTTAGGTCATTAGTCATTGCATATTTGCATATCATATGGCTACATTGAGCAAGTCATCCTCCTAAGTCTTGATCAGAAGATAAAGAGGTTGAGATGCAAGCTAGGGTTTCATTGAACTGATCACTAATCATCTGAGGGTTGGTGATTCAAATCAGAGTTTCTTGATTCTCAAGGGGTTTGAGCTTCATCTTGGTTGCAATGATACATCGTCATCATCAGGGTCTTGTCATCACCAAGAGATTGATCAGATACCTTGAGATTAGGGTTTTGACCTCTGGTCAACCCTAATCAGTTGTATTGGGCCAATCAGGACTTAGCAAGGAGATGGGGTTTTCAATGGATGTGGGGATCATTTCATGATCATATTGAGCTTATGGAAGCTAGGGCTTCATCATTGAGCCATTTCATCAGGAGTTTGAGGCTCAACTTGATCAGTGCCTAGCCAAATTCATCATTCAGTCAGAAAAGTCAACTGTGCCTGAAATGATGGATTTGGAGGTGGGAGAGAGTTAGATACACTTCATTCATGTCCAAACAAGTTTCATTTGGCATTTCAAGCATCAAGAATGAAGAAAATAAAGTCAGATGGAAACTTTCCAAAAATAGAAAGTGACTTGTAATTGAAAACTGCCAAAAATGGAAAGTTTTTTCCCTCAAAATTACGTGTCCAAAAATGCTTCAAATGAAATTTTTTTCAACATGAAAGTTGTAGATCTTGTTCTCCCATTTCCAAAAAGTCCAAGAACATGAATTTCTCATGTGTGGTTGGCATGTTATGGATTGATCATTGTCCAAAAAAGTTGAATTTCAAAGTGGCATAACTTTTGATTCACAAGGCCAAATTGGGTGATCTTTTTTTGAGCAAACCACATTTGACATGTAATTTCATGATGCATCATCACATTTCATCAAAAATCATCATAGCAAAAGTCCATTTTTCAAGTGTTCATTTTGTATTTTGGTGGGAAAAATAGTGATTTTCAAAAATACATGGCATTTTCACTCAAAACCATTTCCAACACATCATAAACAGAAAATTGGACTTGCTTGAATGGTTTTTGCACTGTTACATTGGCTGCATTGTGAAAAGGGCATTTTGGCCAAAACACTTAAAACTTCACTTTGCTAATTTCACTTGAATTTGCTAATCTTGATTAACAACTGGATTAGGAAGTGGCATATATGCTTAATTGTAACAGAATTCACATAATCACATTTCATTTCTCAGATCTAACAAACTTTCCATCCAATAACCTCTCAATTTTCTTCAAACTTTTTCACACTTTTTCACCATTTTCCATTGAATTGCTTCATTCTTTTTGCTGTTTCTTGTGTGATCTCTCTTCTGCAGGACCTTGTGAAGAACTGTTGATCAAAACCTTGGCTAAAGCATTGAGGAATTGGAACTGTGGCATCCAAGAACATTCATGGCAGTTTGAAGATGCTACAATCTGGAGCTGTTTTGAACTGAAAGAACTCTTCTATTCATCTTCCCTTGCATTAAGCTTCATCTGTTTTCATCTTTCACAGCTCACAAGTCACGAATTCATCACTGCATCATCATAAGGTTAGATTTCGATTCCAACAATTGCTAAAATCATGATATGGCTTGTGTAGATCTAAGTTCATAGAGTAGCATGCAGCTTGTAGAATTGATTTTCATTGAGAATCGAGTGAGAAATCTGAAATTTAAGATTGGATGTGAAAACTTCTTTTGATCGATTTGCTTAGCATGATAGGAATTAGGCTAAATCATGGTGATATTGTTGATGTACATGTTCAGACGAGTTCAGTGATATGCGATTTTTCCATTTTCGTGCTTGTTTGTTTTTGATGAATTTTCTGGAAATGGTGAATGTATGAATGTTCAAGAACAGCTCCAGGACGCGTTTTGATCCGTGTTTTTCCATTTCATTTTTCAAATTCTTGTTTCCCGCGTGCCTGAGCCAATCATGTTTTGCCATGGAATAAATTGAAACGCTGCGTTTTGTCTTCGCTGCTTCATAATTACAATTTTGCCATTCCAGCATATTAAATCATTTTATTTCATTTCTTTTTTCATTTTTATTTCACTTTGATCATTCATCTTTAAAAATCCATAACTCTTTCAAAAATGATCCAAATTTGATGCAATTTTTTGTGCCATTCTCCTTGTGATGTGCTCTATTTTATGGTGATTTTTAATCATATTGTGCACGTGTGGAAAAATTATTTGGCTAGGGATTGTTTGGATGTGTCCTTTGTGCACCATGCTCACTCTTTTGCTCATAAAATGATGATGCATCATTAGAAATTCATGAAATTTTTTGTGCTTAAACTAGACATGTTCCTGGTGATTTTGGTATGTGGTTTGCTAATTTTGCATTTCTGGATTAGGAGATATGATGTGATCTTCATGAGTGTGACAATGTATGTCACACTATGCTTTGTTCATGTTCTTGATTTTAATTTCCATGCTTATGCTATGCCAATTGCTCTAATCCTTTGTATGTGATTACTTCTGTATGTCCAGGTTGAGCATGATTTTTTGTAGATTTTTTTTGATTCATTTCCTATTTGATTGGGATTTTCTTTGCTGTTTAGTCATTTTTGAGCTTTTGTGGAGTGTTCAACTTACATGACTTGTGAAATTCCCATGCCTTATCACATGAAGCTGAAACCTTGTGGATTGATTCTTAACATGTTTAATGTTATTTTGGCTTTGGTGTGGTTCATTTATCTTATGCCATTTCTGTTTTACACTTGCCTGAAGTTGACACATGATTTGTGGCCTTATTTGAAGTTGTATTTGCATACCATGACTTCCTGATTTTAATTTCCCTACTTCCACTTGTCCAAATAACCTGAAATTTGATATGCTACTCATTCAATGTGTTCTATTTAGGCTTGAAATTTAGTGGAATTTATTGAGCTGTTTTGATATTGATTTGATTGTGATCATTCTGTTTGCTCTAATGTGTTTCCAAAGTGCATAGTTTGACATGTTTTGTTCATAAAATATATTTGGTGCATAGTTTTGATGTGAGACCAATTGGATTCTCTTTTTGCTTGATAAATCTTGGTTTTGATTAATTTTCACTTGCTGTTTTGAATTTTTCACCTCCTTTTGACCCTAGGCTTGTCCTAGTGGTCTTGTTTCTCACGTTTGAATGTGATTTGTAGGTTAAGAAGCAAATGCTTTAAGGAGATTAATGCAAGTTGATTGAGTTTGGTTGATTGTTATGAACTAACTTGGTTTATTTTGTAGGATGCTTGGCTCACTTGAGTTGATTGTGCTTTGCATAGTGCATTGTCTGATTATACATTGTCTGTTGATTCTTATCTTATCTGTTTTGACTTTGTGATGGATATACTGACTGAATTAGATTGATTTCAGGTACTTTAGTCGCTAACAGTTCCCTTGAGAACTTGCTTGTGCTGCTGCTTGGTTGTATAAACCAATTGAGGTAGACTCTCTTGTCTCCATGTAGTCTGGAAGACCTGGCTTGTTATTTAGCCAGGCAACTGTCTGAAGTCCTCCTTAAGAGGCGATGTTTGTGATTGTTTAACTTTGTCCCCAAGCAGGAAAAAACCTTGATTAAGGCAATTGGCAGAACCCAAGGGATGTGGAATCCATCCCCTGCTATTCTTGTTGAGTCGTCCCTCTGCTCACACCGCTGTGTTGATGCATTGGGATATTAACCCAAGATCCATGTACAGTTGTACAGTTGAGTCAGAGTCATGAGTGTAGAAGGGTTCCCACTTTCTGAACCCACACTCCTTTGTCTGAAGCTCTCCCTGGCCAGGGATAAGAGCTGTGAGGCACACCCCTCACTTCCATTTCATCTGGCTTCACCCTGACTCTCAATGTCAGGGTTAAGAGTTAACACCACCCTGACACAGTTGTGTTGCTTTTGCAACTTAACCCTTGATTGAGCCCATATCTGTCTGTATATAGTGTGTGCTAACTGTGAATGTTTGATTTGCTTTGTTTATGCTTGCATGCTTTGCTTTTTCCTGGTTAGGATTAGCTTGCTGTTGTGCAAGTAGATAGAAACTATAACATAGGGCAATGATGCATGATAACATCTAGGCTCGAGTCCAGCTCCCTAGTAGTGTGTCTCCTTTTGTATCTGGTTAGAATTTCTTTCCCGTTCAGGGGAACTACGTCGCCCTGATCCTCATACCAGATGAGGTACGTAGGCAGGAGACCGTGCGAGGTCTCTCCGGGCACTTTTTTTCTTTTGTGTGTGTTTGCTTGACAGTTGCTAGGCTCGAGTTCCCGACTCCTTAGTAACTTGTTGTTTGTTTCTTCTTGTGTGTGTAGGAGACGGGTGTAAGCCCAGCCATTGGCATTCTGTATCCTCTTGTTGTGTGCTTGGAGTCCGGTATAAGTCCATCAAGTGGCATCTGGTTTCCAGTGTGGGTTTGTTTGGTTCGGAAGCTGATGTAAGTCTAGCGATTGGCGTTCGGGTTCCATGTTTGCCTTTTTGTGCGTGTGTTTTGTTTGGAGTGCGTGAGCCGAACTACGGCAGCTCTGATTCTCGTTCAAGACGAGATACGTAGGCATAGGATGCGATATCCTATCGAGCCCTCTCCCCTTTTCTCCCACCTGTGTTGTTTTCAGTGTGTGTGTGTGATGTTTGTTTTAGCAACCTTTTCCTATCTTTAGAGCGTGGATCCCGTCGAGTACGACGGATGCGTAGGGGTGCTAATACCTTCCCTTCGCATAACCGACTCCCGATCCCATTCTCTTTGGTCGCGAGACCATGTCCTTTCCAGGTTTACTTCGAGCGTTTCCTTTCCCTCTTTTGGGATAAATAACGCATGGTGGCGGCTCTGTGTTGTTTTGTTTTAGCCCTCCGGTTGTTTTTCGCGGATGCGACAGCTGGCGACTCTGCTGGGGACTCAGAAGTTGACCTATTGCTGGTCCATCTTCCCTAAGCGAGTCTCTCCTAGCGTTCTAGGATAGTTTAGGTTTTTTGTGCCGCTTTATTTATTGCATTTATTATTCTGATTGTGTATATATTTGCATAAATATTTGCATGCATCGTACTATCATGTTGCTGTCCTCTGTGCAGGTGGTTCCTCTGTTTTGGGGTGGGTGTTCTGAGTGGGGATAAAACCCAGGCCCGAGTATACACCTAGGATTAGTGTGGTCTCATGTTGCCTCCTTCATGTTAGGTCAACATGTGCTTGGCAATGTGATGTACCACAAGCCGGACGAGGTTTATTTGATAGTGCTCTTCCTTTGTGGGGTACTCCACTCTGGTTGAGTCACTTCATCTGAACTATTGACTTCGGTGACCGATCTTTCTCGGATCTTCGGTTTAGACGATCTCAGGAGAGCTACAATGGCACACCCGAAAGGGCAAACCCATTGAGTATCTCTGCCCGATTGTCGAGACTATTATCCGCCTTAGGATGACCTGTTTAGAATTTACCTGTGAGGGGAGGGTGATTCTTACAGATGCATGTTCAGATGGTGACTTTGATGGTGACTATCGATTCAACAGTTGATCAGAGTCATATTTATAAGTCGGATTTAGGGACCTTTGTTTCTGAGACGCCGAAGTGCTGTCCGTATTATTTATCAGTGGGGATCCGTTTATTTCAGGATTCCCCGGGCCGATTCAGAGGATTGTGGTTATCTGCTCAGAGATTGTTTGGTGATGATGATGATGTATTTGTTTTCCGTTTTATTTCGGAACCCTTGAGTTGGATTTGTGGTTACATGTTCCTTCAGATGGTTGTGATCGATTCAGAGATCAGGGTTTCAGTGCAACAGATGATCAGATGACTTGGAGGATGGCACTATGCATTGCATTCATTCATCAGCATCATCACATTTTGCATTTACCTGTATCTAACACATGTTTATTCATATGCAGGGACATTTTTGATCGAGATCCTGGTTGAGAGACTTTCTGTTCAGACATGAGGACCGGTTTGAAGCATGACGTCGCCTACAGTTTCTTCGACCCAGAGATTGGTGTGCTGAGAGATATGATAGCCTTGATTACACCCGACCATGTGGGGATGTTCCGTGAGGCATACGGTGGTATTCTGAAGATGGTTTTCAGGCTCACTGATAGCGACAGAAGCGCCATTCATACACTTCTCCAGTTCTATGACCCGGGTTTGAGATGTTTTGTGTTCCCGGACTACTTGTTGGGGCCTCTGATGGAGGACTATGCTAGCATCCTGGGTATCCAAATCCGAGATCAGATTCCTTTCTTTGCCACTAAGGTGGAGCCTGTTGTTATGGAGATTTCTCGTGCTCTTTATTTGAGCCCGGAAATGGTCAAGGAGGGTTTGAAAGAGAAAGGAAAATTACCCGGTTTTCATTTGAGTTTCTTGGAGGCTAAAGCTAAGGAATATGCTGCTGCGGGTAGTTGGAAGACGGTTTGTGCTGTGATTGCTGTGGGCATTTATGGGATCATCCTGTTTCCTAATCAGAAGAACTTTGTGGACATGAATGCTATTAGGCTATTTATGCAGAGGAATCCCATTCCTACTCTGATCGGAGATGTCTATTACTCGGTCCATAACCGAAACGAGAAGCGGCGTGGTGGTCTGATCCGATGTTGTGCTCAGATGCTATTCAGGTGGTTTATGGGGTATTTGCCTTCCTGAGGTGCTTTTGCTCATCTCGATCCGACTGTCAAGTGGTCATTCAGACTGATGGGTTTGCGGGCTGCTGATATAGCATGGACTTATAACGGTATGGCAGGACGGGATTTCATATGCAGTTGCGGGAGTCTTCCCAATGTGCCTCTTGTAGGAGTTCAGGGTTGCATCAATTACAACCCGGTGCTTCTCAGGAGACAGATGGGGTTTGGTGTGGAGGGTCCTCCTCTTGGACGAGAGATTCAGGAGTCTTTCTATTTCCCGATTGAGGGCAATCAGGCCAAGCTGAGGCAAGTATTGGATGAGTGGCGTGACATTCAGCGAAAGGGTAAGGTTCCTTATGGCAAGGTCAATAGCCGGTATTTTCCTCTGTTTGATGATTGGCTTCGGAAGAGGATTGAGATCACACATCTACCATTTCCGGGAGGTGATCCTGGGTGTCCTTTGATTGAGGGTCCGCGTTCTTCTGTCAGTATGGAAGAATTCCTCGAGGTAAAGAGAGCCAGAGATCAGTTGCTTGCAGAGAAAGATGAATTGGAGATGAGTGTCGCTCGGATTCAGATGGCTAATCAAGAGATCAAAGTAAGAATGGAAGATCAAGACAAGCGACATGCCCTGGAAGCAAAGCGCTTTGAGATGGATACCGCCTACTATGGGAAGATCAGCCAAGCCTTAGCGTCATCGACAAAGGAGCACGACATCACGAAGGAGAAGCTAGCCAGAGCTTCAAGGGTCATCGAAGATGAGAAGAGGAGGCAAATCCTCGTGAGAGATCAGAGAGATGCCAGAGCCAGAGTCCTTGCTGCGGAATGGGAAGCGGAGAAAGCAAAGATCATCGCCGAGAGAGATCATTACATTGCTGAGAGAGATCATTACTTCAGGCAGATGAAGATCCATCAGAAGGAGGTGGGGAGATTACAGCAAGAGAACACCGAGCTCAGATTCACCGCAGAGTTCGCGAAGATGGTTGATGATATAGGGCTTTCTGTGGGACCCTCGTCATGATAGACTGGTCTCATTTGTGAGGATTACCGTCAGGCTTGTTGACGGAATTCTTTTGCTTGTATTTCTTTCCTGATTCTGGAGAATTGTATCTGATTTGTATCAGTTGTGATGTATGACTTTGGCATTCTTGTGCAATTTTGCTATGTGATGGTTATTTTCATTCAGTGATCAATCTTCAAGCTTTATTTGCTTTCCCGTATGCACTCACACGACGCACCCATGGTTGGGGGTATTTTGCTAAATCATATATCTCTGATCTGTATGATGAATCAAATGCTGAATGGCAGAAAATTGCTGCCGGATTGTTATATGCCTCGATGAAGCCAGGATCGAGAGATAAAGTGTTCTTCATGTGGATAAACACTGCATTCATGCATGATCATAATAACTTATGTTTTATTTTGCAGGTATCAGTTCTAACGTGCTTGATTGTTTCAGGAATCATTGCTCGTGCTCGCAGAGTTGTACCTTTGCACTCAACCCGTCCTCACAGATACTTCACGCGACGCAATACTCCCAGACTAATGGATCTCCCGAACACAGATATCCTCGAGCTGAAAGATAAGATGAGCGAGCTGATCAACATCATGCAAGGTTTTACCGTTGGTCAGAAGGCTTTAGCTGATAAAGTTGAGAAGCTCGAGCGGGCTTCAGCGGCAAATAGTGGTGTCAACCTGGATGGTGTCTCCAACCAGGGGCTGGGTGGTTCCAGAGACGGTGGAAAGAGGACAACCGTGGGTATAGTGAATAACGCTGCTGGTTTTGGTGCTGCTGGTGGTCAACCTGGGCCGATGGGTCAGAATCTGAAGGACAGTCTTTTCCCTCCATTCTTCGGGGTCGATGATGACAGAGAGGAAGACCGAGAAGCTGACCAATTCTCCATGCACAACGAACCATTCGATCAATACGGTGCCCAACCACAGAACAAAGAGATTCAGCTGCTGGCTGAGAAAATCAGAGCTTTGGAGAGTTATGCCACTCCTGGGGTGGTCAATATGTCAAACATGGGGCTAGTGGAGGGGATTGTGATCCCACAAAAGTTTAAAGCGCCCGCATTTGATAAATACAATGGGAGTTCCTGCCCGGAAACTCATCTGCAAGCATTTGTCCGTAAGATCTCTGCTTACACTATGGACCAAAAGCTGTGGATGTACTTCTTCCAGGACAGCCTGTCTGGAGGCTCCTTGGAGTGGTACACCAAGCTTAAGTCGTCTGACATTAAGAGCTGGCAAGATCTTGGCGACGCATTCTTTAAACAGTATCAGTTCAATGCTGATATGGCTCCGAGTCGTACCCAGCTGCAGGGTATGTCTCAGAAGAACAACGAGGGGTTTAAAGAATATGCTCAGAGGTGGAGGGAGTTGGCTGCCAGAGTGCAACCTCCTTTGGTGGACAGAGAGATGTCTGATCTCTTTATGGGTACCCTGCAGGGGGCATTCGCCGAAAGAATGGTTGGTTGTCCGGTGACAAACTTCGCGGATATTGTGGTGGCTGGTGAAAGAATAGAGAGCTGGCTGAAGCTTGGAAAGATACAGGGTAATGCTTCGTCGTCTGGGTCGAAGAAGCCCTTCAGTAATGGCCAGAGAAAGAAAGAGGGTGATACCAGTGCGGTATATGCTCAAAGGGGACCCAGTAGGGATCGTTACTTTCAGCACACTGCTGCAGTAACTATTCCTGCTGATAATCAGCATCATCCTGCACAGCAACAACAGCAATCACCGCAACAACAAAGACAACCATTTCAGCAGAGGCCTCAGAGGGCTGGATATCAAGTCAGGGGGAGGATGAGTGATCGGCATTTTGACAGGCCGCCTGTGACATACTCTTTCCTATTGAAGAAGTTAAAGGATCTGGGGCTGGTACAGTTGAGGACTTTGGCACCTTTGAGACCTGATCAAAGGCCAGCCAATTTTGATGAAAATGTCAAATGTGAATTCCATTCGGATGCTCCCGGGCACAGTGTAGAGGACTGCAAAGCTTTTAAGCACGTGGTTCAAGACCTGGTGGATTCGAAAGCTATCAACTTTGCTCCGTCTCCCAACGTGAATGCTAATCCCATGCCCGCGCATGGTCAAAGGGGGGTGAATGCCATCTCTGAGGAGAATAGAATTGGGCTGGCAAATGTTAATCAACTGAAGACTCCTCTGGCGGAGGTTAAACGGCAGTTGTTGTTGAATGGGGTTCATCCGGGCTGCGGTGTTGATTGTGCTGTGTGCACTATTTCTGTCAATGGATGTGAATTGTTGAGAGAGACTGTCCAGGGACTGATGGACAATGGAAGTATTCTGATTGAGAGGGCTGATATGGGAAAAGAAGAGGTCTCCACCATAACAATTTATTTTGATCCGGTGGATTTGTCAAGTCTAGCTGAGGCGGCTCCAGTTACCATCACGGTGCCTGGACCAATTCCGTATGACAAAGATGATGCCGTGCCATGGCATTATGGTGGAGAGGTCTACTGTAATGGTGAGAAAGTAGAAGATCAGACTGCAAGTGAAACCACCGTTTCAAAGGTGGATAATGCCGGTCCCAGCGGTTTCACTCGCAGTGGAAGATTGTTTGCACCAGACGCGTTGAGGAGAGAAGAAGGAGAAAAAGAGAAAAAAGAAAAGGTCGAGGCTTTAGCCAGGGCGAAGGGGAAAGCAGTGGTGAGTGATGGTACTCCAGTGGTGACACCGGTGCCTGGAGGGTCGGAAGAAAAGCTTGATGATGATGCAGAAGAATTTTTGAGAATCATCAAGAAGTCTGAGTACAAACTTGTTGACCATCTGCAGCAGACTCCCTCCAAAATCTCGATCCTATCTTTGCTGTTAAGCTCTGAGGGGCACAGGGAGGGTTTGATGAAGATCCTGAAGAAAGCCTATGTTCCTCAAGAGATAACAATTAACCAGTTGGAGACGGTCGTGTCTAACGTTCATGCCAGCCATGGGTTGGGTTTTACAGACATGGATCTGACTGTGGATGGGAGGAATCACAACTGGGCTCTACACATTGCAATGGAATGCAAAGGAGTTGTGCTTTCGCATGTGCTGGTTGATACCGGCTCCTCATTGAATGTGTTGCCGAAGAAGGCTCTGGCTAAGCTGAATTGTGACGGGCTGATTCTGACACCCACCGATCTGATAGTGCGGGCGTTCGATGGGTCGAAGCGGGCCGTGTTTGGAGAAGTTGAGCTTCCTGTGAAGATAGGCCCAGAGGTGTTCAAGTTGACTTTCTATGTCATGGACATTCAGCCGGCATACAGTTGCCTGTTGGGTCGACCATGGATCCATGCTGCTGGGGCAGTGACCTCGACCTTGCATCAAAAGTTGAAATATATCTGGGAAGGACAGGTTGTCACTGTGTGTGGAGAAGAGGACATCTTTGTCAGCCACCTGTCCTCATTCAAATATGTTGAAATGGACGGTGAGATATGGGAGACGCCTAGTCAAGCATTCGAAACCGTTAAGGTGGAGAATGCTTTGTTTGCAAAAGAAGAGGAGAAACCGTCCATATCTTCGTACAAACAGGCCGCTGAGGTGGTGAAGAATGGAGAGGCTCCTGGCTGGGGCAGGATGATGGATATCTCCGCAAAGAAAGACCGCTTCGGAGTGGGGTACCAGCCAGGCCGAGGCTCAGGACAAGGAAGAGGACGTCGTACGTCGGTCACATTCACTAGTGCCGGAATGCTGGATCCGGATCACATCTGCATGATGAGTGAGGAAGCTGATAGCGACTGTGAAATAGACCGGTGGATAAAGCCGTGCGCACCAGGGATGGGAATCCAGAACTGGAAGGCTGAAAAGATCATCACGGTCACTCTGCTTGAAGAGTAATATTTTTCCTGTTTCAATTTTATATGCATGAAAGCCATACGTGTTGCCCGACACGTAATGGTTCATTGTAAGGGCCACCTCATGTTTAAAATTTGCAAGTTTGCATCATTAATAAAAGGATGTTTTTCAGTTAAAAGCGGTGTTCCCTGTTTTTCATTTATTTTTGCAGTTTAAAAATAAAAACAAAATAAAAATGGCAATGTTTTCATTTTTCTTTTTGTTTTGACTCGTTCCGGTTCTAAGCAATGCATGAATCCACATTCATGCAGATGCGATCACTCTCCGGATCTCATTGATAACAATCCTGTTACACCCTCGTATGACTTCGACAATCCAATCTATCATGCTGAAGAAGAAGACGAAGAAGATTGTGAACTACCAGGGGAGTTAGCCAGGTTGTTGAAACAAGAGGAGAAGGTGATTCAGCCGCATGAGGAACCGATTGAGGTTGTGAATCTGGGTACCGACGAGGTCAAGAAAGAAGTGAAAATCGGGGCTGCTTTGGAGGAAAGTGTCAAAAGCAGAATGGTAGCATTGTTAAAAGAGTATGTCGACATCTTTGCCTGGTCTTATCAAGATATGCCAGGGTTGGATACCGACATCGTTGTGCATAAACTACCGTTGCGAGCGGATTGTCCTCCAGTGAAGCAGAAGTTGCGCAGAACTCGACCTGATATGGCGATGAAGATTAAAGAGGAAGTGCAGAAGCAGTGGGATGCTGGTCTCCCTGCTGTCACTAATTATCCGCCTTGGGTCGCGAACATTGTGCCAGTCCCGAAGAAAGATGGTAAAGTGAGAATGTGTGTGGACTACCGAGATCTGAACAGAGCTAGCCCGAAGGATGATTTTCCATTACCTCACATTGATGTGTTGGTAGACAATACAGCTCAGTTCTCGGTGTTTTCCTTCATGGATGGCTTTTCTGGCTATAATCAAATCAAAATGTCGCCAGATGATATGGAGAAAACACCGTTCATTACACCGTGGGGTACTTTTTGTTATAAGGTGATGCCATTTGGTCTCAAGAACGCCGGTGCTACTTATCAGAGGGCCATGGTGACTTTGTTTCATGATATGATTCATCATGAAATTCAATGCTATGTTGATGACATGATAGCAAAGTCCCAAACAGAAGAGGGGCATTTGGTAGATCTGGCCAAGTTGTTCGACCGGCTGAGACAGTTCAGACTGAGGTTGAATCCAAATAAGTGCACTTTCGGAGTGCGGTCCGGTAAATTGCTGGGGTTCATTGTAAGTGAGAAAGGAATCGAGGTTGATCCTGCTAAAGTAAAAGCGATAAGAGAAATGCCTGAACCGAGAACAGAGAAGGAGGTTCGTGGTTTCTTAGGTAGATTGAACTACATTTCACGGTTCATATCTCATCTAACAGCCATGTGTGAACCTATATTCAAGTTGTTAAGAAAAGATCAAACGGTCAGGTGGAATAATGATTGTCAAGCGGCATTTGAAAAAATAAAAGAGTATTTGCAGGAGCCTCCGATTCTGATGCCTCCTGTGGAGGGAAGACCGTTAATTCTGTACTTGACAGTCCTCGAGGGGTCTATGGGGTGTGTATTGGGACAGCATGACGAGTCTGGTCGGAAAGAGCATGCCATATACTACCTTAGCAAAAAGTTTACCGACTGTGAAACAAGATATTCACTGCTCGAGAAAACTTGTTGTGCTTTGGTCTGGGCTGCTCGCCGATTAAGGCAGTACATGCTGGTTCATACCACTTTATTGATTTCCAAGATGGATCCAATCAAGTACATCTTTGAGAAGCCAGCATTGACCGGACGGGTTGCGAGGTGGCAAATGATTTTGACAGAATATGATATACAATATACATCTCAGAAGGCAATTAAGGGGAGTGTATTGTCTGATTACCTCGCCCAGCAACCCATTGATGATTATCAATCGATGAAGTTTGAGTTCCCTGATGAGGACATCATGTTTCTCAAATCGAAAGATTGCGAGGAACCAATCCCGGAGGAGGGGCCTGACCCTGAATCCGAATGGATTCTGATGTTTGATGGGGCCGTTAACGTGAATGAAAGCGGTGTTGGTGCTGTTTTGGTTACGCCGAAAGGATCCCACATTCCTTTTGCTGCCCGGCTAACATTTGAGTGCACCAACAACGTGGCTGAATACGAAGCTTGCATATTGGGGATTGAAGAGGCGATTGATTTGAGGATCAAGAACCTTGTCCTATATGGAGATTCAGCTCTGGTGGTAAATCAGGTTAACGGAAAATGGTATACGCATCAATCTCATTTAGTTCCATACCGGGATTATACGAGGAGATTGTTGACGTTTTTCACCAAGGTGAAGATGCATCATGTGCCCAGAGAAGAGAATCCTTTGGCAGATGCTTTGGCTACACTGGCTGCCTTGATTAAGGTGCAGTGGTGGAATCAGTTCCCCAGTGTTGAGGTAGGTCGTCTGGATAGACCGGCTTATGTGTTTGCTGTTGATACAGCGTCTGATGATGAGAAGCCGTGGTATTATGATATCAAGCGCTATCTAGAGACTCAACAGTATCTTGAGGGAGCATCCAAGAAAGACCGAAAGACTCTGCGGAGGTTGGCCATGGTGTTCTATTTGAATAAGGATGGGGTTCTGTACAAGAGGAATTTCGATTGGGTCTTGCTCAGATGTGTTGATGGTCGAGAAGCAAGCCAATTGATGAAAGAGGTTCATGAAGGATCGTTCGGTACCCATGCCAGTGGGAATGCAATGGTGAAGAAGCTGTTGAGGGCAGGTTATTATTGGATGACAATGGAGGCCCAATGTTTCAATTTCGTGCGGAAGTGTCATAAATGCCAGATTTATGGGGACAAGGTGCACGTGCCTCCTAACCCGTTGAGTTTGATGTCGTCTCCATGGCCGTTTGCTATGTGGGGCATTGATATGATCAGAAAGATTGAGCCTACAGCTTCGAATGGGCATCGATTCATATTAGTGGCTATTGATTACTTCACCAATTGGGTTAAAGCAGCCTCTTATACGAACGTGACGAAACAGGTCGTTGCCAGGTTTCTCAAGAGAGACATCATTTGCCGATATGGGGTTCCCGAGAGAATCATTACTGATAATGGTTCTAATTTGAACAACAAGATGATGGCAGAACTGTGCCGGGAATTCAAGATCGAGCATCACAATTCTTCTCCCTATCGTCCGAAGATGAATGGGGCGGTTGAGGCAGCCAACAAGAATATTAAGAAGATTGTGCAAAAGATGGTGGTAACCTATAAAGACTGGCATGAGATGTTACCGTTTGCATTGCATGGGTATCGAACATCGGTGCGCACATCTACTGAGGCAACGCCTTTCTCATTGGTATATGGAATGGAAGCTGTGTTATCGGTTGAGGTTCAGATTCCCTCTTTGAGAGTCCTGATGGACGTGAAATTGCAAGAGGCTGAATGGGTAAGGACCCGGTACGAAGAGTTGAGCCTAATTGAGGAAAAGAGGCTGGCAGCCATCTGTCATGGGCAGTTGTACCAGCAGAGGATGAAGCGTGCTTTTGACAGAAAGGTACGACCTCGGGTATATCACGTGGGTGATATGGTGCTGAAAAGGATCCTTCCTCCTCAAAACGATCGAAGGGGCAAATGGACACCCAATTATGAAGGTCCATTCGTGGTCAAGAAGGTCTTCTCTGGCGGAGCCTTGTTGTTAACGACCATGGATGGCGAGGATTTTCCATCCCCTGTGAATGCGGACGCAGTTAAAAAATACTTCGTATGAAAAGACCCGCTGGACAAAAAGAACAAAATAGTCCAGGCAAAAATGGGCATCCCGGCGAACCAAAAAACATAAAGAAAGGTTCGGGCAAAAATTAGGGATATAAAAAGGAAAAAACTGTACACCCGGCAAGTTGAAAACCTGAAAAGGCGACTTGGGCAAAAAAGGGTATCCCGGTGGACTGAAAACCCGAAAGGGCGGTCCAGGAAAAAGAGGGATTGAAACGAACAACTGCGTCTGGAATGATCGTTTGCGCTTTGGTTAAGGCATCATGGATAATACCCGGTAGGGATCAATCATAAACGTCTTGTTCAGAAGGCAGAAAGCACGGAGAGTCTGAGGACATATGGGGTGTAACCGAGTTGGGACTCGATGAGATTACGGGTTTCACATTGCCATTAGGATAGATTTTTCCTTTTGTGCGCAATTACCTCTTTTCAGGAATTGCTTCCCTTTGTATTGCTCAATTTGAGCCACACTTTTCAATCAATAAAATGCATATTCAGTCAAATAGTTTTGTTTTTGTTTTTCATTACCGCTTTGATTGCAAAAACATCCAATTATTGTGATAAAGAATCTTTCATTTTAAGACATACAGGTCCCTTCCGATGCATGTTTATAAGATTGAGAACTTGAAATCTTATTCGGAAGGTTAAGTGACCCAAGTGTTGAAATCTTGACACGCCTGGGGCACGGTTTTATCTAACGATCTCTTTTGCAGGTGCTGTTAGGTATTTTTCACTCACTTGAAGGTTGTGATGTGGAAGCTTTTGACAAAACAGTCCCCATGGAGTCCAATCAGGGACGAATGAATAGGAGAGCGGTGAAATGACGACGATGGACGTACGGCGACCCTTGAAATTAATCAAGAAGACTCTTCAAAGTCTGAAAATTGAAAAGTCTGTATAAGTCCCAGGAGTTCGCTCTCTGTCGAGTACGAAGCCGTTGGGAATACAAGATGATAGAGCAGAAAAGGTCCAGACGAGTCTGGGAGTTCTCAAAATTGGAAAGCTGACGATGGATTTGAATGATGGATGCCAAAGGTTCGACGAGTCGATGGGTGTTCAGTACCAGACTTTCCTCATCTCTCTAAGCAGAGTCGGAATGACTAATTCCCCAGCAGATTCAAGGTCTGTGGATTCCCTAGCAGGGTCAGGATGGTTATCCCCAGCAGGTTTCAGATCGATGCTTTCCCAGTCGCCAGGACTGAAGGTGGCAAATTTCCCAGCGGAGGTATCTGTGAGGGTTTCCCAAGCAGAGTCGGGATTGTTGCATCCCCAGCAAGTCGAAGACTGTTGTATCCCCACAGAGTGCATTGGTGGATCTTTCCCCGGCAATTCCCCAAGCGGATCGGGTGCAAAGGAGGTTTTTCCCCAGCAAGGGTTGCCTTTTCCCAGCAGCAGCGCTATTCCCCAGCAGGGTGGAGTCGGAGTATTGGCGAGTTCCTCAGTGGAATGCCTCGAGCTCCCTAGAAAAGTCCCTTGAGGGGGATGCTTTTTATACATTCATCATGAAAAAATAAGCATAGCATATTGCATGATAAATCGCGTAGCATTTCCATGATTATGGAGCATTGCGCTAAAAAAGTCAATCATGCATCATATTGCAAGCATAAGCTAGTCTCAGACCGTGGTTACTGTTTGAGAGGTGGTTCGCCCAAAAGGAAGATGCTACTCCGAGGAGTTTGGTACTGTATCAGCAGTATTCCCCCAGTAGTGCGATATTGGAGGAAGAGTTTCTGTCGAGCAGAGATGGAAATGATGGTCAGAAAAGTTTCGGGGTCCAAAAAGAAAAACAAGAAAGAGATAATCCCCAGCTAAACGCGAAGTGTTTGTCTGCCAGGGTTGAATAGAGAGCAGTCGGCTCAGGGCTTGTTATCCTCAGCGTGGGTCGTTGTGGCGCGCGTGCCGTCTCATGTATCACTATTCCTTTTCGCCGATGCTGACAGGCATGGAAGTTTTCCGGTGTCCAGACCGAGGCGGTATCCAGACCGAGGCGGGTATTCAGACCGATGTGGCACTCCGGCCGGTTTCCGATTTCCAGATCGAAGAAGTTCTCAACAATCAGGACGAAGAACTTGTGGCACTCCGGCCAGTTTCCAATTTCCAGATCGAAGAAGTTCTCAACAATCAGGACGAAGAACTTGTGGCACTCCAGCCAGTTTCCGATTTCCAGATCGAAGAAGCTCACGACGATTAGCTCGATGCAGCTTGCGGCAATCCGGACAGTTTCCCGGTATCCAGACCGAAGTGGTGTCCAGACCGAAGTGGTATCCAGACCGAAGAGGTGTTCAGACCAAGGTGGCGTTCAGGCTAATTCCCCCAGGTGTTCAGGCCATGGTTATCCCTGCGTTACCATTTATTTTGGTATCCAGGTCGACGTTTCTATTTCGGCATTCCGACCGACTTTCTCCGTACCAGACGGATGCTTCTTGCAAGATTGCTTCTTTGCCGATTCTGACAGACATTGTTAATTATTTTCCCATCAGAGTGCAAATTGTTCGTCTGTTCTTGGTATTCAATCACTCTTCATCCTGATCATCTGAAAGCCGAGGCTATTCATATCGACAAGTTCACAGTGGATTGAATAAGGGCAGCTGTAACACCTCAAAATTTGCCCTCCTCTCTTGGGACTAGCTTAGCATATTGCATATCATTTTTAGGTCATTAGTCATTGCATATTTGCATATCATATGGCTACATTGAGCAAGTCATCCTCCTAAGTCTTGATCAGAAGATAAAGAGGTTGAGATGCAAGCTAGGGTTTCATTGAACTGATCACTAATCATCTGAGGGTTGGTGATTCAAATCAGGGTTTCTTGATTCTCAAGGGGGTTGAGCTTCATCTTGGTTGCAATGATACATCATCATCATCAGGGTCTTGTCATCACCAAGAGATTGATCAGATACCTTGAGATTAGGGTTTTGACCTCTGGTCAACCCTAATCAGTTGTATTGGGCCAATCAGGACTTAGCAAGGAGATGGGGTTTTCAATGGATGTGGGGATCATTTCATGATTATATTGAGCTTATGGAAGCAAGGGCTTCATCATTGAGCCATTTCATCAGGAGTTTGAGGCTCAACTTGATCAATGCCTAGCCAAATTCATCTATCAGTCAGAAAAGTCAACTGTGGTCAACTGTGCCTGAAATGATGGATTTGGAGGTGGGAGAGAGTTAGATACACTTCATTCATGTCCAAACAAGTTTCATTTGGCATTTCAAGCATCAAGAATGAAGAAAATAAAGTCATATGGAAACTTTCCAAAAATAGAAAGTGACTTGTAATTGAAAACTGCCAAAAATGGAAAGTTTTTCTCCTCAAAATTACATGTCCAAAAATGCTTCAAATGAAAATTTGTTCAACATGAAAGTTGTAGATCTTGTTCTCCCATTTCCAAAAAGTCCAATAACATGAATTTCTCATGTGTGGTTGGCAAGTTATGGATTGATCATTGTCCAAAAAAGTTGAATTTCAAAGTGGCATAACTTTTGATTCACAAGGCCAAATTGGGTGATCTTTTTTTGAGCAAACCACATTTGACATGTACTTTCATGATGCATCATCACATTTCATCAAAAATCATCATAGCAAAAGTCCATTTTTCAAGTGTTCATTTTGTATTTTGGTGGGAAAAATAGTGATTTTCAAAAATACATGGCATTTTCACTCAAACCATTTCCAACACATCATAAACAGAAAATTGGACTTGCTTGAATGGTTTTTGCACTGTTACATTGGCTGCATTGTGAAAAGGGCATTTTGGCCAAAACACTTAAAACTTCACTTTGCTAATTTCACTTGAATTTGCTAATCTTGATTAACAACTGGATTAGGAAGTGGTATATATGCTTAATTGTAACAGAATTCACATAGTCACATTTCATTTCTCAGATCTAACAAACTTTCCATCCAAAAACCTCTCAATTTTCTTCAAACTTTTTCACACTTTTTCACCATTTTCCATTGAATTGCTTCATTCTTTTTGCTGTTTCTTGTGTGATCTCTCTTCTGCAGGACCTTGTGAAGAACTGTTGATCAAAACCTTGGCTAAAGCATTGAGGAATTGGAACTGTGGCATCCAAGAACATTCATGGCAGTTTGAAGATGCTACAATCTGGAGCTGTTTGGAACTGAAAGAACTCTTCTATTCATCTTCCCTTGCATTAAGCTTCATCTGTTTTCATCTTTCACAGCTCACAAGTCACGAATTCATCACTGCATCATCATAAGGTTAGATTTCGATTCCAACAATTGCTAAAATCATGATATGGCTTGTGTAGATCTAAGTTCATAGAGTAGCATGCAACTTGTAGAATTGATTTTCATTGAGAATCGAGTGAGAAATCTGGAATTTAAGATTGGATGTGAAAACTTCTTTTGATCGATTTGCTTAGCATGATAGGAATTAGGCTAAATCATGGTGATATTGTTGATGTACATGTTCAGACGAGTTCAGTGATAAGCGATTTTTCCATTTTCGTGCTTGTTTGTTCTTGATGAATTTTCTGGAAATGGTGAATGTATGAATGTTCAAGAACAGCTCCAGGACGCGTTTTGATCCGTGTTTTTCCATTTCATTTTTCAAATTCTTGTTTCCCGCGTGCCTGAGCCAATCATGTTTTGCCATGGAATAAATTGAAACGCTGCGTTTTGTCTTCGCTGCTTCATAATTACAATTTTGCCATTCCAGCATATTAAATCATTTTATTTCATTTCTTTTTTCATTTTTATTTCACTTTGATCATTCATCTTTAAAAATCCATAACTCTTTCAAAAATGATCCAAATTTGATGCAATTTTTTGTGCCATTCTCCTTGTGATGTGCTCTATTTTCTGGTGATTTTTAATCATATTGTGCACGTGTGGAAAAATTATTTGGCTAGGGATTGTTTGGATGTGTCCTTTGTGCACCATGCTCACTCTTTTGCTAATAAAATGATGATGCATCATTAGAAATTCATGAAATTTTTTGTGCTTAAACTAGACATGTTCCTGGTGATTTTGGTATATGGTTTGCTAATTTTGCATTTCTGGATTAGGAGATATGATGTGATCTTCATGAGTGTGACAATGTATGTCACACTATGCTTTGTTCATGTTCTTGATTTTAATTTCCATGCTTATGCTATGCCAATTGCTCTAAGTTTTTGCATGTGATTACTTCTGTATGTCCAGGTTGAGCATGATTTCTTGTAGATTTTTTTTGATTCATTTCCTATTTGATTGAGATTTTCTTTGCTGTTTAGTCATTTTTGAACTTTTGTGGAGTGTTCAACTTACATGACTTGTGAAATTCCCATGCCTTATCACATGAAGCAGAAACCTTGTGGATTGATTCTTAACATGTTTAATGTTATTTTGGCTTTGGTGTGGTTCATTTATCTTATGCCATTTCTGTTTTACACTTGCCTAAAGTTGACACATGATTTGTGGCCTTATTTGAAGTTGTATTTACATACCATGACTTCCTGATTTTAATTTCCCTACTTCCACTTGTCCAAATAACCTGAAATTTGATATGCTACTCATTCAATATGTTCTGTTTAGGCTTGAATTTTTGTGGAATTTATTGAGCTATTTTGATATTGATTTGATTGTGATCATTCTGTTTGCTCTAATGTGTTTCCAAAGTGCATAGTTTGACATGTTTTGTTCATAAAATAGATTTGGTGCATAGTTTTGATGTGAGACCAATTGGATTCTCTTTTTGCTTGATAAATCTTGGTTTTGATTAATTTTCACTTGCTGTTTTGAATTTTTCACCTCCTTTTGACCCTAGGCTTGTCCTAGTGGTCTTGTTTCTCACGTTTGAATGTGATTTGCAGGTTAAGAAGCAAATGCTTTAAGGAGATTAATGCAAGTTGATTGAGTTTGGTTGATTGTTATGAACTAACTTGGTTTATTTTGTAGGATGCTTGGCTCACTTGAGTTGATTGTGCTTTGCATAGTGCATTGTCTGATTATACATTGTCTGTTGATTCTTATCTTATCTGTTTTGACTTTGTGATGGATATACTGACTGAATTAGATTGATTTCAGGTACTTTAGTCGCTAACAGTTCCCTTGAGAACTTGCTTGTGCTGCTGCTTGGTTGTATAAACCAATTGAGGTAGACTCTCTTGTCTCCATGTAGTCTGGAAGACCTGGCTTGTTATTTAGCCAGGCAACTGTCTGAAGTCCTCCTTAAGAGGCGATGTTTGTGATTGTTTAACTTTGTCCCCAAGCAGGAAAAAACCTTGATTAAGGCAATTGGCAGAACCCAAGGGATGTGCAATCCATCCCCTGCTATTCTTGTTGAGTCGTCCCTCTGCTCACACCGCTGTGTTGATGCATTGGGATATTAACCCAAGATCCATGTACAGTTGTACAGTTGAGTAAGAGTCATGAGTGTAGAAGGGTTCCCACTTTCTGAACCCACACTCCTTTGTTTGAAGCTCTCCATGGCCAGGGATAAGAGTTGTGAGGCACACCCCTCACTTCCATTTCATCTGGCTTCACCCTGACTCTCAATGTCAGGGTTAAGAGCTAACACCACCCTGACACAGTTGTGTTGCTTTTGCAACTTAACCCTTGATTGAGCCCATATCTGTCTGTATATAGTGTGTGGTAACTGTGAATGTTAGATTTGCTTTGTTTATGCTTGCATGCTTTGCTTTTTCCTGGTTAGGATTAGCTTGCTGTTGTGCAAGTAGATAGAAACTATAACATAGGGCAATGATGCATGATAACATCTAGGCTCGAGTCCAGCTCCCTAGTAGTGTGTCTCCTTTTGTATCTGGTTAGAATTTCTTTCCCGTTCAGGGGAACTACGTCGCCCTGATCCTCATACCAGATGAGGTACGTAGGCAGGAGACCGTGCGAGGTCTCTCCGGGCACTTTTTTTCTTTTGTGTGTGTTTGCTTGACAGTTGCTAGGCTCGAGTTCCCGACTCCTTAGTAACTTGTTGTTTGTTTCTTCTTGTGTGTGTAGGAGATGGGTGTAAGCCCAGCCATTGGCATTCCGTATCCTCTTGTTGTGTGCTTGGAGTCCGGTATAAGTCCATCAAGTGGCATCTGGTTTCCAGTGTGGGTTTGTTTGGTTCGGAAGCTGATGTAAGTCTAGCGATTGGCGTTCGGGTTCCATGTTTGCCTTTTTGTGCGTGTGTTTTGTTTGGCGTGCGTGAGCCGAACTACGGCAGCTCTGATTCTCGTTCCAGACGAGATACGTAGGCATAGGATGCGATATCCTATCGAGCCCTCTGCCCTTTTCTCCCACCTGTGTTGTTTTCAGTGTGTGTGTGTGATGTTTGTTTTAGCAACCTTTTCCTATCTTTAGAGCGTGGATCCCGTCGAGTACGACGGATGCGTAGGGGTGCTAATACCTTCCCTTCGCATAACCGACTCCCGATCCCATTCTCTTTGGTCGCGAGACCATGTCCTTTCCAGGTTTACTTCGAGCGTTTCCTTTCCCTCTTTTGGGATAAATAACGCACGGTGGCGGCTTTGTGTTGTTTTGTTTTAGCCCGCCGGTTGTTTTTCGCGGATGCGACACTACGCTCGCTTCAATGATTGTAGTCAAGTATTGGAATGAAGTTCCCAATATCACCGTGATGCGCTTGAACACACCAGCTCACGTGTTTGCAGTTGAAGAAGTAAATGATGACAAGCCTTGGTATTTTGATATCAAGAATTTCCTCCAGAACCAGGTCTACCCGCCTGGGGCATCTGTGAAAGATAGGAAAACTTTAAGAAGGTTGTCAGGCAGTTTCTACCTCAGTGGTGAAGGGCTTTATAAGAGAAATTTTGACATGGTTTTGCTCAAATGCGTGGATAGACACGAAGCAAACCTATTGATGACTGAGGTCCATGAGGGTTCATTTAGTACTCATTCCAATGGACATGCCATGGCTCGAAAGATGCTGAGAGCAGGCTACTATTGGCTGACAATGGAGTCTGACTGTTGCAAATATGTGAAGAAATGCCACAAGTGTCAAATTTATGCGGATAAGATTCATATTCCTCCGACACTTCTGAATGTGATTTCATCACCATGGCCTTTCTCTATGTGGGGAATTGACATGATCGGCATGATTGAACCGAAAGCGTCCAATGGACACAGGTTTATTCTCGTAGCAATTGATTACTTCACCAAATGGGTTGAAGCCGCTTCGTACGCGAATGTGACCAGGCAGGTGGTTGTGAAGTTTATCAAGAATCAGTTGATTTGCCGTTATGGTGTGCCAGATAAGATCATTACTGATAATGGATCTAATCTGAATAACAAGATGATGGAAGGGTTGTGCGCTGAGTTCAAGATTGCACACCATAATTCCTCTCCTTACAGACCAAAGATGAATGGGGCTGTTGAAGTTGCTAACAAGAATATCAAGAAGATTATCCAGAAGATGACAGTTACGTACAAAGATTGGCATGAGATGCTGCCATTTGCTTTGCATGGTTATCGTACATCTGTCCTCACTTCAACAGGGGCAACCCCTTTTTCTCTTGTTTATGGCATGGAGGCTGTTCTCCCAGTAGAGGTGGAGATCCCATCAATGAGAGTCTTGATGGAAGCCAAGTTGACTGATGCTGAATGGATTCAGAGTCGTTACGACCAGTTGAATTTGATTGAAGAGAAGCGATTAACTGCCATGTGTCATGGTAAGTTATATCAGCAGAGAATGAAGAAAGCATTCGATAAGAAGGTCAAGCCTCGTGTGTTCCGAGAAGGTGACCTCGTGCTCAAGAAAGTCTTGTCTTTCGCGCCCGATTCCAGGGGCAAGTGGACTCCAAACTATGAAGGTCCATATGTTGTTAAGAGAGCCTTTTCAGGCGGAGCTTTGATGCTTACAACAATGGATGGGGAGGATTTCACTCGTCCTGTGAATGCAGATGCAGTCAAGAAATACTTTGCCTAAAAAAGAAAAAAGAGTAAAAGAAAAACAGAATAGCTCGCTAAGTTGAAAACCCGAAAGGGCGGCTTAGGCAAAAATAAGCGTCTCAGTGGAAAACCCGAAAGGGCTATCCAGGCAAAAATTAGAGACATAAAAGAAAAAAGAATTTGCATCCCGCTAGATTGAGTACCTCACCCTGGGGCAATCTAGGCAAAAATTAGGGATTTGGCAAGTAACTGCATCCTGACAAGACTTTCTGTTCTGCAGCTGTCTTTTCGTCAGAGATTTTTGATTCGTCGCCAACTGAAGCTTTGAATACATCGAAATTCAAATTGGTAGAGAAAGGATCATTATGTTCAATGTAGCCCTCTTCCAATATATATCACTGATTTCAAATTTGTACAAATCTATGGAGTCACGCCATTTGCAGGCTACCATTCCATCAAATCAATTTGAGCTTTTATCCAATTATTTGCACTCTTATTTGTTTCAATTCGACAAATGTTTTGCATATTTTAATTAATAAAATGTCATTGTTTTAAACAAATTTTTCATAAAATTGTTTTAAACAAAGTGAACATTCACAATGATAAAAGGATACCTAAGAATTTCTCAGTGCTCTCCCAAGGGTGGCATGATTTCCAACAAGGTAAGACATTTGTTCATATTCCTGGCATTGGTTGTATCCTCTTTTATCCAGATTGTTGTTAGGGTTGTTCCCTAAGCAGAGCTTCTGTTGAGATTTTGTTCCCAGAGCAGAGTGTTTGTTGGAAACTTCAGTTTTCCTCTCCAGCAATATTCTCTCCTCAGTGTGGGTGTTTTCCTTTTGGAAGATTCGGTAGTTGGTGGGTTCACATCCCGGTACTTCAGCTGTTTCCTCAGTACAGTCGCCAGCGGAGTTGTTGGCATGATATACTTCATTTATGCTATATCTCCCCATCAGCGTGCTTGTTGAGGTTTTCACGTCTTATCCCTTCAGCAGAGCAGTGATTATTTCCTCCTCAGCAGTGGTGGTTTCTTCTTGGAAGGTTCATCATTTGGTGGTTCATCCCCAGCTCTCCTTCTCTTCCTCAGATAATTCGCCAGTAGATTTGTGGTACGGTGGATTGTGTATGTGATGTTTCCCTGCAGAAGTTTCGTGATTTCTCTGCAGTATCCCCAACAGAGTTGGTATCATCAACAGAGTTGCTTTTGTGGCAGTTTCTGCCTGTTATAAACTTTTGTTCCCTAGTTGGTTTGGTTGGTGATCTATCATTCATAGATTTGATTGATTTCCTGATGCTTTTGATCCTTAGTAGAGTGGCTTAAGGCAGAGCCTACTTGTGCGATCTATTTTCCCTCAGTGGGTTTATCCCCAATGGAGTGGCTGACAATATTCCCAGTAGAGTTGCTTGTGCGGCTAGATTCTACTTGTGTGTTCTGTTCTCTTCAGCAGTGAACTCTTGTTTCCCAGTTGATACTGAGGATTCCCCTGTAGAAATCTCGGGATTTCTCCATTTCCCCGACAAATTTGCTTTTGTGGCAGTATCTGCCTGTTGTGAACTTCTGTTCCCTAGTTGGGTTGATTGATGATCCATCACTCAGAGATTTTTGTGATTTCTTTGATATCTCTGATCTGTTGCTTCCCCGCAGATCTTTGCTTTTTAGCAGTCAGATCTCCAGCAGATTAGCTTTCCTTGGATTTTCCTCTGGAAGTGTAGTACCGGGCGTTTGATTCCTGGGTTTGTTTGTGTTAGAAATGTCTGTTTTGTCAGCATTCATCAAACATAAATTACGCATATTCATGCATACTTTCAACATTCAGATATTCATGATTGAATTTTTTGTCATATATCTTTTGTTTGTTGTATCCTGCTAATGGTGATATAGATCTTTCTAGTAGATCCTCCTAAGCAGGTGTCGGGTGTCTAATCTCTCAATATAGAGTCAGCCCCATAAGCAGAAAGTGTCTGTCTTTCCCTCTGCAATTCCCTACTGAGATATATCCTCGTGGATGACGGTTGTTTCCGTTTCCTCCCAACACATATATTGGAATGGATCTTCCTATTGAGTTATATCCTCATTAGGACGAGTCTTGATTCAGTTTGCCTTTTTGGTTTGATCCTGAATTGGCATTTTTCAACTGCCTCTTGTACTTTCCCTGTGGAATAAATGAACAAATTGCCCAGTAACCGGCAATAGTTCATCTTATCCCCAGCGGAATTCGTTTTGGGCCTCTACCCAGTAACCGGTAGTTGTAAGTCCTATGTTCCCTTTCCCTCTTGGCGGAATTTGTGGTTGTATACCTTTTATGCCTCAGGAAAGTTGTTGGTTTTCTACCCAGTACCCGGTAGTCGTAAATCCTGTATACCTTTATTCCCTTTTGTGGAATAGGTGTTTGTGAACATTTTTGTTCCTCAGCAAGAATCGATGGTTTTCTACCCAGTATTCGGTAGTCGTAAATCCTATTTTTCTTGCTCCTCAGCAGTTGGTGGTTTGTTATAAACCCTATTTTGTTTCCCCGTGCGGATTTGTGATTCTTTCATTCCCCACGCAGAGAGTTATTGGTTTTCTACCATGTGTTCGGTAGTTATAAATCCTACTTTTATCCCCTAGCAGAGGTAACCTTTGTGGTTCATTCTGGTTGATGGTGGATTTTGTGGTCTTCTACCCAGTATTCGGTAGTTGTAAATCCTATGTTGTTGTTGTCTCCCTAGCGGAGTCTGTGCTTTCTTGTGGATGATTGCCGTATGCTAGCAATTTTATCCTCAGCCAGAGTTTTTGGTCTTCTACCCCGTATTCGGTAGTTGTAAATCCTAATTTCTCCCTTTTGCAGAGTTAACCTTGTTGTTCATCCTAACCGATGATGGTTACTCTTTATGGTTATCTTCATCCAGTATTCGATGTTGATATTCCCTCTTTCTTCTGGGTAATTGCCGTATGCTAGCAATTTTATCCCAGCAGATCTTTCCTTGTGGATAATTGCCGGATGCTAGCAATTTTATCCTCAGTGGGTCCTTTCACCGTATGCCAGTGATTTGTTCCCGGATCATTGATGTTTATCAATGTATCCCTGGTGAGTTCTCTTTCATTTACCCCTTTGCTTGGTAATGATTTTTTGCTCCCCTTGATCGATCATCTTTATATACCTAGTTTTGGTATTCCGATGCCTTTCTTTTCGGTTGATTTATCCTTTATTAACCCAGTAACCGGTTGTGGATAATCTTCCATGCGAGTATGTTATCCACGTTCTGACGGTAATGGATAATATATCTCATGCACTCTTCAGTCGAAGCCTGTTGTGTTTCCCCAGTCGAGTAAGATTCGTATTCCTTTGAGGAATCGAATATTTGTGGTTCTCTTGGATAATTGTCGGATGCTTGCAATTTATCCCCTGTGAGTTATCTTTCGTTTACCCTGTTGGTGTTGGTATCGATTGTCTCTCTTTTCGGTCGGTCACCTGTTATATACCCATTAACCGATATCCCTGGTGTTCCTTCCATGCGAGTATACTATCTACGTTCTGACGGTAATAGATAATATATCTCATGCGAGTATACTATCCACGTTCTGACGGTAATGGATATTATATCTCATGCGCTCTTTGGGTTTTTTCCCCAGCTGAGTAAGATTCGTTTTCCCGTTGCGGAGTCGAATGTCCATCCTGTAAGTCGATTTGCTTTTTCAAGCCCTCCTTTCGGATGATGAGTGTTTTGGCATATATACCAATTCACGCTTTGGTCGGTCACCTATTATATACCCAGTAGCCGGTATCCTTGGTGTTCCTTCCTTTCTGCTCCCTATTATGACCTTGGTCCCCTATGGAGTCAGATTTTCTTGAGTTGATGTACCTTTTCCTGGTCTTTCTCAGATGTTTGGTTGATTGATATCTCTCACCTTTATACCGGTCTTAGATATTTATTCTTCCTGAGCTTGTTGTTCTTTCACCCAGTAACTGGTGTTTAGATCACATGTCTCTTTGAGTTTGTTACCCAGTAGCCGGTAACACCTCATCTTGCAGATTTTCTCTAGGAGAGTCTCTTTGTCAGACATTCCCCGGTGGAGTTTCCATTGTGTTTTTGCCCTTTTGCTGTATTGGTGTTTTCCCCAATATATGCAGTTTTCCCCGGCAGGGAGATTCTGTGTGAATTTTTCCCCAGTCTGAGTCCGGATTTTCATCCGAAGTATCCTTCGTGGATAGTTTTGAGTCAGCTTGAGTCTTTCCAATGGGTTTATTCCCTTTGGGAATTTCTTTTTCTTCCCCAGTATGAGTCCTTTACTCCCCAGTAAGGTCTCGAGTCCAGTCGTGTCTTGCTCACGCTGTGTCTAGTTCTTGTTTCCCCTAATTCAGAATCGTGTCCTGCTCACGCATTCTTTTCTTTTTCTTATCCCCATGAGAGTCCTGTTAGAGTCTCTGGTTCCTGGTGAGTGTATTACTCCGATGGATCGTCTTTTCTTTGTGGACCGGTATTCTCCACAGAGGTTGTTTCTTTTGCATGCATACATTTGCATCATGAGGTCTCTTAGGGACCAAAATTTGTCTCATTACTGTTATTTAAGCCCATTCTACCGCGTCGAGATGAAGACTTTAACCTTCACTTCTCCGGCTAGAATGACCTTAAATAGGGGCATCTGTAAGACCCCAATTTTGTCCCTAAGATCCCTCATGGCATCATATCATAATATTGCATTGCCTCAAGGATCATTGGACACCTTGCTTCCTTCCCTGTGGGTGGGTCATCCTTTTGAGAGTGGTCCTTGATCACCAAACATGTTTGCATTTGTATATCATTGCTTTTCTTTTAATCTCTAACCAAAAGTACAAAAATATGTCATTTAACCTTTGTCTTGCAGATGAAGCATTAACAGGTCAAAGCAATCAAAGGAATTCATTGAGCAAAAGATGGTGGTCATTCTTGAGATTTGGACCCCACAATCATTATCAAGAGTTCATATGAGCTGTGATGTAATTTTGAAGCAAAATCCCAAGTGGTAGAGGCTTGAATTTCATCAGAACATTTTCAAGTCAACTGAAGACCTAGAAAGTCAACTGCAAAGCCAACTGTGGATTTGGAGGTGGGAAGTGATTAGAAATACTTCATTCATGTTCAAACAAGTCTCATTTGACATTTCAAACACTCACATTGAAGAATTTGAAGTCAGGTCAAGAATTTCCAAAAATAGCAAGTGACCTATAATTTGAACTTTCCAAAAATGGAAAGATTTTGGACCAACTTCAACTCAATATTACATCATCAAGGAGGCTTCAAATGAAATTTTGTTGAACATGAAAGTTGTAGATCTTTCTCTCCCATTTCCAAAAAGTCTAAGATCATGAATTTCTAGTGTGTGGTTGAGGAGATATGATCAAATCATGGCAAAGTATGCATGGGACTTCAAATAAACACAACTTTTCAACCAAAGCTCCAAAATGAGTGGTTCTTTTTGCTATATTCTCCTCATGACTTGTATTTTCTTAACATCTCATTACATGGCTTGAATTCCATTTGCATTGTCACGTGCTCATTCATGAAGATTTTCAAAAGAAATTTCACAAAACCATTTTGATGAATCATATGCATACAAAACCAATTCCAAAGGGTGCATGAACTCATTTTAAGTGATTTTGGGTCTTGTTCTGGCACTGTTCACGCATGCATGAAGTGCATGAGGTGAAAAACCATTTTTGTACATACACCTCATAAGTTGCTAATCTCCATTTCATTTGGCTAAAACAGGTTTTAAACATGATTAGCATAGCATATATAAGGTTAAACATAACTGCATTTGCCATAAACTACACTTTTCAGATCTAGATTCAAAATTCTCCAAACTTTTCTCTCAATTTTTTTTTTGCAATTTCTACACACAAGAACCTTTCCTGTGGGTTGATTCATGATCATGAAGCATTGTTAAGCAAGATTGGACGTGGAATTGAGAGAAATCGTGCCACATTTGAACATACTCGAAGCTTGAAGCATCCATGGTGATTTCAAAATCTGCTGGATTCATGTGCACTTGAGCTTCAAATTCATCATCAATCAACTCCATAAGCATTGTAAAGAAGATTTGGAGCATTGGCTGAGCTTGTAGCGCGAGATTTCAACTTCTGCTCTTCAAGAGGTCATGATTCGATCTCTCTAATTCTCAAATTTATTGTGATATTTGTGTAGATCTAGGTTTGCTGGTAATTCTGAGCTTTGAATCGTGTGATTTGGTGCTGTTTTGAGCTAGATATGCATGATTGAAAGTTTGATGTTGAATTTTATTTTCTTCGATCTGAGCTTGTTTTGATGTTTTTGCATGAATTGTTTATGGATCTTGCATGTACATGACACGATGATTCGAATGCTGTGCTTAATTGTGATTTCTGGACATTTTTTTTTTATTTTCTGGAAAATTCAGATGAAGATCATCATGATCTTCATCTTCAACCTATGAACTTCACCATTTCCAGAATTTGCCACGGTTTTGCTTTGGTTTTGCTACGAAATGCTCCATTTGCTACGAAATTCTGGAATTCCATGCAGCTCTAGGGTTTAAGTCCAAAACTGTGTCGTTTTGGTTGAGGCGCGCAATTTGAATGTGCGCCAGGTTCGATTCTCACCGAGTGAGTATTTTCAAAATGCTTCATCATTTTCCACTTTCCCTCCTATTTTCATACCTTAGCTCCATTTTAATTTTCAATTTTTTTCCAAACTTCCAAAAATCATTATAAATAGAAAAATGAACCAAATTGATCCCAATTTTTTGCACAATGCTCCTTATTTTGTCTAGTTTTTAATCTTCATAATTTCCAAAGTTATGCTTGGCTGGATATTATTTTGTGCTAGAATGATTGATCATATGTCCATATTTGACCTTGCCTTGCTTATCCCTTTGTGAAATGCTTGTTTCTTATCCAATGAATGTGAAATTTTGCATTATGAATCTAGACACATTGCTCGACATTTTGGTTTTGGTTTGACATTTTTCTCAATTACCATTGCTGTTTTATGCTTGTGCTAACTTGGTGTGACAATTTGTGTCACACCTTTGAATGTTCAACTTGTGCTAAGTGATTGCAATGCCAAATGATGTCCAATGCTTCTAATTTTTTGTATGCGGATCATGTTAGATGTCTTGAATGTGCATGAATTTTTCCAAATTTATTTGAATCATTTCTGTTTTGATTTGAATTTTTCATTCATGTTGATCACATATGAGCTTTGAAATTGCCTTGAAATTCATTTGATCATGAAATGCATTTGATGATTGATTTTGATGTGAGACCTTTTGGAATATGTCAATATGTGTTTGAAGTTACTTTGTGTTAAATTTCAACTCCTGTTTCAATTTTTTTTCCATCTTTGACCCTAGGCTTTGACCTAGTGGTTTGTTGCTTATGTTTGAGCTTTGATTTCAGGTTTAAGCATTCAAATGTCATGGTTTATGATGCTCCATCATTTGAGCATTGATGTTTTCTTTTGATTACTAACACTTGTATGTTTTGTAGGTTGATGCTAACTCATTTGAGTTTTGCTTTTGGCTTACACATTTTGTACATTGAGATCATCTGTTGCTTATTGACTGTTGTTTGATTATCTGAGTATTGTGCTGATTTGTTTAGTTGTTTCCACAGGTACCTAAGTTGCTTTAAGTTCATTTGAACTTCACTTTTGCTTGGTTGCTTAACCACTTAGGTATAATCTCCAATCCATGTTTGCACAATAAATATTTCATAAACAAATAACATTTCATACAACAAGTTGTGAAAAGGGCTCCCTAGGAGTACCTAGGATGTTTTGGGTGCCTAACACCTTCCCATTGCGTAATTAACCCCTACCCAGATCTCTGACCTTTTCATTAGTTTTCTATGTGTAAAACTTCTTAGGCTTTTGTTCGCTTTTTAGCCATTCCTTTGGATAAATAAAAGTGCGGTGGCGACTCAATTCTTTGTATGCTTTGCTTTTGATTTAGTCAATAAATCATAAAGTGACGAATACACCGCTACACCTACCAACCTCGCAATAACAACAATACCAGCACCAGCTACGAGAGGAAGAGGGCTACCTTTGATCCAATTCCGATGACTTATGCTGAACTCTATCCATATTTGATTGATAGAAAGTTAATCACTCCACGAGACCCTCCCGATGTACCTGCTAACCCCCAGTGGTGGTACAAGTCTGAGCTTCACTGCGTATATCATTCCGGTGCTCCCGGACATGACGTGGAAAATTGTTATCCCTTGAAGACCAAGGTGCACGACCTTGTGAGAAGTGGGATTTTATTTTTCGGGGACGTAGGTTCGAATGTAAGAAGAAGAACCCATTGCCCGAGCATGGGAAATCTGTCAATATGGTCCAGGGCTGTCCTGGAAAGTACAAGGTCAAATATGTCAGTCATATTCGACAATCGCTGGTTGAGATGCATCGTTTGCTGTGTGACTATAGCCATTATGAGCACGACCATGATAGATGTTGAATCTGTTCTGTCAATCAGAGAGGTTGTCGCCAGGTGCGCAAGGATGTTCAGGAAATGCTAGATAAAGGAGTCATTGAGATCCATCAAAACATAAATATTGATGAAGATGCTGTCGAAGTCAACGTAATTTCTCCGGTATTTCGGATACCTGAGCCTGTTGTCATCAAGTATGATGGTAGAAAGCAGAAGGTTTCTCCTGCTCTGACTATTAAGTCGGCCGGTCCTATACCGTACTCTTCCGAGAAGGCAGTTCCCTATCGTTACAATGCTGTAGCGATGGAGAATGGGAAAGAGGTGTCCCTTCCCTCTTCATCTGTTGTTAATATTGTTGATGTCAGCGGCCAGACCCGCAGCGGTCGTGTTTTCTCGGCTCCGCCAAAACCGCAAGCTGACGCTCGAAGGAATGACAATGCTGATTATGTTGAAAGCCCGATTGGGAATGCTGTGAACGCTCCGGATCCGACACTTGTTGCTAAACCTGCCCTTACATTGAGAACTCCTGCTTCTGCTGGCCCGAGTGGCAATGCGAAAGAAGACTGTGATGAGATCCTGAGGCTCATCAAGAGAAGTGAGTACAACGTGGTAGATCAGCTTCTACAAACGCCATCCAAAATCTCTGTATTATCATTGCTGATGAATTCAGAACCACATCGAGAAGCTCTGCAGAAGGTGTTGGATGTGGCGTATGTGATTCACGACGTCACGATAGAGCAATTTGACTGTATTGTTGCAAACATCACCGCTTGTAACAATCTAAGTTTCTATGACGCTGATCTCCCCGAGGAGAGAAGAGACCACAACTTGGCATTACACATATCTATGAGCTGCAAGGATGATGCCATGTCCAATGTGTTGGTGGACACTGGGTCATCATTGAATGTATTGCCAAAGTCCACTCTTACGAAGTTGTCATATCAGGGGCCTCCCATGAGGCAGAGTGGGGTAGTTGTGAAGGCTTTCGATGGGTCTCGCAAAACTGTGATTGGTGAAGTTGATCTCCCAGTCAAAATCGGGCCAAGTGATTTCCAAATTACCTTCCAGGTTATGGACATTCACCCATCGTATAGCTGTCTCCTAGACAGACCATGGATTCACGAGGCTGGCACCGTGACATCCACCCTACACCAGAAATTGAAATTTGTAAAGAATAAGAAGCTGGTAGTGGTAGGGGGAGAAAAGGCTCTCCTGGTTAGCCATTTGTCTTCCTTCTCTTATATAGATGCTGAGGATGAAGTTGGAACTCCCTTCCAAGCTTTATCTATTGCTGAACCTATTAAGAAGGGAACTCCTTCATTTGCTTCCTATAAAGACGCAAAGTTGGCCATTGAGCATGGTGCAACTGCTGGTTTGGGGAAAATGATTGAGTTGGAAGACAATAAATCCCGGGCTGGCATAGGCTATTCTTCTGGGGTCTTCAACAAGCAAGGTTTGTTCAAGAGTGGAGGTTTCATCCACACTGGTCAAGATGAAGAGGCTGCAGCCATTCTGGAAGAAGACGAAAAGGATTCTGGCAATTTCATCATCCCTGGAGGGATCTGCAATAATTGGGTCGTTGTGGATATTCCGACAGTTATCCATAAGTTAAAGTAATGTTCATTGTGTTTAAAAACCCTTCTCCCATGCAAAAAGGAGAAGTGATGACATTGTTGGCGCATAAATACAATGATATTTTCATTCAATAAATTCATGTTAAATGTTTGTTTTTCCAATTATTTTCCCTTTTTCTTTTTTGCATGAAAATGGTGATCACATAAAACCCTAAAAATAAAAATAAAATCAATCTTTTCATCTGCATAATGATTTGCCTTGTTTGAATTCTAAAATCTTTTCATATCCAAAACCATAATGCAGGTTGATCAAACCCATTGAACATAATGATCCAACACCATCTCCCAATTTTGAATTCCCTGTATTTAAGGCTGAAGAAGATGATGTTGAAGAGATTCCTGACGAGATTACCCGTCTACTTAAGCATGAAGAGAAGATCATTCAGCCGCATCTTGAGAATCTGGAAATAGTCAACTTGGGGTCTGAAGACTGTGTGCGAGAAGTGAAGATTGGGGCACTCCTGGAAGAGTCTGTTAAGAAGGGGTTGATTGAGTTGCTACGAGAATACGTCGACGTCTTTTCCTGGTCATATGAAGACATGCCTGGTCTAGATACAGATATTGTACAACATTTCCTGCCTTTGAAGCCTGAGTGCGTGCCTGTGAAGCAGAAGCTCAGAAGAACTCATCCCGACATGGCAGTAAAGATCACAGAGGAAGTTCAGAAGCAAATTGATCCTGGGTTTCTGGTGACTTCTACATATCCTCAATGGGTGGCCAATATTGTGCCTGTGCCTAAGAAAGATGGAAAAGTCCGAATGTGTGTGGACTATAGAGACTTGAATAAAGCTAGTCCGAAAGATGATTTCCCTCTACCACATATTGATATGTTGGTAGACAATACAGCTAAGTTCAAGGTCTTCTCATTTATGGACGGATTTTCCGGATATAATCAGATTAAAATGGCACCCGAGGATATGGAGAAGACAACATTCATCACACCTTGGGGAACATTTTGTTATCGAGTGATGCCCTTCGGTTTGAAGAACGCCGGAGCCACTTATCAACGAGCTATGACTACCTTGTTTCATGATATGATGCATAAGGAGATCGAGGTATATGTTGATGATATGATTGCGAAGTCAAGGACGGAAGTTGAGCATGTAGAGCACTTGTTGAAGCTTTTTCAGCGTTTGAGGAAGTATAAGCTTCGTCTGAATCCCAACAAGTGTACATTTGGAGTCCGTTCCGGCAAGCTATTCGGCTTCATTGTTAGTGAAAGAGGTATTGAGGTTGATCCTGCAAAGGTCAAAGCAATACAAGAGATGCCTGCAACCAAAACTGAGAAGCAAGTCCGAGGTTTTCTTGGCCGCTTGAATTATATTTCCAGGTTCATATCCCACATGACTACCACATGTGCACCAATATTCAAGCTCCTCCGGAAAGATCAGTCTCATGATTGGACCGAGGATTTCCAAAAGGCCTTTGACAGCATTAAAGAGTATTTGACTGAGCCTCCGATTTTGTCTCCGCCTGTGGAAGGGAGACCATTGATTATGTATCTGACAGTTCTTGAAGACTCAATGGGTTGTGTCCTTGGTCAGCAAGATGAATCTGGGAAGAAAGAATATGCTATCTACTACTTGAGTAAGAAGTTTACTGATTGTGAGTCTCGATACCTAATGCTTGAGAAGGCATGTTATGCTTTGGCTTGGGCTGCTAAGCGCTTACGCCAGTATATGTTGAATCATACGACTTGGTTGATATCCAAAATGGATCCAATCAAGTATATCTTTGAGAAGCCTGCTTTAACTGGAAGGATTTCCCATTGGCAGATGTTGTTATTTGAGTACGATATTGAGTATCGAGCTCAGAAGGCGATAAAAGGTAGTATCTTGGCTGACCACTTGGCACATCAACCAATTGAGGATTATCAGTCGGTTCAGTATGACTTCCCAGATGAGGTGATTCTGTATTTGAAAATGAAAGATTGCGATGAGCCTACGCTCGATGAAGGGCCAGAACCTGGTTCCAGATGGAGTATGGTGTTTGATGGCGCTGTAAGTCAATATGGAAATGGTATTAGGGCAATGATTATTACTCCTCAGGGCACACATTTTCCATTCACAACAAGGCTAACTTTCAAATGCACGAATAATATGGCTGAATCTGGGTCCTGTATCATGGGATTGGAAGAATGTATTGATCTTAGGATTAAACATCTTGATGTTTATGGTGATTCGGCCCTCGTTGTTAATCAGATTCAGGGTGAGTGGGAAACGAATCAGCCTGGACTCATTCCATATAGGGATTATGCGAGGAGGATTTCAACGTTCTTTACTGAGGTTGACTTCCATCATATTCCTCGAGATGAGAATCGGATGGCAGACGCTCTCGCTACACTTGCTTCGATGATTATGGTCAAACTGTGGAATGAAGTTCCCAATATCACTGTGATGCGCTTGGACATATCAGCTCATGTATTTGCAGTAGAGGAGGTGCAAGATGATAAGCCGTGGTATTATGATATCAAGTGTTTCCTTCAGAGCCAGATTTACCCGCCTGGGGCATCGGTGAAAGATAGGAAGACTTTGAGGAGATTGTCAGGCAGTTTCTACCTCAATGGCGATGTGCTTTACAAGAGAAATTTTGATATGGTGCTGCTCAGATGTGTGGATAGACACGAAGCAGACATGTTAATGACTGAGGTCCATGAGGGTTCATTTGGTACTCATTCCAATGGACATGCCATGGCTAGAAAGATGTTGAGAGCAGGCTACTTTTGGCTGACAATGGAGTCTGACTGCTGCAAATACGTGAAGAAATGCCATAAGTGTCAGATCTACGCGGATAAGATTCATATTCCCCCGACACTTCTGAATGTGATTTCATCATCATGGCCTTTCTCTATGTGGGTAATTGACATGATTGGCATGATAGAGCCGAAAGCGTCCAACGGTCACAGATTCATCCTCGTAGCAATTGACTACTTCACCAAGTGGGTTGAAGCGGCATCGTATGCAAATGTGACTAGGCAGGTGGTCGTGAAGTTTATCAAGAATTAACTCATATGCCGGTATGGTGTGCCAGATAAGACCATTACTGATAATGGATCTAACTTAAACACCAAGATGATGAAAGAACTGTGTAGTGAGTTCAAGATTGCACATCATAATTCTTCTCCTTACATACCCAAGATGAATGGGGTTGTTGAAGCTGCTAATAAGAATATCAAGAAGATTATCCAGAAGATGGTTGTTACGTACAAAGATTGGCATGAGATGCTGCCATTTGCTTTGCATGGATATCGTACATCTGTCCACACTTCAACAGGGGAAACCCCTTTCTCTCTTGTTTACGGCATGGAGGCTGTGCTCCCAGTAGAGGTGGAAATCCCATCAATGAGAGTCTTGATGGAATCCAAGTTGACTGATGCTGAATGGATTCAGAGTCGTTATGACCAGCTGAAGTTGATTGAAGAGAAGAGATTGACTGCCATGTGCCACGGCCAGTTATATCAGCAAAGGATGAAGAAAGCCTTTGATAAGAAGGACAAGCCTCGTGTGTTCCGAGAGGGTGACCTTGTGCTCAAGAAAGTCTTGTCTTTCGCGCCGATTCCAGGGGCAAGTGGACTCCAAACTATGAAGGTCCATATGTTGTCAAGAGAGCCTTTTCAGGCGGTGCATTGATACTTACAACTATGGATGTGGAGGATTTCACTCGTCCTGTGAATTCAGATCCACTCAAGAAATACTTCGCCGAAAAATAAAAACAGAATAGCTCGCTAAGTTGAAAACCCGAAAGGGCGGCTTACGCAAAAATGAGCGTCTCGGTGGATTGAAAACCCGAAAGGGCAATCCAGGCAAAAGTTAAGGACATAAAAAAAATATGTATCCCGCTAGATTGAGTACCTCATCCTGGGGCAATCTAGGCAAAAATTAGGAATTTGGCAAGTAACTGCATCTTGACAAGACACTGCTCTAGAAATTGTCATCCGTCAGAGATTCTTGCTCAGTCATCATCAAATGAAGCTTCAAATACATCAGATTCAGAATTGGTGGAGAAATGGTCATTATGTTCAATGTAGCCCCTTTTCCAATATATATCACCAATTTCAAATTTGTAAAGATCTATGGAGTCTCGCCATTTGCAGACTACCATTCCATCAAATAAATTTGAGCCTTTATCCAATTATTTACACTCTTATTTGTTTCTATTCAACAAATTTTTTGCATGTTTTAATTGAGAAATATCATTGTTTTAAATAAATAAATTTTTCATAACTTGTTTTTAAGCAAAGTGAACATTCACAATTACAAAAAGGATACTGGGGATGTCTTCAGTGCTCTCCCAAAGATGGCATGATTCTCAACAGGGTAAGACATTTGTTCATATTCCTGGCGTGATTGGTATCCTCTCCCTCCGAATCCTTTTGTGGTTTCCTTTCCCGAGCAGAGTGTGTGGTAAAGGTATTCAGCCTCCTTTCCTCCTCAGCAGATATGATCTTGGGTAGGGATAACATTTGGTTGACCCTTGGAAGCTTCTGATTGGTGGTTGTATCCCCACGAAGATCTATCATCCCCTTTGATAATTTCTCCGGTGGAGCGGCTTCCCCAGCGGAACTTATATGTGCCATGATCCTGTTCCTAGTTGGATTGGTTGTTGATCATTCCCCTGCAGAGGTCCGTGTATCCCTGATCCTCGGCAGATGGGATGTTCTCCACTGAGTCTGGCTTTCTCTCTTGAGATGTAGTACCGGGTGTTTGTTCAATCAATCAGTGGACTTGTTTGTGTTAGATATGTCTGTTCTGTCGGCATTCATTATACATAAACCATACATACATGCATAATTTTAACATTCAGATATTCATGTTGCATCCTTTGCCATATATCTTTGTTTGTTATCTCCTGCTAGTTGGAAATATATTCCCAAGCAGATTGTTTGTGTCTGATCTCCCCATGAAGAGTCAGCCCCATAAGCAGAAAATGTGTATCCTTTCTTCCATACTCCCCACCGAGTTACGACCTCATGGATGATGTTTGTTTCTATTTCCTCCCAACACATATATTGGGATGGAACCCCCTATTGAGTTATATCGTCATAGGGATGAGTCTTATTTCATTGTGCATCTCTAGTTTGTTCCTAGATTTGGCTTCTGGAGATTATCCTTGCAGTTCCCCGTAGTCGGATGAATGATTTCTCAGTAACCGGTAATTATCCATCTTTTCCATGGAGGAATCTGTGGTTTTCTACCCTCATACCGGTAGTTGTAAACCCTTTTGTTTATCCCCTTGGCAGAGTTAACCGTTGACGGTTACTTTTCCGTGGTTTTCTACCCAGTAACTGGTAGATGTAATCCCCTCCTTTACGGTTATCACTACCCAATATTCGGTAATTGATAGTCCTTCACCCCTTTTGAGTATATCTCCCGGATCATTGCCTTCGTCAATAATCCTCAGTTGGTCATCTTTCATTTGCCGTTTGTTGGCTATGATCATTTCTCCGTTTGATTGGTCATTATTTTATACCTGGTTTCGGTATCCCAATGTCCTTTCTTTTCGGTTGATTTATCCTTTATTAAACCATTAACCGGTTGTGGATAATCCTCCATGCGAGTATGTTATCTACGTTCTGACGGTAATAGATAATATATCTCATGCACTCGTCGGTTGAAGTCTTTGTTCTGCCCCAGTCGAGTAAGATTCGTATCCCCTTTGCGGAGTCGAATGCCCATCCTGTAATTGAGTTTGCTTTTATCCCTATTTTGGATGATGAGTGTCTTGGGAATATTCCCCAATTCACCCCTTGGTCAGTCACCTATTATATGCCCAGTAACCGGTATCCCTGGTGTTCCTTCATCTCTGCTCCCTATTATGACTTTTGTCCCCCGTGGAGTCAGATTTTCCTGAGTTGAAATATACCTTTTAGGTTTTCCTCAGATGATTCTGGATGTTTGATATCTCTCACCCTTATACCGGTCTTAGATATTCATTCTCCCCGAGCATGTTGTTCTCTCACCCTTATACCGGTGTTTTGATCACATGTCTCCTTGAGCTTATTATCCAGTAACCGGTAATACCTCATTCTGTTGCTTCCCCCAGAGGAATCCTGTTTGGATGTTCCCCAGCGAGATCCTTTAGTGGATTCTCCCCATCTGAGTCCGGATTTTCATCCGAAGTACCCTTTGTGGATAGTTCCGCTGTATTGGCATATTCCCCAATACATGCATCTTTGAGTCAGCGCAAGTCCTTCCATTGATTTATTCTTTGGAATTCTGCTCGTGTCTTTCACCAAGTTTTGAGTCGTGCCCTGCTCACGCCATTTTACCCCTTCCTTATCCCCATAAGAGTCCCAGAGTCTCTGTCCCATTGACTGTGTTACTCATATGAATTGTCGGTTTCTCCAGATTTCTTTTCTTCTTTGTGGACACATATCCCCACGAAGTATTACCCTTTTCGCATACATACATCTACATCATGAGGTCTCTTAGGGACCAAAATTCATCTCTTTGTTATTATTTAAGCCCATTCTACCTCGTCGAGATGAAGATTTTAACCTTCATATCTCCGGCTAGAATGACCTTAAATAGGGGCATCTGTAAGACCCCAATTTTGGCCCTAAGATCCCTCATGGCATCATAACAATGCATTTGCAAAGCCTCAAGGATCATAAGCATCTGGGTTCCCTTTGTCTTTGGGTGGGACCTCTTGTGAGTGGTTTCAGATCACCAAGCATGCTTGAATTGTATATCATTGCTTTTCTCATTTTATTTATTAACCAAAAACACAAAAATATGTCACTAACATCTTTTGTTTGTAGCTTGAGCAATCACAAGGTCTAAAAGCTTCTAGGAGATCCTTTGTGCAATGATAAAGTCAAGAGAAGATGAAAGCAAGCATGGAAATGGTTCCCAAAGCTCTCATCCATCAAATATGCCTCCCTAGTATCTCAATTCATCATTTTGATCAAAGCAAGTCAAGGGGTTTGAGGTTTGTCTCCCAAGGAAACCCTAATTCATCTGATCATCAACAATGCCTTGCTCATGAAGCAACCTCGGCCCATGGTCAAATACAATCAAGGTAAGTTCTTTAATCCACTATTCCATGCATATTTGAACTTATTTGAGTGCCCTCAATCATCAATTCATCAAGATTTGAGGCATGGACTTGAGAAGTTGGTCAGTCAATTCATCTGACTATTTTGAAATGCACTGAGACCTAACCTTTTATGTGTTAGTCAAATGGAGATGATCCCAAGAGAAAAAATGTTATTAAGGACAATATTAACAACTTTAATGTTCATCAAAATTTGATTTGAAGCTTGGAAAGTCATCTTCCATTCCAAGACATTATAGGTCATTTTGATTGAAACCCTAATTTTGGGTCAACTTCCCAAGAACATAACTCATTAATTTTTTATTATTTTGAGGTGGAACCAAGTGCATTGGAAAGCTTATTGTGTCTAATTCAAATGTTATGTTGAGCAAAATTTCAAAATCTCAAAATAAATATATGTGATAATGCAAGACATTATAGGTCACTTTGGATCAAAGTCATTGAAATGGAAATATGTCCAACTTCAAGTGCCCATAACGTCTTCATTAAAAATCCAAATGATGCAAAATTTAAGTCCAAATTGATTGTCTTGAAAAGATCTACAACTTTTATGTTGAAGGTTTTATCATTTGGATCTGCATCATTGAGACAGAAGGGCTTGGACATTGGCCAAATTCGGAAACGTCACTCATGCATGTTTTGCACCCTACACTTTAAACTAAAAATTCACTAATTTCCAAGGCCCAATTGAAATTTTGATCAATATATCATTTGTTCCTTATGCAACAAGCTTTCTAACCATTACTCATAAGGTAGCATTTGGAGTTTGGAAGCACCATTTTTGGAGGCATGAAGGTTAAGTGCATTTTGTGAAATTCCATTCAAATTGCCATGCATGAGCTGTTTACACTTAATGTGCACGTCCATTTGCAGTTCACATGAACTCAGCAGGTCATTTCAGTCTTCATTGGGCCTTCCACATGATCACACAAGCCCATGCAATGAAAAATCCATTTGCCATGCACATGAGTCCTCACTTGCTTGCATCCATTTCAGCATTAAATACATGTGCTATGCTTCATAATTCTCCAATTTGAAGGCGCCTGAAATGCTGCAAGATTGAATCCCTAGCCATACCTAAAGGAACAAGTTCATCTTTCTTCAAAAATTCAGATCTGAAATTCAATTGCATTTGGTTGAATTTTCAGATCTAAAGTTCCTAGACCTTCATCATTTGATCTATTGAAGTTCTGTTTTGCAAAAGGAACATAGGAAAGGGACTCAAATCTTCATAATCCAAAGGTTTGGATCAACTGGTTTTTGCTTCGAATCTTCTTATTCTTTGATCCATTAACCTTGATATTGTGTGGTCTGAAGTCCTCTCTATAGAGGCATTATTATTGAATGCTTAATTGTTGAAATCGAGCAAGTTCAGTTGAACATTACCAAACTTCCATCTCTGATTTCTCTCTTAATAGGAATCTAGAGTGGAAGTGAGTGATATAGGAGTGACGTACATCACTTCACCTTTCGATGGTGCCTAGATCGTCCATTTTAGTGAGCATTTGAGTCTCTGCATTTTTTGACCTTCGCCGGAGCTCACCGGAGAAGACGGTGGCGCTGGCCACCGTCTCATTGCGAGATTCAATGTGAGCCATTGATCTCAATCTCCAGATCTAATCTCCACGCTCCATTGTTAAGACTTTTTATAATTCAATATGTTTCTCAGTTGACTAATGACTATGGTACACGCGCGCTCCTGATCCATTGGATGTTGCCACGTCAATTAATGAAGTCATCCAACGCTTCTTGATTTTTCTATTTTTCTTAATTTCTGTTTATTTTCTTTAATTCCATTTTATTTCAAAAATTCATAACTCTCTCATTTTAATTCCAAAAAATATGGGACCAATTGCATTATTTCTCTTTTTAATTCTAATTTCTAAAAATGATTTTTAATATTTTTTATTTTATCATTTGATATTTTTTTTGTGAATTTTCTCTTTTCTGGTTATTTTTAATTCATTTTAAATAGTTTTTGATATTCAAAAAATACAAAAATATTTTCTCAACCTCTTTGAATGATGATAGATCTATGAAAAATATTCTCGTCAATTTATTAATTGATTTGAGATTTATTTGAGATTTTAGTTCAATTAGGTTATTTTTATTCATTTTTAATTGATAAAAAATAGTTTTTGACTTTTAAAAATGCTGAAATTTTTTGTCAAACTTTGTTTGACCTTGTTGAACTTGGGATAATTCACTTGGACTTTTTAAAGTTGATTTGAGGTGATTTTGAAGTTTGACCTTTCTTTAATATTTTAATTCAAGTTTATTTTCAAATATTAAAAATGCCAAAAATATTTTGTTTATTTCTTGACTTCCAATCTTCATCTTATTTCTGATTTTGAGGGTTTGACCTTGATCTTCCCTATCTTTGGTCAACATTTATAGATTGGTATATTCCTTTTCATTGGATGCACTTTATTTTCTTCATTTCTACTATCCATCTTCTTCATCTTCTTCTTCTTCTTTTCTTTTTTGATCAACGAGTTAAAGGTTGATAAGTTAGCATTGATTAGGGAGGTTTAATCTTCCTTGATTCAAATCTAATTCATCTTGATCAAATGATCAAGTGAATGACTTTGCATTAAGGATAGATTACTTCTTAAATCATGCAAAGGACTTAAACCAATGCAAGATCATTTCTCATCTTCTTTTTGGCATGGCAAGTTGTTGGAACTTGGTTCACTAATCAAGACTTCTAACTTGTGTTGTTGCCTACATTATTATTGACCGGCCTCAGATAGTTGTGACTTCTACATAAGTCCAATTACGATTGCTTAACATAGCGCTAAAATTTCCTTATGGCACACTAACTACTAACATTAACCATTAACAATTAACATTTACTTTTTGCCCTTTACTTTTATGCAATTTATTATTCTTGTACATATTATTCATTTTCTTTTTTCCTTTGCTCACTTGAGCACATGTTTTTGATAATGCAATTTGCCTTTTGCTCACTTGAGCACATATTTGTGTATATATCATTATGCTTGTGTTTTGTTTTGATTGTTGTGGACCAAATGCAAAGAAATGCACAAAATGGACTTAGACTTTAGGACTTTCCCTATGAAAATGTGGAGTCAAAGAGCAACTAGGCATTGAGCCTTTAGAGTGCTATAAAAGTCAAAGAGCAACTAGGCATTGGGCCTTTAGAATGCTATAAATGTTGAAGAGAACTTTGAAAGAACCAATCTCTAAAACTCCTTCTTGTTCATTCTTGATTGTTTGATGGAACTTTTTAATGTGTGTGTTCTTATGCTAGGGATTCCAACATTGAGCCTAAGTGAGGAACCATTGCCATGAGCTTCTAAGAGAGAGAGAGATCCAAGAGCCATTGAGGAACTTTCCCAGAGCTAAATTGATTGTTGATTGCTTGAGCTTACTATTAATTTGCTTGCATATTCCAAAGGATGGGAGATACTTGGATCATCAATATGATCTCAAGAGAGGAACTCCATTTGTGGTCTTGTTCTCTTATCCCTTATCTCTTGTATGTCTAGGACTTTAGCCATTCTTCTTCTTCCCTCCACTCTAACCCAAGCCAAAACTTTTGTGCAAACATTTAACATTTGTTTTCAAACATTAGAAACCTAAGCCTTATGCTTTTGATTTTCAAACTCTTTTCATAACACTTATTTTGAATTGAATCCTTAAATCAACTTTGACCATATTTTGTACATACTTTTCATTGGTAAATATAACCCATTTAAATGCCTTTTTGTGGTTTCAATGGCAACCTTCTTAATCAAATTTTTCATAACCCTTAGCTATTAGGTTTGAGTTATCCTTGAGGTAGATGTAATACTCACCTATATCCTTAGTGATGGACAATGAGTCTTCCATGCTTATTATAGGGTTAACCCCTCACTAGCATGTTGAAGCTATCCTCACATGGTGGATTTGTGGTTTTAGGTTGAGTTTTCTCCCTTGGATAACAAAAGACCTTGAGACTTTTGGACCAATCAATTCACCAACTCATTTTTGAGATTTTTACCCCAAACTACGAGGTTTTGATCCTAATCTTTTTTAAGATGGTACGTATGCAATGGGTTTATCCATCCAAACACAAAATGTAAATAAACTTGCATATTCTCTTCTCATCTCTTCAATCATGTTTGCACAAATAATTTTTCACAAAATACCAACCTTACAACAAAGTATGAAAATGGCCCCCTAGGAGTACCTAGGATGTTTTGGGTGCTTAAAACCTTCCCATTGCATAACCAACCCCCTTACCCAGATCTCTGACATTTTTACTAGTTTTTGATTTGATAAAAATTTTAGGTTTTTGTTCGCTTTCTAACCATTCCTTTGGATAAATAGAAGTGCGGTGGCGACTCGACTTGTATGGTTTACCTTGGATTTAATCAATATCTCTAATGGTAACGAATACCCCGCTACAATATGACTACCAAAGGTGGAATTCAAGGTCTCCCTTTTGAGTTCCTCATTGCTCAAGCTACTATGTATGGGAAGGCCATGAGTGAGGACGCCTTTGAGGCCATATTTGTATTTCTCATCTATGGGCTAGTGTTATTCCCCAACATCGACAAGTTTGTGGATGTGAATGCTATTAGGATTTTCTCTACTCTTAATCCCGTTCTGACTTTGTTGGGTGACACTTACTTTTCTTTGCATATGAGGAATGCAAAGGGTGGTGGTACCATTGTGTGTTGTTTGTCTCTTTTGTACAAGTGGTTTATTTCACACTTGCTGCAGACGGTCGCCTTCAAGGAGAACAAAGGATGTCTACGGTGGTCCGCAAGGCTTATGTCTCTCACTAATGTTGATATCTTTTGGTACAACCGTGTATATGATGGTGTGCAGATTATTGACTCTTATGGTGAATTCTCCAATGTGCCTGTTCTTGGTACATGTGGTGGGATTAACTACAACCCTATTTTGGCATGTCGTCAGCTTGGGTTCCCCCTAAAGGATAAACCTAATAACATTCTGTTAGAGGGTGTGTTCTTTCAGGAAGGTAAAGATCCCCAAGGCTTGAAGGGCAGGATGGTCCGCGCTTGGCGCAAGATCCATAGGAAGGGAAGGAAGGAGCTAGGTTCGAAAAACTGTATCGCTTTGGAGCCTTATACCTCTTGGGTTAGGAGGAGAGCTTCCGAGTACCTCATGCCTTATGAGTATCCAAGACCTACACCTTTGGTTGTGGCTGGGCCTTCAACCCTCCCTAACCATTGAGTAGAGAAGTTGAGAGATGAAGATCGTTCGCGTGCTTGGATCCGTGAACGAGAGGAGTTGCTTCAGCAGATTAGAGAGAAGGATGCTTTGATAGAGTTCCTTGAGCACCAGGTTATTAATGAGCCTGATGACGCATTGACTTCTCTACTTCCTCAATCTTCCAAGTTTTGGAAAAGGAAGTATGATCAACTCGCCAAAGAGAAGGCAGACATGGAGGCAACCTACGAGAGGGAGATGAAGAGGCTTCGTGCAGCTTATCTTCCAGTCTCCAGAGCTTTAGATGATTGTTTCTAGGGTTCCATAGGATGATCATTTTCCTTTTCTCTTGTATTTGGTTACCAAGACTGTATTTCTTTGGTGTAAAAATATTTCCAGATATTATTGATATGATATTTCCATATGTGATAAATGTTTAATAAATCCAATATTTGCAAATAGGACCCTAAAGTTCCTTTGATAAATAAAATAAATCATATGCACAAGCATTACATGCATCATGTGCATAAGCAGGTTTTGCTCCAGGCTTCTTGTTCTATGGTCTAACTTTGTGTTCTTCATTTATTTTGAAGACAAGCTGACTCACCGGTACTACACCCGAGCCAACACATCAAGACTAATGGATCTTTTGGAGCAAGAGAACCGTGAACTCAAGGAGGAAGTAGCCAGATTGACTGCCCTGATGGAGTCATTCATGGCTGCCCAGAGCCAGTCGTCTCCGACACCTTCAACTCCTCCCCAAAGGACAGTCATCTCCGAGATTGCCTCATCAACCGCGCCTGCGGCCAGCACCCATTTTGCACCAACAGCTATGCCAGCCGGGTCTCCTTGGGGGATGCCTCCCAACTTCATGCCTGAGGGTCCTGCACCCTGTCGCAACCTGAAAAATACAGTGCGAAAAAAAACAACCGGCGAAAGAAAAAGACAGGAGAGTCGCCACCGTGCGTTATTCATCCCAAAGGAGGGAAAGGAAACGCTCGAAGTAAACCTGAAAAAGGAAAGGACAAGACGGGGTCTCGCAACCAAATCTTGGGTTCGGGAGTCGGTTATGCGAAGGGAAGGTATTAGCACCCCTACGCATCCGTAGTACTCTACGGGATCCACTTTTGTAGTTCTTGTCTAAAGGGTGTGGGTTTATCTTGTGCTGTTTGCCAAAAAAAAAAGGGTTAAATGAAAATGACTCGCGCGGATGTCGCATCCACCGCATACGTATCTCATCTGAATATGAGAATCAGAGTCTTCGTAGCTCGGCTGACCTATGGGTTGGGGGGATGTGTGCTCGCTAAGACATCGCGTCTTATGCCTACGTATCTCATCTGGCCTGAGAATCAGAGCAAAACGTAGTTCGGCTAACTACGGGGTTATGGATTGGGTTTTGGACGAACGACGTTACTACGCAATCTACCGGATGCTCGACCTTTGGAGACTTACTCGCCTGTAGTAGAAGGAGTTAACGTGTTGCTTTGGGTTTTAGGGTTTGGGATGCTCGAGGGCAAAAGGGCAGTCCTTGACGAAGGAACCGCGCTACCTGCAGGGATATGAATACAAAACACAAAACATGTATCTCAAAGTAAAATGCCACCAAGGGGCTCAAACGTTGCCTCCTATCGAGGTCTTCCAGCTAGGAAAGCAGTAAAATGCGGGAAAAGGTAAAAAGTACCACACGGATAAAGATCCGAAGTAACAACAACCAAGGGGACAAGAAACCCAGAGATCTCTCAAGCTGGTACCATCAAAGAAGGCGAGTCAGTACAGGTAATCGGAATAAACCTCCAGGGGTTATCCCACAAATAAAGTGGGAAACCACGCAAGTTATCCCTGCAAAACTCATGTGCGCCCTCACAAAAATTCAACAAAAGGGTTAGTGAAACACCATAAGCATTTTTTTCATGATCAACAGTATGGTTTCAGAAAAACTCAAACCCTGTGGCATACATTTCAGAAATTAAACGGTTAAACATTCAAGGCATTGTTTATACATTCATATACATATTAAACCCATGGGCAAAGGTAATGGGAATAATGGCAAACCTGATTGCAGAGCTTGATTGAAATTGAGTTGCACCCGTGAGGTTTACAAAACAATCTTCAGGGTTTATGTGAGGCAGAGGTGATTCTGTGTAGTTGAGTTCCCTTCGGGGTTTGGAGGCTGCTCTGAACTCCGTTAGATCTTCTCTCACTATCTTTTTCCTCAGGGTTTTGTTCCAAGGAAACCTCAGAGTATTTTGCTTCTCTTCAAAATCCCCCTTTGTTCTGTGTTCTCTCAAGTGAAGCCTTGGTATTTATAGACTGAATTTCATGGTTTTGTGGGCTTTTGAGAAAGGTCCAAGTCCAAAAATTTTTATTATATTTTATTTATTTAATTATTTATTTAATTAATTAATTAATTAATTAAAATTTTTTATTTTTTATTTTTTATTTTTAATTTATTTTTTTTGTAATAAATTATTATTATTATTATTACTTTTTTTTTCGGATCTAATTCTGATTGACATGATGAAATGCAATATGAAATGCTAAATGAATGCATGAATGAGGAGGGCAAATTTTGGGGTGTTATAGCTGCCCCTATTCAATCATCAGCTAACCCGAGTAGGAGGAAAGCAAACAGCTTATCAGACAAACGGGGTGAGCTGTGATTGAATACCAAAGATAGACCGAAAATTTGCGCTCCGAGAACACCCCAAAAACGCGGAAATACACCGTGCTGTTTTTTCTTCCGATCCTCTGGCTGGATATGGATCAGTCTTCTGGCTTAATCTGGAGTTTCGATCCTCTGGCTGAACCTATACTCAATTTAGTCCTCTGGTTGGATATTAATTTTGATCCTCGGGCTGGATACGATTTTGATCTTCTGGCTAGATCTTCTTCGATCTTCTGGCTAGATCTCCTTCGTTTCGATTCTCTGGCTGAATCTATTTACTTTGATTCTCTGGCTGAATCTACTTCGATCTTCTGGCTAGATCTGAATTGTTGCGATTTTCGATCTTCTGGCTAGATCTTCTTTGTTTCGATTCTCTGGCTGGATCTATTTCGATCTTCTGGCTAGATCTGAATTGTTTCGATTCTCTGGCTGAATCTATTTCCGGTCTTCGGGCTAGACCTAACTTCGATCTTCTGGCTAGATCTGGATTGTTTTGATGATAAATTCCCATCATTAGGATCCCGCATCTGAGGCATGCGCTGGTTGACCCTCTTTTGAAATCTACACCCAACCTTCATATTAGATATGCAGCTTCGAGCATATTCCACTTTTGGGCTTCATACATATTCTTCGGGATAGAACATGTTGTAACGACTCCTCAATTAGACTTGCTGGGGAAATAAAGCTTGTAGGCGACTTCACTGGGGAATCTTCAAATTGAGCCTTAGGCTGACTCTTGGGAAAACGATTCTCAGGCTGAATCTTCAAAAATGACCCTCATGCTGGATCACGGGAAAACGATTCTCAGGCTGAATCTTCAAAAAGTGACCCTCATGCTTGATCACGGGAAAACGATTCTCAGGCTGAATCTTTAAAATAACCCTTAGGCTGGATCACTCACGCTTGATCCTCTGGCTGGATCTCATGACCTTGGTTGTAAAGTAATTCTTCAGTCTGCTTGGAAGAACCTGTTTATCAGCTTATGTGTATGCTTGATATGATATGCATGCAAATGCAAATGTTATGCATGGTGTAAAAAGAAATCTGCTTGGGGAAGAAAACTACGGTAGGGAACAGATCGCTGTATCAATCCTTGAATGCTCTGTGGGGAATGATCCGTCTGCCGGGACCAATGAGCCACCAAAAATAAATTGGCTGCTTGAAAAGTTGACCTTGCGGGGGGAGTATCAACTATGGAAACTTGGTTCGGCGAGGCTCTGTGAGGAGAGTCTGTGGGGAAAACACTTCCTGGGGAAATGTCGTAGGAAACAACCTTTGCTGGGGATATGAACTTGCTAATCGTCCTCAAGCTGGGGATTAGAACAAATCTGTTAAAAATAATATGCTGGGGAATGAGATGAACACTAGGAACACCACCCTCTTGTCCGTTGGGTATGCAACCACTCCGCTGTTGCTAGGAAGATACAGTCTGACACTGTCAACTCCGCTGGGGATATATAGTCTGGATACTGTCAACTCTATTGGGGATAGACAGTCTGGATACTGTCAACTCTGTTGGGGAACATGCACTGCTGAGGAGAGACTTTGTCAACCGCTTGGGGATGAGGATTCATGACTTGGCATCCGGTTCCTGTGACCTGCAACCAAAAATACACGTATGCCTCGGGGGAATTACTCGGTTTGAATTCACCGTTCGGGATTAAGCATATTCAAAGCAATTTTAAATGTTTTCCTATGCAAATCATCTGCAAAAGCCACCATTATGTTCATATGCAATATGTTTTATCAAAAATTCGGACATTTTTGCAAACAAACTGATAAATGAAAAATAAAGAGGCTCTTTAACTGAATTATTCGACTCTTAATGGGGAGAAAATTTGTGCCAGGAATAGGCGAGGGTATCAGGAAGCTGATCCCTGAAAAGAGGTGATCGATATAAAAAGAGAACTATCCTAATGGCAATGGGGAAACGGGGTCCCACTGAGTTTCGACTCTGCTATGACTCGTATGTCCTCAAGACGCTCTGCTCATCTTGCTTTCTGAAGTGGATGATTAGTCGATCTTTAACCTTCGAAGATTGCCGGATTGAATGAAACGGTGATATAACACTGATGAACTCAGATCATAGTCATTCGCTTATTCCCTAACTTTTGCCTGGATCGCCCCCTTTTCGGGTTTTCAATCCACCGGGATACCCATTTTTTCCTGAGCCGCCCTTTTGGGTTTTCGACTCACCGGGTGTACTCTTTTTTTTTAATATATATCCCTAATTTTTTGCCCGAACCTCTTTATTCGTTTTTTTTGGTTCGTCGGGATGCCCCTTTTTTGCCTGGACTATTCTTTTTACTGTCCAGCGGGTCTATTTTATGCGAAGTATTTTTTTTAACTGCGTCTGAGTTAATAGGGGACGGGAATCCTTCGCCCTTCATGGTTGTTAGCGTCAAAGCTCCGCCATAGAAAATCCTTTTAACCACGTAAGGACCCTCATAGTTCGGTGTCCATTTGCCCCTGTGATCTGTGTTGGGAGGAAGAAATATTTTGAGTACCAATTCACCGACTTGATACCCCCGAGGGCGCACTTTCTGACCAAATGCTTTCTTCATTCGTCTCTGACCGAGCTACGTCAATTCTGGGTACGTAGTTCCAGCATAGCACCATTTCCCGTTGGTTTGATTGATGACCAAAGCTGAATCCCCGTATACATCCAGGGTTTTAATCTATATATTGACGGCTTCCTCAAGTCTTAGGATACAAGTTTCGTATTCGGCTTCATTGTTGGTGCAGGGAAAAGTTATTTTGGCACCAAATGGCATATGAACCCCCTTCCAGTGTGATCAACACTACACCAACTCCGCGACCATTGACGTGGACCGCCCCATCAAACATCATAACCCAATTGGATTCAGGGTCAGGCCCCTCCTCCGGGAGTGGTTCCTCTCAATCTTTCGATTTGAGAAACATGATGTCCTCATCAGGAAAGTCAAACCTCATAGGTTGGTAATCATCAATCGGTTGCTCTGCAAGATAGTCTGACAAGACACTTCCCTTGATGGCTTTTTGTGAAGTGTATTGGATGTCATACTCTGTCAGTATCATTTGTCACCTAGTAACCTTTCCGGTAAGTGCTGGCTTTTCAAAAATATACTTGACTGGATCCATTTTTGATATCAATAGAGTCGTGTGAGTCAACATATACTGTCTTAGTCGGCGAGCAGCCCATGCCAAAGCGCGGCAAGTTTTCTCGAGCAATGAGTATCTTTGTTCATAGTCGGTAAACTTTTGCTAAGGTAGTATATTGTATGCTCTTTTCGACCTGACTCGTCATGCTGACCGAGCACAACACCCATTGACCTTTCTAACACAGTCAAGTACATGATCAACGGTCTTTCCTCTCGGCCTGTAGACTGGCCCCGATCTTGATCCCTTTCTTGTCGTCTTTGGTACCAACGTTGATGGTCTCAACCACCTCCTGATAAGGTGTAATAGCTCGGTCCTCCTGTTTCAACAATCTGGCTTACCCTTCAGGCAATTCACAATCTTCCTCAGCCCCTTCTTCGGCTTGATAGATAGGATTGTCGAAGTCATACTTGGCCATAGCAGTGTCGTTAGCAGTGATATCCGGGTGGTCGGCTCTGCATGATGGAGGATCATGCTTTACCTTAGAATGAGAGATTTTTTTTTTTGAAAGAAAGGAAAAACGAAAAAAGAAACATTGCCATTTTTTGGTAAAAAGTAAAAAAAACTGAAAGAAAGAGAACACAAAATTGTTTGCAAAAGCCGTCCTTTATTGATGATAAAAATAATTGTGAAACGTAACTAAATGGATGGCCCTACAAATGAGCCATTACACCTTGGGCAAAGTGTAAGACTTTATTATGCATGTAATAAAGGAAAACAATAAAAATCACTCTTTCTGTAGAGTAACCCGGACGGTTTTTTCAGACGACCAATTGTCATGCTTTTCTCCCGGGACACACGGGCGAATCCAGCTATCTAAGTCACAGTCGCTGTCAGCCTTGTCTTCATCTGCAGCATTGACGATGTGGGGAGAAACCAAACCCCCGCTGGAGAGAGTACCGGTTTCATTCTTCTGAGATCCCGGAGCATACCCCAATCCAAACTTGTCTTCTTTGATGACTGGCTCCACAAATTTTCCCCAGCCTTGGGCATTACCAGCTTCAACCACTTCGACAGCATTAATCCCCTGCCCGCCATGAGCCGGCATCGGGTTCTGGATAACATTAGGCACCGGAGAAAAATTGATAGCCTGGGCATCTCTCAAATCTTGTAACTTTAACTAGAGAGCCTTGCAATTATCTGTAGTATGGCCAGGTGCGTTGGAGTGAAAAGCACATCTGGCGTTGACATCATAACCTCTGGGAAAATTATTGGGATCGATTGGTGGGGCCAGAGTTCTAAACGTAACCAGATTCATGTCAATCAGCTTGGGAAGTAATACTGAATAAGGCATTGGGATTGGTTCGATGACCCGGTCCGTCTGCCTTGGACGTTGTTGATAGTGTCTCTGCTGACCCGGATTACCTCCTTGTTGTTGATTGTTGTACCTGGGTTGTTGTTGCGGATGATATTGCGGTTGAGGAACAGGTGTTGGAATAGTGACTGCGGCCACTTGATCTTGATAATAATTAGGGCGTCCTCTACCCCTGCCTCTGCCGGCATACACAGCGCTTGTCTCGCCTTCTTTTCTTCGCTGACCGTTACCAGCAAACGGTCTCTTGGGACCTGATGAGTTGGAAGCACTATTGTCTTGAATTCGGCCCATCTTCAACAGACTCTCGATTCTTTCTCCAGCAATTACTATCTCTGCAAAGCTGATTGACGGGCAAGCAGCCAATCTCTCAATATAATTGCCTTGAAGAGTGTTCATGAACATGTCCGCCATCTCCCTTTCAGACATAGGGGGTTGGACGGACGCAGCAATCTGTCTCCAACGCTGAGCATACTCTCTAAAGGTTTCTTTGGCAATCTGAGACATACCTTGCAACAAGGTCCGATTTGGAGCCATGTCCAAGTTGTATTGATATTGCTTGATAAAAGCCTCTGCCAAGTATTTCCAGCTCTTCATGGTAGTACGAGACAAATGAGAATACCATTCACGAGAAGCTCCAGTTAGACTGTCTTCAAAATAGTACATCCACAGCTTTTCATCTTCCGTGTGAGCTCCCAACCTTCCCAGATAAGATTGGAGATGAGTGCGTGGGCAAGAAGCCCCGTTGTATTTCTCAAAAGTAGGGGGTTTGAACTTGTGAGGAATCCTTACTCCCTGAACCAGACCAAGATTTGTGACATCAAAGCCTAAGGAATTTTGAGACTCCAAAGATTTGAGCTTCTCAGCAAGCTCATCCATACGGCGAGTGGTCTCGAGGGCCTCGTCGTGCAAAGAAAATTGATCACACTGATAATCTTCAGTAACGGGGTGCCTGTTAATCTGAATTCCTTGATTCACATTGTACCTTCCGCCAATGCCATTTCCAACATTCCCTGTGTTGCCAACATTACCCGGGTTTCCATCAGCATTTGCGTTATCCGCGTTACCAGTGTTCACAGGGTTATCAGCGTTCCCAGGGTTACCAGGGTTTCCCTCAGCATTTGGTATCTCCAAATCTGGATTGGGCCTCGGTTGCTCAACCAATTCCCTCAGCTTTTCTTGGCCTGCTGCCATACCAGTCATCAATGTCATGAACTGATCCATCCTTTCACGCATATCAGCCAGCTCTTTCTGTACTTGGTCCATCGCTAGTCGTGGACGGTTTTCCTTTGTCGGGTATCTGTGAACTCGCTTGGGACCAATAACTGCCTAATACAGGGAACAAACATTAGACACTGCGGTGACACCTGCAAAACAGACAAGGGTTAATATGCATGGTATGCGATGCACTGCTTGTTCAGTTTTAAGGCACCACCGTTTTGAAAGGGAATACCCTGCAAATGAATAAGCATGAGATGTTGGATGCAAATATGCAGATGATGTTATGCAATGCAAAGGCATGTCAATTAGAATTGATGTATCTGCTTGAACATCTGTCAGGTTGCACTGTCTGGAGAGAAATTAAGAGCACACCAAACAAAGGTCATGGGATGGATCATGTCATCCTTAATATCAACCATCCATTTTGGTGGATTATGGTTTACATCTTATCAACACCCGAGTTCCATTGATATTAAGGATACCTGATCGGATTAACCATGAATCAAGGGTTTGTCGCAAGTCACGAGCATGGAGTTTAGGTTAAGAACCACCCAAAAGGAGTGTACTAAGGTTTAAACCTGCCAAACATGTTCTACAAAAGGTTCCCATAGTCATAATCCCATCTTTCGGATATTATCAGAGGAACGACTACTCGTATTCCAACAATATTCTCAAGAGAGACTCTTATGAGTGTAGTATCGCGTAACAATCGTATCAAATCTCACACTTGAACGACTTTCGCACTACGTCCTATGAATAGGCCAAGATGGGTTTGGTAAACTAAGGTCCTCGGCTTCTAAGGTCTATATTGGAACAAGTAATGTCTAACCACAACTTACTTATGTGACATTATTGATCTCAACATGACCTCCACCAAGTGAATGGGCTTGCAAGTCAACTCGCTAAGGAATAACTCCACACAAGTCGACAGGACTATGCCATTCTCCTATCCTAAGTGCACTCGAGTTCGGTTATAGAACTCATCTCACAAAGATCACCAAGCAGCCATAGCCAGCCAACAGATAAAGCAAGGATATGTACACAACGCAATAAGGTAAAGCAGGTAAATAAATAACCGTACAAAAGCATGAGCACCCAATCAACAAACTACAAAAGCTAGGAGGGACTCGCTTAGGGAAATCGTTCTCCCCAGCAGAGTCGCCAGCTGTCGCAACCTGAAAAATACAGTGCGAGAAAAAACAACCGGCGAAAGAAAAAGGCAGGAGAGTCGCCACCGTGCGTTATTCATCCCAAAGGAGGGAAAGGAAACGCTCGAAGTAAACCTGAAAAAGGTAAGGACAAGACAGGGTCTCGCAACCAAATCTTGGGTTCGGGAGTCGATTATGCGAAGGGAAGGTATTAGCACCCCTACGCATCCGTAGTACTCTACGGGATCCACTTTTGTAGTTCTTGTCTAAAGGGTGTGGGTTTATCTTGTACTGTTTGCCAAAAAAAAGGGTTAAATGAAAATGACTCGCGCGGATGTCGCATCCACTGCATACGTATCTCATCTGAATATGAGAATCAGAGTCTTCGTAGCTCGGCTGACCTATGGGTTGGGGGGATGTGTGATCGCTAAGACATCGCGTCTTATGCCTACGTATCTCATCTGGCCTGAGAATCAGAGCAAAACGTAGTTCGGCTAACTACGGGGTTATGGATTGGGTTTTGGACGAACGACGTTACTACGCAATCTACCGGATGCTCGACCTTTGGAGACTTACTCGCCTGTAGTAGAAGGAGTTAACGTGTTGCTTTGGGTTTTAGGGTTTGGGATGCTCGAGGGCAAAAGGGCAGTCCTTGACGAAGGAACCGCGCTACCTGCAGGGATACGAATACAAAACACAAAACATGTATCTCAAAGTAAAATGCCACCAAGGGGCTCAAACGTTGCCTCCTATCGAGGTCTTCCAGCTAGGAAAGCAGTAAAATGCGGGAAAAGGTAAAAAGTACCACACGGATAAAGATCCGAAGTAACAGCAATCAAGGGGACAAGAAACCCAGAGATCTCTCAAGCTGGTACCATCAAAGAAGGCGAGTCAGTACAGGTAATCGGAATAAACCTCCAGGGGTTATCCCACAAATAAAGTGGGAAACCACGCAAGTTATCCCTGCAAAAGTCATGTGAGCCCTCACAAAAATTCAACAAAAGGGTTAGTGAAACACCATAAGCATTTTTTTCATGATCAACAGTATGGTTTCAGAAAAACTCAAACCCTGTGGCATACATTTCAGAAATTAAACGGTTAAACATTCAAGGCATTGTTTATACATTCATATACATATTAAACCCATGGGCAAAGGTAATGGGAATAATGGCAAACCTGATTGCAGAGCTTGATTGAAATTGAGTTGCACCCGTGAGGTTTACAAAACAATCTTCAGGGTTTATGTGAGGCAGAGGTGATTCTGTGTAGTTGAGTTCCCTTCGGGGTTTGGAGGCTGCTCTGAACTCCGTTAGGTCTTCTCTCACTATCTTTTTCCTCAGGGTTTTGTTCCAAGGAAACCTCAGAGTATTTTGTTTCTCTTCAAAATCCCCCTTTGTTCTGTGTTCTCTCAAGTGAAGCCTTGGTATTTATAGACTGAATTTCATGGTTTTGTGGGCTTTTGAGAAAGGTCCAAGTCCAAAAATTTTTATTATATTTTATTTATTTAATTATTTAATTAATTAATTAATTAATTAATTTTTTTTTTTTTTTATTATTATTTTTTTATTATTATTATTATATTTTTTTTTTTTTTCGTTTTTTTTTTTTTTTTTTTTTTTTCGGATCTAATTCTGATTGACATGATGAAATGCAATATGAAATGCTAAATGAATGCATGAATGAGGAGGGCAAATTTTGGGGTGTTATACACCCACCTTTGCTTCTCTACCGGCATCTAGCCCGGTCCTTGCCGTTCCTCCTCCTGTCGTGCATACTATGCCCAGAGTAGACAACACCATTTATCATTCTGAGCCGTCTGGGGGCCCATATGTCTTTGAAAAGAAGGATGCTATGAATGATCAATTTCTTGAGCTCCGCAAGGAATTGAAAACTCTCCGAGGAAAAGACCTTTTCGGCAAGTCTGCTGCTGAACTCTGCTTGGTCCGTAATGTCAAAATCCCTATAAAGTTCAAGGTACCTGACTTTGAAAAGTACAAGGGAAATACTTGCCCTCTCAGCCACCTGGTTATGTATGCCAGGAAAATGTCGACTCAGACCGACAACGATCAACTTCTCATTCACTACTTCCAGGACAGTTTGTCCGGTGCTGCCCTAAGATGGTATATGGGTTTGGACAGCGCGAACATCCGATCCTTCAACGACCTTGGCGAGGCCTTCGTCAAGAAATACAAGTATAACGTGGATATGGCTCCCGATAGGGATCAATTGAGAGCCATGTCCCAGAAGGACAAGGAAACTTTTAAGGAGTATGCCCAGAGATGGCGAGAGTTAGCAGCACAGATTGTGCCCCCGCTGGAGGAGAAGGAAATGATCAAGATCTTTCTGAAGACCTTGAGTTCTTTTTATTACGAGCGGATGATTGCCAGCGCTCCTTCTGACTTCACCGAGATGGTGAACATGGGGATGCGTCTGGAAGAAGGAGTTAGGGAAGGGTGCCTGACTAGAGAAGAAGGCTCTTCTGCTAAATGGTATGGGACGTTTGGAAAGAAGAAAGATGGCAAGTCACATGTTGTGACCTCCCATGCTAAACCAAGAAGACCCTCAGTGAGGAGGAAGACCGTGCGTCCTGCCAGTAACCAGCATCAGGTGGCTCACATAACACCTGTTTTCAGAGATAATCATCAATATCAGCATCACAATAATAACCAGCAACAACAACATCCGCAATATCAACAACAACAACAACGTCCTCAACAGCAGGCCTACCAGCCTCGAAACAATAATCAAGCCAGTACAAGCTATGAGAGGAAGAGGGTCACCTTTGATCCTATTCCCATGACCTATGCCGAATTGTATCCCTCTTTGATAGAGAGGAAATTGATTACTCCACGAGACCCTCCGGCTATACCTACCAACCCTCAGTGGTGGTATAAGCCCGAGCTACACTATTTTTATCATTCCGGTGCTCCCGGACATGACGTGGAAAACTGCTACCCACTGAAAACCAAGGTTCAAGACCTTGTGAGATATGGTATTCTGTGTTTCGAGGACGTAGGTCCTAATGTGAAGAAAAACCCATTTCCCGAGCATGTGAAATCCTCCGTCAACATGGTCCAGGGCTGCCCTGGTAAATACAAAGTCAAATATGTCAGCCATATTCGACAATCTCTGGTCGAGATGCACAGACTGTTGTGTGAGTACAGTCATTACGAGCATGACCACGACAGATGCCGAGTTTGCACTGTCAATCAGAGAGGATGTCGCCAAGTCCGCAAAGACATTCAAGAAATGCTGGATGAAGGAGTCATTGAGATACTTCAGAATCGAAATGTTGATGAGGATGATGATGAATTCAATGTAATATCTCCAGTATTTTGGATCCCTGAGCCTGTTGTCATCAAGTACGATGGTAGCAAGCAAAAGGCTTCTCCTTCTTTGATCATTAAACCAGCTGGCCTTGTGCCATACTCTTTTGAGAAAGCGGTCCCCTATCGCTACAATGTTGTGGCATTAGAGGATGGGAAGGAGGTGCCCCTGCCCTCTACCTCTGTTTTTAATATTGCCGACGTCAGCGGCCTGACCCGTAGCGGCCGTGTTTTCTCGGCTCCGCCGAAACCCCAAGCTGATGTTCAAAGGACTGATGTTGCTGATTATGCTGAACGCCCGGTTGGGGCTGCTGTGAATGCTCCGAATCCGGCACTTGTTACCAATAAACCTGCCACTGTTGTAAGAACTCCTGTCTTTGTTGGCCAGAATGGCACCATGAAAGAAGACAATGATGAGATGTTGAGGCTCATCAAAAGGAGTGAATACAATGTTATAGATCAACTTTTACAGACGCCATCAAAGATCTCGGTATTGTCTTTATTGATGAATTCAGAACCACACCGAGAAGCTCTGCAGAAGGTGTTGGATGTGGCGTATGTAGATCATGACGTCACAATAGAACAATTTGACAGTATTGTTGCAAACATCACCGCTTGTAACAACTTGAGATTTTGTGATGCTGATCTCTCCAAGGAGGGAAGAGACCCCAACTTGGCACTACACATATCTATGAGCTGCAAAGATGATGCCATGTCCAATATGCTGGTGGACACTGGATCATCACTGAATGTGTTGCCAAAGACCACTCTTGCTAAATTGTCATATCAGGGGCCTCCCATGAGGCAGAGTGGGGTAGCGGTTAAAGCTTTCGATGGGTCCCGTAAAACTGTGATTGGAGAGGTTGAACTCCCAGTCAAGATCGGACCAAGTGATTTCCAGATCACCTTCCAGGTCATGGATATTCACCCATCGTATAGCTATCTGTTGGGCAGACCATGGATTCACGAGGCAGGCGCCGTGACATCCACCCTACACCAGAAATTGAAGTTTGTCAAAAACAAGAAGCTGGTGGTGGTAGGGGGAGAAAAGGCTCTCCTGGTTAGCCATTTGTCTTCCTTTTCTTACATAGATGCTGAGGACGAAGTTGGAACTCCATTCTAAGCTTTATCCATTGCTGAGCCTACTAAGAAAGGAACTTCTTCATTTGCGTCCTATAAAGATGCTAAGTTGGCCATTGAGCATGGTACAACTACCGAATTGGGGTAAATGATTAAGCTGGAAGACAACAAATCCCGGGCTGGCATAGGGTATTCTTCTGGCACCTTCAATAAGCATGAGCTGTTCAACAGTGGTGGATTCATCCACACTGTTCAAGATAAGGAAGCTGCCACCATTTTGGAAGAGGATGCAGAGGAAGATTCTGGCAACTTTGTCATCCCTGGAGGGGTCTGCAATAATTGGGTCGCTGTTGATGTTCCAACAGTTATCCATAAGTCAAAGTAATGTTCATTGTGTTTAAAAACCCTCCTCCCATGCCAAAAGGAGGAGTGATGACATTGTTGGCTCATAAATATAATGATATCTTCATTCAATAAATTCATGTTAAATGTTTGTTTTTCCAATTATTTTCCCTTTTCGCTTTTGCATGAAATTGGTGATCACATAAAACCCTAAAAAATAAGGATAAAATCAATCTTTTCATCTGCATAATGATTTGCCTTGTTTGAATTCTAAAATCTTTTTATATCCAAAATCATTATGCAGGTTGATCAAACCCATTGAACATAATGATCCAAAACCATCTCCCAACTTTGAGTTCCCTGTATTTGAGGCGGAAGAAGATGATGTTGAAGAGATTCCTTATGAGATTACCCGTCTACTCGAGCATGAAGAGAAGATCATTCAGTCGCATCTTGAGAATCTGGAAACAGTTAACTTGGGGTCTGAAGATTGTGTGCGAGAAGTGAAGATTGGGGCACTCCTGGAAGAATCTGTTAAGAAGGGGTTGCTTGAGTTGCTGCGAGAATACGTCGATGTCTTTGCCTGGTCATATGAGAACATGCCTGGTCTGGATACTGATATCGTGCAACATTTCCTGCCTTTGAAACCTGAGTGCGTGCTTGTGAAGCAGAAGCTCAGAAGAACTCATCCTGATATGGCAGTGAAGATTAAAGAGAAAGTTCAGAAGCAAATTGATGCAGGGTTTCTGGTGACTTCTACATATCCTCAATGAGTGGCCAATATTGTGCCCGTGCCTAAGAAAGATGGAAAAGTCCGAATGTGTGTGGATTATAGAGACTTGAATAAAGCTAGTCCTAAAGATGATTTCCCTCTACCACATATTGATATGTTGGTAGATAATACAGCTAAATTCAATATATTCTCGTTTATGGACGGATTTTTCGGATATAATCAGATTAAAATGGCACCCGAGGATATGGAGAAGACAACATTCATCACATCTTAGGGAATATTCTGTTATCGAGTGACGCCCTTCGGTTTGAAGAACGCCGAAGCCACGTATCAACGAGCTATGACTACCTTGTTTCATGATATGATGCACAAGGAGATCGAGGTATATGTTGATGATATGATTGCAAAGTCAAGAACGGAGGTTGAACATGTAGAACACTTGTTGAAGCTTTTTCAGCGTTTGAGGAAGTATAAGCTTCGTCTGAATCCTAACAAGTGTACATTTGGAGTCCGTTCCGACAAGTTATTGGGATTTATTGTCAGCGAGAGAGGTACTGAGGTTGATCCTGCAAAGGTCAAAGCAATACAAGAAATGCCTGCACCAAAAACTGAGAAGCAAGTCCGAGGTTTTCTTGGCCGCTTGAATTATATCTCCAGATTCATATCCCATATGACTGGCACATGTGCGCCGATATTCAAGCTCCTCCGGAAAGATCAGTATCATGATTGGACCGAGGATTTCCAAAAGGCCTTTGACAGTATTAAAGAGTATTTGTCTGAGCCTCCGATTCTCTCTCCACCTGTGGAAGGGAGACCATTGATTATGTATCTGACAGTTCTTGAAGACTCAATGGGTTGTGTCCTTGGTCAACAAGACAAATCGGGAAAGAAAGAATATGCTATCTACTACCTGAGTAAGAAGTTCACCGAGTGTGAGTCTCGATACTCGATGCTTGAGAAAACATGTTGTGCTTTGGCTTGGGCTGCTAAGCGCTTACGCCCGTATATGTTAAATCATACGTTTTGTTAGATATCCAAAATGGATCCAATCAAGTATATCTTTTAGAAGCCTTCTTTAACTGGGAGGATTTCCTGTTGGCAGATGTTGTTATCTGAGTATGATATTGAGTATCGAGCTTAGAAGGCTATAAAAGGGAGTATCTTGGCTGACCACTTGGCACATCAACCGATTGAGGATTATCAGTCAGTTCAGTATGACTTCCCAGATGAGGAGATTCTGTATTTGAAAATGAAAGATTGCGATGAGCCTACGCTCGACGAAGGGCCAGAGCCTGGTTCCCGATGGCGCTATAAATCAATATGGAAATGGTATTGGGGCAGTGATTATTACTCCTCAGGGCACACATTTTCCTTTTATAGCAAGGCTAACTTTCAAATGCACGAATAATATGGCTGAGTATGAGGCATGTATTATGGGATTGGAAGAGTGTATTGATCTTAGGATCAAGCATCTTGATGTTTATGGTGATTCGGCCCTTGTTGTTAATCAGATTAAGGGTGAATGGGAGACGAACCAGCCTGGCCTCATCCCATATAGAGATTATGCGAGGAGGATTTCAACGTTCTTTACTGAAGTTGACTTCCATCATATTCCTTGAGAGGAGAATCGGATGGCAGATGCACTTGCTACACTTGCTTCTATGATCGTGGTTAGACTCTGGAATGAAGTTCCCAATATCACTGTGATGCGCTTGGACAGACCAACTCATGTATTTGCAGTAGAGGAGATGCAAGATGATAAACCTTGGTATTACGATATCAAGTGCTTTCTTCAGAGCCAAGTTTTCCCGCCTGGGACATCTGTGAAAGATAGAAAGACTTTGAGAAGATTATCAGGAAGTTTCTACCTCAATGGTGATGTGCTTTACAAGAGGAATTTTGACATGGTTCTGCTCAGATGTGTGGATAGACACGAAGCAGACCTGTTAATGATTGAGGTCCATGAGGATTCCTTTGGTACTCATTCCAATGGACATGCCATGGCTAGAAAGATGTTGAGAGCAAGCTACTATTGGCTAACAATGGAGTCTGACTGCTGCAAATATGTGAAGAAATGCCACAAGGGTCAGATCTATGCGGATAAGATTCATATTCCCCCGACACTTCTGAACATTATTTCATCACCATGGCCTTTCTCCATGTGGGGAATTGACATGATTGGCATGATAGAGCCGAAAGCGTCCAACGATCACATATTTATTCTCGTAGCAATTGATTACTTCACCAAGTGGGTTGAAGCGGCGCCATACGCAAATGTGACCAGGCAGGTGGTGTCGCATACGCGAAAAACAACCGGCGGGAAAAGACACAGTGCCGCCACCATGCGTTATTTATCCCAAAGGAGGGAAAGGAAACGCTCGAAGTAAACCTGGAAAGGAAATGGTCTTGCGACCAGAGATTGCAAGGATCAGGAGTCGGTTATGCAAGGGGAAGGTATTAGCACCCCCTCACGTCCGTCGTACTCGACGGGATCCAAGCTCAGAAAGGATAGAAAAAGGTTGCTAAATAACTTCTCAAAAACTGCAAAAAACTGGAATGAAACACAGACGAAAGACGGAGAAAGCGGACTCGGCAGGATGTCGCATCCTGGGCCTACGTAGTTTGTCAGACACAAACATCAGAGTCGACGTAGTTCGGGGAAAAGGGGAATGGGCTCGCTAGGATATTGCATCCTATGCCTACGTATCTCATCTGGAATGAGAATCAGAGCTACCGTAGTTCGGCTAACGCACGCCGAAACAAAGCATAATACAAAGACGCTGAGTCGTCAGAAGAAACACACAAATGGAAGCAGACTGCCAATAGCTGGTCTTACGTCTGACTCCGAACAAACAACCGCAAATAGGATACGGAATGCCAATCGCTGGTCTTACATCCATATCCTAACACACACAAAAAGGTTGTCAAACAGACAAGTTAATAAGGAGTCTGGTACTCGAGCCTAATAACTGTCAAGCAAAACACACGCAAAAAAGAAAAAGGGCGCCCATAGAGATCTCGCGCGATCTCCTGCCTACGTACCTCATCTGGTATGAGGATCAGGGCGATGTAGTTCCCCTTAACAGAGGAGAAACTTTCTCCTAACCAGAGACCAAGGGAATAACGGACTAAAAGGGAGACTGGCTCGAGCCTAATAGTCATCATGCAAATGATAACCCTAGGTTGAGGTCTCTAACAAGAGTTTGACTCACACAGGCAGTGAGTCAACTCAAGTCTATCTCTACGTACGTTCAACTTCCTCGAAAGTTGATCATACGACTCCTATAGAAAGGAGATGAGAAGCAAAAGCAGATAAACATCAAAAGCAATCATCACACGCTATATGCAAACAAGCGGCTCATACAAGGCTGGGCTTTAGTCAAGGGGTCATATCGACCTTGACAAACAAGCCAACACTGGAAAGGGTGTCTGAGGATCTTAACCACTGACATTGACCGTCAGGGTGAGTAGATGAAATAGGAGATGAGGGTTAGACCTCATAGCTCTTAACCCGGCCTGGGTGAGCTTTAATCAAAGAATGTGTGGGAGTCCAGAATGAGGAACTCTATTCCACAATGACTGACTCTATATACAAGATTTTGGGTGTTTATTCAAAATGCATCAGCACGTAGTGCGAGCAAGATGAAAGACTCAACTGAATCGCAGGGGATGGATTGCACATCCCTTCTATCTGCCAATGCCTTTTCACTTAGGAGGTCTTTGAAATACATGGCACAAATATAAACAATCACAAACATTGCCTCTTAAGGAGGGCTTCAGACAGGTGCCTGCCAAAGATAGCAGGTCTTCCAGACTACATGGAGTTAAAGATATTACCTAAGTGGTATGCCAACCACAAGCAAAGCAAAGCAACTCAAATAATGAGTTAAAGCGGCTAAAGTACCTGTAAGAAAAGCTAAACAAGTCAATATGGCGTTCAGACAAACAACAGTGAGACAACCAATATACACAATGCAAGTCAACAACTCAAGTGAGCTCATCACCAAGGATTCTACAACACAAGAAAGGTTAGTGGACAAAGAATTTTTCATCTCAATTCATGAGATCAACATCAACCATCAAGACTAGAAGCTTGAACCTGAAATGCAAAACTCAAAAGATGAGTACAAACCACTAGCACCAAGGCTAGGGTCAAAGACAAAGCAAAAAGTCAAAACGGCAACCAATATTCAACATGAAGCTCATTTAAACAAGTGAGAACATGTCCTAAAAAGAACCAAGTCTAAAACATCAAGCAAAGTCATTACATGAGAAAGATATGGCAAAGGCAATTACAAAGCTTACAATTGGTCATTAAGAATGAAAATTCCATATTAAAACAGAAATGAATCAAACAATTCTAGAAATTTTTATGTGCTATCAACAGGTTAAACACAATCATCATGCCAAAAATTGTAATCAATAGAGCTCAATTGACATGGAAATGAAAATGCACAAGTATGACATCAAATTGTGTGACACACATTGTCACACCATACAATCATGTGTCTAAAACAGAGATGAAAAATGCTAAAAATACACAACCAAGCCTCAAAAATCATGCAACATGTTGGGAATCAGCATACCAAGTTTCAAATCAATTGGCCAATGTTTGAGCATTTCACAATAGAATGAATGAAGCATATCACATTTGCATACATGTCCAAAGAATCAGTCACATTTAAAATTCCAGAAATGATAAAATCCAAAAATCCAAACCACAAAATAATAGACATCTCAATGATCATGTGAAAAAAAATGGCATTCAATTTGGATTAATTTTCAATTTGTTATGAATTTTATAAGTTGCATGAAAATATTATGAATAATGAAGAAATCACATGATGAAATGGAGGGAAATAGCAAAGGTTGATAGAATTTGAAATGCCAGAAGCTGGAATCGAAGTGAGTACGGCGCCTCGTCAAAACGACGTCGTTTTGACCAAGGCTGGAAATGAAAAAAGAAAATATGAAACGCGCTCAGGAAGAATCGAAGCGAGGTAATGCTCGCTGGACTGAAACGACATCGTTTCAGAGCGCCGCCCCTAGGGTTTGCAGACGACGGATGTACAGTGCCAGGCGGTGGTTTCCACCGTCTCCTACCTTGAGATAATGGTTGCTACAGTGATCATCATCAATTTTTTTTCCATATCTATGCAATATATACATCAATGGAAAGGTCATCACAAGTGTAGCACCTCAAATTTGCACCTACCTTTTGTACATACATTCTCATATTAGGTCATTAACATAACATAGTCCACTGCATAGCATTGCATTATCCTTGGCCCAAGTGCAAGTTCAACTGACAAATTAGGTCAAACTGGTCAGGGGATCAGTCAATCAAGCAAGCAAGTGCAATTTCCAAGGAAGCAAGGCCCTAGGGTTGGTACAACATGTTCACATGACCTAGGGGTCCTTTTGAAGTGATTTGGTCAAGGATTGGGTGCTCAGAAGTCATCAGTCATTGTTCAGTCCACCAGAAACCCTAGAAAGTCAACTATGGTCAACTGTGGTCAACTGTGCCTGATTTTATGGATTTCAAGGTGGGAGATGTTTTGAAAGGGTTCATTCATATCCATACAAGTCTCATTTGACAATTCAAAGATCAAGATTGGAGAAAATAAAGTCAGACAAAAAGTTTCCAAAAATGGCAGGTGACCTGTAATTGAAAACTGCCAAAAATAGAAAGTTTTGCTTCTCAAATTTACATCATCATACAAGCTTCAAATGAAATTTTGTCCAACATGAAAGTTGAATATCTTGCTCTCACCTTTCCAAAAAGTCCAAGAACACTCATTTCTCATTTATGGTTGGCAAGTTATGATCAAATCATTCTCAAGAATTTTTGAACTTCAAAGTGGCATATCTTCCAAACCATTTGGCCAAATTGAGTGAGGTTTTTTGCTACAAGTCATATTTGATATGCTCTATCCAAATCCTTCATCACAATTTACCAAAAATCATCCATTCAAAATGGCCTTTTTCCAAGTAAATGAATTAAAAAAGAGAGAGGTGAAAAAATGAACTTTCAAATTAACCATTTCCAATGTTTTTTACCAATTGCAATTGTTCAGAAATCAAATTTGGGGCATGCCTAAGCCCATTTTCGTGCATTAACATGCACCCCATGCATTATTGAGTGGTTTTTAGCAAAATGACCAAAACACTTAATTAAGCCAATTCCACTTACCACTTCATTAACCAAGTTTAAGCATTGTTAATCAAGGTATATAGTGCACATTTATGACTGAAAAACCCTAGCCACTATTCACCAAATCAGATCAAAACTTCATTTTCTCTCAAGAACACTCTATTCTTCACTTGGAATTTTTTCTGAAAATCTTCAAAGAACCCTTGCTATTGTCCATCGTGCCATCATTCACCAACATTCTGGGAGCTCTAGCAAGCATCATTTCACAACTGTAAAGCAAGAATCATCATTGTTGCATTGAACCATTTCCATGGCAGTCGGATTTTCGAGCATGATTGAGCAAGAGTGAGCTTCCAATATTCATCCCTTCACCTCCTGGAGTATCAAGGCATTGCTGTTTCAACTAAACACGACCAAAGGACCGTTGTTCCATCACTGTCTTCAAAATCAGGTAAAATTCGAATCACATCTTTGTCCAAATCGTGCTATGCTTCTTGTAGATCTTTTTGCCATGAATGTATTGAGCTTTGAATCGAGAGAAATGGTTGAGTATTAAGGAAGAAACATGGAATTTAAGTTTGTTGGTCAAATGTGTTCTTGCTTATTTCTTTGTTGTTAGTTCGAATTAATGAAAACTAAGGTTGGATTTGTGATGTACGGGGTTAGATGTTTCGAATGCTATACTCACTTCCAAATTCTGAGAAAAATGTTCATCGTGTTGATGAACAAGTTGCTGTAGCTGTAAACCCTAGAAAACGTGGCCCAGAAACGTATTTGATTCGTCAAACCCGTGTTTTGCATGAGACTCCCGTGTTTTTGGCCATGAAGCGAATAGCACTTTGCCACCTCACTAAGTGAAACGCAGCGTTTCACTTAGTGAGCCCCAATATTACAAAAATGCCACGGCCGGTTTTATTAATTCATTTAATCCAATTTCTTTTTTCTATTTATTTCATTTTGCATGACCAACTTAGAAAATTCATAAGTCACTCATTTTTAATCCAATTTTGATGGGATTTTTTGTGAAATGCTCCTCGTGATCTCTAGTTTATTATGATGATTTTTCCAGATTTTTTGCATGTGTGGATTTTTAAATATGCTAGGTGACGCATCGCGCGAAAAACCGGCGGGAAAAGAAAGAAACAACAGAGCCGCCACCGTGCGTTATTTATCCCAAAAGAGGGAAAGGAAACGCTCGAAGTAAACCTAGGAAAGAACATGGTCTCGCGACCAAAGAGAATGGGTTCGGGAGTCGGTTATGCGAAGGGAAGGTGTTAGGCACCCTACGCATCCGTAGTACTCTACGGGATCCACGCACAGAAGGAAGGAAAATGGTTGCTAAACACTGCTCAAACTCACACACACTGGCTGAAAAGAGACAAAAGAAACTGACTGAAACTGACTCGGCAGGATATCGTATCCTGGGCCTACTTAGTCTATCAGGCATAGACATCAGAGTCGAAGTAGTTCGGACTGGGGAGACGACACATGCTCGCTAGGATATCGCATCCTGTGCATACGTATCTTCTCGGACGAGAGAAGAATCAGAGCATTCGTAGCTCGGCTGACACGCACACAAACAAACAAGACACAGGCAAACGTGGAGCCCGACCGCCAATCACTGGACTTATGTCAGCATCCGAACCAAAACAACACAACAGATAGATAGGGAGTCGGGGACTTAGCCTATAACTGTCAAACAACACACACAAAAGAAAAGAAAAGGCGCCCGGAGAGATCAGCTCAATCTCCTGCCTACATACTTCATCTGGTGTGAAGATCAGGGCGATGTAGTTCCCCTACGCAGGGATAAAGGATCTAGCCTAACCAGATAACAGAGGGAGACACAACACTAGGGAGACTACGACTCGAGCCTAGATGTTGTCATGCAAAAGTCAACCCTAAGTTAAGGTTTCTAGCTAAATGGCACACGGGCCAACCTATCCTAGACAAGGCTTGCACAGGAAGCAAGGGTCTCGATTGCAACTAGGGCAAGAGAAAGGGGAGATCTCAATCGCAACGAGGGCGAGAGAAGAGAAGGTCTCAATCGCAACGAGGGCGAGAGAAGAGAATTAGTGTTAGTGGTTAGTCAAACTCGGCAAGACATCGCGTCTCGTGCCTACGTATCTCATCTGAACATGAGAATCAGAGTTGCCGTAGTTCGGCCGGCTGGGAATAAGGGTCTCGATTGCAACTAGGGCAAGAGAAAGGGAAAGTCTCGATCGCAACGAGGGCGAGAGAAAGGAAAAGGCTCGATCGCAACGAGGGCGAGAGAAAGGATCGCAACGAGGGCGAGAGAAAGGATCGCAACGAGGGCGAAAGCAAGCAAGGATTAGCTGTTAGTCGTTAGTCAAACTCGGCAAGACATCGCGTCTCGTGCCTACGTATCTCACCTGATCGTGAGAATCAGAGTTGCCGTAGTTCGGCCGGCTGGGATAAAGGATCTCGATTGCAACTAGGGCAAGAGCAAGGGAAAGTCTCGATCGCAACGAGGGCGAGAGAAAGGAGAAGGCTCGATCGCAACGAGGGCGAGAGAAAGGAAAAGGCTCGATTGCAACGAGGGCGAGAGAAAGGAAACGTCTCGATCGCAACGAGGGCGAGAGAAAGGAAACGTCTCGATCGCAACGAGGGCGAGAGAAAGGATCGCAACGAGGGCGAAAGCAAACAAGGATTAGTCTAAACTAAACCTATCTTGCACAAGCAGCAAGTCTAAGCTAAACCTAAGAGGCAAAGCAAGCAAATACAATCACAGGAAACACACTCTATATGCATACAAGAGGCTCATACAAGGGTTAGGCACTAGGGCCAACTGGAATAGGGTAAGTGTGCTCTTAACCTTGCCATTGAGAGGCTAAGGTGAAGCAGATGAAAGGATGAGGTGAGGATGAGACCTCACAGCTCTTATCCCTGGCCAGGGAGAGCTAATAGACAAATGAGCATGGGTCCAGAAAGTGGGAACCCTTCTATACTCGAAGACTCTGACACTGTACACTTTGTACAAGATCTTGGGTTTGTATCCCAATGCATCAACACACAGCAGTGTGAGCAGAGGGATGACACAACAAGAGTAGTGGGGGATAGATTGCATATCCCTACCTTCCACCAATTGCCTTACTTGAAGGACTTTTCCTGCTTGGGACAATTTTAAACACACACAAGCATGGCCTCTTAAGGAGGACTTCAGACAGTTTGCCCGGTCAAATAACAGACCGGGTCTCCAGACTACATGAAGTAAAAGAGATTATACCTCAAGCAAGTTGCTAAAAAGCAAAGCAAATCAAGTTCAGAGAACTTAGGCAACTAAAGTACCTGAAAAAGTCAAACCAGTCAGTATGCAATTCAACAGTTAAAAGCAAAAGGAATGGGATTCACAAACAAAACAGATGATCAACTGTGCAAAGCAATACTCAAACACATGAGTCACACCTACAAAACAAAGGTTAGCACATGGTGAACAATCAAGTTCAAACAAGTTTGAATGATCTTTGAGGCATTGGTGCTTAACCTGAAACAAAAACTCAATTGTGAGCTCAAAAAGACCACTAGGACTAGCCTAGGGTCAAGGATGAAAGAAAAAGTCAAAACAGCAAAGAAAAGTCAACCAAAGTCAAGGTCAAACATTTAGTAAGCAATCACAATTGGATTCACAATCAAATCATGCATCATTGTCAATTCATGAGCAAAGGAATGCAAAGCATGGCAAGAGAAAGCATAAATAGGTCAACAGCAAGACTTCATCCAAAAGTCAACCCAAACAATCTCAAAAATTATGAAATAAATCACATTAAATCCTAACATCTAACATGGTAGACATGTAAAATTTCATGGCATTTGGATGAGAGGAAGGCAGTCAATTAAAATCATGAAGTCAAACCAAATTCAAGTAAGCATGATGAAAGTCAACAAGCATGGGTCAACCTCAAAAAATCATATCAATTTGAAAACAGAAGAGAAATGAATGAGATTAACACCAATGCAAAGCTCAAAGAGTCTAGTTATCACATATGAAATTTCATGGACATACAATATGATGTGAGAATTTCACAAAAGATTTGGCAATGTATATCACATAAAGTCAACAAATGACAAAGCATGGAAGAAAATTCTCAAATAAATTGGAAACAGCATGATTAATTCCAAGAAAATGCATACACAAACTAGACATGTGATAGATGATTCATGCAAAATTTGGGGTCATTTGGATGTAAGGAAGCATGTGAACAAAAATTGGGAAAATGCATATCATGTTGTGACACCAAATGTAACACATGACTTCAAAAATCCATATCCAGCAAACCACAAATGGGAAATCCACAAACTTTATACCAAAACAAAGGTAAATGAATCTAGTTTCTCCTCAAAAAATTTCAAGGTCAAAGGATGCAACATGAGTATTTCACAAAAGGAATGGCACAATGTATCAATTTGGCATACATGTTAGAAAACTATTTATCAATTAAAAATCCAGCCAATGAAAAATTTATTAAAATTCATAATCAAATACTAGACACATTTATGAACATGATAGAAAAATTCTCATGATTTTTGGACTTAAATTGAGGAAGAAATGAATTATTGAAGTTGAGTGATATTTGAAGCAAAAATGAACAAGTTGCATGGCATAAATGGTCAACATGGGAAGTCAGCGTGGCAAAAGCGTAATTAGGCGCCTCACTAATTAAAACTCTGCGTTTTGGGCAGGGAAAATGGAATGTTCTCATTGGCCGTTGCCAATGGAACAGTAACACGGACCAATGAGCTTCATATTTTCTGGTTTTTAGAAACCCTAGGGTTTAACAACAGCAATGTTCAAACAACCAAGCTCATCAACAATATTCAAATATCAACCAAACAAACAAGCATGCCATGATCACTTAAATGAGCTCGACTATGAAACAACAACATCATCATCATCAGCTAACAACAGAACAAGCCTAAACCATGGGAATTTCTGGACAGGGTAGGTTTAAAGCTACAGGGTTCAGCAATAGCAGGGTATCATCATCATGCTTATCAACATCCAAACGAAAATCAAAATGGCATGGCAAGCAGTAGGGCACCAACATCTAACAACAATACACCAAAACATGTTCATGGAAAAAATCTGGAAACAGATGTAGAGTTCAAGAACAGCAGGGTACCATCATCATGCTTATCAACATCCAAACGAAAATCAAAATGGCATGGCAAGCAGTAGGGCACCAACATCTAACAACAATACACCAAAACATGTTCATGGAAAAAATCTGGAAACAGATGTAGAGTTCAAGAACAGCAGGGTACCATCATCATGCTTATGAACTCGAAAAAAATCCAAGGCCCAGAATCAAAAAAGAAGCATAGCAACAGCATCAGCACACATCAAGCATCACAAATATGGCATCCAATCTCACTAACTCATCCTAAACTAACCAAATCGATGGAAACTATGTTTGTACATGAAAATGAAAAATCCAATTTCTCACAGCATGGTTTAACAATTAATGTGATTCAAGTTGCACAATATTTATCAAGGTAGAAACTACACATGGCATGGCATAATTTGGAGAAACAAGAGATTCGAATTTTTACTTGGTTTTGAAGAAATGTGAAATGCAGTGATGCTTCGATGGATTCAGCTTGAAACAGACGCAGAGAATGCTTTAGAATGATGGATGATGAAACTTTTTTAGCTCAAGAATGCTTAACCATGTCCAACTCTTGATTTGCCATGGAAGTGGTCTTGAAGAAATAGAGCTCAAGCTGCAATACAGATGGTAAATAGTGCTTGAAAAGGGTTCTAAATGGTGGTTATATCATGGCGGAAACAAGGATAGCTAGTGATCTTTGAAGCTCTTGAGCAGAAAAATCAAATCGAGCCAAATGCCAAAATGAGAGAAAGTGTGTTTTTGGTCTGTGGAGGCTGTAGCTTTTTGTCTCTAGGGTTTATTCTGTCAGAAAATGAGCTTTTATATTTCTGTTTTTACATTAGCTTAACAGATGCTAATCATGTTTTGCTAAAATGAAGTAAAAATGGCCATTTCCTAATTTGTACAAAAGTGGATATGGAGGGTGTAGCTGGTCGAATGGGCTTGGAAAACAGGCTGTATACAGACCAATACTCTGCTGTTTTGGGTCTGTTTAATGATTGCTAACATTGCCTTGTGTTAATGAAATCATTTGCAAAATTAACGAATTATACAACTTTGGCCAAAATTGGTAGCATGGTGATAGCATGGTTATGATTTTAAGCTCTAGACAAGTTTCAATAACATATGAAGCAAATTCCAATTGGCCAAATGGAGAAAAAAACCAATGAATCAAAAAGTCAAAGTTTGGTCAAACTTGGTTTTTAAATGAAACAAGTCAAAAAATGCCATTTTGATTGGCAAGGTTTTGGTACATGATGTTTATATTTTTGGAAAGAGGAGGAAAAATGTGGTTTGTAGGAAAAAACCCCACCAATTTTGGCCAAAGGAATCATGAGATATGGCTTGTTGAAGTTCAAAAAATGGTGAAAATGAAATGATCATATCTTACAAACCATTCATGGGATTTGAGAGTTCTTGGACTTTTTGAAAATGGGAGAACAAGATCTTCAACTTTCATGTTGGGCAAAAATTCATTTGAAGCTTGTATTCTGATGCAAGTTGAGGATCAAGAAGTTTCCATTTTTGGCAGTTAAAATTACAGGTCCAGTTTCTATTTTTGGAAATTTTCTGATTGGCTTCAAATTCTTCAATGATGTTGATTGCCATGACACATGAGGCCTATTAGGACATGAATAAGCTCTCTCAAACCATTTCCATCCATCAAAACCATAGAATCAACCACAGTTGACCAACTTTGACTTTCTAGGGTTTCTGACTGTCTATGCACTGACTGATGAATTCCAAACCCTAATTCCTTGAGACCTTGACTTCAAATGAAGTCCCAAGTTGTATAGACTCTTGATTATTGATCATGGTGCCCAAGTTCCACAAGAATGGCCACCATCCACTGCTTTGACTGACTGTTGACTTTCTAGGGTTTTTGCCTGGCTATGCATTGACTGATGACCCTTGAGCCTTCAAACCCTTGACGTGAACACTTCAAATAGACCCCGAAGTCATGTGAACTTGTTGGACAAACCTTAAGGCCTTTGCTTGCTTGGGAAACAACTTTGCTTGATTGGTTGACTGATCTCCTGATCAGTTTGACCTAATTCTTGGCTTGCTTGCTCTTGAGGCAACTGGGGACAATGCAATGCTATGCAATGTATCATGATATGTTATGACCTAATATAAGATGGTATGTACAATGATAGGTGCAAATTTGAGGTGCTACAGCTGCCCCTATTCAATCAGCTGGGAACCCGAACGGATGATAGCAGTGGCTGTCAGACTTTCAGGGTAAACAGGGATTGAATACAAAAGAACCGTAGAAATTTGCACCAACTGGGATCCAATAATGCAAACGTCCACTGGGATCTGATGCTACCGGGTATTTTGTTTGTTTTTTTTTTTGTTTTCAAAAGGTACGGCCACATCCAGACATCGCAATGACGATGAATGGGAAAAGAAATCACAACTAGATGCCAACGGACAATCTAGGAAACACTCAACGTTCACCAAGGCCAACGGAGAGGTAAATCCACAGGGGGACAGGTACAACTAGACGTCATAGGACGAATAGGAAGACTCACGTTTATCGACACCAACGGAGAGGAGGAAAACTCAGCCAGACGTCATAGGACGAAAGGGAGACTCACGTTTATCGACACCAACGGAGAGGAGGAAAACTTCAACCAGACGTCATAGGACGAAAGGGAGACTCACGTTTATCGACACCAACGGAGAGGAGGAAAACTTCAACCAGACGTCATAGGACGAAAGGGAGACTCACGTTTATCGACACCAACGGAGAGGAGGAAAACTCAGCCAGACGTCATAGGACGAAAGGGAGACTCACGTTTATCGACACCAACGGAGAGGAGGAATCTTCACTAGGGAAGGGAAAACGATGTTACGAACATCGAAAGATGATGTTTACAGACATCAAAAGAAGACCAGACACTTACGCATGACTGGAAATCACCGAAGGATGGTGTTTACCGACACCAAAGAAGACCAGACACTTACGCATGACTGGAAATCACCGACGGATGGTGTTTACCGACACCAAAGAAGACCAGACACTTACGCATGACTGGAAATCACCGAAGGATGGTGTTTACCGACACCAAAGAAACAACACACGCGGGTGCGGACGGGATACTGACATCCACAAGATGACAGGGCAAGGCTGAACACTTGCAGGGGGTCTCACTGGGGATCAAGGTCACGACAGCGAGCAAACAGGAAGGAACACCAAGGATACCGGGTTGTAGGTATGAAACGGGTGACCGACCAAAGCGTGAATTGGTTTGTGTTCCAAAACACTCAACATCCTGAAGAGGGCTAGAAAAGCAGTCTTGTTAGAGGATGGACATCCGATTCCATGGGGGATACGAATCTTACTCTGCTGGAGATAACAACCGAAAGATTGACCAAAGAGTGCATGAGATATATTATCTATAGCCGTCAAAACGTAGATAATACACTCGCATGGAAGGTTGTCCATAACCGGGTTGTAGGTTGTTAAATGGATAAATCAACCGACAAGAAAGGCATCAGGGTACCAGGACTAGGTATGCAAAAGATGACCAATCAAGAGAGGATAAAGTTGCTAACTCGGAGCAAATACCCAAAGGCAGGGGAATACCCAATGGAGACAATACTGCTTGATCAAGGCAAGTATCCAGAGGGGAAAAGAATACCGATACCGCAAAGAGGGGATTACATCTACCGGTTTGTAGGCAGGAAACCACGGAAAAGTAACCAGTCATCATCGGGATGAGCAAAAAGGGTTAACTCCAACAAGGGGAGGAATGTGGGATTTTACAACTACCAGCTAGTGGGTAGAAAACCACAAAGATAGGACTTACAACTACCGGTTTGTAGGTAGAGGCCAATGGAAAAGTAACCAGTCATCATCGGGATGAGCAAAAAGGTTAACTCCATCAAGGGGAGAACGTGGGATTTTACAACTACCAGCTAGTGGGTAGAAAACCACAAAGATAGGACTTACAGCTACCGGTTTGTAGGTAGAGGCCACATAAAAGTCTGCTGAGAGACAAAGTGAGAAAAAAGGATTTACAACTACCAGGTAGTGGGTAGAAGACCGTAAAGAAAGGACTTACAGCTACCGGTTCGTAGGTAGAAGCCAAAAATTCCGCTGAGGATAAGATGAATGAGTGCCGGTTAGTGAGCGACTATTCATTTATGCCCCAGGGAAGCACGGGAGACAGCCAACAGGAAGCCAAATCAGGATCGATCCAAAAAGGCAGGCTGAAACAAGACTCATCCTAATGAGGAAAGAACTCAATAGGGAAAAACCCATCCCGTGTAGGGAGGGAACAGAAGCAACCGTCATCCACGAGGATGTATCTCAGTGGGGAAATGGCAGGAAAGGATAGACACTTTCTGCTTAAGGGGTAGACTCTACATGGAGAGATCGGACACACCCACATCTGCTTAAGGAAATCTACTGGAGAGATCTGTATTACCAAATAGCAGGAGGTAACAATCAACGGATACACGGCAACAGCTGCAACATGAGTATCCAAATGCTATGATTATGCATGTATGCATTATGCATGATGAATGTATGATGAATGTTGACAAACAGACATGCTCAACACGCGGGTCCAGGAATCAACCATCCGGAGAGACAACCAAAGATCACCAGAGAGCAAAGAAAATCCACTGGGGACTGGGATATCGGGGAACATTTATCCTGCATGGGAGGAAGGCCACCGGAGGCTTCCGGAGGGATCGTCGGTCACAACCGGAGAACAGAGTTCAACATACTGGCGGACGCGCCACAACAACTTGTGCTGGAAATCAGGGATACCAAGAAGCAACCAGATCTCTGATGAGGATACATAGGCATTGATAAGGCTCATCATGCCAACAACTCCGCTGGGGGATCCATCTGAGGGCATGACATAGTACTGGGATGTTGATCTACCAAATACTGAATCTTCAAAGAAAAACACCCACGTTGGGGGAGAGACGAAGACTGCTCTGCTGGAGAGGCGAAAGTTGAAGTCTTCAGTAAACACTCTGCTAGGGGAGCTGCCCCACAATAATGTCCGAAACAGCAAACTTGCTGGGGATGCCCCACGGTAGGGCTCGAACAATCCTCTACTGGAGATGCCCCACAATAGGGCTAACAGGGATTTGGAGGAAGAACGTGTACTGTCGGGAACATGAAGATGAACAACTTCAAACAACACTGTGTCGGGCAACTTCACTGAGGAGAGACCATACGAGGTTCTGCAGGACAAAGATACAGTCATGCTCGAGACACGGACAATTGTCTTACCTGTTGGTAATCATACCACCCTCGGGAGAGCACTGCGGGTCTCCTAAGTATTCTTCCATCATTGTGAATGCTCACTTTGTTTAAGAACAAAAAAAATTTTGAAAAATTTGTTTATTTTGAAAACAATGATACCTTATCAATTAAAACATGCAAAACATCTGTCGAGTTGAAACAAATAAGAGTGCAAATAATTGGATGAAAAGCTCAAATTGATGTGATGGAATGGTAGTCTGCAAAGGGCAAGACTCCATAGATCTGTACAAGTTTGAAATCGGTGATATATATTGGAGAGGGCTACATTGAACATAATGACCTTTCCTCTACCATTCCGAATTTTCGATGTATTCAAAGCTTCAGTCGATGATGAATCGAGAATTCCTGACGGATGACAGATATACAGCACAGTCTTGTCAAGATGCAGTTACTTGCCAATATCCCTAATTTTTGCCTAGATTGCCCCAGTGTGAGGTGTTCAATCTAGCGGGATGCAAATTCTTTTTTCAATGTCTCTAACTTTTGCCTGGATTGCCCTTTCGGGTTTTCAATCCACCGAGACGCTCCTTTTTGCCTAAGTCGCCCTTTGGGGTGTTCGACTTATCGAGCTTTTTGCTTTTTTGTTTTAGGCGAAGTATTTCTTGACTGCATCAGAGTTCCCAGGACGAGTGAATTTCCATCCATTGTTGTGAGTGTCAGAACACTGCCTGAAGAGGCTTTCTTGAAAACGTATGGACGTTCTTAGCTTGTAAAGTCCACTTGCCCCTGGAATCGGGTACGAAAGACAAGACTTTCTTGAGCACAAGGTCACCTTCTCGGAACACACGAGGCTTGACCTTCTTGTTGAATGCTTTTTCACTCTCTGCTGATATGACTGACCATGACACATGGCAGTTGATCTCTTCCTTTCGATCGAATTCAGCATCAGCCAACTTGGGACTTTGAGGGTGCTATCTTTCTTTTGTTTTTTTTTCTTTTGTTTTTCTTTCTTTTGATTTGGATTTCTTTTGATTTTGCACCCTCTCTTTCTTTTTTCTTTCTCCTTTTTTTTTTTTGATAATGCCCAGTTGGCTGTTCTGCTGATTCTCGAGATGCAGCTAAGTGATCTTCTTTTCTTGCTCAAGAAGTCGGGAAATCTCGTCGGGAATCCCTTCAACATCATCTTCGTCCGCTTCGAATACAGGGAATTCAAAATTGGGAGATGACGTCCGATCATTATGTTTAATGGGTTTGAGAAACAACCTGCATAAAGATTTGGATATGAAAAGCTCTTTGAAAAATCAAATGAGACAATCGTTATGCAGATGAAAAGATTGCTTTTATTCTTGGTTTTTTTTTTTTTTTTTTAAGGTTTTTTGTGATCACCAATTTCATGCAAAAGTGAAAAGGGAAAACAATTGGAAAAACAAATGTTTTAACATGCATTTATTTGAATGAAAATATCATTGCACAAAATGTTGCCAACAATGCCATCACTTCTCCTTTTGGCATAGGAGAAGGGTTTTTAAACAAAGTGATTATTACAAAGACTTATGAACAACTGTAGGAACGCCCACAGTGACCCAATTGTGATAGATCCCACCAGGGATGACAACTGTCAATATTTCTTGCATCAGCAGCTTCTGCTTTTCTGAACAACCCTTCTGAAGAAAAGTCGGCGCCAGCCCGGGACTTGTTGTCTTCAAACTTGATTAACACAGGGACCTAAATCCTCCAAGATCAGAATACCTGACCTCACAAGGTCTTGAACCTTCATCTTCAGCTGAAAGCAGCTATCCACATCATGACCAGGAGCACCCGAGTGATACACACAATGCTGTTCAGGCCTATACCACCACCGAGGGTTGACGGGAATGGGCGGCGGGTCTCTGGGAGTGATCAAGTTCCGTTCTAACAGAGAGGGATACAGTTCGGCGTAGGACGTGGGGATTGGATCAAAAATGATCTTCTTCCTCTCATTACTTGTACTAGCTTGATTACCATTGTGAGGTTGAGAAGCCTGCTGCTGAGGACGATGTTGCTGACGCTGATGCTGCTGAGCTGGTCTTCTCTGTTGCTGTTGAGGTTGAGTTGCTAGAATAGTCACAGCAGCAGCCTGACGATACTGTCCTCTGTTCACACTCCTCCGACGGTGCACAGCATTTGTTTCAATCTCTCCCCTTTTGGGTGCCCCAGAGGATGGCTTCTTAGAACCGGAAGAACTTGAAGAGCCAGGATGGCGAACCGGAGCGCGGGTTGCTCTGATATTAACAGTCTCTGCAGCAAGAGGCTGTTCACTGATTCTGATCCCCTTCAATTCATCACCCACGGCATAATCATCGACGATAATAGCGACAGCAGCATTCTCATGAACGGGTACATCCACTGGTGGAGTACGGCGGACTGGTGGAATCACGGCTTCCAGTCTCTGGGCTAAGGCACGCAGCTCCTCTTGCCCCTGAACAACTCCTTGCATCGTTGTTATGAACTGGGCCATGTTCGCCCTCATCTCGGCCAACTCAGCTTGGACTTGATCCATATTCCTCTGATGATTGAGTCTGGTTGAGTGGCGATGCGGTCAGCAATCCTGTCTCAGTCAAGAACCGAAGTGAGAAGTCTTGTCCCCGAACATGTCTGCAATGCAAGGATGATATGTGCATGATATGCATGATGCGGATGCTATTTTATCATGAATGATCCTGAAAAGGATATGAGTATGCGAGTTAACTTTTTTTCTTTTTTCATGCATTATTATTTTTTTTTGAAAATAAACATGCTATGATGCGAATGATGTGAACATGACTGGTCAGGCTGTGCGTCTCAAGGCACAGGGTCGAAGCTTCGGCTTGAACTCTGATCACAATCATCTGAAACCCAAAGTCAATCTGATCAACTGGCATCTGAACCCATGTCTGGAGAACTGAGTCACCATCTGAGCGAGTACCCTCAAATTCAGCCCAGGGATCCGAAATAAACGGAACCCTCTGATCAATACCAGGGTCAAACCTCCGGCGTCCAAAAATATAACTCGTAGTCACCATCAGTACCAGGAGTCACCAACTGTACCTGTAATGATGAACCCTTCCCCACTCACGGGTGTAGTCTAGGCCAGGGTAAAGGCTGAGAGAAACGCAGCATAAATAACCTTTCGCAGAATACCATCCTGTGCACACCCGATGTATGCACCAATGATATCCCACCAGGGTCTGAACTGCTCGTGATATCAATGTTCCGCTAAGTGGCGTACACCACCCGCTTCCCATGAATCACTCTATTCCTAGGTTTCCTAGATTTCCACTCATGGTCTGGGTATTGGACCTTTTACCTCAACTGACTCCCACCCCAAACAGAGGAACACAGCCAGATGAACAGACGAATACGAATAAATGCAAACAGTAAATGCAAATATATACAAAGAATGCAATAAAACAGTGCAAAGCAACCAAAGCCCTAACCTAGAGAGCGCTAGGAGAGACTCGCTCGGGGAAGATGGACCAGCATAGGTCAACTTCTCTATATCCCCAGCAGAGTCGCCAGCTGTCGCATCGCGCGAAAAACCGGCGGGAAAAGAAAGAAACAACAGAGCCGCCACCGTGCGTTATTTATCCCAAAAGAGGGAAAGGAAACGCTCGAAGTAAACCTAGGAAAGAACATGGTCTCGCGACCAAAGAGAATGGGTTCGGGAGTCGGTTATGCGAAGGGAAGGTGTTAGGCACCCTACGCATCCGTAGTACTCTACGGGATCCACGCACAGAAGGAAGGAAAATGGTTGCTAAACACTGCTCAAACTCACACACACTGGCTGAAAAGAGACAAAAGAAACTGACTGAAACTGACTCGGCAGGATATCGTATCCTGGGCCTACTTAGTCTATCAGGCATAGACATCAGAGTCGAAGTAGTTCGGACTGGGGAGACGACACATGCTCGCTAGGATATCGCATCCTGTGCATACGTATCTTCTCGGACGAGAGAAGAATCAGAGCATTCGTAGCTCGGCTGACACGCACACAAACAAACAAGACACAGGCAAACGTGGAGCCCGACCGCCAATCACTGGACTTATGTCAGCATCCGAACCAAAACAACACAACAGATAGATAGGGAGTCGGGGACTCAGCCTATAACTGTCAAACAACACACACAAAAGAAAAGAAAAGGCGCCCGGAGAGATCAGCTCAATCTCCTGCCTACATACTTCATCTGGTGTGAAGATCAGGGCGATGTAGTTCCCCTACGCAGGGATAAAGGATCTAGCCTAACCAGATAACAGAGGGAGACACAACACTAGGGAGACTACGACTCGAGCCTAGATGTTGTCATGCAAAAGTCAACCCTAAGTTAAGGTTTCTAGCTAAATGGCACACGGGCCAACCTATCCTAGACAAGGCTTGCACAGGAAGCAAGGGTCTCGATTGCAACTAGGGCAAGAGAAAGGGGAGATCTCAATCGCAACGAGGGCGAGAGAAGAGAAGGTCTCAATCGCAACGAGGGCGAGAGAAGAGAATTAGTGTTAGTGGTTAGTCAAACTCGGCAAGACATCGCGTCTCGTGCCTACGTATCTCATCTGAACATGAGAATCAGAGTTGCCGTAGTTCGGCCGGCTGGGAATAAGGGTCTCGATTGCAACTAGGGCAAGAGAAAGGGAAAGTCTCGATCGCAACGAGGGCGAGAGAAAGGAAAAGGCTCGATCGCAACGAGGGCGAGAGAAAGGATCGCAACGAGGGCGAGAGAAAGGATCGCAACGAGGGCGAAAGCAAGCAAGGATTAGCTGTTAGTCGTTAGTCAAACTCGGCAAGACATCGCGTCTCGTGCCTACGTATCTCACCTGATCGTGAGAATCAGAGTTGCCGTAGTTCGGCCGGCTGGGATAAAGGATCTCGATTGCAACTAGGGCAAGAGCAAGGGAAAGTCTCGATCGCAACGAGGGCGAGAGAAAGGAGAAGGCTCGATCGCAACGAGGGCGAGAGAAAGGAAAAGGCTCGATCGCAACGAGGGCGAGAGAAAGGAAACGTCTCGATCGCAACGAGGGCGAGAGAAAGGAAACGTCTCGATCGCAACGAGGGCGAGAGAAAGGATCGCAACGAGGGCGAAAGCAAACAAGGATTAGTCTAAACTAAACCTATCTTGCACAAGCAGGAAGTCTAAGCTAAACCTAAGAGGCAAAGCAAGCAAATACAATCACAGGAAACACACTCTATATGCATACAAGAGGCTCATACAAGGGTTAGGCACTAGGGCCAACTGGAATAGGGTAAGTGTGCTCTTAACCTTGCCATTGAGAGGCTAAGGTGAAGCAGATGAAAGGATGAGGTGAGGATGAGACCTCACAGCTCTTATCCCTGGCCAGGGAGAGCTAATAGACAAATGAGCATGGGTCCAGAAAGTGGGAACCCTTCTATACTCGAAGACTCTGACACTGTACACTTTGTACAAGATCTTGGGTTTGTATCCCAATGCATCAACACACAGCAGTGTGAGCAGAGGGATGACACAACAAGAGTAGTGGGGTATAGATTGCATATCCCTACCTTCCACCAATTGCCTTACTTGAAGGACTTTTCCTGCTTGGGACAATTTTAAACACACACAAGCATGGCCTCTTAAGGAGGACTTCAGACAGTTTGCCCGGTCAAATAACAGACCGGGTCTCCAGACTACATGAAGTAAAAGAGATTATACCTCAAGCAAGTTGCTAAAAAGCAAAGCAAATCAAGTTCAGAGAACTTAGGCAACTAAAGTACCTGAAAAAGTCAAACCAGACAGTATGCAATTCAACAGTTAAAAGCAAAAGGAATGGGATTCACAAACAAAACAGATGATCAACTGTGCAAAGCAATACTCAAACACATGAGTCACACCTACAAAACAAAGGTTAGCACATGGTGAACAATCAAGTTCAAACAAGTTTGAATGATCTTTGAGGCATTGGTGCTTAACCTGAAACAAAAACTCAATTGTGAGCTCAAAAAGACCACTAGGACTAGCCTAGGGTCAAGGATGAAAGAAAAAGTCAAAACAGCAAAGAAAAGTCAACCAAAGTCAAGGTCAAACATTTAGTAAGCAATCACAATTGGATTCACAATCAAATCATGCATCATTGTCAATTCATGAGCAAAGGAATGCAAAGCATGGCAAGAGAAAGCATAAATAGGTCAACAGCAAGACTTCATCCAAAAGTCAACCCAAACAATCTCAAAAATTATGAAATAAATCACATTAAATCCTAACATCTAACATGGTAGACATGTAAAATTTCATGGCATTTGGATGAGAGGAAGGCAGTCAATTAAAATCATGAAGTCAAACCAAATTCAAGTAAGCATGATGAAAGTCAACAAGCATGGGTCAACCTCAAAAAATCATATCAATTTGAAAACAGAAGAGAAATGAATGAGATTAACACCAATGCAAAGCTCAAAGAGTCTAGTTATCACATATGAAATTTCATGGACATACAATATGATGTGAGAATTTCACAAAAGATTTGGCAATGTATATCACATAAAGTCAACAAATGACAAAGCATGGAAGAAAATTCTCAAATAAATTGGAAACAGCATGATTAATTCCAAGAAAATTCATACACAAACTAGACATGTGATAGATGATTCATGCAAAATTTGGGGTCATTTGGATGTAAGGAAGCATGTGAACAAAAATTGGGAAAATGCATATCATGTTGTGACACCAAATGTAACACATGACTTCAAAAATCCATATCCAGCAAACCACAAATGGGAAATCCACAAACTTTATACCAAAACAAAGGTAAATGAATCTAGTTTCTCCTCAAAAAATTTCAAGGTCAAAGGATGCAACATGAGTATTTCACAAAAGGAATGGCACAATGTATCAATTTGGCATACATGTTAGAAAACTATTTATCAATTAAAAATCCAGCCAATGAAAAATTTATTAAAATTCATAATCAAATACTAGACACATTTATGAACATGATAGAAAAATTCTCATGATTTTTGGACTTAAATTGAGGAAGAAATGAATTATTGAAGTTGAGTGATATTTGAAGCAAAAATGAACAAGTTGCATGGCATAAATGGTCAACATGGGAAGTCAGCGTGGCAAAAGCGTAATTAGGCGCCTCACTAATTAAAACTCTGCGTTTTGGGCAGGGAAAATGGAATGTTCTCATTGGCCGTTGCCAATGGAACAGTAACACGGACCAATGAGCTTCATATTTTCTGGTTTTTAGAAACCCTAGGGTTTAACAACAGCAATGTTCAAACAACCAAGCTCATCAACAATATTCAAATATCAACCAAACAAACAAGCATGCCATGATCACTTAAATGAGCTCGACTATGAAACAACAACATCATCATCATCAGCTAACAACAGAACAAGCCTAAACCATGGGAATTTCTGGACAGGGTAGGTTTAAAGCTACAGGGTTCAGCAATAGCAGGGTATCATCATCATGCTTATCAACATCCAAACGAAAATCAAAATGGCATGGCAAGCAGTAGGGCACCAACATCTAACAACAATACACCAAAACATGTTCATGGAAAAAATCTGGAAACAGATGTAGAGTTCAAGAACAGCAGGGTACCATCATCATGCTTATCAACATCCAAACGAAAATCAAAATGGCATGGCAAGCAGTAGGGCACCAACATCTAACAACAATACACCAAAACATGTTCATGGAAAAAATCTGGAAACAGATGTAGAGTTCAAGAACAGCAGGGTACCATCATCATGCTTATGAACTCGAAAAAAATCCAAGGCCCAGAATCAAAAAAGAAGCATAGCAACAGCATCAGCACACATCAAGCATCACAAATATGGCATCCAATCTCACTAACTCATCCTAAACTAACCAAATCGATGGAAACTATGTTTGTACATGAAAATGAAAAATCCAATTTCTCACAGCATGGTTTAACAATTAATGTGATTCAAGTTGCATAATATTTATCAAGGTAGAAACTACACATGGCATGGCATAATTTGGAGAAACAAGAGATTCGAATTTTTACTTGGTTTTGAAGAAATGTGAAATGCAGTGATGCTTCGATGGATTCAGCTTGAAACAGACGCAGAGAATGCTTTAGAATGATGGATGATGAAACTTTTTTAGCTCAAGAATGCTTAACCATGTCCAACTCTTGATTTGCCATGGAAGTGGTCTTGAAGAAATAGAGCTCAAGCTGCAATACAGATGGTAAATAGTGCTTGAAAAGGGTTCTAAATGGTGGTTATATCATGGCGGAAACAAGGATAGCTAGTGATCTTTGAAGCTCTTGAGCAGAAAAATCAAATCGAGCCAAATGCCAAAATGAGAGAAAGTGTGTTTTTGGTCTGTGGAGGCTGTAGCTTTTTGTCTCTAGGGTTTATTCTGTCAGAAAATGAGCTTTTATATTTCTGTTTTTACATTAGCTTAACAGATGCTAATCATGTTTTGCTAAAATGAAGTAAAAATGGCCATTTGCTAATTTGTACAAAAGTGGATATGGAGGGTGTAGCTGGTCGAATGGGCTTGGAAAACAGGCTGTATACAGACCAATACTCTGCTGTTTTGGGTCTGTTTAATGATTGCTAACATTGCCTTGTGTTAATGAAATCATTTGCAAAATTAACGAATTATACAACTTTGGCCAAAATTGGTAGCATGGTGATAGCATGGTTATGATTTTAAGCTCTAGACAAGTTTCAAATAACATATGAAGCAAATTCCAATTGGCCAAATGGAGAAAAAAACCAATGAATCAAAAAGTCAAAGTTTGGTCAAACTTGGTTTTTAAATGAAACAAGTCAAAAAATGCCATTTTGATTGGCAAGGTTTTGGTACATGATGTTTATATTTTTGGAAAGAGGAGGAAAAATGTGGTTTGTAGGAAAAAACCCCACCAATTTTGGCCAAAGGAATCATGAGATATGGCTTGTTGAAGTTCAAAAAATGGTGAAAATGAAATGATCATATCTTGCAAACCATTCATGGGATTTGAAAGTTCTTGGACTTTTTGAAAATGGGAGAACAAGATCTTCAACTTTCATGTTGGGCAAAAATTCATTTGAAGCTTGTATCATGATGCAAGTTGAGGATCAAGAAGTTTCCATTTTTGGCAGTTAAAATTACAGGTCCAGTTTCTATTTTTGGAAATTTTCTGATTGGCTTCAAATTCTTCAATGATGTTGATTGCCATGACACATGAGGCCTATTAGGACATGAATAAGCTCTCTCAAACCATTTCCATCCATCAAAACCATAGAATCAACCACAGTTGACCAACTTTGACTTTCTAGGGTTTCTGACTGTCTATGCACTGACTGATGAATTCCAAACCTTAATTCCTTGAGACCTTGACTTCAAATGAAGTCCCAAGTTGTATAGACTCTTGATTATTGATCATGGTGCCCAAGTTCCACAAGAATGGCCACCATCCACTGCTTTGACTGACTGTTGACTTTCTAGGGTTTTTGCCTGGCTATGCATTGACTGATGACCCTTGAGCCTTCAAACCCTTGACTTGAACACTTCAAATAGACCCCCAAGTCATGTGAACTTGTTGGACAAACCTTAAGGCCTTTGCTTGCTTGGGAAACAACTTTGCTTGATTGGTTGACTGATCTCCTGATCAGTTTGACCTAATTCTTGGCTTGCTTGCTCTTGAGGCAACTGGGGACAATGCAATGCTATGCAATGTATCATGATATGTTATGACCTAATATAAGATGGTATGTACAATGATAGGTGCAAATTTGAGGTGCTACACTAGGGTTTGTTCATGTGTGTCCATTTTGTGTATGCTTTGCCAAATAGCTTGTGAAATGATGATACTTGCTCCAATGCCTCTCAAATATTTTGTGCTTAAACTAGACATGTTCATGGTGATTTTGGTGTAGAGTTTGTAATTTTATCATTTCTGGTTGGTGAGTTATGATGTTTTGAATAGGGGTGTGACAATTTGTGTCACACCATGCATGTCCAACTTCATGATTTTAATTACCATGCTTAATGAACTCAAAATGGTCTGGATTTTTGCATGAGGACACTTGTGCATGTTGAGAATGTGTGTGAATTTTTCTGGAATTTTTGAATGCATTTCCTATTTGATTGACAATTTCTCCCCTGTTTGACCAAATTGTTGACTTTTATGACACATGATGCCATATGATTTGTGAAATTCTAATTCTTAATTGGATGGACTTGAAATTTAACATGTGTATTGTAGACATCTTATAGCTTGTTATGGTTTTAGTCCCATTCATTTATCATATGTTGTTTCTGTTTTATGATTAATTGAAGTTGGTGCATGTTTTGATGCTTTGTATGAGTATGCTTTTGCTTACCATGACTTTCTGATTTTCATTGACCTACTTCCTTTGATCCAAATGAGCTGAAATTTGGTGTGCTTATCATGTTGTGGATGATGTTTGATCATGATTTATTTGAGGATTTTTTGGAATGTTTGTGATTTAATTTGAGTTGAGACATTCTGTTGACTTCTTTGAGGTTCTATATGCCATGCTTTGACCTAATTTGCTTGTGAAATGATAATGATGAATGATATGATTGTGAAACCACTTGGGTTAGTTTCTTGATTGATTTATCTTGACTTTGGACACTTATCCCTTGCTGTTTTAAATTTTTTATCTCCTTTTGACCCTAGGCTTGTCCTAGTGGTCTTGTTACTCATGTTTAAGTTTGGTTTTTCAGGTTAAGCAACAAATGCTTCAAAGAGATTAATACAAGTTGAATGAGTTTGATTGTTTATCATGAACTAACTTGTTGGTTTTGTAGGTTGCTTAGCTCACTTGTTTTGAGTTGGTGCTTTGCACATCTGATTGACTGTGTTGTCTGTTGGCTTATGCTGTTTGTTTTAACTTTGTGTCTGGTATACTAATTGTGTTTGACTGATTTCAGGTACATTAGTTGCTAGTAGTTCTTTGTGAACTTTGCTTTGCTTTGCTTGATAGCAATTTGCATTGAGGTATAATTTCCTTACTCCATGTAGTCTGGAAGACCTGGCCTGTTACTTGGCCAGGCACCTGTCTGAAGTCCTCCTTAAGAGGCAATGTTTGTGTTTGTTTACATTTGTCCTTGTACATATTCAAAGACCTCCTAAGTGAAGAGGCATTGGCAGATACCAGGGATGTGCAATCCATCCCCTGCTATTCTGTGTGTCATCTGCTTTGCTCACACCACTGTGTTGATGCATTGCAGATACTAACCCAAGATCTTGTACAATTGTACATTGAGTCAGTGTCACATGTGTAGAAGGGTTCTCACCTTCTGAACCCACACATTCTTGTCTTAAGTTCTCCCAGGCCAGGGATAAGAGCTGTGAAGTCTCATCTTCACTCACCTTTCATCAGCTTCACCCTAACTCTCAATGTTAGGGTTAAGAGCTAACATTACCCTGTTACAGTGGTTTGTTTGTTGAGGTTGATATGACCCCTCGACTAAAACCTAACCTTGATTGAGCTCATTGATTGCATATAGTGTGTGCTACTTGTGCTTGTGTGTTTATTTTTAGCTTGCTTCCTGTGCAAGTTAGGTTTAGTTTGGCTTGCTTCCTGTGCAAGTCATGTTTAGGATAGGCTTGCTTCCTGTGCAAGTTAGCTAGAAACCTTAACTTAGGGATGAATTTGCATGATAACATCTAGGCTCGAGTCGTAGTCTCCCTAGTTGTGTCTCCCTCTGTTATCTGGTTAGGCTAGTCTTGTGTCCCTCCGTAGGGGAACTACGTCGCCCTGATCCTCATACCAGATGAGGTACGTATGCAGGAGATGAGCAGATCTCTCCGGGCGCCTGTCTCTTTGTTTTGTGTTGTTTTGTGCTTGGAAACTGATGTAAGTCCATCGAGTGGCATTCGGGTTCTAGTGTGGGTTTGTTGGTTCGGATGCTGATGTATGTCCAGTGATTGGCAGTCGGGCTCCATGTTTGCCTTTGCCTGTGTTTGTTTGTGTGCGTGTTAGCCGAGCTACGAATGCTCTGATTCTCCTTCGTCCAAAGGAGATACGTATGCATAGGATGCGACATCCTAGCGAGCATGTGTCGTTTCCCCAGTCGAACTACTTTGACTCTGATGTCTATGCTTGACAGACTAAGTAGGCCCAGGATGCGATATCCTGCCGAGTCAGTCTTGTCTGTTTTCTTGTGTCTCTTTCAGCCTGTGTAGATGTTTATTTGAGCAGTGTTTTAGCAACCATTTCCCTTCCTAGCGTGCGTGGATCCCGTCGAGTACGACGGATGCGTAGGGGTGCTAATACCTTCCCTTCGCATAACCGACTCCCGATCCCTTTCTTTTTGGTCGCGAGACCATGTCTTTTTCCAGGTTTACCCTGAGCGTTTCCTTTCCCTCTTTTGGGATAAATAACGCACGGTGGCGGCTCTGTTGTTCTTGTTTTCCCGCCGGTTTTTCGCGTAATGCGACAGCTGGCGACTCTGCTGGGGATAAAAGGAAGTTGACCTCTGCTGGTCCATCTTCCCTAAGCGAGTCTCTCCTAGCGCTCTCTAGTTTAGGGTTTTGGTTGCTGTTTGCTGTTATTTTATTGCATTCATTATTTATTGTTTGCATTTATTGTTTGCATTTATGTTTGCACTTATGTTTGCATTCATTCACATTCATTGTTTATCTGGCTGGCTGGTTGTCTGTTTCTCTCTGTTGGGGTGGGAGTTACTTGAGGTAAAAGGCCCAATACCCGGGCCATGAGTGAAATCTAGGATGCTTAGGAATAGAGTGATTCATGGGAAGCGGGTGGTATTGCGCCACTTAGCGGAACATTGACATCACGAGCAGTTCAGACCCTAGTGGGATATTGTCGTTGCATACTTCAGGTGTGTATATGATGGTATTCTGCGAAAGGTTATTTATGCTGCGTTTCTCTCGACTTTACCCTGGCCTAGACGACACCCGTGAGTGGGGAAGGGTTTGATCATTATTACAGGTACCGTTGGTGACTTGTGGTTCTGTTGGTGACTTTTGGTTCAGATGACAGTTCTCAGTTGACTTTGGGGTTTCAGATGGATTTGGGGTTCTGAGTTTAAACCGAAGCTTCAACCTTGGGTTCTGAGATGCACGGCCAGCCAGTTGTGTCTGCATCATGTGCATCATAGCATATTTATTTTCAAAAGATACGCAATAAAAAAAAAAGAAAAAAGAAAGAAAAAAAAAAGAAAAAAAAGAGAAAAAAAAAACTAATCTCTGCATGCATATCATTCCTCAGGTACATTCCAGAGCTTGTTCACTGATAGAGATGGCAACAGTCCCAGAGCCGAAGCGGAAGACTTGTTCCTACAACTTTCATCGTGAGCCGTTGACTTCATTGATAGAGTTGAGTAGCCTTATGCCCAGTAGTAACCAGAAGGGGTTTGTGAACCAGTATGGAGATATTCTGACATTGTTGAAGATGGTGGTTGACCCGGTGCCGTTGCAGACCCTGCTTCAGTTCTACGACCCGGAGCTTAGATGTTTCACTTTCCAAAATTATCAGTTGGCGCCTACTCTCGAGGAGTATTCTATTCTGTTGAGTGTCCCGATTCAGCATCAGGTTCCTTTCTTGGACGTACTGAAGGAAGTGGATTTCAGAGTTGTTGCCAGAGCTCTCCAGTTGAGTGTCAAAGAAGTCTGTGATAACTGGAAGCCCAGTGGGGATGTCATGGGTCTGTCGTTGAAGTTTCTGCTGAGAGTTGCCAGAGGAGAAGCAGAGAAGGGGGATTGGGAAGCTTTTCATGCCCAACTTGCTGTTATGATCTATGGGATCGTCCTATTCCCGAGCATGCCCAATTTTGTGGACTATGTTGCGGTCTGTATCTTCAGAGGAGGGAATCCAGTTCCCACTCTGTTAGCTGACACTTACTATGCTATTCACAATAGGTATGGTAAGGGTGGAGCTATCAGATGTTGTCTACCTCTCTTGCTCAGATGGTTCACGTCCCTTCTGCCAGCCAGTGGACCCTTTGTGGATGCTCAGAGCACTCATAAGTGGACTCAGAGGGTCATGTCACTTACCTCCTATGACATCAGATGGCAATCTTACCGGATGGACGTGCGAGATGTTATTATGAGCTGTGGAGAATTCCGGAATGTGCCACTCGTGGGGACCAAAGGTTGCATAAATTATAATCCAGTTCTTTCTCTTCGTCAGTTAGGGTTTGTAATGAAGGGAAAACCACTTGAGGCTGAGGTAGCTGAAAGTGTGTATTTTGAGAAACAGAGTGACCCGGCTAGATTGGAGCAGATAGGAAGAGCTTGGAGGTCTGTTGGAGTGAAGGATGGAGCTGTCTTAGGGAAAAAGTTTGCCATTGCTATGCCTGATTACACTATTTGGGTAAAAAAGAGAGTGGAAACTTTGTTGCTACCCTACGATAGAATGGAGCCGTTGCAGGAGCAACCACCTTTGATCCTTGCTGAGAGTGTGCCTGCTGAGCACTACAAGCAAGCCCTGATGGAGAATCGCCGGTTGAGGGAGAAGGAGCAAGATACCCAGATGGAGCTCTGCAAAGCCAAAGCTGATAGGTTGCACTTGGCCCATCAACTCAAGGGAGTGCAGGGAGAGGATGCTAGCAGAGCAAGAAACAAGAAGAGATCATACGAGGAGATGGAATCCATGTTGGATGCAGAACACCGGGAGTGCTTAAGGCTGCAGAGAGCTGAAGCCAGCTACCAGAAAAAGATCATAGACCTAGAGAAGCAACTCAGAGACAAGGATGTCCAGTTGAAGAAAGAGGTAGATTTGAGGCAGGCATCAGAGAACTACCTTGGAGGAGAAGTTATGGAGCTTAGAAGACAATTGAAGGAGAAGATCACCCCTCTACCAGAATGTTCAGAATGCACCCTGTTGATAGACCAGTTCCAGTACCTGAAGACTCTCATTCCGGAAGACCGTTTGTCTTAGCTTGTATCTTTGATGTTTATGTTGAGAATCACCTCTAGGCTTGTTGGATGGGATTCATTGTTGTACTCTGTTTGTTCGAATATTTGTTGACTTGGTTGTATGATCTTATTGCCCTTATTTATAGATAAGGTTGTTGGTATTTCCCGTTGTTCTTATTTTACCTTGTATTGTGTTGTTCCCTTGTTGCTGCAGGTTGCCATCTTTTGAGGATGGATCAGGCTCTTTGAATGCTTGAGAAATGAGCATATCATGTGCATCATACACATCATTAACATCATACTCATATCATTTGCATAACAGGTGTTCTTGTGCCGACTTCTCACTTTGATTCCTGTGTTCAGGCAGGATAGCTGATCAGAGACCGCATCGCTACTCAACAAGACTCAACCATCAAAGGAACATGGATCAAGTACAAGCTGAGTTAGCAGAGATGAGGGCTAACATGGCCCAGTTCATGCATATGATGCAAGGGGTTGCGCAAGGACAAGAAGAACTCCGAGCTCTAGTTCAGAGGCAAGAAGCTGTAATTCCACCGCCCAACCAAGCTCTACCAGAGGGAGGCCCGATCAATGACAACCCTACTGCTGCTGTTCCCATTAACAACTATGCTGTAGGGGATGAATTAAGAGGTATTCGAATCAACGGTCAGCCTATTGCTCCAGAGACCGCCAATGCCAGAGTAGTCCGTGCTCCGGCCCGTAATCAGGCTCCGATTGTGGACCGACAAGAGGATATCTTTACTATGCTCAGCGAAGACGAAGACATTCTGGGAAGGGTTGATGAGAGAGATCGCAAAGTTGAGGCCCTTGCTGAAAAGATCTGGGCCATGGAATGTCAAAACTCTCTCGGTTTTGATGTTACTAATATGGGGTTAGTGGAAGGCTTGAGAATCCCGTATAAGTTCAAAGCACCGTCCTTCGACAAATATAATGGCACTTCCTGCCCTCGCACTCACGTGTAGGCGTACTATCGAAAGATCTCGGTGTATACTGACGACGAGAAGATGTGGATGTACTTTTTCCAAGATAGCCTATCTGGGGCATCTTTGGACTGGTACATGGAGTTTAAAAGAGATTCGATCAGATGTTCGAGGGATTTGGGAGAAGCGTTCCTCAGACAATACAAACATAACATGGATATGGCACCTAGCCGGACTCAGCTGCAGAGTCTGTGCCAGAAAAACAACGAGAGCTTTAAAGAGTATGCCCAGAGATGGCGTGAACTTGCTGCAAGAGTTCAACCCCCTATGCTGGAAAGGGAGTTGACAGACATGTTCATTGGCACTCTTCAAGGTGTGTTTATGGACCGGATGGGAAGCTGCCCATTCGGTAGTTTTTCTGATGTCGTCATCTGTGGCGAGAGAACTGAAAGTCTGATCAAGGCCGGCAAAATTCAAGATGTGGGTTCTTCCTCGTCATCAAAGAAACCTTTCTCTGGGGCACCTCGCCGTAGAGAAGGTGAAACCAATGCTGTACAACACCGAGGGAATGTGTACAGAGGAGGTGTAAATAGAGATCAATATCGCCCGGTTGCTGCAGTGACCATTCCTGCACCTCAACCTCGGCAACAACAACAACAAAGAGTTCAACAACCGTAACAACAACAACAACAACAACAACAACGTCCGTATCAGCCCAGACAAAGAATGCCTGACCGACGTTTTGATCCGCTACCAATGTCATACGCAGAATTGCTGCCCGAACTACTCAGGTTAGGGTTTGTTGAGTTGCGTATAATGGCTCCACCAACAGTTATGCCTCCCGGATACGACGCCAATGTCCGTTGCGACTTTCACCCCGGGGCACCAGGGCACCATACTGAGAAATGCCGGGCTTTCCAGCATAATGTCCAAGATCTGATCGATGCCAAGGCGATCAACTTTGCTCCGGTACCTAACGTTGTGAACAATCCTATGCCTCAGCATGGTGGGCATAGGGTAAACAATATTGAAGGGGAAGCTGAAGATCTAGTTGATAGAGTTGATGATGTTCAGACTTCTCTGTTAGTTGTGAAGGGCCGTCTGCTGAATGGGGGCGTCAACCCGGGTTGTGATGAGGGCTGTTTTAATTGTATTGAAGCTGATAATGGTTGTGACCAGTTGAGGGCTGGTATTCAAAAGTTGATTGACGAGGGATGTGTTCAATTCAGTCGAGCTGTCAGAGATAATGGGTCAGTGTCAACTGTTACCATCTACTTTAAACCGTCTGAAGGACGAGGACAAGGGGTTGTTAGTACATCTGCAACAGGTGGTACCCCAGTTACCATTTCTGCTCCGGTAACAATCAATGCTCCAACTACTATCGTGGCGTCTGGAAGAAGACCAGTTGAGAATAGTAGGGTTGTGCCATGGAGGTATGACAACGCCTACCGCAGCAACAGAAGGGCTGATAATCAGACGAGGCTAGCAAGTCAAGCGCCTGTGACGATTAGTGTACCCGCTAAGACTCCTGCGGTTGTGAGTCCCGTTGTGGACAATGTGGGTGGACCAGGAGGTTTTACTCGGAGTGGGCGACTGTTTGCTCCTCAACCGCTGAGAGATGCCAATGCTGAGGCATCTGCTAGGGCGAAGGGCAAACAGGTCGTGGTTGACGAGGAACCGGCTCAGAAGGAGGCTGAGGGTTCATTTGAAAAGTACGTGGAGGAATTTATGAAGATCATAAAGAAGAGTGACTACAAGATCGTAGATCAGCTCAACCAGACTCCGTCCAAAATTTCAATTCTCTCTTTGCTGTTGTGCTCTGAGGCACATCGTGATGCCTTGTTGAAGATGTTGAACATGGCTTACGTACCTCAAGAGATCTCCGTCAACCAGCTAGAGGGTGTGTTGGCCAACGTGAGCACCAGGCACGGTGTAGGATTCACTGACCTAGACTTAACGCCTGAGGGTCGCAATCATAACAAAGCCTTGCATATCACTATGGAATGTAAGGGGGCAGTTCTGTCTCACGTGTTGGTAGACACCGGGTCGTCGTTGAATGTCTTACCGAAGCAGATTCTGAAGAAGATTGATGTTGAAGGAGTTGTGCTCACTCCTAGTGACCTCATTGTGCGTGCATTTGATGGATCCAAATGTTCTGTGTTTGGTGAAGTTACATTGCCGGTGAAGATAGGTCCCGAGGTTTTCGACATCATTTTTTATGTTATGGACATTCAACCCGCCTACAGCTGTCTGTTGGGGCGTCCGTGGATTCACGCAGCAGGAGCAGTCTCGTCAACTCTCCACCAAAAACTCAAGTATGTCTGGAACGGCCAAATTGTGACCGTGTGTGGCGAAGAAGAGATTCTGGTCAGTCACCTATCCTCATTCAAATATGTTGAGGTAGATGGCGAGATCCATGAAACATTGTGCCAGGCGTTTGAGACGGTGGCTTTTGAGAAGGTGGCCTACGCTGATCAGAGGAAACCGGGTGCTTCGATTGCTTCATACAAGCAAGCCAAGGAGGTTGTTGATTCCGGCAAAGCTGAGGGTTAGGGCAAGATGGTAGACTTGCCTGTCAAGGAAGACAAATTCGGCATTGGTTATGAGCCTCTCCAAGCAGAGCAGAGCATGCAGACGGGTCCGAGTACCTTTACCAGCGTCGGGCTGATGAATCATGGCGACGTCTTTGCAACCGGTGGTGAAGACTGTGACAGCGACTGTGATCTAGATATCTGGGTTCGCCCGTGTGCCCCAGGGGAGTCTATCAACAACTGGACGGCTGAAGAAGTGGTCCAAGTTACTCTTCAGACAGAAAGTGATATTACGACATTCACTATGAACAATCCTGTTACGGCTCAGTATGATTTTGATAATCCCATCTACCAAGCCGAAGAGGAGAGTGAGGAAGACTGTGAACTCCCCGCAGAATTGGTCAGACTATTGAAGCAGGAGGAAAGGGTCATCCAACCTCATCAGGAGGAGTTGGAGGTTGTTAATCTGGGTACTGAGGACGCCAGAAGAGAGATCAAGATTGGGGCTGCTTTAGAGGACTCTGTCAAGAGGAGGCTGATTGAGATGCTGAGAGAATATGTGGAGATATTCGCCTGGTCATATCAAGATATGCCTGGTTTGGATACAGACATTGTGGTGCATCGACTACCCCTCAGAGAGGAGTGTCCGTCAGTCAAGCAGAAGCTTCGCAGAACGAGTCCTGATATGGCTGTCAAGATCAAGGAAGAGGTTCAAAAGCAGTGGGATGCGGGTTTTCTGGCTATTACCAGTTATCCACCGTGGGTAGCCGACATCGTTCTTGTGCCGAAGAAGGATGGCAAAGTCAGAATGTGTGTCGATTACCGGGATTTGAACAGGGCGAATCCGAAAGATGATTTCCCATTACCTCACATCGATGTATTGGTTGATAATACGGCTCAATCCTCGGTATTCTCTTTCATGGACGGTTTCTCGGGCTATAATCAGATCAAGATGGCGCCAGAGGACATGGAAAAGACGACATTCATTACACCTTGGGGCACATTCTGCTATAAAGTGATGCCATTTGGGCTGAAGAATGCCGGTGCTACCTATCAGAGGGCTATGACGACTCTCTTTCATGACATGATGCACAAAGAGATAGAAGTGTACGTGGATGATATGATTGTGAAATCGCAGACAGAAGAGGAGCACCTGGTTAATTTGCAGAAGTTGTTTGACAAATTGGTCAAGTTCAAACTAAGGCTGAATCCGAACAAGTGTACGTTTGGTGTGAGATCAGGGAAGCTGTTGGGCTTCATTGTCAGTGAAAAAGGGATTGAGGTTGATCCAGCAAAGGTCAAAGCTATTCAAGAGATGCCTGAACCGAAAACAGAAAAGCAAGTCCGTGGGTTTTTAGGGAGGTTGAACTACATTGCAAGGTTCATATCTCACTTAACGGCCACGTGCGAACCAATTTTCAAATTGCTCAGAAAGAATCAAGCAATCAGGTGGAATGATGACTGTCAGAAGGCTTTTGACAAGATAAAAGAGTATTTACAGAAACCTCCAATCCTGATACCTCCAGTTCCGGGGAGACCATTGATAATGTACCTGTCAGTTACCGAGAACTCGATGGGGTGTGTATTGGGGCAGCATGACGAGTCTGGTCGAAAAGAGCACGCCATATACTACCTTAGCAAAAAGTTTACTGACTGTGAAACAAGATATTCACTGCTCGAGAAAACTTGTTGTGCTTTGGCCTGGGCTGCTCGCCGACTGAGGCAGTATATGTTGAACCATACTACCTTATTGATTTCTAAGATGGATCCAGTAAAGTACATCTTCGAGAAGCCGACTCTCACCGGGCGCGTTGCTCGATGGCAGATGATTTTAACAGAGTATGACATTCAGTACACGTCGCAGAAAGCCATCAAAGGTAGTATTCTGTCAGATTACCTTGCCGAGCAACCAATTGATGATTATCAGCCGATGATGTTTGAATTCCCTGATGAGGACATCATGTATCTGAAGATGAAAGATTGCGAAGAGCCGCTTGTCGAGGAAGGACCGGATCCTGATGACAAGTGGACACTGATGTTTGATGGGGCTGTGAATATGAATGGCAACGGTGTTGGGGCAGTGCTCATTAATCCCAAAGGTGCTCCTATACCTTTCTCTGCCAGATTGACTTTTGACGTCACCAACAACGAAGCTGAGTATGAGGCTTGTATCATGGGGATAGAAGAAGCCATCGACCTGAGAATCAAGACTCTTGACATCTATGGAGATTCCGCTCTAGTGATCAATCAGGTCAATGGGGATTGGAATACGAACCAGCCACATTTGATTCCGTATAGAGATTACACCAGAAGAATACTGACGTTCTTCAAGAAGGTGAAGTTGTATCATGTCCCCCGGGACGAGAATCAGATGGTTGATGCTTTGGCTACTTTATCGTCCATGATCAAAGTTCATTGGTGGAATCATGTGCCACATGTTGCGGTGAATCGACTCGAGAGGCCTGCATATGTGTTTGCAGCCCAGTCTGTTGCGATTGATGAGAAACCGTGGTACTATGATTTCAAGAACTTCCTCAAGACTCAGGAGTATCCTGAAGGCGCGTCAAAGAATGATAAGAAGACCCTGAGAAGGCTAGCTGGAAGCTTTTACTTGAATCAGGATGACGTGTTGTACAAGAGGAACTTTGACATGGTCTTGCTCAGATGCGTGGATAGACACGAAGCAGACATGTTGATGCAAGAAGTGCATGAAGGTTCGTTTCGTACCCATGCTGGTGGTCATGCAATGTCGAAGAAACTGTTGAGAGCCGGTTATTACTGGATGACTATGGAATCCGATTGTTTCAAATATGCTCGGAAATGCCATAAGTGTCAAATTTATGCTGACAAGGTGCATGTACCACCAAGCCCGTTGAATGTCATGAACTCGCCTTGGCCGTTTGCCATGTGGGGCATTGACATGATTGGGAAGATTGAGCCTACTGCTTCCAATGGAGATCGCTTCATCTTGGTTGCGATTGATTATTTCACCAAATGGGTGGAAGCAGCTTCCTATGCTAATGTTACCAAACAAGTGGTTGCCCGGTTCATCAAGAAGGAAATCATCTGTCGTTATGGAGTTCCTGAGAGAATCATCACTGACAATGGTTCGAATCTCAATAACAAGATGATGAAAGAGCTTTGCAAAGATTTCAAGATTGAACATCACAATTCTTCTCCTTACAGACCAAAGATGAATGATGCTGTAGAGGCGGCTAACAAGAACATCAAGAAGATTGTGCAAAAGATGGTCATAACGTACAAAGATTGGCATGAGATGTTGCCTTTCTCTTTGCATGGGTACCGTACCTCAGTGCGTACGTCGACCGGGGCAACCCCGTACTCCCTTGTGTATGGTATGGAAGCAGTCCTGCCTGTTGAAGTGGAGATCCCTTCTCTGAGGGTATTGTTAGATGTCAAGCTGGACGAAGCCGAGTGGATTCGGACAAGGTTTAATGAGTTAAGCCTTATCGAAGAGAGGCGGCTAGCAGCTGTGTGCCATGGGCAGTTATATCAGAGAAGGATGAAAAGAGCCTTTGATCAGAAAGTGCATCCTCGGAGCTATCAGACTGGTGATCTGGTTTTGAAGAGGATCCTTCCTCCCGGTACAGATAACAGGGGCAAGTGGACTCCTAATTATGAAGGCCCATATGTTGTGAAAAAGGTTTTCTCCGGTGGAGCCTTGATGCTTACAACTATGGATGGTGAAGATTTTCCGTCCCCTATTAACTCAGATGTAGTCAAAAAATACTTCGCATAAATTGACCCGCTGGACAAAAAGAATAAAAGAGTCCAGGCAAAAAAAGGGCATCCCGGCGAACCAAAAAACAGAAAGAAAAGGTTCGGGCAAAAATTAGGGATAAAAATGAAAAGAATTTGTACACCCGGTAAGTCGAAAACCCGCAAGGGCGGCTTAGGCAAAAATGGGTATCCCGGTGGATTGAAAACCCGAAAGGGCGATCCAGCCAAAAGAGGGATTAAAGCGAAGACTACAGTCTGAGTTATCTGTACCTCATCGCGCTTCGTCAGCTGCCATCTCGAAAGATGTGATCGGTCCAATCATTCTTCTCAGAAAGCAAGGAAAAATGGGAGAAAAAATTGATGATCTATGAGTTATAACAGAGTTGGGAAACAGTGGATGCCGTGTTCACATTGCCATTAGGATAATTTATTTTCCTTTTGTGCGCAATTACCTCTTCCTAGGAATTGCTTCCCAATGTATTTGCCTTTTCAGGCACACTTTCAATCAATAAAAGTCGTTATTCAGATAAATAGCTCTTTTGTTTTTATTTTTACTGTTTTGTTTGCAAAAACGTCCGTAGTTTTGATAAGCATTGCATATAAAAACATGAAGGCTAAACAATAACGTGCAAAAGATTAAAACATTTGAAAATCATTTTGAATGTTGAGGACACTTGAGCGTATCTTGTCCATGTATCCCCTGGGGGCATTTGTTGTGCTGTTTTGCAGGTCGTCATCTGTGAGCATTCCCCAGCAGTTATCTCCCTAAGCCAGTATGGAAGCTATCAGAGCTATGTTCCCACGCAGAGGTGTCTGTGGATAGTGCCTTCTATTCCCCATCAGATCTAAGGGATGCCTATCCCCAGCAGGCCTGTATTTGCCGATTTCCTCACAGAGCAGAGCAGGTTCGATGAAGTTTATCTCCAGCTATCCTCCTAGCTGTGGATTGGTTGGGTCGTCCCCACTGGGGTGTTTTATTTCCCAGAGCAGAGTTTATCCTACTTGTGGATTGGTTGGGCTCTCCCCAGTTGAAGTCGCCTGTTTGTCCCTAGCAAGTCGCTTTATTACTCCCCAGCGAGTTGCCTTGTTTTCCCCTAGTGGAGTTGTATTGATGGTTTCTCAGCACAGTCGTCCTGTGTATTCCCCGGCGGAATTTTCATCATTTTGCATCTTGCATGTAGTGATCATTGCATCCTCAAATTGCGTAGCATTCCCATTCCATATGGGGCATTACGCCATAGAAAAATTCAAACATATGCATTCATATGTTAGCCCAATCAGACTGTATCCCCGGCAGAGGCGGATCATTTTGTTCAACATCGGTACAACACGGCTGCTACAGTTGCTCCTGACAACATTCAGGATTGATATCCCCACAGAGGTTTATTTCCTCACCCGTTGGTGACAAAAAGTTTGTTTCTCCCCAGTGAGACCCCAGCAAGTGGTCAACCTTGCCTTGACATATTTAAGATGTCATTCTTGTGATACCGGTAAGTATCATTTCAGCACCCGCGTGTGTTCTTTGTTTGGTGTCGGTAAACACCATTGTTTCGGTGTCGGTAAACATCGAGTCTCACCCCAGTCATCGGTAAATGTCTGGTCATTTTTTGGATGTCGGTAAACAGCATCTTTCGATGTCGGTAAACATCGGGTCTCACTCCAATCATCGGTAAATGTCTGGTCGCCTTTGTTTGATGTCGGTAAACATCGAGTCTCACCCCAGTCATCGGTAAATGTCTGGTCATTTTTTGGATGTCGGTAAACAGCATCTTTCGATGTCGGTAAACATCGGGTCTCACTCCAGTCATCGGTAAATGTCTGGTCGCCTTTGTTTGATGTCGGTAAACAGCATCTTTCGATGTCGGTAAACATCGAGTCTCACTCCAGTCATCGGTAAATGTCCGGTCGCCTTTGTTTGATGTCGGTAAACAACATCTTTCGATGTCGGTAAACGTCGAGTTTTTTCCAGTCATCAGTAAATGTCTGGTAATCCCCAGCTAGAGATCCCCAGTAGAGTCGTCGGTAAACGTCCTATCTGGTTTCCGGTTGCAAGTTTTTGTTTTTCCTTCCCCAGTAAAGTATTCACCTCTCCGTTGGTGTCGATAAACGCCGAGCCTCTCAAGTATTTCCCAGTCATCGGTAAATGTCTGGTCATTTTTTGGATGTCGGTAAACATCATCTTTCGATGTCGGTAAACATCGGGTCTCATCCCAGTCATCGGTAAATGTCTGGTCGTGCTTTATTTTCTTGTTGATAAAATCAAGATTCCCCAAGAGTCGTCGGTAAACGTCTTGTCTAATTCCATTACAAATATCTCTTTGTCCCCCAAGTGGACGCCATCGGTAAATGGCCCTGTTACTTCGATATCGGTAAATATTGAGTCCCCAGTCGCAGCAGCTATCGGTAAATGGTCTCGCTGAAGTTGATATCGGTAAATGTCAAGTTTCTTTGAAAGCCACCATCGGTAAATGGTCTTGCTTCCTTTTACATCAAGTTCTTTCCCAGCAGCCATCGGTAAATGGTCTCGCTGAAGTTGATATCGGTAAATATCAAGTGTCCAGTATCTAACCATCGGTAAATGGTTTTGCTTTTCTGAAGTTGTCATGCAGCCGTCATCGGTAAATGACTCGGTTTTTCTTGTATCATATCCAGCAGAGTGCAAATTTCTACGGTTCTTTGGTATTCAATCCCTGTGTACCTTGAAAGTCTGACAGCCGTTGCTCTCATCCGTTCAGGTTCCCAGCTGATTGAATAGGGGCAGCTGTAGCACCTCAAATTTGCACCTACCTTTTGTACATACATTCTCATATTAGGTCATTAACATAACATAGTCCACTGCATAGCATTGCATTGTCCTTGGCCCAAGTGCAAGTTCAACTGACAAATTAGGTCAAACTGGTCAGGGGATCAGTCAATCAAGCAAGCAAGTGTAATTTCCAAGGAAGCAAGGCCCTAGGGTTGGTCCAACATGTTCACATGACCTAGGGGTCCTTTTGAAGTGATTTGGTCAAGGATTGGGTGCTCAGAAGTCATCAGTCATTGTTCAGTCCACCAGAAACCCTAGAAAGTCAACTATGGTCAACTGTGGTCAACTGTGCCTGATTTTATGGATTTCAAGGTGGGAGATGGTTTGAAAGGGTTCATTCATGTCCATACAAGTCTCATTTGACATTTCAAAGATCAAGATTGGAGAAAATAAAGTGAGACAAAATTTTTCCAAAAATGGCAGGTGACCTGTAATTGAAAACTGCCAAAAATAGAAAGTTTTTCTCCTCAAATTTACATCATCATAGAAGCTTCAAATGAAATTTTGTCCAACATGAAAGTTGAATATCTTGCTCTCACCTTTCCAAAAAGTCCAAGAACACTCATTTCGCATTTATGGTTGGAAAGTTATGATCAAATCATTCTCAAGAATTTTTGAACTTCAAAGTGGCATATCTTCCAAACCATTTGGCCAAATTGAGTGAGGTTTTTTGCTACAAGTCATATTTGATATGCTCTATCCAAATCCTTCATCACAATTTACCAAAAATCATCCATTCAAAATGGTCTTTTTCCAAGTGCATGAATTAAAAAAGAGAGAGGTGAAAAAATGAACTTTCAAATTAACCATTTCCAATGTTTTTTACCAATTGCAATTGTTCAGAAATCAAATTTGGGGCATGCCTAAGCCCATTTTCGTGCATTAACATGCACCCCATGCATTATTGAGTGGTTTTTAGCAAAATGACCAAAACACTTAATTAAGCCAATTCCACTTACCACTTCATTAACCAAGTTTAAGCATTGTTAATCAAGGTATATAGTGCACATTTATGACTGAAAAACCCTAGCCACTATTCACCAAATCAGATCAAAACTTCATTTTCTCTCAAGAACACTCTATTCTTCACTTGGAATTTTTTCTGAAAATCTTCAAAGAACCCTTGCTATTGTCCATCGTGCCATCATTCACCAACATTCTGGGAGCTCTAGCAAGCATCATTTCACAACTGTAAAGCAAGAATCATCAATGTTGCATTGAACCATTTCCATGGCAGTCGGATTTTCGAGCATGATTGAGCAAGAGTGAGCTTCCAATATTCATCCCTTCACCTCCTGGAGTATCAAGGCATTGCTGTTTCAACTAAACACGACCAAAGGACCGCTGTTCCATCACTGTCTTCAAAATCAGGTAAAATTCGAATCACATCTTTGTCCAAATCATGCTATGCTTCTTGTAGATCTTTTTGCCATGAATGTATTGAGCTTTGAATCGAGAGAAATGGTTGAGTATTAAGGAAGAAACATGGAATTTAAGTTTGTTGGTCAAATGTGTTCTTGCTTATTTCTTTGTTGTTAGTTCGAATTAATGAAAACTAAGGTTGGATTTGTGATGTACGTGGTTAGATGGTTCGAATGCTATACTCCCAAATTCTGAGAAAATTGTTCATCGTGTTGATGAACAAGTTGCTGTAGCTGTAAACCCTAGAAAACGTGGCCCAGAAACGTATTTGATTCGTCAAACCCGTGTTTTGCATGAGACTCCCGTGTTTTTGGCCATGAAGCGAATAGCACTTTGCCACCTCACTAAGTGAAACGAAGCGTTTCACTTAGTGAGCCCCAATATTAAAAAAATGCCACGGCCGGTTTTATTAATTCATTTAATCCAATTTCTTTTTTCTATTTATTTCATTTTGCATGGCCAACTTAGAAAATTCATAAGTCACTCATTTTTAATCCAATTTTGATGGGATTTTTTGTGAAATGCTCCTCGTGATCTCTAGTTTATTATGATGATTTTTCCAGATTTTTTGCATGTGTGGATTTTTAAATATGCTAGGGTTTGTTCATGTGTGTCCATTTTGTGTATGCTTTGCCAAATAGCTTGTGAAATGATGATACTTGCTCCAATGCCTCTCAAATTTTTTGTGCTTAAACTAGACATGTTCATGGTGATTTTGGTGTAGAGTTTGTAATTTTATCATTTCTGGTTGGTGAGTTATGATGTTTTGAATAGGGGTGTGACAATTTGTGTCACACCATGCATGTCCAACTTCATGATTTTAATTACCATGCTTAATTAACTCAAAATGGTCTGGATTTTTGCATGAGGATACTTTTGCATGTTGAGAATGTGTGTGAAGTTTTCTGGAATTTTTGAATGCATTTCCTATTTGATTGACAATTTCTCCCCTGTTTGACCAAATTGCTGACGTTTATGACACATGATGCCATATGATTTGTGAAATTCTAATTCTTAATTGGATGGACTTGAAATTTAACATGTGGATTTTAGACATCTTGTAGCTTGTCATGGTTTTAGTCCCATTCATTTATCATATGTTGTTTCTGTTTTATGATTAATTGAAGTTGGTGCATGTTTTGATGCTTTGTATGAGTATGCTTTTGCTTACCCTGACTTTCTGATTTTCATTGACCTACTTCCTTTGATCCAAATGAGCTGAAATTTGGTGTGCTTATCATGTTGTGGATGATGTTTGATCATGATTTATTTGAGGATTGTTTGGAATGTTTGTGATTTAATTTGAGTTGAGACATTCTGTTGACTTCTTTGAGGTTCTATATGCCATGCTTTGACCTAATTTGCTTGTGAAATGATAATGATGAATGATATGATTGTGAAACCACTTGGGTTAGTTTCTTGATTGATTTATCTTGACTTTGGACACTTGTCCCTTGCTGTTTTAAATTTTTTATCTCCTTTTGACCCTAGGCTTGTCCTAGTGGTTTTGTTACTCATGTTTAAGTTTGGTTTTTCAGGTTAAGCAACAAATGCTTCAAAGAGATTAATACAAGTTGAATGAGTTTGATTGTTTATCATGAACTAACTTGTTGGTTTTGTAGGTTGCTTAGCTCACTTGTTTTGAGTTGGTGCTTTGCACATCTGATTGACTGTGTTGTCTGTTGGCTTATGCTGTTTGTTTTAACTTTGTGTCTGGTATACTAATTGTGTTTGACTGATTTCAGGTACATTAGTTGCTAGTAGTTCTTTGTGAACTTTGCTTTGCTTTGCTTGATATCAATTTGCATTGAGGTATAATTTCCTTACTCCATGTGGTCTGGAAGACCTGGCCTGTTACTTGGCCAGGCACCTGTCTGAAGTCCTCCTTAAGAGGCAATGTTTGTGTTTGTTTACATTTGTCCTTGTACATATTCAAAGACCTCCTAAGTGAAGAGGCATTGGCAGATACCAGGGATGTGCAATCCATCCCTTGTTATTCTGTGTGTCATCTGCTTTGCTCACACCACTGTGTTGATGCATTGCAGATACTAACCCAAGATCTTGTACAATTGTACATTGAGTCAGTGTCACATGTGTAGAAGGGTTCTCACCTTCTGAACCCACACATTCTTGTCTTAAGTTCTCCCAGGCCAGGGATAAGAGCTGTGAAGTCTCATCTTCACTCATCTTTCATCAGCTTCACCCTAACTCTCAATGTTAGGGTTAAGAGCTAACATTACCCTGTTACAGTGGTTTGTTTGTTGAGGTTGATATGACCCCTCGACTAAAACCTAACCTTGATTGAGCCCATTTATTGCATATAGTGTGTGCTACTTATGCTTGTGTGTTTGTTTTTAGCTTGCTTCCTGTGCAAGTTAGGTTTAGTTTGGCTTGCTTCCTGTGCAAGTCATGTTTAGGATAGGCTTGCTTCCTGTGCAAGTTAGCTAGAAACCTTAACTTAGGGTTGAATTTGCATGATAACATCAAGGCTCGAGTCGTAGTCTCCCTAGTTGTGTCTCCCTCTGTTATCTGGTTAGGCTAGTCCTGTGTCCCTCCGTAGGGGAACTACGTCGCCCTGATCCTCATACCAGATGAGGTACGTAGGCAGGAGATGAGCAGATCTCTCCGGGCGCCTGTGTCTTTGTTTTGTGTTGTTGTGTGCTTGGAAACTGATGTAAGTCCATCGAGTGGCATTCGGGTTCTAGTGTGGGTTTGTTGCTTCGGATGCTGATGTAAGTCCAGTGATTGGCAGTCGGGCTCCATGTTTGCCTTTGCCTGTGTTTGTTTGTGTGCGTGTTAGCCGAGCTACGAATGCTCTGATTCTCCTTCGTCCAAAGGAGATACGTATGCATAGGATGCGACATCCTAGCGAGCATGTGTCGTTTCCCCAATCGAACTACTTTGACTCTGATGTCTATGCTTGACAGACTAAGTAGGCCCAGGATGCGATATCCTGCCGAGTCAGTCTTGTCTGTTTTCTTGTGTCTCTTTCAGCCTGTGTAGATGTTTATTTGAGCAGTGTTTTAGCAACCATTTCCCTTCCTAGCGTGCGTGGATCCCGTCGAGTACGACGGATGCGAAGGGGTGCTAATACCTTCCCTTCGCATAACCGACTCCCGATCCCTTTCTTTTTGGTCGCGAGACCATGTCTTTTTCCAGGTTTACCCTGAGCGTTTCCTTTCCCTCTTTTGGGATAAATAACGTACGGTGGCGACTCTGTTGTTCTTGTTTTCCCGCCGGTTTTTCGCGTAATGCGACAACAAGTAGAACACAAATCCAATATTATTTTGATCTAATTCATCATGAATCATGCAAATCGAACACAAACATATTTGACACACAAACTTTAATTTCACATAACTCAACCAATTCTCAACCAAATTTTATGAAATTTATATCAGTGCAACCAGCATTCAAAGATCTACAAGTCTATGCACATAAAAAGGAGAATTAAGAGATTCGAAAACCTAACCTCTTGAAGAGCAGTCCAATGAAACAATGGATTTGAGGTCTTGCAAGTATCCAGATCCACTCCTGAGGTGATGTTATGAAGCTTTGTGCGTGAATTGAGGCTTGGAGATGCTTGGATCTAGCTCAAACGTCAGTTTCCATCTTCATGTTCTTGAGCTTCATGTGCTTGATTCTTCACCAATTTCTTCAACTCAATGCTTGAATCCTACCAAATGATGATCAAGGAACAAGAATATGCAATAAAATGGAGATGTTATGTGAAGAATTTTTGAATTTGGATGGAGAGAAAAATTTGGAGGGAATTTGGATCTAGATCTAGAATGATTGAAAACTGAAAATACTGTTATGATTAAGGCTTTATATCATTTACTAATAACCATGCTAATCAAAAATGAACTTGGTTAATTAAGATTAGTGTAATGAGAGGTGTTTTGCAAATTTGGAAAATTGTGGTGCATGGCCTAATTTGGACGTGAACAGTAACATGCATGGCCAAATGATCATGTGATATTATTTCATGCAATGCAATGATGGATTTGAAAAATATAGGTCACAAGAAGCATTTTGCAAATAGAGTGACTTCATTTGGAGTTTTGAAACAAAAGATATGGCATTTTGAAGTTCCATGCACACTTGATGATCATTCGCTCATAACTCCTCAACCATTCATCATAAATTCATGATCTTGGACTTTTTGGAAACGGGAGAGAAATATCTTCAACTGTCATGTTGGAAAAAATTTCATTTTAAGCTTCTTTGATGTTGAAAGTCTAGTTGAAGATGGTCCAAAAACTTGCTATTTTTGGAAACTTTCAATTACAGGTCACTTTCCATTTTTGGAAACTTTTGATCTGACTTCAAATTCTTCAAGGTATGTGTTTGACATGATGAATAAGCCTCTTTTGAACATGAATGAATTGTTGAAACTCAATTCTCCACCTCCAAGCCCTCAGTTGACTTTTATGGGCCCCAGATCACTTGAACATGCACTGTGGACTTTGAGCCTCTACCACCTGAGGAAATGGCTCAGAAATGAACCCCTAGCTCCAATAAGCTCTCCACATAACCATGTGATCTACATCTCAATATAATACTTCACCTCCTTGAGAATCCCTGGTTGGAATAGAAGTCAGTGATTAGGGTTGACCAGAGGTCAAAACCCTAATCCAGAGGAAATTGATCATGAATCATGAAGCCCTTGGATGATGACATAACCATGATGATGGTGACATATCCTTACAAACAAGATAATGCTCAACCTCCTTGAAGAACCAAGAAAACCCTAATTGAAGCACAAACCCTCAGATGGTTGGTGATCAATTCAATAAGACCCTCAGGCTTGAATTATGTAGCCTCTCATCTTCTGAAAAAGACTTTGGAGGATGACTTCATTATTTCCACATGTTATGAAAAATGCAAATGCCTAATCTCCTAAAACATGAAATGAAATATGCTAAACTAGTCCCAAGAAGAGGAGGGCAAATTTTGAGGTGTTACAGGTGGTTGTGAAGTTTATCAGGAATCAACTCATATGCCGCTATGGTGTGCCGGATAAGATCATTACTGACAATGGATCTAACTTGAACAACAAAATGATGAAAGAGCTGTGTAGCGAGTTCAAGATCACACATCATAATTCTTCTCCTTATAGACCCAAGATGAATGGGGTTGTTGAAGCTGCTAATATGAATATCAAGAAGATTGTCCAGAAGATGGTTGTTACGTACAAAGATTGGCATGAGATGCTGGAATTCACCTTGCATGGGTATCGTACATCTGTCCTCACTTCAATAGGGCAACCTCTTTCTCTCTTGTTTACGTATGGAGGTTGTGCTCCCAGTAGAGGTGGAGATCCCATCAACGAGAGTCTTGATGGAAGCCAAGTTAACTGACGCTGAATGGGTTCAGAGTCGTTATGACCAATTGAATTTGATAGAAGAGAAGAGATTGACTGCCATGTGCCACGGTCAGTTATATCAGCAAAGGATGAAGGAATCCTTTGATAAGAAGGTCAAGCCTCGTGTGTTCCGAGAAGGTGACCTCGTGCTCAAGAAGGTCTTGTCTTTCGCGCCCGATTCCAGGGGCAAGTGGACTCCAAACTATGAAGGTCCATATGTTGTTAAGAGAGCCTTTTCAGGAGGTGCTTTGATACTTACAACTATGGATGGGGAGGATTACACTCGTCCTGTGAATTCAGATGCAGTCAAGAAATGCTTCGCCTAAAAATAAAAACAGAATAGCTCACTAAGTTGAAAACCCGAAAGGGCGGCTTAGGCAAAAATGAGCGTCTCGGTGGATTGAAAACCCTAAAGGGCGATCCATGAAAAAGTTAGATACATAAAAAAAATTAATATGTATCCCGCTAGATTGAGTACCTCACCCTGGGGCAATCTAGGCAAAAATTAGGGATTTGGAAAGTAACTGCATCCTGACAAGACTTTGTTCTACCAACTGTCATCTGTCAAAGATTCTCGCTCACTCATCGTCAACTGAAGCTTCAAATACATCGGATTCAGAGTTGATGGAGAAATGGTCATTATGTTCAATGTAGCCCTTTTTTTAACATATATCACCAATTTCAAATTTTGGAAAGATCTATGGAGTCTTGCCATTTGTAGACTACCATTCCATCAAATAAATTTGAGCCTTTATCCAATCCTTTGCACTCTTATTTGTTTCTATTCAACAAATGTTTTGCATGTTTTAATTGAGAAATATCATTGTTTTAAATAAATAAAATCTTCATAAATTGTTTTTTAAACAAAGTGAACATTCACAATGACAAAAGGATACTTGGAAGGTCTTCAGTGCTCTCTCAAAGATGGTATGATTTCCAAAAGGGTAAGACATTTTTCCATATTCCCATCATACTTGTATCCTCTTCATTTGTCTTTCAGGTTGTCTCCTCCGCAGGCACCGAAGAAAGTTGTACCCCCCACCAAATCCCAGGAGATTTGGGAATTCTGGGTGTGATCTCAATCTTCTAGATCCACATTGAGTCTGGATTTCGTATTCATGTTATCAATTATATGGTTGTCATCCCTTATGTGGATTGACCTAAAATCCCTTATAGATTGATAAATTGAATATGCTAATCTTTCTGAAGGAGCCAGTTTCCCCTCACTTCCAGTAAGAATTTCCCCCCCACTTCAAGCAGGAAATCCCTGACATAAGTGGAGTTTTCATCAAACTTGGTTTGTAGCTTTTCCTCTGTGAATTTGTCTACTTTTGATCTCCAGCAATTTTGCTCCTCGACCATCCTCAACAGGGTTGATCCCACTTCTACTCCCCAGTATGGTCACCATCAGGGTATTTCTAGTAGTTGCCTACGAGTAATCCTTGATTCAGTCGTCAATAGTGTTTCCCTAGTGGAATTGTCTGACCAGAGCCTGTTTATGGTTTCCTCCCGAGTAGAGTGGTTGATGAAAATGTTTATCTTTCCTTCAGCGGAGTAATGTCCCTTCCTCCTCGGCAGATGTGATTTCTTCAGTAGTGTAATATATATGATGACACTGGAACCTTCTGATTGGTGGTTGTTTCCCACAGAGTTCCATTTTCCCCTCTGATAATTTCCCCAGTAGAGTTGATTCTACGGTGGATTTTATCTGTGTGTTGATCATGTCCCCATCTGGAGTGGCTGATGCTCATTCCCCTGCAGAGATCTCTGTTTTCCGGTATCTTTTGCCTCATCAGATTGGATGTTCTCTAGTGGGCCTGGCTTTCTCTCTTGAAATGTAGTACCAGATGTTTGTCCATTGATCTGGGACCTGTTTGTGTTAGATATGTCTGTTTTGTCAGCATTCATCATACATAGACCACACATATATGCATAATTTTAACATTCAAATATTCATGTCGCACTATTTTCCATAAATACCTTTGTTTGTTGTCTCCTGCTATTCGGTGATACATATTTCACCAAGCAGATGTTTGTGTATGATCTCCCCATGTAGAGTCAGCCCCATAAGCAGAAAGTGTTTATCCTTTCCTCCATATTCCCCCTGAGTTATATCATCATAGGGATGAGTCTTGTTTCATCATGCCTCTCTAGTTTGTTCCTAGATTGGCTTCTTGTGTTTTTCCTGGCACTTCCCCGTAGTTTAGATGAAATGATTGCTCAGTAACCAGTAATAGTCCATCTTTTCCCCGACGGAGTCTGTGGTTTTCTACCCTCATACTGGTAGTTGTAAACCCTATTTTGATCCCCTTACAAGAGTTAACCTTTTTTGTTCATCCTAACCGATGACGGTTACTCTTCCGTGGTTTTCTACCTAATATTGGTAGATGTAATCCCCTCTTTGACGGTTATCTTTATCCAATATTAGGTATTGATATTCCTTCACCTTCTGAGTATATCTCCCAGTAACCGGTGATATATCTCCCGGATCATTGCCTTTGTCAATGTATCCCCGGAGGATCATCTTTCATTTACCTTTGGTGGGTAATGATTGTTTCTCCATTTGATTGGTCATCATTTTATACCCAGTATTCGGTATCCCGGTGTTCTTTCTTTTTGGTCGATTCATCCTTTATTAACCCAGTAACCGGTTGTGGATAATCTTCCATGCGAGTATGTTATCTATGTTCTGACGGTAATAGATAATTTATCTCATGCGCTCTCTGGTCGAAGTCTTTTGTTCTTCCCCCAGTCGAGTATGATTCGTACCCCCTTTTTTGCGGAGTTGAATGCCCATTCTGTAATTGAGTTTGATTTTTAGCCCTCCTTTCGGATGATGAGTGTCTTGGAAATATTCCCCAATTCACGCTTGGTTGGTCACCTATTATATACCCAGTAATCGGTATCCTTGGTGTTCCTTCCTTTCTGCTCCCTATTATGACTTTTGTCCCCTATGGAGTCAAATTTTCCTGAGTTGAAATACACCTTTTTAGGTCTTCCTCAGATGATTTTGGATGTTTAATATCTCTCACCCTTATACCGGTCTTAGATATTCATTCTCCCTGAGCGTGTTGTTCTCTCACCCTTATACCGGTGTTTCGATCACATGTCTCCTTGAGCTTATTACCCAGTAACCGGTAATACCTCATCCTGTTGTTTCTTCAGACGAGTCCTATTGGACGTTCTCCAGCGAAATCCCTTAGTGGATTTTCCCCATCTTAGTCCGGATTTTTATCCGAAGTATCCTTTGAGGATAGTTTTGGCTGTATTGGCATATTCCCTGATACATGCACCTTTGAATCAGCTAGAGTCCTTCCATTTATTTATTTTCATGGGATTCTTCTTGTGTCTCTCAGCAAGTCTCAAGTCGTGACCTGCTCACGCATTTTATTCCCTCTCCTATCCTCATAAGAATCCCCAGAGTCTTTGTCCCATTGAGTGTATTACTCATATGGATTTCCAGTTTCTCCTGACTTCTTTTAGCTTTGTGGACACATATCTCCACAGAGTACTACCTTTTGCATACGTACATTTGCATCATGAGGTCTCTTAGGGACCAAAATTCGTCTCTCTGTTATTATTTAACCCCATTCTACCTCGTCGAGACGAAGATTTTAACCTTCACTTCTCCGGCTAGAATGACCTTAAATAGGGGCATCTGTAAGACCCCAATTTTGACCCTAAGATCTCTCATGGCATCATAACATGGCATTTGCATAGCCTCAAGGATCATAAGCATCTTGGCTCCTTACCTTTGGGTGGGATCTTTTGAGAGTTGGTTTGAGATCACCAAGCATACTTGAATTGTATAATATTGTTTTTCTCATTTCATTTACTAATCAAAAGCACACAAATATGTCACTAACACCTCTTGTTTGTAGCTTGAGCAGTCACTAGGTCTAAAGCTTCTAGAAGATCCTATGTGCATTAATATGGCCAAGAGAAGATGAAAGCAAGCATGGCAATGGTTCCCAAAGCTCTCATCCATCAAATATGACTAACAAGTATCTCAATTCATCATTTTTATCAAAGCAAATCAAGGGGCTTGAGGCTTGTTTCCCAAGGAAACCCTAATTCATCTATTCATCACCTGTGCCTTGCTCGTGAAGCAACCTCAACCCATGGTCAAATACAACCAAGGGAAGTTCTTTAGTTCATCATTTCATTCATATTTGAACTTATTTGAGTGTCCTCAATCATCAATTCATCAAGATATGAGGTTTGGACTTGGGAAGTTGATCAATCAATTCATCTGACTATTTTGAAATACACTGAGACCTAACTTTTTATGTGTTTGTCAAATGGAGATGACCCCAAGAGAAATAATATTCTTAAGAACTATATGAACAACTTTCATGTTCATCAAAAATTGATTTGAAGCTTGGAGGGTCGTCATCCATTCCAAGACATTATAGGTCATTTTGAATGAAGCCCTAATTTTGGGTCAACTTCCCAAGGACATAACTCCTTTATTTTTCATGATTTTGAGGTGAGATCAAATGCATTGGAAATATTAAGATGTCTACTTCAAATGTTATGTTTAGAAATATTTAAAAATCTCAAAATAAATACATGTGATAATGCAAAACATTATAGGTCACTTTGGACCAAATGCATTGAAATGTGAAAAAGTCCAACTTCAAGTGCCCATAACTTCTTCATAAAAAATCCAAATGATGCAACATTTAGGTCCAAATTGATTTCCTTGAAAATATCTACAACTTTGATGTTGAAGATTTTGTCATTTGGAGCTTGCATCATTGAAACAGAAGGGCTTGAACTTTGGCCAATTTTGAAAATCTCACATATGCATGTTTTGCACCCTACACTTCATGCCCAATTTTCATCAATTTCCAAGGCCCAAATGGAGTTTTGATCAACATAACAAATAATCCTTATGCAATAAGCTTTCAAACCATCACTCATGAGGTGGTGTTCCTATTTTTAAGATGGCATTTTCGAAGGCTTAAACCTAATAGTGCATTTTTTGAAGATCATTTAAATTGCCTTGCATGAGCTGCTACTACTAAATCTGCACGTCCATTTTTCTTTCATCGTGCATCATCCTTCATTTCCAATTGGAATTGGGCCTTCCATGCGCCTGTGCAGGCCCATGCATGGAGGCCCTTTCTATTCATGCAAACTTTTGATTATGCATTTCAGCTTGCTTCTCCTATAAATACCATGCCTATGCTCTTCAATTCTTCAACCTTAAGGCGCCCCAATTGCTACTAAACTGAAATCTCAGCCATCACTAAAGGAACTAACTCTCTTTTCTTCAAATTTTTCAGATCTGAATTTTGATTCCATTGATCAATTTTCAAATCTTAAAGTTCCTAAACCTTTTCTCCTTGATCTATAGTGTCAACTGTAAGCATTAGCATCCAAGGATTGTGACTCAAAGCCTTGCAAATCAAAGGTTTATACCAACTGTTATTTGCTTTGAATCTACTTGTATAGTGCTCAATTCTCTTTGTTATTATGAGATCTGAAGTCCTCTACATAGAGGCAACATTGCTATGCTTTCAATTTTTGAAAATCATGAAGTTCATATGAACACCACAGATTTTCCACTTCTGATTTCTCTCAACATAGAGATCTAAAATGGATTTGAGTGGTACAGGGTTGATGTACATCACCCTAGCTCTTGATTGATGCCTGGATCGTGCCATTTGGTTACCATCTTTATTTCTGCATTTTTGGACATGGCCGGAAGTTGGCCGGAGAAGATGGTGGCGCTGGTCACCGTCTGGTCTCCAGATTCAATCAGATCCGTCTATTCATGTTTCCAGATTCAATCCCATGCGTCCAATGTTATGACTCTTTTAATGGCTTGGTGTGTTGCGTTTGACTAGCGTGTATGGTGAGTGTGCGCTTCTTGGCCACGTGATGATCCACGTCAATTAATGAGAGATCATCAGACGGTCCACGTTTTTTCTCCTTTTTCTAATTTCTGATTTTATTTCATTTTATTATTTTAATTCCATTTCATTTTAAAAATTCATATCTCTCTCATTATTGGTCCAAAAATTATGGGACCAATTTCATTCTTCTCCTTTTAATTTCTACTTTCTAAAAATGATTATTAATATTTATTATTTTATCATTTGATCTTTTTTAGTAATTTTCTCTTTTCTGGTTATTTTTAATTCATTTAAAATAGTTTTTGATATCCAAAAAATACAAAAATATTTTTCCAACCTCTTTGAATGATGATGGATCTATGAAAAATATTCTCATCAATTTATTAATTGATTTGAGATTTTAGTTCAATTAGGTTATTTTTATGCATTTTTAATTGATTTAAATTAGTTTCTGACTTTTAAAAATGCTGAAATTTTTTGTCAAACTTTGTTTGACCTTGTTGAACTTGTGATAATTCACTTGGACTTTTCAAAATTGATTTGAAGTGAGTTTGAAGTTTGACCTTTCTTTATTATTTTAATTCAAGTTTTATTTTAATATTAAAAAATGCCAAAAATATTTTATTTGTTTCTTGACTTCTAATCTTCATCTTGCTTCTGTTTTCTATTGTTTGACCTTGATCTTCTCTATCATTGGTCAATGCTTGTTGATTATCTCATTCCATTTCCATTAATGCACTTTAATTCTTCATCTTCTTCTTCTTTCTTTTCCTTTTTGATCAATGAGTTAAAGATTGGTGGTTAGCATTGATACATGGAGGTTTAATCTTCCTTGATTCAAATCTAATTCATCTTGATCATGGATCAAGTGAATGGCTTTGCATTAAGGATATGTTGCTTCCTAAATCATGCAAAGAACCTAAATCAATACAAGATCATTTCTCATTTTCTTTTTGGCATGGCAAGTTGTTGGAGTTTGATTCACTAATCAAGACCTCTAACTTGTGTTGTTGCCTACATTATTATTGGTCGGCCTTAGATAGTTGTGACTTCTACATAAGTCCAATTACGATTGCTTAACATAGCGCTAAATTGCCTTATGGCACACTAACTATTAACACTAACCATTAACCATTAACATTTAATTCTTGCACTTTACATTTATGCAATTTACTATTCTTATACATATTATTCATTTGCTTTTTCCTTTGCTCATTTGAGCACATGTTTATGTTAATACAATTTGCCTTTTGCTCACTTGAGCACATAATTGTATATATATTATTGTGCTTGTGTTTTGTTTTGATTGTTGTGGACCAAATGCAAAATAATGGACAAATGGACTTAGTTCCTAGGACATTCCCTATGCAAATTGGAGTAAAAGGACCTCAAATATGGAAGATGGATTAGAAGGACCAAATCTCTAAACTCACTCTTGTCCATTCTTGATTTACTTCATAGAACTTTTTGATGTTGTGTGCTTTTGTGTTAGGGAATCCTATTTGAGCCAAATTGAAGAACCATTTCCATGTTCATCCAAAGTGAAAGATACAAGAGCCATTGGGGATCTTCTAAGAGCTTGTTTGATTATGTTGATTGCTTGAGCCTACACTTATTTTGCTTACATATTCCAAAGGATGGGAGCAACTTGGATCATCAATATGATCTCAATAGAGGAACTCCATTTGTGGTCTTATTTCTTATCCCTCATCTCTTGTATGATTAGGACTTTAGCCATTCTTCTTCTTCCCTCCACTCTAACCCAAGCCAAAACTTTTGTGCAAACATTTAACATTTGTTTTCAACATTAGAAACCTAAGCCTTATACTTTTGATTTTCAAACTTTCTTTTCATAACACTTATTTTGGATTGAACCTTGAAGTCAACTTTGACCATATTTTGTAAATACTTTTCATTGGTAAATATAACCCATTCAAATACTTTTGTGGTTTCAATGGCCACTTTCTTAATCAAAACTTTTCATAACCTTTAGCAATTAGGTTTGAGTTATCTTTGGGGTAGATGTAATACTCACCTATATCCTTAGTGATGGACAATGAGTCTTCCATGCTTATTATAAGGTTAACCCCTCACTAGCATGTTGAAGTTATCCTCACATGGTGGATTTGTGGTTTTAGGTTGAGTTTTCTCCCTTGGATAACAAAAGACCTTAAGGCTTTTGGACCAATCAATTCACCAACTCATTTTGAGATTTTTACCCCGAACTACGAGGTTTTGCTCCTAATCTTTTTTAAGATGGTACGTAGGCAATGGGTTTATCCATCCAAACACAAATTCTAAATAACTTGTATATTCTCTTCTCATCTCTTCAATTATGTTTGCACAAACAAATTTTCACAAAAATACCAACCTTACAACAAGTGTGAAAAGGGCTCCCTAGGAGTACCTAGGATGTTTTGGGTGCTTAAAACCTTCCCATTACATAACCAACCCCCTTACCTCGATCTCTGACATTTTTACTAGTTTTTGATTCGATAAAACTTTTAGGTTTTTGTTCGCTTTCTAACCATTCCTTTGGATAAATAGAAGTGCGGTGGCGACTCGACTTGTATGGTTTACCTTGGATTTAGTCAATATCTCTAATGGTAATGAATACCCCGCTACACAGCGTACCTTACGATGTTCTACAATTCATTTAAGTGCATTCTACCTTACAATGTTCCTTATTTACTCTGTCTCTCATCAATCCGTCCTTTTGTGAATCCTATAGGTTTTCATGATATTGGCAATTATATTAAGTCACATATTTAACATAATAAACAATGAGATGTATCTAGCAACATATCACTGCTATCCAAGACACGAAAATGTCATGTGATCTGACAAATCCCTTTTTGTGATAATACTTATATATACAATTACCCTTTTTTCCCTTATGTCTATATTGAACACAAGGCATAGATTGTGTCATCCTTGTCTAGTTAAATATTGGACCCTTAGACATTTATCCTGTTATGCAGGATGGGCAAATTCCATCTAGGTCACTCATGTCCCTCAAAATGCTTCGTGGAGTATCCATCAACTGTCTTTGTGGTGATCCAGTTACGGATAACGTTTGATCAGCAGTAAAGCACTCAACTTTACATCTAGGGTTCATAGTGGTTTTAGGTCGAAGGGTGGTATACACCACTATCACCATGAGAATAACTTATGACACTTTGCATAACATTCTATGTAGTATTCTTATAGCAGGTCAATCCAGTATAAATATTACTCCTAATATTCATACCTATGTTTAAGACTTGATAACTCCTTATCCATGATCCATGAGATGTGATCCTCAGTCTATATACATAATAGCATTAATGCTTTAATGTTATTCCACTTCACAACAAAGCTTGACTACAGATACTTTAAGAATAATGTCCTTATGTTTAATGAGATCTCATGATTAAATCACACTTGATACATTAAACGGACTAGCTATTCTAGGGACTTTATTAAACAAACATAATAAAGAAAAATTCTTTTATTATTAATAAATAATTCGATACAAGTACCAAAATTATTGGCCTCTAGGGCTTACACCAATAATCTCCCACTAGCACTAGAGCCAATCAGGCATACACCTAATACTCATAGATCTAGTATGGCTACCATCATGCTTCTACTGCACAAGAGGCTTTGTCATTGGGTCAACAATATTGTCAAGTGTAGGTACTCTGCATATTTTCACATCTCCTTTATCTATTATCTCTCGAATGAGGTGATAACGCCTAAGTATGTGTTTGGATCGTTGGTGAGATCTAGGCTCCTTAGCTTGTGTGATTGCACCATTCTTATCACAATAGAGATCAATGGGATCCAGAATGCTAGAAACTATGCCAAGTTCAATAATGAACTTTTTGATCTAAACAACTTCCTTTTCTACACTTGAGGCAACAATATACTCGGCCTCGGTTGTAGAATCAACAATTGTATCTTGCTTTGAAGTTTTCCTGCTCACAACGCCACCGTTTAAGCATATCACATAACCAGATTGCAATCTAAAGTCATCCTTACCTGTCTGGAAGCTAGCATCGATGTATCCAATTACAATAAGCTCTTCCTAACCTCCATATATCAAGAATGAGTCCTTAGTCCTTCTCAAATACTTAAGGATACTCTTGAAAACTACCCAATGAGTATCACCAGGATCAGATTGGTACCTACTCGTTGCACTTAAAGCATACGAGACATCTGGTCAAGTACATAACATGGCATACATGATAAATCCTATTGCAGATACATATGGAATCTTATTCATGTGATCCCTTTCTTCCTTAGTTGAAGGGGATTATGTTTTTGATAGACACATGTCATGTTGCATATGTATGAATCCTTTCTTGGAATCATGCATATTATTGTTGGTGTAAGCCCTAGAGGCCAATACATTTTGGTACTTGTATCGAATAATAAAAGGCATTCTCTTTATTATGGTTGATTAATAAAGTCCCTGGAATAGATAGTCCGTTTAATATATTAAGTGTGACTTAATCATGAGAACACATTAAACATAAGGACACTATTCCTAAAGTATCCGTAGTCGAGCTCTAGTGTGAAGTGGGATAACATTAAAGCATTAAGACTATTATGTTTGTAGACTGATGATCACATCTCATGGATCATGGATAAAGAGTTATCAAGTCTTAAACATAGGTATGAATATTAGGAGTAATATTTATACCGGATTGACCCGCTATGAGAATACTATATAGAAAGTTATGCAAAGTGTCATAAGTCATTCTCATGGTGATAATAGTGTATACCACTCTTCGACCTGAAACCACTATGGATCCTAGATGTAGAGTCGGGTGCTTTATTGCTGATCCAACGTTGTCCGTAACTGGATGACCATAAAGACAGTTGATGGGTACTCCACAAAGCATGCTGAGGGACATGAGTGTCCTAGATGGAATTTGCCCATCCTGCGTAACAGGATAAATGTTTATGGGCCCAATATTGAACTGGACAAGGATGACACGGTCTATGCCTTGTGTTCAATATAGACATAAGGGCAAAAGGGTAATTATACACATGAGTATTATCACAGAAGGAATTGTCAGATCACATGACATTTTCGTGTCTTGGGTAGCAGTGATGTGTTGCTAGATACCGCTCACTGTTTATTATGTTAAATGTGTGATTTAATATAATTGCCAACGTCACGAAAACCTACAGGGTCACACACAAAGGACGGATTGATGAGAGATAGAGTAACTAAGGAATATCGTAAGGTACGGTACCCTTAAGTGAATTATAGAACATCGTAAGGTACGGTGTACTTGAGTAGAATACGAAATATGGTAAGGTACCATGGGCTTAAGTGATTTTGGGCATATTATAAGATATGGGCCAAAATACACTTAAGTGGGCTTTTTAGCTTGAAGCCCACACAAGTGGTTCTATAAATAGAACCCTTGTGCAGAAGCAAAAATTTGCGGTTGCATTCTTTTCGTTTTCACTCTCTCTCTCTCTCTCTCACTCAAAGCCTTCATTCGTACCAGCTAGCACTGAGATTGAAGGAACCCGTTCGTGTGGACTGAGTAGAGACGCTGTCATCGTTCAACGTTCGTGATCGTTTCGTGGATCTGCATCAAAGGGTTTTGATCGTTGCAAGAGATCTGCACCAAAGGTTTCAACCGTCACAAGAGGTAAATATTCTATCACTGATCATGACCATTCGTAAGGATCTCTAAAGGAGAAATTCTAATTTCCGCTGCGCTTTGGGTCGCAATTCTCCTTCAATTAAAGCGTCTCAAGACTTTGTCTATGTATGTACTCTGACTTAAGCCAATCAGTTTTTGTGATCTATCTCTATAGACCCGGATTCCTAATATATAGGCTTCTTCACCTAGGTCCTTCATAGAAAAGCATTTCCCCAACTAAGTCTTTACTTGTTGCAGGGTAGGGACGTCGTTTCCAATGAGTAATATGTCATCTACATATAATACCAGGAAGACGATCATGCTCCCGCTAACCTTCATGTAGACAGAAGGCTCATCTTCATTCTTCATGAATCCATATTGTTTGACTGTTTCATCAAAATGAAGGTTTCAGCTTCTGGAAGCTTGATTTAATCCATAGATTGATCTCTGTAACTTGCATATCTTTTGGGCTTCTTTTGGTATGTCAAATCCTTCAGGTTGTGTCATGTACACATCCTCAAGAAGATTCCCATTAAGGAAAGCAATTTTGACACCATCTTCCATATTTCATAATCATGATATGCAGTGATAACAAGTAAAATCTGAACAGATTTAAGCATTGCAACTGGTGAAAAGGTTTCATCATAGTCAACCCCATGAATTTGTTTATATCCTTTTGCAACTAGTCTTGCCTTATAGGTATGTACCTTAACATCCATGTCAGTCTTATTTTTGAAGACCCACTTGCTTCCTATAGGGTTAACTCCTACAGAAGGCTCTACCAAGGTCCAAACCTGGTTTGTGTACATGGAATCCATTTCAGATGTCATGGCTTCTAGCCACTTCTCATACTCAGGACTAGTTATGTTCTCTATGTAGGTAACATGCTCATCTTGATCCATGAGTAATACATCACCTTGATCAGTTATGAGATATCCATATCTCTCAGGTAGGTGACGTATCCTGCTTAACCTACGTTGGTCTTGTTCTACTTGAGCATGTTGCTCTTCCACAACCAGTTGTGTTTCCTGCTCTAATTCCTCCGAAGGTGTATCAATGCTTTGTGATTCTTAAATTTTTTCAAGCTCTACTTTCCTCCCACTGATTCCTTTGGAAATAAAATCCGTTTCTAGGAAGACTCTTTAAGACCCCAATTTTGACCCTCAGATCCCTCATGTAATTCCATCATAAGCATTAGCATTGGGATCATACCTTGGCATCCTCCTTGTAGCGGGGTATTCGTTACCATTAGAGATATTGACTAAATCCAAGGTAAATCATACAAAGTCGAGTCGCCACCGCACTTCTATTTATCCAAAGGAATGGTTAGAAAGCGAACAAAAACCTAATAGTTTTAACAAAAACTAGTAAAAGAAACAGAGATCTGGGTAAGGGGGTTGGTTATGCAATGGGAAGGTGTTAGGCACCCAAAACATCCTAGGTACTCCTAGGGAGCCCTTTTCATACTTGGTAAGGTTGTTGTTTTGTGAAAATTTATTTGTGCAAACATGATTGGAAAGATGAGAAAAGAATGTACAAGTTATTTACATTTTGTGTTTGGATGGATAAACCCATTGCCTACGTACCATCTTGTAAAAAGTTTAGGATCAAAACCTCGTAGTTCAGGGTAAAAATTCCAAAATGAGTTGGTGAATTGATTGGTCCAAAAGCCTTAAGGTCTTTTGTTATCAAAGGGAGAAAACTCAACCAAACCACAAATCCACCATGTGAGGATAGCTTCAACATGCTAGTGAGGGGTTAACCCTATAATAAGCATGGAAGACTCATTGTCCATCACTAAGGATATAGGTGATATCACAAGGATAACTCAAACCTAATAGCTAAAGGTTATGAAAGATTTTGATTAAGAAAGTGGCCATTGGAACCATAAAAGACATTTGAATGAGTTATATTTACCAATTAGAAGTATATACAAAATGGTCAAAGTTGACTTAAAAGTTCAATTGAAAATAAGTGTTATGAAAAGAAAGTTTGAAAATCAAAAGCATAAGGCTTAGGTTTCTAATGTTTAAAACCAATGGTTAAATGTTTGCACAAAAAGTTTTGGCTTGGGTTAGAGTGGAGAGAAGAAGAAGAAGGGCTAAGTCCTAAGGAAAATAAAAGGTGAGGGATAAGAAATCAAAAGCACACTAGGAGTTCCTCTCTTGAGATCATATTGATGATCCAAGTAGCTCCCATCCTTTGGAACAAGCAACCACTAAGTATAAGCAACCTATCAAGTCTCACAAGAGATTCTCAATGTATCTTGTATCTTCCACTTAGATGAACATGGAAATGGTCCTCCAATTAAGGTCAAATGGGAACTCCTAGCACAAAAGCACACACATCAAAAGTTCCATAAAGTAAAACAAGAATGGACAAGAGTGAGTTTAGAGATTTGGTCCTTCTAATCCATCTTAACCATTAAGATCCTCTTACTCCAATTTTGCATAAGGAAGGTCCTAGAAACTAAGTCCAATTCTCCATTTTTTTTTGCATTGGGAAGGTCCTAGAAACTAAGTCCAATTCTCCATTTTTTTTGCATTTGGTCCACAACAATCAAAACAAAAACACAAGCACAGTAATATATATACACAATTATGTGCTCAAGTGAGCAAAAGGCAAATGGCATTAACATAAACATGTGCTCAAGTGAGCAAAGAGAAAAGCTAATGGATAATATGTGCAAGAATAGTAAATTGCATAAAGTAAATGTTAATTGTCAATAGTTAGTGTTAGTAGTTAGTGTGCCATAAGGCAAATTTAGCGTTATGTTAAGCAATCGTAATTGGACTTATGTAGAAGTCACAACTATCTGAGGCCGGTCAATAATAATGTAGGCAACAAACACAAGTTAGGAGTCTTGATTAGTGAACCAAGTCCCAACAACTTGCCATGCCAAAAAGGAAATGAGAATTGATCTTGTATTGGTTTAAGCCTTTTGAATGATTTAAAAGACAACCTATCCTTAATGCAAAGCCATTCACTTGATCAACTGATCAAGATGAATTAGATTTGAATCATGGAAGGTTAAATCCCTCTAATCAATGTTAACTTATCAACCTTCAACTCATTGATAAAAAAAGAAGAAGAAGAAGAAGAAGAAGAAGAAGAAGGAGATGGATAAGAGAAAAGGAAATGGCAAAATTAAAGTGCATTAAATGAAACCTCATGTACCAATCCTCATATGTTGACCAATGACATTGAAAGTCAAGGTCAAACAATCAAAAACAGAAGTGAGATGAAGATTGGAAGTCAAGAAATGAATAAACTATTTTTGGCATTTTTTAATATTAAAAATAAACTTGAATTAAAATAAATGGAAAGGTCAAACTTCAAAATCACTTCAAATCAACCTTGAAAGGTCCAAGTGATTTATCCTAAGTTCAACAAGGTCAAACAAAGTTTGACAAAAAAATTCAGCATTTTTAAAAGTCAGAAACTATTTTTAATCAATTAAAATAAATAAAAATAACCTAATTGAACTAAAATCTCAAATATTTCTCAAATCAATTCAAAAATTGATGAGAATATTTTTCATAGATCCATCATCATTCAAATAGGTTAGGAAAATATTTTTGCATTTTTTGAATATAAAAAACTATTTAAAATGAATTAAAAATAACCAGAAAAGAGAAAATTCACAAAAAATATCAAATGAAAGAGATATTGATTTTTGAAAATAATTGGAATTAAAGATATTAAAAGGAAAATAAAACAGAAAATAGAAATTGTAAGAAGCGTGGACCGTCTGATCTAAGCTCATTAATTGAGCTGGCAAATCAAGAGGCCACGAAGCGCGCGCCTACCATGGATCCAAGTCAATGCGTGCACATGTGAAACAATAGGAAGTCATAACAAGCAAGGGACGAGATTCAATTTGGGAAATAGATCCAATGGCTAGGGTTTGATATGGAGATGATGAAGCCACCAGAGCCACGGTCTTCTCCGGTGAGCTCCAGGATTCCGGCCAAATTGCAGAAATTAAAGAGACAACCAAAACGTGCGATCTATACATCAATAGAAAGCTGAGATGATGTACATCATCCCTATACCATCCATTTTCCTTCTAGATCTCTATAATGTGAGAAATCAGAGCTGGAAAAATCTGGTGTTCATCATGAACTTAATGAATTGCAAAAATCAAAAGCATAAACATGATGCCTCTATTGAGAGGACTTCAGCCAACACAAAACCACAGCCAATAAGTCAAAGGATTAGGAGAATCAAAGAAAATACCAGTTGGAGTTCAAGTTTGAGTTCTGGTGATTTGAGCTTGAAACCTTGCTTGCTTTATCAAAACAGAAGTTCAATGAAGTGTATGGTGAAGGTCTAGAAGCACTAGATCTGAGAATTCAACCAGATGAAGTTGAATTTCAAATCTGAAAAAAAAATGAGAAAAGTGAGCTTGCTTCTTTAGTGATGGTTAGGGAAATATTTCTGTAGCATTTCAGGTTGAGATTGGCGTGTCAAATGAGTGAGCATGGCAAGGTATTTATAGTTGGAGCTGATGCCAAAATGAGAAGAAACTCGTGTGCATGAAGCTTTGGGTCCTCCATGCATGGGCCTGTACAGGCGCATGTGAGGCCCAAAAGCTGATGGATTTGCAAGCTGATAGCACAATGAATTGATTTGGACATGTAATTTGCCTTGCAATAGCTTGCATTTCAAGATTCAATGTGAATTCTCCATTTGCACCTAAACAATCATCTCTTCGAAAGTGCCATTTAGAAAATCCAAGCATAGGCATATGGGTAATGGTTGGAAAGTTCTTTGTATGAGGAACAATTGTTATGTTGGACAAAAACTCATTTGGAGTGGGGAAATTTATGAAATTTGAGTTTAAAGTGTGATGTGCAAAACATGTCAATGCAAGGTTTCTAATTTTGGCCAACTTTCAAGCCCCTTTGTGTTGATGATGCAAGCTTCAAACGGAAAAACCTCCAACATCAAAGTTGTAGATCTTTTCAAGACAATCAAAATAGGCTTACAGTTTGCATCATTTGGATTTTTGATGAAAGAGTTATGGGCACTTGAAGTTGGACTTTTTTGACTTTTAATGCATTTGGTACAAAAGGACCTATAATGTCTTGCATTATCACATGTATTTCCTTTGAGATTTTGAAATTTTGTTCAACATAACATTTGAGGTAGACATCTTAAGCGTTCCAATGCATTTGATCCCACCTCAAAATCATACAAAATGAATGAGTTATGTCCTTGGGAAGTTGACCCAAAATTAGGGTTTCAGTCAAAATGACCTATAATGTATTAGAATGGCAAATGGTTTTCCAAGATTCTAATCAAATTTTGATGAACATGAAAGTTGTTCATATTGTCCTTAAGAACAGTTTTTCTTTTGGAACCATCTCCATTTGAGCAACACATCAAATGTTAGGTCTCAGTGCATTTCAAAATAGTCAGATGAATTCACTGATCAACTTGCAATCCAAGCTTACTTCAAAGCATCAGAAAATAGAAATTGTAAGAAGCGTGGACCGTCTGATCTAAGCTCATTAATTGAGCTGGCAAATCAAGAGGCCACGAAGCGTGCGCCTACCATGGATCCAAGTCAATGCGTGCACATGTGAAACAATAGGAAGTCATAACAAGCAAGGGACGAAATTCAAGCATGTTTGGTGATCTCAAACCACTCACAAGGAGTCCCACCCAAAGGTTAAGGGAACCAAGGTGCTTATGATCCTTGAGGCAATGCAAATGCAATGTTATGATGCCATGAGGGATCTTAGGGACAAAATTGGGGTCTTACACTCCTTACCCCTTTTCATTGGGTTTGTTTTGGGAGAGATCACCAAGCACTTTGTGATTATGTCATACTTGTATTTTATCTTTCACTAACCAAAATACCAAAAATATGTCTTTGTATTTGTCTAACTCTTTTATAGGTAGGGCATGATCTCATTGATTCATCAAGATCACATCTACGGTTTAAGACCCTCATGAACAAATAGCACAACCAAGAATTGATTCAAGATTGGTTATGAACATCATATATGAGTCCCAATGATCTCTACATGTTATATTGATCAAGTTTTCTTCAAGAGTTTGAGGGTGATTTTCCTTGGAAACCCCAGTTTGACTGGGTATCTTGAGTAACTTCTCCAACAAGCTATCTCACCAATTGATCAAGTTTCTCAAGGGATACTTCAAAATTTATAATCTTATGCATATATTATCTACCATGAGCCAAGAAAGTCAAGAGAAGTGGAATTTAGCAAGTTGGTTGATGGTGGTTGGCCAGATGGATTTATCTGATCAAAACTGGGTTTCCCTAGACCCTATCTCCTACAATTTTCACCATATGAAAATGATTCCAAGAGCAAACTTACTATAAATGACATTATAAACAACTTTCATGTTGAGACCTAGAGATAGTTTTTCTTGGAAAATCATTTTCTAGGTCGAAACATTATAGGTCATTTTGTCTAAACCCTAATTTGAAAGTCAACTTCCCAATGCCATAACTTGCTCAATTTTTATGATATGGAAGATTTCCAATTTTCAAAATCAAATTCAATGTGTCCACTTCAACTTTTATGTTCGGAGTGGGAGCTAATTCAACTTTTTTGAGAATGTGATATGAGGGTACATTATAGGTCACTTTTGACCTATACCATTGATTAAGTGATTTTTCCAAACTTCAAAAATGCATAACTTTATCAATTCAAATCCAAATGACATGAAATTTGTGACCATTTTAAAGGTATTTGAGAGAGATACAACTTTTATGAAGACACGTTTCTCATTTGAAGCTCATAGAAAAAGTTAAGCAAGGTGGAATATTGAGACATATGGCTTGACACTTAGAAAAATTTTGATATGTCAAAAATTTCCAAACTTCCACCTCAAATTTCTTCAGGTTACAAGCTCCAAATGGAAAAATGTTGAACATGAAAGTTGTTCCTCTTCATCTCACCTTTCCAAAGAGCTCAAATTCATTCATTTTGGACATGAAATGCATTGGTTGCGCATGGCTTAAACAGGGTGACATCACTTGGCAAGGATCAAGCTTCAAACATCAATGTGCATTTGCCTTGCAATCCAAGCTTACTTCAAAGCATCTGATATTCAATTTTTTTACCTCAAGCAATCATTTCATGGGCCTATGCACGCCCATGCACCATGCCATCACCATTTTCCAAATTTGAAAAGTGAAAGTGAGTGTGCAATTATCAACCATTTCAGCTATAAATAGAGCTTCAGTTGCTCAGAAATTCACACACATTGGCGCCAACTTTGATCCCCCATTTCAAACCCCCACTTCTCAAAGGATAAGCCTGAAAAATTCTCTTGAATTTGAGCTTGAATCTCCACTGTTTTGGAATTCAATTCTCCAGGAATCCATTGCTTTTTAACCATTCAATCCTTCTCCTGCAAGCAAGTGAAGTGAGACCAAGCACAAGAAAGATCAAGATCCATCGAATCCAGACCTACATTTAAGGTATTTTCCAGAAATTTTGAACTCTTTGATTCTCTTAAATTCTTGCTCAATTCTATTGACTCTTTGGTTGTCTGAAGTCCTACTAATGTAGGCAAGAAGATTGAGTTGCTTTGAGGTCAAATCGAAGCAACTTAGTTCATGTACCTCAAATTTCAACTCCATGTATATCTCAATATATTTGGAATTGGAGTGAATGGAGGTCAGATTCGAGCTCAGTGCCATTTTTTCTTCAAGATCATGTCCTTGTTTTTCATTATGGTGATGGTTCATGGTGGACCAGTCCGGTGAGGTCCACCGGAGAAGATGACCGGAGCTCTGGCTCTGGCGATGAGTTGGCTAGCATCTGAACCACATGATCCATGTATTTTGTTCTAATCCTGAGCGTTGGTTTTGAATACCACATTTGCCACACGCTGACTAAGGTCCATGATGGATAGCGTGCTAGGGACCATCTGATCTGCCACCTCAATTAATGAGGGAGATCAGATGGTCCATGTAATTTAGATTTTCTGAAATTTATTTTAATTGCATTATATTTCAATAATTCATATTAAATTCAATATTGGTCCAAAAAATATGGGACTTTCACTAAAAAATTTCAAATATTTTTCTCTTTCATATTCTGAATTAAAATTATTTTTGAATCATTATTAATATTTTTCATGAATTAATTGATTTCACATTTGTTTTTAATTGGTTAAAAATATTTTTAAGTGTCCAAAAATTAATAAAATTTTTTCTCCAAGGTCCTTTGACCTTATTTGACCTATGATAAATCTCATGGCCATTTCTTTGGTGCTTTGATGAGATTTTAGGAATTGGACAAACCGTATTTGATTTAAATGCATTATTTTATTATTTTTAATTGAATAAATGCCAATTAAATTTTGTTGACCATTTGTATTGACTTGTTTGAGTTTGCTTATTGTTGTTGGGCCTTGGTCAAGGTTGATTTGACTTTGTCAAGTTAATATCATTGGATTTAGGAGGTTGATGGAATGTACATTCCATCTCCCAAAATGAATGAATGATATTAATTTGGTAAAAGTCCTCCTTTGACCAATTTGTGATCTCATTCATCCCCTTCCGACTTCATCTCATTCCTCTTCTTCATTCATTCGATTCCATTTGGCCTATGACATCTCAAAGTCCTAATGCTAGTTGATTGAAAAATTGACATGAGTATGGATGAGATTAGGCCACACCTTTTGCATATTTTTTGTGTGTGGTATGTTTCATGAGCATAGTTCATAATACTATGTCTCTAACATGCATCAACACCAAAAGTCTATTGCCCTACCTCAAATAGTTGTGACTTCTACATAAGTCCAATTACGATTGCTTAACATAGCGCTAAATTTGTGACATAAAAGGCATAAGCATTCTAGTTAGTGAGATTGTAAGTCTCCCCTCTTTCATGGTATTGTGTGGAAACTTGGCCTTCTTTCCTTCCTTTGGAAGATGTTTTGGTTCAAGGATCCATGCTTGTGATAAGTGGGTTGAGTATTCTCCAAAGAATGTCTTGAAATGAAAAGAAAAACAATACTAACTTCTAACTTACTAACTATTAACTTTTAATTCCAAGCTTTTACTTTAATGCAATTTACTTTTAGCACTCTATTTCATTTGCCATTGTTCATATCATTCTAATTGTTTATGTTAATGTAATTTTCACTTTGTCCATTTGGACCATATTGTGTGATATATTTTGTTTGCATATACTTTGCTTATTTGTGTGGTCTTTGACCACTAATGTACATAATAATAACAAAAACCCTAAAAAACTTTTGTGTAGACTGATGGCTTGATCTTGGACAAATGGACTTAGAATTTAGGAAACCCTCCTATGCTAATGGACTTGGCAAATGCCAACTTGTTGAAGAACGAAGTGCTTGCAATTTAAAATTCATCTGATACATGTTTGAAGATCTCTCTAAGATTCATCTGCAAAATGATCATGGTGTAGCTGTTATTTTGAATCTGTGACTTGTGGAATTCATCTGCTACATGGGCTATTTTGAAGAAGATCATGAAATGGATAAGCTTGGATGAGGCCATCTTTATTTGATGGCTTGCTCTTCAAGATGTTATAAATATGCATTTGTGTGTGATTTGATACAAAAAAGTCCAAGGGAATTCTGGGTTTCTATTGACATTCTTGTCTATTGGATTGTTACCCATTTGGTCAGATCTTTTCAACTCTAAACTTTTAATTTTTGTGCTTAGGATAGTCTCTTTATCTTCTCCCCGTTTCTTTAATTTCAAAATCTCTCACTCCATTTTTCAAAACCTTCTTTGTGTGAACTATTTTTGTTCTAAAACTTTGACCACTTTTGCAAAAAGATAGAAACTTTGGCCTTATGCCATTGCATTTTCAAACTTCTTTTCTTAAATCAAACTTGTAAATAAACTTGACTATACTTGACTAAAACTTTCAAAAAGCCAAAAAGAACTAACTCATTCAAACCATTTTTAGGCCTTTGTGCCTTTCAAACTTAAATTTTGTTAAAACCAACACACCCATTTTGAAATTTGTATCACGAACTACGAGGTTTTGATCCCTCATTTTTATGTTGGTACGTAGGCACAAGACCGAAGGTCTTGTCAAACACAAAAATTTAATCAATGAATTCTTTTCTCATCCCCCCATTCTATTTGTTTGTAAACATCATTTTGTACAAAATATATATGCACACAAAAAGGGCTCCCTAGGAGTACCTAGGACACTTTGGGTGCTAACACCTTCCCTCCGTGTAACCAACCCCCTTACCTGTGATGTCTGACTTTTATTAGTTTTTATTTGAAAACTTCTTACCTTTTGGATTTTGTTCGTACTTTTTCCCTTTTCCCTTGGAAATAATAAAAGCGCGGTGGCGACTCTTGTTAATTGATCTCTAGCTTGTCAATAGCTTGATGATCATGAATTTCCCGCTACAGACTCCAGTTCGAGCAACAAACACTTTACCCTCATAAGGATTGTAGAAGTAATACCCTATTGTTTCTTTAGGATACCCCACAAATAAGCATTTGTCATATTTGGGCTCAAGCTTAGTTGAAATTTGTCGTTTCATATAAGATATATTTCGTTTGTTACCACTCCATATCTCATATGGTGTCTTCTCAACCTTTTTGGATGTATCACGGTTAAGTGTGTAAGCTGTTGTCAATAGTGCATGTCCCCAAAAGGAGTTTGGAAAACCAGTGTGACTCTTCATGGATCGTACCATGTCTAACAAGGTTCAATTTCTTCTCTCAGATACACCGTTCCATTAGGGTGTTCCAGGAGGAGTAAGTTGGGATAGAATCCCACATTCTTTCAGATGGTTATCAAACTCCAAGCTTAAATATTCACCACCTCGATCTGATCAAAGAGTTTTAATATTCTTACCTAGTTGGTTTTATACTTCATTCTTGAATTCCGCAAACTTTTCAAAGGATTCTAATTTGTGTTTCATTAAACACACATAACCATATCTATTGAAATCATCAGTAAATATGATGAAGTACTAAAAACCTCATATGGCTGGTATGTTCAGTGGTCCACATACATCAATATGTATGAGGGCCAAAAGAAAATTAGCTCTTTCACCTTTTCCTGTGAATGGAGACTTGTCATCTTTCCAATTAAACAAGACCTCCATGTCTCATATGATTCATAATCAAAAGAGTCCAAGAGTCCATCTTTATGGAGTTTGGAAATGCGTTTCTCATTTATGTGGCCTAATCGACAATGCCAAAGGTAAGTTAGATTTAACTCATTAGGTTTCATCCTTTTAGTATTAATGTTATAAATAGGCATTTCAAGATCAAAGGCATATAATCCATTGTTCATTTGTGCATTAGCATAGAATATATCATTCAAATAAATGGAGCAACAATTATTCTTTATTATGAATCAAAAACCAAACTTGCCCAAACAAGAAACCAAAATGATATTTCTGCTAATTGCAAGTACATAATAATAGTTCTCTAGCTGAATTATTAAACCACTAGGTAAAGTTAATACATAAGTTCCTACAACTAAAGCAACAACCTTTGCTCCATTGCCAACTCGTAGGTCAACTTCACCTTTTTCCAAATCTCTACTCCTTTATAGCCCTTTCATATTGGTACAAATGTGAGAACCGCATCCAGTATCTAATACCCATGATGCAGAAGTAGATAAATTAATTTCAATATAAAAAATACTTGAAGTTGAAGTCTCTACTCCATTCTTCTTATCTTCCTGGTACTTTTGGCAGTTTCTCTTCCAGCATTCGATCTTACCGTAATGGAAGCAAGTGTGATCCTTTGATATGCCTCCAATAGGCTTCAAAGCAGGAGCACTGGGTTTGGGTTTGGAAACTTCCTTTCCTTTCCCTTTACCACCCTGCTTGATGGGCCTTTTGTTATGTTTCTTTCCATTTTTGATCATCAGAATGGACTTCCCTTTTGACTTCAGATTCTGCTCAATAGTTCTTAACATGCCTAACAGTTCAGGAAGAGTTTTGTCCATATCATTCATGTTGAAATTAAGGACAAATTGACTGAAGCTCTTTGGCAACGATGGCAAGATCAAATCAGTCGCAAGTTCCTTTCCAAGGGGAAAACCCAACCTTTCAAGGTTCTCCACATACCCAATCATCTTGAGCAAATGGGGACCTACATGGGCTCCCTCAGCTAACTTGCCTTGAAAAAGGGATTTTGAAACTTCAAACCTTTCATGCTTTTCCTGCTCTTGATAGAGCATCTTCAGGTGTCCGATCATATCGAACGCTGCCATGTTGTCATATTGCTTTTGTAACTCTGAGTTCATGGTAGCTAGCATGAGGCAAGCAGCTTTATTGGCATCATCGACATGCTTTTTATAAGCATCTCTTTCAGCCTTAGGGGAAAAACTAGGAGGTTCCTCTTCAGGAACAGGTTTCTCCAAGATATACAACTTTTTATCATGCTTGAGGGCAATCCTCAAATTTCGGTGCTAATCCAAAAAATTTGTCCCAAACAATTTTTCCTTATCAAGGATTGATCGTAAAATGTTGTTAGAGGTGTTTGTTGTCATGGTATTCTACATGAAAAATATGAAAATATAAGTATCATTAAAATAACATATTTAGTTAGGCCTTTAATTAAATATGCTCCCACTATTTTACTCAAAACAAATGACCCTCACCATTTGATTAGGAAAATCTCGTTGGAAGATTTTCTAGTGGGTCGAGATCCACATTTCACTTTGTTTTAAGTCCGCATAGGCGGATTACACAAAACCAGGTTATTTAGGTAGGAACTCCTTCTAATTGTATCTAATACAACTCTCGAATATTTTAGTCAGGCGAATAAGTCCTTATTCCAATCCATCATACGGATCATTTCCAACTCTTGCTTCTAAACATATATAATCTTATTATAACTTGTTTAGTTAAGTTTGACCCATTATTTTAGCAATTGGATATTACAATCATCCCATGGCACCTTACTAATGTAGGACATGCACCTCGTGTAGGCGAAACCTACATTATTCGATACTAGTCTTGATGAGTGCTAAAACTTGGAAAGCATAAACTTAATATTTAATTTGAGGGTGTAGCACCTCAAATTTGCACCACCCATTTGTACATTCATTTCATTTTTAGGTCATTAACATTGCATATCACATTGCATTTCATCAGTCAAAACTGGTTAGGAGGATTCATCTGTGCAAGAGAGCAAGGGTTTTTCCATAAGATAAAGGCCTTATGGTTGTTCTAGAGAGTTTGCATGACCCAAGGTTCATTTTGATGCAATTTGGCCAAGTGTTGAAGGCTCAAAGTCCCCAGTGCAGTTTCAGGTCATCTAGGGCCCATAAAAGTCAACTGCAAGTCAAATGAGGGCTATGAGATGAAGAAATGGTTTGAGACACTTCATTCATGTCCCAAAGAGGTTTATTCATCATGTCAAACATCTATCTTGAAGGATTTGAAGCCAAATTAAAAGTTTCCAAAAATGGAAAGTGACCTGTAATTTCAAGTTTCCAAAAATGACAAGTTTTTTGACCAACTTCAACTCAACTGTCCAACATCAAAAAAGCTTCAAATGAAATTTTGTCCAACACGAAAGTTGAATATCTTTCTCTCCCATTTCCAAAAAGTCATGGATCATGAGCATCTGATGAATGGTCAAAGAGTTATGATCAAATCATTGCAAAGTGTGCTTGAAACTTCAAATGGCCATATCTTTTGAACCAAGACTCCAAATTGAGTGGCTCTTCTTGCATTGTTCTCCTCTTGACTCATACTTTCCAAATACCTCATCACATTGCATGAATTGTCATCACATGATCATTTGTTAATCCATGCCTTTTTTGGAGGGAAATTGCAAAATTCAAAAATGGTGCATTGTATGGACTTTCTACCATTGCCATTGTGTTTAAAAGATGATTTTAAGTGACTTTGATGAAGGAAGTGGTATTGTTCACGTGGGTTTACTACATGCACCATGCAATTTTTATTTTTTGCAAAACACCTTATTTTCATTAACCAAACTAATTATGGATTAGCAAGTTGATTAGGACTTCATATAAATACTCTAATCTAACAGAATTTGGGGAGGTTAATCACAATTCACCACTTCTAGATCTAGTTTTCATCTCCCTCCAAAATTTTCTTCAAATCAAAATTCAAATTTCTTCAACATAACACCTTGTTTTTGTTGAAGATTCATGATCAGTGAGTTGAATAGAGTGTGAATCAAGTGTTTGTTTGAAGAATTCGTGCAAGAATCAAGTAGTTGAAGCTCAAAAACTCAAAGATGGAAATTCATAATTAAGCTAGATCTACACGGTTTCGAGCTTCCTTTTCTTCATCAAACATCATCACAAGCATTGTAGAGTGGATTTGGAGCATTTGGAGCATTGGATAGTGCATTACAAGGAACTGCTCTTCAAGAGGTGAGTTTTTCGAGCTTCATAATTCTCAAATTCATTAGCATGTTCATGTAGATCTTGTGTTCCTGATGATTCTGGTGAAAATTTTATGTGAATTGGTGCATTATTGAGCAAGATATGTGTGATTCAAGTTTGATGCATCAAAATGTTTTCTATCGATTCTCTCTTGTTATGATGAATTAGGATTAGATGTTTGTTGATCTATGATATCCATTGAAAATGCTTCATGTTGATATGCTTGTTTTGAAATTCTGGAGATTTCTGGAAAATCTGGAAATTCGTTCATGAACATTCATACTGTTCATCTTCATCTTCATGAGGAAGATGAAGATCTTCATGGTAGCGACGGATTAGTGACGGATTAGCGTCCAAATTTGCCTGGCTAGGGTTGTCAGGCAAAACGGTGTCGTTTTGGCCTGGCGCGCGCTCATTTGAATTTGGACCAAGTTCGATTCCCAGCGTGTCCACTTTTTTTCAATTGCTTTCTCATTTTGTGCTTTCCCTCCTTATTTTCCATGTACATGATCCTTTTGATTTCAAAATTTTATTCCAACTTCAAAAATTCATATCTAATTGAAAAATGACCCAAATGATTCCAAATTTTTTGCAAAATGATCCTCTGTTTGTCTAGTCTTTTATGATGATCAATTTTGAAGTTGTGCATGGCTGAATTTCTGTTTGTGTTAGAATGATTGAACACATGTGCTTTTATGACCTTGCCTTGCTCTTTCTATTGTGAAATGCTTGATTTTAATCCAAATGCATTGAAATTTTGTATGATGTTTCTTGACATGTTAATGGATGTTTGAGGTTTGGTTTGGTATTTTTCTCATGTGGAATTTCTGTTTTACACACATGTTTGTATGGTGTGACAATTTGTGTCACACATGAGATTGATCAACTTGTGCAATTTAATTTCCATATCAAATGACCTCTAATGCTTCTGATATTTTGTGTGTTGACCATGTTGGATGTGTTGGATGCTCATGAATTTTTCCAGAATTATTTGAATCATTTCTGTTTTGATTGGGAATTTTCATTCATAATGATCAAATGTATGCCTTGAATTGGTCTTTGACTTCCTTTGCACATGAAATGCCTTTGCTTGATGATTTTGGTTTGGTCCTTTTTAGGACTTGTTCTTACTTGACTAAATATGACTCATGTTGAATTTCAGCTCCTGTTTTGAATTTTTTCTTCACCTTTGACCCTAGGCTTTGACCTAGTGGTATGTACTTACATGTGAGCTTTGAATTTCAGGATCAAGCACTTAATCTCCATGGTTGATGATGCTTCATCATTTGGATGTTGATACTTGCTTTTGATTGCTAACATTTGCTGTTTTGTAGGTTGATGATAAGTCACTTGAGTTTGCCTTATGGCTTATGTGTTGTACATTGGGATTGTCTGTTTGTTATTGACTGTTGTCTGTTTGTCTGAGTATTGTACTGATTTGTTTAGTTGTTTACACAGGTACCTAAGTTGCTTTAAGTTCATTTGAACTTTTCTTTGCTTTTGCTTGTGGTTGGCATACCACTTAGGTATAATCCCTAATCTTCATGTAGTCTGGAAGACCTGTCATGTTACTTTGGCAAGCACCTGTCTGAAGCCCTCCTTAAGAGGCAATGTTTGTGGTTGTTTAATTTTGTGCCAAGCAGGTTAAGTCCTCTTAAGAGGCAATTGGCAGATACAAGGGATGTGTAATCCATCCCCTGCTATTCAGTTGTATCATTCACTTTGCTCACACCATGTGTTGATGCACTTTGAATAAAAAACCCAAAATCTTGTCCATAGAGTCAGTCATTTGTGGAGAAGAGTTCCTTCATTCTGAACTCCCACACTTTCTATTGATTAAAGCTCTCCCAGGCAAGGGATAAGAGCTATGAGGTCTTACCCTCATTTCCCATTTCATCTGCTTCACCCTAACTCTCAATGTTAGGGTTAAGAGCTAACAATACCCATTTCCAGTTGGCTTGTTTGTCGAGGTTGATTTGACCCCTTGACTAAAGCCCATCCTTGTGTGAGCCAATTGTTTGCATATAGTGTGTGATACTTGTGCTTGTGTTTGCTTATGTGATGTTTAGGATAGCTTGCTTCCTGTGCAAGTTAGGATTAGAGACCTCAACATAGGGATCGTATGCATGACAACTTCTAGGCTCGAGTCGTAGTCTCCCTAGTAGTCTGTTATCTCCCTTGTCTCTGGTTAGGATAGAAGTTCTTTCCCTGTTAAGGGGAACTACGTCGCCCTGATCCTCATACCAGATGAGGTACGTAGGCAGGAGATTGAGCTGATCTCTCCGGGCGCCCTTTTTGCTTTTTGCGTGTGTTTTGTTCGCCCTTTTTCTTTTTCAACCCCCTTGTGTTGTGCGGAGTCTGACGTAAGTCCAGCGATTGGCAGTCGGTTTCCCGTTTGTGTTTTGTTTGGCGTGCGTTAGCCTAGCTACGAGTGCTCTGATTCTTCCTCTGGTTAGAGAAGATACGTATGCATAGGATGCGATGTCCTAGCGAGCACATTTCCCCCGTCCCCGAACTACGTCGATTCTGATGTTTGTGTCTGACAAACTACGTAGGCCCAGGATGCGACATCCTGCCGAGTTATCTTCTTCCGTCTTTCATCTGTTTGTCAGTCCAGTTTTGTGCAGTTTTGAGCAGTTTCTTTGGCAACCTTTCTTCTATTCTTTCTGAGCGTGGATCCCGTCGAGTACGACGGATACGTAGGGGTGCTAATACCTTCCCTTCGCATAACCGACTCCTGATACTTGCATCTCTGGTCGCGAGACCATTTCCTTTCCAGGTTTACTTCGAGCGTTTCCTTTCCCTCCTTTGGGATAAATAACGCACGGTGGCGTCTCTGTGTCTTTTCCCGCCGGTTTTTCGCGTAATGCAACAGCTGGCGACTCTGCCGGGTACTTTAGAAGTTGACCTCTTGCTGGTCCATCTTCCCTAAGCGAGTCAGTCCTAGCGCTCTTTAGGATAGTTTTGGTTGCTTTTGTTGCTTTATTTATTGCATTCATTATTATGCTGTGATTGTATATACTTGCATAGATACTTGCATGTATCATACTATCATCATATTGGATTCTGTACAGGTGGGTTCCTCTGATTTGGGGTGGGTGTTCTGAGTGAGGCCCAATACCCAATCCTGAGTATACACCTAGGACTAGCGTGGTCTCATATCTCTTCACATGTTGTACGACATGATACGGAGATGTGACATACCACAGCCGGACGAGGTTCATCTGAGAGAGTCCTTCCGGGTGGAGTTATTCCACTTAGGTTGGGTTATCTCATTTGAGCTATTGACTTCGGTGACCGTTCTTTCCCAGATCTTTGGTTTAGATGATCTTATTAGGGCTGCAACGGCACACCCGAAAGGGCAAACCCGTTGAGTATCTTTGCCCGATTGTCGAGACCATTGTCCGCCTTAGGATGACCTTGTTAGAATTCACCTGTGAGGGGAGGGTTTGATTCTTGCAAGTACAGGTTCCGTCAGTGATTCTGTGATGGCGACTATGGTTCAGATGGATTTACGGGTCTTTATTTCTGGACGCCGGAGGTTTGACCTTGGTATTTATCAGAGGGTTCCATTTATTTCGGACCCCTGGGCTGAATTTGAGGATATTTGCTCAGATGGTGACTTGGTTCTGAATTATGGGTTCCAGATGACCTTGGGTTCCAGATGATTTTGATCGGTGGTGTCTAGTGCCGAGTTCATGCCGAAGTTTTGATCCTGTGCCGTGTGATACTCAGCCAACCTGACATGGCTTCATCATTTGCATCATAGCATGTCTCTTTTCAAAAAAAAATAATGTTAAAAAAAAAAAAAGACAGTTAACCCGCATATGTATATCCTTTTCAGGATCATTCATGATAAACAGCATACGCATCATGCGCATCATATACATATCATCTTGCATTACAGGTGTTCTTGAACGAGACTTCTCACTCTGGTTCCTGTCTTAGGCAGGATTGCTGATCAACGTCCGCACCGCTACGCTACCAGACTGAATCAACAGAGGAATATGGATCAAGTTCAAGCTGAGTTGGCTGAGATGAGGGCTAACATGGCCCAATTCATGACCATGATGCAAGGGGTCGTTCAAGGGCAAGAGGAGCTGCGTGCCTTAGCCCAGAGACAGGAAACTGTGATTCCACCTACCAGCCGTGCTTTACCAGTGGGTGTCCCTGTGAGTGATAACGCTGCTGCTGCCACCATCCCTGTCAATGATTATGCTGTGGGTGATGAGTTGAGGGGTATCAGAATCAATGGACAGCCTCTTGCTGCAGAGACTGTTAATGTCAGAGCAACCCGTGCTCCAGTGCGCCATCCTGCTCCGCTGGTTGACCGGCAGGAAGATATGTTTACACTTCTCAGTGATGAAGACGATGTGGGAAGAGTTGAAGAGAGAGACAGAAAGGTTGATGCCCTAGCTGAGAAGATCCGAGCCATGGAATGTCAGAACTCTTTGGGATTTGACGTGACGAATATGGGTTTGGTTGAAGGGCTGAGAATTCCTTACAAGTTCAAAGCGCCTTCCTTTGACAAATATAATGGCACTTCTTGTCCTCGCACCCATGTGCAGGCTTACTACAGAAAAATCTCCGCATATACTGACGATGAGAAGAAGTGGATGTACTTTTTCCAGGATAGCTTGTCTGGAGATTCCTTGGATTGGTACATGGAGTTGAAGAGAGAATCCATTAGAAGTTGGAGAGATTTGGGTGAAGCCTTCTTAAGGCAATATAAACATAATTTGGACATGGCTCCGAGCCGAACTCAGTTACAGAGCTTGTGTCAGAAATCAGGGGAGAGTTTCAAGGAGTACGCCCAGAGATGGCGTGAATTGGCCGCAAGGGTGCAACCTCCGATGCTGGAGAGGGAGTTGACCGATATGTTTATTGGAACGCTGCAGGGGGTGTTTATGGACCGTATGGGGAGTTGCCCGTTCGGTAGTTTCTCTGATGTTGTTATCTGTGGAGAGAGAACAGAGAGCCTTATTAAAGCAGGGAAGATTCAGGACGCTGGTTCCTCGTCTTCCAGTTCAAAGAAGCCATTTTCTAGGGCACCCCGAAGAAGGGAAGGTGAGACTAATGATGTGCACAGTCGGAGAAATATGAACAGAGGACAGTACCGTCAGGTTGCTGCTGTAACCATTCCAGCACCTCAACATTAACCTCAGCAACCACAGAGACAACACCAACATCCACAACAACAACAACAACAACGTCCATTTCAGCCGAGACAGAGAATGCCGGATCGTCGTTTCGACCCGTTACCTATGACATATGCTGAGTTGCTACCCGAATTGCTCAGATTGGGTTTTGTTGAATTGCGTACGATGGCTCCGTTGACAAAGATACCTGCTGGGTATGATGCCAACGTTCGTTGTGACTTTCATTCCGGTGCTCCGGGGCACCATATTGAGAATTGTCGGGCTTTTCATCATAAGGTCCAGGATTTGATTGACGCCAAAACAATCAACTTCGCTCCTGTTCCGAATGTTGTGAACAACCCTATGCCTCAACATGGTGGGCCCAGGGTGAATAATGTGGAAGGTGGAGAAGCTGTGGATCTGATAGTTGATGTCGATGAGGTTCAGACGTCATTGCTGGTTGTGAAAGAGCGTTTGTTGAAAGAGGGAGTGTACCCGGGTTGTGATGAGGGTTGTGCAGACTGTGAGGATTCAGAGAATGGTTGTATGCAATTGAGGAATGGTATCCAGGGACTGATTGACGAGGGTTGTCTGCAGTTGGCTGGGGCCGTGAAAGATCATGGAGTGGTGTCAACTGTCACCATTTATTTCAAACCGTCTGAGGGTCCTGGACGTGCCCCAAGAACTGTCAATGCACCCACAACCGTGGGTACTCCTATTACCATATCTGCTCCAGTAACTGTCGGTGCTCCTGCTACTATTGGGGCTTCTGATAAGAGATCTGTTGAGAATAGTAGAGCAGTGCCGTGGAAGTATGACAACGCTTACCATAGCAACAGAAGGGCAGAAAGTCAGACCAGACCGGTGAGTCAGGCTCCAGTGACCATTGGTTTGTCAAGTAGAGCTCCAGTAACTGTTGGTCCTGCTGTGGACAATGTGGGGGGACCTGGAGGTTTTACAAGAAGCGGTCGTCTGTTTGCACCACAGGCTTTGAGAGACAACAATGCTGAGGCTCTTACCAAAGCAAAGGGTAAGCAAGCTGTGGTTGATGAAGAACCTGTACAGAAGGAAGCGCCTGAGGGGTCTTTTGAAAAAGATGTGGAGGAGTTTATGAAGATTACTAAGAAGAGTGACTACAAGATTGTAGATCAGTTGAACCAAACTCCGTCCAAGATTTCTATCCTCTCATTGCTTTTGTGCTCTGAGGCACACCGTAACGCCTTGCTGAAAATGTTGAATCTGGCTTACGTGCCTCAAGAGATTTCCGTCAACCAGTTGGAGGGTGTTAATGCTAATGTGAGCACAAGGCATGGATTGGGGTTCACAAACCTGGATTTGACACCTGAAGGTCGCAACCATAACAAAGCTCTACATATCACTATGGAGTGTAAGGGGGCGGCATTGTCGCACGTGTTGGTGGATACTGGATCCTCGTGGAATGTGTTGCCCAAGAAGACTTTGAGCAAGATTGATGTTGAAGGGGTTGTCCTCACTCCAAGCGATCTCATTGTTCGTGCGTTTGATGGATCCAAACGGTCTATTTTTGGTGAAGTCACGTTGCCAGTGAAGATTGGCCCGGAGGTATTTGATATTGTCTTCTATGTGATGGACATTCAACCAGCATACAGTTGCTTATTGGGGCGTCCCTGAATACATGGGGCTGGGGCCGTTTCGTCAACTCTCCATCAGAAGCTGAAGTATGTATGGAATGGTCAGATTGTAACTGTGTGCGGCGAGGAGGACATTCTTGTGAGTCATCTATCTTCCTTCAAGTATGTGGAGGTGGATGGCGAGATCCATGAAACTCTGTGCCAAGCTTTCGAGACCATTGACATTGAGAGGGTGGCTTTTGCTGAGCAGAAGAAGCCAAGTGCCTCAATTGCATCATACAAGCAAGCTGTGGAGGTTGTCAAATCTGGCAATGCAGAAGGCTGGGGCAAGATGGTTGATTTTCCCGTCAAAGAGACAAATTCGGTATTGGTTATCAGCCTCTTTAGGCAGAGCAGGGTGAGCAGAAAGGGCCGAGTTCCTTCACCAGCGCTGGGTTGATGAACCATGGCGATGTCTTTGCAGCCGGTAGTGAAGATGGTGACAGTGATTGTGATCTGAATAATTGGGTACGCCCGTGTGCTCCAGAGGAGATGGTGAATAATTGGACGGCTGAAGAAGTGGTCCAAGTTACTCTTCAAATAGAGTAATTTTCTTTTGTTTTTCATTTTGCACAAAACCCTACGTTCTGCCCAAGGCGTAGTGGTTCATTGTAGGGCCTCATCATGTTTTTCAATGATATCATTAATAAAGGACGTTTTGCAAACAATTTGTGCTCACTGTCTTTATGTTTTTATTTTCACTTTCAAAACAATAAAAATGGCAATGTTTTTATTTTTTCGTGATTTTCTTGAACTCTTTTCTAAAATAAAGCATTAAACATGCAGAATTGATCTTACGGACTCCACTAAAAACAGTTCTGTTATGGCTCAGTACGATTTCGATAATCCCATATACCGAGCCGAAGAGGAGAGTGAGGAAGATTGTGAACTCCCTAAAGAACTGGTCAGATTATTGAAGCAGGAGGAAAGGGTCATCCAACCTCATCAGGAAGAGTTGGAAGTTATCAACCTTGGTACTGAGGACGCCAGGAGAGAGATTAAAATCAGGGCTGCTTTGAAGGAAGATGTCAAGAGAGAGCTGATCGAGATGCTGAGAGAATATGTGGAGATATTCGCCTGGTCGTATCAAGATATGCCTGGGTTAGATACAGATATCGTGGTGCACAGGCTACCTCTCAGAGAAGATTGTCCTTTGGTAAAGCAGAAGTTGCGCAGAACTAGTCCTGATATGGCTGTCAAGATCAAGGAAGAGGTTTAGAAGCAGTTGGATGCGGATTTCCTGGCAGTGACCAATTATCCCCCGTGGGTGGCCAATATCGTTCCCGTGCCGAAGAAGGATGGTAAAGTCAGGATGTGTGTCGATTACCAGGATTTAAACAGAGCCAGTCCAAAAGACGATTTCCCACTACCTCACATTGATGTATTGGTTGATAATACTGCTCAATCCTCGGTTTTCTCTTTCATGGATGGATTTTCTGGCTATAATCAGATTAAGATGGCGCCAGAAGACATGGAAAAGACGACATTCATTACACCTTGGGGCACGTTCTGTTATAAGGTGATGCCATTTGGGCTGAAGAATGCCGGTGCTACCTATCATAGGGCTATGACGACTCTCTTTCATGACATGATGCACAAAGAAATTGAAGTGTACGTGGATGATATGATTGCGAAGTCTCAGACAGAAGAGGAGCACTTGGTAAACTTGCAGAAGTTGTTTGAAAGGTTGAGAAAATTCAAACTGAGGCTGAATCCAAACAAGTGTACGTTTGGGGTGAGATCCGAGAAGCTGTTAGGCTTCATTGTCAGTGAGAAAGGGATTGAGGTTGATCTAGTAAAAGTAAAAGCTATTCAAGAAATGCCTGAACCGAGAACTGAAAAGCAGGTTCATGGGTTTTTAGGGAGATTGAACTACATTGCACGGTTCATATCTCACCTAACTGCCACGTGTGAACCAATATTCAAATTGTTAAGAAAAGATCAAGCAATCAGGTGGAACGATGATTGTTAGAAAGATTTCGATAAGATAAAAGAGTATTTGCAGAAACCTCCAATCCTTATACCTCTAGTTCCTGGGAGGCCTCTGATAATGTACCTTTCAGTGACTGAGAATTCGATGGGGTGTGTATTGGGACAACATGACGAGTCTGGTCGAAAAGAGCATGCTATATACTACCTTAGCAAAAAGTTTACCGACTGTGAAATAAGATATTCGCAGCTCGAGAAAACTTGTTGTGCTTTGGCCTGGGCTGCTCGCCGACTGAGACAGTATATGTTGAACCATACTACCTTGTTGATTTCTAAGATGGATCTAGTAAAGTACATCTTTGAGAAGCCGACTCTAACCGGATGTGTTGCTCGTTGGCAGATGATTTTAATAGAGTATGATATCCAGTATACGTCGCAGAGGGCCATCAAAGGTAGTATTCTGTCAGACTACCTCGCCGAGCAACCAATTGATGATTATCAGCCGATGATGTTTGAGTTCCCTGATGAAGACATCATGTATCTTAAGATGAAAGATTGTGAAGAGCCTCTTGTCGAGGAAGGATCGGATCCAGATGACAAGTGGACATTGATGTTTGATGGGGCACTTAATGTGAATGGTAACGGTGTTGGGGCAGTACTGATTAATCCCAAAGGTGCTCATATACCTTTTTCTGCCAGACTGACTTTTGACGTAACCAACATTGAGGCTGAGTATGAGGCTTGTATCATGGGGATTGAAGAAGCCATCGATCTAAGGATCAAAACTTTGGACATATATGGAGATTCCGCTCTAGTGATTAACCAAGTCAATGGAGATTGGAATACTCATCAGCCGCATTTGATTCCTCACAGAGATTACACTAGAAGGATACTGACTTTCTTCAAGAAAGTGAAGTTGTATCATGTCCCCCGAGATGAAAATCAGATGGCTGATGCCCTGGCTACGTTGTCTTCTATGATCAAAGTCCATTGGTGGAATCATGTGCCACATGTTACTGTGAATCGACTCGAGAGGCCTGCGTATGTGTTTGCAGCCGAGTCTGTTGTTGATGAGAAGCCTTGGTACTTTAACATTAAGAATTTCCTCAAGAGTCAGGAGTATCCTGAAGGAGCGTCAAAGAATGACAAGAAAACCCTGAGAAGGCTAGCTGGAAGCTTTTATTTGAATCAGGATGATATGTTGTACAAGAGGAACTTCGACATGGTTCTGCTCAGATGCGTGGATAGACACGAAGCAGATATGTTGATGCAAGAAGTGCACGAGGGTTCGTTCGGTACCCATGCTGGTGGTCATGCAATGTCAAAAAAGTTATTGAGAGTCGGTTATTACTGGATGACTTTGGAATCTGATTGTTTCAAATACGCTCGGAAGTGCCATAAATGTCAGATCTATGCTAATAGGGTGCATGTACCACCAAGCCCTCTGAATGTCATGAATTCGCCTTGGCCGTTCGCGATGTGGGGTATTGATATGATTGGGAAGATTGAGCCTACTGCTTCTAATGGACATCGCTTCATCCTGGTTGCGATTGATTACTTCACCAAGTGGGTGGAAGCAGCTTCCTATGCCAACGTTACCAAGCAAGTGGTTACCCGGTTCATTAAGAAGGAAATCATCTGTCGTTATGGAGTTCCCGAGAGAATCATTACTGATAATGGTTCGAATCTCAATAACAAGATGATGAAGGAGTTTTGTAAAGATTTCAAGATTGAACATCACAATTCTTCTCCTTACAGACCAAAGATGAATGGTGTTGTAGAGGCGGCAAACAAGAATGTTAAGAAGTTGTGCAGAAGATGGTCGTGACGTACAAGGATTGGCATGAGATGCTGCCTTTCGCTTTACATGGGTACCGTACTTCAGTGCGTACATCGACCGGGGCAACCCCTTACTTCCTTGTGTATGGTATGGAAGCAGTCCTACCAGTTGAAGTGGAGATGCCTTCTCTGAGAGTCCTGTTGGATTTCAAGCTTGACGAAGCTGAGTGGATTCGAACAAGGTTTAACGAATTGAGCCTTATCGAGGAGAGGCGGTTAGCAGCTGTGTGCCATGGGCAACTGTATCAGAGAAGGATGAAGAAAGCCTTTGATCAGAAAGTGCGTCCTCGAAGCTATCAGACAGGTGATTTGGTTTTGAAGAGGATCCTTCCTCCCGGTACAGATAACAGGGGAAACTGGACTCCTAATTATGAAGGTCCATATGTTGTTAAAAAGGTTTTCTCTGGTGGAGCCTTGATGCTTACAACTATGGATGGTGAAGATTTTCCGTCCCCTGTGAACTCAGATGTAGTCAAAAAATACTTCGCATAAGTAGACCCGTTGGACGAAAAGAATAAAGGAGTCCAGGCAAAAAGGGGCATCCCGGGGAACCAAAAAAAGAAGAAGGAAAAGGTTCGGGCAAAAGTTAGGGATAAAGAATAAAAAATATGTACACCCGGTAAGTCGAAAACCCGCAAGGGCGGCTTAGGCAAAAATGGGTATCCCGGTGGATTGAAAACCCGAAAGGGCGATCCAGCCAAAAGAGGGATTAAAGCGAAGACTACAGCCTGAGTTATCTGTACTTCATCGCGCTTCAGTGTCTACCATCTCGAAAGATATGATCGGTCCAATCATTCTTCTCAGAAAGCAAGGAATTTGGGAGGAAATTGATGATCTGTGAGTCATAACAGAATTGGGAAATAGTGGATGCCGTGTTCACATTGCCATTAGGATAGTTTATTTTCCTTTTGTGCGTAATTACCTCTTCCTAGGAATTGCTTCCCGATGTATTCTCCTTTTCAGGCCCATTTTCAATCAATAAAGTCGTTATTCAGATCAATTTCTCTCTTGTTTTTTATTTTACTGTTTTGTTTGCAAAAACGTCCGAATTTTTGATAAACATTGCATATAAAAAACATGAAGGCTAGACAATAACGTGCAGAAAGATAAAACATTTGAAAATCATTTTGAATGTTGAGTACATTTGAGTGTATCTCTTGTCCGTACAATCCCCTAGGGCATGTATGTCTTGCTGACTTGCAGGTTATTATCTATGATTCTTGGCTGAAGCAGATAAGCCGCGGTTTGTTCAGAGAAATTTAAGCACTGTCCAGTAGTGTAAGAGGTTGGGTTGTCTAAAGCAAGTTCAGGACTTGTCTCCTCAGCATATTCCAAGATCAGGGATTCCTCAGCAGGGTTGAGGATGTTTCCCCAGCAGGCTTGAAAGTGGCTATATCCCCAAGCAAGTCTGAAAACTTTTAAGAACTGTTCTTCCCCAGCAGTCGGGTAGCAGGCCTGAAAGTTGATCTATTCCCCAGCTAGTCTGAAGATTGTTAGTCCCCACTGAGCCGGAAGGTTGTCGTATCCCCAGCGGTGGTGTCTGTGGTTAGTTTGTTCCTCAGCAGTCGGATCTGAAGTACTGCAATCCCCAGTAGGGTCGGGTTTGCAGTTCCCCAGCAGGGTTATGATTGTTTTCCCCAACAATTTTGTGTTGATGGTTTTCCCCAGCAAGGTCCCCAAGTGGATCATGTTCGGTGAAAATATACCCAATAGAGTTTATCTTCCCCGTGGGTTGGTAAGTTATCCCCAATGGAGGTGAACTTTGGTTGTTTCCCCTGGTGGAGTCCCCAAGTGGATTGGATCAGTGAAAGTTGTCCCCGGTGGGATTTATCCTTTCTCCAACAGCAATGCTAGTTCCCAGCACGGTTGAGAGGTTGGTGTGTTCCCCAGACGGAGTCTCCCCAATTGACTTGGTTCCTCTGCCGTCCCCAGAGTATCAGATCAGCGAATCACTCCCACCAGTACGTCTACCCACAGGATTGGAGAATATAATCAGAATTGTGTGCTCAGCGGGGCGATCATTTGCTCCCCAACAGGAGTTTTCTTCATTTGCATCTTGCATGTAGTAATCATTGCATCCTCAAATAGCATAGCATTTCCATTCAACATGGAGCATTACGCCATAGAAAAATTCAAACATATGCATTCATGTGCTAAACCTGACTGGACCATATCCCCATCGGAGGCAGACCTTTGTTCAATGTCTGTATGGCATATTTGTAACGGTGGCTCCTGACTGCATTCAGGATTGGTAATCCCCAGAGAGGGTTATTTCCTCACCCATAAGTGAAAGGAAAGCTTGACTCCCCGGAGTAATCCCCGGCAAGTGATTGGCCTTGTCTCGACGTATGTAGGTGTCGTCCTTGCGATACCAGTGGGTGTCGTGTTGATCCTCGTGCGGGTCCTTTTTGGTGTCTGTAGATATCATCTTTCGATGTCCGTAACATCAGCTTCTTTCTCCCATTCGTCCGTTGATGTCTAGTCACCTCTCCGTTGCTGTCGATAAACATCGAGTTTTTCCCATTTGTCCGTTGACGTCTGGTTGTGTAGCGGTGTATTCGTCACTTTATGATTTATTGACTAAATCAAAAGCAAAGCATACAAAGAAATCGAGTCGCCACCGCACTTTTATTTATCCAAAGGAATGGCTAAAAAGCGAACAAAAGCCTAAGAAGTTTTACACATAGAAAACTAATGAAAAGATCAGAGATCTGGGTAAATGGTTAATTACGCAATGGGAAGGTGTTAGGCACCCAAAACGTCCTAGGTACTCCTAGGGAGCCCTTTTCACACTTGTTGTACGAAATGTTATTTGTTTATGAAATATTTATTGTGCAAACATGAATTGAAGGGATGAGAAAAGAATATACAAGTCATTATTTTTGTGTTTGAACGGATGAACCCGTTGCCTACGTACCTTTCCATGGAAGGTAAGGATCAAAACGCCGTAGTTCGGCTAAAAGATTTCCAAAATATGAGTGGGTTCATTTTAAACAAAAGCCCTAAGGTCTTTCATTATCCATGGGAGAAAACTCAACCTTATACAAACAACTAGTCCACCATGTGAGAAAAGCTTCAACTTGCTAGTGAGGGGTTAACCCTATCATAAGCAAGGAAGTCTTACAATTCAATCACTAAGGACAAAAGGTGAGATTATCATCAACCAACTAGGATAAATCAAACCTATGGCTAATGTATGAAAACTTATCAAGAATGGACAAAGCCACAAAACAATTGAATGAGTGAAATTAACCAATTAGGATTTATTCACAAAAGTGGGTCAAAGTATGATTAGAATTCAATTCAAAGAAGTATTATGAAAATGAAGTTTGAAAAATCAAAGGCCTAAAGCCTAGGTTTCTAATTTGAAAAGAAATGAAAATGTTTGCACAATATTTTTCAGGTTTTGGATTAGCATGCACATGGAGGATTAAAGAAACAAAAGGTGGGAGGGTGAGGGAGTGTAAAACTTCTTAGATGTTCACCTCTTGAAATCATACGTAGATGATTCAAGTGATTCCTTTGGAATGAGGCAACAATGCAAATAAGCAAATGAAAAATGGATACCGGATGCCAATCAATGGACTTATACCAATCTCCTAAACAAACAATGGATACCGGATACAAATCAATGGATTTACACCAATCTCCTAAAACAAAACAATGATACCAGATGCCAATCAATGGACTTACACTAATCTCACAAACAAACACGGATACCGGATACCAATCAATAGACTTATACTAGTCTCACAAAACAAAATGAAACATGGATACCAGATGCCAATCAATGGACTTATACTAGTCTCCTAAAACAAACATGGATATCAGATGCCAATCTATGGACTTATTCCAATCTCCTAAAACAATCATGGATATCAGATGCCAATCTATGGACTTATTCCAATCTCCTAAAACAATCATGGATATCAAATGCCAATCTATGGACTCATTCCAATCTCCTAAAACAAACAATGATACCAGATGCAAATCAATGGACTTATACTAGTCTCACACCATATCATAGGAACAACTGCCAAGTAATGGACTTATGCTTGTCTCCTCCATGGACAAAGCCAAATGCTATAAAGCAAAGTTTATGAAATGATACATAAATGATGATGATAAATGCACAAAGGCACACTCAAGCAAATATGCACAGATGAATCAAGTAAACAGACAATCAAGTCAGTTAGCACACACTATATACAATCAATTAGGCTCAAGCAAGGTTAGACTTTACAGTCAACTGGAATGGGGTATTTTGAGCTCTTAACCCTAACATTGAGAGTTAGGGTGAAGCAGATGAAATGGAGATGAGGGGTGTGCCTCATAGCTCTTATCCCTGGTCAGGGAGAGCTTTAAACAATGGAAGGTGTGGGAGTTCAGAAAGTTGGAACTCTTCTCCACATATGACTCTATAAGATCTTGGGTTATTATCCACAATGCATCAACACATTGTGTGAGCAAAGTGGATGACACACTGAATAGTAGGAGATGGACTACACATCTCTTTTATCTACCAATTGCCTCATAAGAGGACTTTTCCTGCTTGGCACAAAAGATAAACAATCACAAGCATTGCCTCTTAAGGAGGACTTCAGACAGGTGCCTGCCCACATAACAGGACAGGTCTTCCAGACTACATGAAGAATAGAGGTTATACCTAAGTGGTTAAGCAACCAAGCAAAAGCAAGTTCAAAGTGAACTTAAAGCAACTTATGTACCTATGGAAACATCAAGCAAATCAGTACACAATTCAGACAATCAAACAACAGTCAATAAGCAACAAACAATCTCAATGTACAAAATGTGTAAGCCAAAAGTCAAACTCAAATGAGTCAACATCCACCTACAGAACACACAAAGATTAGTAATCAAAGGCAAACATCAATGCTCAAATGATGGAGCATCATTAACCATGTAACTTGGATGTTCAACCTGAAATCAAAGCTCAAATGTGAGAGGCAAACCACTAGGTCAAAGCCTAGGGTCAAAGATGGAGAAAAAATTCAAATAAGAAGCTGAAAGTTAACATGAATCAACTTTAAACACATCTTAAAACAATCCAAAAGGTCTCACATCAATATCATATACCAAAAGCATTTCATGATCAATTGAAGTTCAAGGCAATTTTAAAGCTCAAATGTGATCAACCAGAATGAAAAATCTCAATTAAATCATAAATGATTCAAATAATTCCAATAACACATCATACAAAAAATCAGGACAATTGGAGATCATTTGGCAAGGCAAACACATCATATAAGTTGAACATCAAAAGGTATGACACAAATTGTCACACCAACTTAATATGATCATAAAACAGAAATGATAATTGGTAAAAATACCAAATCAACACCAAAATGTCAAGCAAAGAGTCTAGTTTCACCATGCAAATTTTCAGATTCTTTGGATTAAAAACCAGCATTTCACAAATGAATAGGCAAGGCAAGGTACAAAATGGATACGTGTTCACATCCCCTAGCACAAAATGAAATCCAGCCAAGCACAATTTATGGAAAAATAATCAACAAATAATAGACAAAATAAGGAATGCAATGCAAAAAACCTCATAATTTTTGGATGATTTTTCAAATTAATATGAATTTTGAAAGATGATGAAAAAATAAAAAAAATGACATATGAAGCATGGATATGAAATAGGAGGGAAATTGAAAAATAAGCATGGCATTTGAATAAAAGCGCTGGCCAGGAATCGAAGTCAGTTCACATTTGAACTGAAGCGCGCCAAGGCTGAAACGACAGCGTTTCATCCTAAACCCTAAAACACGTGCATGCATGGCAATTGGAATCCGCAGGTAAACATGATGAACTCGCAACAAAATCCGCAACAAAGCCTATGCGTTTCACAACAGAATTCGCAGGTAACCTGGAAATTGTATGAACACATGAAGATCTTCATCCATACATTTCTAGAAAAATTCAAAGTGTCCAGAAATTAAAAATGAGCATGGCATCGTGTAGTATCTTCATCATACATCAATAATCAACAAACATTTCATCAAGAAAACATCACACATGCATGGATCGAAGTGAAGAAGATTCATCACCAAAATTCAAACATCCATATCTCACTCAAAACAGCATGGATTCGCAAGATTCAAAGCTCAAACTACTCAGCATCACAAGATCTATCATAATAGCATAAGAATTTTAAGAAATAAAGAGATCGATTCTGTAACCTCTTGAAGTGCAAAAATGGAATTCGCTTGATTCAGGCTTTGTAATGGCTCAACAGTTCCTCTATGAAGCTTGTGAAGTTGATTGGATGAAAGCTGGAGGTTCAATCGCACTTAATTCAACCAGAATCTCAAATCACCATTGATGCTTCATGCTTTGAATATGCTTCCATGTGCCACGATTTTCTTGAATTCTACCTCCAAACTTGCTCAATGATGCTTCAGAATGATGAATCAACCAAGAGAAATGCAATTTGTTTGAAGAAAATGAAAGAAAATTTGAGAGAAAAAGTTTGAGAAATTTTCTAGATCTGAAATTGTGATTGTTGTTATGAAAAACAGTTAGGGTTTTGATTATATACCTCCTCCTAAACATGTTTAATTAGGCTTAAACCAAATGCTAATGAGATTGATTAAGTTTGGAGGTGTTGGTGCAAATTGAGATTTTCACCCTATGCATGAAATGCATGGTGAACAGTGCACGAATTTTATTTATTTTCACCTAAAAGTGCATTTTTAAAATCATTGGTGAAGGCAAAATGTTTAAATAATGCACCAATTTTGAATATTGAAATTTCCCTCCAAAAATTCAAGAATTTGCAAATGATTATGTGATGACAATTTGTGCAATGCAATGTATGTTTTGGAAACTAGAGGTCAAAATGAGAATTTAGCAAAAAGAACCACTTGAATTGGAGCTTTGGTTGAGAAGTTATGTCCATTTGAACCTTCAAGTACACTTTGCCATGTTTTGATCATATCTCCATAACCACACATGAGAAATTGATGATCTTGGACTTTTTGGAAATGGGAGAGAAAGATATACAACTTTCATGTTCAACAAAATTTCATTTGAAGCTTTCTTAGTGATGTAATTTGAAGTTGAAGTTAGGTTAAAAACTTTCCATTTTTGGCAAGTTTGAATTATAGGTCACTTTCTATTTTTGGAAAGTTATGACTTGACTTTATTTTCTTCAATGTTGATGTTTGAAATATCAAATGAGACTTGTTTGAACATGAATGAAGTATTTCTAATCACTTCCCACCTCCAAATCCACAGTTGACTTGGCAGTTGGCTTTCTAGGCCTCCAGATGACCTGACAATGTTCTGATGAAATTCAAGCCTCTTCCACTTGGGATTTTGATTCAAAATGATAACATGGTTCATATGAACTCTTGATAATGACTGTGGTGTCCAAATTCTCAAGAATGGCCACCATCTATGGCTCAATGAATGCCTTTGACTGCTTTGACTGTTGATTGCTTCATTTGCAAGACAAGGGTTAGATGACATATTTTTGTACTTTTTGGTTAGTGATAAAAGGAAAGCAATGATATACAAATGCAAAACATGCTTGGTGATCAAGAACCACTCTCAAACAGATGACCCACCCACAGGGAAGCAAGCAAAGTGCACAATGATCCTTGAGGCAATGTGATGATATGATATGATGCCATGAGGGATATTAGGGACAAAATTGGGGTCTTACAGATGCCCCTATTTAAGGTCATTCTAGCCGGAGAAGTGAAGTTTAGAAATCTTCATCTCGACGCGGTAGAATGGGCTTAAATAACAGTAATGAGACAAATTTTGGTCCCTAAGAGACCTCATGATGCAAATGTATGCATGCAAAAGAAACAAAACTCTGTGGGGATATGGGTCCACAAAGAAGGAAAGACGATCCATCGGAGTAATACACTCCCCAGGAACAGAGACACTAATAGGACTCTCATGAGGATAAGAAAAAAGAAAAAGAATGCGTGAGCAGGACACGACTCTGAATTAGGGGAAACAAGAACTAGACACTGCGTGAACAAAGACACGACTGGACTAGAGACATCACTGGGGAGTGAAGGACTCAAACTGGGGAAAAGAAGAACTCCAAAGGAAAACACATCCATTGGAAAGACACAAGCTGATTCAAACTATCCACAAAGGATACTTCGGATGAAAATCCGGACTCGGACTGGGGAAAGATTCACACAGAACCTCCCTGACGGGGAAAATTACATATATTGGGGAAACGCCAATACAGCAAAAGGGTAAAATCACAACAGAAACTCCACTGGAGAATGTCTAACAAAAAGACTCTCCTGGAGAAGCAACAAAGAATGAGGTGTTACCGGTATAAGGGTAACAAGCTCAGGAATAATGAATATCTAAGACCGGTATAAGGGTGAGAGATATCAATCAACCAAACATCTGAGAGAAACCTGAAAAAGGTACATCAACTCAGGAAAATCTGACTCCACAGGGGACCAAGGTCATAATAGGGAGCAAAAAGGAAGGAACACCAGGGATACCGGTTACTGGGTATATAATAGGTGACCGACCAAGGCGTGAATTGGTATATATGCCAAAACACTCATCATCCGGAAGGAGGGCTTGAAAAAGCAAATCGACTTACAGAATGGACATTCGAATCCGCAACGGGAGAACGAATCTTACTCAGCTGGGGAAACAAACCCGAAGAGCGCATGAGATATAATATCCATTACCGTCAGAACGTGGATAGTATACTCGCATGAGATATATTATTCATTACCGTCAGAACGTAGACAATATACTCGCATGGAATGGACACCAGGGATACCGGTTACTGGGTATATAATAGGTGGCCAACCGAAAACGTGGATTGGTATATATGCCAAAACACTCATCATCCAAAACACAAACTTGTTAAAGGATGGATATTCGATTCTACAAAGAATACGAATCTTACTCCGCTGGGGAAAATCAACAAAGGATTCCAACCAAAGAGCGAAAGAGATATATCATTCATTACCGTCAGAACGTGAATAATACACTCGCAATGAAAGAGACACCAGAGATACCGGTTACTGGGTATATAATAGGTGATCAACCAAAAAGAGAGACAATCGTTACCAACAACAACAGGGTAAACGAAAGATAACTCACAGGGGATAAATTGCAAGCAACCGACAATTATCCAAGAGAACAACAAATATCAGATTCCATAAAGGAATACGAATCTTACTCGACCGGGGAAACACAACGGGCTTCGACTGAAGAGTGCATGAGATATATTATCCATTACCGTCAGAACGTGGATAACATATTCGCATGGAAGATTATCCACAACCGGTTACTGGGTTAATAAAGGATAAATCAACCGAAAAGAAAGGCATCGGGATACCAAACTAGGTATATAATGATGATCGATCAAAGGGAGCAACAATCATTACCAAGCAAAATGGTAAATGAAAGAGAACCCGCTGGGGATGAATTGCATAAACAGCAATTATCCACAAGGACTTGCTGGGGATAAAATTGCAAGCAAACGGCAATTATCCAGGAGCAAGGAGGGAAAATCAACATCGAAAATTGAATGAAGATAACCACAAAGAGTAACCATCATCGGTTAGGATGAACAACAAGGTCAACTCTGCAAAGGGGAGAAGTTAGGGTTTACAACTACCGAATACGGGGTAGAAGACCAAAAAATTTGGCTGAGGATAAAATTGCTAGCCACTGGCAATTATCCACAAGAAAGCACAGACTCCGTTGGGGATAAAAACCACAACAACATAGGATTTACAACTACCGAATACGGGGTAGAAGACCACAAAATCCACCATCAACCAGAATGAACCACAACGGTTACCTCTGCTAGGGGAAAAGAGATAGGACTTATAATTACCGAATACTGGGTAATAGCCAACAAACTCTGATGAGGATAAAAGATAGGGTTTACATCTACCGAATACGGGGTAGAAAACCAACGACTCTTGCTGAGGAATAAAAGGTATATAACCATAAATTCCGCCAAGAGGAGGGAACATAGGACTTACAACTACCGGTATAAGGGTAGAGGCCCAAAAGATTTCGCTGGGGATAAAAGAATTATTGTCGGTTACTGGGCAATTCATTCATTTATTCCGCAGGGAAGCACAAGAAACAGTTGACAAATGCCAATTCAGGATCAAACTGAAAAGGCAAACTGAATCAAACTCGTCCTAATGAGGATATAACTCAATAGAAAAATCCATCCCAATATATGTGTTGGGAGGAAACAGAAGAAAAAGTCATCCACGAGGATATATCTCAGTGGGGAACTGCAGAAGGAAAGACATACACTTTCTGCTTATGGGCTGACTCTAAATTGAGATTAAACACCCGACATCTGCTTGGGGGGAAGATCTATTGTGGAGATCTATATCACCCATAGCAGGAGACAACAAACAAGAGATATATGGCAAAAATGCAACATGAATATCTGAATGTTTATGAGTATGCATGAATATGCGTAATTTATGTTTGATGAATGCTGACAAAACAGACATATCTAACACAAACAGGCCCAGGAATCAAACGCCTGGTACTACACTTCCAGAAGAAAATCCAAGAAATCCAACTGGAGAGCCAATCTGCTGGAGATCTTCAAGCAAAGATCTACGGGAAGGCAAAAGATCAGAGATATCAAAGAAACCACAAAATCTCTGAGTGATGGATCAACAATCAACCCAACTGGGGTACAGAAAGTCACAACAGGCATAAACAGCCACAAAGACAAATCTGTTAGGGAAATGGAGAAATCCCGAGATATCTGCAGGGAGTCCTCAGTATCAACTGGGACACAAAAGTTCACTGCACAAGCAAGAACTGCTGAAGAGAACAGAACACACAAGTAGAATCTAGCCGCACAAGCAACTCTATTGGGAAACTGTCAGCCACTCCATCGAGGATACACCCATTGAGGGAAAAATAGATCACAAAAGTAGATTCTGCAACAAGCCACTCTACTAGGGATCAAAGCATCAGGAAATCAACCAAATCTCTGGATGATAGATCACCAACCGACCCTACTGGGGAAAACAACTCCGGCGGGGATCCTGACTCTGTTGGGGACTCTGGGGAAATCACAGCTACAATGCACTATACCACAAATCTACTGATGGCTCCACTGGGGAGATGGAGGAGAGTTGGGGATCAACCACCAGATGCTGAACCTTCCACGAGGAAACCAACAACTGCAGAGGAGGAAAAAACCACTGGTCTGCTGAAGGAATAAGAGGTGAAAACCTCACCAAACGCTCTGATGGGGAGATATAACACAGCTGAAATATATCATATCAACAATTCTGCTAGCAGCCGTGCTGAGGAAAGTGATGAAGTACCGGGATATCAACCCAACCACCACTAAGTCTTCCAAAGGAAAGCACCCATGCTGAGGAGAGAACATATTGTTAGAGAGGACTTCTCAACGCACACTCTGCTTAGGGAACAACCCAACAAAAGCTCTGCTTGGGGAACAACCCCAACAACAATCTGGAGAAAAAGGATACAACCAACGCCAGGAATATGAACAAATGTCTTACCCTGTTGGAAATCATGTCACCCTTGGGAGAGCACTGAGAAATTCTTAAGTATCCTTTCATCATTGTGAACGTTCACTTTGTTTAAAACAACAATTTGAAAAATTTATTTGTTTAAAACAATGACATTTTATCAATTAAAAACATGCAAAACATTTGTTGAATTGAAACAAATAAAAGTGCAAATAATTGGATAAAAGCTCAAATTGATTTGATGGAATGGTAGTCTGCAAATGGCAAGACTCCATAGATCTGTACAAATTTGAAATCAGTGATGTATATTGGAAGAGGGCTACATTGAACATAATGATCCTTTCTCTACCAATTTGAATCTCGATGTATTCGAAGCTTCAGTCGACGACGAATCAAGAATCTCTGACGAAACAGACGGCTGTGGAACAGAAAGTCTTGTCAGGATGCAGTTACTTGCCATATCCCTAATTTTTGCCTAGATTGCCCCAGGGTGAGGTACTCAATCTAGCGGGATGCAAATACATTTTTTATGTCTCTAACTTTTGCCTGGATATCCCTTTCGGGTTTTCCACTGAGACGCTCATTTTTGCCTAAGCCGCCCTTTCGGGTTTTCAACTTAGCGAGCTATTCTGTTTTTCTTTTGCATACTTTTTTTTAGGCAAAGTATTTCTTGACTGCATCTGAATTTACAGGACGAGTGAAATCCTCCCCATCCATTGTTGTAAGCATCAAAGCTCCGCCTGAAAAGGCTCTCTTAACAACATATGGACCCTCATAGTTTGGAGTCCACTTGCCCCTGGAATCAGGCGCGAAAGACAAGACTTTCTTGAGCACGAGGTAACCTTCTCGGAACACACGAGGCTTGACCTTCTTATCGAATGCTTTCTTCATTCTCTGCTGATATAACTGACCATGGCACATGGCAGCCAATCTCTTCTCTTCAATCAAATTCAACTGGTCATAACGACTCTGAATCCATTCAGCATCAGTCAACTTGGCTTCCATCAAGACTCTCATTGATGGGATCTCCACCTCTACTGGGAGAACAGCCTCCATGCCGTAAACAAGAGAGAAAGGGGTTGCCCCTGTTGAAGTGCGGATAGATGCACGATAACCATGCAAAGCAAATGGCAGCATCTCATGCCAATCTTTGTACGTAACTGTCATCTTCTGGATAATCTTCTTAATATTCTTATTAGCAGCTTCAACAGCCCCATTCATCTTTGGTCTGTAGGGAGAGGAGTTATGGTGTGCAATCTTGAACTCAGCGCACAACTCTTCCATCATCTTATTATTCAGATTAGATCCATTATCAGTAATGATCTTATCTAGCACACCATAACGGAAAATCAGTTGGTTCTTGATAAACTTCACAACCACCTTCCTGGTCACATTCGCATACGAAGCGGCTTCAACCCATTTGGTGAAGTAATCAATTGCTACGAGAATAAACCTGTGTCCGTTGGACGCTTTAGGTTCAATCATGCCGATCATGTCAATTCCCCACATAGAGAAAGGCCATGGTGATGAAATCACATTCAGAAGTGTCGGAGGAATATGAATCTTATCCGCGTAAATCTGACACTTGTGGCATTTCTTCACATATTTGCAGCAGTCAGACTCCATTGTCAGCCAATAGTAGCCTGCTCTCAGCATCTTTCTTGCCATGGCATGTCCATTGGAATGAGTACCAAATGAACCCTCATGGACCTCAGTCATCAACAGGTTTGCTTCGTGTCTATCCACGCATCTGAGCAGAACCATGTCAAAATTTCTCTTATAAAGCACTTCACCGCTGAGGTAGAAACTGCCTGACAACCTTCTCAAAGTTTTCCTATCTTTCACAGATGCCCCAGGCGGGTAGACCTGGTTCTGGAGGAAATTCTTGATATCAAAATACCAAGGCTTGTCATCATTCACTTCTTCAACTGCAAACACGTGAGCTGGTCTATCGAAGCGCATCGCGGAGATATTAGGAACTTCATTCCAAAACTTCACCACAATCATCGAAGCAAGCGTAGCAAGAGCATCTGCCATCTGATTATCCTCTCGAGGAATATGATGAAAGTCAACTTCAGTAAAGAACGTTGAAATCCTCCTCGCATAATCTCTATACGGAATGAGACCTGGCTGATTCGTCTCCCATTCTCCCTTGATCTGATTGACAACTAGGGCCGAATCACCGTACACATCAAGATGCTTGATTCTCAAATCAATACATTCTTCCAGTCCCATAATACAGGCCTCATACTCAGCCATATTATTCGTGCATTTGAAAGTTAGCCTTGTTGTAAATGGAGTATGTGTGCCATGAGGAGTAATGATTACTGCCCCAATTCCATTTCCGTATTGATTTACAGCGCCATCAAACACCATCGTCCATCTGGAACCAGGTTCTGGACCTTTATCAAGTGTAGGCTCATCGCAATCTTTCATTTTCAAATACAGAATCTCCTTATCTGGGAAGTCATACTGGACAGACTGATGATCTTCAATCGGCTGATGCGCTAAATGGTCAGCCAAGATACTACCTTTGATAGCTTTCTGAGCTCGATACTCGATATCATACTCAGACAACAACATCTGCCAACGGGCAATCCTCCCGGTTAAAGCAGGCTTCTCGAAGATATACTTGATTGGATCCATTATGGATATCAACCAAGTTGTATGATTTATCATGTACTGGCGCAAACGCTTAGCAGCCCAAGCCAAAGCACAGCACGTCTTCTCAAGCATTGAGTATCGAGACTCACAATCAGTAAACTTCTTACTGAGGTAGTAGATAGCAGATTCTTTCTTCCCTGATTCATCTTGTTGACCGAGTACACAACCCATCGAGTCTTCAAGAACAGTCAAATACATGATCAGAGGTCTTACTTCTACAGGCGGAGACAAGATCGGAGGTTCAGACAGATACTCTTTGATACTGTCAAAAGCTTTCTGGCAATCCTCAGTCCAATCATGAGACTGATCTTTCCGGAGGAGCTTGAATATCGGCGCACATGTGGCAGTCATGTGGGATATAAATCTGGAAATATAGTTCAAGCGGCCAAGAAAACCTCGGACTTGCTTTTCAGTTTTGGGTGCAGGCATCTCTTGTATTGCTTTGACCTTTGCAGGATCAACCTCAATACCTCTCTCGCTGACAACAAAACCCAACAACTTGCCGGAACGGACTCCAAATGTACATTTGTTCGGATTCAGACGAAGTCTAAACTTCCTCAAACGCTGAAAAAGCTTCAACAAATGCTCAACATGTTCAACTTCCGTTTGGGACTTGGCAATCATATCATCAGCATAGACCTCTATCTCCTTGTGCATCATATCATGAAACAAGGTAGTCATAGCACGTTGATACGTGGCTCCGGCGTTCTTCAAACCTAAGGGCATCACTCGATAACAGAATGTTCCCCAAGGTGTGATGAATGTTGTCTTCTCCATATCCTCGGGTGCCATCTTGATTTGATTATAACCGGAAAATCCGTCCATAAAGGAAAAGACTTTGAATTTAGCTGTATTGTCTACCAACATATCAATGTGTGGTAGAGGGAAATCATCTTTAGGACTAGCCTTATTCAAATCTCTGTAATCAACACACATACGGACTTTTCCGTCCTTCTTAGGCACTGGCACAATATTGGCCACCCATTGAGGATATGTAGAAGTCACCAGAAACCCTGCATCAATTTGCTTCTGAACTTCCTCTTTGATCTTTACTGCCATATCTGGATGAGATCTTCTGAGCTTCTGCTTCACAGGCACGCACTCAGGCTTCAAAGGCAGGAATTGTTGCACAATATCTGTATCTAGACCCGGCATGTCTTCATACGACCAAGCAAAGATATCGGAATATTCTCGTAGCAGGCTGATCAACCCCTTCTTGACAGACTCTTCAAGAAGTGCCCCAATCTTCACCATACGAACACAATCTTCAGATCCCAAGTTGACTGTTTCCAGATCTTCGAGATGCGGCTAAATGACCTTCTTCTCGTGCTCAAGGAGACGAGAAATCTCATCAGGAATCCCTTCAACATCATCTTCCTCTGCCTCAAATACAGGGAATTCAAAATTGGGAGATGGCGTTGGATCATTATGTTCAATGGGTTTTAGAATCAACCTGCATAATGATTTTGGATAATAAAAACTTTAGAATTTAAACAAGAAAATCATTATGCAGATGAAAAGATTGCTTTTATTATTGTTTTTAGGGTTTTTTGTGATCACTGATTTCATGCAAAAGCGAAAAGTGAAAACAAATGGAAAAACAAATGTTTAACAATGCATTAATTGAATGAAATATCATTGTATAAATGCTGCCAACAATGTCATCACTTCTCCTTTTGGCATGGGAGAAGGGTTTTGAACAAAGTGAACAAATTACGCTGACTTATGAATGACCGTAGGAACATCCATAGCGACCCAATTATGGCAGACACCACCAGGTATAATGAAGTTGCTCAAATCCTCTGCATCCTCTTCCAGAATAGCAGCAGCTTCCTCAGCTTGATCAGCATGGATGAAACCTCCACTCTTGAACAGCCCTTGCTCGTTGAATGCCCTAGAAGAATAGCCAATGCCAGCCCGGGACTTGTTATCTTCAAGCTTAATCATCTTTCCTAAACCAGCAATTGCACCACATTCAATGGCCAGTTTCGCATCACGATAGGAAGCAAATGAAGAAGACTTCTTCTCAATCGGCTCAGCAATAGACAAAGCTTGGAAAGGCGTTCCAACTTCATCTTCAACATCAATATATGAGAAAGAAGACAAGTGTCTCACCAGGAGAGCCTTTTCTCCCCCTACCACAACCAGTTTCTTATTCTTAACGAATTTCAGCTTCTGGTGTAGGGTGGATGTCACGGCGCCAGCCTCGTGAATCCATGGTCTACCAAGGAGACATCTGTAAGATGGGTGGATATCCATAACCTGAAAGGCAACTGGGAAATCACTTGGTCCAATCTTGATTGGGAGATCAACTTCCCCAATCACGGTCTTGCGCGACCCATCGAAAGCTTTCACAACAACACCACTCTGCCTCATGGGAGGCCCCTGATATGACAATCTCGAAAGAGTGGTTTTCGGCAATACATTCAACGATGACCCAGTGTCCACCAACATGTTGGATATGGCGTCGGTCTTGCAATTCATAGAAATATGTAAAGCCATGTTGTGGTCTCTTCCCTCCTCAGGGAGATCAGCGTCACAAAAACTCAAAGTGTTGCAAGCAGTAATATTTGCAACTATACTATCAAACTGTTCAATCGTGACATCATGATCAACATAAGCCACGTCCAAAACTTTCTGCAGAGCCTCCCTATGGGGTTCTGAATTCAGCAGCAAAGATAATACGGAGATCTTGGACGGTGTTTGTAGAAGCTGGTCTACAACGTTGTACTCACTCTTCTTGATGAGCCTCAGCATCTCATCACATTCTTCATTCACAGTGCCACTCGGGCCAACAAAAGAAACAGGAGTCTTTTGTACAGAGGAGGGTTTGGCAACAGGTGCCGGATTCGGAATATTCACTGCAGTCCCAACCGGACGCTCAACAGAATCAGAAACGACAGCTCTAGCCTGAGGCTTAGGTGCAGAAAATACACGACCACTACGGGTCAACCCGCTCACGTCAGCAATATTAACTACAGAGGACGAAGGCAAAGGCACTTCTTTCCCATCTTCCACAGCAACAGGATTGTATCGAAAGGGAATAGTTTTATCCGAAGAATAAGGCACAGGGCCTGCAGGCTTGATTACCAGAGAAGGAGAAACCTTCGGCTTGCTACCATCATAACAGATGACAACAGGCTCAGGCAATTTGAACATAGGAGAAATCACATTCACTTCTGGTTCGTCTTCATTAACATTTCGATTCTGCAGAATCTCTATGGTACCCTCATCCAACAGCTCTTGAAGCTCTCTTCGCACTTGGCGGCAACCCAATATATTAACAGAGCAGATACGGCATCTGTCATGGTCGTGCTTCATATGACTGTATTGACACAGCAGACGATGCAACTCGACCAATGACTGTCGAATATGGCTTACATATTTGACTTTATATTTGCCAGGGCAGCCCTGGACTATGTTAACCGACTTCCCATGCTCGGGCAATGGGTTCTTCGTAACATTCGGGTTCTTCAACGGATAGCAGTTTTCAATATTGTGACCCGGAGCACCGGAATGATAAACACAATGTTGATCGGGCTTATACCACCACTGCGGGTTAGCAGGCACAGCCGGAGGCTCTCTGGGAGTAATCAATTTCCGTTCCAATAGAGAAGGATATAGCTCTGCATATGACATAGGAATGGAATCGAAACTGATCTTCTTCCTATCATAATTCAAATTGGCCTGATTACTGGTACTGCCACGAGGCTGGTAAGCCTATTGCTGTGGACGATGTTGCTGTTGATATTGAGGTTGTTGCTGATGCTGATGTTATTATCTCTGAAAACAGGTGCTATATGAGCCACCTGATGCTGATGACGCACTGGCTTCCTCTTAGCAGAGGGTCTTCTAGGTTTAGCATGGGATTGCACAACATGTGCCTCCCCATCTTTCTTCTTAAACGCCCCATATCGTTTAGAAGAGCCTTCATCTTTAGACAGACGTCCCTCACGGACTCCTTCCTCCAGACGCATCCCCATGTTCACCATTTCGGTGAAATCAGAGGGAGCACTCGCGACCATCCGCTCATAATAGAATGAACTAAGAGTTTTCAGAAAAATCTTAGTCATCTCCTTCTCTTCCAGCGGAGGAGTAATTTGAGCTGCCAGCTCTCGCCACCTCTGGGCGTACTCTTTGAATGTCTCTTTATCCATCTGGGACATGGCCCTGAGTTGATCACGGTCAGGAGCCATATCAACATTATACTTGTATTTCTTGACGAAGGCTTCGCCAAGATCGTTGAAGGATCGGATGTTTGCACTATCAAGGCTCATATACCAACGAAGAGCTGCACCGGACAAACTATCCTGAAAGTAATGAATTAGAAGCTGATCATTATCAGTCTGAGTAGACATTTTCCTGGCATACATAACCAAGTGAGCGAGAGGGCAGGTGTTCCCCTTATACTTCTCAAAGTCAGGGACTTTGAATTTGACAGGTATCTTAACACTGGGAACCAGGCATAACTCGGCAGCAGACTTGCCGAACAGATCTTTCCCTCGGAGGGTCTTCAATTCCTTGCGGAGTTCAAGAAATTGGTCATTCATAGCATCCATCTTGTCATTAATATCTGGGCCCTCAGACGGCTCAGAATGATAGATGGTGTCGTCTACCCTGGGAATGGTATGCACGACCGGAGGAGGCATTGCAAGGACCGGGCTAGATACCGGCATGGAAGCAAAGGTAGGAGCTGGAATATCTGGCATGAAACCTGGAGGCCTACCCCACGGAAACCCGGCTGGCATGGCATGCGGCATGAAGTGGGCACTGGTGTCGCATTACGCGAAAAACCGGCGGGAAAACGAAACAACAGAGCCGCCACCGTGCGTTATTTATCCCAAAAGAGGGAAAGGAAACGCTCAAAGTAAACCTGGAAAAGACATGGTCTCGCGACCAGAGAAAGATGGGATCGGGAGTCGGTTATGCGAAGGGAAGGTATTAGCACCCCTACGCATCCGTCGTACTCGACGGGATCCACGCTCAGAAAGGAAGGATAAGGTTGCTAGAAACTGCTCAAACAAACTGCACACACAAGGCTGGAAAGAGACACAGAAAGACAACAGAAACTAACTCGGCAGGACATCGCATCCTGAACTACGTAGTCTGTCAGGCACAGACATCAGAGTCGACGTAGTTTGGGACAGGGGAAATGTGCTCGCTAGGATGTCGCATCCTATGCATACGTATCTTCTCTGACTGGAGAAGAATCAGAGCACTCGTAGCTCGGCTAACGCACGCCAAATAAAACCACACAGGAAACCGACTGCCAATCGCTGGACTTACGTCAGACTCCACACAAACAGGCAAACATGGAAACCAAATGCCAATCGCTGGACTTACATCAGACTCCGAACCGACAAACACACGCACAGGAAACCAACTGCCACTCGCTGGACTTATGTCGGACTCCAAACAAAACAAAGGGTTGAAAAAGAAGAAAAGGCGCCCGGAGAGATCAGCTCATCTCCTGCCTACGTACCTCATCTGGTATGAGGATCAGGGCGACGTAGTTCCCCTACGCAAAGAAAAAGGACTTCTAACCTAACCAGAGACTGGGAAATGACAAACTAGAAGGGAGTCTAACTCGAGCCTAATAGTTATCATGTAAATTCACCATGGTCCTAGGTTGAGGTTTCTATCTAACTTGCACGGGGAGCAAGCTATCCTAAACAGCACAGGCAAATACATACAAGCACACAAAGCAAGCACACACACTATATGCACACAATTGGGCTCATACAAGGTTAGGCTGTGAAACACAAGCCAACTGGAATCGGGTGTAGTTAGCTCTTAACCCTAACATTGAGAGTTAGGGTGAAGCAGATGAAATGGAGATGAGGGGTGTGCCTCATAGCTCTTATCCCTGTCCTGGGAGAGCTTTAAACAATAGAATGTGTGGGAGTTCATAATGTAGGAACTCTTCTATCCACATATGACCGACACAACAAAGATCTTGGGCTTTTATCCACAATGCGTCAACACAAGGTGTGTGAGTAGAGTGGATGACACACTGAATAGCAGGAGATGGATTACACATCTCTTTTATCTGCCAATTGCCTCATAGAGGTCTTTTCCTGCTTGGCACAAAAGTAAACAAACACAAGCATTGCCTCTTAAGAAGGGCTTCAGACAGGTGTCTGCCCAAGTAACAGGACAGGTCTTCCAGACTACATGAAGTCAGAGAGTTATACCTCAAATGGTTAAGCAACCAAGCAAAGCAAAAGAAAGTTCAAAAGAACTCAAAGCAACTTAGGTACCTGAAAAAATCTAACCCAATCAGTATACAATTCAAACAATCAAACAGACAGTCAATCACACAATCAGACAGATAAGCAAGCAATGTGCAAGGCACAAGCCAATGGGCACAACACAAGTAACTTGGCATCAACCTACAAAACAAACTCAAAGTTAGTCAATATTAACCACTTAATCAACTCAAGAGAGTGAGCAACTCCAATCATGGCAATGTGCTTCTTAACCTGAAATCCACAACCCAAATGATAAGTCCAAACCACTAGGTCCAAGCCTAGGGTCAAAAGAGGGTCAAACATTCAAAACAGAACATGAAATTTAACATGAATCAAATTCATTCAATCCAAAACACAGTCCAAAAGGTCCCATATCAATATCATTAACCAAAAGCATTTCATGAATCAAACATGGCAAGGTATGCAAGTTGTGACCACATTGTGACAACAGAATGAACAAATGCACATTAATTCAAAAATGGTTCAAATAATCTCAACAAAATTCATGAGTAAACAGAACACACAACATGATCATCACACAAAAAATTAGGAGCATTGGACATCAGTAAGCATGGTAATCAAATCACATAAGTCAAGGCAAGTATAACATGCACATGTGTGACACCAATGGCCACACCAACTTAGCATAGGCCTAAAACAGAAATGAATCATGGTAAAAACCTCAAACCAAAGCCAAAACACCCTTCAACATGTCTAGAAATAGTGTGCAAAGTTTCACATTCACTGGATAAAGAACAAGCATTTCACAAAAGAATGAAATTCAATGCAATTCAAAAGTTCAAATGTGACCATCCAGAATGAAAAATCTCAATAAAATCAGAAATCAATCCAAAAATTTCAACAAAAATCATGAGCTATCACAACATCCATGTCATGCATCATGCAAAAAATCAGGGCATTTGGATAACATTTGGCATGGAAAATTAATCACATAAGATGAACATCACAAGGTGTGACGCACATTGTCACACCTGCCTTAACATGTTCATAAAACAGAAACTACAAATGGTAAAAATACCAAATCAACACCAAAATGTCTAGCCAAGAGTCTAGTTTCAACATGTAAAATTTCATGAGCATTGGATAAACAACCATCATTTCACAAAAGATATGGCAAGGAAATGTCAAGATATGCTACATGTTCACATTCCCTAGCACAAAAACAATTCCAGCCATGCACTATTTATGGAAAAATGTTCATAAAATACTAGACACAAAATGGAATGCAATGCAAAAATCCTCATATTTTTTGGATCATTATTTAATTATTTATGAATTTTGGAAGACAAAGAAAAATAAAAAAAATGCATGAGAAGCATAGTTCATGGCATGGTGGGAAAAGAGAAAATATGAAAGGCATTTGAATTTCTGCTGAAGCCAGGAATCGAAGTGGAGCGAAATTGAAATGATGGCGCGCTATACATGAAACTCTGTGTTTCATTAAACGCATGTCGCACATCCAAGCAATTCTGGCCAATCATTTTGCCATGCAGATGCACACGTGGTCCAGTACATGCGCGTTTTACCACAAACACATGCAAACGCAGGAAAACACATTCTAATGGATCAAAACACGACCTGGGAACGAAATTGCATCATCTTCATCATGTTCATCATGAACAGTGCATGGTCAAGAACAAATTTCTCAGATTTCAAAAATAAGCACATCAACATGTACATCTTTCATCACACATCAAAGATCAATGCATAGCTAAGGTCAAATCATCGTGCTAAAGGAGAATCGAAGCAATCTATTTTCATGTATGAACCTTTAACTTGACCTAACTTACTCAATTCTGCATGGATTTCAATGATCTAAAGCTCAGATTAACCAGCATTGGAAGATGAACAACAATAGCATAACAATTTTGAGAAATAAAAGGATCGATTCAATGACCTGTTGAAGAAGCAGAACTGGAATTGGTGTGTTTCAGGCTTTGCAGTGTTCAAACAGATCTTCCAAAGTGCTGGTGAAGTTGATTGGATGAAGAATTGAAGCTCAACTACACGAGATTTGGCCAGAATTTTGATTTGCCATGGATGAACTCAAGCTTCAAGTTGCTTCAAAACTACACGAATTCCTTTGGATCTTCCTTCAAATTTGCTCCATAATGCCTCCAGATGATGAATTGATCAAGAGAAATGGCTCGTGTTTGAAGAATTTGCAAGAAAAAGTGAGAGAAAATTTTCAAGAATTTGGATCTAGATCTGAGAATTGTGACTGTGGTTAGCTGAAAACAGTTATGCTTAGTGTTATATACTTCCTCCCTAATTCACATGTTTAGGCAATGGTTAAGTGTATTAGCCAAAATAAGGTGCATATGCAAATTGGACATTTCACCTCTATGCATAGAATCATGATGAACAGTACACGGGTTTGGGCTCAAATTCACTTAAAAAACCATTTTGGAGCTATTGGCAATGATAAAATGCTTAAACAATGCACCAACTTTAAACTTTAATTTTCCCTCCAAAAATTAAGTGAAATACCAAATGTTCATGTGATCATAATTCATGAAATGCAATGCATGATTTAGAAAGCATAGGTCAAAACAAGAACAATGCAAAAAGAACCACTTAATTTGGACTTTTGGTTTGAAAGTTATGCACATTTGAAGTTCAAACCCCACTTGGCCAAGATTGATCCATATCTCTTCAACCACACATGAGAAATCCATGATCTTGGACTTTTTGGAAATGGAAGAGAAAGATCTTCAACTTTCATGTTGGACAAAAATTTATTTGAAGATTTCTTGATGATGTAATCTTGAGTTGAAAACCTTTCCATTTTTGGCAAATTCAAATTACAGGTCACTTACTATTTTTGGAAAGTTTTGATCTGACCTCAAATTCTTTAATGTTGATGTTTGAAATGTCAAATGAGACTTGTTTACACATGAATGAGGCATCTCTAACCATCTCCCACCTCCAAATCCATAGTTGAACTGACAGTTGACATCTGTTGACTTTTTAGGGTTTCAAATGATTTGCTCATGCACTGATGAGCCTTGAGCCTTCAATTCTTGGCCAAACCACTTCAAAATGATCTTTAAATCATATGAACTCATTGTACCACCCTAGGGCTTTGATTCCAAGGAAAATGCACTTGCTTGCTTGCACAACTGAATCTCCTGACCAGTCTTGACTGATGACTTGATGGACTATGCAATGGTAATGCAATGTTAATGACCTAAAATGAAAATGTATGTACAAAATGAGAGGTGCAAATTTGAGGTGCTACAGCTGCCCCTATTCAATCAGCTGGGAACCTGAACGGATGAGAGCAACGGCTGTCAGACCTTCAAGGTAAACACGGATTGAATACCCAAGAACCGTAGAAATTTGCACTCTGCGGGGATTCGAGAAAGGAAAATTCACCAACGGGAGCTTCCACTGGGATCTGATATTTGTCACTGAATCAGTCAAGATGTCTAACAACGACTCCACTGGGGATTTTTATTTTTCAGAAAAGGAACCAAGACCCGTCATCGAAGGATGATGGATGGGAACAAAGAAATCACAACTAGACGCCAACGAACGACTAGGAAAAACTCGACGTTTACCAAAACCAACGGAGAGGTGACCTAAACATCAACGATTGAATGGGAGAAAGGTACAACCAGACGTCAACGGACGAATGGGAAAAACTCAACGTTTATCGACACCAACGGAGAGGTGACCAGACATCAACGGATGAATGGGAGAAAGGTACAACCAGACGTCAACGGACGAACGGGAAAAACTCAACGTTTATCGACACCAACGGAGAGGTGACCAGACATCAACGGATGAATGGGAAGACTCGACCAGACGTCAACGGACGAACGGGAGAAGCTCGACGTTTATCGACACCAACGGAGAGGTGACCAGACCTCAACGGATGACCTGGGAAGACTCGACCAAACGTCAACGGACGAACGGGAGAAGCTCGAAGTTTATCGACACCAACGGAGAGGTGACTAGACATCAACGGATGACCTGGGAAGACTCGACCAAACATCAACGGATGAAAGGGAGAAGCTCGACGTTTATCGACACCAACGGAGAAGGTAACCAGACATCAACGGATGAATGGGAAGACTCGACCAGACGTCAACGGACGAACGGGAGAAGCTCGACGTTTATCGACACCAACGGAGAAGGTGACCAGACATCAACAGATGAATGGGAAGACTCGACCAGACGTCAACGGACGAACGGGAGAAGCTCGACATTTATCGACACCAACGGAGAGGTGACCAGACATCAACGGATGAATGGGAGAAATGAATACAACTAGACGTCAACGGACGAATAGGAAAAATTCAACGTTTATCGAAACCAACAGAGAGGTGACCAGACATCAACAGATGAATGGGAAGACTCGACCAGACGTCAATGGACGAACGGGAGAAGCTCGACGTTTATCGACACCAACAGAGAGGTGACCAGACATCAACAGATGAATGGGAGAAATGAATACAACTAGACGTCAATGGACGAATAGGAAAAATTCAACGTTTATCGAAACCAACGGAGAGGTGACCAGACATCAACAGATGAATGGGAAGACTCGACCAGACGTCAATGGACGAACGGGAGAAGCTCGACGTTTATCGACACCAACGGAGAGGTGACTAGACATCAACGGATGAATGGGAAGACTCGACCAGACGTCAACGGACGAATGGGAGAAGCTCGACGTTTATCGACACCAACGGAGAGGGGTGACCAGACATCAACGGATGACTGGGAAGAAAGGAATACAACCATACGTCAACGGGCGTATGGGAAAAACTCAAAATTTATCGAAACCAACGGAGAGGTGACCCGACATCAACGGATGAATGGGAAAAAGGAATACCACTAGACGTCAACGGATGAATAGGAAAAACTCAACGTTTCTCGAAACCAACTGAGAGGTGACCAAACCTCAACGGATGAATGGGAAGAAGGAATGCCACTAGACGTCAACGGACGAATAGGAAAAACTCAACGTTTATCGAAACCAACGGAGAGGTGGCCAGACATCAACGAATGAATGGGAAAGACTCGACCAGACGTCAACGGACGAACGGGAGAAGCTCGACGTTTATCGACACCAACGGAGAAGGTGACCTGACATCAACGGATGAATGAGAAAGACTCGACCAGACGTCAACGGACGAACGGGAGAAGCTCGACGTTTATCGACACCAACGGAGAAGGTGACCTTACTGGGGAAAAGCTAATCACAACCAAACATCAACAGACAATTGGGAAACACTCAACGTTTATCGACACCAACGGAGAGGTGAAAATGCATCAACGGATGACCTGTGGGGAGGATACCACTATACGTCAACGGACGAATAGGAAAAACTCAACGTTTATCGACACCAACGGAGATGTGACTCCTGGGGAAGGGTATAACTATACGTCAACGGACGAATAGGAAAAACTCAACGTTTATCGACACCAACGGAGAGGTGAATACTGCTTGGGGAGGGAGACAGATGTTACGAACATCGAAAGATGATGTTTACCGACATCAACAAAAAAGACCAGACATTAACGAATGACTGGGGTAGGACTCGATGTTTACCAACACCGAAAGAATGGTGTTTACCGATACCAAAGAAAGAACACACACGGGTGTTGACATGCCACTTACCGGTATCACAGGGATGACATCTGCAATATATCAGGGCAAGGCTAAACACTCGCTGGGGGTCTCACTGGGGAAAATCAAGCTTTCCGTTCGCGGACGGATGAGGAAATAAACCTCTCTGGGGAGTATCAATCCTGAATGCTGTCAAGAGCCACTGTAGCAAACTTGTCGTACAGATGTTGAACGATGATCCGCCTCTGCCGGGGATATGGACTGATTAAGTTTCAACACATGAATGCATATGTTTGAATTTTTCTATGGCGTAATGCTCCATACCGAATGGAAATGCTACGCGATCTGAGGATGCAATGATTACTACATGCAACAATGCAAAATGATGAAAACTCCTGTTGGGGAGACTCTGGTAAGATACTCCAACTCTGTGGGGAAGACTCTGTCTGAGGAATACTCTGCGGGGAGTAACACCGACTTCTCACTCCTGCTGGAGAACAACACTGCTGCTGGAGAAAGGATCCCCATCCACGGACTCCGCTTGGGACACAATCAATGCGACTTCGCTGGGGAGAGCTGCCAATCCACAAGTAGGATAAACTCTGTTGGAGATAATTTTCAACGAACATGATCCACTCGGGGACCCTGCTGAGGAAGACCATCAACACAAACCTCTGCTCGGGAGATCTGCTAGGGGAACACCTTCGCAACCCTGATGGGGATAGGCATACACCACTCTGCTGAGGAAAAGCATGACTTTGTTGGGGAAATAATCCACAACCCTGACGGGGAAAGGCGTTTCACGACCACGCTGGGAATAGCAGTACTTCAAACCAGACTCCTGGGGAATAAAACCACTCCGCTGACACCTCCGCTGGGGATACAACATCCTTCCAACTTAGTGGGGAACTCAATCTTCAGACTCAGCTAGGAACTCGGTAGCTTTCAAGCTAGCTGGGGGTTTAACAATCCTTAGCTCTGCTAGGGACTTAATAATTCAGCTCTGCTGGGAGAAAAATAGCTCTGATAGCCTTCAGACTTGCTTGGGGAAACAGCCACTTCCAAGCCTGCCGGGGAAATCATCCTCATTCCGCTGAGGCAACCATGATCATGATCTTGACATATGTTGGGGAGACAAATCTCGAACTTTCTTCATCTGCTGGGGAACATCCCCATCCTCTCACACTGCTGAGGAATCAATCGTGGCTTATCTGCTTCATCCAGGAAATCAAAAGGTAACAACCTGCAAAACAGCACGACAAACATGCCCCAGGGGTTGCATGGACAAGATACGTTCAAGTGTCCTCAACATTCAAAATGATTTTTAAATGTTTTTTCTTCCTGCACGTTATTGTTTAGCCTTCATGTTTTTATATGCAATGTTTATAAAAAATTCGGACGTTTTTGCAAACAACACAGTAAAATAAAAACGAGAGAGCAATTTATCTGAATAACGACTTTTATTGATTGAAAATGGGCCTGAAAAGGCGAATACATCGGGAAGCAATTCCTAGAAAGAGGTAATTACGCACAAAAGGAAAAATCTATCCTAATGGCAATGTCAACACGGCATCCACTATTTCCCAATTCTGTTATAACTCACAGATCATCAGTTTTCCTCCCAACTTCCTTGCTTTCTGAGAAGAATGACTGGACCGATCACATCTTTCGAGATGGCAGACGACGAAGCGCGATGAAGTACAAATAACTCAAACTGCAGTCTTCGCTTTAATCCCTCTTTTGGCTGGATCGCCCTTTCGGGTTTTCAATCCATCGGGATACCCATTTTTGCCTAAGCCGCCCTTGCGGGTTTTCTACTTACCGGGTGTACAAATTCTTTTCATTTTTTATCCCTAATTTTTGCCCGAACCTTTTCTCTTTTTTTTTTGGTTCGCCGGGATGCCCTTTTTTGCCTGGACTCTTTTATTCTTTTTGTCCAGCGGGTCAATTTATGCGAAGTATTTTTTGACTACATCTGAGTTAACAGGGGACGGGAAATATTCACCATCCATAGTTGTAAGCATCAAGGCTCCACCGGAGAAAACCTTCTTCACAACATATGGACCTTCATAATTAGGAGTCCATTTGCCCCTATTATCTGTACCGGGAGGAAGGATCCTCTTCAAAACTAGATCACCAGTTTGATAGCTTCGAGGACGCACTTTCTGATCAAAGGCTCTCTTCATCCTTCTCTAATACAACTGCCCATGGCACACAGCTGCTAACCGTCTTTCCTCGATAAGGCTCAACTCGTTAAACCTTATTTGAATCCACTCAACTTCGTCAAGCTTGACATCTAGCAAGACTCTCAGAGAAGGGATCTCCACTTCAACAGGTAGGACAACTTCCATACCATACACAAGGAAGTAAGGGGTTGCCCCGGTCGACGTACGTACTGAAGTACGGTACCCATGCAAAGCGAAAGGCAACATCTCATGCCAATCCTTGTACGTCACGACCATCTTCTGCACAATCTTCTTGATATTCTTGTTTGCCGCCTCTACAACACCATTCATATTCGGTCTGTAAGGAGAAGAATTGTGATGTTCAATTTTGAAATCTTTACAAAGCTCTTTCATCATCTTGTTATTGAGATTCGAACCATTGTCAGTGATGATTCTCTCGGGGACCCCATAACGACAGATGATTTCCTTCTTAATGAACCGGGCAACCACTTGTTTGGTAACATTAGCATAGGAAGCCGCTTCCACCCACTTGGTGAAGTAGTCAATCGCAACCAGGATGAAGCGATGTCCATTCGAAGCAGTAGGCTCAATCTTCCCAATCATATCAATGCCCCACATCGCGAATGGCCAAGGTGAATTCATGACATTCAGAGGGCTTGGTGGTATATGCACCTTATCAGCATAGATTTGACACTTATGGCACTTCCGAGCATATTTGAAACAATCGGATTCCATAGTCATCCAGTAATAACCGGATCTCAACAATTTCTTAGACATTGCATGACCACCAGCATGGGTACCAAACGAACCCTCATGCACTTCTTGCATCAACATGTCTGCTTCGTGTCTATCCACGCATCTGAGCAGAACCATGTCAAAGTTCCTCTTATACAGCACGTCATCCTGATTCAAATAAAAGCTTCCAGCTAGCCTTCTCAGGGTTTTCTTGTCATTCTTCGACGCACCTTCAGGATACTCCTGGCTCTTGAGGAAGTTCTTGATATCATAATACCACGACTTCTCATCAACAACAGACTCCGCTGCAAACACATACGCAGGCCTCTCGAGTCGATTCACCGCAACATGTGGCACATGATTCCACCAATGAACTTTGATCATCGAAGATAAAGTAGCCAAAGCATCAGCCATCTGATTCTCGTCCCGGGGAACATGATACAGCTTCACCTTCTTGAAGAACGTCAGTATTCTTCTGGTGTAATCTCTATAAGGAATCAAATGTGGCTGATTGGTGTTCCAATCTCCATTGACCTGAGTGATCACTAGAGCGGAATCTCCATAAATATCAAGCGTTTTGATCCTCAGATCGATGGCTTCTTCTATCCCCATGATACAAGCCTCATACTCAGCTTCATTATTGGTGACGTCAAAAGTCAGTCTGGCAGAAAAAGGTATATGAGCACCTTTAGGATTAATAAGCATCGCCCCAACACCGTTGCCATTCACATTCACAGCCCCATCAAACATCAGTGTCCACTTGTCATCAGGATCCGGTCCTTCCTCGACAAGAGGCTCTTCACATTCTTTCATCTTAAGATACATGATGTCTTCATCAGGGAATTCAAACATCATTGGCTGATAATCATCAATCGGTTGCTCGGCAAGGTAGTCTGACAAAATACTACCTTTGATGGCCTTCTGCGACGTGTACTGGATATCATACTCTGTTTAGATCATCTGCCAGTGGGCAACACGTCCGGTGAGAGTCGGCTTCTCAAAGATGTACTTCACTGGATCCATCTTAGAAATCAACAAGGTAGTATGGTTCAACATATACTGCCTCAGTCGGCGAGCAGCCCAGGCCAAAGCACAACAAGTTTTCTCAAGCTGTGAATATTTGATTTCACAGTCAATAAACTTTTTGCTAAGGTAGTATATGGCATGCTCTTTTCGACCAGACTCGTCATGCTGTCCCAATACACACCCCATCGAGGTCTCAGTCACTAATAGGTACATTATCAGTGGTCTCCCAGGAACTAGAGGTATAAGGATTGGAGGTTTCTGTAAATACTCTTTTATTTTGTCAAAAGCTTTCTGACAATCGTCATTCCACCTGATTGCTTGATTCTTTCTTAGCAACTTGAATATTGGTTCACACGTGGAAGTTAGGTGAGATACAAACCTTGCAATGTAGTTCAATCTCCCTAAAAACCCACGAACCTGCTTTTCTGTTTTCGGTTCAGGCATCTCTTGAATAGCTTTGACTTTTGCTGGATCAACCTCAATCCCTTTCTCACTAACAATGAACCCCAGCAGTTTACCGGACCGCACACCAAACGTACACTTGTTCGGATTCAGCATCAGTTTGAATTTTCTCAATCTGTCAAACAGCTTCTGCAAATTTACCAGGTGCTCCTCTTCTGTCTGCGACTTTGCAATCATACCATCCACGTACACTTCAATCTCTTTGTGCATCATGTCATGAAAGAGAGTCGTCATAGCCCTCTGATAGGTAGCACCGGCATTCTTCAGCCCAAATGGCATCACCTTATAGCAAAACGTGCCCCAAGGTGTAATGAATGTCGTCTTTTCCATGTCCTCTGGCGCCATCTTAATCTGATTATAACCAGAGAAACCATCCATGAAAGAGAAAACCGAGGATTGAGCCGTATTATCAACCAATACATCAATGTGAGGTAATGGGAAATCATCTTTCGGACTCGCTCTGTCCAAATCCCGGTAATCAACACACATTCTGACTTTGCCATCCTTCTTCGGCACGGGAACAATGTTGGCCACCCACGGCGGATAAGTCGTAACTGACAAGAAACCCGCATCGAACTGCTTCTGAACCTCTTCCTTGATTTTAACCGCCATATCAGGACTCGTTCTCCGAAACTTCTGCTTGACTGAAGGACACTCTTCTCTGAGAGGTAGTCTATGCACCACAATATCGGTATCCAACCCAGGCATATCTTGATACGACCAGGCAAATATCTCCACATACTCTCTCAGCATCTCAATCAACCTGCTCTTGACATCTTCCTTCAAAGCAGCCCCAATCTTAATATCTTTTCTGGCGTCCTCAGTACCAAGATTAATAATCTGACCAATTCTTTATGGAGTTCACAGTCTTCCTCACTCTCCTCTTCAGCTTGGTAGATGGGATTATTGAAATCATATTGAGCCATAACAGAATTGTTCATAGTGGATTCCGTGAGATCACTTCTGCATGTTTAATGCTTTGTTTTAGAAAAAGAGTTCAAGAAAGTCACAAAAAACAAAAACATTGCCATTTTTAATTTTGAAAAATGAAAAATAAAAATAGAAAGACAGGGATCACAAAATTGTTTGCAAAACATCCTTTATTAATGATATCATTGAGAAAAAACATGATGAGGCCCTACAATGAACCACTACGCCTTGGGCAGAACGTAGGGTTTTGTGCAAAATGAAAAACAAAAGAAAATTACTCTGTTTGAAGAGTAACTTGGACCACATCCTCTGCTGTCCAGTTGTTGATCGTCTCCCCTGGTGCACACGGGCGAACCCAGTTATCCAGATCACAATCACTGTCACAGTCTTCAGCACCGGTTGCAAAAATATCACCGTGATTCATCAGCCCAGCGCTGGTAAAGGTACTCGGACCTGTCTGCACACTCTGCTCCGCCTGCAAAGGTTGATAACCAATTCCGAACTTGTCTTCTTTGATAGGCAAATCCACCATCTTGCCCCAACCTCCAGCTTTACCAGAGTTGACAACCTCCTTGGCCTGCTTATACGATGCAATTGAGGCACCTGGCTTCTTCTGCTCAGTAAAAGCCACCCTCTCAAGAGCAACAGTCTCGAATGCCTGGCATAAAGTTTCGTGGATCTCGCCATCCACCTCTACATACTTGAAAGAGGATAGGTGACTCACCAGAATATCTTCTTCACCGCACACGGTCAAAATCTGACCGTTCCAGACATACTTCAACTTTTGGTGGAGAGTTGACGAAACTGCCCCAGCTGCGTGAATCCAAGGACGCCCCAACAAACAACTGTATGCTGGCTGGATGTCCATCACATAGAAAACAATGTCAAAGACCTCTGGACCAATTTTCACTGGCAATGTGACTTCACCAAAAACTGACCGCTTGGATCCATCGAATGCACGCACAATCAGGTCACTTGGAGTGAGGATAACCCCTTCCACATCAATCTTGCCCAAAGTCTTCTTAGGCAGCACATTCAGCGACGAGCCAGTGTCTACCAACACGTGAGACAACACTGCCCCCTTGCACTCCATGGTGATGTGCAAGGCCTTGTTATGGTTACGTCCCTCAGGCGTCAAATCCAAATCGGTGAACCCCAAACCGTGTCTGGTACTCACGTTGGCAATCACTCCCTCCAGTTTGTTGACAGATATCTCTTGAGGCACGTAAGCCAGATTCAACATCTTCAACAGGGCGTTACGATGTGCCTCATAGCACAGAAGCAATGAGAGGATAGAAATTTTGGACGGAGTCTGGTTCAATTGATCTACAATCTTGTAGTCACTCTTCTTGATTATTTTCATGAACTCCTCCACGTCCTTCTCAAACGAGCCCTCAGGCGCCTCTTTCTGAGCCGGTTCTTCATCAACCACAACCTGTTTACCTTTAGCCTTAGCAAGAGCTTCGGCATTGTTATCTCTCAACGGTTGCGGAGCAAACAAAGGTCCACTTCTGGTAAAACCTCCGGGTCCCCCAATATTATCCACAACTGGACTTGCAATCACCAGAGTTCTACCAGTCACACCAATAGTCACAGGAGACTGATTCACCGGCCTGACCTGACTTTCAGCCCTTCGATTACTGCGGTAAGCATTGTCATATTTCCATGGCACAACCCTATTGTCAACAGCCCTTCTACCCGAAGCACTGACAGTTACAGGAGCGGAAATAGTAACAGGAGTACCACTAACTGCAGACGCATTACCAGTCCTCTGACCACGCTCCTCAGACGGTTTGAAATAGATAGTGACGGTTGACACCACCCCACGATCTCTAACAGCCCGACTGAACTGCAAACAACCCTCGTCAATCAACCTCTGTATACCAGCCCTCAACTGATCACAACCATTCTCTGACTCTGAGCAGTCTATACAGCCTTCACAACAGCCCGGGAATAATCCCCCATTCAACAAACGGTCCTTCACAACAAACAGTGAAGTCTGAACATCTTCAACCTTGACCACCAAGTCTTCAGCTTCTCCCCCTTCGACATTGTTCACTCTGTGTGCACCATGCGGAGGCATAGGATTGTTTACAACATTCGGCACAGGAGCAAAATTGATAGTTTTAGCGTCAATTAGGTCCTGGACCTTATGATGAAAAGCCCTACAGTTCTCAATGTGGTGCCCCGGTGCACCAGAGTGGAAATCACATCGCACGTTGGCATCATACCTAGGTGGTATTTTTGTCAACGGAGCCATGGTTCTCAACTCCACGAATCCTAATCTGAGCAACTCAGGCAACAACTCAGCATAGGTCATAGGTAAAGGATCAAAACGTCGATCAGGCATCCTCTGTCTCAACTGATACGGACGTTGCTGTTGTTGTTGTTGTTGTGGTGGTGGTTGTTGAACTCTCTGTTGATGTTGTTGACGAGGTTGAGGCGCCGGAATGGTCACAGCAGCAACCTGGCGATATTGATTTCTGTTCACATTTCTTCTACCGTGTTGCACAGCATTAGTTTCACCCTCTCTCCTGCGAGGTGCCCCAACAAACGGTTTCTTGGAAGACGAGGACCCAACATCTTGAATCTTCCCAGCTTTGATCAGACTCTCAGTCCTCTCCCCACAGATTACGACGTCTGAGAAACTACCGAATGGGCAACTCCCCATCCGGTCCATGAACACACCCTGCAGTGTACCGATGAACATGTCAGTCAGCTCCCTTTCCAGCATAGGGGGTTGTACTCTTGCAGCCAACTCACGCCACCTCTGGGCGTACTCCTTGAAGCTTTCACCAGATTTTTGACAAAGACTCTGCAACTGAGTCCGGCTCGACGCCATGTCCATGTTGTGTTTATACTGCTTCAAGAAGGCCTCACCCAAGTCTTTCCAACATCGGATAGAATCTCTCTTAAGCTCCATGTACCAATCCAAGGAAGCCCCAGATAAGCTGTCCTGGAAGAAAAACATCCATATTTTCTCATCATCTGTGTAAGCAGAGATCTTTCTGTAATAGGCCTGCACGTGGGTGCGAGGGCAAGAAGTACCGTTGTATTTATCGAATGAGGGCGCTTTGAATTTGTAAGGGATCCTCAACCCTTCCACCAAACCCATGTTTGTCACATCAAACCCAAGGGAGTTCTGACATTCCATAGCTCGGATTTTCTCAGCAAGGGCATCAACTTTACGATCCCTCTCTTCAACTCTCCCCACAACCTCATCATCTTCACTGAGCAGAGTGAACATGTCCTCTTGTCTATCAACAATCGGAGCAGGATGACGAATCGGAGCCCGGGTAGCTCTAGCATTAATAGTCTCTGCATCAAGAGGTTGTCCATTGATTCTGATACCCCTCAATTCATCCCCTACAGTGTAGTCATTGGCGGGAGCAGCAGCAGCAACATTCTCATGAACGGGTACACCCACTGGTGACGCACGGTTGGACGGCGGAATCACAACTTCCTGTCTCTGGGCTAAGGCATGCAGCTCCTCTTGCCCTTGAACAACCCCTTGCATCATCATCATAAATTGGGCCATGTTAGCCCTCATCTCAGCCAATTCTGCTTGAACCTGGTCCATATTCCTCTGATGATTCAGTCTGGTTGAGTAGCGATGCGGTCGTTGATCAGCTATCCTGCCTGACACAGGAACCAGAGTGAGAAGTCACGAACAAGAACACCTATTATGCAAAATGATATGGGTATGATGCTAATGATGCATATGATGCACATGATATGTTCATTTCTCAGGTCTTCAAAGAGCCTAATTCATCTTCGAAAGAAATGGCAACCTGCAACAAACAACAAGGAAGCAACACAAGACAAATGAGAACAAAGTGGAACACCAACAACCTCATCTATATATATGAGCAACAAGGATCATACAACAAAGTTAACAAAGATCCAAATAATCGGAGTATAACAAATGAATCCCATCCAACAAGCCTGGAGGTGATTCTCAACATAAACAACAGAGATACAAGCTAAGACAAATGGCTTCCAGGAATGAGAGTCTTCAAGTACTGACAATGGTCTATCAACAGGTCACACTCTGAACATTCTGGCAAAGGAGTGAGCTTCTCCTCCAATTATCTTCTGAGCTCTACAACTTCTCCTCCAAGTCGGCTCTCTGATGCATGTCTCAAGTCTACTTCCTTCTTCAATTGGATATCTTTGTCTCTGAGTTGCTTCTCCAAGTCCCTTATCTTCTTCTGATAACTGGCTTCAGCTCTCTGCAACCTCAAGCACTCCCGGTGTTCTGCATTCAGCAAGTTCTCCATCTCCTCATAAGATCTTTTCTTGCTCTTTACTCCACTAGCATCTACACTCTGCACGTCTCTGAGTTGATGGGTCAGGTTCAACTTATCAGCTTTGGCTTTGTACAACTCCATCTGGGTATCTTGCTCTTTCTCTTTCAGCCGACGATTCTCCATCAAGGCTTGCTTGTACTGCTCAGCAGGTACACTTTCAGCAAGGATCAAAGGTGGTTATTCTTGCAAGGGCTTCATCCTATCATAAGGCAATAACAAAGTTTCCACTCTCTTCTTGACCCACTCAATGTAATCGGGCATAGCAATGGCAAACTTCTTCCCCAAGACAGCTTCATCCTTAACACCAATGGTCTTCCAAGCTCTTCCCACTCGCTCCAAACTAACAGGGTCACTTCCCTTCTCAAAATACACACTTTCAGCTATCTCAGCATCAAGTGGTCTTCCATTCATCACAAACCCCAACTGGCGAAGAGAAAGAACTGGGTTGTAATTGATGCAACCCTTGGTCCCTTCAAGTGGCACATTTCGGAACTCTCCACAACTCATAATGACATTACGCACATCCATCAGGTAAGACTGCCACCTGATATCATAGGAAGTAAGAGACATAACCCTCTGAGTCCACTTATGAGTGCTCTGAGCATCCACAAAAGGTCCACTGACTGGCAGGAGAGACAAGAACCATTTGAGCAGCAACGGAAGACAACATCTGATAGCTCCACCTTTACCATGCCTACTGTGAACAACATAGTAAGTGTCAGCTAACAAGGTAGGAACTGGGTTTCCTCCAAGAAAGATAGTGACTGCAGCATAGTCCACAAAGTTGGGCATACTCGGGAATAAGACAATCCCATAGATCATGATGGCCAACTGAGCATGAAAAGCTCCCCAATTTCCCTTCTCTGCTTCTTCTCTAGCAATCCTCAATAGGAACTTCAAAGGCAAACCCACAACATCCCCACTGGACTTCCAATTATCACTGACTTCTTTGATACCCAAATGGAGAGCTCTGGCAACAACCCTGAAATCAACCCCCTTAGGCACATCCAAGAAAGGAACCTGATACCAGATCGGGACATTCATCAGAATAGAATACTCTCAAGGGTAGGCGCCAACTGATAATCCTGGAATGTGAAGCAACGAAGCTCTGGGTCGTAGAACTGTAGAAGAGTCTGCAACGGCACTGGATCTACTACCATCTTCAACAGTGTCAGAATATCCCCATACTGATCAACAAACCCCTTCTGGTTACCACCGGTCACAAAGTTGCTCAACTCTATCAGGGATGTCAAAGGCTCAAGATGAAAACTGTAGGAACAAGTCTTCCGCTTCCACTCCGGAACGGATGCCATCTCTCACAATGAATAGACTCACGAATGAACCTGAGAAATGATATGCATGAAGAAATTAGCTTTTTTTCTTTTCTTTTTTCATTTTTTCCAATTCTTTTTTATTGCGTATTTTTTTTTTGAAAATAAACATGCTATGATGCAAATGATGCAGACAAGACTGGCTGGCTGTGTATCTCGGAACACAGGAATAAAGCTTCGGCTTGAACTCGGAACCACAAACTCATCTGAAACCCAAAGTCATCTGAGACCCCAAAATTCTGAACCAATAGTCACCAACAGGACCACAAGTCACCAACAAGTCACCAACTGTACCTGTAATAATGATCATTTCCTCCCCACTCACGGGTGTTATCTAGGCCAGGGTAAGGTCGAGAGAAACGCAACATAAATAACCCTTTCATAGAATATCATCATATACACACCCGAAGTATGTAACGACAATACCCCATCAGAGTCTGAACTGCTCGTGATATCAAGTTCCGCTAAGTGGCGGAATACCACCCACTTCCCATGAATCACTCTATTCCTAGGTGTCCTAGATTTCACTCATAGCCTGGGTATTGGGCCTTTTACCTCAAGTAACTCCCACCCCAACAGAGAGACAACACAGCACAGCCAGATGAACAGATGAGTGCAAACATAAATGCAAACAATAAATGCAAACATAAATGCAAACAATAAATAAATGAATGCAATAAATGAAACAGCGAAAGCAACCAAACCCTATCCTAGAGAGCGCTAGGAGAGACTCGCTTAGGGAAGATGGACCAGCAAGAGGTAAACTTCTCTTAATCCCCAGCAGAGTCGCCAGCTGTCGTATTACGCGAAAAACCGGCGGGAAAACGAAACAACAGAGCCGCCACCGTGCGTTATTTATCCCAAAATAGGGAAAGGAAACGCTCGAAGTAAACCTGGAAAAGACATGGTCTCGTGACCAGAGAAAGATGGGATCGGGAGTCGGTTATGCGAAGGGAAGGTATTAGCACTCCTACACATCCGTCGTACTCGACGGGATCCACGCTCAGAAAGGAAGGATAAGGTTGCTAGAAACTTCTCAAACAAACTGCACACACAAGGCTGGAAAGAGACACAGAAAGACAACAGAAACTAACTCGGCAGGACATTGCATCCTGGGCCTACGTAGTCTGTCAGGCACAGACATCAGAGTCGACGTAGTTCGGGACAGGGGAAACGTGCTCGCTAGGATGTCGCATCCTATGCATACGTATCTTCTCTGACTGGAGAAGAATCAGAGCACTCGTAGCTCGGCTATCGCACGCCAAACAAAACCACACAGGAAACCGACTGCCAATCGCTGGACTTACGTCAGACTCCACACAAACAGGCAAACATGGAAACCGAATGCCAATCGCTGGACTTACATCAGACTTCGAACCGACAAACACACGCACAGGAAACCAACTGCCACTCGCTGGACTTATGTCGGACTCCAAACAAAACAAAGGGTTGAAAAAGAAGAAAAGGCGCTCGGTGAGATCAGCTCATCTCCTACCTACGTACCTCATCTGGTATGAGGATCAGGGCGACGTAGTTCCCCTACGCATAGAAAAAGGACTTCTAACCTAACCAGAGACTAGGAAATGACAAACTAGAAGGGAGTCTAACTCGAGCCTAATAGTTATCATGTAAATTCACCATGGTCCTAGGTTGAGGTTTCTATCTAACTTGCACGGGGAGCAAGCTATCCTAAACAACACAGGAAAATACATACAAGCACACAAAGCAAGCACACACACTATATGCACACAATTGGGCTCATACAAGGTTAGGCTGTGAAACACAAGCCAACTGGAATCGGGTGTAGTTAGCTCTTAACCCTAACATTGAGAGTTAGGGTGAAGCAGATGAAATGGAGATGAGGGGTGTGCCTCATAGCTCTTATCCCTGGCCTGGGAGAGCTTTAAACCATAGAATGTGTGGGAGTTCAGAATGTAGGAACTCTTCTATCCACATATGACCGACACAACAAAGATCTTGGGCTTTTATCCACAATGCGTCAACACAAGGTGTGTGAGCAGAGTGGATGACACACTGAATAGCAGGAGATGGATTACACATCTCTTTTATCTGCCAATTGCCTCATAGAGGTCTTTTCCTGCTTGGCACAAAAGTAAACAAACACAAGCATTGCCTCTTAAGGAGGGCTTCAGACAGGTGCCTGCCCAAGTAACAGGACAGGTCTTCCAGACTACATGAAGTCAGAGAGTTATATCTCAAATGGTTAAGCAACCAAGCAAAGCAAAAGCAAGTTCAAAAGAACTCAAAGCAACTTAGGTACCTGAAAAAATCTAACCCAATCAGTATACAATTCAAACAATCAAACAGACAGTCAATCACACAATCAGACAGATAAGCAAGCAATGTGCAAGGCACAAGCCAATGGGCACAACACAAGTAACTTGGCATAAACCTACAAAACAAACTCAAAGTTAGTCAATATTGACCACTTAATCAACTCAAGAGAGTGAGCAACTCCAATCATGGCAATGTGTTTCTTAACCTGAAATCCACAACCCAAATGATAAGTCCAAACCACTAGGTCCAAGCCTAGGGTCAAAAGAGGGTCAAACATTCAAAACAGAACATGAAATTTAACATGAATCAAATTCATTCAATCCAGAACACAGTCCAAAAGGTCCCATATCAATATCATTAACCAAAAGCATTTCATGAATCAAACATGGCAAGGTATGCAAGTTGTGACCACATTGTGACAACAGAATGAACAAATGCACATTAATTCAAAAATGGTTCAAATAATCTCAACAAAATTCATGAGTAAACAGAACACACAACATGAACATCACACAAAAAATTAGGAGCATTGGACATCAGTAAGCATGGTAATCAAATCACATAAGTCAAGGCAAGCATAACATGCACATGTGTGACACCAATGGTCACACCAACTTAGCATAGGCCTAAAACAGAAATGAATCATGGTAAAACACCCTTCAACATGTCTAGAAATAGTGTGCAAAGTTTCACATTCACTGGATAAAGAACAAGCATTTCACAAAAGAATGAAATTCAATGCAATTCAAAAGTTCAAATGTGACCATCCAGAATGAAAAATCTCAATCAAATCAGAAATCAATCCAAAAATTTCAACAAAAATCATGAGCAATCACAACATCCATATCATGCATCATGCAAAAAATCAAGGCATTTGGATAACATTTGGCATGGCAAATTAATCACATAAGATGAACATCACAAGGTGTGACACACATTGTCACACCTACCTTAACATGATCATAAAACAGAAACTACAAATGGTAAAAATACCAAATCAACACCAAAATGTCAAGCCAGGAGTCTAGTTTCAACATGTACAATTTCATGAGCATTGGATAAACAACCATCATTTCACAAAAGATATGGCAAGGCAATGTCAAGATATGCTACATGTTCACATTCCCTAGCACAAAACAATTCCAGCCATGCACTATTTATGGAAAAATGTTCATAAAATTCTAGACACAAAATGGAATGCAATGCAAAAATCGTCATATTTTTTGGATCATTATTTAATTATTTATGAATTGTGGAAGTCAAATAAAAATTAAAAAAATGCATGAGAAGCATAGTTCATGGCATGGAGGGAAAAGTGAAAATATGAAAGGCATTTGAATTTCTGCTGAAGCCAGGAATCGAAGTGGAGCGAAATTCAAATGATGGCGCGCTATACATGAAACTCTGCGTTTCATTAAACGCATGTGGCACATCCAAGCATTTCTGGCCAATCATTTTGCCATGCAGATGCACACGTGGTCCAGTACATGCGCGTTTTACCACAAACACATGCAAATGCAGGAAAACACATTCTAATTGATCAAAACACGGCCTGGGAACCAAATTGCATCATCTTCATCATGTTCATCATGAACAGTGCATGGTCAAGAACAAATTTCTCAGATTTCAAAAATAAGCACATCAACATGTACATCTTTCATCACACATCAAAGATCAATGCATAGCTAAGGTCAAATCATCGTGCTAAAGGAGAACCGAAGCAATCTATTTTCATGCATGAACCTTTAACTTGACCTAACTTACTCAATTCTGCATGGATTTCAATGATCTAAAGCTCAGATTAACCAGCATTGGAAGATGAACAACAATAGCATAACAATTTTGAGAAATAAAAGGATCGATTCAATGACCTGTTGAAGAAGCAGAACTGGAATTGGTGTGTTTCAGGCTTTGCAGTGTTCAAACAGATCTTCCAAAGTGCTGGTGAAGTTGATTGGATGAAGAATTGAAGCTCAACTACACGAGATTTGGCCAGAATTTTGATTTTCCATGGATGAACTCAAGCTTCAAGCTGCTTTAAAACTACACGAATTCCTTTGGATCTTCCTTCAAATTTGCTCCATAATGCCTCCAGATGATGAATTGATCAAGAGAAATGGCTCGTGTTTGAAGAATTTGCAAGAAAAAGTGAGAGAAAATTTTCAAGAATTTGGATCTAGATTTGAGAATTGTGACTGTGGTTAGCTGAAAATAGTTATGCTTAGTGTTATATACTCCCTCCCTAATCACTCTCCTAATCATGTTTAGGCAATGGTTAAGTGTATTAGCCAAAATAAGGTGCATATGCAAATTGGACATTTCACCTCTATGAATGGAATCATGATGAACAGTACACGGGTTTGGGCTCAAATTCACTTAAAAAACCATTTTGGAGCTATTGGCTATGATAAAATGCTTAAACAATGCACCAATTTTAAACTTTAATTTTCCCTCCAAAAATTAAGTGAAATACCAAATGTTCATGTGATCATAATTCATGAAATGCAATGCATGATTTAGAAAGCATAGGTCAAAAAAAGAACATGCAAAAAGAACCACTTAATTTGGACTTTTGGTTTGAAAGTTATGCACATTTGAAGTCAAACCCCACTTGGCCAAGATTGATCCATATCTCTTCAACCACACATGAGAAATCCATGATCTTGGACTTTTTGGAAATGGGAGAGAAAGATATTCAACTTTCATGTTGGACAAAATTTCATTTGAAGATTTCTTGATGATGTAATCTTGAGTTGAACACCTTTCCATTTTTGGCAAATTCAAATTACAGGTCACTTACTATTTTTGGAAAGTTTTGATCTGACCTCAAATTCTTTAATGTTGATGTTTGAAATGTCAAATGAGACTTGTTTACACATGAATGAGGCATCTCTAACTATCTCCCACCTCCAAATCCATAGTTGAACTGACAGTTGACTTATGTTGACTTTTTAGGGTTTCAGATGATTTGCTCATGCACTGATGAGCCTTGAGCCTTCAATTCTTGGCCAAACCACTTCAAAATGATCTTTAAATCATATGAACTCATTGTAACACCCTAGGGCTTTGATTCCATGGAAAATGCACTTGCTTGCTTGCACAACTGAATCTCCTGACCAGTCTTGACTGATGACTTGATGGACTATGCAATGGTAATGCAATGTTAATGACCTAAAATGAAAATGTATGTACAAAATGAGAGGTGCAAATTTGAGGTGCTACAACTGGCAGCTGGCACAGTTGAGGAAACCACTTCAGATATAACAGTCCTCTGGGGAGGAGTTGTAGGAGGTGGAGAAGGTTGATTTTGGGCAGCTAGAAATTGTTCCATCAGAGCGCCCAATCTGGCGACCTCTTCCTTCAGCTCTCTGTTCTCTTGTTCCAACTGATCCATCACTCTTGCAGAATTGGCTCTGGTATAGTACCGATGAGTCAACTTGTCTTCAAAATAAATGAAGAGCACAGAGTTAGGCCACAAACAAGAAGACCAGAACGACACCTGCTTATGCAAATGATGCATGCAATGCTCGTGCACATGCTTTGTTTTTTCGTTTTTATTTCAAGGAACTTTTAGGGTTCTATTTGCAAATTTTGAATATTTAAACATTTAATCGCATATGGAAAATATCTCATCAAATATATTTGACCAAAGAAGTACAGCATTTTTTATTATTACAAGGGAAAAGGAAAATGAACATCCTATGGATCCCTAGAAGCTCGAGATGCAGGAAGACGAGATACACAAAGCTTCTTGATCTCTCTCTTATAGGCAGCTTCCATATCCGCTTTCTCCTTAGCAAGTCAATTATACTTCCTCTTCCAGAATTTGGAAGACTGAGGAAGCAGAGAAGTCCAGGTATCATTCGGATCATCTATCACCTGATGCTCGAGGAATTCAATCAGAGCGTCCTTCTCCTTGATTTGCTGAAGCAACTCTTCTCTTTCACGGATCCAGGCATGCGAAAGGTCTTCGTCTCTCAACTCCTCTACATCTTGGTTAGGGAGGGTTGAAGGCCCAGCCACAACCAATGGTGTAGGTCTTGGATAATCATACGGCATAAGATACTCAGAAGCTCTCTGCCTGACCCAAGAGGTATAAGGCTCCAAAGCAATGCAATTCTTCGGACCCAACTCATTTCTACCCTTCTTGTGAATCTTGCGCCAAGCGCGGACCATCCTGGCTTTCAGGCCTTGGGGATCTTTACCCTCCTGAAAGAACACACCTTCTAACAGAATGTTATGAGGTTTATCCTTTAGGGGGAACCCAAGCTGACGACGTGCTAAGATAGGATTGTAGCTGATCCCGCCACATGTACCAAGAAGAGGCACATTAGGGAATTCACCACAATAATCAATGATCTGAACTGTATCATACACGCGATCATACCAAGAGATATCGTCATTAGTGAGAGACATAAGTCTCGTAGACCACCGTAGACATCCTTTGTTCTCTCTGAAAGCAACCGTCTGCGGTAAGTGAGAAATAAACCACTTATACAACAGAGGCAAACAGCACACAATAACCCCTCCACCCTTTGCATTCCTCAGATGCAAAGAGAAATAGGTATCACCCAACAGAGTAGGAACGGGATTAAGAACTTAAAAGATCCTAATGGCGTTCACGTCCACAAATTTGTCGATGTTGGGGAACAATACCAAACCATAGATGAGTAGCACGAATATGGCCTCAAAGGCATCCTCACTCCTGGCCTTCCCATAAACGGTAGCTTGAGCGATGAGGAAATCAGAAGGAAGACCCTGAATTCCACCTTTGGTGGTCATATGAGCTCCAATCAGGGATTCATCTATGTGCAACAAGTCTGCGATCTCTCGAGAAGTCGGAATACTCTCTAAGCCACTGAACGGCACCTGATCCAGAATAGGAATACCCACAAGATGAGCATACTCCTCGAGCGTAGGCAACAACGGGAAGTCCGGAAAAGAGAAGCAGTGATACAGAGGATAATTGAACTGCGCCAACGTACTCATCAACCCTTCGTCAACCTGAGTAGTCAACAGAGGCAGAAGCTTCCCATAACGAGCTTTGAAACCCAAGGAATCTAATACATAGGATGTCAGATTCCTTAACTCTTTCACATCGGGCTGTCTAAAGCTGTACTTCTTTGTATGCCTTTTTGGTCTTTCCATGTCTGAAATTTTTTCAAATAAACCCTTTAAGTTCCTTGAAAATTTTCTGATTTTTCTGATGACATGAATGCAGATGAATGCATGAATGCATGAATGCAACAATCACACTCAAGGATCAAGCAAGTCACACCAGACAAAGGTCATGGGAAAGCTCATAGCATCCTTAATATCAATCATCCATTTTGGTGGATTATGGTTTTCACCTTATCGACACCCAAGTTCCATTGATATTAAGGATGTCTGAACGACTCAACCATGAATCACGGGTTTGCTGAGAGTCACGAGCATGGAGTCTCGGTTAAGAACCACCCAAAGGGAGTGTACTAGGGTTTAAACCTGCCGAACATGTTCTACAAGAGGTTCCCATAGTCATCATCCCATCTTTCGAATATTATCAGAGGAACGAATACTCGTATTCCAAAAATATTCTCAAGAGAGACTCTTATGAGTGTAGTATCGCGTAACAATCGCATCAGATCTTACATCTGAACGACCTCTGCACTACGTCCTAAAAATAGGCCAAGATGGGCTTGGTAAACTAAGGTCCTTGACTTCTAAGGCACATGATTCAAAGAATAATGCCTAACCACAAATAACTTGTGTGACATTATTAATCCAACATGACCTCCATCAAGTGAATGGGCTCGCAAGTCAACTTGTTAAGGAATACTCCACACAAGTCGACGAGACTATGCCATTCTCCTATCCTAAGGTGCACTCAAGTTCGGGTATAGAACTCATCTCATAGAGATCACCAAGCAAACAACAATTGTATATCAAGCAATTCAAGCATTACAATCAATACAGTTATCCCAAATTGTACAAAAATATGTCATATAACAAATAAACAATATCATACAACAAGGGTGAAAAGTAGGCAAAACCACAAAGGATTTGTCTCCCCAGCAGAGTCTCCACTTTTCTGTAGCGGTGTATTCGTCACTTTATGATTTATTGACTAAATCAAAAGCAAAGCATACAAAGAAATCGAGTCGCCACCGCACTTTTATTTATCAAAAGGAATGGCTAAAAAGCGAACAAAAGCCTAAGAAGTTTTACACATAGAAAACTAATGAAAAGATCAGAGATCTGGGTAAGGGGTTAATTACGCAATGGGAAGGTGTTAGGCACCCAAAACGTCCTAGGTACTCCTAGGGAGCCCTTTTCACACTTGTTGTACGAAATGTTATTTGTTTATGAAATATTTATTGTGCAAACATGGATTGAAGGGATGAGAAAAGAATATACAAGTCATTATTTTTGTGTTTGAACGGATGAACCCATTGCCTACGTACCTTTCCATGGAAGGTAAGGATCAAAACGCCGTAGTTCGGCTAAAAGATTTCCAAAATATGAGTGGGTTCATTTTAAACAAAAGCCCTAAGGTCTTTCGTTATCCACGGGAGAAAACTCAACCTTATACAAACAACTAGTCCACCATGTGAGAAAAGCTTCAACTTGCTAGTGAGGGGTTAACCCTATAATAAGCAAGGAAGTCTTACAATTCAATCACTAAGGACAAAAGGTGAGATTAACATCAACCAACTAGGATAAATCAAACCTATGGCTAATGTATGAAAACTTATCAAGAATGGACAAAGCCACAAAACAATTGAACGAGTGAAATTAACCAATTAGGATTTATTCACAAAAGTGGGTCAAAGTACGATTAGAATTCAATTCAAAGAAGTATTATGAAAATGAAGTTTGAAAAATCAAAGGCCTAAAGCCTAGGTTTCTAATTTGAAAAGAAATGAAAATGTTTGCACAATATTTTTCAGGTTTTGGATTAGCATGCACATGGAGGTTTAAAGAAACAAAAGGTGGGAGGGTGAGGGAGTGTAAAACTTCTTAGATGTTCACCTCTAGAAATCATACGTAGATGATTCAAGTGATTCCTTTGGAATGAGGCAACAATGCAAATAAGCAAATGAAAAATGGATACCGGATGCCAATCAATGGAGTTATACCAATCTCCTAAACAAACAATGGATACCGGATACCAATCAATGGATTTACACCAATCTCCTAAAACAAAACAATGATACCAGATGCCAATCAATGGACTTACACTAATCTCACAAACAAACACGGATACCAGATACCAATCAATGGACTTATACTAGTCTCACAAAACAAAATGAAACATGGATACCATATGCCAATCAATGGACTTATACTAGTCTCCTAAAACAAACATGGATATCAGATGCCAATCTATGGACTTATTCCAATCTCCTAAAACAATCATGGATATCAGATGCCAATCTATGGACTTATTCCAATCTCCTAAAACAAACAATGATACCAGATGCCAATCAATGGACTTATACTAGTCTCACACCATATCATAGGAACAACTGCCAAGTAATGGACTTATGCTTGTCTCCTCCATGGACAAAGGAAAATGCTATCAAGCAAAGTTTATGAAATGATACACAAATGATGATGATAAATGCATAAAGGCACACTCAAGCAAATATGCACAGATGAATCAAGTAAATAGACAATCAAGTCAGTTAGCACACACTATATGCAATCAATTAGGCTCAAGCAAGGTTAGACTTTACAGTCAACTGGAATGGGGTATTTTGAGCTCTTAACCCTAACATTGAGAGTTAGGGTGAAGCAGATGAAATGGAGATGAGGGGTGTGCCTCATAGCTCTTATCCCTGGTCAGGGAGAGCTTTAAACAATGGAAGGTGTGGGAGTTCAGAAAGTTGGAACTCTTCTCCACATTTGACTCTATAAGATCTTGGGTTATTATCCACAATGCATCAACACATTGTGTGAGCAAAGTGGATGACACACTGAATAGTAGGAGATGGACTACACATCTCTTTTATCTACCAATTGCCTCATAAGAGGACTTTTCCTGCTTGGCACAAAAGATAAACAATCACAAGCATTGCCTCTTAAGGAGGACTTCAGATAGGTGTCTGCCCACATAACAGGACAGGTCTTCCAGACTACATGAAGAAGAGAGGTTATACCTAAGTGGTTAAGCAACCAAGCAAAAGCAAGTTCAAAGTGAACTTAAAGCAACTTATGTACCTGTGGAAACATCAAGCAAATCAGTACACAATTCAGACAATCAAACAACAGTCAATAAGCAACAAACAATCCCAATGTACAAAATGTGTAAGCCAAAAGTCAAACTCAAATGAGTCAACATCCACTTACAAAACACACAAAGATTAGTAATCAAAGGCAAACATCAATGCTCAAATGATGGAGCATCATTAACCATGTAACTTGGATGTTCAACCTGAAATCAAAGCTCAAATGTGAGAGGCAAACCACTAGGTCAAAGCCTAGGGTCAAAGATGGAGAAAAAATTCGAAACAGAAGCTGAAAATTAACATGAATCAACTTCAAACACATCTTAAAACAATCCAAAAGGTCTCACATCAATATCATATACCAAAAGAATTTCATGATCAATTGAAGTTCAAGGCAATTTTAAAGCTCAAATGTGATCAACCAGAATGAAAAATCTCAATTAAATTAGAGATGATTCAAATAATTCCAATAAAACTCATGCTCATGCACAACATCCGTAACATGCATCATACAAAAAATCAGGACAATTGGAGATCATTTGGCAAGGCAAACACATCATATAAGTTGAACATGAAAAGGTGTGACACAAATTGTCACACCAACTTAACATGATCATAAAACAGAAATGATAATTGGTAAAAATACAAAATCAACACCAAAATGTCAAGCAAAGAGTCTAGTTTCACCATGCAAATTTTCAGATTCTTTGGATTAAAAACCAGCATTTCAAAAATGAATAGGCAAGGCAAGGTACAAAATGGATACATGTTCACATCCCCTAGCACAAAATGAAATCCAGCCAAGCACAATTTATGGAAAAATGATCAAAAAATAATAGAAAAAATAAGGAATGCATTACAAAAAACCTCATAATTTTTGGATGATTTTTCAAATTAATATGAATTTTGAAAGATGATGAAAAAATAAAAAAAATGACATATGAAGCATGGATATGAAATAGGAGGGAAATTGAAAAATAAGCATGGCATTGGAATAAAAGCGCTGGCCAGGAATCGAAGTCAGTTCACATTTGAACTGAAGCGCGCCAAGGCTGAAACGACAGCGTTTCATCCTAAACCCTAAAACACGTGCATGCATGGCAATTGGAATCCGCAGGTAAACATGATGAACTCGCAACAAAATCCGCAACAAAGCCTATGCGTTTCACAACAGAATTCGCAGGTAATCTGGAAATTGTATGAACACATGAAGATCTTCATCCATACATTTCCAGAAAAATTCAAAGTGTCCAGAAATTAAAAATGAGCATGGCATCGTGTAGTATCTTCATCATACATCAATAATCGACAAACATTTCATCAAGAAAACATCACACATGCATGGATCGAAGTGAAGAAGATTCATCACCAAAAATTCAAACATCCATATCTCACTCAAAACAGCATGGATTCGCAAGATTCAAAGCTCAAACTACTCAGCATCACAAGATCTATCATAATAGCATAAGAATTTTAAGAAATAAAGAGATCGATTTTGTAACCTCTTGAAGTACAGAAATGGAATTCGCTTGATTCAGGCTTTGTAATGGCTCAACAGTTCCTCTATGAAGCTTGTGAAGTTGATTGGATGAAAGCTGGAGGTTCAATAGCACTTAATTCAACCAGAATCTCAAATCACCATTGATGCTTCATGCTTTGAATATGCTTCCATGTGCCACGATTTTCTTGAATTCTACCTCCAAACTTGCTCAATGATGCTTCAGAATGATGAATCAACCAAGAGAAATGCAATTTGTTTGAAGAAAATGAAAGAAAATTTGAGAGAAAAAGTTTGAGAAATTTTCTAGATCTGAAATTGTGATTGTTGTTATGAAAAACAGTTAGGGTTTTGATTATATACCTCCTCCTAAACATGTTTAATTAGGCTTAAACCAAATGCTAATGAGATTGATTAAGTTTGGAGGTGTTGGTGCAAATTGGGATTTTAACCCTATGCATGAAATGCATGGTGAACAGTGCACGAATTTTATTTATTTTCACCTAAAAATGCATTTTTAAAATCATTGGTGAAGGCAAAATGTTTAAATAATGCACCAATTTTGAATATTGAAATTTCCCTCCAAAAATTCAAGAATTTGCAAATGATTATGTGATGAAAATTTGTGCAATGCAATGTATGTTTTGGAAACTAGAGGTCAAAATGAGAATTTAGCAAAAAGAACCACTTGAATTGGAGCTTTGGTTGAGAAGTTATGTCCATTTGAACCTTCAAGTACACTTTTCCATGTTTTGATCATATCTCCTTAACCACACATGAGAAATTGATGATCTTGGACTTTTTGGAAATGGGGAGAAAGATCTACAACTTTCATGTTCAACAAAATTTCATTTGAAGCTTTCTTGGTGATGTAATTTGAAGTTGAAGTTAGGTTAAAACCTTTCCATTTTTGGCAAGTTTGAATTATAGGTCACTTTCTATTTTTGGAAAGTTTTGACTTGACTTTATTTTCTTCAATGTTGATGTTTGAAATGTCAAATGAGACTTGTTTGAACATGAATGAATTATTTCTAATCACTTCCCACCTCCAAATCCACAGTTGACTTGGTAGTTGACTTTCTAGGCGTCTAGATGACCTGGCAATGTTCTGATGAAATTCAAGCCTCTTCCACTTGGGATTTTGATTCAAAATGATAACATGGTTCATATGAACTCTTGATAATGACTGTGGTGTCCAAATTCTCAAGAATGGCCACCATCTATGGCTCAATGAATGCCTTTGACTGCTTTGACTGTTGATTGCTTCATCTGCAAGACAAGGGTTAGATGACATATTTTTGTACTTTTTGGTTAGTGATAAAAGGAAAGCAATGATATACAAATGCAAAACATGCTTGGTGATCAAAAACCACTCTCAAACAGATGACCCACCCACAGGGAAGCAAGCAAAGTGCATAATGATCCTTGAGGCAATCTGATGATATGATATGATGCCATGAGGGATCTTAGGGACAAAATTGGGGTCTTACAGGTTGTATCTTTTTCCATTCATCCGTTGATGTCTGGTCACCTCTTCGTTGGTGTCGATAAACGTCAAGTTTTTCCCATTCGTCCGTTGACGTCTGGTTGTATCTTTTTCCATTCATCCGTTGATGTCTGGTCACCTCTCCATTGGTGTCGGTAAACGTTAAGTTTCTCCCATTCATCCGTTGATGTATGGTTGAGTCTTCCCATTCATCTGTTGATGTCTGGTCACCTCTCTGTTGGTGTCGATAAACGTCGAGTTTTTCCCATTCGTCCGTTGACGTCTGGTTGTATCTTTTTCCATTCATCCGTTGATGTCTGGTCACCTCTCTGTTGGTGTCGATAAACGTCGAGTTTATCCCATTCGTCCGTTGATGTATGGTTGAGTCTTCCCATTCATCAGTTGATGTCTGGTCACCTCTCCGTTGGTGTCGATAAACGTCGAGTTTCTCCCATTCGTCCGTTGATGTATGGTTGAGTCTTCCCATTCATCCGTTGATGTCTGGTCACCTCTCCGTTGGTGTCGGTAAACGTCGAGTTTTTCCCATTCGTCCGTTGACGTTTGGTTGTATCCTTTTCCAGTCATCCGTCGATGTCTGGTCACCTCTCCGTTGGTGTCGGTAAACGTTGAGTTTTTCCCATTCGTCCTTTGGCGTCTAGTCGCGATTTCTCTTCCCATTCATCATCTTTCGATGTCGGGTCGTGGGTCCTTTTTCTGATAAAAATCAAAATCCCCAGTGGAGTCGTTGGCAAACGTCTTGTCTGGTCCAATGATAAAAATCCAAATACTCAGTGGAAGCTGCCATTGGTGAACATTCTTTTCTTTGATCATCCACCGCAGAGTGCAAATTTCTACGGTTATGTGGTATTCAATCCCTGTGTACCTTGAAGGTCTGACGGCCGTTGCTCTCATCCGTTCAGGTTCCCAGTTGATTGAATAGGGGCAGCTGTAGCACCTCAAATTTGCACCTCCCATTTGTACATTCATTTCATTTTTAGGTCATTAACATTGCATTTCATCAGTCAAAACTGGTTAGGAGGATTCATCTGTGCAAGAGAGCAAGGGTTTTTCCATGAGATAAAGGCCTTATGGTTGTTCTAGAGAGTTTGCATGACCCAAGGTTCATTTTGATGCAATTTGGCCAAGTGTTGAAGGCTCAAAATCCCCAGTGCAGTTTCAGGTCATCTAGGGTCCATAAAAGTCAACTGCAAGTCAAATGAGGGCTAGGAGATGGAGAAATGGTTTGAGATACTTCATTCATGTCCCAAAGAGGTTTATTCGTCATGTCAAACATCTATCTTGAAGGATTTGAAGCCAGATTAAAAGTTTCCAAAAATGGAAAGTGACCTGTAATTTCAAGTTTCCAAAAATGGTAAGTTTTTTGACCAACTTCAACTCAACTTTCCAACATCAAATAAGCTTCAAATGAAATTTTGTCCAACATGAAAGTTGAAGATCGTTCTCTCCCATTTCCAAAAAGTCCAAGATCATGAGCATCTGATGAATGGTCAAAGCGTTATGATCAAATCATTGCAAAGTGTGCTTGAAACTTCAAATGGCCATATCTTTTGAACCAAGACTCCAAATTGAGTGGCTCTTCTTGCATTGTTCTCCTCTTGACTCATACTTTCCAAATACCTCATCACATTGCATGAATTGTCATCACATGATCATTTGTTAATCCATGCCTTTTTTGGAAGGAAATTGCAAAATTCAAAAATGGTGCATTGTATGGACTTTCTACCATTGCCATTATGTTTAAAAGATGATTTTAAGTGACTTTGATGAAGGAAGTGGTACTGTTCACGTGGGTTTACTACATGCACCATGCAATTTTGATTTTTTGCAAAACACCTTATTTTCATTAACCAAACTAATTATGGATTAGCAAGTTGATTAGGACTTCATGTAAATACTCTAATCTAACAGAATTTGGGGAGGTTAATCACAATTCACCACTTCTAGATCTAGTTTTCATTTCCCTCCAAAATTTTCTTCAAATCAAAATTCAAATTTCTTCAACATAACACCTTGTTTTTGTTGAAGATTCATGATCAGTGAGTTGAATAGAGTGTGAATCAAGTGTTTTTTTGAAGAATTCGTTCAAGAATCAAGTAGTTGAAGCTCAAAAACTCAAAGATGGAAATTCAGAGTGGATTTGGATCATTTGGAGCATTGGATAGTGCATTACAAGGAACTGCTCTTCAAGAGGTGAGTTTTTCGAGCTTCATAATTCTCAAATTCATTAGCATGTTCATGTAGATCTTGCGTTCCTGATGATTCTGGTGAAAATTTCATGTGAATTGGTGCATTATTGAGCAAGATATGTGTGATTCAAGTTTGATGCATCAAAATGTTTTCTATCGATTCTCTCTTGTTATGATGAATTAGGATTAGATGTTTGTTGATCTATGGTCTCCATTGAGAATGCTTCATGTTGATATGCTTGTTTTGAAATTCTGGAGATTTCTGGAAAATCTGGAAATTCGTTCATGAACATTCATACTGTTCATCTTCATCTTCATGAGGAAGATGAAGATCTTCATGGTAGCGACGGATTAGTGACGGATTAGCGTCCAAATTTGCCTGGCTAGGGTTTTCAGGCAAAACGGTGTCGTTTTGGCCTGGCGCGTGCTCATTTGAATCTGGACCAAGTTCGATTACCAGCGTGTCCACTTTTTTTCAATTGCTTTCTCATTTTGTGCTTTCCCTCCTTATTTTCCATGTACATGATCCTTTTGATGTCAAAATTTTATTCCAACTTCAAAAATTCATATCTAATTGAAAAATGACTCAAATGATTCCAAATTTTTTGTAAAATGATCCTCTGTTTGTCTAGTTTTTTATGATGATGAATTTTGAAGTTGTGCATGGCTGAATTTCTGTTTGTGTTAGAATGATTGAACACATGTGTTTTTATGACCTTGCCTTGCTCTTTCTATTGTGAAATGCTTGATTTTTATCCAAATGAATTGAAATTTTGTATGATGTTTCTTGACATGTTAATGGATGTTAGAGGTTTGGTTTGGTATTTTTCTCATGTGCCATTTCTGTTTTACACACATGTTTGTATGGTGTGACAATTTGTGTCACACATGAGATTGATCAACTTGTGCAATTTAATTTCTATATCAAATGACCTCTAATGCTTCTGATTTTTTATGTATTGACCATGTTGGATGTGTTGGATGCTCATGAATGTTTCCAGAATTATTTGAATCATTTCTGTTTTGATTGGGAATTTTCATTCATAATGATCAAATGTATGCCTTGAATTGGTCTTTGACTTCCTTTGCACATGAAATGCCTTTGCTTGATGATTTTGGTTTGGTCCTTTTTAGGACTTGTTCTTACTTGACTAAATATGACTCATGTTGAATTTCAGCTCCTGTTTTGAATTTTTTCTTCACCTTTGACCCTAGGCTTTGACCTAGTGGTATGTACTTACATGTGAGCTTTGAATTTCAGGATCAAGCACTTAATCTCCATGGTTGATGATGCTTCATCATTTGGATGTTGATATTTGCTTTTGATTGCTAACATTTGCTGTTTTGTAGGTTGATGATAAGTCACTTGAGTTTGCCTTATGGATTATATGTTGTACATTGGGATTGTCTGTTTGTTATTGACTGTTGTCTGTTTGTCTGAGTATTGTACTGATTTGTTTAGTTGTTTACACAGGTACCTAAGTTGCTTTAAGTTCATTTGAACTTTGCTTTGCTTTTGCTTGTGGTTGGCATACCACTTAGGTATAATCCCTAATCTTCATGTAGTCTGGAAGACCTGTCATGTTACTTTGGCAGGCACCTGTCTGAAGCCCTCCTTAAGAGGCAATGTTTGTGCTTATTTAATTTTGTGCCAAGCAGGTTAAGTCCTCTACAGAGGCAATTGGCAGATACAAGGGATGTGTAATCCATCCCCTGCTATTCAGTTGTATCATTCACTTTGCTCACACCATGTGTTGATGCACTTTGAATAAAAAACCCAAAATCTTGTCCATAGAGTCAGTCATTTGTGGAGAAGAGTTCCTTCATTTTGAACTCCCACACTTTCTATTGATTAAAGCTCTCCCAGGCCAGGGATAAGAGCTATGAGGTCTTACCCTCATTTCCCATTTCATCTGCTTCACCCTAACTCTCAATGTTAGGGTTAAGAGCTAACAATACCCATTTCCAGTTGGCTTGTTTGTCGAGGTTGATTTGACCCCTTGACTAAAGCCCAGCCTTGTGTGACAAATTCTAGGGGAACTACGTATGCATGACAAATTCTAGGCTCGAGTCGTAGTCTCCCTAGTAGTCTGTTATCTCCCTTGTCTCTGGTTAGGATAGAAGTTCTTTCCCTGTTAAGGGGAACTACGTCGCCCTGATCCTCATACCAGATGAGGTACGTAGGCAGGAGATTGAGCTGATCTCTCCGGGCGCCCTTTTTGCTTTTTGCGTGTGTTTTGTTCGCCCTTTTTCTTTTTCAACCCCCTTGTGTTGTGCGGAGTCTGACGTAAGTCCAGCGATTGGCAGTCGGTTTCCCGTTTGTGTTTTGTTTGGCATGCGTTAGCCGAGCTACGAGTGCTCTGATTCTTCCTCTGATTAGAGAAGATACGTATGCATAGGATGCGATGTCCTAGCGAGCACATTTCCCCCGTCCCCGAACTACGTCGACTCTGATGTTTGTGTCTGACAAACTACGTAGGCCCAGGATGCGGCATCCTGCCGAGTTATCTTCTTCCGTCTTTCATCTGTGTGTCAGTCCAGTTTTGTGCAGTTTTGAGCAGTTTCTTTGGCAACCTTTCTTCTATTCTTTCTGAGCGTGGATCCCGTCGAGTACGACGGATGCGTAGGGGTGCTAATACCTTCCCTTCGCATAACCGACTCCCGATCCTTGCATATCTGGTCGCGAGACCATTTCCTTTCCAGGTTTACTTCGAGCGTTTCCTTTCCCTCCTTTAGGATAAATAACGCACGGTGGCGGCTCTGTGTCTTTTCCCGCCGGTTTTTCGCGTAATGCGACAGAGGGAATTTGCAATTATTTTGATCTCACCGGCTTATTTATAATATAAATCGTCTCTCACATGCATCAACATACATTCACATGCATTAATATACATACAAAATGAAATAGTTATGGCCCCTAGCGCAATTTATCTCCCAAGCCAATGAGAGAACCTAAGCTAACCTAATAACGATTTAAGCTTCACCAAGCAAGATCTTCAAGGTTGTCCTCCTTTGATATTGTATTCTTATCTTTCTTCATAATATTACATTACATACAAGAAACTCGTTTTACATACAAGGGAGTGAGATGAGAAAAGAAGTTACATTAAGAGATTAAAATAGAGGCACGACATGCAAGTCATATTTTAAAATCCCAAAAATAAAATAAAGGAAAACTAAGGCCACAACTGATCACCACAAGATAATAATAATAAACACATTATTATTATTAATTTATATTCTGTTAATTAAATAAGCCAAATTAAATTTCGGCGATTGATCACACTACGCAGAGTTAGTCGAGGGTTACGCTGCCCGGTTAGCGAACGGTGGTTTCGCTGACCGTTCAGGGGACGGGGGTCAATGGAGCAGCGCACTGACGCAAAATTTTAATGAATAATTCATTTGAAATTGACATCGATTTTCACATCAACACTTGATACTTTAAAGCATAACTCTTGTGTAGTCACAACCTTAATCGCATAACTCTTTGACATCACAAACCTTGTACAATCATGAACCCAAATGCAATAATCTCATACCATCAAACACACCTCGATTGATAATTTAGTATGATTCATCAACATGTCATTTCTTCGCCATTCTAATATCGGATTCCGAAGCAAATGATCATTGATCACTCAAAGGAATAACAATCATTAAGTGTTTGAATGAACGAAATAGAAACAATATATCATGTATACCATATTTTGCATCATAATTACTTATATCATATATATAAATTGATCAATCTCATTTGTATAACCTATGGACGATCCATGTATCATTGCTTCACCATACTAACAAAGGATTCCGAAGCATAGTCAACATTAATCATCTAAATCGTACACACATGATGCCAAATTTAATTACTCGTTTATTATTTAACTCGTTATGTCTTTTAATCGTATTAATACAGAAAATACAGAAAATAAATAGTTATCAGATGCATGGTTTCGTAAGTGGCTCTGATACCACTAAAGGAAAATTGCGATCCAAAACATAGCGGAAATTACAATTTTTCCTTTAGTGATCCTTACGAATGGGCATGATCAGTGATAGAAACCGTTACCTATTATGGCGATTGAAACCTTTGATGCGTATCTAAGGAGTGATCACGAGCATTGAATGATGACAACGCCTCTACTCAGTCCACACGAACAGATTCCTTCAGTCTCAGTGCTAACTGCTACGAATGAAGGCTTTGAGTGAGAGAGAGAGAGAAACATAATTTCTTCAAGTGCAATGCTTCTGCACAAGGGTTCTATTTATAAAACCAATTGTATGGGCTGCAAGCTAAAAATCCCACTTAAGTGTATGTGGCCCATATCTTATGGTATACCGAAAATCACTTAAGCGCGTGGTACCTTACCATATTTTGTATTCTAATTAAGTTTACCGTACCTTACAATGTTCTACAATTCACTTAAGTATGTCGTACCTTACGGTGTTCCTTATTTACTCTGTCTCTCATCAATCCGTCCTTTTGTGTGTGACCCTGTAGATTTTCGCGATATTGGCAATTATATTAAATCACGTATTTAACATAATAAACAGTGAATGGTATATAGCAACACATCACTGCTACCCAAGACACGAAATGTCATATGATCTGACAAATCCCTTTTTGTGATAATACTTATGTATACAATTACCCTTTTTACCCTTATGTCTATATTGAACACAAGGCATAGACCATGTCATCCTTGTCCAGTTTAATATTGGGCCCTTAGAGATTTATCCTATTACGTAGGATAGACAAATTCCATCTAGGTCAGTCATGTCCCTCAACATGCTTCGTGAAGTACTCATCAACTGTCTTTATGGTCATCCAGTTACAGACAGTGTTTGATCATCAATAAAGCACTCGACACTACATCTAGGGTCCATAGTGGTTTCAGGTCGAAGGGTGGTATACACCACTATCACCATGAGAATAACTTATGAAACTTTGCATAACATTCTATATAGTATTCTCATAGTGGGTTAATCTAGTATAAAGATTACTCCTAATATTCCTACCTATGTTTAAGACTTGATAACTCCTTATCCATGATCCATGCGATGTGATCACCAATCTATATACTTAATAGTCTTAATGCTTTAATGTTATCCCACGTCACAACAAATCTCGACTACATATACTTTAAGAATAATGTCCTTATGTTTAATAGGATCTCACGATTAAGTCACACTTGATACATTAAACGAACTAGCTATTCTAAGGACTTTATTAAACAAATATAATAAAGAAAAAACTTTTTATTATTAATAAATAATTCGATACAAGTACCAAAAGTTTTGACCTCTAGGGATTATACCAACAATTTGTGTCTTAACCATTGGTTTTAATCAATTCTTCATGTAGCATAATCAAGTTATATTCGAATTATAAGTGACTTAGTTGCTAAGTTGTAGCTTAATGCAATCATAATGCCATATGAATTGGTTAAGATTATAAGTAGACTAAAAATGGCTAAGTGGTTTTCACATGTTATGCATTACTTTCAAATATTAGGATAATGTGAAAACTGCTGTCATATTCACAATTTTCTAAGTGATTACTTAAATTAAACCTTAAGTGTGTTTAAAAAACGCATTAAGTGTTGTTGAACACCTCTGTCATGTAAAGCATAAGGAAAATAGTAAAATTTACAATGACTTCATGAAGTTGAATTCAAAATAGATCAAAATGCATCAAGTCTTGTAGAACACATATAACATGTAAAGCATCAAGTGTCATATATTGTAAAACACAACATATGTAAACATGAAACTAATGTTCACCATATAAGAGGTCATTGCTGAATTTTCCACTAAGAAAATCGTCAATTGGCTTAAACTTGTATCTGTGTGGCGGTATTTTGGGTATTGCTATTTTGGAAACAATAATTCCTCCATTGAACACAAGTTTCTGCTTGTTCGGGTATACTTTGAAAGTGTTGTCATTAACCATAGGCTCTCCATTGTATAAACACTATGATTCATGCTCAGTAAGTTGTTCAGTCCAATCATTAAACTCTTGATTTTGAGTTGTCACATAAATTTGATCGCCCTGCAAAGTCAATGTTCATTTAACAACAGGAACGAAAGATATATACAAACAGATAGGAAAACAATTACCTTGGAATCTTGTATGACCATTTCGAGATGTTGTAATTCACTTTTTTCTTTCACAACCCAAAGCTCCACAAGTCGAATCAGCATTTTCCACACCCGATATCCTTTCACCAAATCCTTGATGAGAATAGGTGGTCTTGACATGGTTGGTTATAATTCATGAAAAATGTAAAAAACTATGCATATGAAGATAACTCAGGAAAAACAATTGAGAGAGATATGACATGTAAGATGAGTAACATTATTAATATGAAGAGCAAAGTAAAACAACTAATACAACTAAAGTCATAGATATCAAAGTAACCCCCTACATGAAAAAGATACCAGTTACAACTAAAACCAATGACAACTAAAACCAATGATAAAAATACTTGTAGGCTATAAAAGGAATGAGAAAAGAACTATTGCATATAAAAATACTTGCAGAAAACAACTACTTCACATAAAAATACAAAATACAAAAATCATGAGAAAATATACTTGCAGGGTATAAGAAAACTTGAAGGGTATAAAAATACTTGCTTCACATTACATATATCCATCTAAGATAAAACAACTACTAAATATCAAAAGTCCTTATAAATTACTTTAACAGAAAACACAAAGTGTAGCAGGGTATTCGTTACCTTATGGTTTATTGACTAAACCAAAAGTAAACATACAATTCGAGTCGCCACCGCACTTTTATTTATCCAAAGGAAAGGTTAAAAAGCGAACAAAAACCAAGTAAGAAGTTTTATCAAATAAAAAACTAATAAAAATGTCAGAGATCTGAGTAAGGGGGTTGGTTATGAAATGGGAAGGTTTTACGCACCCAAGACATCCTTAGTACTCTAAGGGAACCTCTTTTTGCAAATGTGTGTTGTAGGTAGGTATTTGTGAAAATATGTGCAAAAAATTGGAGGGATGAGAAGAGAATAAATTATATTTACAAGTTTGTTGTTTGAATGGATGAACCCATTGCCTACGTACCATCACAAAGGTAGGATCAAAACCTCGTAGTTCGGGGTAGAAATCACAAAGATCGGTGAATTGATTTGATAAAAAGCCTTAAGGTATTTTGTTATCAAAGGGAGAAAACTCAACCTAAACCAACAATCCACCATGTGAGGAGAGCTTCAACATACTAGTGAGGGGTTAACCCTATAATAAGTATGGAAGACTTATAGTCCAATCACTAAGGATAAGGTGAGGTTTACATCAACCACTATGATAACTCAAACCTATGACTAATGTTTATGAAAAGGTGTTAACAAAGGTGCCCATTGGAACAACAAAAATCAATCTTGAAGTGAGTTGTGTTTACAAGTTAGAGGTATTTACGAAATGAAGTCAAAGTTGGATTAGCATTTATTCACAATGAGTATTAATGAAAATGGTTTTGAAAAGTCAAAGGCCTAAGGCCTAGGTTTCTAATTTGAAATAAAGTCAAAGTTTTAAAAATTATTTTGGCTTGGTTAGAGTGGGGAGAAGAAGAGAACGGCTAGTCCTAAAGCAAACAAAGATAAGAGAGAAAAGGTAAACCCTTGGAGTTCCTTTTCTTGAAGTCATGTAGATGACTCAAGATGCTCATTTCCTTTGGACTTAGCAAACAAACAAGCAATCACACAATTTAGATTCAATCTCCTAGGATCTCCATTTGGCATGTCTCTCTTAACTTGGCTATTCATGACAATGGTCCTTCTTTTTTAGCACAAGATGGAATCACTATCACACAAGAGCAAACATCAAAAAGTTCACAACACAATAAGAGGAATGGATAAAGAATAAGTTTTGGAAAGGAAGTCCTTTGAAGTCAACTTTGAGATTTAGCATTCTAAAGGCATGAGGCCTAATTGCTCTTCAACAAGTTTAGCATTCTAAAGGCCTGAGGCCTAGTTGCTCTTGAACTCCTTTAAGCATAGGTAATTCCTAATTCTAAGTCCTTTCTCCTTTTTGCATTGGGTTCATACAAAACAAAAGCAAAGCCAACACAAGACAACAATATATTTATATACAATAATGAGCTCAAATGAGTAAAAGGAAAATGGCATAAACATAAAATATATGCTCAGGTGAGCAAAATGAAAATGAAATATGAATAAATGAGCAAGAAGTAAAGTGCATTAAAGTAAATTGCAAGAAATTAAATGCTCAAATTAAAGTTAGTAATTAGTGTGGTTATGTTAGCTTGTCATAAGACAATTTAGCGCTATGTTAAGCAATCGTAAGTGGACTAATGTAGTAGTCACAACTATCTGAGGCCGGTCAATAAAACTATAGGCAAATAAACACAAGTTAGAGATCATGACTAGTAATCCAAGCTCCTAAAACTTGCCATGCCAAAAGAAAAGAGGAAGGCCTTAGATGGACTTTAGGTTTTTTGCTTGACCAAGAAGCAACCTATCTTGGACACAAAGCAACTCACTTGATCTTGGATCAAGTTGAGTTTTATTTGTATCAAAGAAGATTAAACCTCTCATATGTCAAGACCAACCATAAGACATTAACTCATTGGCCAAAATAAAAAGAAATGAGATGAAGATGAAATGAATGGAAAGAACATTCAAATGTCAAACACAATTGGTCAAAAGTGAATCAAATCATCATCAACCAATGCTAAACAGAAGATAAATGAAGATCACAAGTCAACAAGTCAAACATATTTTTTTGATATTTTTGAATAAAAAATAAATGCAAAAATAAAATGGACAAAATATGGTCAAACCACAAATTCAACTCAAATCAACTTCAACAAGTCCAATTAAATTCTCATAGGTCTAACATGGTCAAACAAGCTTTGACAAATTTTCTCAATAATTTTTGAAATCAGAAACTATTTTAAAACAATTAAAAACAATGAAAAATAACACAAATGAATTAAAATCTCAAATAAATCTAAAACCAATTAAGAAATTGATGAGACTATTTTTCATTGACTTATCATGATCCATATGTGTTAAGAAAATATTTTTGGATTTTTCAGATATCAAAAGGTATTTAAAATGAATTAAAACTATTAAAAACCAAATAATTCACAAAAAATATTAAATGAAGTCACAAAAATAATTAAAAATCAAAATATGAAACTAGATTTTTCAAGATTTTTTTTGGCATTGGTCTCATATTTTTGTGACTTCAAATAAAATATTTATGAATTTTTGAAAATAAAGTGAATTAAATGAAATTAAAATAGAAATAAGGAAAATAGAAAAAACCAGCGCCCTCAGATGGTTCATTAATTGATGTGGCAATGATCTGAGGGTCCAGAAGCGCGGATGCACGAAACACCTTGGTCAAACGCGCTACAGTTTGCATTAAAATAAGTCCACATAACAGAAGGCCACGATTATAACGTTTGAACATCATCCAAGGGCCATGAAGCTCCCACGTAGGGATGGTGGTGGAAACCACCATCTTCTCCAGCCAGACAACTAATTCCGGCCACCACGCGCAGGGAATCAAACTTTAATGAAAATGAAAAACAAAGGTATCAAAATGAAGCTGAGGTGATGTACATCACCCCTGTAACCATGGATCATTCTCAAAGTTCTTATTTAAAGAGAAGCCTGAGCTTGAAGATCATGGTGCTTGATCTGAAATGGCACGATTTGTAAAATTGAGACCACCACTGGCCTGCCTCATGCATGAGGACTTCAGAAAACAACAAAAACCAAAGGAATTCACATCATATTGCAAGATCTAGATCAATAAAAATTGAGGTTCTACCTCTGAAATGCAACTTCAAACAACACGAATTCTCCAAGCTTTTAATCCAATCTTGCTTTGGAAGTGTGATGATGATGCAAGGTTAAGGAATTAAGACTTCAAGATCAACTAATGATGTTGAAATTCAAGCTTGAAATTGAAAATGAAAACTGAAATTCCTTTACGTGAGGGTTTGGTTTTCAATCTAGCAGCATTTCAGATCTGCTTCAGGATTTTTTTTTGAATGAGCACGAGCTTCTATTTATAGCAGGAATGAATGCAAGATGGTGTTTGGCTCGTGTGAGTGAAACTTGGATCCTTCATGCATGGGCCTGGACAGGCGCGTGCAAATCCCAAGAATGAATGGAAATGCATGCTGAGATCAAATGTAGTTGAATTGGACGTGCACAAGAGGCTGCACAAGCTTGCATTCCAAGTTATGATGTGAATTGCAAAAATGAGCATAAACATTAAGCTCTTCGAAACTCCCACATGGAAAATCTAAAAATAGTCATGTGAGTATTGGTTGGAAAGCTCTTGGAATAAGGAACAAAAGTCAAGTTGGGCAAAAATTCATTTGGAGTTTGGAAATTTATGAAAACTGGCTATGAAGTTTAGGGTACAAAACATGTCTAGGTTCCCTTTGAATTTTTTTACCAAAAGTAACCATCTTCAAGCCCTTCTGTTTCAATGATGCAAGCCTCAAATGGAAAAACCTCAAACATCAAAGTTGTAGATATCTTCAAGATGATCAATTCAGACTTAAATTTTGCATCATTTGGATTTTTAATGAGAAAGGTACTGGCACTTGAAGTTGGATATTTTTCAAATTCAATGACTTAGGTCCAAAGTGACCTATAATGTTTTGTATTATCACATGTGTTTCTTTTAGGATTATGAAATTTTGTCCAACATAAAATTTGAATTAGACATATTAATATTTCCAATTCATTTGGTATCACCTCAAAATCATAAAAAATAAGGAAGTTAGGTCCTTGGGAAGTTGACCCAAAATTAGGGTTTCAGTCAAAATGACCTATAATGTTTTGAAATGAATGATGACCTTCCATGTTTCAAATGGATTTTTGATGAACATTAAAGTTGTTCATATGGTTCTTAAGAACATTTTTTTTCTAGGGGTCATCTTCATTTGACAAACACATCAAAAGTTGTGTCTCAGTGTATCTATGTTTAGTCAGATGACTTAACTAGTCAACTTCTCAAGGCCAAACTTCAAACCTTGATGAATGAATGATTGAGGATACTCACATAAGCTCATATATGCATAAATTAATGAATGGAAGAACTTCCCTTGATTGAATTTGATCATAGGTTGAGGTTGCTTCATGAGCAAGGCATAGTCAAAGCACAATTGAATTAGGGTTTCCTTGGGAAACAATCCTCAAGCCCTTTGGGTTTCTTGATCAAATTGGAAAATTGAGATACTTGGGAGACATATATGATGATTAGGAGCTTTGTGGACCATTGTCATGCCTGTTCTCATCTTCATCTAGCCACTTCAATGAGCTTAGGAGCCTCCCAGGAGCATGGGAGCACATGATCACTTGAGCTTCAAAACAAAAAGAGTTAGTGACATATTTTTGTGCTTTTGGTTAGTAAACAAAATAAGAAAAGCAATAATATACAATACAATCATGCTTGGTAGCCTCAAACCACTCACACAAGTCCCAACCCTAGGGTTAAGGAGCCACACATGCTATGATCCTTGAGGCAATGCATTGAGCAAATGATATGATGCCACGAGGGATCTTAGGGCCAAAATTAGGATCCTACAAATGCCCCTATTTAAGGCCATTCTAGCCGGAGATATGAAGGTTAAAATCTTCGTCTCGACGAGGTAGAATGGGCTTAAATAATATCAAAGAGACAATTTTTGGTCCCTAAGAGACCTCATGATGCAAATGTATGCATGCAAAAAAAAAATCTTCATGGTGAATATTTGCCACGAAGGAAAAGAAATCAGGAGAAATTGAAGAATCCGTAGGAGTAACACACTCACTAGGGAGACAAAGACTCTGGGGAAAATAGGGTAAATATGCGTGAGCAGGTGTAGCACCTCAAATTTGCACCCCCCATTTGTACATTCATTTCATTTTTAGGTCATTAACATTGCATTAAGATTGCATAGTACCTTTGCATTGCATCAGTCAAGACTGGCATCAAGAGGATTCATCTGTGTAAGAGACCAATCTTTTCATGAGATGAAGGCCTTATGGTTGTTATAGAGAGCTTGTGTGAACCCAAGGTTCATTTTGAAGCAACTTGACCAAAGGCTAGAGGCTCAAAAGTCATCAGTACATGTCAAAGTCATCTGAGGCCCATAAAAGTCAACTGCAAGTCAACTGAGGGCTAGGAGGTGGAGAAATGGTTTGAGACACTTCATTCATGTCTAAAAGAGGTTCATTTTACATGCCAAATACTTATCTTGAAGATGTTGAAGCCAGATCAAAAGTTTCCAAAAATGGAAAATGACCTGTAATTTGAAAGTTTCCAAAAAAGGCAAGTTTTGGACAAACTTCAACTCAACTTTCCAACATAAAATAAGCTTCAAATGAATTTTTGTCCAACATGAGAGTTGAAGATCTTTCTCTCCCATTTCCAAAAAGTCCAAGATCATGAGCATCTGATGAATGGTTAAGGAGTTATGATCAAATCATTGCAAAGTGTGCTTGAAACTTCAAATGGCCATATCTTTTGAACCAAGACTCCAAATTTGGTGGTTCTTTTTGCAAAATGTTTCTCATGACATGAATTTTCCAAATACCTCATCACATTGCATGAAATGTTATCATATGAGCAATTGCTTATTCATGAAGTTTTTGAAGGAAAATTGCCAAAATCAAAATTGGTTGATCACATGCATGTAATTCCATTTCCAATGTGTGCATGGGCTAATTTTGAGTGGATTTGGGCCTTGGTGTGTACTGTTCACGTGTGCATCTCATGCATGAGGTGAAAATGCAAATTGGTGCATACACCTTGTACTCCTTTAATCTCAATTAGCTTTGGCTTAAGTTTGATCTCAGATTAATTAAGAGGGAGTATATAAGCTTAATTGCAACTGCATTGCACATAACACAGAAGTTTCAGATCTAGATCCAATTTCTATTCTCAAATTCTCTCACAAAGAACTTCCAAATTCCTCACATAAGCACCATTTCTCTTGTTGAATTATTGATCATGGAGTGGTTCTGAGTGAGATTGGACGTGCCATTAGTGTTTTTCTGCTCAATTTCGTGCATGCTCAAGCTTGAATGCATCAATGGAGATTTCAAATTAAGCTGGTTTCAAGCCTTCTCGCGTGCTGTTTATTGTTGCAAACCTCATTGAAGTTCAAAGCAAGCAGAACTGGACCATTACAAGCATTGAATCGTGTGAATCCAGAACTTGATCTTTAAGAAGGTGAAAATTCGATCTCAATTATTCTCAAATCCATGTACATATTTGTGCAGATCTCCTCTCCCTGAGCATTCTGAGCTAAATTTCATTAAATTTGGTGCATTATTGAGTGAGTTATGAGTGATGGAAGTTTACATGTCAAAAATGTTTCTACTCAATTTGAACTTGTTATGATGTTTTAGAACGAATTGTTAGTTGATCTATGATGTACATGGAATAAGGATTTGAATGACATAATTTTATTTGAAATCTGCATAATTCTGGGAATTTCTGGAAAACTGGATGAACATTCATCATCTTCATCTTCATCTTCATGAAGAAGATGAAGATCATCTTTAGCGACAGATTTTGCCTCATTAGCGACGGATTCTGGAATTTTACGCTGGCTTAGGGTTTTAAATGGAAACGGTGTCGTTTCATGCCTTGGCGCGCTCCATTTGAATTTTGACTGGGTTCGATTCCTGGCGAGGACAACATTTCAAATCTTCATTCCATTTTCATGTTTTCCCTCCATATTCCATGTACATGTTCATTTTTGAATTTCATTTTTCATGCCAACTTCTAAAATCCATAATAAATTGAAAAATGCATCAATTCACTCCCAATTTTTTGCAAAATGTTCCTTGAGATGTCTAGTTTTTTATGATGATGAGTTTGAAAGTTGTGGATGGCTGGAATTTTATTAGCTCTAGGTTGATTGAACACATGTGCATTTATGACCTTGCCTTACTCTTTCTATCATGAAATGCTTGTTTTTAATCCAATGGACTTGAAATTTTACATGCTGATTCTAGACATGTTGGTGGATGTTTTAGACTTGCTTTGGTATTTTTCTCATGTACCAATTCTGTTTTATGCTTGTGTTTGCATGGTGTGACAATTTGTGTCACACATTTGGTTGTCTAACTTGTGCAATTTGATTTCCATGCCAAATGACCTCTAATGCTTTTGATTTTTTGTGTGATGGATGTTTTGGATGTGTTGAATACTCATGAATTTTTCCAGAATTATTTGAATCATTTCTATTTTGATTGGGAATTTTCATTCTTAATGTTCAAATGGATGCCTTGAATTGGTCATTGACTTCTCTTGCCTATTACATGAACTTGTCTATTGATTTTGCTTTGGTCCTTTTTAGGACTTGTTCTTGATTGATTAAATATGATCCATGTTGAATATCAAGTTCTGTTTTGGCTTTTTGATTCACTTTTGATCCTAGGCTTTGACCTAGTGGTTTGTTACTTACATTTGAGTTGTGAATTTCAGGTTCAAGTATGCATCTCCATGATTGATGTTGCTCCTTCATTTAAGCTTTATCATTTGTTGTTGTTGGATAACACTTGCTATTTTGTAGGCTTTGAGGACAATTCACTTGTGTTTATGGCTTATGTGTTGCATATTGGGTTGTCTGTTTGATATTGACTGTTGACTATTGTCTGGATTTTGTACTTATTGGTTTATCTGTTTCCATTGGTACTTAAGTTGCTTTAAGTTCATTTGAACTTTGCTTTGCTTGCTTGTGGTTGGCATACCACTGAGGTATAATCCTTGATCTTCATGTAGTCTGGAAGACCTGTCATGTTACTTTGGCAGGCACCTGTCTGAAGCCCTCCTTAAGAGGCAATGTTTGTGGTTGTTTATTTTTGTGCCAAGCAGGTAAAGCCCTCTTAAGAGGCAATTGGCAGATAAAAGGGATGTGCAATCCATCCCCTGCTATTCAGTTGTGTCATTCACTTTGCTCACACCATGTGTTGATGCATTGTGAATAAGAACCCAAGATCTTGTTGTGTCAGTCATGTGGAGAAGAGTTCCTTCATTCTGAACTCCCATATTTTCTATTTGATTCAAGCTCTCCAAGGCCAGGGATAAGAGCTATGAGGCATAACCCTCGTCTCCATTTCATCTGCTTCACCCTAACTCTTAATGTTAGGGTTAAGAGCTAAAAACACCCCATTCCAGTTGGCTTGTTTCTACAGCCTAGCCTTGTATGAGCCATTTGTTTGCATATAGTGTGTGTGCTTGCTTTATTGTGCTTGTATTTGATTGATTGTGTTGTTTAGGCTAGCTTGCTTCCTGTGCAAGTTAGGATAGAGACCTCAACATAGGGATCGTACGTATGACAACTTCTAGGCTCGAGTCGTAGTCTCCCTAGTAGTCTGTTATCTCCCTTGTCTCTGGTTAGGTTAGAAGTTCTTTCCCTGTTAAGGGGAACTACGTCGCCCTTATCCTCATACCAGATGAGATACGTAGGCAGGAGATGAGTTGATCTCTCCGGGCGCCCTTTTTCTTTTTCAACCCCCTTGCATGTGTTTGGAGTCTGATGTAAGTCCATCGATTGGCAGTCGGTTTCCCGTGTGTGGATGTTTGTTCGGAGTCTGGCGTAAGTCCAACGATTGGCAGTCGGTTTCCCGTGTGTGTTTGTTTGTTTGGAGTCTGACGTAAGTCCAGCGATTGGCAGTTGGTTTCCCGTTTGTGTTTTGTTTGGCGTGTGTTAGCTGAGCTACGGGTGCTCTGATTCTTCTCGGGTTAGAGAAGATACGTATGCATAGGATGCGACATCCTAGCGAGCATGTTTCCCTTGTCCCCGAACTACGTCGACTCTAATGTCTCTGTCTGACAGACTACGTAGGCCCAGGATGCGATATCCTGCCGAGTCCCGTTTCTTTTGTCTTTCATCTGTGTTTCAGTCCAGTTTTGTGTAGTGTTTTGAGTAGTCTTTAGCAACCTTATTCTATTCTTTCTGAGCGTGGATCCCGTCGAGTACGACGGATGCGTAGGGGTGCTAATGCCTTCCCTTCGCATAATCGACTCCCGATCCTATCAATCTCTGGTCGTGAGACCATTTCCTTTCCAGGTTTACTTCGAGCGTTTCCTTTCCCTCCCTTGGGATAAATAACGCACGATGGCGGCTCTGTGTCTTTTTCTCGCCGGTTTTTCGCGTAATGCGACAGCTGGCGACTCTGCTGGGGACTATCCCGAGAAGTTGACCTATTGCTGGTCCATCTTCCCTAAGCGAGTCAGTCCTAACGCTGTGTAGGATAGGGTTTGGTTGCTTTTACTGTTTTATTTATTGCATTTATGATTACGATGTGACTGTTATGTTCGCATTTATGTTTGCACGCATCATACTTTCATTGTGTTGGCTGTGTATCTGTCTCTCTGTGGGGTGAGAGTTACAAGAGGTAAAATGCCCAATACCCAAGCCATGAGTGAACTTTAGGACACCTAGGAATAGAGTGATTCATGGGAAGCGGGTGGTATTGCGCCACTTAGCAGAACATGATATCACGAGCAGTTCAGACTCTGATGGGGTATTATCGTTACATACATCTGGTGTGTATATGACGATATTCTTGAAAGGGTTATTTATCCTGCGTTTCTCTTGACCTTACCCTGGCCTAGATGACACCTGTGAGTGGGGAGGGAATGAATCATTACAGGTACCGTTGGTGACTTGATCTGTTGGTGACTGTATTCTGTTGGTGACTTCTGTTTGGTCCTATTGGTGACTTGGTTCAGTATGGGTTCCAGATGACCGTGGGTTTCAGATGACTTGGGTTTGTGGTTTCCGGTTCCGATGCCGAAGTTCCGATCCTGTGCTCCGTGATACACAGCCAACCGGTCATAATTGCATCATTTGCATCATAGCATGTTTATTTTTTAAAAAAAATAATGCAGAAAAAAATGAAAAAAAAGAAGAGAAAAAAAACTAACCTGTACATGCATATCATTTCTCAGGTTCATTCAGGAGTCTGTTCACAATGAGAGATGGCAGCCATCCCAGAGTTGAAGAGGAAGACTTGCACCTACAGTTTCTACCGTGAGCCGTTGACACCTTTGGTAGAGTTGAGTAATCTGGTGACCGGTGGTAATCAGAAGGCGTTTGATGATCAGTATGGGGATATTCTGATGCTGTTGAAGATGGTGGTTGACCCAGTACCGTTGCAGACTCTTTTACGGTTTTATGATCCAGAGCTCCGTTGCTTCACTTTCCAGGACTATCAGTTAGCACCCACTCTCGAAGAGTATTCTATCCTGATGAATGTCCCGATCAAGTACCAGGTGCCTTTCCTGGATGTGCCAAAGGAGGTTGATTTCAGGGTTGTTGCTAAGGCTCTTTATTTGAGTATTAAAGAAGTGAGTGACAATTGGAAACCAAGTGGTGATGTTGTGGGTTTGTCTTTGAAGTACTTGGTGAGCATGGCTAAGAAAGAAGCGGAGAAGGGGAATTGGGGAGCTTTCAACGCTCAGTTAGCTGTCATGATATATGGAGTTGTCATGTTCCCGAGTATGCCTAATTTTGTGGACCTTGCAACAATCACTATTTTCATCAGAGGAAACCCGGTTCCTACCTTGTTATCTGACACTTACGATGCTATTCATAGCAGGCATGGTAAGGGTGGAGCTATCAGGTGTTGTCTCCCTTTGTTACTCAGATGGTTCTTGTCCTTTCTACCAACCAGTGGATCTTTTGTGGATACTCAGAACACTCGTAAGTGGACTCAGAGGATTATGTCACTCACTTCCTATGATATCAAGTGGAAAGCTTACTGGATGAATGTGCGCAATGTCATTATGAGTTGTGGAGGGTTTCGTAATGTTCCACTCATAGGAACCAAGGGTTGCATCAATTACAACCCGGTTCTTTCTCTCCGTCAGTTGGGGTTTGTCATGAATGGAAGACCGCTAGATGTTGAGATAGCTGAGGGTGTGTACTTTGAGAAGCGGAGTGACCCAGCTAGATTGGAGCAAGTGGGGAAGGCTTGGGAGAATATTGGTGTCAAAGATGGATCCGTTTTAGGGAAGAAGTTTGCCATTGTTATGCTTGCCTACATTGAGTGGGTCAAGGATAGAGTCGAGACTTTGTTGTTACCCTATGATAGTATGGAACCATTGCAAGAGCAACCACCTTTAATCCTTTCTGAGAATGTGCCTGCCGAGCACTACAAACAAGCCTTGATGGAGAATCGTCGGTTGAAAGAGAAGGAACAAGACATCCAGATGGAGCTTTACAAAGCCAAAGCTGACAAGTTGAGTTTGGCCCATAAACTCAAAGGCATGCAAGGGGAAGATGCTAGCAGATTGAAGAGCAAGAAGAGGTATTATGAGGAGATAGAGACATTGCTGAAGGAAGAACACCACGAGCGTTTGAAGTTGCAGAAAGCTGAAGCCAATTACCAGAAAAAGATACGAGACTTGGAAAGGCAACTCAAAGACAAGGATGTTCAGTTGAAGAAGGAGGTAGACCTGAGGCTTGCATCAGAGAGTCAGCTCAGAGAAGAAGTTGTGGAACTCAAAGTGCAATTGAAGGAGAAGATCACCCCTTTACCGGATTGCTCAGAGTGTGACCGGTTGATTGATCAGTGCCAGTACCTGAAGACTCTTATTCCTGGAGGACGACTTCCTTAGTTTATTTTGTTATTTATTTTGAGAATCACCTCCAGGATTGTTGGATGGGATTCTTTGTTGTACTCTGTTGATTCGAATTTGTGATTGAACTATGTTTGTGTGATCTTTATTGCTCATGTCTATAGATGAGATTGTTGATGTTTCACCTTTTTCTCCTTGTCTTGTGTAGGTTGCTTCTTTGATGTTTTTGTTGCAGGTTGCCATTTTTCCGAAGTGAATAAGGCTCTTGAATGCTTGAGGAATGATAAAACATATCATATGCATCATACACATATCATTCTTGCATTACAGGTATCTTTGAAGAAGACTTCTCATTCTGGTTCCTGTTTCAGGCAGGATTGCTGATCAACGTCCGCACCTCTACGCGACAAGGTTGAATCGACAGAGAAGCATGGACCAAGTTCAAGCTGAGTTGGCAGAGTTGAAGGCTAACATGGCCCAGTTTATGAATATGATGCAAGGGGTTGCGCAAGGTCAAGAAGAACTTCGAGCCTTGGTTTAGAGACAAGAAGCTGCAATTCCACCTATCAACCATCCTTTGCGAGAGGGAGGCCCAATCAATGACACCATTACTGCTGCTGTTCCCATCAATAACTATGTTGTGGGTGATGAGTTGAGGGGTATCAGAATCAACGGACACCCTATTGCACCAGAGACTACTAATGCCAAAGTGACCCGTGCTCCAGTTCGCCAGCCTGCTCTGTTGGTTGACAGACAGGAGGATATGTTTACTCTCCTCATTGAGGATGATGAAGTTGTGGGAAGAACTGACGAAAGGGATAGGAAGGTTGATGCCCTAGCTGAGAAAATCCGTGCTATGGAATGTCAGAACTCTTTGGGGTTTGATGTTACTAATATGGGTTTGGTGGACGAACTGAGGATCCCTTACAAATTGAAGGCGCCATCTTTTGACAAATATAATGGCACTTCTTGTCCTCGCACTCATGTACATGCTTATTTCAGAAAGATCTCCGCCTATACAGACGATGAGAGGATGTGGATATACTTCTTCCAGGACAGCTTGTCTGGAGCGTCCTTGGACTGGTATATGGACCTGAAGAAAGAATCTGTTAGAAGTTGGAGGGACTTGGGGGAAGCCTTCTTGAGACAATATAAACACAATATGGATATGGCTCCGAGAAGAACCCAATTGCAGAGCTTGTTCCAAAAATCTGGTGAAAGCTTCAAGGAGCACGCCCAGAGATGGCGTGAGTTATCCGCAAGGGTGCAACCTCCTATGTTGGAGAGAGAGCTAACCGACATGTTCATCGGGACGCTACAAGGAGTGTTTATGGACCGTATGGGGAGTTGCCCGTTCGGTAGCTTTTCTAACGTTGTTATCTGCGGAGAGAGGACTGAAAGTCTCATTAAAGCAGGGAGGATTCAAGATTCTAGTTCTTCATCTTCCAATTCTAAGAAGCCATTTTCTGGGGCACCCAGAAGAAGGGAGGGTGAGACTAATGTTGTGCATCATGGGAGAAATATACACAGAGGACAGTACCGTCAGGTTGTTGCTGTGACTATTCCAGCACCTCAACATCAACCTCAACAACAACAGAGACAACACCAACATCCACAACAACAACAACAACAGCAACGCCAGTTTCAACCGAGGCAGAGAATGCCGGACCGTTGTTTCGACCCATTGCCGATGACATATGCTGAGTTGCTTCCCGAACTACTCAGGTTGGGGTTTGTTGAGCTTCGCACCATGGCTCCTCTGATGAAGATACCTGCTGGGTATGATGCCAATGTCCATTGTGACTTTCATTCCGGTGAACCTGGGCACCATATTGAGAATTGTAGGGCGTTTCATCATAAGGTCCAGGATCTGATTGAGGCCAAGACAATCAACTTTGCTCCTGTTCCAAATGTTGTGAATAATCCTATGCCTCAGCATGGTGGGCATAGGGTGAATAATGTGGAAGGTGAGGAGGCTGCGGATTTGATAGTCAGTGTTGATGATGTTCAGACCTCGCTGTTGGTGGTAAAAGAACGTCTGCTGAAAGGGGGAGTGTTCCCGGGCTGTGATGAGGGCTGTTCAGACTGTGGTGATTCAGAGAATGGTTGTGATAAGTTGAGGAAAGGTATCCAGGGTTTGATGGATGAAGGTTGCCTGCAGTTTAGTCGGGCTGTGAAAGAACGTGGGGTGGTATCAACTGTTACCATTTACTTCAAACCGTCCGAGGGTCCTGGACGTGCTCCGAGAATTGTTAGTGCACCCGCAACTGTTGGTACTCCAGTGACCATATCCGCGTTAGTAACTGTTGGTGCTCCCACTACTATTGTGGCTTCTGATAGAAGACCTGTTGAGAATAGTAGAGCAGTTCCGTGGAGGTATGACAACTCTTTCCGTAGCAACAGAAGGTCAGAAGGTCAGAAAGTCAGATCAGACCGGTGAATCAGGCTCCAGTGATAATTGGTGTGCCAGTTAAAGCTCCGGTGATTGTTGGTCCGGTTGTGGACAATGTAGGGGGACCAGGAGGTTTCACTAGAAGCAGTCGGCTGTTTGCACCGCAGACTCTGAGAGATAACAATGCTGAGGCTCTTGCCAAGGCAAAGGGTAAGCAAGCTGTTGTTGAGGAAGAAGGACCTGTGCAGAAGGAGGGCCTGAAGGATCTTTTGAGAAAGATGTGGAGGAGTTCATGAAGATCAATAAGAAGAGTGATTATAAGATTGTGGATAAGCTGAATCAAACTCCGTCCAAGATTTCCATCCTTTCTCTGTTGTTGTGTTCTGAGGTACACCGTAACGCCTTGCTGAAAATGTTGAATCTGGCTTACGTGCCTCAGGAAATTTCTGTCAATCAACTTGAGGGTGTTATTGCTAATGTGAGCACTAGACATGGGTTGGGGTTCACAGACCTGGATCTGACACCTGAGGGTCGCAACCATAACAAAGCTCTGCATATCACCATGGAGTGTAAAGGCGCAGTGTTGTCACATGTGTTGGTGGATACTGGCTCTTCCTTGAATGTGTTGCCCAAGAAGATTCTGAGAAAGATCGATGTTGAAGGGGTTGTCCTCACTCCGAGTGATCTCATTGTTCGTGCTTTTGATGGATCCAAACGGTCTGTTTTTGGTGAAGTCACGTTGCCAGTGAAGATTGGCCTGGAAGTATTTAATATTGTCTTCTATGTGATGGACATTCAACCAGCATATAGTTGTTTATTGGGGCGTCACTGGATACATGGGGCTGGGGCAGTTTCGTCAACTCTCCATCAGAAGCTGAAGTATGTATGGAACGGTCAGATTGTAACTGTGTGCGGTGAGGAGGACATTCTTGTGAGTCATCTATCCTCTTTCAAGTATGTGGAGGTGGATGGAGAGATCCACGAAACTCTATGCCAAGCATTTGAGACCGTTGCTATTGAGAAGGTGGCTTTTGCTGAGCAGAAGAAGTCCGGTGCCTCAATTGCGTCATACAAGCAGGCTATGGAGGTTGTCAACTCGGGCAATGTAGAAGGCTGGGGCAAGATGGTTGACCTGCCCGTCAAAGAAGACAGATTTGGTATTGGTTATCAACCTCTGCAGGCAGAGCAAGGTGTTCAAGATCAGAGAGGGCCGAGTACCTTCACCAGCGTTGGGCTGATGAATCATGGAGACGTCTTCGCAACCAGTAGCGAAGACTGTGACAGTGATTATGATATGGACAATTGGGTACGCCCGTGTGCTCCAGGGGAGATGGTGAATAATTGGACAGCCGAAGAAATAGTCCAAGTTACTCTTCAGACAGAGTAATTTTCTTTTGTTTTTCATTCTGCATACAAACCCTACACTTTGCCCGAGGCGTAGTGGGTCATTGTAGGGCCACATCATGTTTTCAATGATTATCAATTAATAAAGGACGTTTTGCAATCAAATTTGTGCTCACTACCTTTCTATTTTTATTTTCACTTTCAAAACAATAAAATGGCAATGTTTTTGTTTTTTTGTGTGACTTTCTTGAACTCTTTTTCTAAAATAAAGCACTAAGCATACAGAATCGATCTCGCGAACTCCATTAAAAACAATTCTGTTATGGCTCAGTATGATTTTGATAATCCCATTTACCAAGCTGAAGAGGAGAGTGAAGAAGACTGTGAACTCCCCAAAGAATTGGACAGATTATTGAAGCAGGAGGAGAGGGTCATCCAACCTCATCAGAAGGAGTTGGAAGTTGTTAACCTTGGTACTGAGGACGCCAGGAGAGAGATCAAGATTGGGGCTGCTTTAGAAGAATCTGTCAAGAGAGGGCTGATTGAGATGCTGAGAGAGTATGTGGAGATATTCGCATGGTCGTCTCAAGATATGCCTGGGTTGGATACAGATATTGTGGTGCACAGGCTACCTCTTAGAGAAGATTGTCCTTCGGTCAAGCAGAAGCTTCGCAGAACTAGTCCTGATATGGCTGTCAAGATCAAAGAAGAGGTTCAGAAGCAGTGGGATGCGGGTTTTCTGGAAGTTACTAGTTATCCCCCTTGGGTGGCCAACATCGTTCCCGTGCCGAAGAAGGATGGTAAAGTCAGGATGTGTGTCGATTACCGGGATTTAAATAGAGCCAGTTCAAAAGACGACTTCCCATTACCTCACATTGATGTATTGGTTGATAATACTGCTCAATCTTCGGTTTTCTCTTTCATGGATGGATTTTCTGGCTATAATCAGATCAAGATGGCGCCAGAAGACATGGAAAAGACGACATTCATTACACCCTGGGGCACGTTCTGCTATAAGGTGATGCCATTTGGGCTGAAGAATGTTGGTGCTACCTATCAGAGGGGCTATGACGACTCTTTTTCATGACATGTTTCACAAAGAAATTGAGGTGTACGTGGATGATATGATTGCGAAGTCTCAGACAGAAGAGGAGCACTTGGTAAACTTGCAGAAGTTGTTTGAAAGGCTGAGAAAGTTCAAACTGAGGCTGAATCCAAACAAGTGTACGTTTGGGGTGAGATCCGGGAAGCTGTTAGGCTTCATTGTCAGTGAGAAGGGGATTGAGGTTGATCCAGCGAAAGTCAAAGCTATTCAAGAAATGCCTGAACCAAAAACGGAAAAGCAGGTCCGTGGGTTTTTAGGGAGACTGAACTACATTGCACGGTACATATCTCACCTAACGGCCACGTGTGAACCGATATTCAAATTGCTAAGAAAAGATCAAGCAATCAGGTGGAATGATGACTGTCAAAAAGCTTTTGATAAGATAAAAGAATATTTGCAGAAACCTCCAATACTTATACCTCGAGTTCCTGGGAGGCCTCTGATAATGTACCTGTCAGTGACTGAGAATTCGATGGGGTGTGTATTGGGACATCATGACGAGTCTGGTCGAAAAGAGCATGCCATATACTACCTTAGCAAAAAGTTTACCGACTGTGAAACAAGATATTCACTGCTCGAGAAAACTTGCTGTGCTTTGGCATGGGCTGCTCGCCGACTGAGACAGTATATGTTGAACCATACTACCTTGTTGATTTCTAAGATGGATCCAGTGAAATACATCTTTGAGAAGCCGACTCTCACCGAACGTGTTGCTCGTTGGCAGATGATTTTAACAGAATATGATATACAATATACGTCGTAGAAGGCCATCAAAGGTAGTGTTCTGTCAGACTACCTTGCCGAGCAACCGATTGATGATTATCAGCCGATGATGTTTGAATTCCCCGATGAAGACATCATGTATTTAAAGATGAAAGATTGTGAAGAGCCTCTTGTCGAGGAAGGATCGGATCCTGATGACAAGTGGACACTGATGTTTGATGGGGCTGTGAATGTGAATGGTAACGGTGTTGGGGCAGTACTTATCAACCCTAAAGGTGCTCACATACCTTTTTCTGCCAGATTGACTTTTGACGTAACCAACAACGAGGCTGAGTACGAGGCCTGTATCATGGGGATTGAAAAAGCCATCGGTCTAAGGATCAAAACTCTAGACATCTATGGAGATTCCGCTCTAGTGATTAACCAAGTCAATGGAGATTGGAATACTCACCAGCCGCATTTGATTCCTTATCGAGATTACACCAGAAGGATCCTGACTTTCTTCAAGACGGTGAAGTTGTATCATATCCCCCGAGACGAAAATCAGATGGCTGATGCCTTGGCTACTTTGTCTTCTATGATCAAAGTCCATTGGTGGAATCATGTGCCACATGTTGCGGTGAATCGACTCGAGAGGCCTGCGTATGTGTTTGCAGCCGAGTCTGTTGTGGATGAGAAGCCGTGGTACTATGATATTAAGAATTTCCTCAAGAGTCAGGAGTATCCTGAAGGAGCGTCAAAGAATGACAAGAAGACCCTGAGAAGGCTAGCTGGAAGCTTTTATTTGAATCGGGATGATGTGTTGTACAAGAGGAACTTCGACATGGTTCTGCTTAGATGCGTGGATAGACACGAAGCAGACATGTTGATGCAGGAAGTACACGAAGGATCTTTTGGTACCCATGCTGGTGGTCATGCAATGTCTAAGAAGTTGTTGAGAGCCGGTTATTACTGGATGACTATGGAATCCGATTGTTTCAAATACGCTCGGAAGTGCCATAAATGTCAGATCTATGCTGATAAGGTGCATGTACCATCAAGCCCTATGAATGTCATGAATTCTCCTTGGCCGTTCGCGATGTGGGGCATCGATATGATTGGGAAGATTGAACCTACTGCTTCTAATGGACATCGCTTCATCCTGGTTGCGATTGATTACTTCACCAAGTGGGTGGAAGCAGCTTCCTATGCCAGTGTTACCAAGCAAGTGGTTGCCCGATTCATTAAGAAGGAAATTATCTGTCGTTATGGGGTTCCTGAGAGAATCATTACTGACAATGGTTCGAATCTCAATAACAAGATGATGAAAGAGATTTGCAGAGATTTCAAGATCGAACACCACAATTCTTCTCCTTACAGACCAAAGATGAATGGTGTTGTAGAGGCGGCAAACAAGAACATTAAGAGGATTGTGCAGAAGATGGTCGTGAGGTACAAGGATTGGCATGAGATGCTACCTTTCGCTTTGCATGGGTACCGTACCTCAGTACGTACGTCGACCGGGGCAACCCCTTACTCCCTTGTGTATGGTATGGAAGCAGTCCTACCAGTTGAAGTGGAGATCCCTTCTCTGAGAGTCTTATTGGATGTCAAGCTTGACGAAGCTGAGTGGATCCGAACAAGGTTTAATGAGTTGAGCCTTATTGAAGAGAGGCGGTTAGCAGCTGTGTGCCATGGGCAGTTGTATCAGAGAAGGATGAAGAAAGCCTTTGATCAGAAAGTGCGTCCTCGAAGCTATCAGACTGGTGATTTAGTTTTGAAGAGGATCCTTCCTCCCGGTACAGATAACAAGGGCAAATGGACTCCGAATTATGAAGGTCCATATGTTGTTAAGAAGGTTTTCTCCGATGGAGCCTTGATGCTTACAACTATGGATGGTGAAGATTTTCCGTCCCCTGTTAACTCAGATGTAGTCAAAAAATACTTCGCATAAATTGACCCGCTGGACAAAAAGAATAAAAAAGTCCAGGCAAAAAAGGGCATCCCGGCGAACCAAGAAAAAAAGAAAAAGGTTCGGGCAAAAGTTAGGGATAAAAAAATGAAAAGAATATGTACACCCGGTAAGTCGAAAACCCGCAAGGGCGGCTTAGGGAAAAATGGGTATCCCGGTGGATTGAAAACCCGAAAGGGCGATCCAGGCAAAAGAGGGATTAAAGCGAAGACTACAGTCTGAGTTATCTGTACTTCACCACGCTTCAGTTTCTACCATCTCGAAGGATATGATCGGTCCAATCATTCTTCTCAGAAGGCAAAGGATTTGGAATGAAATTGAGGATATACGAGTCATAACAGAATTGGAAAATAGTGGATGCCGTGTTCACATTGCCAATAGGATAGTTTATTTCCTGTTTTGGCGCAATTACCTCTTCCTAGGAATTGCTTCCTGGTGTATTTGCCTTTATAGGCCCATTTTCATCAATAAAAGTCGTTATTCAGATAAATTGCTCTCTTGTTTTTTGTTTACTGTTTTGTTTGCAAAAACGTCCGAATTTTTGATAAACATTGCATATAAAAAACATGAAGGCTAGACAATAACGTGCAGAAAGATGAAACATTTGAAAATCATTTTGAATGTTGAGTACACTTGGGTGTATTTTGTCCGTACAATCCCCAGGGCATGTCTTGCTGTTTTTGCAGGTCATTATCTTTGATTGTTGGCTAGAGCAGATGAGCCACAGTTTGTTCAGAGGTGTTTCAGCACTGTCCAGTAGTGTGAGAAGTTCAGAGCTTGTGTCCCCAGCAAGTTCAAAACCAGTGTTTCCTCAGCAGTCAGGCCTGAAGTTGATTGCAATTCCCCAGCAGGGTTGGAGATGCCCTTTCCCCAGCAGGTCTGAGGATTGTTAGTCCCCCAGCGAGCCGAAAGATTGTTGTTTCCCCAGCGGAGGTATTTGTGGGTAGTTTGTTCCTCAGCAGCCATGTCTGAGGTGCTTTAGTCCCCAACAGGGTTGAGTTGACAGTTTCCCCAACGGAGGTGGGAATTGTTTGTTTATTTCCCCAGCGGAATCCCCAAGCGGATCAGGTTCAGTAGAGGTCGTCCCTAGTGAGGATCATCTATTCCCCAGCAGCAGTGCTATTCCCCAGCATGTCTGAGAGGTGATGTTTTCCCAACAGATGACTCCCCAGTTGAGTTGGTTTCTCTGTCATTCCCAGAGTGTTAGATCAGCAAGTATCTGCAGCAGAATTGTTATGTTGTCCCCACAGAGTTGGAAGGTCGAATCAGATTTGTTTGCTCGGAAGCGATCGTATGCTTTCCTGGCAGGAGTTCTCCTCCATTTGCATTTTGCATGTAGTAATCATCATTTGCATCCTCAAATTGCGTAGCATTTTCATTCAATATGGAGCATCACACCATAGAACAAACCAAACATATGCATACATGTGGTAAACCAGATCGGATCATATCCCTAGCAGAGGCGGACCATATATTCAACATTTGTATGGCATTTGCAGCAGTTGCTCCTGACAGCATTAAGGATTGATAATCTCCAGAGAGGTTTATTTCCTCACCCGTCCGTGAAAGGAAAGCTTGACTCCCCAGTGTAGTCCCTGGCAAGTGTTTGCCCTGTCTTGACGAATGAAGATGTCATCCTTGTGATACCGGTATGTGTCGTGTCAACACCCGTGTGTGTTCTTTCTTTGGTGTCGGTAAACATCATCGTTCGATGTCGGTAAACATCGAGTTTCATCCCAGTCATCGGTAAATGTCTGGTCTTGTTTCATTTCTGAACATCATCTTTCGATGTCGGTAAAGGTCGAGCTTTTTCCCATTCGTCCGTTGACGTCTGGTTGTATATCCTTTTTCCAGTCATCGGTAAATGTCTGGTCGTCCTTTTTTGATGTCGGTAAACATCATCTTTCGATGTCGGTAAACATCAAGTCTCACCCTAGTCATCGGTAAATGTCTGGTCGATCCTTTGTTGGTGTCGGTAAACATCATCTTTCGATGTCGGTAAACGTCGAGTTTTCTCCCATTCATCCGTTGATGTCTGGTCGAGTCTTCCCAGTCATCGGTAAATGTCTGGTCATGTATCTTTTCAAATTCCCCAGTAGAGTCGTCGGTAAACGTCTTATCTGGTTCTAGTTATAAATATCCTTTTCCTCCCTAGTCGAAGCCGCCATCGGTAAATGGCCCCTCTTTCCTTGATATCAGTGTATATCAAGTCGTTTGTTTGGAAGACGCCATGGGTAAATGGCCTCGCTTTCTTCGACATCGGTAAATATCGAATGCCCAGCTTAGTTCCCATCTGTAAATGGCCTTGATTTCTGTGACATCTGTTTCCCAGCAGCCATCGGTAAATGGTCTCGCTAACGTTGATATCGGTAAATATCAAGTTGTTTTGAAGCCACCATCGGTAAATGGTCTTGCTTCCTTTTAATATCGAATAACCAGTTGAAGCCACCATCGGTAAATGGTCCTGCTTCCTTTGGATGTTGTTTCCCAGCCGCCATCGGTAAATGGCCTCGCTGACGTTGATATCGGTAAATATCAAGTTTCCAGTAATGCCGCCATCGGTAAATGGCTTCGCTTTCCTGAGGTTTTATTGTGCAGCCGCCATCGGTAAATGGCCTCGCTTTTCTTTGATTCATCCCTCGCAAAGTGCAAATTTCTACGGTTATTTGGTATTCAATCCCTGTTTACCTTGAAGGTCTGACAGTCGTTGCTCTCACCCGTTCAGGTTCCTAGTTGATTGAATAGGGGCAGCTGTAGCACCTCAAATTTGCACCCCCCATTTGTACATTCATTTCATTTTTAGGTCATTAACATTGCATAGTACCTTTGCATTGCATCAGTCAAGACTGGCATCAAGAGGATTCATCTGTGTAAGAGACCAAGATTTTCATGAGATGAAGGACTTATGGTTGTTCTAGAGAGCTTGTGTGAACCCAAGGTTCATTTTGAAGCAACTTGACCAAAGGCTAGAGGCTCAAAAGTCATCAGTACATGGCCAAGTCATCTGAGGCCCATAAAAGTCAACTACAAGTCAACTGAGGGCTAGGAGGTGGAGAAATGGTTTGAGACACTTCATTCATGTCTAAAAGAGGTTCATTTGACATGCCAAATACTTATCTTGAAGATGTTGAAGTCAGATCAAAAGTTTCCAAAAATGGAAAATGACCTGTAATTTGAAAGTTTCCAAAACTGGCAAGTTTTGGACCAACTTCAACTCAACTTTCCAACATCAAAGAAGCTTCAACTGAATTTTTGTCCAACAAGAAAGTCGAAGATCTTTCTCTCCCATTTCCAAAAAGTCTAAGATCATGAGCATCTGATGAATGGTTTAGGAGTTATGATCAAATCATTGCAAATTGTGCTTGAAACTTCAAATGGCCATATCTTTTGAACCAAGAGTCCAAATTTGGTGGTTCTTTTTGCAAAATGTTTCTCATGACATGAATTTTACAAATACCTCATCACATTGCATGAAATGTTATCATATGAGCACTGGCTTATTCATGAAGTTTTTGAAGGAAAATTGCCAAAATCAAAATTGGTTGATCACATGCATGTAATTCCATTTCCAATGTGTGCATGGGCTAATTTTGAGTGGATTTGGGCCTTGGTGTGTACTGTTCACGTGTGCATCTCATGCATGAGGTGAAAATGCAAATTGGTGCATACACCTTGTACTCCTTTAATCTCAATTAGCTTTGGCTTAAGTTTGATCTCAGATTAATTAAGAGGGAGTATATAAGCTTAATTGCAACTGCATTCCACATAACACATAAGTTTCAGATCTAGATCCAATTTCCATTCTCAAATTTCTCTCACAAAGAACTTCCAAATTCCTCACATAAGCACCATTTCTCTTATTGAATTGTTCATCATGGAGTGGTTCTGAGTGAGATTGGACGTGCCATTGGTGTTTTTCTGCTCAATTTCGTGCATGCTCAAGCTTGAATGCATCAATGGAGATTTCAAATTAAGCTGGTTTCAAGCCTTCTCACGTGTTGTTTATTGTAGCAAACCTCATTGGAGTTCAAAGCAAGCAGAACTGGACCATTACAAGAATTGAATCGTGTGAATCCAGAACTTGATCTTCAAGAAGGTGAAAATTCGATCTCAATTATTCTCAAATCCATGTACATATTTGTGTAGATCTCCTCTCCCTGAGCATTCTGAGCTAAATTTCATTAAATTTGGTGCATTATTGAGTGAGTTATGAGTGATGGAAGTTTACATGTCAAAAATGTTTCTACTCGATTTGAACTTGTTATAATGTTTTAGAATGAATTGTTAGTTGATCTATGATGTACATGGAATAAGGATTTGAATGACATAATTTTTTTTGAAATCTGCATAATTCTAGGAATTTCTGGAAAACTGGATGAACATTCATTATCTTCATCTTCATCTTCATGAAGAAGATGAAGATCATCTTTAGCGACGGATTTTGCCTCATTAGCGACGGATTCTGGAATTTTACGCTGGCTTAGGGTTTTAAGTGGAAACGGTGTCGTTTCATGCCTTGGCGCGCTCCATTTGAATTTTGACCGGGTTCGATTCCTGGCGAGGACAACATTTCAAATCTTCATTCCATTTTCATGTTTTCCCTCCATATTCCATGTACATGTTCATTTTTGAATTTCATTTTTTATGCCAACTTCTAAAATCAATAATAAATTGAAAAATGCATCAATTCACTCCCAAATTTTTGCAAAATGTTCCTTGAGATGTCTGGTTTTTTATGATGATGAGTTTGAAAGTTGTGCATGGCTGGAATTTTATTAGCTCTAGGTTGATTGAACACATGTGCATTTATGACCTTGCCTTACTCTTTCTATCATGAAATGCTTGTTTTTAATCCAATGGACTTGAAATTTTACATGCTGATTCTAGACATGTTGATGGATGTTTTAGGCTTGCTTTGGTATTTTTCTCATGTACCAATTCTGTTTTATGCTTGTGTTTGCATGGTGTGACAATTTGTGTCACACATTTGGTTGTCTAACTTGTGCAATTTGATTTCCATGCCAAATGACCTCTAATGCTTTTGATTTTTAGTGTGATGGATGTTTTGGATGTGTTGAATACTCATGAATGTTTCCAGAATTATTTGAATCATTTCTGTTTTGATTGGGAATTTTCATTCTTAATGTTCAAATGGATGCCTTGAATTGGTCCTTTTTAGGACTTGTTCTTGATTGATTAAATATGATCCATGTTGAATATCAAGTTCTGTTTTGGCTTTTTGATTCACTTTTGACCCTAGGCTTTGACCTAGTGGTTTGTTACTTACATTTGAGTTGTGAATTTCAGGTTCAAGTATGCATCTCCATGATTGATGTTGCTCCTTCATTTGAGCTTGATCATTTGTTGTTGTTGTTGGCTAACACTTGCTGTTTTGTAGGCTTTGTGGACAATTCACTTGTGTTTATGGCTTATGTGTTGCATATTGGGTTGTCTGTTTGATATTGACTGTTGACTATTGTCTGGATTTTGTACTGATTGGTTTATCTGTTTCCACAGGTACTTAAGTTGCTTTAAGTTCATTTGAACTTTGCTTTGCTTGCTTGTGGTTGGCATACCACTGAGGTATAATCCTTGATCTTCATGTAGTCTGGAAGACCTGTCATGTTACTTTGGCAGGCACCTGTCTGAAGCCCTCCTTAAGAGGCAATGTTTGTGGTTGTTTATTTTTGTGCCAAGTAGGTAAAGCCCTCTTAAGAGGCAATTGGCAGATAAAAGGGATGTGCAATCCATCCCCTGCTATTCAGTTGCGTCATTCACTTTGCTCACACCATGTGTTGATGCATTGTGAATAAGAACCCAAGATCTTGTTGTGTCAGTCATGTGGAGAAGAGTTCCTTCATTCTGAACTCCCACATTTTCTATTTGATTCAAGCTCTCCTAGGCCAGGGATAAGAGCTATGAGGCATAACCCTCATCTCCATTTCATCTGCTTCACCCTAACTCTCAATGTTAGGGTTAAGAGCTAAAAACACCCCATTCCAGTTGACTTGTTTCTACAGCCTAGCCTTGTACGAGCCATTTGTTTGCATATAGTGTGTGTGCTTGCTTTATTGTGCTTGTATTTGCTTGATTGTGCTGTTTAGGCTAGCTTGCTTCCTGTGCAAGTTAGGATAGAGACCTCAACATAGGTATCGTACGCATGACAACTTCTAGGCTCGAGTCGTTGTCTCCCTAGTAGTCTGTTATCTCCCTTGTCTCTGGTTAGGTTAGAAGTTCTTTCCCTGTTAAGGGGAACTACGTCGCCCTGATCCTCATACTAGATGAGGTACGTAGGCAGGAGATGAGCTGATCTCTCTGGGCGCCCTTTTTCTTTTTCAACCCCCTTGCGTGTGTTTGGAGTCTGACGTAAGTCCAGCGATTGGCATTCGGTTTCCTATGTGTGCTTGTTTGTTCGGAGTCTGGCGTAAGTCCAGCGATTGGCAGTCGGTTTCCCGTGTGTGTTTGTTTGTTTGGAGTCTGACGTAAGTCCAGCGATTGGCAGTTGGTTTCCCGTAAGTGTTATGTTTGGCGTGTGTTAGTTGAGCTACAGGTGCTCTGATTCTTCTCGGGTTAGAGAAGATACGTATGCATAGGATGCGACATCCTAGCGAGCATGTTTCCCTTGTCCCCGAACTACGTCGACTCTGATGTCTGTGTCTGACAGACTACGTAGGCCCAGGATGCGATATCCTGCCGAGTCCCGTTTCTTCCGTCTTTCATCTGTGTTTCAGTCCAGTTTTGTGCAGTCTTTTGAGCAGTCTTTAGCAACCTTATTCTATTCTTTCTGAGCGTGGATCTCGTCGAGTACGACGGATGCGTAGGGGTGCTAATACCTTCCCTTCGCATAACCGACTCCCGATCCTATCAATCTCTGGTCGTGAGACCATTTCCTTTCCAGGTTTACTTCAAGCGTTTCCTTTCCCTCCTTTGGGATAAATAACGCACGGTGGCGGCTCTGTGTCTTTTTCCGGCCGGTTTTTCGCGTAATGCGATAGCAGGTCACGACTTGAAAACTTGCTCGGAGACACGAAGGGATTCCTCGACGATAAATCGATGGAAAGACTCGAGCTGACGCAAAGATGCATGTATTGGGGAATATGCTAATACAATAAAACTATCCACAAAGGATACATCAGATAAGAATCCAGACTCAGACGGGGATGTCCCCAAAGGACTCAGCTGAGGAAGAAAACAACGAGATATTACCGGTTACTGGGTAATAAACTCAAAAAGGGAGACATGTTATCAAAACACCGGTGACTGGGTGAGAGAACAACACGCGTAGGGAGAAAGAATAGCTAAGACCAGTATAAGGGTGAAAGATATCAATCATCCGAAACATCTGAGGAGGACCCAAAAGGCACATCTCAACTCAGGAAAATCTAACTCCACAGGGGACAAAAAGTCATAATAGGGAGCAGAAGGAAGGAACACCAGGGATACCGGTTATTGGGCATATAATAGGTGACTAACTAGACGTGAATTGGGAACAAATCCAAGACACTCATCATCCAAAAGGAGGGCTGAAAAAGCAAACTCGACTTACAGGATGGGCATTCGATTCCACAAGGAAATACGAATCTTACTCAACTGGGGAAGAAAAGAGACTTCGACTGAAGAGCGCATGAGATATATTATCTATTACCGTCAGAACGTAGATAACATACTGTCGCATTACGCGAAAAACCGGCAGGAAAACGAAACAACAAAGCCGCCACCGTGCGTTATTTATCCCAAAAGAGGGAAAGGAAACGCTCGAAGTAAACCTGGAAAAGACATGGTCTCCCGACCAGAGAAATATGGGATCGGGAGTCGGTTATGCGAAGGGAAGGTATTAGCACCCCTACGCATCCGTCGTACTCGACGGGATCCACGCACAAAAGAAAGGATAAAGGCTGCTAAACACTGCTCAAACAAACTGCACACACTGGCTGAAAGGAGACACAGAAAGACAAAAGAAACAGGACTCGGCAGGATATCGCATCCTGGGCCTACATAGTCTGTCAGGCACAGACATCAGAGTCGACGTAGTTCGGGACAGGGGGGAACGTGCTTGCTAGGATGTCACATCCTATGCATACGTATCTTCTCGGACTAGAGGAGAATCAGAGCACTCGTAGCTCGGCTAACGCGCGCCAAACAAAACCACACAGGAAACCGACTGCCAATCGCTGGAATTATGTCAGACTCCACACAAACAGGCAAACCTGGAAACCGACTGCCAATCGATGGACTTACATCAGACTCCGAACCAACAAACACACACAGGAAACCAACTGCCAATCGCTGGACTTATGTTAGACTCCAACAAAGAAACTGGAAACCGAATGCCAATCGCTGGACTTACATCGGACTCCAACCACACACAAGAGGGTTGAAAAAGAAAAAGGGCGCCCTGAGAGATCTGCTCATCTCCTGCCTACGTACCTCATCTGGTATGAGGATCAGGGCGACGTAGTTCCCCTACACAGGGAAAAAGGACTAGCCTAACCAGAGACTGGGAAATGACATACTAGAAGGGAGACTAACTCGAGCCTAATAGTTATCATGCAAATTCACCATGGTCCTAGGTTAAGGTTTCTATCTAACTTGCACAGGGAGCAAGCTATCCTAAACAGCACAGGCAAAGACAAACATACACACAAATAGCACACACTATATACAAACAAAGTGGGCTCACACAAGGTTAGGTTGTGAAACACAAGCCAACTGGAATCGGGTGTAGTTAGCTCTTAACCCTAACATTGAGGGTTAGGGTGAAGAATATGAAATGGGAAGTGAGGGTAAGACCTCACAACTCTTATCCCTGGCCTGGGAGAGCTTCAGACAAATGAAAGTGGGAGTTCAGAAAGTTGGAACTCTTCTATCCACATATGACTGACACAACAAGAATCTTGGGTTAATATCCACAATGCATCAATACAAGGTGTGTGAGCAAAGTGGATGACACACTGAATAGCAGGAGATGGATTACACATCTCTTTTATCTGCCAATTGCCTCATAGAGGTCTTTTCCTGCTTGGCACAAAAGTAAACAAACACAAGCATTGCCTCTTAAGGAGGGCTTCAGACAGGTGCCTGCCCAAGTAACAGGACAGGTCTGCCAGAATACATGCAGTCAAAGAGTTATACCTCAGTGGTTAAGCAACCAAGCAAAGGCAAAAGCAAGTTCAAAGTGAACTTAAGCAACTTATGTACCTGAAAAAAATCTAACTCAATCAGTATACCAGTCAATCAATCAAACAGACAATCACACAATCAATCAGACAGATAAGCAAGCAATGTGCAAGCCACAAGTCAATGTGCACAACACCCATAACTTGGCATCAACCTACAAAACAACTCAAAATTAGTCAACATCAACCAAATAATCAACTCAAGAGAGTGAATCAATCCAATCATGGCCATGTGCTTCTTAACCTGAAATCAAAGCTCAACTGTGAGTCACCAACCACTAGGGCAAGGCCTAGGATCAAAGAGGGAGAAAAAACTCAAAACAGAACATGAAATTCAACATGAATCAACCTCAATCAATTAAGAACACAATCCAAAAGGTCTCATGTCAATAGCATTCACCAAATTCATTTCATGAACCAAATATGGCAAGGTATGCAAATTGTGATCACATTGTGACAACAGAATGAACAAATGCACATTAATTCAAAAATGATTCAATTAATCTTGATAAAATTCATGAGTGAACAGAACATAAAACATGATCATCACACAAAAAATTAGGGCAATTGGGCAACATTAGGCATGGTAATCAAATTGCATAAGTCAAGGCAAACATAACAAGCACATGTGTGACACCAATTGTCACACCAAATTAGCACAAACCTAAAATAGAAATGGATCATGGTAAAAACCTCAAACCAAAGCCAAAACAACCTTTAACATGTCTAGAAGCAATGTGCAAAGTTTCACATTCATAGGATAAAGCACAAGCATTTCACAAACAAATGAAAATCAAGACACTTCAAAAGCTCACACATGGTAGTCCAGAAAGAAAAATCTCAATCAAATCATAAATCAATCCAAAAATTCCAGAAAAAATCATGAGCAAACACAACATCCATATAAAGCATCATACAAGAAATCAAGGCATTTGGAATTCATTTGGCATGGAAAATCAATTAATCAAGTTGGACAAGCAAAGGTGTGACACACATTGTCACACCTGCATTCACATGATCATATCTCAGCAATGGCACATGATAAAAATGCAAACTCAACACCAAAATGTCCAACATGAAGTCTAGTTTAAGCATGTAAAATTTCATGAGCATTGGATAAACAACCATCATTTCACAAAAGATATGGTAAGGTATAGCACAAAATGAACACATGTACACAAACCCTAGGCAAACTAATTTTCCAGCCATGCACAAATTGGGGAACAATAATAAAAAAAAAACTAGAAACAAAGTGTGATCTAATGCAAAAATTCCCATCATTTTTGGAGCATCTATCAGTTATTTATGAATTTTGGAAGTCAAGGAAAAAATAAAAAAACATGATGCAAGCATGTGGAAATGGTATGGAGGGAAAAGAGAAAATGTAAAATGCCATTTGAATATATGTCACGAGCTGGAATCGAAGTGGAACCACATTCAAATGCTGGCGCGCCTTGGAGTGAAACGCACCATTTCACTAATCCTAGGTGGCACGGCCAAGCAATTCTATCCAATCAATGTGCCATGCAGATGCTGAAGTGGACCAATGCATGCACGTTATACCAAAAATAGATGCAAACCTTAGGAAACGCGTTCTAACAGATCAAAACAGATTCTGGAAATGGTTCTTCATCATCTTCAAACAAAATCATCATGAACAGTGCATGGCCAAGAACAAATGTTTTCAGAAATGGCAATTAGGAATATCAATGGATAGATCTCTCAACACACAACACGAATCCAGGCATGATTTAACCTAATTCTAACTAACATGAACAAATCGAAGCAAACAAGTTTCATCATCAAAACTTTAATCCACCATATCTAACACAATAATGCATGGAAATTCATGAAATAAAGCTCAGTTTACTCAGCATTGAAAGATGAACAACAATCACATAATAATTTCAAGAATTAAGGAGGTCGATTTGGAACCTTGATGAAGATGCAGAACTGGAATTGATGACCTTAGGCCTTGCAATACTCGAACAGATCCTCTAGAGCACTTGTATGGATGAATGGATAAAGACTTGAGGCTTAGATGTGCACGATTCTTCCAGAATTTTCAACTGCCATGGATGAACTTCAAGCTTTAAGTTGCTTCCAACTGCACGAATTCCTTTGGTTCTAGCTTCGATCTTGCTCAAGTATGCTTCCAAGTGAAGAATTGATCAAGAAAAGTGCAATTTATGTGAAGAAATCGAGAGAAAAAAGTGAGAGAAAACTTTGTGATTTTTTCTAGATCTGAAAATTCTGATTGTGATTTTGCAGAAACAGTTATGCTTAGTCCTTTATACTCCCTCCTAATCATGCTCTTAATCACACTTAAGCCATGTCAATTGTAATTAGGGAAATGAGAGTGTAGGTGCGAATTTGATAATCTCACCCTATGCATGAAAGTTGTGATGAATAGTGCATAAAAAATGGCTTGAATTCACTTGAAATGTTATTTTGGAGCCAATGGAATTGGTAGAATGTGTAAACAATGCATCATTTTCAAACTATAGTTTTTCCCTCCAAAATCAAGTGAAAATGCAAATGATTATGTGATGAGAATTCATGGCATGTGATGTATGTTTTTGGAAAGTATATGTCAAGACATGAACAATGCAAAAAGAACCACTTAATTTGGACATTTGGTTTGAAAGTTATGCATGTTTGAAGTTCAAGTCACACTTGGCCATGATTGATCCATATCTTTTCAACTACACATGAGAAATCCATGATCTTGGACGTTTTGGAAATGGGAGAGAAAGATATTCAACTTTCATGTTGGACAAAATTTCATTTGAAGCTTTCTTGATGATGTAATCTTGAGTTGAAAACCTTTCCACTTTTGGCAATTTCAAATTACAGGTCACCTGCTATTTTTGGAAAGTTTTGATCTGACCTCAAATTCTTCAATGTTGATGTTTGAAATGTCAAATGAGACTTGTATGGACATGAATGAGGCATCTCTAACCATCTCCCACCTCCAAATCCATGGTTGAACTGACAGTTGACTTTTGTTGACTTTCTAGGGTTTTGGATGAATTGATCATTGACTGATGAGCTTTGAGCATCCAATGCTTGGCCAAACCACTTCAAAATGATCCTTGGGTCACATGAACTCATTGAACCAACCCTAGGGCTTTGGTTCCATGGAAAATGCACTTGCTTGCTCTCCTGATGACTTGATGGATCATGCAAATGATAATGCAATGTTAATGTGATGTTGATGACCTAAAATGAAAATGTATGCAAAATGGGAGGTGCAAATTTGAGGTGCTACACATACTCGCATGGAAGATTATCTACAACCGGTTACTGGGTTAATAAAGGATAAGTCAACCGAGAAAGAAAGGACATTAGGATACCGGTTACTGGGTATAAAATGATGGCCAATAAAAAAGGAGAAACAATCATTACCAAACAAGGGTAAATGAACGATGACTCAGCGGGGGATGAATTTCTTGATGAGAGCAATTATCCAGGAGATATATCACCGGTTACTGGGTGGTATACTCCAAAATGAAGGAGTATCAATACCGGTTACTGGGTAAAGATAACCAACAAATAGGGGATTACATCTACCGGTTACTGGGTAGAAAACAACGGAAATAGGACTTACAACTATCGGTTACTAGGTAGAAGGCCACAAAAATTCACTGGTGGGAAAGATGAACAATTACTAGTTACTGAGTAATTGAACAACTAGACCACAAAGGGATCTGCAGGGGAAATAACAAGAAACGAATCAATCTAGGAACAAACTAGAGAGACGCAATTAACAAGACTCAACTCGATGAGGATATAAATTAGGGGAGTAATTCCATCCCAATACACCACTGGGGAGGAAACTGAAACAATAATCATCCACGAGGACATAACTCATTTGGGAATAAAGAAGGAAATATACATTTTTTTGCCTACGGGGCTGACTCTATATGGAGAGATCAGACACAAACATCTGCTTAGGGAGGAATATTTCCCCAATAGCAGGAGATAACAAGCAAAGATACATGGAAAAGAATGCAATCATGAATATCTGAATGTTATGATTATGCATGTATATGCATGGTTTATGTATGATTAATGCTGACACACAGACATATCTAACACAAACAGGTCCGAGAATCAATGGACGGACATCCAGTACAACATCTCAAAAGAGAAAGGCCAGACCCACAGGAGAAATCAACTCTGGTGGGGGAGATATAATACCAGGAGACATAGACGACCATTGGGGATAATCAAAGTCACAACTTCCAACTGTCGGGGATCTTCCAACAATTCTCGGGAACAGGATGCTGAATACCAATAAGATCCGTTGTAGAAGAAACTCTACTGGGGAACTTATCAAGGGATGAAGTGAAACTCTGTGGGAACAACCGCCAAACAGATACTCGTCAATCAAAACACTCCCTCTTATCTGCTGGAGAGACATCTCTGCTAAGGGGAGAAAGAATAATTTGCTCCACTGGGGAAGGAAACAACACATCCTCCTCAATCGTCCAGTACCAAAAGAGATCTTCAGACTCGGAGGGGATACAAATTATCAGGCTCAGATTAGGCAACTCCACCGGGGATGGGCTGTAGACGACCATACCGAGGATAAATTGCCAACATTCTCAAAGGAAATACCTCGGCTAAGGGAAATCGGATTTTTAGTCAGACTCGGAGGGGATACAAATTATCATATCAACTTTTATCATTCTATAAGGGATTTTCGGTCAGTCCACACAAGGGATGACAACCATATGATTGATAAAACATAAATGTTAGCGCCAGACTCTCTGGGAAGCTGATGAGGTATTATTCTTTCCGCGCTCGCTGGGGAGACAACTTGAATACTGATGAAGAGGATATAAACATGCTAGAATATGAAAAAATGTCTTACCTTTTGGAAATCGTGCTATCCTTGGGAGAGCACTGAAGACATTCCCATTATCCTTTCAGTCATTATGAATGTTCACTTTGTTTAAAAACAATTTATAAAACTTTATTTGTTTATAACAATGATATTTATCAATTAAAACATGCAAACATTTGTTAAACAGAAACAAATAAGAGTGCCAAGAATTGGATAAAGGCTCAAATTTATTTGATAGAATGGTAGTCCGCAAATGGCGAGACTCCATGGATCTTTACAAATTTGAAATTGGCGATATATATTGGAAAAAGAGCTACATTGAACATAATGACCATTTCTCCACCAACTCTGAATCCAATGTATTTGAAGCTTCAGTTGACGATGACTGAGCGAGAATCTTTGACAGAAGACAACTGTAGAGCAAGGTCTTATCAAGATGCAGTTACTTGCCAAATCCCTAATTTTTGCCTAGATTGCCCCAGGGTGAGGTACTCAATCTAGCGGGATATATATATTCATTTTTTATGTCTCTAACTTTTCCCTGGACCGCTCTTTCGAGTTTTCAATCCACTGAGACGCTCATTTTTGCCTAAGCCGCCCTTTCGGGTTTTCAACTTAGCGAGCTATTCTTCTTTTATTTTAGGAGAAGTATTTCTTGACTGCATCTGAATTCACAGGACGAGTGAAATCCTCCCCATCCATAGTTGTAAGCAACAAAGCACCTCCTGAAAAGGCTCTATTAACAACATATGGACCTTCATAGTTTGGAGTCCACTTGCCCCTGGAATCGGGCGCGAAAGATAAGACTTTCTTGAGAGCGAGGTCACCTTCTCGGAACATACGAGGCTTTACCTTCTTATCAAAGGCTTTCTTCATCCTTTGCTGATATAAATGACCATGGCACATGGCAGTCAATCTCTTCTCTTCAATCAAGTTCAACTGGTCATAACGACTCTGACCCCATTCAACCTCAGTCAACTTGGCTTCCATCAAGACTCTCATTGATGGGATCTCAACCTCCACGGGGAGCACAACCTCCATACCATATACAAGAGAGAAAGGGGTTGCCCCTGTTGAAGTGCAGACAGATGTACGATAGCCATGAAAAGCAAATGGCAGCATCTCATGCCAATCTTTGTATGTAATAACCATCTTCTGAATAATCTTCTTGATGTTCTTGTTAGCAGCTTCAACATCCCCATTCATCTTAGGTCTATTGGGAGAAGAATTATGATGTGTAATCTTGAACTCACTACACATCTCTTTCATCATCTTGTTGTTCAAGTTAGAACCATTATCAATAATGATCTTGTCTGGCACACCATACCGGCATATGAGATGATTCTTGATAAACTTCACAACCACCTGCCTGGTCACATTCGCATATGATGCCGCTTCAACCCACTTGGTGAAGTAATCAATAGCTACGAGAATAAAACGGTGACCGTTTGACGCCTTTGGTTCAATCATGCCAATCATGTCAATTCCCCACATGGAGAAAGGCCATGGTGAGGAAATAACGTTCAAAAGTGTTGGGGGAACATGAATCCTATCCGCATAAATCTGACACTTGTGGCATTTCTTCACATATTTGCAGCAGTCAAACTCCATTGTTAGCCAATAGTAGTCTGCTCTCAACATCTTCTTTGCCATGGCGTGTCCATTGGAATGAGTACCAAATGAACCCTCGTGGACTTCAGTCATCAACAGGTCTGCTTCGTGTCTATCCACACATCTGAGCAGAACCATGTCAAAATTCCTCTTATAAAGCACATCACCATTCAGGTAGAAACTTCCAGATAGTCTCCTCAAAGTCTTCATATCTTTAACAGATGCCCCTGGCGGGTAAATCTGACTCTGAAGAAAACACTTGATATCATAATACCATGGCTTATCATCTTTTACTTCTTCAACTGCAAATATATGAGCTGGTCTATCCAAACGCATCATAGTAATATTGGGAACTTCATTCCGATATCTCACCATAATCATTGAAGCAAGCGTATCAAGAGCATCTGCCATCTGATTCTCATCTCGAGGAATATGATGGAAGTCAACCTTAGTAAAGAAAGTTGAAATCCTCCTCACATAATCTCTGTATGGGATGAGGCCAGGCTGATTCGTCTCCTATTCACCCTTAATCTGATTAACAACAAGGGCCGAATCAACATAAACATCAAGATGTTTGATCTCATTAGGGAATTCGTATTGAACAGGCTGATAATCCTCAATTGGTTGATGTGCCAAATGATCAACCAAGATGCTACCTTTAATAGCTTTTTGAGCTCGATACTCAATATCATACTCAGATAACAACATCTGCCAACGGGCAATCCTCCCAGTTAAAGCAGGCTTCTCAAAGATATACTTGATTGGATCCATTTTGGATATCAACCAAGTTGTATGATTAAACATATACTGGCGTAAGCGCTTAGCAGCCCAAGCCAAAACACATCATGTCTTCTCAAGCATTGAGTACCGAGACTCACAATCGGTGAACTTCTTTCTCAAGTAGTATATGGCATACTCTTTCTTCCCTGATTCATCTTGCTGACCAAGGACACAACCCATGGAGTCATCAAGCACGATCAAGTACATAATCAATGGTCTCCCTTCAACAGGCGGAGACATAATCGGAGGCTCGGACAAATACTCTTTGATACTATCAAAGGCCTTTTTGCAATCCTCAGTCCAATCATGACGCTGATCTTTCTGGAGGAGCTTGAATATAGGCACACATGTGGCAGTCATGTGGGATATAAATCTCGAAATGTAATTCAAGCGACCAAGAAAACCTCGGACTTGCTTCTCAGTTTTGGGTGCAGGCATCTCTTGTATTGCTTTGACCTTGGCAGGATCAACTTCAATACCTCTTTCACTGATAATAAAGCCCAATAACTTGCCGGAACAGACTCCAAATGTACACTTGTTAGGATTCAAGCGGAGTTTGTACTTCCTCAAACGCTGGAAAAGCTTCAACAAGTGTTCTACATGTTCAACTTCCGTTTTCGACTTCGTAATCATATCATCAACATACACCTCAATCTCTTTGTGCATCATATCATGAAACAAGGTAGTCATAGCTCGTTGATACGTGGCTTCGACATTCTTCAAACCGAAGGGCATCACTCGATAACAGAATGTTCCCCAAGGTGTGATGAATGTTGTCTTCTCCATATCCTCGGGTGCATTTTAATCTGGTTATAACAGGAAAATCCGTCCATAAATGAGAAGACATTGAATTTAGCTGTATTGTCTACCAACATATCAATGTGTGGTAGAGGAAAATCATCTTTCGGACTAGCTTTGTTCAAGTCTCGATAGTCCACGCACATTCAGACTTTTCCATCTTTCTTAGGAACGGGCACAATATTGGCCACCCATTGAGGATATGTAGAAGTCACCAAAAACCCCACATCAATTTGCTTCTGAACTTCTTCTTTGATCTTCACTGCCATATCAGGATGAGTTCTTCTGAGCTTTTGCTTCACAGGCACACACTCAGGCTTCAACGGCAAGAAATGTTGCACAATATCAGTATCTAGACCAGGCATGTCTTCATATGACCAGGAAAAGACTTCGACATATTCTCGTAGCAACTTGATCAACCCCTTCTTAACAGACTCTTCAAGGAGTGCCCCAATCTTCACCTCACGAATGCAGTCTTCAGACCCCAAATTGACTGTTTCCAGATTCTCAAGATGTGGCTGAATGATATTCTCCTTGTGCTCAAGCAGACGGGTAATCTCATCAGGAATCTCTTCAACATCATCTTCTTCTGTCTCAAATACAGGGAACTCAAAGTTGGGAGATGGTGTTGGATCATTATGTTCAATGGGTTTGATCAACCTGCATAATGATTTTGAGTATAAAAGATATTTCAGAATTCAAACAAGGCAAATCATTATGCATATGAAAAGATTGATTTTATTCTCTTTTTAGGGTTTTATGGTGACCACCAATTTCATGCAAAAAGCAAAAAAAAGCAAAAAAATTTGAAAAACAAACATTTAACATGTGATTATTGAATGAATATCATTGTATTAATCAAATATGCCAACAATGTCATCACTTCTCCCTTTGGCATGGGAGAAGGGTTTTCAAACAAAATGAACACATTATGTTGACTTATGGATAACTGTTGGAACATCAACAACGACCAAATTATTGCAGATTCCACCCGGTATGACAAAGTTGCCAAGGTCCTCCTCTTCATCATCTTCAACAATGGCAGCAACCTCCTGATCTTCAACAGTGTGGATGAAACCTCCACTCTAGAATAACCCACGCTCATTAGAAACACCAGAAGAATACCCTATGCCAACTCGGTATTTGTTATCTTCCAACTTGATCATTTGCCCCAACCTAGTAGTTGCACCATGCTCAATGGCCAACTTAGCATAAATTATAGGAGACAAATGAAGAAAGTCCTTTCCTTGAAGGCTCAACAATAGATAAGGCTTGGAACGGAGTCCCAACCTCATCCTCGACATCAATATAGGAAAAGGAAAATAAATGGCTAACCAAGAGAGCCTTGTCTCATCCTATCACCACCAACTTTTTGTTTTTCACAAACTTCAACTTTTGGTGTAGGGTGGATGTCACGGCGCCTGCCTCGTGAATCGATGGTCTGCCAAGTAAACAACTGTAAGATGGATGAATATCCATGACCTGGAAAGTGATATGGAAATCACTAGGTCCAATCTTGATCGGGAGTTATAATTCTCCGATCACAGTTTTGCGTGATCCATCAAACGCCTTCACTACCACTCCACTCTGCCTCATGGGAGGCCCCTGATATGAAAGTTTAGCCAGAGTAGATTTTGGCAACACATTAAGTGATGATCCTGTGTCCACCAACACATTGGACAAGGTATCATCCTTATAATTCATAGAAATGTGTAAAGTCAAATTGTGGTCTTTTCCCTCCTCGGGAAGATCAGCATCACAAAAGCTCAAATTGTTGCAAGCAGTTATGTTTGCAACAATGCTATCAAACTGCTCTATTGTGACATCGTGATCCACGTATGCCACATCCAACACCCTCTGCAAAGCTTCACGGTATGGCTCATAATTCATCAGCAAAGATAAGACAGATATCTTTGATGGAGTTTGTAGTAGCTAATCAACAACATTGTATTCACTCCTTTTGATGAGCCTTAACATCTCATCACCATCCTCTTTTATAATGCCAGACTGGCCAACCAGGATAGGAGTATTATTATTTCTGACAGCAACAGGGTCAACAATAGGAACAATTTTTTTTTTGAGAAGAAGTCCCCACAGGACCGGCAGGATTAACAACAGTTCTCTTCATGACATCTTTAAGGGATTTCGGCGGAGCCGAGAAAACACGACCACTACGGGTCACACCACTGACGTCAGAAATACTCACCATAGAAGTAGAGGGCAACGGCACCTCATTTCCATCTTCCAGCATAACTGCATTGTATCGATAGGGAATAACTTTGTCTGATGAATACGGGACCGGACCTGCTGGCTTGATCACAAGAGATGGTGATACCTTCTTCTTGCTGCCGTCATACTTGACAACAACAGGCTCAGGAATTCTAAATACATGGGAGATAACATCGACTTCATCCTAGTTACGATTCTGAAGTATTTCGATCATCCCTTGATCAATCATCTCTTGGATGTCTTTTCTCACTTGTCGGAATCCTCTCTCATTGATAGTGCACACCTGGCACCTATCATGCTCATGCCCGTAATGACTGTGTTCACACAACAACTTGTGCATCTCGACCAAAGATTGCCTTATATCATTAACATACAAGACTTTATATTTGCCTGGGTACATCCCTGGACCATGTTAACAGCAGCTTTCCTATGCTCGGGCAATGGGTTCTTCTTCACATTAGGACCTACGTCCTCGAAAAACAACATACCGCTTGTCACAAGGTCTTACACCTTGGTCTTCAACGGGTAACAGTTTTCCACGTCATATCAGCACCGGAATGATACACACGGTGAAGCTCAGGCTTATACCACCACTGAGGGTTGGTTGGTACAGTAGGAGGGTCTCGTGGAGTTATCAATTTTCTATCGATCAAAGAAGGATAGAGCTCAACATAAGTTATCGGAATCGGGTCAAAAGTTACCCTCTTCCTCTCGTAGTTACTGGTGATGTTGTTGTTCCGAGGCTGGTAGGCCTGTTGTTGCTGACGATGTTGTTGTTGTTGTTGATGATGTACTTCTCGAAAGGCAGGTGCTATATGAGCCACCTAGTGTTGGGTGACGGCAGGACGCACATCCTTCCTCCTTACAGAGGGCCTTCTTTTAATATGAGAGGACACAACATGTGTCTCTCCCTCCTTCTTCTTAGCAAAGCCTCCATACCTCTTTGCTGAAGAGCTATCTTCTCTGGATAACCGTCCTTCACGGACCCCTTCCTCCAATCTCATCCCCATATTCACCATTTCGGTGAAGTCTGAGGGAGCACTGGCAATCATTCTTTCATAATAGAAAGAGCTCAAAGTCTTCAAAAAGATCTTTGTCACCTCCTTCTCTTCTAGGGGTGGCACTATCTGAGCTGCCAACTCTCTCCATCTCTGGGCGTACTCCTTAAAGGTCTCTTTGTCCTTTTGCGACATCGCCCTCAACTGGTCCTTATCCGGAGCCATATCCATATTATACTTATATTGCTTGACGAAGGCCCCGCCAAGATCGTTTAAAGAGCGGATGTTCGCACCTTCCATCCCCATGTACCACTGGAGCGCAGCACCAGATAAGCTATCCTAGAAGTAGTGGATTAGCAGCTGGTCATTGTTAGTCTGTGTTAACATCTTGCGAGCATACATCACAAGATGGCTGAGCGGGCATGTGTTTCCCTTGTACTTCTCAAAGTCAGGCATTTTGAATTGAACAGGGATCTTCACGTTGGGCACGAGGCATAACTCAGCAGCACTTTTACCAAAGAGGTTCTTACCCCTCAAAGTCTTTAGTTCCTTGCGCAGCTCAAGGAATTGGTCTTTCATTTCATCCATATTTTCATAAACATCTAGACCCTCAGATGGCTCGAAATGATAGATGGTGTCTTCAACACGGGGTAAGGTGTGCACAACGGGAGGTGGCATAGATAGAACCGGGCTAGATGCCGGCAAAGAAGCGAGAGTAGGAGCAAAAACCTCAAGCACAAAGTTAGCAGACATTCCCCAAGGGAACCTGATTAGCATAGACGGAGCGAAATGGGTTGTTGCAGCAGGCACAGTAGAAGTTGCTATCTCTGATATAACAGTCCTCACGGGAGGAGTTGCAGGAGTTGGTGAAGCTTGGCTCTGGGCGGCCAACACTGACTCCATCATGGCACTGACTCTAGTGTTATACCGGTGCATCAACTTGTCTTCAAAATAAATAAAGAGCAAAGAGTTACACCATTGATAAAGAGCTTAGAACAAAACCTGCTTATGCATATGATGCATGCAATGTTTGTGCATATGGTGTATTTTTATTTGAGGAACTTTATAGAGATCTACTTGCAAATATTGGGAAATATTTAATTTTGAAGACATATATGGAATACTCATAGCAATAATATTTGGAAATTTTTTACACCAATGAGAGTGAGCATCCTATGGAGCCCTAGAAACAATCGTCCAAAGCTCTCAAGATCGGAAAATAAGCTGCACGAAGCCTCTTCACCTCTCTCTCATAAGCTGCTTCCATATCAGCTTTCTCCTTGGCGAGTCGATCATACTTCCTCTTCCAAAACCTAGATGAGTGAGGAAGAAGAGAAATAACTACATCATCAAGCTCATCAATAACCTGATGCTCTAGAAATTCTATCACTGCATCCTTATCTTTGAGCTGCTGAAGAAGTTCTTCTCGCTCACGAACCCAGACACGCGACCGGTCTTCATCTCTCAACTCCTCAACTCCTTGGTTAGGGAGGGTTGAAGGCCCAACCATAACCATAGGGGTAGGTCTTGGATAATCATATGGCATGCGGTACTCAAGAGCTCTCTTCCTCACCCAAGCGGTATAAGGTTCCAAAGCAATGCAATTCTTCGGACCAAGCTCCTTCCTTCCCTTCGTGTGAATTTTGCGCCAGGCGCAGATCATTCTACCCTTCAAGTTCTGGGGATATTTACCCTCTTGAAAGAACACACCTTCCAACAAAACGTTGTTAGGTTTATCCTTTAAGGGGAACCCAAGCTGACGGCGAGCCAAAACAGGGTTGTAGTTAATTCCACCACATGTACCAAGAAGAGGCACATTGGAGAATTCACCACAAGAGTCAATAATCTGAACACAATGATAAACATGGTTATACCAAGAGATATCATCATTAGTGAGAGACATAAGTCTCACAGATCACCGTAGACATCCCTTGTTCTCCTTGAAGGCGAGCGTCTGAGGCAAGTGCGAAATAAACCACTTGTACAACAGAGGCAGGCATCACACAATGGATCCACCACCCTTTGCATTCCTCATATGCAAAGAGAAATAAGTGTCACCCAACAGAGTCGGAACGACATTAAGAGAAGATAAAATCCTAATAGCGTTCACCTCCACAAAATTGTCGATGTTGGGGAATAACATTAGCCCATAGATGAGAAGTACAAATATGGCTTCAAAGGCATCCTCACTCATGGCCTTCCCAAACAAAGTAGCTTGGACAATGAGGAAATCAGATCGGAGACCTTGAATTCCACCTTTGGTAGTCATATGAGCAACAATCTCAGACACATCTATATGAAGCATGTCAGTAATCTCTTGGGAAGAAGGAACCCTCTCCAAACCACTGAACGGAAACTGATCCAAGATAGGTATACCGACATGATAGGCATACTGTCGCATTACGCGAAAAACCGGCGGGAAACGAAGACAACAGAGCCGCCACCGTGTGTTATTTATCCCAAAAGAGGGGAAGGAAACGCTCAGAGTAAACCTGGAAAAGACATGGTCTCGCGACCAAAGAGAATGGCATCAGGAGTCGGTTATGCGAAGGGAAGGTATTAGCACCCCTACGCATCCGTCGTACTCGACGGGATCCACGCACAAAAGGAAGGAAAATGGTTGCTAAAACACTGCTCAAAACATCACACTCACCGGCTGAAAGAGACACAAGAAAACAAACGAAACGGGACTCGGCAGGATATCGCATCCTGGGCCTACGTAGTCTATCAGGCATAGACATCAGAGTCGACGTAGTTCGGACTAGGGGAAAACATGCTCGATAGGATGTCGCATCCTATGCATACGTATCTTCTTGGACTAAGAAGAATCAGAGCATCCGTAGCTCGGCTCACGCACACAAACAAAACCACACAAACACGGGCAAACATGGAACCCGAATGCCAATCGCTGGACTTACATCAGCTTCTGAACCAAAACGCACCCACACTGGAAACTAAATGCCACTTGATGGACTTATACCGGACTCCAAGCACACAACAAGAGGATACGGAATGCCAATCGCTGGGCTTACATCCATCTCCTGACACACACAAGACAAAACAAAAACGGGCGCCCGGAGAGATCAGCTCATCTCCTGCCTACGTACCTCATCTGGTATGAGGATCAGGGCGACGTAGTTCCCCTACGAAGGGACACAGGACTAGCCTAACCAGATAACAGAGGGAGACACAACTAGGGAGACTAACTCGAGCCTAGATGTTATCATGCAAAATCATCCCTAAGTCAAGGTTTCTACCTAACTTGCACAGGGAGCAAGCCTATCCTAATCAAAAACAGCAAAGCAAACAAACACAAGTAGCACACACTATATGCACACAAGTGGGGCTCAAACAAAAGGTTAGGCTGCAAGAGCAAGCCAGCTAGAAGGGTAATGTTAGCTCTTAACCTTGACATTGAGAGTCAAGGTGAAGCCAGATGAAAGGTGAGTGAAGATTAGACTTCACAGCTCTTATCCCTGGTCAGGGAGAGCTTCAGACAATGAAGTGTGGGTCCAGAAAGTGGGAACCCTTCTACACTTATGACACTGACTCAACTGATCTTGGGTTAATGTCCACAAGGCATCAACATGTGATGTCAGCCAAGGGACGACTCAACAGAATAGCAGGAGGTGGACTACACACCTCTTGTGTCTGCCAATTGCCTTAACAAAGGTCTTTTCCTGCTTGGGGACAAAAATAAACAAGCACAAGCATTGCCTCTTAAGGAGGACTTCAGACAGGTGCCTGGCCAAGTAACAGGCCAGGTCTTTCAGACTACATGGAGAAGAGATCATTATACCTCAGTGCTCAAGCTAGCAAGCAAATCAAACACAAGTTCACAAGGGAACTATAGCAACTAAGGTACCTGAAATCAATCCAATATAATCAGTACTCAGCTCAAACAAAAAGCAAACAGACAATGGTCTACAGTTAACTACACAGTCAAACAACAGTCAATGCACAAAGGTGCAAGCCACATGGCACAAACTCAAGTCTCAATTCCTATAAAATAAACTCAAAGTTATTCATAAACAAGCTACAAGCCAACTCCAATTGAGTGCACATCATCAAGCATAAGCAATTGTGCTCTTAACCTGAAACAAAGCTCAAATATGAGAACACAAACCACTAGTACAAGACTAGGGTCAAAATGAGAACAAAAAGTCAAAACAGAACATGAAACTTATCAAAAATCAAGATCAATCAAATAAGAAACAAATCCAAGTGGTTTCACATTCATATCATCAACCATTATCATTTCATAAGGCAAAGAGTGCAAAACATGCAATTTAGAACCTCAAAGAACCAAACAGAAAGATTCAACTCAAATCAATTCACAAACATTTCAATAAATCCCCAAAATATTCATGGTCAAACAACAATCATAACATGACAATCACACCAAATTTCAAGTTATTTGGACCAAGGGAAGCAAATCAATTAAATTCATGAAGTCAAGCCAAGTTCAAACAAGCTCATACAAAGCATCAAAACATGCATCAACTTCAAGCAATCATAAAATAGAGACCAAGCATGATAAATGAGTGAAATCAAAGGCATGGCAAACTTCAAGATGTCTATAATACACATGCCAAATTTCAAGTCCATCCAATTAACCACAAGGATTTCACAAATCAAATAAAATCATGTCTCACAAGAAGTCAACATTTGGTCAAACAGAGGAGAAAATCTAAAACAAATAGGAAATGCATTCAAAAATTCCAGGAAAAATCTCATTCAAACTCAACACTCATAAGTATCAACATGCAAAAGTCCAGATTATTTCATGTTCATATAGAATGGTAACAAAAATCATCAAATTGGACATGAATGGTGTGACATAAATTGTCACACCTCTATTCAAAAAATCATATCTCACAATCCAGAAAATCAAAAATCACAAACCACATATCAAAATGCTCCTCAAGGTGTCTAGAATATGCACAAAAAATTTCAGCCTCCTCCAGTTAAGCATCATTATTTCACAAGTAAAATGGCATGGAAGGTACAAATTGGATACACATGAACAAACCCTAGGCAAAACAGAAATCCACACGTGCATAATTTCTGGAAAAATCACCATAAACAACTAGAGATCATAAGGAACATTTCACAAAAAATTCCACATTATTTGGACAAGTATTGAAAGAGTTATGATTTTTCTAAGATTTGAGGATGAAAATGAAATTAAAATTTGAAATGAAAATGAATTAAATGAATTTAAATGGAAAAATGGCAAAAGCGTAATTCTGGCTCCACTTAAGTGAAACGCCGCGTTTCACTTAAGTGTGTGGCGCCACGCGATTGGCTGCATGGCTCAAAAACATCAAAAACATGCAAAAGCACGGGCCAACGGATCTACACGCTTCTGGCAATGGTTCTGGAACGCATTCATCAAGTTCTTCACAAAAATCCCAGGCCATGAACATTTTTCCCCAAAATCAACAAACGATATATCATCAGAATCGTCTAATCATGCACATCAATAATCTCAACATGATTTTTCCTAATTCAAACTAACAAGTCCAGATTGATCAAGGAAAGTTTTGAACATCAAACTAAAGATCCAGATATCTCATTCAATTCACAATGAAATTCAAAACTACAAGTTTCAGCATGCTCTACAATAGAAGATCTACCTAAGCCATAACCTAATTTCACCAATTAGAGAATTCGAATTCCAACCTTGTTTGAAGTGCAGAGTTGAAATCTTGGTTTTCTGGCTTCGAAATGTGAAAACAGATGTTCCTTAATGATGCAGAAGATGAATGAAGTGAGGATCGTGGCTCAATTGTTCTCGAAACAGCTCCAATCAACACTTGCCATGGAAGAAGCTCAATGTAACAGTTCTTGAATAGGCTCTACAGTGGTGAATTTCTGCTTGCACAAGCTTCAACAATGCTTGGAGATGATGGATCCTTGAAGATCAACACGAGTTCCTTTTGAAAATTTGCAGAAAAAGTGAAATGAAAAGTTGAGAGAATTTTGGATTTTTGATTCTAGATCTGAGATGAATGAATGCTAATGTGATTTTCTGTTAGGATTAGTTATTTATATGAGCTGTTAATCATTTTTGTTAATCCCAATTAGCTGAAATGAAAGTGAATTAGTGAAATGCATGTTTATGTACAAATTGGCCAAAACACCCTATGCACATGATAACCTTGCTACAGTACACGAATTTTAGCTCAAACAAATCCCAAATGTTGATTTAAGACCAACTGTGAAGCTTAAAAGTGTAGCAAATGCATATTTTGAAAGTGACTTTTTTAACTCTCCCTTTTTAAATTCAAGTCACTTGAAAAATGCCATTTTGATGTGATGACTTTTGATGAAATGTGATGAAGGATTTTGATAGAACATGTCAAATGTGACTTGTAGCAAGAAACCCCACTCAATTTGGCCAAATGGTGTGAAAGTTATGCCTCCTTGAAGTTCAACTTTTCTTAAAAATGATTTGATCACAACTTGCCAACCACACATGAGAAATGAGTGTTCTTGGACTTTTTGGAAAGGTGAGAGCAAGATCTTCAACTTTCAAGTTGGACAAAATTCCATTTGAGGAGAAGAACTTTCCATTTTTGGCAGTTTGAAATTACAGATCACTTACTATTTTTGGAAACTTTTCATCTGACCTCAAATCCTTAAATATTGATCTTTGAAATGTCAAATGAGACTTGTATGGACATGAATGAAGTCTTTCAAACCATCTCCCACCTTCAAATCCTTGATTTCAGGCACAGTTGACCGCAGTTGACTTTCTAGGGTTTTAGATGACATTCAGCTTGACTGTTGAGCTTTGATCATCCAATCCTTGGCCAAATCACTCCAAAATGATCCTTGAATCATGTGTACTTGATGAACCAACCATAGGGCTTTGTTTCAATAGGAATTGCACTTGCTTGCTTGCTTGACTGATCCACTAATCATCTTGACCTAATCTTGTCTGATGAACTTGCACTTGGGCAAAGGACAATGCAATGTTATGCAGTGGACAATGTTATGTTAATGACCTAATCATGAAAATGAATGTACAAATGGGAGGTGCAAATTTGAGGTGCTACACATACTCCTCAAGTGTAGGCAAGAGCTGAAAATCCGGAAAAGTGAAGCAACAATACAGAGGATCGTAGAACTGCACCAACACACTCATCAGACCTTCATCCACCTTGGTAGAAAGAATAGACAGAAGCTTCCCATGGCGAGCTTTGAACTCCAAAGGTTCTAATACATAAGATGTCAAACTCCTTAACTCTTTCAAGTTGGATTGTCTGAAACTGTACTTCTTCATATTCCTTCTTTGCTTATCCATGTCTGAAAATTTGCAAATAGACCTCTTAAGTTCCTTGAAATTTTCATTGTTGATGATATGGATGTAGATGAATGCATGAATGCATGGATGCAACAATCACACTCAAGGATCAAGCAAGTCATACCACACAAAGGTCACGGGATGGCTCAAGCTATCATCAATATCAATCATCCATTTTGGTGGATTATGGTTTTCACCTTATCAACACCCAAGTTCCATTGATATTGAGGATATACGAGAACAGATCAACCGCGAATCACGGGTTTGTTGTAAGTCACGACCATGGAGTCTCGGTTAAGAACCACCCAATGGGAGTGTACTATGGTTAAACCTGACGATCATGTTCTAGAAAGGTCCTCATAGTCATCATCTCATCTTTCGGATATTATCAGATAAAGCGACTACTCGTATTCCAAAAATATTCTCAAGACGGACTCTTGTGAGTTTAGTATCGCGTAACAATCGTATCAAATCTTACACTTGAACGACCTTCGTACTACGTCCTAAAATAGGCCAAGATGGGCTAGGTATCTAAGGTCCTTGGCTTCTAAGGTTTATATTGGAAAGAGTAATTTCTAACCACGACTACTCGTGTGACATTATTGATCCCAACATGACCTCCACCAAGTGAATGGGCTTGCAAGTCAACTTGCTAAGGAATAAATCCACATAAGTCAACAAGATTGTGCCATTCTCCTATCATAAGTGCACTCGAGTTCGGGTATAGAACTCATCTCACAAGAAACCACCTAGCATACAAGCAATTAATATATCAAGCAATTCATACATTACAAACAATACAGTCATCCCAAATTTGCACAAAAATATGTCACAAATAAATATAAACATACAACACACATAAGCAAAAAAGTAGGCTAAACCCACTGGGAAGCAACTTTATGATCCCTAGCAGAGTCGCCATTTTTCTGTAGCGGGGTATTCGTTACCTTATGGTTTATTGACTAAACCAAAAGTAAACATACAATTCGAGTCACCACCGCACTTTTATTTATCCAAAGGAAAGGTTAAAAAGAGAACGAAAACCAAGTAAGAAGTTTTATCAAATAAAAAACTAATTAAAATGTCAGAGATCTGGGTAAGGGGGTTGGTTATGAAATGGGAAGGTTTTACGCACCCAAGACATCCTTAGTACTCTAAGGGAACCTCTTTTTACAAATGTGTGTTGTAGGTTGGTATTTGTGAAAATATGTGCAAAAGATTGGAGGGATGAGAAGAGAATAAATTACATTTACAAGTTTATTGTTTGAATGGATGAACCCATTGCCAACGTACCATCACAAAGGTAGGATCAAAACCTCGTAGTTCGGGGTAGAAATCATAAAGATTGGTGAATTGATTTGATCAAAAGCCTTAAGGTCTTTTGTTATCAAAGGCAGAAAACTCAACCTAAACCAACAATCCACCATGTGAGGAGAGCTTCAACATTCTAGTGAGGGGTTAACCCTATAATAAGTATGGGAGACTTATAGTCCAATCACTAAGGATAAGGTGAAGTTTACATCAACCATTATGATAACTCAAACCTATGACTAATGTTTATGAAAAGGTTTTAACAAAGGTGGCCATTGGAACCACAAAAATCAAACTTGAAGTGAGTTGTGTTTACAAGTTAGAGGTATTTATAAAATGAAGTCAAAGTTGGATTAGCATTTATTCACAATGAGTATTAATGAAAATGGTTTTGAAAAGTCAAAGGCCTAAGGCCTAGGTTTCTAATTTGAAATAAAGTCAAAGTTTTAAAAATGATTTTGACTTGGTTAGAGTGGGGATAAGAAGAGAAGGGCTAGTCCTAAAGCAAACAATGATAAGAGAGAAAAGGTAAACCCTTGAAGTTCCTTTTCTTGAAGTCAAGTAGATGACTCAAGATGCTCCTTTCCTTTAGACTTAGCAAACAAACAAGCAATCACATAATTTAGATTCAAGCTCCTAGGAACTCCATTTGGCTTGTCTCTCTTAACTTGGCTATTCATGACAATGGTCCTTCTTTTCTAGCACAAGATGGAATCACTATCACACAAGAGCAAACATCAAAAAGTTCACAACACAATAAAAGGAATGGACAAAGAACAAGTTTTGGAAACGAAGTCCTTTGAAGTCAACTTTGAGATTTAGCATTCTAAAGGCATGATGCATAGTAGCTCTTCAACAAGTTTAGCATTCTAAAGGCATGAGGCCTAGTTGCTCTTGAACTCCTTTAAGCATAGGTAAGTCCTAATTATAAGTCCTTTCTCCTTTTTGAATTGGGTTCACACAAAACAAAAGCAAAGCCAACACAAGACAACAATATATTTATATACAATAATGAGTTCAAATGAGCAAAAGGAAAATGGCATAAACATAAAATATATGCTCAAGTGAGCAAAATGAAAAGGCAATATGAATAAATGAGCAAGAAGTAAAGTGCATTAAAGTAAATTGCAAGAAAATAAGTGCTCAAATTAAAGTTAGTAATTAGTGTGGTTATGTTAGTTTGTCATAAGACAATTTAGCGCTATGTTAAGCAATCGTAAGTGGACTAATGTAGTAGTCACACCTATCTGAGGCCGGTCAATGAAACTATAGGCAAATAAACACAAGTTAGAGATCATGACTAGTAAGCCAAGCTCCTAAAACTTGCCATGCCAAAAGAAAAGCAACTCACTTGATCTTGGATCAAGTTGAGTTTGATTTGTATCAAAGAAGATTAAACCTCTCATATGTCAAGACAAACCATAAGACATTAACTCATTGGCCAAAATAAAAAGAAATGAGATGAAGATGAAATGAATGGAAAAAACATTCAAATGTCAAACACAATTGGTCAAAAGTGAATCAAATCATCATCAACCAATGCTAAATAGAAGAGAAATGAAGATCACAAGTCAACAAGTCAAACATATTTTTTTGGTATTTTTGAATAAAAAATAAATGCAAAATTAAAATGGACAAAATATGGTTAAACCTCAAATTCAATTCAAATCAACTTCAACAAGTCCAATTAAATTCTCATAGGTCTAACATGGTCAAACAAGCTTTGACAAATTTTCTCAATAATTTTTGAAATTAGAAACTATTTTAAAACAATTAAAAACAATGAAAAATAACACAAATGAAATAAAATCTCAAATAAATCTCAAACCAATTAAGAAATTGATGAGACTATTTTTCATTGACTTATCATGATCCATATGTGTTAAGAAAATATTTTTGGATTTTTCAGATATCAAAAAGTATTTAAAATGAATTAAAACTATTAAAAAACAAATAATTCACAAAAAATATTAAATGAAGTCACAAAAATAATTAAAAATCAAAATATGAAACTAGATTTTTCAAGAATTTTTTTAGCATTGGTCTCATATTTTTGTGATTTCAAATAAAATATTTATGAATTTTTGAAAATAAAGTGAATTAAATGAAATTAAAACAGAAATAAGGAAAATAGAAAAAACCAGCGCCCTCAGATGGTTCATTAATTGACGTGGCAATGATATGAGGGTCTAGAAGCGCGGATGCACGAAACACCTTGGTCAAACGCACACCAGTTTGCATTAAAATAAGTCCACATAATGGAAGGCCACGATTATAACGTTTGAACATCATCCAAGGGCCATGAAGCTCCCACGTGGGAATGGTGGTGGAAATCACCATCTTCTCCGGCCAGACAACTAATTTTGGCCACCATGCGCAGGGAATCAAACTTTAATGAAAATGAAAAACAAAGGTATCAAAAGGAAGCTGAGGTGATGTACATCACCCCTGTAACCATGGATCATTCTCAAAGTTCTTATTTAAAGGGAAACCTGAGCTTGAAGATCATGGTGCTTGATCTGAAATGGCACGATTTGTAAAATTGAGACCACCACTGGCCTGCCTCATGCATGAGGACTTTAGAAAAAAAAAACCCAAAGGAATTCACATCATATTGCAAGATCTAGATCAAGAAAAATTGAGGTTCTACCTCTTAAATGAAACTTCAAACAGCACGAATTCTCCAAGCTTTTGATCCAATCTTGCTCTGGAAGTGTGATGATGATGCAAGGTTAAGGAATTAAGACTTCAAGATCAACTAATGATGTTGAAATTCAAGCTTGAAATTGAAAATGAAAACTGAAATTTCTTTAGGTGAGGGTTTGGTTTTCAACCCAGCAGCGTTTCAGATCTCCTTCAGGTTTTTTTTGAATGAGCATGAGCTTCTATTTATAGCTGGAATGGATGCAAGGTGGTGTTTGGCTCGTGTGCATGAAACTTGGATCCTTTATGCATGGGCCTGTACAGGCGTGTGAAAAGCCCAAGAATGAATGTAAATGCATGATGAGATCAAATGTAGTTGAATTGGACGTGCACAAGAGGCTGCACAAGCTTGCATTCCAAGTTATGATGTGAATTGCAAAAATGAGCATAAACATTAAGCTCTTTGAAACTGCCACATGGAAAATCCAAAAATGGTCATGTGAGTAATGGTTGGAAAGCTCTTGTAATAAGGAACAAAAGTCATGTTGGGCAAAAATTCATTTGGAGTTTGGAAATTTATGAAAACTGGCTGTGAAGTTTAGGGTACAAAACATGTCTAGGTTCCCTTTGAATTTTTTTACCAAAAGTAACCAACTTCAAGCCCTTCTGTTTCAATGATGCAAGCCTAAAATGGAAAAAACTCCAACATAAAAGTTATAGATCCCTTCAAGATTATCAATTTAGACCTAAATTTTGCATCATTTGGATTTTAATGAGAAAGTTATTGGCCCTTGAAGTTGGACATTTTTCAAAATCAATGACTTAGGTCCAAAGTGACCTATAATGTTTTGTATTATCACATGTGTTTATTTTAGGATTATGAAATTTTTTCCAACATAACATTTGAAGTATACATCTTACTCTTTCCAATGCATTTGGTATCACCTCAAAATTATAAAAAATAAGGAAGTTAGGTCCTTGGAAAGTTGACCCAAAATTAGGGTTTCAGTCAAAATGACCTATAATGTTTTGAAATGAATGATGACCTTCCAAGTTTCAAATTGATTTTTGATGAACATGAAAGTTGTTCATATGGTTATTAAGAACATTTTTTCTCTTGGGGTCATATTAAATTTACAAACACATAAAAAGTTGTGTCTCAGTGTATCTAAGTTTAGTTAGATGACTAGACTGGTCAACTTCTCAAGGCCAAACTTAAAAGCTTGATGAATGAATGATTGAGGATACTCACATAAGCTCATATATGCATAAAATAATGAATGGAAGAACTTTCCTTGATTGAATTTGATCATAGGTTGAGGTTGCTTCATGAGCAAGGCACTGTCAAAACACAGTTGAATTAGGGTTTCCTTGGGAAACAATCCTCAAGCCCTTTGGGTTATCTTGGTCAAATTGGAAAATTGAGATACTTAGGAGACATATATGATGATTAGGAGCTTTGTGGACCATTTTCATGCCTATTCTCATCTTCATCTAGCCACTTCAATGAGCTTAGGAGCCTCCTAGGAGCATGGGAGCACATGATCACTTGAGCTTCAAAAAAAACGAGTTAGTGACATATTTTTATGCTTTTGGTTAGTAAACAAAATAAGAAAAGCAATAATATACAATACAAGCATGCTTGGTGGCCTCAAACCACTCACACAAGTCCCAACCCTAGGGTTAAGGAGCCACACATGCTATGATCCTTGAGGCAATGCATTGAGCAAATGATATGATGCCATGAGGGATCTTAGGGCCAAAATTAGGGTCCTACACAAAGAAATAAGCAATGCTGGAAATCCAGATGTTGTCATCGTTGTGTTACAAATCGATGTTTTACAAAAACATGTTTGTTTCAAACATATCAAACTTCAATGAAAAACTTAGAAGTAGTAGATTAAACTTCAACATCAATAAATAATGGATTTTCCAACCATTAAATCATATAAAAATAAATAAACCATCATATTTAAGAACCCAATCTTTGTTTGAACCAACAGTGGTTGTTTGAGCAATGAATCTTGTATTGACGGTCACGGGTCACGGTGCAGGTGTCGCAGAGCAAGTAAAAACAGAAATGTTGAGAAGCAGAGAGAAATGAAGAAGAGGTGATTTTGTTTGGTAGAGAGAACTGTTGCAGGTGTGGAGAGAAGCATATGATAGTGTAAGACAACACAGAGAAGGCATTGGTTTTGTTGTTAAGGAGGGAAACATGAAATGTTTGAGGTAGATAATGGATAAATGACACTTGGCATGTAAGTAGAGGGCTGGTAGTATAGTTATTTTAACATTTGTTGATTACGGATTTGTTCATATGGTAGTGTAAATTAAATTTAGTGGAAGGGAACAATGGTAAAGTAATGCAATTGAACTTTGAAGAGTTGATATTAGATAGGAATTCCAAAGATGGAGGGTAGTGATATAACGTGATGAGAGACATGAATTAATAGCTAATTTTGAATAGAGGCACTGAAATTAAGGCAATTCAGTCTCTGGTCTGATTTGCAAAGTTTTATCTTATAAAGGAGATATCCTACTACATTCTTTTGAGTTTTTTTAATCACCACAAGAGATGTAGTAATTTGTTCATTTTTTATCAACTCATTGGGAATTTTTTTGGTATTCTATTTGACTCAATAATCAACTCAGTGCCTTTTCTTTCATTTTTTTTTAATTTCACTTGTGGCCTTTACATGTTCATTGTTAGCATACGACTTGTTGGAAGAATCGAGGTGAGGATGACATGGATCTAAAAATTTAGTTGAGGTTTGAGACCATTTATAGTGAACTTGTAAGTAGGGTTGGACAGTCGGTCGATTAGGGTTGGATATGAGGCCAAAACTAAGATCAAACCTAAATCATGGCTCCATTTGTAAGGTCCAATTTCAACCATAGGAATTTCGATTTCGGTTATAACGGTTTTGCAGGTTGATTGGTGGATTTAGTTGGTTTAAGAATTTATGGATCAACCAAATTAAATGCATTCTTACACACAAAAATTCAAATTTCTTTTTTTAGTTGAACAGTAGAAATGATATAGCAGAAACATCTAAAATAACTTATAAATTACCATCATACATAATTAAACAAAAATTACACATGTTCAATTTTGAAAATAAATTCTTCAACTAAGGGTGGTTATTGCAGAAACTTTAATACTACTATAATACTAAAATTATTGTCACACACACACACACACATATATATATATATATATATATATATATATATATATATATATATATATATATATATATATATATATATATATATATATATATATATATATATATATATATATATATATATATATATATATATATATATATATATATATATATATATATATATATATATATATATATATATATATATATATATATATATATATATATATATATATATATATATATATATATAACATAATAATGCAACCAACATTAATTACAATTTCGGTCCATTATCATATTTCCAGCAACTGAGATTAATCTTTAGCAAAAAGGAATATTCAAGAAATTATTCATCTTTAGTTGCAAACATCAGTTCAACTGCAATATGTCAAAGAAATCAACATTTCAATTAAAATACGATGATCACAAATCATAGAACTAGCAGGATAATGCAACACATTGACAATATTGACCTATAACCTATTATATTTATACCATATCATTCCTTACTGCGTTCTGATCCAAAGTGCTTAAGCTGATTTCTTCATCAAAATTAGTAGCATCATGAGTTCTCGTCACCTAATTTCAATTTCACACCAGTTGGAACCTGCAAAATCATTACCAAACATTCTTACAATTTATTCCAATGAACATGTATACAATAGAAATTCAATGGAACCGTTCTCAAGTCACCTATCTCAGTTTGTACCCAACTCCATTGGTCAGTTGACCAAGATGATGAACCCGCCGCCTGTTGGGTGGGTTCCTGATGCAGTGGGAGAAACTGCTCAGGAGGTGCTTGTGGATCTTCTTCTTCTACTTCCGTTCCTTCCACCTGGTCATCCATAAATTGCTCACCTCTAGTAAAATGGTCAGTTTCGTGGCCTTCATCCGCATTGGGGTCAGCGCTCACATACAACCAATTAGCACGGTCAGTAATAGTAACTCTGTCCGGATCCGGTAGAGCGATGATAAACCTCTTATGGATAAGTACGGAATAGTAAGTAGTGGTAACAACAATCATACCTTGTGAAATTAGAGAAGACATTCCCCCTGATTGGCGTGTCTTCGAGTAAAACAGCTTGATACCTGAAATGCTCAACAATTTGGGTGATCATTCCCCCTACGGATATGCCTCCGGAGTTTGCTCGGCCTACTCTGCCCAAATAGTCAGCTACAAAGGCAGCTACATTGATGGCTTTGTTTTGAGCCATCGAGTACATAAAGAATAGCTCTCTCTGAGTAGCTACCCTTGTGCTATCGCCTCTTCCAAACAGGGTATAGGCTAAACCCTTCTGAGCGTACCTGACACATGGATTCTGGATGCCCGAGGCTTTCGCACCTTTGGAGGAGTAATCCGTCCTCCCAGTGATGTCAATCCATAAATCCTTAGGTGAGAACCCGTCTGGGACCGCTCCTAGTCCGTTCAGAGGGAGTCGGAGTATTACAACTAACTCCTCAACAGACAACTCATTATAATTATTAAATAACCGGAAACGTAAGGTGCCGAAATAATACTTGGTCGTGTCAATCCACCATTTTTCCAGCTGGAATTCCAACGTGCTGAGGAATTTGAGAGTAATGCGCTCGTATGTTGGCGCTTCCAAACTCATGAACTCGAGCATTCCCAAAACATGGAACATCTGGTATACCTTCATCTTCAGCCCCAGAGCGTTCAGAGTATGCTTACACATATACCTTGTCGGCGTGAGTTTGCGCTTCCGGTGAATTTGGTATCTCCGTTCTTGTTCCGGATTGTCAAACACGATGTTGTGTGGATTTGAATTCCGACTCGGACGCTTCCATGACTTTGCCATTTCCGCGAGTTGTTGCTTTCCGGTGCGGATTCTCCGCGGGGGCATTATTGACCTGCAAAAATAGATTTTTTTTTTGAACTTTTGAGTTAGGAAATTCCAAAACCGTGGTTAGGACCGGGACGACGAGTGGAGTAATATTAGTGAAGGGTGTTTGGGTGATAGGTGAGTGGAAATGGGAGTTATTGAAGGTTTTGTATGGTGAGGTTTATGAGTTTTAATGGAATTTGAAAGAGTGTGAGAGAAAGAGATGAAGAATGATGAGAGAGAATAACTAGGTGTAGGAGGAAAATCTGATAATGATAAGGTTAATGGGGAAAAGGTATGGTTAATGGTGGATTAAGTGGGTGGGTCCCACGAAAATTCAAATTTTTTAAAAAAAAATTCAAAAAATTTGCCTGCCTGACATGGTCGTGTCAGCTGACACGGGTGACCGTGTCAGGCTACTGGATTCCCAAAGTTTGGCATTTTCCTTCAGTTCTCCTGACACGGCCGCCCGTGTCAGGCTACTGTTGATAACCAATTTTCGTTCACTTTTAGTGCTCCAGACACGGCCCGTGTCAACTGACACGGGTGGCCGTGTCAGGCTGTCCTTTTTGGCCGTTTTTAGGTTTTCTCTCCGGTTCAACTGCAGGTACCTCTGGCCATGTTGATCGTTCTTTTTCATGACTTAGACATTTGTTGATGTGATGTTCCCTCCTTGTAGAGCTCCTGTATAAACCTACAAACACACAAAACTGATTAGATATAAAAAAGCGTGGGTTGCCTCCCACGAAGCGCTTTGTTTAACGTCGCATGGCTCAACAGTTCATTCCCTTTGTTATGGGGGGTATTTCAGGTTCCAAACCTTGTTGCACCTCTTGTCCAAAACTAGGACGTTGTCTCTTTTCTCAGTCTGGATTCCTTTGTGCCACAATTCCTTTTTAACCTTCCTCTTCTTACCTTGTTTTCGTTTTCTTTTATTTCTCGTGGTTTTTGGAATAGAGATGGAAGTCTTTCCATTCAGGGTGGCTAATGGCAGTGGTGAGATTCTAATAGCATTCAATGTCCTGATTAAGCTTACTTGATAGTGAGATTCTGTATTGTCCTCTAACTCTCGGTCTTCAATAGCATTCAATGTTATTTCCTTGTCGTGAACTTTCAAGGTCAACGTGCCCTGATCCATGTCGAGATTGCATCGACTTGTCTGCATGAAAGGTCGACCCAGAATGATGGGTGCCTCATCATCTTCAGGTATGTCTAGGATTACAAAATCAACTGGAAAAAGTATGTCCTCTATTGTTACCAGCACGTCTTCAACCATACCATATACATCTTTTCTTGAGTGATCCGCAAACTTCAGATTGGTCTTTATATCACTAATATTTTTAATACCTAGCCTGTGATAGATTGATAATGACATAAGATTCACACTAGCTCCAGAATCTATTAGTACCCTTTTGAAGGTTCTTTCTTTAATTGTGAATGGTACTGTTACCGTTCCCGGATCCTTTTGTTTGTTAGGAATTTTCTGCCCTAGTGAGTTTGCACTATATTGTTCCTTTCAGGCGACCTGTTCTTCGGTGGTTGGTTTCTTTTCGGCCAGTACCTCTTCCATGAATTTTTTATACATGGGCATTCTTTCGAGTGCTTTGAACAAAGACATATGACCCTCAACCCTTTTGAACATTGTCATGAATTTCTCCAAGTCTGACTCACTAGGTTCCTTCTTTGTCACTCTCAGAGGGTAGGGTAACTTAATCACTAGTTTAGTCTCTTTTGTAATTTCCTCTCTAGTCGGCTCGCTCGGTGATATAATTTTTTTCTTTATAGCAACCTTTGTCGTGACAGTATTCACATTCTCTTGACCTCTCAGATTTTGAACTGTTTCACTTTGTAAGGACCCTGGTGTTCGAGAACTTGCTAGTTGATGTGCTATCTGCCCCAGCTGAACTTCCAGATTCTTTAGGGAGGCGGTGGTGTTTTTCTGATTGTTTCTAGTCTCTCCTTCAAATTTCCTATTTTGAGCTGCCATGTGTAAGATGTAACACCCCAAGAGAAATAAGACACTTATTTAATTTAAATTAATAATTAAATGATTAATTTAATTAAATAATTGGAATTTTGGATTTTATTATTATTATTATTTTGGGAATAGTAATAATTGGAATATATATATAAGTGGGAATAAAGAAAAGGGTTTCATTCTTAACAAAGAAATTTCACGTGAAACTCAGAGAAGCTGCAGAGAAGAGAAAAAGGGCAAAGAGCCGAAAAGCACGGTTGAGGAACGGAAAAGCTAAAGCTTCGAGAATTGCCGGATTATCTTAGGTAAGGGGGGTTTATCGTCGTTTAATGGGTATTATAGAATAACATGTCATGGGTAGTGAGAAGCCGTTGATTTTAACCCTAATTGGAACTGTATATGCTGAAATTGACGTTGAATAAACCGTGTTAAAAACTGTAAATTGAGTTGATAGTTGTGTGAGTCGAAAAGGTTAGACCAGGGTACGAATCCCAATTAAAAACTTGAACCGGCGCTACCAATTTACCGGACGAATGGTTCTGTTTAGAGATGGTTGTAGTTGAGGAAACGGCCGGAAAACCTGTGAAACGTAAGCTAACGGAACCCTGGAAAACTCAGAAAATCTGAGTCTGCGCGCGAGCGGTCGACCATAGGGTCGGCGTGCGCTGACCCGTGAGGCATGCGCTGACTGCATGCGTCGACGCATGGTAGTTTTGCGCCGACCAGTGAGCTAAGCGTCGACTGTATGCGTCGACGCATAGGGCTTTTGCGCCGACTCCCTCCAGTTGAGCAGAGTCTTTGCAGAATGGAAAAATAGTTGATTTTATGTTGTGAGTGCAAGTGGTAGCTGGCCTATCATAGTTAATTGTGAGGAATGAATTTATTAGGTTTATGGTTGTGAAATGTTGATGCAATAATGTTGAAAAGTTGATTTTTTTTAGTTGCCTTGTTGAAATTATTAAGTTGTAGGCCGATGAGCCAACGTTGATTCTAAGTTGATTTGTTGAGAATTACTGAGTTGTAGGCTGAAGAGCCAAAGTTGATTATGAGTTGTTCTGTTGAAAAGCTGTTATGTGGCTGTTGTTATTATGTTGTTGAGCTTTCAAGTCGTACATGACATATACATTCATATGCATTAAGTCGGGGCTTTTGCTCACACCACGTTGGCCTGGATTGGCAAAAATATGGGGCTTTTGCTCACACCACGTTGGCCTGGATTGGCAAATTTTTAAGTTGAAAGTTGAAGGCTTATGCCTTGATGCCCACTAAACTGGCAATGATTTTAAGTTGGGAGTTTTACTCCAAATGGTACCACATGCATGAAGAGTCGAGTCTCATTGAGTTGCATTTATGTTGTTATTGAGTTGCCTTTACGTTGTGTTTGAATATGATAATTGAGTTGACTGTGCCGCTGCCTAATGCATGATATAATTAGGGTGATTAACGTGTAGAATTACTTAACATAACATGATAAATTATAATATTTGTTATATCGATTGAGGAACTCACCCTTACAGCTATATTTTTCAGGTAACGAGCAGTGAGTCGAATAGAAGCTAGTGCTTGAAGTCTAGTGTGGTTAGAGGGTCATGCTCTGATAGATGTAACATCGGGACGGGATGTTTGAATTGTTGAATAAATGTTAATTTTGATGAATTACAGATGTTGAAATATTTTATCCGCTGCGTATTGTTAAAGAAGATTTATGTTGAATAAAATTGAGCATGACTGATTTTATGTTGACTTTTGTGAAAAAGTGGTTATGTGACACCCTTGAGATGTATGATTACTCTGATATGTATGATTTAATTGTTGTTGTTATTATTAAATATTTGGGGTATTTAGAAGGGTGTTACATTAGTGGTATCAGAGCCTGGTTGGTCCGTCCGGCCAGTTGTCGTGTCGTTTTGTCTAACAATTGTGTATTGTTACCAATCTAACTTTAAGTTGTGTTGTATTGATAAGTTGAAATGGCTGGAAGGAATGACGCTGCAATGGCTGCCGCAATGCAAGCAATGGCACAAGCTGTGCAGAACTTGCCAAATGCTGGTGGAGATGCTGGATCACGTAGCTTGGCGACTTTTCAGAGAGAGAATCCGCCGGTGTTTAAAGGAAAGCATGATCCAGATGCAGCCTTGGGATGGTTGAAAGAGATTGAGAGAATATTCCGTGTTATGGATTGTACTCCAGCTCAGAAGGTTCGGTATGGTACTCACATGCTAGCAGTCGAAGCTGATGACTGGTGGCTAGAGACTCACGAGAGGTTGACCGCGGCAGGTGAAGTCGTTACTTGGGATGTATTCCGTAGGGAATTTCTGAGGAAGTATTATCCAGAGGATGTCCGTGGTAAGAAGGAGATTGAATTCCTTGAGCTGAAGCAAGGAAACATGTCTGTCACGGATTATGCTGCGAAATTTGTGGAGTTGTCCAAATTTTATCCTCATTACACTGGTGCTGGTGCTGAATTTTCAAAGTGCATCAAGTTTGAAAATGGATTGCGCTCTGAAATTAAGAAGGCTGTTGGGTATCAGAAGATACGCATTTTTACTGAGTTGGTTGATAGCTGCAGGATATTTGAAGAGGACAATAATGCTCATTACAAGATTGTCAGTGATCGCAGAGGCAAGCAACATCAAAACCGTGGCAAGCCGTATGATGTCCCAGCTGGAAAAGGGAAGCAAGTAGCTGCTCCGGCTCAGAGGACTAGTAGGGGAGGTGCTCCTACTGGTATAGTTTGCTTCAAATGTGGTCAGGCTGGTCATAAGAGTAATGTATGTACTGCTGAAGTGAAGAGGTGTTTTCGCTGTGGTAAGACTGGGCATGCAATAGCTGATTGCAAGCACAAGGAAGTGATTTGTTTTAATTGCGGAGAAGAAGGGCATATTGGAAGTCAGTGTCAGAAGCCGAAGAAAGGGAATCAGTCAGGAGGCAAGGTCTTTGCTTTATCGGGTTCTGAGACTTCTGCAGATGATCGTTTGATCCGAGGTACGTGTTATATTAATGGCTTTCCCCTTGTAGCTATTATTGACACAGGTGCGACTCATTCCTTTGTATCTTTGGATTGTGCTGTGAAACTTAAGTTAGAGATATCTGAGATGTTTGGAAGTATGGTAATTGATACTCCTGCGAAGGGTTCAGTGACTACTACTTCGGTTTGTTTAAATTGTCCTTTGAGTATTTTTGGTAGAGACTTTGGGATGGACCTAGTGTGCCTTCCACTAGTGCAGATTGATGTTATTCTGGGTATGAACTGGTTGGTGTTTAACCGAGTTTCTATCAATTGTTTTAATAAGACTGTGATATTTCCTGAGAGTGAGGAAGGAAAGAGTTTGTTTCTATCAGTGAGACAAGTGGATGAGGAAGTAGCTGATGGGGCAGAATTGTTTATGCTGTTAGCAACTTTAGAGGCCAAGGATAAGATGGTGATTTGCGATCTAGCTGTGGTGTGTGATTTTCCTGATGTGTTTCCGGAAGAAGTGAATGAATTACCACCAGAACGCGAAGTGGAGTTCTCGATTGATTTGGTACCTGGTACTAGACCGATATCGATGGCTCCGTACCGTATGTCTGCTGTTGAGTTAACTGAATTGAAGAGTCAGTTGGAAGATCTATTGGATAAGAAATTTATTCGTCCGAGTGTGTCACCGTGGGGTGCCCCAGTGCTATTGGTTAAGAAGAAAGAAGGTACTATGAGGTTGTGTGTGGACTACAGGCAACTGAATAAAGTGACGATCAAGAATCGGTATCCTTTGCCGAGGATTGATGATTTGATGGATCAATTGGTTGGTGCGAGTGTGTTCAGCAAGATAGATTTGAGATCTGGGTATCATCAGATTCGTGTGAAGACTGAGGATATTCAGAAGACTGCTTTCAGGACAAGGTATGGACATTATGAGTATTCTGTGATGCCTTTTGGTGTGACTAATGCACCTGGAGTATTTATGGAATATATGAATAGGATTTTCCATCCGTACCTAGACAAGTTTGTCGTGGTATTTATTGATGATATTTTGGTGTATTCGAAATCGGAAGAAAGGCATGCTGAGCATTTGAGAGTGGTTTTGGGAAGTTCTACGAGAAAAGAAATTATTTGCTAAATTGTCTAAGTGTGAATTTTGGTTAGAAGAGGTAAGTTTTCTTGGTCATGTGATTTCAAGAGGTGGTGTTGCTGTTGATCCTTCCAAGATAGAGGCGGTATCTAAGTGGGAAGCTCCGAAGTCTGTTGCTGAGATTCGAAGTTTCCTTGGTTTGGCTGGTTATTATAGGAAGTTCATTGAAGGATTTTCTAAGTTGGCGTTACCGTTGACGATGTTGACTAGAAAGGGGCAAGCATTTGTTTGGGACTCAAAATGTGAAGGAGGTTTCCAAGAGTTAAAGAGAAGGTTAACTAGTGCTCCTATTCTGATATTACCGAGTTCGTCGGAATCATTTGAAGTTTTCTGTGATGCTTCATTGTTGGGTTTGGGTGGCGTGTTGATGCAGAATAAGCAGGTTATAGCTTATGCTTCAAGACAGCTGAGGGTTCATGAGAGGAACTATCCGACGCACGATTTAGAGTTGGCGGCTGTAGTGTTTGTTCTGAAGTTATGGAGACATTATTTGTACGGGTCAAGATTTGAGGTTTTCAGTGACCATAAAAGTTTGAAGTATTTGTTTGATCAGAAAGAGCTGAATATGAGACAGAGGAGATGGTTAGAGTTTCTGAAGGATTATGACTTTGGTTTGAATTACCATCCGGGTAAAGCAAACGTAGTGGCTGATGCGTTGAGTCGGAAATCATTGCATATATCTATGCTAATGGTTAAGGAGTTGGATTTAATTGAACAGTTTAGAGATTTGAGTTTGGTGTGTGAGAGTACTCACAATAGTGTTAAATTGGGAATGTTGAAATTAACAAGTGGTATTCTGGATGAGATCAGAGAGGGTCAGAAATCTGATGTGCTTTTGGTTGATAAGTTGACTCTAGTGAGTCAAGGTCAAGGTGGAGAATTCAGAATTGATGAGACTGGTATTTTGAAATTTGGTAGTCGGGTGTGTGTTCCGGATGTTACCGAACTTAAGAAGAGTATTCTTGAAGAAGGACATCGTAGTGGGTTGAGTATTCATCCTGGAGCTACGAAGATGTATCATGATTTGAAGAAGTTATTTTGGTGGCCGGGAATGAAAAGAGATATCGCGAGTTTCGTTTATTCTTGTTTGACGTGTCAGAAGTCAAAGATTGAGCATCAGAAGCCGTCTGGGCTAATGCAACCGTTGGCGATTCCAGAGTGGAAATGGGATAGTATCAGTATGGATTTTGTTTCTGGTTTACCGAGGACAACTAAGAATTTTGAAGCCATTTGGGTGATTGTTGATAGATTGACGAAGTCGGCTCATTTTATTCCGATCAGAATGGATTATCCGTTAGAGAGATTAGCTGAGTTGTATATTGAGAAGATTGTAAGTCTGCATGGTATTCCGTCGAGTATTGTTTCGGACAGAGATCCTAGATTTACATCGAAGTTTTGGGAAGGTTTGCAGAAGGCTTTAGGGACTAAGCTGAGATTGAGTTCTGCATATCATCCGCAGACTGATGGTCAGACTGAGAGGACGATTCAGTCATTAGAGGACCTTTTGAGAGCTTGTGTTTTGGAAAAAGGAGGTGCTTGGGACTGTTATTTGCCTTTGATTGAGTTTACCTACAACAATAGTTTTCATTCGAGCATTGGTATGGCGCCGTTTGAAGCTTTGTATGGTAGGAGATGTCGGACACCGTTATGTTGGTATGAGTCCGGTGAGAGTGCTGTGATTGGACCGGAGATTATTCAACAAACTACGGAAAAGATTAAGATGATTCAGGAGAAGATGAGAATTGCTCAGAGTCGTCAGAAGAGTTATCATGATAAGAGGAGGAAATCACTTGAGTTTCAAGAGGGAGATCACGTGTTTCTTCGTGTTACTCCGATAACTGGTGTTGGTCGAGCCTTGAAGTCGAAGAAGTTGACACCGCGATTTATTGGTCCCTATCAGATTTTGGAGAGGATAGGAGAAGTAGCCTATCGTATCGCCTTACCGCCGTCACTTGCGAATTTGCATGAAGTTTTTCATGTGTCTCAGTTAAGGAGGTACGTTCATGATCCGTCGCATGTTGTCCAAGTAGATGATGTACAGGTGAGAGATAACCTGACTGTTGAAACATCGCCTATGAGGATTGAGGATCGAGAGTTGAAGCAGTTGCGGGGTAAAGAGATTGCCTTAGTGAAGGTAGCTTGGGGAGGACCAGCAGGTGGCAATGTGACTTGGGAGCTGGAGAGTCAGATGAAAGAGTCCTATCCAGAGTTATTTGCTTGAGGTATGTTTTCGAGGATGAAAACTCTTTTAGTGGGGGAGAGTTGTAACACCCCAAGAGAAATAAGACACTTATTTAATTTAAATTAATAATTAAATGATTAATTTAATTAAATAATTGGAATTTTGGATTTTATTATTATTATTATTTTGGGAATAATAATAATTGGAATATATATATAAGTGGGAATAAAGAAAAGGGTTTCATTCTTAACAAAGAAATTTCACGTGAAACTCAGAGAAGCTGCAGAGAAGAGAAAAAGGGCAAAGAGCCGAAAAGCACGGTTGAGGAACGGAAAAGCTAAAGCTTCGAGAATTGCCGGATTATCTCAGGTAAGGGGGGTTTATCGTCGTTTAATGGGTATTATAGAATAACATGTCATGGGTAGTGAGAAGCCGTTGATTTTAACCCTAATTGGAACTGTATATGCTGAAATTGACGTTGAATAAACCGTGTTAAAAACTGTAAATTGAGTTGATAGTTGTGTGAGTCGAAAAGGTTAGACCAGGGTACGAATCCCAATTAAAAACTTGAACCGGCGCTACCAATTTACCGGACGAATGGTTCTGTTTAGAGATGGTTGTAGTTGAGGAAACGGCCGGAAAACCTGTGAAACGTAAGCTAACGGAACCCTGGAAAACTCAGAAAATCTGAGTCTGCGCGCGAGCGGTCGACCATAGGGTCGGCGTGCGCTGACCCGTGAGGCATGCGCTGACTGCATGCGTCGACGCATGGTAGTTTTGCGCCGACCAGTGAGCTAAGCGTCGACTGTATGCGTCGACGCATAGGGCTTTTGCGCCGACTCCCTCCAGTTGAGCAGAGTCTTTGCAGAATGGAAAAATAGTTGATTTTATGTTGTGAGTGCAAGTGGTAGCTGGCCTATCATAGTTAATTGTGAGGAATGAATTTATTAGGTTTATGGTTGTGAAATGTTGATGCAATAATGTTGAAAAGTTGATTTTTTTTAGTTGCCTTGTTGAAATTATTAAGTTGTAGGCCGATGAGCCAACGTTGATTCTAAGTTGATTTGTTGAGAATTACTGAGTTGTAGGCTGAAGAGCCAAAGTTGATTATGAGTTGTTCTGTTGAAAAGCTGTTATGTGGCTGTTGTTATTATGTTGTTGAGCTTTCAAGTCGTACATGACATATACATTCATATGCATTAAGTCGGGGCTTTTGCTCACACCACGTTGGCCTGGATTGGCAAAAATATGGGGCTTTTGCTCACACCACGTTGGCCTGGATTGGCAAATTTTTAAGTTGAAAGTTGAAGGCTTATGCCTTGATGCCCACTAAACTGGCAATGATTTTAAGTTGGGAGTTTTACTCCAAATGGTACCACATGCATGAAGAGTCGAGTCTCATTGAGTTGCATTTATGTTGTTATTGAGTTGCCTTTACGTTGTGTTTGAATATGATAATTGAGTTGACTGTGCCGCTGCCTAATGCATGATATAATTAGGGTGATTAACGTGTAGAATTACTTAACATAACATGATAAATTATAATATTTGTTATATCGATTGAGGAACTCACCCTTACAGCTATATTTTTCAGGTAACGAGCAGTGAGTCGAATAGAAGCTAGTGCTTGAAGTCTAGTGTGGTTAGAGGGTCATGCTCTGATAGATGTAACATCGGGACGGGATGTTTGAATTGTTGAATAAATGTTAATTTTGATGAATTACAGATGTTGAAATATTTTATCCGCTGCGTATTGTTAAAGAAGATTTATGTTGAATAAAATGAGCATGACTGATTTTATGTTGACTTTTGTGAAGAAGTGGTTATGTGACACCCTTGAGATGTATGATTACTCTGATATGTATGATTTAATTGTTGTTTTTATTATTAAATATTTGGGGTATTTAGAAGGGTGTTACATAAGACCCTAACTTTGACCCTAAGATCCCTCATGGCATCATATCATTGCTCATTGCATTTACCTCAAGGATCATAACATCTTAGCTCCTTAACCTTTGGATTGGGACTTGTGAGCTGGTTTGAGATCACCAAGCATGCTTGAATTGTATATTATTGCTTTTATTATTTTGTTTACTAACCAAAAGCACAAAAGTATGTCACTAACTTTGTTTGTTTTGTAGCTTGAGCAATCATGTGATCCAAGGCTCATAGGAAACCCCTTATACTCATTGATGTGGCCAGGTGAAGTTGAAAGCAAGCATGAAAATGGTTCACAAAGCTCTCAATAATCACATATGCCTCCCTAACATCTCAATTTGTCAATTTGATCAAAGAAAACCAAAGGGCTTGAGGATTGTTTCCCAAGGAAACCCTAATTCATCTGTGCATTGACTGTGCCTTGCTCATGAAGCAACCTCAACCCATGATCAAATACAATCAAATGAAGTTCTTTCATTAATAATTTCATGCATATTTGAGCTTATGTTATTTCTCTCAATCATTCATTCATCAAGATTTGAAGTTTGGACTTGAGAAATTAATCAGTCAATTCATCTGACTATTTTGAAATCCACTGAGACCTAAAGTTTGATGTGTTTGTCAAATGGAGATGACCCTAAGAGAAAAAATGTTCTTAATAACTATATGAAAAAATTTCATGTTCATCAAAAATTTATTTGAAGCTTGGACGGTCATCATTCATTTCAAAACATTATAGGTCATTTTGACTTAAACCCTAATTTTGGGTCAACTTCCCAAGGACCTAACTCATTCATTTTTCATGATTTTTAGGTGGGATCAAATGAATTGGAAGTTTTAAGATGTCTAATTCATTTTTTATGTTGAACAAATATTCATAATCCTAAAAGAAACACATGTGATAATACAAAATATTATAGGTCACTTTGGACCAAAGCCACTGAAATGTGAAAAAGTCCAACTTCAAGTGCCCATAACTTCCTCATAAAAATTCCAAATGATGCAAAGTTTGAGTCCAAATTTATTGTATGGAAACGATCTATAACTTTGATGTTGGAGGTTTTGTCATTTGAGGCTTTCATCATTTAAACAGAAGGGCTTGAAGTTGGTCCATTTTGGCCAAATTCACATACACAAGTTTTGCACCTTGAACTTCAGGGCCGGTTTTCAGTAACTTCTCAATCCCAAATGGATTTTTGTTCAACATAAAAATTGTTCCTCATGTCAAGACCTTTCCAACCATTACCCACATGACCATGTTTCATTTGGCAAAGTGCATTTTCAAAGAGATGAAGATTTATGTGCATTTATGGAAACAATGTTGAAACTTCATACACACTCCACTGCAATGCCATGTACACGTCCAAACCTGATCTATGTGACTTCAACATGCTAAACCAATTGCATTTGGGCCTCCTATGCGCCTGTACAGGCCCATGCATGGAGGCCCTCATTCCACATGCACACGAATTTTCCATGATTTGCATCACCTTGTGCTATAAATACATGTGCTCAACTTCATTCATTTCCAACCTTAAGGCGCCTAACACTCTGCAGAATTGAAATCCCACCCTTCACTCAAAGGAATTTTTCATTTCTCTTTCAATTTTCAACTTCCTTGGTTGATTATTGAACTCCAATTCCTTAGCCTAGCTTCATTTACATCTCAAGACCAAGCTGCAATTGAGAATTGGAAGAGATTGTGCCTTGTAGAGTTGTACTTCAAAGGTTGTTGTTAAAACTTTTTCCATTCGAATCTCCCTGGATCTTGCTCATTTCTTGTGTTTGTTGGTTCCTCTGAAGTCCTCATGTGAGAGGCAATTGATCTGTGTATTTAATTTCATGAATTGATCAAGTTCAGATTGAACACCATAAACTTCCATCTCGGATTTCTCTTCATGTAGTGATCTTGAGTGGAAACCAATGGTACAGGAGTGATGTACATCACCCCAGCTTTCCAATGATATGAGGATCGTCCATTTTGGTTAACTTTTTAAAACCTGCAACTCTGGTCGGAGCTGGCTTGCTCACCGGAGAAGACGGTGGTGTACACCACCGTCCCCCATGCGTGGCTGCATCTGGACCACTTGATCTTGTTTCCAGTTTGAATCACAGCCTTGGGATGTTATGGCCTTTTTAAATACATTGTGTTTCTCCTTTGACTCTAGATCACCATGAGCACGCACCTTACAGCCATATGATGTGCCACATCATTTAATGAATCTGATCCAATGTGCCAGGATTTTTGCAATTTCTGATTTATTTCATTTTATTTTCTTTATTTCATTTTATTTCAAAAACTCATAACTCTTTCATTATAAATCCAAAAAATATGAGACCAATTGCATTATTTTTCTTTTTAATTCTAGTTTCTGAAAGTGATCTTTAATATTTTTTTATGATGTCATTTAATATTTTTTGTGAATTTTCTCTTTCTGGTTATTTTTAATTCATTTTAAATAGTTGCCAATATTCAAAAAATGCAAAAATATTTTCTTAACATCTTTGAATGATGATGAATCTATGAAAAATATTCTCATCAATTTCTTAATTGATTTGAGATTTATTTGAGATTTTAGTTCAATTATGTTATTTTTTATTCATTATTAATTGTTTAAAATTAGTTTCGGGTTTCTAAAAATGGTGAAAAAAATTGTCAAACCTTGTTTGACCTTGTTGAACTTAGGATGATCCATTTGGAATTTTCCAAGTTGATTTGAAATGGATTTGAAGTTTGACCTTTAATTGTTTATTTTAATTCAAGTATTATTTTAATTCTCAAAAATACCAAAAATATTTTATTTGTTTCTTGACTTCTAAGCTTCATCTTGCTTCTGTTTACAATTGATTGACTTTGATTCTATTCATGTTTGATCAATATGTGTTGGATATTTCATTTGAATTCCATTTACGTACATTCTACTTCTTTTTCTTCTTTTTTTTTTCTTTTTCTTTTTGATCAATGAGTTAATGATTGGTGGTTAGCCTTGACATATGATGGGCTTAACCTTCTTTGATTCAAATCTAATTCATCTTGATCAAAGATCAAGTGAATGGCTTTGCGTTAGAGATAGGTTGCTTCTTGGTCAAGCAAAAAACCTAAATCCATACAAGATCATTCTCTTTTCCTTTTGGCATGGCAAGCTGTAGGAGCTTGGCTTACTAGTCATGGTCTCTAACTTGTGTTTGTTGCCTATAGTTATATTGACCAACCTCAGATAGGTGTGACTACTACATTAGTCCACTTACGATTGCTTAACATAGCGCTAAATTGCCTTATGGCACACTAGCACTAACTACTAATGACTAACTCTTAAGTCTTGCAATTTACTTTGATGCAATTTAATATTCTTGTACATTAATTCATTTGCTTTTGCCCTTTGCTCACTTAAGCTCATGTTTATGTTAATGCAATTTGCCTTTTGCTCACTTGAGCACATAATTGTGTATATACTATTGTGCTTGTTTTGTTTTGATTGTGAAAACCCAATGCAAATGGACAAAGGCCTTAGATTTTAGGACCTTACCTATGCTAAATGGAGTCAAAGAGAAACTAGGCCTCATGCCTTTAGAATGCTATAAAAGAAGAAAATTGTCAAAGAGCAACTAGGCCTCATGCCTTTAGAATGCTTAATCTTGAAGAAGACATTTGAAAGGATTCTAATTCTAAACTCACTCTTATCCATTATTTCTATTGCAATGTGGAACTTTTTGATTTGTGTGTTCTTGTGTGCTAGGGATCCTAAACTTGAGCCAAGTAGAAGAACCATTGTCATGAGCATCCAAAGTAGAGATACAAAAGCCAATTGGAAGATTCCTAGGAGCTTGATTGTTATTTTGCTTGATTGCTTGAGTTATTTGCTTATTACTTGCTAATTCCAAAGGAAAGGGAACAACTTGGATCATCACTATGATCTCAAAAAGGGAACTCCATGTGGTTTTATTTCTCTTCCTTCATCTTTGCATGTTTAGGACCTAGCCATTCTCTTCTTCTCTCCACTCTAACCCAAGCCAAACTTTTGTGCAAACATTAACATTGTTTTCAAAATTATAAACCTAAGCACTATGCTTTTGATTTTTTTCAAACTCTTTTCATAACACTTATTTTGAATTGAATCCTAAGTCAACTTTGACCTTACTTTGTTAATACTTTTCATTGGTAAATACAACTCACTCAATTGTTTTTGTGGTTTCAATGGCCACCTCTTGCCAAAACTTTTCATAAACATTAGCTATTAGGTTTGAGTTATCCTAGAGGTTGATATAATACTCACCTATATCCTTAGTGATGGACTATAAGTCTTCCATGCTTATTATAGGGTTAACCCCTCACTAGCATGTTGAAGCTCTCCTCACATGGTGGATTTTTGGTTTTAGGTTGAGTTTTCTCCCTTTGATAACAAAAGACCTTTAAGGCTTTTGACCAATCAATTCACCAACTTGTTTTGAGACTTTTACCCCGAACTACGAGGTTTTGATCCTAATCTTTTTAAGATGGTACGTAGGCAATGGGTTTATCCATTCAAACACAAAGTTGTAAATAATTTGTATATTCTTCTCTCATCTCCCCAATCATGTTTCCACAAATAATTTTTACAAATACCAACCTACCTTACAACATTTGTAAAAAGGGCTCCCTTAGAGTACTAAGGATGTTTTGGGTGCTTAAAACCTTCCCATTGCATAACCAACCCCCTTACCCAGATCTCTGACATTTTTATTAGTTTTTGATTTGATAAAACTTCTCGGTTTTTGTTCGCTTTCTAACCTTTCCTTTGGATAAATAGAAGTGTGGTGGCGACTCGAATTGTATGATTTACTTTTGATTTAGTCAATAAATCTAAAGGTAACGAATACCCCACTACAGAAAAGTGGAGACTCTGCTGGGGATACATTCTTTGCTTAGTGGGTTTTGCCTACTTTTTACCTTTGTTGTATTGTATGTTTATATTTATTTGTGACATATTTTTGTGCAAATTTGGGATGACTGTATTGTTTGTAATGTATGAATTGCTTGATATATCAATTGCTTGTGTGCTTGGTGGTCTCTTGTGAGATGAGTTCTATACCCGAACTCGAGTGCACTTATGATAGGAGAATGACATAGTCTTGTTGACTTGTGTGGAGTTATTCCTTAGCAAGTTGACTTGCAAGCTCATTCACTTGGTGGAGGTTATGTTGGGATCAATAATGTCACACGAGTAGTCGTGGTTAGGCATTACTCTTTCCAATATATGCCTTAGAAGCCAAGGACCTTAGATTACCTAGCCCATCTTGGCCTATTTTTAGGACGTAGTGCGAAGGTCGTTCAAGTGTAAGATTTGATACGATTGTTACGCGATATTACACTCATAAGAGTCTCTCTTGAGAATATTTTTAGAATACGAGTAGTCGTTTATCCGATAATATCCGACAGATGGGATGATGACTATGGGAACCTCTTGTAGAACATGATTGTCAGGTTTAACCATAGTACACTCCCTTTGGGTGGTTCTTAACCGAGACTCCATGCTCGTGACTTGCAACAAACCCTTGATTCATGGTTGATCCGTTCTTGTATATCCTTAATATCAATGGAGCTTGGGTGTTGATAATGTGTAAACCATAATCCACAAAAATGGATGATTGATATTAAGGATTACTTGATCCATCCCATGACCTTTGTGTGGCGTGATTTGCTTGATCCTTGAGTGTGATTGGTGCATCCATGCATTCATGCATTCATATACATCCATATCATCAACAACAATGAAAATTTTCAAGGAACTTAAGAGGTCTATTTGCAAATTTTCAGACATGGATAAGCAAAGAATGAATACAAAGAAGTACAATTTCAGACAACCAGACTTAAAAGAGTTAAGGAGTTTGACATCCTATGTATTAGATCCCTTGGATTTCAAGGCTCGTCATGGGAAGCTTATGTTTATTCTTGCTACTTAGGTGGATGAAGGTATGATGAGTGTATTGGTGCAATTCTATGATCCCTTGTACCGTTGTTTCACATTTCCGGATTTCCAGCTTTTGCCTACGCTTGAGGAGTATGCCTATCTTGTGGGTATACCTATTCTAGATCAGTTGCTGTTCAGTGGCTTTGAGAGAGTCCCTACTTATCAAGAGATTGCTGATCTGTTGCATATAGATGAATCTATTATTGGTGCTCTTATGACTACCAATGGTGGAATTCAAGGTCTCCCATCTGATTTCCTCATTGCTCAAGCTACTATGAATGGGAAGGCCATAAGTGAGGACGCCTTTGAGGCCATACTTGTACTTCTCATCTATGGGCTAGTGTTATTCCCCAACATCGACAAGTTTGTGGATGTGAACGCTATTAGGATTTTCTCTACTCTTAACCCCGTTCCTACTCTGTTGGGTGACACTTATTTCTCTTTGCATACGAGGAACGCAAAGGGTGGTGGTACCATTGTGTGCTGTTTTCCTCTGTTGTACAAGTGGTTTATTTCGCACTTGCCACAGACGGTCGCCTTCAAGGAGAACAAAGGATGGCTACAGTGGTCCACGAGACTTATATCTCTCACTAATGATGATATCTTTTGGTACAACCGCGTATATGATGGTGTGCAGATTATTGACTCTTGTGGTGAATTCTTCAATGTGCCTCTTCTTGGTACACGTGGTGGGATTAACTACAACCTTGTTTTAGCACGTCGTCAGCTTGGGTTCCCCTTACAGGATAAACCTAACAACATTCTGTTGGAAGGTGTGTTCTTTTAAGAGGGTAAAGATCCCCAAAACTTGAATGGAAGGATGGTTCGCGCTTGGCGCAAGATTCATAGGAAGGGAAGGAAAGAGCTCGGTCCGAAGAATTGTATCGCTTTGGAACCATATACCTCAGAGGTGAGGAGGAGAGATTCTGAATACTTTATACCCTATGACTACCCGAGACCTACACCTATGGTTATGGCTGGGCCTTCAACCCTCCCTGACCAAGGAGTAGAGGAGTTGAGAGACGAAGACCGCTCGCGTGCTTGGGTCCGTGAGCGAGAGGAGCTACTTCAGCAGCTTAGAGATAAGGATGCATTGATAGAGTTTCTGAAGCATCAGGTTATCGATGAGCCTGATGATGTGGTCACTTCTCTTCTTCCTCAGTCTTCTAGGTTTTGGAAAAGGAAGTACAACTCTCTTGCCAAGGAGAAGGCAGATATGGAAGCGGCCCATGAGAGAGAGGTGAAGAGGCTTCGTGCAACCTATATTCCGGTCTCGAGAGCTTTGGATGATTGTTTCTAGGGTTCCATAGGATGTTCATTTTCCTTCTCTCTTGTATTGTATTTGGTTACCAAGACTGTACTTCTTTGGTGTAAAATTTTTCCAGATATTATTGATATGATATTTCCATTATATGTCTAAATGATTAATATTTTCCAAATATTTGCAAATAGAACTCTAAAGTTCCTCTGATTAAAAAATAAATCATATGCACAAGCATTGCATGCATCATGTGCATAAGCAAGTTTTATTCCAGGGCTTCTTGTTCAATGGTCTAACTCTGTGTTCTTCATTTATTTTGAAAAACAAGCTGACGCATCGATAATACACCAGAGCTAACTCATCAAAGCTAATGGATCACCTAGAACAAGAGAACAGAGAACTAAAGGAGGAAGTGGCAAGATTTACTGCCCTGATGGAGTCATTCTTGGCCGCCCAAAGCCAGTCGTCTCCAACACCTTTAACTCCTCCCCAGAGGACGGTCATCTTAGAGGTTGCTTCCTCTATCGTGCTTGCTGCCAGTGCTCACTTTGCGCCGTCTGCTATGCCAGCCGGGTTTCCTTGGGGGATGCCCGCGAACTTTGTTCCTGAGGGTCTCGCCCCAACTTTTGCTTCTCTGCCGGCATCTAGCATGGTCCTTGCTGTGCCACCTCCAGTCGTGCATACTTTGCCGAGACTAGATGACACCATTTACCACTCTGAGCCATCTGAGGGCCCGGATGTCTACGAGAAAATGGATGCTATGAACGATCAATTCCTTGAGTTGTGCAAGGAACTCAAAACTCTCAGAGGGAAGGACCTCTTTGGAAAATCTGCTGCTGAGCTTTGCTTTGTTCCTAATGTCAAGATTCCTGTCAAATTCAAAGTGCCTGACTTTGAAAAGTACAAAGGAAACACTTGCCCGCTCAGCCATCTGGTTATGTATGCACGAAAGATGTCGACTTAGACCGACAACGATCAACTCCTGATCTACTACTTCCAGAACAGCCTGTCCGGTGCCGCTTTGAGACGGTACATGGGCCTGGATAGTGCGAACATCCGCTCCTTCAACGACCTTGGCGAAGCCTTCGTCAGGAAGTACAAATACAATGTTGATATGACTCCCGATAGGGACCAGCTGAGGGCCATGTCCCTGAAGGATAAGGAAATATTTAAGGAGTACGCCCAGAGGTGGCATGAATTGACTGCACAAATCGTGCCTCCGCTAGAAGAGAAGGAAATGACCAAGATCTTTCTGAAGACCTTGAGTTCATTCTATTATGAGCGGATGATTGCTAGCGCTCCTTCTGACTTCATCGAGATGGGGAACATGGGGATGCGACTAGAAGAAGGAGTCAGGGAAGGGCGCCTGACCAGAGAAGAAGATTCTTCTGCCAAACGTTATGGGGCGTTTGCAAAGAAGAAAGATGGTGAGGCACATGCTATGACCTCCTATGTTAAATCTAGAAGGCCCTCTGTGTAGAGGAAGACTGTGTGTCCGACCAGTAACCAGCACCAGGTGGCTCATATAGCACCTGTTTTCAGAGAAAATCAGCAATATCAGCATCATAATCAAAACCAGCAACAACAACATGAGCAGTATCAGCAGCAACAACACCGTCCTCAACAACAGGCCTACCAACCTCGAAACAACAATCAAACTAGCACAAGCTATGATAGGAAAAAAGTCAATTTTGATCCTATTCCAATGACCTACGCTGAATTATATCCTTCATTAATTGAAAGGAAGCTGATTACTCCATGTGACCCACCTGCTATACCTACCAACCCTCATTGGTGGTATAAGCCCGAACTTCATTGTGTTTATCATTCCGGTGCTCCTGGACATGATGTGGAGAACTGTTACCCTCTCAAGACCAAGGTTCAGGACCTTGTTAGAAGTGGTATTCTGTTTTTCGAGGACGTAGGTCCTAATTTCAAGAAGAACCCATTGCCCGAGCATGGGAAATATGTTGTTAATATGGTTCAGGGTTGCCCTGGTAAATACAAGGTCAGATATGTCAGCCATATCAGACAATCACTGTAACACCCCAAAATTTGCCCTCCTCATTCATGCATTCATTTAGCATTTCATATTGCATTTCATCATGTCAATCAGAATTAGATCCAAAAAAAAAAAAAAAAAAAAAAGTAAAAAAAAAAAACGAAAAGAAATAAAAAATAAAAATAAATAAATAAATAAAAATAATAAATAAAATATAATAGAAAAAACTTGGACTTGGACCTCTCTCATTTGAGCCCACAAAGCCATGAAAATCAGGTTATAAAAAAGGGAGATCAAACAGAAAAAGGAAGAGAAGCAAAATACTTTGAGGTTTCCTTGAAACAAAACCCTGGACAAAACCTGGAGAGGAACCTGACAGAGAACTCAGAGCAACCCCCATCTGACGCAAACCCTAACATTTCAACCGGTCTCTCCCATCAGGTTTGCCTCATTCCCATAATTTTATGCTCTTAATTTGGATCATCTGAATGTATGAGGTATGATGGATGAATTTCATTATGTTTTTGCCCACGGGTTTAATTATGCATGAATGGTTGAAACCTATGCCTTGAATGTTTAATCACATGATTTCTGAAATGTAAGCCACAGGGTTTGAGGTTTCTGAAACCATACTGTTATCCATGAAAAAAATGCTTATCGTGTTTCACCAACCCTTTTGTTGAGTTTTTGTGAGGGCTCACAGACTCTTGCAGAGATGGTTTGCGTGGTTTTCCCACTTTATTTGTGGGATACCCCCTGGAGGTTCATTCTGATTACCTGTACTGACTCACCTTTCTTTGATGGCATTAGCTTGGGAGATCCCTGGATTTCTTACTCCTTGAATTGCTGTTACTTCGGATCTTTATCCGTGTGGTACTTTTACCTCTTTTTCCGCATTTAATCGCTTTCTTAGCTGGAAGACCTCGATAGGAGGCATTTGTTTTCTTTTGTTTATTTACTTCTTAGCCCCTTGTTGGCATGTTTACTTTATACATGTTTGTTTTGTATGTGTTCGTATCCCCACAGGTAGCGCGGTTCCTTCGTCGAGGACTGCCTTTTTGCCCTTGAGCATCCCAAACCCTAAAATCCAAAGCAACACGTTAACTCCTTCTTCTACAGGCGAGTAAGTCTCCAAAGGTCGAGCATCTGGTAGATTGCGTAGTGACGTCGTTCGTCCAAAACCCAATCCATAACCCCGTAGTTAGCCGAACTACGGCTTGCTCTGATTCTCATTCCAGATGAGATACGTAGGCATAAGACGCGATGTCTTAGCGAGCACACATCCCCCCAACCCATAGGTCAGCCGAGCTACGAAGACTCTGATTCTCATATTTAGATGAGATACGTATGCAGTGGATGCGACATCCGCGCGAGTCATTTTCATTTAACCCTTTTTTTTGGTAAACAGCACAAGATAAAGTCACACCCTTTAGACAAGAACTACAAAAGTGGATCCCGTAGAGTACTACAGATGCGTAGGGGTGCTAATACCTTCCCTTCGCATAACCGACTCCCGAACCCAAGATTTGGTTGCGAGACCCCGTCTTGTCCTTTCCTTTTTCAGGTTTACTTCGAGCGTTTCCTTTCCCTCCTTTGGGATGAATAACGCACGGTGGCGACTCTTCTGTCATTTTCTTTCGCCGGTTGTTTTTTCGCGCACCGTATTTTTCAGGTTGCGACAGCTGGCGACTCTGATAGGGAGTGTAAGAAGTTTACCTCTTGCTGGTCCATCTTCCCTAAGCGAGTCCCTCCTAGCTTGTGTGATTTCTTGTTTATTGGGTGTTCATGCTTTTGTACATTTATTTGCTTACCTGCTTGCATGCATCTGTTGTATCTGTTGGATCTGTTTGTTTGTTTGTTGGGATGGGGTGTTCTATGAGAGATAAGCCCATTACCCAGGCTTGAGTGTACACACAGGTTTTAGAGTGGATAATCATGAGGCTTGCGTGGCGTGTTGCTACGTTAAGTCGTTCGTGAAGAACCACACCCAGACGAGGTTTCTTTTGGATATATTATGTCTTACGGGTGTTCCGTAACGGCAGGATGTTCCTCTAGAAATCGTCGACTCTGGTGACCATTTCCCGAGAACTCAGTCGAGGCCTCTCCTTCGAGACGTGATTATGTTAGCTCTGGTGGGCGCATTCTCGCTGCTCAATCTGAGGATCCCGAGACTGGGAACTTGCTATTAGGATGTCCTGTTGGGGGAGTCAATGGAGGTCTTTTGTCCCGTAATAATACCAAACCTTCAGTGGTAAACGTATTATTCGCGACTGAAGGGCTGAAGCTGACGAACTTCTGTTCTTAGAACCTACCAGTGAGGGGCGGGCTAAATTCAGGAAACCTTAACCTCCAACCAACCCGGTTTTCTGGAGCAGAGTTTTGGTCTTGTATTATATTCCTCAGTGAATTTCTCTCCAGGCAGTGCAACCTGACAGATGTTCAAGCGGATCCATCAATTCTGATTGACATGCCTTTGCATTGCATAACATCATCTGCATATTTGCATCCAACATCTCATGCTTATTCATTTGCAGGGTATTCCCTTTCAAAACGGGGGTGCCTTAAAACTGAACAAGCAGTGCATCGCATACCATGCATATTAACCCTTGTCTGTTTTGCAAGTGTCACCGCAGTGTCTAATGTTTGTTCCCTGTATCAGGCAGTTATTGGTCCCAAGCGAGTCCACAGGTACCCGACAAAGGAAAATCGTCCACAGCTAGCGATGGACCAAGTACAGAAAGAGCTGGCTGATATGCGTGAAATGATGGATAAGTTCATGACATTGATGACTGGTATGGCAAAAGGCCAGGAAAAGCTGAGGGAATTGGTTGAGCAACCGAGACCCGACCCGGAGGTGGAGATACCAAATGCTGAGGGAAACCCTGGTAACCCTGGGAACGCTGATAACCCTATGAACACTGGTAACGCGGGTAACGCAAATGCTGATGGAAACCCGGGTAATGTTGGCAACACAGGGAATGTTGGAAATGGTATTGGCGGAAGGTAAAATGTGAATCAAGGAATTCGGATTAACGGGCACCCCGTTACTGAAGATTACCAGTATGATCAATTTTCTTTGCACGACGAGGCCCTCGAGACCACTCGCCGTATGGATGAGCTTGCTGAGAAGCTCAAATCTTTGGAGTCTCAAAATTCCTTAGGCTTTGATGTCACAAATCTTGGTCTGGTTCAGAGAGTAAGGATTCCTCACAAGTTCAAACCCCCTACTTTTGAGAAATACAATGGGGCTTCTTGCCCACGCACTCATCTCCAATCTTATCTGGGAAGGTTGGGAGCTCACACGGAAGATGAAAAGCTGTGGATGTACTATTTTGAAGACAATCTAACTGGAGCTTCTCGTGAATGGTATTCTCATTTGTCTCGTACTACCATCAAGAGCTGGAAAGACTTGGCAGAGGCTTTTGTCAAGCAATATCAATACAACTTGGACATGGCTCCAAATCAGACCTTGTTGCAAGGTATGTCTCAGACTGCTAAGGAAACCTTTAGAGAGTATGCTCAGCGTTGGAGACAGATTGATGCATCCGTCCAACCCCCTATGTCTGAAAGGGAGATGGCAGACATGTTCATGAACACTCTTCAAGGCAATTATATTGAGAGATTGGCTGCTTGCCCGTCAATCAGCTTTGCAGAGATAGTAATTGCTGGAGAAAGAATCGAGAGTCTGTTGAAGATGGGCCGAATTCAAGACAATAGTGCTTACAACTCATCAGGTCCCAAGAGACCGTTTGCTGGTAACGGTCAGCGAAGAAAAGAAGGAGAGGCAAGCGTTGTGTATGCCAACAGAGGCAGGGGTAGAGGACGCCCTAATTATTATGAAGATCAAGTGGCCGCAGTCACTATTCCAACACTTGTTCCTCAACCGCAATATCATCCGCAACAACAACCCAGGTACAACAATCAACAACAAGGAGGTAATCCGGGTCAGCAGAGACACTATCAACAACGTTCAAGGCAGACGGACCAGGTCATCGAGCCAATTCCAATGCCTTATTCAGTATTACTTCCCAAGCTGATTGACATGAATCTGGTTACGTTGAGAACTCTGGCCCCACCAATCGATCCTAATAATTTGCCTAGAGGTTATGATGTCAACGCCAGATGTGGTTTTCACTCCAATGCACCTGGCCATACTACAGATAATTGCAAGGCTCTCTAGTTAAAGGTACAAGATTTGAGAGATGCCCAGGCTATCAATTTTGCTCCGGTGCCTAATGTTATCCAGAACCCGATGCCGGCTCACGGCGGGCAGAGGATTAATGCTGTTGATAGTGGGGAAACTTTGAATTTGGTTTCTGATGTGACTAAAGTGAAGACTTCGCTATCGGTGGTTAAAGACCGACTTCTGAAAGGACAGATTTTCCCGTGCTGTGGGGAAGAATGCAGAAATTGTCAAGCTGCCGAAAACGGATGTGACAGTTTGAGAAAGGATATTCAGCAACTAATAGATGAAGGTTGTCTTCAGTTTGATCAGGCCCGTCCAATGAAGAATGATGTGTCGACGGTGACATTTTATTTCACTCCTAAAGAAATATATGTTCCCGAGGGACTCGCTCCGACAACAATATATTTCCCAGAAAGTACATAACCAGCAGCGGTGAACATCGAAAGTTCAGCACCAGTTGCAATTTACTCTGACAGCCCTCAACCGACTTTGGTTGGTCCGATCACCATCACAATATAGGACCCGTTCCGTATGAGAAAGACAGTGCTATCCCGTGGCACTATGGGGCTGATATCTACTGCCAGGGGCAGAAAGTTAACAAAGAAGACATTGACATTGGTAGCTCCACTGTAGACAATGTTGGAGGGGTTGGTGGCTTCACTCGCAGTGGACGCCTATTTGCACCGTCAACATTACGCGCGAATACTAAAGCCGAGGCAGCTGCCAAGGCTAAAGGGAAACAGATGGCCGCCGAAGAGGTTACTACTGAGGAAGATCCTCCTAAGACCGCATTCGAGAAGGAAGTGGATGAGTTCATGAGGATTATCAAGAAAAGTGACTACAAGGTAGTCGACCAGCTAAATCAGACACCCTCAAAGATCTCCATTCTCTCACTATTGTTGTGCTATGAGGCGCACAGAGCAGCCTTGTTAAAAGTACTGAATATGGCCTATGTTCTACCGGGGATAACTGTTAACCAGCTGGAGTCGGTAGTTTCCAATATAAACGCTAGCCGGGGGCTAGGTTTCACCGATAATAACCTGACATCTGAGGGCAGGAATCACAACAAAGCCTTGCATATCACAATGGAGTGCAAAGGGGTGATGCTTTCCCATGTTTTGGTTGATACAGGCTCTTCTCTGAATGTTCTTCCAAAGAAAGCCTTAACGAAGTTGGATTGCCATGACACCATCCTGAAGCCAAGTAACTTAGTTGTGAGGGCTTTTGATGGCTCTAAGAGAGTTGTCTTTGGCGAAGTTGAGTTGCCAGTTAAGATTGGACCGCAGGTGTTCAAGAGCACCTTTTATGTGATGGATATCCAGCCTGCCTACAGTTGTCTGCTAGGTCGGCCTTGGATTCATGTTGCCGGTGCTGTTACTTCTACCCTCCACCAGAAACTCAAATATGAACTAGAAGGTCAGGTCGTCACTGTCTGTGGTGAAGAGGATATTTTTGTTAGCCACCTGTCTACATTTAAGTATGTAGAGATGGACGGCGAGATGCACGAGATGTTGTGTCAGGGCTTTGAAGCCATAAACATCAATGAGGTCGCACCCGAAGCTGTCTTTTCACCTGAGTTTGAGAAGGTCGGGACTTCTATCTCTTCATACAAGCAAGCTGTCGAAGTGGTTAAAGCTGGTAATACCCAAGGCTGGGGCAAATTTGTGGAGCCAGTCATCAAAGAAGACAAGTTTGGATTGGGGTATGCTCCGGGATCTCAGAAGAATGAAACCGGTACTCTCTCCAGCGGGGGTTTGGTTTCTCCCCACATCGTCAATGCTGCAGATGAAGACAAGGCTGACAGCGACTGTGACTTAGATAGCTGGATTCGCCCGTGTGTCCCGGGAGAAAAGCTCGACAATTGGTCGTCTGAAAAAACCGTCCGGGTTACTCTACTAAAAGAGTGATTTTTATTGTTTTCCTTTATTACATGCATAATAAAGTCTTACACTTTGCCCAAGGTGTAACGGCTCATTTGTAGGGCCATCCATTTAGTTACATTTCGCAATTATTTTTATCATCAATAAAGGACGGCTTTTGCAAACAATTTTGTGTTCTCTTTCTTTCAGTTTTTTTTTACTTTTACAAAAAAAAATGGCAATGTTTCTGTTTTTGTTTTTTCTTTCTTTCCAAAAAAAATCTCTCATTCTAAGGTAAAGCATGATCCTCCATCATGCAGAGCGGACCACCCGGATCTCACTACTAACGACACTGCTATGGCCAAGTATGACTTCGACAATCCTATCTATTAAGCCGAAGAAGGGGTTGAGGAAGATTGTGAATTTCCTGAAGGGTTAGCCAGATTGTTGAAACAGGAGGACCGAGCTATTACACCTTATCAGGAGGTGATTGAGACCGTCAACATCGGTACCGCAGACGACAAGAAAGAGATCAAGATCGGGGCAAGTCTACAGGCCGAGAGGAAAGACCGTTGATCATGTACTTGACTGTGTTAGAAAGGTCAATGGGTTTTATGCTCGGTCAGCATGACGAGTCAGGTCGAAAAGAGCATGCAATATACTACCTTAGCAAAAGTTTACCGACTGTGAACAAAGATACTCATTGCTCGAGAAAACTTGTCGTGCTTTGGCATGGGCTGCTCGCCGACTAAGACAGTATATGTTGACTCACACGACTCTATTGATATCAAAAATGGATCCAGTCAAGTATATTTTTGAAAAGCCAGCACTTACCGGAAAGGTTACTAGGTGACAAATGATACTGACAGAATATGACATCCAATACACTTCACAAAAAGCCATCAAGGGAAGTGTCTTGTCAGACTATCTTGTAGAGCAACCGATTGATGAGTACCAACCTATGAGGTTTGACTTTCCTGATGAGGACATCATGTTTCTCAAATCGAAAGATTGAGAGGAACCACTCCCGGAGGAGGGGCCTGACCCTGAATCCAAATGGGTTATGATGTTTGATGGGGCGGTTCACGTCAATGGTCGCGGAGTTGGTGTAGTGTTGATCACACCGGAAGGGGGTTCATATGCCATTTGGTGCCAGAATAACTTTTCCCTGCACCAACAATGAAGCCGAATACGAAGCTTGTATCCTAAGACTTGAGGAAGTCGTCAATATACAGATTAAAACCCTGGATGTATACGGGGATTCAGCTTTGGTCATCAATCAAACCAACGGGAAATGGTATACACCTCAGCCTCATCTGGCTCCTTACAGAGACTACACGAGAAGATTGTTGACTTTCTTTTGAAGAAAACCAATGTGCTGATGCTTTGTTTACCTTGTCTTCGATGATTAAGGTGCTATGCTGGAACTACGTACCCAGAATTGACGTATCTCGGTCAGAGACGAATGAAGAAAGCATTTGGTCAGAAAGTGCGCCCTCGGGGGTATCAAGTCGGTGAATTGGTACTCAAAAGATTTCTTCCTCCCAACACAGATCACAGGGGCAAATGGACACCGAACTATGAGGGTCCGTACGTGGTTAAAAGGATTTTCTATGGCGGAGCTTTGATGCTAACAACCATGGATGGCGAAGGATTCCCGTCCCCTATTAACTCAAATGCAGTTAAAAAAAATACTTCGCATAAAATAGACCCGCTGGACGATAAAAAGAATAGTCCAGGCAAAAAAAGGGCATCCCGATGAACCAAAAAAAAAAGAAAATAAAGAGGTTCGGGCAAAAATTAGGGATATAAAAAAAGAGTACACCCGGTGAGTCGAAAACCCAAAAGGGAAGCTCAGGCAAAAATGGGTATCCCGGTGGATTGAAAACCCGAAAAAGGGGGCGATCCAGGCAAAAGTTAGGGAATAAGCGAATGACTGTGATCTGAGTTCATCAGTGTTATATCATTGTTTCATTCAATCCGGCAATCTTCGAAGGTTAAAGATCGACTAATCATCCACTTCAGAAAGCAAGATGAGCAGAGCGTCTTGAGGACATACGAGTCATGGCAGAGTCGAAACTCGGTGGGACCCCGTATCCCCATTGCCATTAGGATAGTTCTCTTTTTATAGCAATCACCTCTTTTCAGGGATCAGCTTCCTGATACCCTCGCCTATTCCTGGCACAAATTTTCTCCCCAGTAAGAGTCGAATAATTCAGTTAAAGAGCCTCTTTATTTTTCATTTATCAGTTTGTTTGCAAAAATGTCCGAATTTTTGATAAAACATATTGCATATGAACATAATGGTGGCTTTTGCAGATGATTTGCACAGGAAAACATTTAAAATTGCTTTGAATGTGCTTAATCCCGGACGGTGAATTCAAACCGAGTAATTCCCCCGAGGCATACGTGTATTTTTAGTTGCAGGTCACAGGAACCGGATGCCAAGTCATGAATCCTCATCCCCAAGCGGTTGACAAAGTCTCTCCTCAGCAGAGCATGTTCCCCAGCAGAGTTGACAGTATCCAGACTATATATCCCCAGCGGAGTTGACAGTGTCCGACTGTATCTTCCTAGCAACAGCGGAGTGGTTGCATAACCAACAGATGAGAGGGTGGTGTTCCCAGTGTTCATCTCATTCCCCAGCAGATTATTTTTAACAGATTTGTTAATCCCAAGCTTGAGGGCGATTAGCAAGTTCATATCCCCAGCAAAGGTCGTTTCCTACGACATTTCCCCAGGAAGTGTTTTCCCCACAGACTCTCCTCACAGAGCCTCGCCGAACAAAGTTTCCATAGTTGATACTCCCCCCGCAAGGTCAACTTTTCAAGCAGCCAATTTATTTTTTGGTGGCTCATTCGTCCTGGCAGACGGATCATTCCCCACAGAGCATTCAAGGATTGATACAGCGATCTGTTCCCTACCGGAGTTTGCTTCCCCAAGCAGATTTCTTTTTACACCATGCATAACATTTGCATTTGCATGCATATCATATCAAGCATACACATAAGCTGATAAACAGGTTCTTCCAAGCAGACTGAAGAATTACTTTACAACCAAGGTCATGAGATCCAGCCAGAGGATCAAGCGTGAGTGATCCAGCTTGAGGGTCATTTTGAAGATTCAGCCTGAGAATCGTTTTCCAGTAATCCAGCTTGAGGTTCATTTTGAAGATTCAGCCTGAGAATCGTGTTCCAGTGATCCAGCCTGAGGGTCATTTCGAAGATTCAGCCTGAGAATCGTGTTCCAGTGATCCAGCCTAAGGGTCATTTCGAAGATTCAGCCTGAGAATCGTGTTCCAGTAAGCCAGCCTAAGGCTCAATTTGAAGATTCCCCAGTGAAGTCGCCTACAAGCTTTATTTCCCCAGCAAGCCCAAGTCTAATTGAGGAGTCGTTACAACATGTTCTAGCCCGAAGAATATGTACGAAGCCCAAAAGTGGAATATTCTCGAAGCTGCATATCTAATATGAAGGTTGGGTGTAGATTTCAAAAGAGGGTCAACCAGCGCATGCCTCAGATGCGGGATCCTAATGATGAGAATTTATCATCAAAACAATCCAGATCTAGCCAGAAGATCGAAGTCAGGTCTAGCCCGAAGACCGGAAATAGATTCAGCCAGAGAATCGAAACAATTCAGATCTAGCCAGAAGATCGAAGTAGATTCAGCCAGAGAATCAAAGAAAATAGATTCAGCCAGAGAATCGAAACAAAGGAGATCTAGCCAGAAGATCGAAGAAGATCTAGCCAGAAGATCGAAGTCAGGTCTAGCCTGAAGACCGGAAATAGATTCAGCCAGAGAATCGAAACAATTCAGATCTAGCCAGAAGATCGAAGTAGATTCAACCAGAGAATCAAAGGAAATAGATTCAGCCAGAGAATCGAAACGAAGGAGATCTAGCCAGAAGATCGAAGAAGATCTAGCCAGAAGATCAAAATCGTATCCAGCCCGAGGATCAAAATTAATATCCAACCAGAGGACTAAATTGAGTATAGGTTCAGCCAGAGGATCTAAACTCCAAATTAAGCCACAAGACTAATTCAGATCCAGTCAGAGGATCGGAAGAAAAATAAACAGCACGGTGTATTTCCGGGTTTTTGTGGTGTTCTCGGAGCGCAAATTTTCGGTCTATCTTTGGTATTCAATCACAGCTCACCCCGTTTGTCTGATAAATTGTTCGCTTTCATCCTACTCGGGTTAGCTGATGATTGAATAGGGGCAGCTGTAACACCCCAAAATTTTCCCTCCTCATTCATGCATTCATTTAGCATTTCATATTGCATTTCATCATGTCAATCAGAACTAGATCCAAAAAAATTAAAAAAATTAAAAAACGAAAAAAACAAAAAAACAAAAAAATAAAAAAAACAAAAAAAAAATTAAAAAAATTAAAAAAAAAATTACAAAAAATTAAAAAAAAAAATAAAACGAAAAATAAAACGAAAAAAATAAAATAATAATAATAATAATAAATAAATAAATAAAAATAATAATAAAAAAATAATAAATAAAATATAATAGAAAAAACTTGGACTTGGACCTCTCTCATTTGAGCCCACAAAGCCATGAAAATCAGGTTATAAAAGATGAAGATCAGACAGAAAAAGGAAGAGAAGCAAAATACTTTGAGGTTTCCTTGAAACAAAACCCTGGACAAAACCTGGAGAGGAACCTGACAGAGAACTCAGAGCAACCCCCATCTCACGCAAACCCTAACATTTCAACCGGTCTCTCCCATCAGGTTTGCCTCATTCCCATAATTTTATGCTCTTAATTTGGATCATCTGAATGTATGAGGTATGATGGATGAATTTCATTATGTTTTTGCCCACGGGTTTAATTATGCATGAATGGTTGAAACCTATGCCTTGAATGTTTAATCACATGATTTCTGAAATGTATGCCACAGGGTTTGAGGTTTCTGAAACCATACTGTTATCCATGAAAAAAATGCTTATCGTGTTTCACCAACCCTTTTGTTGAGTTTTTGTGAGGGCTCACAGACTCTTGCAGAGATGGTTTGCGTGGTTTTCCCACTTTATTTGTGGGATACCCCCTGGAGGTTCATTCTGATTCCCTGTACTGACTCACCTTTCTTTGATGGCATTAGCTTGGGAGATCCCTGGATTTCTTACTCCTTGAATTGCTGTTACTTCGGATCTTTATCCGTGTGGTACTTTTACCTCTTTTTCCGCATTTTATCGCTTTCTTAGCTGGAAGACCTCGATAGGAGGCATTTGTTTTCTTTTGTTTATTTACTTCTTAGCCCCTTGTTGGCATGTTTACTTTATACATGTTTGTTTTGTATGTGTTCGTATCCCCACAGGTAGCGCGGTTCCTTCGTCGAGGACTGCCTTTTTGCCCTTGAGCATCCCAAACCCTAAAACCCAAAGCAACACGTTAACTCCTTCTACTACAGGCGAGTAAGTCTCCAAAGGTCGAGCATCCGGTAGATTGCGTAGTGACGTCGTTCGTCCAAAACCCAATCCATAACCCCGTACTTAGCCGAACTACGGCTTGCTCTGATTCTCACTCCAGATGAGATACGTAGGCATAAGACGCGATGTCTTAGCGAGCACACATCCCCCCAACCCATAGGTCAGCCGAGCTACGAAGACTCTGATTCTCATATTCAGATGAGATACGTATGCAGTGGATGCGACATCCGCGCGAGTCATTTTCATTTAACCCTTTTTTTTTGGTAAACAGCACAAGATAAACTCACACCCTTTAGACAAGAACTACAAAAGTGGATCCTGTAGAGTACTACGGATGCGTATGGGTGCTAATACCTTCCCTTCGCATAACCGACTCCCGAACCCAAGATTTGGTTGCGAGACCCCGTCTTGTCCTTTCCTTTTTCAGGTTTACTTCGAGCGTTTCCTTTCCCTCCTTTGGGATGAATAACGCACGGTGGCGACTCTTCTGTCATTTTCTTTCGCCGGTTTTTTTTTCGCGCACCGTATTTTTCAGGTTGCGACAATCACTGGTCGAGATGCATAGACTGTTGTGTGGATACAGTCACTACGAGCATGACCACGACAGTTGTCGTGTTTGCACTCTCAATGACTTCCACAACGCGACCCCATCTATCGGTGCTACCAGGAACAGACTCTTTGGCATCCTTTAGAGGAGACATGGGTGCCCCGGTCTTCTTCAATTCGCCAACAATAGATAAAGCTTGGAACAATGTTCCAACTTCTTCCTCAGCATCTACATAAGTAAAGGATGACAACTGGCTTACTAAAAACACTTTCTCACCACCAACAATGACAAGCTTGTTGTTCTTCATAAATTTCAGCTTCTGATGCAGAGTAAACGTCACAACGCCAACTTCATGAATCCATGACCTTCCCAAAAGACAGCTGTAGGCCGGGTGAATATCCATTATTTGAAAAGTAATTTGAAAATCACTCGGACCTATCGTAACTGGAAGGTCCACTTCTCCAATGACAGTTTTTTGAGAACCGTCAAACGCTTTAACAACCACGCCACTATACCTCATCGGGGTGCCTTGGTAAGAAAGTATTGCTAAGGTTGACTTGGGCAACACATTCAACGACGAACCAGTGTCAACCAAAACATTGGATAAAATATCCTCTTTGCAATTCATTGAAATGTGAAGCGCCAAGTTGTGAGTTCTACCTTCCTCAGGAAGTTCTTCATCCTAAAAGCTCAAGTTATTACAGGAAGTAATGTTGGTAACAATGTGATCAAACGGATCCACAGTAACATCGTGTTCCACGTAGGCTTGTTCCAATATCCTCTACAAAGGTTCCATGTGTGCCTCCGAATTCATCAATAATGACAACACATAAATTTTTGACGGTGTTTGGAGAAACTGCTCCACAATGTTGAATTCGCTTATCTTAATTAATCAGAGGCAATAGCTCATCATCGTCATTAGCCTTCAACCCACTGGATTCACCAGACTGACAAGTTGGAGCACTAATCGGATCAACTGCAGGAATGTCTGACTTCTTACCCACGAAAATATCTTCCACAACTTTAGGAAATACCAGGATGAACACACGACCACTAGAAGTCCCCTTCACTACATCAACGGATATTCACCACTGAATTTGAAACTGGAAGAGGAGCCTCTTGACCGTTCTCAATCATGGTGACGTTATACTTGTATGGCACAACTTTATCAGATGAATAAGGGACGAGGCCCGCTAACCGTATAACCAATAATGACACCGATCTATTTTCTTTCTTGTTGCTGCTATTAAATTGAATAACTACCCGCTCAGAGGTCTTGAACACTGGTATGATGACGTTCACATCATTTCCCACATACCTCGACTGTTGAATCTGAATAACATTCTCATCCATCAACCTTTGAATATCCCTCTTAACAATTACACAGCCACGAGGGTTAATGCTACAAATAACACAACCATCATGGTCATGTTCACAATGGCTCACCAGACACAAGTCTCTATGAATCTCCACCAATAATCTACGAATACAATGCACATCAAATACCCTGAAATTCATAGGACATCCGTCTAACATGTTCACAGAAGTGTTACCATGAGCAGGAAACAGGTTGGCTTTAACGTTTGGCGCTCTGTCCTCAAAGGACACCATACCAATCTTGATTAGCTTCTAAACCTCGTACTTCAAGGGGTAACAGTTTTCAATATCATGACCAGGATCTCCCTGGTGAAAAGCACAATGTAGGTCATGTTTGACCACCATGACAATGGTTCAGGAATTTGTGGAGGATTCCCTGGTTGGATAAGATTATTGACTACCAAGGAAAGGTACAATTCTGTATATGTCATCAGAATAAGGTCAAAAGACACCTTCTTCCTATCAAAGTTCTGATGATAATTGTTGTTGTTGTAGTCGATACGTTGTTGCAATTGTTGTTGATGTTGTTGAATAGGAACTGATTGATTTATTGAATTATTGGTAAAGACTGAAATTACTGATGATACTTGATACTGATGTTGATGGGTCTGGGAATTCTTCCTCACATGAGGCCTCCTCAGTCTCCATGTTGATATTGCATTAGTTTCTCCTTCCTTATTTTTGGAGAAGCTACCACCATACTTCTTGCTTGCTGACGCTTCATCTTTGGATAAATGTCCTCTCGGACTCCTTCTTCCAATCCCATCCCAATGTTCACCATATCGGTGAAATCATTAGGGGAACTTGCGATCATACATTCATAGTAAAATGAACTATGCGTCTTCAAGAATATCTTAGTCATTTCTTTTTCCTCCAAAGGAGGACTAATCCGAGCAGCCAATTCCCTCCATCTTTGGGCATACTCCTTGAATGTCTCTTTGTCCTTCTAAGACATTGACCTTAACTGATCCCGATCGGGATCCATATCAACATTGTACTTATATTGTTTGATAAAGGCCTCACCAAATTCATTAAAAGTACGGACACTAGCACTGTCCAAGCCTATGTACCATCTAAGCGCAACACCTGTCAGACTATCTTGGTAGTAGTGAATAAGCAGCTGATTATTGTCGGTCTGAGTAGATATCTTTCTAGCATACATGACAAGATGACTCAACGGATAAGTATTCCCTCTATATTTTTCAAAGTCTGGGACCTTGAACTTCACCAGAATCTTGACATTGAGAACTGTCGCACCTCGAAAAATAAGAACACGACTTAGCGAATCGCAATCGATCACTCGTAATGATGGACTGAGTAGAGTCGCCACCGAACTTTATTTATTCCCAAAGAGGGAAAGGGAAAATATCGATAAAACCCCTAAAAGAAAGGATAAGATATGGTCATCGTAACCATATCAGGGTTCGGGAGTCGGTTATGCAAGGGGAAGGTATTAGCATCCCTCACGTCCGTTGTATTCAACAGGAACCGTTTAGTTAGTATAGAATGAATGTTAGCTTATGTTAGTTTATAATCTTCTACTTATTTGGGATAGGAAAAGAGAGAAGAGAAATGTTTTTGAAATTTATTATGAGAAAGGACCTAAAACGGTTGTTATTATTAGGGGACAGAGAAAAACTAAACCTAATTTTTTTTAATGAGCCTGACAAGATTTCGTAATCCTGCTCCTACGTATCTCCGGGTGTAGTTCTGGATAGAAAAATGTTTGTTTGTTTGTCGATTTTAGCGAAAGCTATATTGTATTAATCGACGAGAAACACTGTTTTACCCAAAATAGATGAGGAGCGGACGTATACATCACATCGAATGGATTTACAAATCAACATTCAGAAAACGTCACTTATCTCAACTCAACAATTGTGGATGAAACATTGCCTTGCATCATTTTAAGACAAGATTTCTTTCGTTTTTGAAAAGGTTTTGAAGATTAATCGCACGACGGCGAGAAAAGAGTTTGATGTGTTGGATGTATTTTATAGATGAATGACGAACACTTGATGAGAACAAAACATAAGCCTCGGGAACAAAATATAAGCCAATGGTCCTTTTTCATTCGAATTAATTGAGAAAATTGTTTGATGGACAACAAACGCTTGATAAGAATCAATTGTTCAAAGAGTTGCGCCAAAATGCTTGATCCTAACGACCTTTATTTTGTCCAAGTTAATTAAAGTGTTTTAGGGACGAAAGACAAGAATGAACGGTTAACCCAAAACGCAAGGCTCAGGACCGATCATTAGAAGGTTCCCACCAGAATGCTAGATTCCAATGGTCCTCTTCTTTCGAGTTATTTGAAAAAAGGTTTTAATATTTTAACTTAAATAATAAAGCGTTTGAATCGGGATAAGAAACAAATTAATCAGATTAAAATGTACAACTTGGGGTAGGATCAAAGTTTAAGAAATAAGTCATAAGTATTTTATTCTATTAATTAATCAACATCATTACTAGATATTTATTTAATTATTTATTCGTAATATTCTAGCAATACTAAATAAAACAATATTATTTGGAAAAATAATAATTCTATAGTTATTCAAACATTTAGAGAAAATAGCAAGAAATTGAGATGGAGAAAAATACAATTAATATTTTTTCATGACTAGTAAAATAAACTGAGAAAATAAGACCAACTTAATATTAGATATATGCATATTATTAAAAAAATAGGATAATAAAACAATTAAATACTCTTTTTGTTCTCTTGAAAATCTAACTAAAATAATAACAAAAGAAAATGAATTAAATATAAATCCTTTTTTATTTATTCTAACATAATCTAAAAATAATAATAAATATAAATAAATTAATTCTTTTTATATTTTTATCACATGATTTAAAATTAGAAGGAAAATAAAAAAACTAAGTAGTAAATTTTTTTTGGAATTTTTTATGACATAATATAAAAATTAAAATAAAATAAATGGTGAACTCTTTTTTTGGGGATTTTTTTTCATGATATAATCTGAAATTAAAATAAAACAAATAGTAAACTTTTTTTGGATTTTTTTTTTATGATATAATCTGAAATTTAAGTAAAACAAATAGTAAACTTTTTTGGAATTTTTTTATGGCATAATCTAAAATTAAAATAAAATAAATGGTAAATTCTTTTTTTGGAATTTTTTATGACATAATATGAAAATTAAAATAAAATAAATGGTAAACTCTTTTTTTTTGGAATTTCTTTTTATGATATAATCTGAAATTAAAATAAAACAAATAGTAAACTTTTTTTTGGATTTTTTTTATAATATAATCTGAATTTAAAATAAAACAAATAGTAAATTCTTTTTTTGGAATTCTTTTTATGACATAATATGAAAGTTAAAATAAAATAAATGGTAAATTCTTTTTTTGCAATTTTTTTATGACATAATCTGATATTAAAATAATATAAATGGTAAATTCTTTTTTTGCAATTTTTTATGACATAATCTGATATTAAAATAAAATGAATGGTAAATTATTTTTTTGAAATTTTTTTATGACATAATCTTATACTAAAATAAAATAAATGGTAAATACTTTTTTTGGATTTTTTTTATGAAATAATCTGAAATTAAAATAAAATAAATAGTAAAATTGTTTTATTTTTATTTTTATGACATAATAAAAGAAAATAAATGTTAAACTTATTTTTTTTATCTTTATCACATAGTCTAATAATAAATAAAAATAAATGTTAAACTTAAATTTTATGATTTATGATTTATATTTTATTTTTATCTTTGTTAAAAATATATTGAAATAGTAATGAGAAAGAAAATTTATATTAGGAAATTAAAATAAAATGAAAATTTAAACCACATTTTTATATCTTTATTCTTACATAATGAAAACAAAGAAAAATTATTGACTAATAATTCTAAAAAAAAAAAAAACTAAACTCTTCTCCCTTTTTGCTTTTACCTTAAAATATTTGTAATGAAAAGGAAAGAAAAATAAACTATTTTTTATTATGTATAAAAAAACTAACTTCTATTTAAAAAAGAACAACAAAATAAAAATGAAAACAATCGGCCATTTTAAACAAAACATAATCTAAAGTAAGAAGATAAATTAATACAAAACAACATAATATACAATTTTGACTAACACAGTAACTCAATATATATTTACTAAGAGATCAAATATTTTTATTTTAAATTTAAATAATAAAAAAAATACTCAAAAAAAGGATATGTATGTGTGATTCAATAACACATGGGGGATGGATAGTAGGGAGGAAGCCCAAGGCAGCAACCTAAGCTGGGGCAGGTCGGGTTCAAGTTAGGGAATAAGGCCCATGAAATGAAAAAAACTCATAGAAAAAACCTAGGCTCTTGGTCTGGTCGCCCCTTAACCTTGTTTCTCTCAATCCACTAATGACCTTTTTTATTAGAACATTGGAATGGAGAAACTAATTAAATGAAAAAAAAACTAACAGATCCTCTCTCTCTCTGAATCAAAACACCCCTCTTCCTTCCCTCATAATCTCAAGATTCTGAAACAAAACCAAGCCTTCATAAAAATAAATCGATTTCAATCAAAAAAGCCAAAACGAAACCCCTCTAAACTTTTCCAACAACAGATTGAAACAAATTCAACCTTTCAAAAATTAATTTCAACCAAGAACAAAATGATCCCCTCCAACCAAAATGAATGAACAAAAACCAAACCTTAACCTATATTCATGGCCAAAGTCGGAAATTGGTTCATCAGCATACGATTTAAATTCAAAAATCCTGAAGAATCATGCCGATTTTCAGTTTGAAAGAAAAGCTCCATGTCAATTTCAAAGGAAGACTCATCTCAGTTTTGAAAAAAAACATCCAAACACTTACTTCGAAAATCAACACTCGTCAGTTCACAAGCATCATAATGAAAATGAAAGAGAGATTTAGAGATAGATACCTAACAGAAATTTCGCTTCGAAGCTGATTCTGGGTATGCTTTACTCTTTGAACTTTGACTTCTTGCTGATTTGTTGTTCTTGATGTAGATTCAATGAGAAACTTAGGATTCTATTTTAACTATTTTTTTAATGATTCTTTTGAAAGATGTGAACTTTTTTTTGTGTATAGTTCTTTGAAGATTTGTATCCTTGCCGTTTGAGAAAAGTTGTTTCAATTTTTTTTCAGGTTAAGAATTGAAGTGGTATTTATATTGATATCCCCTTCTTTTAGTTAGGATTTACAATGATGTTATTGTAATTGTTGTTCAGTGACATAACTGGATAAGAAGCTGGTTACTTTTGAAGTATGAGAGTTTGTTGTGATCAACCAATATAAACCTCTGTCATGTTTGAAATTGTGATAGTCTGCATTTTCTTTCTTCATATTTTGGCTCTTTGCTTTGTATCTTATTCTGAAATTGTGTTAATTTGATGCTCTGTTTTACTGTTGGTACAAGACAAAATTATGCTCCACAAGTGTAGAGGGGTACTATGGTTAAGGTGTAGAGATGGTAGCATGACCTAGTCAATTCAAGCCTTCAGAGATCAACTTCTTTTGGACTCATTCTCTTTTTTTTAAATGTAATTTATTACTGTAAAAATTTGTACATTATTATAATGTAAAAACTTATTTTTATATTTTCTAAAATCTTTTTATTTATATTTGTGATGTAGAAGACAAAGTGAAATTAAATGTAACTATTTTTCTTAATTTTAAGATAAAGCAATGATATTTATTTATCAAATGTGACCAAACAGTTTACTTAAATCCAATTAATATAATCAAATAAATTATCATGACTATGATTACCCCTTTAAAAAAATTCTTGACTCAATTTTAAATTGTAAAACAAGTTTTAATTATTATTATTACTTCTACTCATTATAAAAAACCTCATGCTATAACCTAAGGGCAATACCATGACAAAACCAATAAAACCAGATTTTTAGGAATGCCAAGATATAACTTTAAATAAGTAAAGTTAAACCTTAATGCAATTTAAGCCAAAACCTCTACATATTCAAACACTAAATACAATGTAACAAGTGTAAATTATGGATACATGATAAAATAAATGCTTAGAAGAACAAATTCATGAATGACATGGTATATGATAGATGTTTGTACGAGTGGATCAAAAATTTACGAGTAATTGTGATTAGAAAATCAAGACTTCAGTCAACCACAAGTAGCATCCAAAAAGGTCATGAATCATCCAAATCAATCCTCTTAATGACTTAAATGATTTATTATAAAATGTAATGAACCGAGCTTATCAAACTAAACACAAACAAACATATTTAATCCTCGATTATTGAATTTTAAACTATGCATGAAGATAGGATCTTATGACCAGTTGAAATGATTAGGATGCAAAAATGAAATGATAGGTAATCATGAATGCAAATAAATAGACACAAATTAGTGAGTGCAGATGAATGATTATTGATGAATTGATGCATATGAGTTAGGCAAGGCAAAATATAGGGTATGACAGTTGCCCCTATTTAAATATCTTCACTTGATATCATGAGTAACAACAATCCTCATAAAGTCAAGGTGAAGGGTATTTAAATATAAAAGACATGAAATTTTGCCCCTGGATGCAAATGACGTGCTATGCTATGGGTTGAAGGACTTTTTTATTTACTGGGGACATGATGAACCCTAGCATGATTTTTATGATGGATGATGGACAGACCTACGGGAATGATGGCAAGACAGTAGCGGTGATTCATAGGAAATGTCAAAGGCAATGGATGAAGACTCATTGGGGATGACAATTTACTAGGGAAGAGACACTGGGGAACATCCAAAGTATGATTTATCAATAGGTCCAGACATGACCTGGCACTTTAGAATATATCTAACCGTTCTTAAGATTTCTCATGATAAATAGCCAAAGTATGTTTTATCAAACAGATTCAGACATGACCAAACCCTTTAGAATACTTCTGACAATTATGGAGGCTTCTCTTAAGAAATTCATCTAATCAAAGATTTAGGAGATTCCTAACGCGAAATTTATCCAAGATAAAAATAAATGGGAATCTTCTTACGAGAAGAACGTCCACACAACATATTGGAGTTTTCTTATGAGAAAATCATCCACACAACATATTAGGAGTCTTCTTATGAGAAGATCATCCATGTAAAAGGTTAAGACGACTCTTTATGAAGAAATCAATCAAGGTAAACATCATTGGAGTTATTTCTAACTAGAATAACATCCAAGCTTCTGGGAATTCCTTAAAATGAGGAGTCACTCATGACTTTCTAGGAACCATCAGGAAAGACATGGTAAATAAACTCTCTGTATATGCCAACAATGATTGGACTTGGATCGTAAGAAATGGATTACAACCAGCTCATAACGGATTAGTAACAACTTCAATTGAACTTTAAATGATGTTGGCAACGACCAAACTTCAGGTACCAATTACGATTGGATTTTCAAACGGAGTGCCAGTTATAACTGGACTTTTAGATAGATAACAATGACAATGGGATTTTGAAATGATACTAGTAACAACTAGATTTTAAGGGTTCCAAATAACAATTGGATTTCCGACAGGATATCAGTGGAAACTGAACCAGATATACCAATAACAATCGGATTGGAGATAACACAAGTGACAACTAACTCTTCAGGATTCTCATTATAATTGGACTTTGGATAGAGTGACAGCGACAACTGGACTTTGGGTCAAGGGATAACAATCAACGATGAGGCCAAATGAGCAACACAAATGAGTACAAAGTACATTTTGAACCATACATGATTTGATTTTTTTGGTTTTATGCATGATATATGAATGATCATGATATGTAATGCTGACAATAGGCATACTGGGACTTTGTAGGGACTATTTATAGATATTCTGATTCCTCAACACCAATAACTCCAATCAGTACAAGTAATAGGCGTATCCAGAGGAGAATCTATTAAGATTGATAGTTATAACTATCCAAAGGGTCATCCTTCCATGGGATTAATAGGTTGTACTCCATGGAGATTCTTGTTGGTGATCTGGGAGTGCTTATGCAACCTTGAGACTTTCGGGAAAACAAATGATTTTCTCTTGGTTTTCACATATATCAAAGAATTTTTTTTGTTTTTCAATACATTTTTAATTCTTTTCAAATTTCAAAATTTCATAATTAACAAATAAATGACACTTTGCATAACAAATAAAAACATAGAAGGACACAATTAAAAATGATTGATATGCAAAACTTGTATTTTATTCAAGAATGGTAGCACACAAATGGTGTAGCTCCATGGAATGTTACAATTTTGAAAATGGAAATAAGGAAAGGTTTACGTTGAATTTAGTGACCACTATTATCCCTAATAGATATAATTCCCCAAAACCTTGCTTCTAAGGGGAGTAACTAGATTGATCTTCCACCTCAGATTCTTCTGTGTCGATCAGTAACTACTGATGCAGTTTATGCCTTTTGCCCCTAACTTTTTCCTGGATCACCCTTCGGGTTTTCAATCCACCTGGACACTCTTTTTTTTTTGCCTAAGTTCCCCTTTCGGGTTTTCAACTTAGTGAGCTATCATTTTTATTTATCCCTAACTTTTTCCTGGATCGCCCTTTCGGGTTTTCGATATACCGGGATACCCTTTTTTGCCTAAGTCATCCTTTCAGGTTTTCGACTTAGAAGGTTTTTGTTAGGCATAGTATTTTTTAACTACATCGGAGTTCAGGGGGTGTGAGAGCTCTTCATCATCCATAGTTGTAAGAATCAAGGCACCTCCGGAGACGACTTACTTTACAACATATGGGCCTTCATAATTGGGAGTCCATTTCCCACGTGAGTCCTTATGTACCGAAAAGATCTTCTTGAGCACGAGGTCTCCTTCTTTGAATTCCCGAACACGTACTTTCTTGTCAAAAGCCCTCTTGAGTCGTTTCTGGTACAATTGTCCATGGCATAGAGAGGTCATTCGCTTCTTATCTATGAGATTTAACTTATCAAAGTTGTTTTGGATCCATTCAGCCTCTTCTAGCTTGGTCTTTATCAAGATTCTCATTGAAGGTATCTCCACTTTGATTGGGAGACCTGCTTCCATCCCATATACCAAAGAGAATGGGGTTGCCTCTGTTGAAGTGTGAACGGAAGTTCGGTATCCATGCAGTGCAAATGGTAGCATTTCGTGCCAATCCTTATAGGTTTTCACCATTTTCTGCAGGATCTTCTTGATGTTTTTATTAGTGGCTTCAACAGAGCCATTCATCTTTGGACGATATGGTGAAGAGTTATGGTGCTTAATCTTGAAGCTTTCCCCTTGGCATGAGTTCCAAAGGATCCTTCATGAATCTCTTTGATAAGTAGACCTGCCTCGTGTCCATCCACACATCTGAGAAGAATCATGTCGTGGTTTCTATTGTATAACACATCATTGCTTAAGAAGAATTTGCATGCCAATTTCCTTAACGTTTTCTTGTCAAGGGTTGTTGCATTTGTTGGATATTCTTGGTTTTGCAAAAAGCATTTGATGTCGTGAAACCAAGGTTTACCATCGGCTTCCTCTTCAACCAACTGATAGTAGGCAGGCTCAACTTTCCGCTCTATCTGAATGAGAGGCCCTTCATTATGGAATCTAACTTGGTACATTGAAGCCAACATAGCCAAAGCATCAACTATTTGATTCTCAGTTCTTGGGATATGATGGAAAGTGATTTCGTCAAAGTATTTTATCAGCTCCATGACATAGGCATAATATGGGATCAACTTGGTATCACGGGTTTCCCATTCTCCTTTGACTTGGTAGACTACTGCTAAACAAGCCTAAACAATAATTGTGCTTACATACAGCCATATCAGACAGACAGTATAAATAAATAACAGTGCAGAGCATATATAAATTAAAAAAATAAATTAAAGAACCTGTAAAATTAATAGAAATCTTGATTGTTCTCTAACTTCGATGTTTGAACACTCCACCACAAGCCGGTTGGATTTGTTCTTCACAATCTTCGATCAGACAGTAAAATAAAGGCGAAGGAATAAAATACTATGATCTAACGTAAGGTTAGATCTAGTAAAAATTACACAATAGTTTCCGGTGTAGAAACTATTGTGAGAAAATTAATTGAATGCTTCAAAATTGACTAGAAAATATAAGAAATAAAAATTGCTAGGAAAGTAAAGTGCTGAAAGAATTAAAAAGGCAGTAAAATAAATGCAGTGCCGAAAACTGGAAAATTGAGAGAGACCGTGAGAGCTGCAGGGTTGGATCTATTTATATTACTCCAATTTGTAACCGTTTCCCACAAATTCCTTCAGTAAGTAACCTTCACGCTTCAACGAGTCAAACGGAAGAATAGGCTCAACGTGCCTCTGTTGCGCGTCAAAAGCCAAAAATATAGGAGTGGAGTGTGACGTTCGTCACACCATGTGTTACGCTTGTAACACAAGGTAGCAGGGCGTGACGCTCGTCACACCATGCGTGGCGCTCGTCACAGCTTCAGCGTTTAGGCAATTTTGGGCTGGGCTTTAGTGGAATTTCTTCTCATCCTCTTTTTGCACCCCCTTTTCTTCCTTTTTCACTTATGCTTCAAATAAGTTACCTGAGATAAATAGAAGGGAAAATACCAAGTAATATCGAATAATATGAAATAAATCGAAACAAATAATAATATAATTTAATTAAATCGAGTCCAAAAATGTGATATTATTTCATGTTATCAAACTCCCCCATACTTAGATCTTTGCTTGTCCTCAAGCAATATACAGTATAGAAATCAGTTTAAAGTATTAGCCAGATGAAATTTCCAAACACACATCAAGTCGTAATAGGTTGCAAGTAAATCTCGTTTAGAAATAACCTGAGCTTAATCTTAACATCAACAACTACCGTTACAACCTCAGACAACCTCACCTTATGCAAACCAGATCGAGTCACGCTATTATAGCTATCCTAGTTCCTTTACTCTTATTTCACCCGTTTTCATTCTAGCGAAATCACATTAAGCCCTTTATCTTTTCGCGCACATAGTGGAGTAACCAGTTAGTGATTCTGATCCCCTTTTTAGCTTGAAGTTCTGGTACATAAGTTGGATAACTTCGTCATTTAGTCCATCGCAGATTGCGGGGGATCGGACCGTAGTCCGCCCTACCAAGTTTAGCACCAGAAACCGCTGAACCAACCCATAATGGATCGTTCATACAATGTTTTTGTAGGATTCGCAACCTTTGGATTAAATGATCGGGTAAGGATCACCTAACTTAATTAGTGCATTTCCTGATTTCTTTTATATTCTTTTGGGAATCATTCACTTATATTCATCGGCTCTCCACGTAGTTTGCTATTAAGATGGTGCCGACTTCTCGTATAAATTACTCGGGGTTACTATAAACCTAAAAGTTCAAGGGATTGGTACAATAGGGACTTTTCTGATCTAACATGTTGAGGTTTTTAGAGCGTTGGGGCGGTAATAATTTTTGTCTTAATTTTACTCAAGTTTGATAAAATAGGCAACCTTTATACTTTTTGAGTGTGTTGAATTTTTGTTATGGCTCAAGAAAATTGAGGGGAATAGATAATAAGAATTTTTCACACTAGGGACTTAACTTTAAAATAAATATATATTATAAATATTTTTTTTTTATAAATTAAAGCAATAAATGAAAGGGAAATAACAATGAAAAGGGAAATACATACTTGAAAAAAAAGAAATGTTGAAAGTGGAGTAATCATAACTGAAACAAAGTTCCCCCCCCCCCCCCCCATACTTAAATGAAACATTGTCTCCAATGTTTTTAGAGAAAAGCGAAAAGAAAGGAAATAAAAGGATAAATATGCTTAATTTTGCCGACGTCCTCTTGTTCTTGGCCCCGGTGATCGTTGACGAACCTCTAAGTCATCAAACCTGCTGAGCAAATCGGTGAACCTCTGGTCGGTTATTGCATTCCTCGCTTCCTGTTGTTGTTGCATCTGACGCATCAGTTGCATCACTTCGGTATTTTGTGCATGCATGGCATCAATAGCATCCATGATGTCATCATTAGTTGCTGGCCTTCTTCTTCGAAGACGTCGGGAGGATGGACCAGTTGCATTATCAGAAGGGTTAAGCGGGGCTGACTGTTGTTCAAGACCTTGATCACCTTGCTCCATTTCTTCAAACTCGTTCGGGGTCGGGTTTGCTTGTGTAGGCTCGGTAGCTTCGGGAGCATTAAGGTCGTAGATGAATCGGTCGGGGTTGGTGACATTTGTGAGGGTAATGTTGGGTAAAACAACGCTTGGGACTTGGTTATTCACCATAAGATAATACCTTCAGCCTATCCTATTTTTGATTAAGCGGCTAGAGCGACAATAGCTTATATCCATAAATAGGGGTGGGAGAGCTTGTAAATTTTGAAGTCGGTCCCCTAGATTCAAACCAAGTGCTATGGAGGTTATTAATCCTCCAATCACGAAAGGTTGGTGGCCTCTAGCACATAGGGTGCGGATATGGTGAAATAAGAAAGAAGCGGCGTTTACCTTAGTATCCATTGCCAAGACACAGTGGAGGAAGAATAATTCCTTGGCATTGACTTTGTTGTTGTTGGGTCGGACGAAAGTGGTGTTTTGCAGAATGCGGATAAAATACCGGATGGTTGGGTTGTGTATGTGGGAAGCAAGTAGTACATCCCAATTATCGGTTTCCACACCGGATATTTTTCTAAAGAGGTCGAAGGCGTTTATGGGCCAATGTGAGTTCGGGGGGATTCTTGGGTGGACTTGGTCTCCTACAGGGAATTGTAGCATGGTACTCAACTGATCCTGGGATAGTGAGTACTCGGTGTTGAACATGCGGAAAGTTGCGGTACCGATTAAGTACTCGTCTTCACCGGTAGGAGTGTTGTATGAACAAGAACTTAAAAATTCTAAGGTGAGTGACGGGTAGGTAGGTTGATTATGTGTGCAACGAAAGGTTAAATCAGCAAGGCGGAGCATCCATTGTATACCTTGAAGTAATCCTAATTCTTGTAAACAATTTAAATCAGGATACCTGGTAGATACGACACCTCGCTGTTGGAAACGCTCGAACTGCTCCCTTTGATAATTATCATCTTCGGATCGAAAGATAATATTTCCGAATTGTTGGTTGCCCGCCATACTGATAAGTGGGTTGAAAGAATTAAAAGGAATGAAAAAATGGATTTTTTTGTTTTTTTTATAGAATGGTTTGTGGTGTATGAAGAAAGGTATGATAGGTATTTATAGGAAAAGTTTTGGAAGTTGGAAGGGGAGTGGGTGAGAGAAAAATAAATGTGGGTGAATGTGAGTAAATGGGTGAATGAATGGGGAAGGTAAAAAGTGGGGTGGTGTAACGGTCGTGTCCCCAACGGTTACTAACGTTCACCTATTCTGAAACTGTCACGCTCGTGACAGAAGGCGTTACGGGCGTCACAGGCACTTGGTGTGACGACCGTGATGGCGTGTGTGACGCTCGTCACACAGTCAGCTTGCAACGGTCACTGCTTGCGTGGGTGCTTCATAATCTGTTTTTATTATTATAAATATATTTAATTTTTAATTTTCTTTGTTATGTATTTTGTTTATATTTATTGTTTTATTGTTTTATTTTATTTTCTATTGTAATGCTTTTAAATTGTCTTGCATGCTATTCTATTACCATAATATATGTATTTCTTTAACAGGCATTGTCATTAGTAGCATATAGTGGATATCATTACTTGTAATTATAGAAATTGCATAGATCAAAATAAAATAAACCAATAATGCCAATAGCTTCAATAAATATAAAGTAATATTTAAAATAAAAGAAAACATGGAAAAACAAATACTAAAATTAAAAATATAATGTCAAACAAAACTATAAATCCTAAGACTAAAACTAATTAACTCTAATTCTTCTAGCCATTTGTAGGATCTTTTGTTGGAGGGGCAAAGGAATCGACACGGCGGTTCAGCTTGAGGAAGTGATTTGTCATAGTAGTCATGTATTGCACAATTTCATGTCCCATCATATTTAACTCTTCTCTCATGGCCGCTTGTTCTGACATCAGGGCTTGAATAGCAGTGTTATAATCAGTTCCGGGCAATTGATGTTTAGGATCAGGTATTGCAGATTCTGCGGACGGGATAGGACGAGGTGGAGAGGCAACATCATGGTAACCAGATGGTGTCTGTGGGTCAGACTCAGCATAAGAAACCTGGTCGTCACAAATCTCATAGTCTTGGATGGATTCAGTAGATCTAACAGGCACTACGCCAAAAATGACTTTTAACAGCGCATCTTAGACAGCGCTTTTAAAAGAAAGCGCTGTCTAAGGTTAAAATTAAAATAAAACACGGAAAATGTTCCAAAAAAATAATGAAAGCGCTGTCTAAGACCCCCCCTTAGACAGCGCTTTTAGGCTGAAAAAAAAATGAAAAAAAAAGTATAAAGGAGAAAAAGTGTGATAAACCAAAATTCGCATGCTACGCACGTGTATCTTTCTTCCCAAAGCGCTCTGTTCTGAACTTGAGCAACATCATTTTCACATCAACAAACCATGGCATTCTTGTTGAGCAAATCAACCCTAGCTTCTCATTTTCGATCCACATCTCAGGTATTCATTCTATTCAAATTACACATCGAATCCTAATCATTTTCCATTTCATAATAACTTGGAATTTTGTTTTTTTCATCTCTGATTCATTATTGTCTTAAATCGAAAGCAGAAAATCGAAGATCCCGTTTCCCTCTCGCGCCGTCAGTTCCATGTTGAACCCGGGACTCGTGAAAAAGCTGTAAGCTTCTACTTTTCCATTTTTTACCTAATTTTCTCTCGATTTAGGGCTTCTAGATTACGGATTTCATTATAAATTACTTCGATTTAACCTTATATTAACCCAAATAATTTGTTGATTTTTTTATGTATATCACTTAGTAGGCATCATTTTTGTGATTTCTTTTATTTGCTGCAGCTCTTGGCAGAAGATTCAGCTCTCAAGCCATTCAAATCATATAAGCAGAGTGTAAAAAAGCTCCGGAAAATTGGGGATGTTTTAACTATTGTTGTTGTTGCAGGTATGCTATCTTCTAATCCTTCTTTTGATAAAATAAATGCGGGTTTAGGGATGTGTAGCACGGATACCTCGAACACAACCCCGACACTGACACGGTGACACCGGTAATAATTTGAAAATTTGGATAAATTAAACTTAATCACAAGTGTCGGTGCAAGTGTTCCACACGGACACGAACACTGACACATCTTTTTCAGAGGTGTCGGTGCTACATAGATGACAGAAAATTAGATGATTTTGATGTGAAGTGATGAAACCATGGCTTTGGTTTGTCATTAATGTTTTCTCAAGGAGTCTGAAATCTGAAGCTAAAACATTTGAATGGGCCAAGGTTATTAATGGTGTATGGCATTTGATGGCCAAATAAGATGTTTGACATTAGCAAAATCCTTAGGGATTTGGAAATCCAGTATGCTTCTGTAGTTTAATTGTTAATACAAGATTACTTCAAAAATAATTGGGGTTACCGAATCTCATAGATTATTAAAATTACACTATTTGGATATTTTTCTAAAAATAATGCATTGCGGGGGATGTGATTCTCTTTAATCCCGAGGGTGCATTCTTGATACATGATATTATCACAGCCAGTTTATGATTGAATCAATTGGTCATTTTTCTTACCAGGTATATGGTTCCTTTTTACATCAATAATTTCCTCATATTTTAGCAGCTTCATTAGTCACCAATATAATCACTTCCATAATTGTTGAAATTCTTAACTGTACATCTCGTTGGTTTTGAAGCTCTACAATTGGAGGAAATAGCTTCCAGATTCTTATGTCAACATGTCAAAATTGGTCAAACTGTAAGTCAATTTTGTAATCCCTTGTTCATAAATAGATTTTGCATGCTTTTTCCGGTTGAAGGAATGAATCTGAAGTTCTATTCTAGGCCCTTTATCTTAATTTTTAAGGTGTGAACTGTGAAGTATCAATTTGGGTTACCATGCGGATAATGTATTTTAGTAACAACCATATGAACCATGCATTTTTATTAATTAGTTCCCAATACTTTTCGTCAGTGGCTGCATGCTTTGTAATTTGTATATGACTAACTGGGAAAGAACAATTGGATGAAGGACCAACTATAGAAAAATTAAATCTCCACTTGAATAGTTTAATGATATATTCTTTAGTATATATAAAGACCCATTCTTTAGTTATGTGGAACTAAATTTAGCTTCTTTAAACAATTTTCTTTTAAGTTGTTGATTTTTGTATTTCTATAATTTTTTTATATTAATACAGAGATATAACGTGCTTTATGGATTTCTTTGCAGATTAGTTACTACTTCTGCTAGACAATCACAGGATGCATGGGGTTCAGCAGACTGGACTGAAGTCGAGGTAGCTATATACTATTACTACCAATCATGTATACAATTACTTTATGCATCACCGTTTTTAGGATAATCGCTTAATTAGCCTGTTTTATCCAAACAGGATCGGTAACCACTTATTCAATAACTCTATATTATATGGGACTTATTTGCATTTGGATGTCTGTCTTGAAGCTATTTGCATTATCAGCATTTCTTTTCTTTGTAAAAATAGAATTTTGAGTGGATAAGGGGATAAGTTCAACACACATTGTTTCCTTTGGGATATCTTGACCAACTTATTATTAAAGTAAGCTGAAACAACTTATGAGATAGTCATCAAATTTCAGATGATTCTATCTTTTTGAGAGCGTGTCACTCACTCACTAACTTTTCTATTCACAAATAATTTCAGGGATCATGGATTCTCAAACCCAAAAGCTCCAAACCCAATTTTGTTGTACATTTTGTGGGAGGTATATTTGTAGGAGCTGCACCTCAGCTTACCTACCGCTGGTTCCTTGAGCGCCTAGCAGAAAAGTAAGTCCATGTGGTATGATTATTACTTGTGTGCTTATTGAAGGCTTTTTTTTTTCCTTTTCTTTTTTAAATGCATATATTGATTTGTTAGAGTAGAATCTTTGAATGAACGCTGAACTTTGTTCTAGGAAATATTTCATATCAGGATCATTTGAGTCTCATATATCTAGGATCTGTAGTTGAAAAAATAGCTAACTTTAAAACCATTTGTTACTAGGGGTGTATTGGTCATTGCAACTCCATATGCCAGTGGGTTTGATCACTTCTTCATTGCAGATGAAGTGCAGTTTAAATTTGACCGGTGCTACCGCACACTACAAGAAACAGTAAGCCTCATCTCATTATCCAAGGGATGGCTTCTTTGTTTTTTTTAATTTTCAAACAATTCATTAGAAGTACTCATTGTTTCAGGTCAAAGAGCTTCCTATTTTTGGTGTTGGCCATTCTCTGGGATCGCTTGTCCACCTCCTGATTGGTATATTCATAATCTTCTGTTACACTTGATTGTAAAAAGTAAATTGATTTGTAGATATTGAATTGCATTTGCTATTTAACCAGGGTCAAGATATGCAGTGCAAAGATCTGGAAATGTTCTCATGGCATTCAATAACAAGGTATTCATCCAGCAATCAACGAAATATAGCGCTGTCTAAGCCCCCCCCTTAGACAGCGCTTTGGGCAAAAGCGCTGTCTAAGCCCCCCCCCCCTTAGACAGCGCTTTTGCCTAAAGCGCTGTCTAATGTATACCTAAAAAAATTAAAATAGGGGGGCTTAGACAGCGCTTTTGCCTAAAGCGCTGTCTAATCCCCCCCCCCCTTAGACAGCGCTTTTGCCAAAAGCGCTGTCTAAGGTATACCTAAAAAAATTAAAATAGGGGGGCTTAGACAGCGCTTTTGCCCAAAGCGCTGTCTAAGGGGGGGGCTTAGACAGCGCTTTTAAGATTTAAACAAGCGCTGTCTAAACCTTTAGCAGCGGAGGCTTAGACAGCGCTTTAAAGCGCTGTCTAAGGCTAAAAAAAGCGCTGTCTAAGGTCTTGTTTGGCGTAGTGAGGGGCTCAATGGTTCCATTCAGGTTGTAGAGCCAGTTATTTCGGTTATGAACACTCGTCATCAGGCTAGGCAAGGTGAATAGGCAAAGAACTTGGTTGTTAATTATTAACTCAAATTCTTCAAGTCCAAGATTTCTGATAAACAAGGTGTTGAAGAGGAAAGGTATACTCATGGGCTCAATGCCATAGAAAGGACTCAAGTCAAGCATGGGTTGGCGTAATACGATAGCATTACCAATCATGGTTATCAATCCCCCTATTTGAATTGGTGCTCGGTCATCCTGAATAAGGCGGTCAAAATTTGCCAACATATAAGTGGCACCATTCACTGGACGGTTTTGGGAAGCACAAAATATTATGAAGAGCTCATCACGAGATACTGTGGTATTGTTTGATTTCTTCCCAAAAAGAGTGTGTGCCAGGATTTTGTGGAAATAACGAAATGCTGGGTTATGAATGTTTCCAGAAAGAAACTCATGTTCCTCAGGGTCGTCATTACCCGTCAAACTTCCCCAAAAATGTTCAAGCTCTCTATATTCAAAAAGGTCTTCTTGGCTCATGGTGAATGTATCAAAAGAGGTAGGGAACCCTAAAAGGTTAGTAAAGTCTTGAATATTAAATTGATACTCCATATTGGACATCCTGAACTGGATGAAACCTCTGCTTATTCCTTTTCCATGGCTTGGTAGATAGATCAGGGAGCTAAGTAATTCTAGAGTTAGCCTCCGGTAAGTGACAAATTATCTTCGAATAAGAGTGGTTTCCCATCCTATTTGACTCAGCAGATACATGACACTCTCTCTTAGTCCAAGGGCAGTCATTGCCCAATCATCAGCATAGAAACTAGGTAGCATCTCTCTTTCTGCTAGTTCTTCAAACTTTTGTTTCTGAGCTTTCCCTCTGAATTTGATACCCATACGATCAATTTGTCCCATCAGGTTAGTGTTAACTAAAGAAAAGAAAAACAAGAGTTTTAGTCAGGATTTGGCCAAATGCCGAAAGAAAAGAAGAAAACTTTTATAGAATAAAATAAATGAAGAATGAATACTAAATAAAATCAAAAGACTAATCAAAGAAAAGATAGAAATAAAAATTTGTGGGTTTCCTCCAACGAAGCGCTTTGTTTAATGTCGCAAGCTCGACATAAAACTAGTAAATGTTAATCTATAGGTTTAGGAGACAATACGTCTAAGTGCAGGACTTGCGAGTCTTCATTGTTTTCATCATAGTGATAATGTTTCAGACGCTGCCCGTTTACGATAAATGCTTCCATAGATTTACCTTTAATTTCCACAGCTCCACTAGGGAAAACATTAGTAACTTGGAAAGGGCCTGACCATCTAGAGCGTAGTTTTCCTGGGAATAACTTAAGTCTAGAGTTGAACAGAAAGACTACATCGCCTTGTTTGAAGGTTTTTCATGATATACGTTTATCATGCCATTTTTTCGTTCGTTCTTTGTAGATTCTGGCATTTTCGTAGGCGTCTTGTCGAAGTTCCTCTAATTCGTTTATGTCAAGGTTTCGCTTTTCACCAGCGGCCTTATAGTTTAAATTTAGATTTTTAATAGCCCAATAGGCCTTATGTTCTAATTCTACCGGGAGGTGGCAAGATTTTCCATAAATAAGCTTAAATGGGGTTGTCCCTATGGGAGTTTTATAAGCGGTTCGATAAGCCCATAAAGCTTCGGGTAATTTTGCTGACCAGTCTTTTCTTGATGTAGCGACTGTCTTTTCCAATATTTGTTTAATTTCTCTATTGGACACTTCCACTAGTTTAAGGATGGTAAGGTGTTGCTACTCTATGCTTTACACCATACTTAAACAATAATTTTTTGAATATTCTAGATATGAAATGTGATCCTCCGTCACTGACGACTATTCTTGGGACACCAAATCTTGGGAAAATTATATTCTTAAAGAGTCTAGTTACTACTCGTGTGTCGTTTGTTGGAGAAGCTATAGCTTCAATCCACTTTGATACGTAGTCAACCGCCACGAGTATGTAGTTGTTACCAAAAGAAGGTGGAAAAGGTCCCATGAAATCTATTCCCCACACGTCGAAAATCTCTACTTCCAAAATGCCTTTTTGTGGCATTTTGTCACGTCTAGATATGTTTCCTGTGCGTTGACACCTATCGCATTTCTTGACAGCATTATGTACATCTTTCCATATGTTTGGCCAATAAAGACCGGCTTGTAGGATTTTAGAGCAGGTCTTGGATGTACTTGCGTGTCCACCATAGGGAGCGGAATGACAATGTTGGATTATACTTTCTACTTCTTCTTCAGGTATACAGCGACGGAAAATACCATCGGGGCCTCTTTTGAAAAGTAAAGGGTCGTCCCAATAATAATGTTTTATGTCATGGAAGAATCGTTTCTTTTGTTGGTAAGATAAATTAGGTGGAACTATTCCGGCAGCTAAATAATTGACGAAATCAGCGTACCATGGTGTAACACATATAACTAAGGTGGTCTCTACCTGTTTATCAGCTCTATTTTCGTCCAAAGTAGCTATAAGTTTATCGTACGAGAAGTCATTGTTGATCGAAGTTCTTTCCGGTTCCAAATTTTCTAGTCTAGAAAGGTGATCTGCTACTACGTTTTCAGTTCCTTTCTTATCTTTGATTTCCAAGTCAAATTCTTGTAGCAACAAAATCCACCTTAAGAGTCTAGGTTTAGCGTCCTTTAAGAGGTATCTAATGGCGACGTGACCAGTGTAAACGATTATTTTAGCTCCGACCAAGTAGGAACGAAATTTATCTAGCGCAAATACTACTGCTAAAAGTTCTTTCTCGGTCGTGGCGTAATTCATTTTTGCTTCATCTAGGGTTCTAATCGCATAATATATGACGTGAAGTTTTTTATCCTTTCGTTGTCCTAAAACAGCGCCTACGACGTAGTCACTTGCGTCACACATTATTTCGAATGGTTCATTCCAATCCGGAGTCTGCATTATGGGTGCGGAGATCAATGCTTGTTTAAGTGTTTGAAACGCTTCTAATTATTTACTGTCGAATATGAATTCAGCATCTTTCATTAATAGTCCGGTTAAAGGTCTAGTTATTTTAGAGAAATCTTTAATGAATCGTCGGTAGAAACCGGCATGTCCTAAGAAGCTTCGTACTTCTCTCACAGTTTTCGGAGGTTGAAGGTTTTCGATTACTTCTATTTTAGCTTTGTCTACTTCGATTCCTCTATTTGATATGATGTGTCCTAAAACAATTCCTTCTTGTACCATAAAGTGACATTTTTCCCAATTAAGTACTAGGTTTACTTTTACACATCGTTCTAGAACTCTTTCTAGGTTCTCAAGGCATTCTTCAAAACATTGTCCGTATACGGAAAAATCATCCATAAAGACTTCCATGATGTTTTCGAGAAAATCGGCGAATATTGCCATCATGCACCTTTGGAAGGTTGCAGGAGCATTGCACAAGCCAAACGACATTCGTCGATAAGCGAAGGTACCAAAAGGACATGTGAATGTTGTTTTTTCTTGGTCATCAGGATGAATTGGTATTTGAAAGAAGCCTGAGTAACCGTCTAGATAGCAGAAATGAGAATGCTTTGCTAATCGTTCTAACATCTGGTCTATGAATGGTAAAGGAAAATGATCTTTTCGGGTTGCTTTGTTTAACTTTCTATAATCAACGCATATTCTCCATCCCTATTCGATTCGTTTGGTTATAGTTTCTCCTTTTTCATTTTCGATAACTGTTATACCTCCTTTCTTTGGTACTACGTGTACAGGACTAACCCATTTGCTATCAGATATAGGATATATGATACCTGCCTCTAATAACTTCGTTACTTCCTTCTTCACTACCTCACTCAGGATCGGGTTTAGTCTCCTCTGATGTTCCCTAGAAGTTTTACAGTCCTCTTCTAGCATGATGCGATGCATACAAATAGAAGGACTTATCCCTTTAAGATCGGTGACGTTGTATCTTAGTGCGGTTGGATATTTTCTTTAGATATGTAAGAGCTTTTTGGTTTCGAGTTTTCCTAGGTCTGCATTAACTATCACTGGTCGTTCAAGTTCTGAGTCTAGGAATTCATATCTCAGATTTTTAGGAAGTGTTTTCAGGTCGAGGGTTGGTTTCTTAAGGCATTGCGTAGGATCCAGTGTTATTGCTAAACAATGCTTCAGTCTGTCTTCTACACGATAGTCAGACGATTTGTCATTTTCTAATTCTGTTTCTTTTATGCATTCATCAATGATATCCATGAAGTAACATGTGTCATCTATTGCAGGTGCTTTCAAAAATTTGGAAAGAATGAACTCAATTTTCTCTTCTCCTACTTCGAAAGTGAGTCGTCCTCGTTTTACGTCTATGATAGCGCCGACGGTTGCTAAGAAAGGTCTTCCCAATATAATGGGTGTAACTTCATCTTCTCTTATGTCCATAATTATAAAATCGGTTGGGATGTAGAATTGACCTATGCGCACGGGAACGTTTTCAAGAATTCCTACGGGATATCTAACGGAACGATCTGCTAATTGCACAGACATTTTAGTTGGTCTTAATTCTCCCATTTCAAGTTTCTTGCATATGGACAAGGGCATAACACTGATACCGGCTCCTAAATCGCATAAAGCTTTATCTATGACAAATTTTCTTATGTGACAGGGTATAGAGAAACTACCAGGATCTTTAAGTTTAGGAGGCATATTCTGGATTATCGCGCTGCACTCAGCAGTGAGTGTAACGGTTTCGTTATCTTCAAGTTTCCTTTTATTAGATAGAATTTCTTTTAAGAATTTAGCATATGAGGGCATCTGTGTAATAGCTTTTGTAAAAGGAATGATGACGTTTAATTGTTTCAGTAGGTCAACAAATTTTTTAAATTGGCGCGCGTCTTTGGTTTTAATTAGCCTCTGAGGATAAGGGACAGGTGGTTTGTAAGGCGGTGGAGGTACATAAGGTTCTTTGTTTTCTACGGTTTCCTTATTACACTCTTCCTTTTCCTTAGGTTTACTTTCTTCCTCAGTTGGCTTTTTAGAGTTTTGGTTTTCAATTCTTGGATCAGATGGTCCTTCTACCTCTGTTCCACTTCTTAATATAATTGCATGAGCGTGGCTTTTTGGATTAGGTTGGGGTTGTCCAGGAAATGTACCAGTTGGGGCAGCGGTAGGCGCTTGTTGTTGAGCTACTTGTGGTATTTGTGTTTCCAGCATTTTGTTATGGGTAGCCAGGGCATCTACTTTACTTGCTAGTTATTTAATCTGTTCGTTAGTGTGTACATTCTAGTTTAAGAAATCTTTATTGGTTTGCTGTTGAGAAGCTATGAAGTTCTCCATCATGATTTCCAAGTTGGATTTCCTAGGAACGTTATTGTTAGATGTAGATGGGATCGGCTTTTGATATCCAAGTGGTATAGCTGGGGCTTGATTTGGAGCTTGTCCTGGTGCGTATAAGGCATTGTTGCTCTTATATGAAAAATTAGGATGGTTCTTCCAGTTTGAGTTATAGGTATGCGAGTAAGGATTTCCTTGTGCATAGTTCACCTGCTCTGCTTGGATTCCTGTTAGGAGTTGACAATCTGTAGGAGTGTGACCTTGGATTCCACAGACTTCACAATTTTGAGTCACGGCAACCACGGTGGCTGGAGGTGATACATTTAAACTTTCAATTTTCAGGGCAAGAGCATCCACTTTTGCATTAACATGATCAAGGCTACTTATCTCGTACATGCCAGTTTTCGTTTGAGGTTTTTCTACCATTGTTCGGTCGCTTCCCCATTGATAATGGTTTTGGGCCATGCTCTCAATAAGTTGATAAGCATCAGCGTAAGGTTTGTCCATAAGCGCACCACCTGCGGAGGCGTCTATGGTTAGTCGCGTGTTGTACAAGAGACCATTATAGAAGGTATGAATTACTAACCAGTCCTCTAAACCATGGTGTGGACAAAGTCTCATCATGTCTTTGTATCTTTCCCATGCTTCGAAGAGTGACTCGTTATCTTTTTGTTTAAATCCATTTATCTGGGCTCTTAGCATAGCTGTTTTGCTTGGAGGAAAATATCGGGCAAGAAAGCCATCTTCTAGCTTTATCTCTTAACGAGAAAGGAAAAAGACGAAGTCGAATTGCCTCTGAAGTGACACCATTAGCTTTAACAGTATCAGCGTATTGGACAAATACGGATAAATGAAGGTTTGGATCCTCGGTAGGATTTCCAGAGAATTGATTCTGTTGTACTGCTTGTAACAGCGAAGGTTTAAGTTTGAAGTTGTTTGCTTCGATTGCGGGTGGAGCAATACTCGAATGCGGCTCATCTTTCGATGGAGCGGCGTAATCTCGAAGAGCACGAGCTGGTTCTGCCATCTCGGGTATCGGCGAAGGAAGAAGATTTTTAAGATCAACAATTTCGATTGGAGGAAGATTGTTTGCAGTACGATACTCCCGAATTTGTCGTAAGACTCGGAGATTTCGTTCAACGTCGTTGATTCGTAAGTAATACGGTTCGCCTTGTGAGCGAGTGTGTGGCATACAAATCAACAAAAAATAAGAAATAAAAATTGCCTTAGTCTCTACAGCGCAACGGAAGAGTTACGATATCGACTAATTAAAAGTCCCCGGCAACGGCGCCAAAAACTTGATCGCGACTTTATGAGTCTATTGGGGTATTAACTGCAAGTGCACAGTCTAATCGCGTAGTAATAAAAGATATCGATCCCACAGAGACTTATGAATCGATATACCGTTTTCTAGGGTTACTTCGTAAAGCTAAGGAGGATTATACTTTGTTGATTAGGGGAACTAAAATAAGATCTAGATTAAATATCAAATATAGCGGATATCGGTATGTAGTTCGTCGTAATTAGGGAATCAAATCTTCGTTGGTTTCGTAGTTTTAGAATAAATCTTTTCAGTAGACACTATTAATTTAAAAGCCTTTTCTCAAACTCTCGCTCTGTTGAATAGACTATGACTTTATATTAACGTGCGTTGTCACTAATTAGTTAAGTCCAAAATCACTTTTTGAAAACAATAGAATCTATAGAAACTCTTTTTAAGAAAACACTAACCATTTAAACACGCTTGTCTCAAACTCTCGCTCTGTTGACTTAGATTATATAATTAAACTTAAATGCTTAACTCTCGTCCTCACATTTAACCTTTAAAAATACTTTTTGAAAATGATTAGAATTTAATTAACTCTAAAAATTGCTTTCGCCCTAATTTAAAATTAATGTCCAATTTACACTATCCAGTTAAAAGCTCAAACTTTCGTTCTATTGGTTTTAACTTCTTTATGTCTTTTACTCTCGTACAAAAACTTTGGTGTTAATTCTGTAAATTGAGACCATAAAAAGAGTGATTGTATTTTTAAATAAATCTAAACCAACTTAGTTTTGATTCCTTCATTCCGCTTACTTTACATACCGATATCTAAGTTTATTTAGCCAGACATGCTAAACAAGCCTAAACAATAATTGTGCTTACATACAGCCATATCAGACAGAGAGTATAAATAAATAACAGTGCAGAGCATATATAAATTAAAACAATAAATTAAAGAAACTGTAAAATTAATAGAAATTATGATTGTTCTCTAACTTCGATGTTTGAACACTCCACCATAAGCCGGTTGGATTTGTTCTTCACAATCTTCGATCAGACAGTAAAATAAAGGCGAAGGAATAAAATACTATGATCTAACGTAAGGTTAGATCCAGTAAAAATTACACAATAGTTTCCGGTGTAGAAACTATTGTGAGAAAATTAATTGAATGCTTCAAATTTGACTAGAAAAGAAAAGAAATAAAAATTGCTAGGAAAGTAAAGTGCTGAAAGAATTAAAAAGGCAGTAAAATAAATGCAGTGCCGAAAACTGGAAAATTGAGAGAGACCGTGAGAGCTGCAGGGTTGGATCTATTTATATTACTCCAATTTGTAACCGTTTCCCACAAATTCCTTCAGTAAGTAACCTTCACGCTTCAACGAGTCAAATGGAAGAATAGGCTCAACGTGCCTCTGTTGCGCGTCAAAAGCCAAAAATATAGGAGTGGAGTGTGACGTTCGTCACACCATGTGTTACGCTCGTAACACAAGGTAGCAGGGCGTGACGCTCGTCACACCATGCGTGGCGCTCGTCACATCTTCAGCGCTTAGGCAATTTTGGGTTGGGCTTTAGTGGAATTTCTTCTCATCCTCTTTTTGCACCCCCTTTTCTTCCTTTTTCACTTATGCTTCAAATAAGTTACCTGAGATAAATAGAAGGGAAAATACCAAGTAATATCGAATAATATGAAATAAATCGAAACAAATAATATAATTTAATTAAATCGAGTCCAAAAATATGATATTATTTCATGTTATCAATTACCAAGGCTGAGTCTCCACATACTTCAAGGATTTTGATTCGGAGGTCAATTGCTGCTTCAATGCCTAGGATGCACGCCTCATATTCTGCTATATTGTTTGTGCAATCAAAACACAACCTTGCTATGAAAGGAGTGTATCCACCATTCAGATTCAATAGAACAACTCTTATGCCATGCCCCATGTAATTGGAGGAACCATCGAACATGATCTTCCACCGAGATCCGGGTTCAGGTCCTTCATCAAGTCCTGGGATTTCACAATCTTTTACTACCATAATGTCTTCATCAAGAAAGTCAAATTTCAACGACTGGTAGTCTTCAACAGGCTGGTGTGCCAGGTAATCAGATAACACGCTTCCTTTAACGGCTTTCTGGGATACATACTGGATGTCATACTCAGACAACAACATCTGCCAACGGGCAAGTCTTCCAGTTAAAGTAGGCTTTTCAAAGATATACTTTATTGGATCCATTTTTGAGATCAACAAAGTAGTGTGACAAATCATGTATTGTCTTAGACGGCGAGCAGCCCATGCTAAAGCACAACAAGTTTTCTCCAAGAGTGAATATCGGGTTTCACAATCGATAAACTTCTTGCTCATATAGTATATGACATGTTCTTTTCTATCGGTTTCATCATGTTGTCCTAGCACGCATTCCATTGACTTTTCAAGCACAATCAAATACAAGAATATTGGCTTCCCATGAACAAGTGGAATTAGAATAGGGGGCTCTTGCAGGTATTGTCCGATCTTCTCAAAAGCCCTTTGGTAGTCAGAGTTCCATTCAATTGCTTGATCTTTTCTAAGCAACTTGAATATAGGTTCACACGTAGCAGTCATATGAGATATAAACCTAGAGATATAGTTCAAACGTCCCAAGAATCCTCTGACTTCTTTCTCTGTACGTGGAACACGCATTTCTTGTATTGCTCTAACCTTGTCTGGATCTACCTCAATTCCTTGTTGACTAACAATGAAACCAAGCAACATTCCAGATAGGACACCAAAGGTGGATTTAGTAGGATTCAGTCGTAGTCGGAATTTTCGAAGACAGTCAAATAACTTTTGCAAGTGATCTATATGATCCTCTTCATTTTGGGATTTTGAAATCATATCATCGACATAAACCTCAATTTCCTTGTGCATCATATCATGGAAAAGAGTGACCATTGCTCTTTGGTCCGTTGCCCCGACATTTTTGAGACCAAATGGCATTACCTTGTAGCAAAATGTTCCCCAAGGGGTGATGAATGTGGTCTTTTCCATGTCTTCTGGATCCATCTTAATTTGATTATAACCCGAGAATCCGTCCATGAAGGAGAAGACTGCGAACTTAGCAGTGTTGTCTACCAGAGTGTCAATATGTGGCAGGGGGAAATCTTCCTTTGGACTAGCTTTGTTTAGATCCCTATAATCAACACACATCCTGGCCTTGCTATCCTTTTTGGGTACTGGTAAGATATTAGCTACCCATTGAGGGTACTTCGTAACTGCTGGAAAGCCGACATAAAATGTGCGTTTCACCTCGTCACAAATCTTTAGAGCCATGTCGGGTCTTGCTCTTCGGAGCTTCTGCTTCACCGGCGGGCAATATGGATGTAGTGGTAGCTTGTAGATAACAATATCAGTATCTAAACCCGACATATCCTGGTATGACCATGAAAATACATCTACATATTCTTGTAGCAACTTGATCAATCTATCTTTGATGCTTGCCCTAAGTGTAGTTCCGACTATGACCTCTTTCTTCTCTTCCTCTGTGCCAAGGTTAATTGTCTCTATCGGTTCTTGATGTAGATGAATGGCCTTTGACTCGTGCTCAAGCAACCTTGCCATTTCTTCAGGGAAATCACAATATTCCTCACTATCCTCTTTCGCTTAGTAGATGGGGAATTCAAAGTTATAGGAAGTAGTGGGGTCATCGTATTCAACTGGTTTATTGATTATTCTGCATGTTTTTAAATGATGGTTTTTTAGAAAAGTGGAAATAAAATGCAAAAGAAATAAAAATATTTTTGTAGTTTTTGAAAGGATTGCCATTTTAAGGAAAGAAAAACAAATAAATGAACGATAAGAATTTGAACAAAATGCTTTTTATTTGTCATAATGATTTTGAAATTTAAAGTGGTCGTACAAATGATCTGTTAGCCTTGGGCAGAGCTAAGGATTTTGAAAAAACAAAGGAAAACACAATTACGTTGAAACAGGAAAAACTTTTGAAATCTCAATTTCCTTCCAATTTGTTAAGGTTGCTTCACATCGGTATATCAGATTTGATGCTTCTCCATCTTCAGTGCCATCTTCAACTGCACCAACTTGAACCCCATGAATAAAACCCGTGCTTAGGAAGACTTCTTGAATGCTTCGTATGCGGTCCTTTGCAGGGACCGGGGATCCTTCCTTAGTAGAAGGCTCGTAACCCAAACCGAAACGATCCTTTTTCTTACTGACATTGATGACTTGTCCCTAACCTGCAGGGCCTCCACTTTCAACTGCTGACTTCGCGCTCTTCAAAGAGGTGAATGACAAACTGTCTTTCTCAACACGATCGTTTACTTCCGCAAGTGTAGCATTGGCTATTTAAAGTGCTTGGAAAGAAGTCTCCAAGGCATCTTCATCAACCTCAATATAACGGAAAGAGGAGAGTTGACTAATGATGAAATCTTCTTCACCGGAGACAATCACGAGCTTGTTGTTGACGACAAACTTCATTTTTTGGTGCAAAGTAAAAGTTACTGCCCCAGCAGCATGTATCCATAGACGTCCCAAAAGGCAGCTATAAGCGGGATTAATGTTCATGACTTGGAAATTTATGGGGAATACATGCGGTCCAATTTGGATTGGTAGCTCTACCTCCCCAACTACCGTCCTTTGGGAACCGTCAAATGATTTTACCACAAGAGCACTGGGTTTTACCTCCGGACCTTGGTAAGATAATTTAGCAAGCGCCCTTTTTGGTAAGACATTGAGGGACGATCCAGTGTCAACTAAAACCCTGGCCAGAGCATCTTCTTGGCACTTTATGGATACATGCAAGGCACGGTTGTGATTTTGTCCTTCCTTGGGTAGCTCCTCATTGCTAAAACTTAGAGTGTTGTAAGTTGTGATATTTGCGACCACTCCATCGAATTGGCCAACCGTTATATCCCGAGTAACATGAGCTTGAGCAAGCACTTTTAGGAGAGCCTCCCTATGAGCTTGGGATTTTAGAAGCAAGGATAGGATAGATATTTTTGACGGTGTTTGATGTAGCTGATTGACTATCTTGTAGTCACTTTTCTTTATCATTTTCAGAAATTCAACCGCTTCACCTGATTGCACCGCTGACTGTACCCCTCCAGATTCTTGGGTAGGAACTGCAGTTGTAGCTTCCTTTATCAGTTCTTAGGGGATTATATTGAAATCGGGAGTATAAATCTGACCACTGCGGGTCATTCTGCTTGTCCCTACGATGTTCGTGATATTGGCGTCAACATTCTCCAAGCTCTTCTCACATTCAACATCTTTGGGTTCTCCATCTACCACTCCATCCACCATTGTTATGTCAAATTTCCAAGGCACGACTTTGGTGCTTTCGAAGGGATAAGGGGTGGGCATACAGACTACCACGGGTGATGGGTGAACAACATCCCTTCTTTGATAGGTTATATCAATAGGCTCTGGTAAATTGAAAAAGGGTTCAATTACTGAAATTTCCTCATTTTTTGTAGGAACATGAACTTGTAAGACACCTTGATCGATCAAGTTTTGAATATCATCACGTACCAATTTACACCCTCTTGGATAAACGACACATTCTTCACAGTTGTCGTGACGGGTATCAATCAAACTAACTCCCACCAATCTTGCATGGAGTGCTAGCAACAGAGTTTTAACATCTTCAACATTTTTGATTATACAAACGTCAGATACATCTCCAATGGAATTAATAGCACCATGCGCCGGCAGAAGGTTACTCTTTACGTTGGGTCCAACATCTCGGAATGAAAGGATCTTCTTCTCAACCAACTCTCGCACGATATGCTTCAAAGTATAACATCCTTACAAATCATGCCCAGGAGCTCCCTCATGGAAAGGACAATGGGCCTCTTGATTGTACCACTGAGGCAAAGGATTTGGTAGAGGACCCAAAGGTCTGGGAGTCACCAATCCTTTTTGCAGCAATGATGGATACAACTCAGTGTACGTCATAGGGATCAGAGTGAAAGGAGGTTTACTTCTTTGTACCTTATTCTGATTTGGAATATTTTGTGGACGAGGGGCGTGCGGCCTTGGTTGTTGATAAACGGGTGCCATAGGTGCTCGTTGGTATACTGGTGCTTGTTGAACCGGTTAATAGATATGAGCTTGTGATTGGTTGAAAGCTGGTGTGATTGTTGACACATACGGTTGTTGGATATACTTCACCGAATAAGTTGGTTGTTTTTAAGCAATTTGTTGATGTCGCTTCTTCCACGAGTGACTCCTTCTTTGGCTGGTCGATACTGTGTTTGTTTCACCCTCTTTCTTTCTTTGAAAACCTCCGGAAAACTTTTTGACATTGTTACCGGATGTTTCAATGGTGGTTATCATTTTTCCATTCTTCAATCCAAGCTCGACTTTTATGCCCACGACAACCAAGTCAGAGAAACTTGTCGATACACTACTCACCATCCTTTCATAGAACATGGGCTTTATTGTATCCATGAACCAATCTGCTAACTCCTTCTTAACAAGGGGTGGTTCGACATGCGAGGCCACTTCCCTCCATCGTTGTGCATATTCCTTAAAAGACTCGTTATCTTTGTAGGACATGCTGAGAAATTGCCTCCTATCCGGGGCCATATCCATGTTATACTTATAATGCTAGATGAAAGAATCAAATAAGTCTTGGAAATATCGGTTTCTACTTTGATCAAGGCTTAAGCACCACTTAGAAGGAGCAACCATCAAGCTGTCTTGGAAGCAATGTATCATAAGTTCATCGTCCTCCACGTGCACCTCGATTTTCCGATAGTACATAATGAGGTGACTTTTAGGACATGAGCGACCCTCGTACTAATCAAAATCCGGGGTCTTGAATTTCACGGGAATCACGAGACCAGACACTAGGCACATCTCCCTAGCAGCAACACCAAAGACTTGGTCACCTTCCATAGCCCTTAACCTTTACTCAATACTCTGAAAATTTTCCTTCATTCCTCTAATTTCTTCATGCCTTTCATCATCTTCACCAAAAAAATTTGAAGCATGTTGTTGATCTTCAAAATAAGGTTTCACATGTGCATGGACAAGAGGTGGTGCAAATGTGTAGAGCACGGGATGAGCTTCATTGATAGTTAGTAGAGGAACCGTCTGATGAGTGGATTGTACAACTCCAGGGGCGCCTTCACCTGGAGGTGTGAAACCGGGAGGTAAACCGAAGACTGGCCAAGTAGTAGGCACTGTCCTTGCAGGTTGGGGTTCAATCATAGGACCGGTGATTTCTGAAACGACCGTCGTTTGGGTGTCCAATTTGGCCTTAATGACTTGTAGTATCTCCATGACTTGACCCATGTTTCCTCGTAGGTCCTCAAGTCCTTAGCTTACTTTCTCCAATTCTTGTTCTTGATCTGCCATTCTTTGACGAGCGATGGCTCTGGTGCTGTAGTTGTGTTGAGGACTCGGTGTGTAACAACAAACAAAAAAATTTCTATCCAGAACTACGTAAGCCTTGAATTCTCAATTACACCTGGAGATACGTAGGAGCAGGATTGCGAAATCTTGTCAGGCTCATTAATAAAAAAATTAGGTTTAGTCCTTCTCTGTCCCCTAAGAATAACAACTTTTTTAGGTCCTTTCTCATAATAAAATTCAAAAAAAATCTCTTCTCTCTTTTCCTATCCCAAATAAGTAGAAGATTATAAACTAACATAAGATAACATTCATTCTATACTAACTAAACGGTTCCCGTTGAATACAACGGACGTGAGGGATGCTAATACCTTCCCCTTTTGTAACCGACTCCCGAACCCTGATATTGGTTGCGATGACCATATCTTATCCTTTCTTTTAGGGGTTTTATCGATATTTTCCCTTTCCCTCTTTGGGAATAAATAAAGTTTGGTGGCGACTCTGTTTAGTCCATCATTGTGAGCAATCGATTGAGCTTCGCTAAGTCGTGCTCTCATTTTTCGAGGTGTGACAGATGGCGACTCTGCTGGGGATATGACAGGAACTAAACACAGTTCAACAACACTCTTACCAAATAAATCCTTTCCTCTTAGGGTCTTCAATTCCTTGCGCAACTCAAGAAATTGATCCTTCATCTCATCCATCTTTTCATAAACATTTGTACCTTCAGACGACTCAGAGTGGTAAATGGTTTCTTCAACACGAGGCATAGTATGCACAATAGGATGACACACAGACAGGATCGGGCTAGATGTCAGCACAGAAGAAAATGTTGGAGCATACCCTTTAGGAACAAAGTTTGGTGGCATTCCCCACGGGAACCCAGCAGGCATGGCAGGAACAGACTGGCTAGCAACCACAGGCACATATGATGAAGTTATCTCTGAAATAATAGTCCTCTGAGGAAGAGGAGTTGCAGGAGGCGGAGATAGTTGGTTCTGAGCAGCAATTACAGACTCCATCAAGGTTGTGATTCAAGGTGCTCCATTCTTTTTAGTCAATTAGCTCGGGTGTTATAGTGATGAGTCAGCTTGGCTGATACACAAAAGAAGAACTGATAAGACATCTGGCGGAAGAGACTTGTTATGCAAATGATGCATGAAATGCAATGTTTTTTATTGTTTTTAGTTTCAAGGAACATATGAAGTCTTATTTGCAAATATAATAATAATCAACAATAATAACAATTCAATTGACCATAAAATCTCTTTTTATTCATAAAATTTGGAAGGATCACATTGAGTACAATCTCTAAAACCAAAAATATACGTACAAGAGAAAAGGAAATTATCACCCTAAGGATCCCTAGCAACTGCATCAGATGATACAACCAAGGGAGTGTACTTCCTTCGGATGCATCGAATCTCTGACTCAAAGGACGTCTTCATCTGAGCTTTCTCGAGGACAAGCCGATCAACAATCTTCTTCCAAGCACCAGAAGGTTGAGGCATACTAGAGGAAAATAAATACTTTGGCTCTCTCTATCTCTTCATTACACGATCCTCAGGAATATTAATAAGTGCATTTTTGTCTTTTGACTCAAGTTGAAACTCCTCATGCTTTCGGTTCAAAGCACGAAACCGCTCTTCCCACATTTCTTTCTCTTTCTTCATCTTGGCAAATGCGTCTTCCAACTCCTATACATATTGGTTAGGGAGAGTTGATGGCTCAACCCCAACCACAAACATATGTCTCTCATAAGCGTACGACATTTTGAGCTCCAAAGCTCTCTTCTTCCCCCAAATAGCGTAAGCTTCCAAAGCTACACAGTTGCATGGACCAAGCTTAGGTCTTCCTTTTCTATGCACATTGTGCCAAGCACGCACCATTCTACTCTTCAAAAGTTGGGGATCTTTACCCTCCTGATAGAATAGACCCTCTAACTGAACGCTATTAGGCTTATCTCTCAAGGGGAACCCAAGTTGACGACGGGCCAAAGTAGGGTTGTAGTTGATTCCTCCTTGTGTACCAATGAGAGGCACGTTAGAGAACTCACCACAACTGTCAATAATATCCAAGCTACCCAATGCAGAATCATACCAAACAATATCAACACTAGTGAGAGACATAAGTCTCTGAGACCATTGTAGACATTGTCGGTTCTCCAAGAAAGCAGGCATTTGAGGCAAGTGCGAAATAAAACACTTGTATAGAAGAGGGACGCAACATACAGTAGTTCCACCATATTTAGAATTCCTCAAATGCAAAGAGAAATACATATCACCCAACAGAGTCGGAACATGATTCCTAATCAAGAAGATTTTAATGGCGTTAACATCAACAAAACCACATCAATAGATAAAGAGTTTCCTATGACGTTGCTTGAAGTCCAAGGGATCTAATACAAAGGATGATAACTTCCTTAGCTCTTTCAAATCAGGACATCTAAAACTTTACTTTTTAGTGTTCCTTCGTCCATAATTTATGGTATGAAAATATTTGCAAACAAGACCTTAGTTCCCTTGAAATTTATTTTCTGTGATGAATATTATGATGCACATGTATGCATGAATGTTACAATCACACACAAGGGATCACACACAAGGCAAACACAAGCAAATAACATGGGATAGATCAAGTCATCATCAAGATAAATCATCCATTTTGGTGGATCATGGTTTTCACCTTATAAACACCCAAGTTCCATTGATATTGACAAGACTTGATCAGATCAACCGAGAATCAAAGGGTTTGTTGTGAGTCACGAGCATGGAGTCGGGTTAAGAACCATTCCAAAGGAATGTACTAAGGATAAACACCTATTTACTGTTTCCAAAGGAAAAGGGCAAAATTACAAACAAAACCCAAAGATAAGAAGTTTTCAAATCAAAACTAATAAAATATCGGATATTATAAGTAAGGGGGTTGGTTACACAAAGGGAAGGTATTAACATCCAAAGTGTCCTAGGTACTCATATGGAGCCCTTTTTGTGTGCAAGTGTTTTGGTCAAAATGATGTTTGGTAAAATATAGAGTGAGAGGTGTAGTACCCCAAAATTTGCCCCCCATTTTTGCTTTTTCATCTAACCTGTAACCTGAGACCCATCTAACCTCATGCATATTCATCCTCATTCATTCATTGTTAACATTGACTAACAAACATCATAGACTCAAGGTTTCTGGTTAACAAAACAAATTGGATTTGAAATTTTGGTATTGCTCATCCTATGGGTTGTAACCCTAATTCTTGATCTTGAGGGATCTTGTGTTTGACTTTGTGGATGTCTGACATTGACTTCTAAACCCTAATTATGGGCCTGTGGTCTGAGGTGTAGCATGTGGAGCTTGGTATGGTGTTTGAAACCCTAATCAGGGATAATTGATATTCAGGTGCTTTGCTGGTTTGGTTTTCTAATCTACGGTTCATCAAAACCCTAGTCCTTAGCTTTGAGGTTTGTGAACCCTACATTTTGCATTGAGGTAGTGGAAACCCTAGTTATGGTTCATGGGATTGATGCGCCACTTGAGTTGACTTCTCTCCTAGCTTGAGATTCTTGATTGATACACATATTTGAACTTTGACTTAGTAAACCCTAATTCATGGTGTTATGTGATTGATTCAAGGCATATTTGCATTCATGTTCATTGACCTCATGGTCTCATGATCCATTTGATCTGAGTCTTATTTCATTCCCACTTCATCCATTACTTTCATGACTTTATTAAAATGGAAAGATTCATTCATGCTTTGATTTATAGTCCCATTGATACAAATCCATTTGATTAAGTCTTTCTATGACCCATTATATCAATTTCATTCATTCATTCAAAGAAAGCCAAGCAATTATGCCTCACACATGACCCCATGCATCAAAACAAAGGAAAAAATTCATTTGGCATGATGGAAATCGATTACCATGTTTGGGAAATCGATTTACCAACTCTAGTGGCCAAAAAATACATTTATGGATGATGGAAATCAATTACCATGTTTGGGAAATTGATTTCACTGCTTCAGTAGTCAAAAAATGCATTTCTGGATGATGGAAATCGATTTCCATGCTTGGTAAATCGATTTACCCTGGGACAGTAGCCAAAAAAACAAATTTTCATGATGTAAATCGATTTACATGTTTGGTAAATCGATTTACCCTGGGACAGTGGGTCAAAATACAGCATTTTCAACAATAATGCAGTTTCCTTTGCATTCAAAAACAACTCCAATGCTTGCACCAATACACCTTGAAATCTCTACACAATTATGCAGCAACCAACCATAACATTCAGACATTAAACCAAGTATTCCCAACACTTCTAATCATCAAATTTAAGCTATTCTAACATCCCCCAACTGTCATAACAGTCCCAAACTAACCACACCAAACTAATTCTAAACCACACCAAACTAACTCCAAACCACATCAAACTAACTCCAAACCTCTTCAAACTAATTCCAAACCATTTTAACTATTTAACTAATTCCAAGCCTCACAAAACTAACTCCAAACCTCCATTTGATCCAAACCTGTAACCTATATAAACACAAGGGGGAGCAAAAAATCAGAACTTGATTATTCTCAAATTAATCATTGCAAATTCAACTTCTCTCACTTCATCTTCTCTAATTCTTCTCCCTACACCAAAGCTCAAATCACCATTGGAGCAAGCTTCACATTGAAGTTTGTTATCAATTGAGCTAAACCTCTTGCACTCAACAATCATCCCTACATTCGCATAATCAATAACAACAACAATTAAATTCATAATTTTTCAGAGTTGATTCTTGAAGATGATGAGTTCAAAGTAGAAGTAGAAGATTAAAGGTTCAAAGTAGCATATCTCTGGTTTTCTCTTCTTCATCTTCATCACCTCTAAATTTCAACAAGTTCCAAGATAATTCTCCGTCTTGCAGGTCGGTGAATCTTCATCTTTGCTTGTTTACTGAATTTTTGATACCACATCATAGATTATGTAGTGGAGAATCAAAAACCCGATGTTTGATGGTTTGATTATCCTCCACTTCCATTTAACTTCAGAATTTATGCTTAGGGTTCTTGACTTTAATGGCTCAATTTCCAGAATTGATTAATTTGTGGTTAGGATAGATGAGGGATTAGGATAGAGGAGGTTGAGAGGAGTAAGAAAGTGGTGCTTTTTCTTGATTCTGGCCAACTCCGCCGCCTTCGGCGCGGTGGTGCCAGAGCTCCGGTGGTGGTTCACTTTTGACATAAAAATTGGAAGTTGATGTGTAGAGAAGACCAAATGAGTTTGCTGAATTTTTGCACTTCCCTTTGCAATTTCTGTTGGGCTTAACCATTAAGTCCAATAGTTTGCTTTCCACACCCCTGGTTTGCTTAATACTTGCTGAACCCAACTACACTTATTATTATTTGGGCTCATTCTGTTGGGCCCAAAAACCCTTTTGCTAGATTCTGCACTATATTCAGGACTTGCACCCCCTTGGCCCAATATTTTAATTATCACTTTAACTACCTTTAATTCCATGTTATTTTGTGTTCATATTTTTGGTAATTGTTTTGTTAGAATTTTAATTAGGTTCTATAAGACCCTAATTTTGACCCTAAGATCCCTCATTGCATCATGTTGTTGCACAAGTGCATTGCCTCAAGGATCATATCATGTTTGGCTCCTTAACCCTAGGGTTGGGACTTGTTTGAGTGTTTTGAGATCACCAAGCATGCTTGTATTGTATATTATTTCTTTTCTTATTTTGATTACTAACCAAAAGCACAAAAATATGTCACTAACTCTTTTTGTTTTGAAGCTCAAGTGATCATGTGCTCCAATGCTCCTAGGAGGCTCCTAAGCCCAATGAAATGGCTAGATGAAGATGAGAAAAAGCATGACAATGGTCCACAATGTTCCTAATCATCATATATGTCTCCCAAGTGTCTTAATTTTCCAATTTTATCAATATAACCCAAAGGGCTTGAGGATTGTTTCCCAAGGAAACCCTAATTCAACTATGCTTTGACTATGCCTTGCCCATGAAGCAATCTCAACCTCTGATCAAATTCAATCAAGGGAAGTTCTTTCATTCATCATTTTATTCATAAATGAGCCTATTTGAGAATCCTCAATCATTTATTCATCAAGATTGGAAGTTTGGCCTTGAAAAGTTGACCAGTCAAGTCATCTGACTAAACTGAGGTCCATGGAGATACAACTTTTGATGTGTTTGTCAAATGAAGATGACCCCAATATCAAAACTATTCTTAATAACCCTATGAACAACTTTTATGTTCATAAAAAATCCATTTGAAACTTGGAAGGTCATCATTCATTTGAAAACATTATAGGTCATTTTGACTGAAACCCTAATTATGGGTCAACTTACCAAGGGCATAACTTCCTTATTTTTTATGATTTTGAGGTGAGACCAAATGAATTGGAAAGCTTAATATGTCTAATTAAAATGTTATGTTGGACAAAATTTCATAATCCTAAAATAAATACATGTGATAATACAAAACATTATAGGTCACATTGGACCTAATTCATTGAATTTGAAAAAGTACCCAACTTCAAATGCCTATAACTTTGTCATAGAAAATACAAATGATGCAAACTTTGAGTCTAAATTGATCATGTTGAAAATATCTACAACTTTGATGTTTGAGGTTTTTCCATTTGAAGCTTTCATCATGAAAACAGATGGGTTTGATTAGGCTTGCTTTTGGTGAAAATTTTCAAATGTGACTTAAACATGTTTTGTACTTGGATTTTCCAGGCCAGTTTTCATTAATTTACAAAGGCCAAATGAATTTTTTCCCAACATGGATTTTGTTTCTTATTTCAAGGGCTTTCCAACCATTACTCACATTGCTCTTTTGGACTTACCATTTGTGAGTTTCGAAGACCTTTCCATTTAGGTGCATTTTGGTATTTCATGTTATAACTTGGTATGCAAGCTGATTCCATTTCATGTACACGTCCAAATCCTTTCCATATGAACTCAACATGATTTTACAACCATCATTTGGCCTTTCACACGCCTGTACAAGCCCATGCATCCAATTTCAATTTGCCATGCACATGAAAGAAGTGTGATCATTTGAGACTTTCAGCTATAAATAGAGGTTCCCTCTCATTCATTCATGAACGTTTTGGAGATCTGAATTGCTGGAGCATTGAAACCATAGCCATACCAAAGGAATTTTTCAAAAAAATTTCTCACTTTCGAGCTTGAAATTCAGCATCATTAGATGATCTTCAAAGCTTAATTCCTTAGCCTTTCACTTCCACTGCATTCGTAGATCAAAGAGACACCAAGATCTTGAAGGATTCGTGGCCTAAAGTGCTTCAATTAAGAGCGTGTTTGACTTGGATGCATCGTGCACCCTCACTTATGAACCATTCAGGAGTGCCACTTCAATTAATGAGCTGCATCTTGTGGCGCTGGTTTTTTTCCATTTATTCTATTTTCATTTTATTTTCAGTTAATTCCTTTTATTTTCAAAAATTCATAAAAAAATTCATTTGAATTCATAAAAATATGAGACTAATTCCAAAAAAATTCTTGAAAAATCTAGTTTCATATTTTGATTTTTAATTATTTTTGTGACTTCATTTGATATTTTTTATGGATTATTTGATTTTTAATAGTTTTAATTCATTTTAAAATACTTTTTGACTTTTGAAAAATCCAAAAATATTTTATAGCTTCTATGGATCATGATAAGTCAATGAAAATAGTCTCATCAATTTCTTATTTGATTTAAGATTTATTTGAGATTTTAATTCATATTGTGCTATTTTTGTTGGATTTTTAATTGTTTTTAATTACTTTCTGGTTTCAAAAATTGTTGAGAAAATTAGTCGAAGTTTGTTTGACTATGTTGAACCTATGAGAATTTAATTGAACTTTTTGAAGTTGATTTGAATTGAATTTGAGGTTTGACCTTATTGGTTTATTTTTTATTTGCATTTTATTTTAATTCAAAAAATACCAAAAAAAGATTGTTGACTTGTTATCTTCATTTCTTTTTTGTTTAGTGTTGATTGGTGATGATTTGATTCACATTTGATCAATTGGACTTGGTTGTGATCTTCTTTTTCCCTCCCTTTCATCTTCATCCCTTTCTTTCCATCAATGGCCAATGAGTTAAAGTCTTATGGTTGGTATTGACAAATGAGAGGCTTAACCTTCTTTGATCCAAACCAAACTCAACTTGCTCCATGACCAAGTGAGTTGTTTTGTGTTAAAGATAGGTTGCTTTTAGGTCAAGCAAATAACCTAAAGTCAATACAAGGCCCTTCCCTTTTTGTTTTGGCATGGCAAGTTTATGGAGCTTGGCTTACTAGTCATGATCTCTAACTTGTGTTGTTTGCCTATATTTTTATTGACCGGCCTCAGATAGGTGTCACTACTACATTAGTCCACTTACGATTTCTTAATATAGCGCTACATTGTCTTATGACAAGCTAACATAACCTCACTAATTACTAACTTTAACTTGAGCATTTAATTTCTTGTCATTTATTTTTAGTGTCATTTATTTCTTGCTTATTATTCATATTGATTTTCACTTTGCTCACTTGAGCACATATTTTATGTTTATGTCATTTTTCTTTTGCTCATTTGAGCCCATAATTATATATAAATATATTGCTATCTTGTGTTCGCTTTGTGTTTGTTTTGTGTGAACCAAATGCAAAAGGAGAAAGGACTTAGAATTAGGATTTACCTATGCTTAAAGGAGTTCAAGAGCAACTAGGCCTTATGCCTTTAGAATGCTAAATTTATTGAAGAGCAACTAGGCCTCATGCCTTTAGAATGCTAAAATTCAAAGTTGATCTCAAAGGACTTCTCCTCCAACTTATTCTTTGTCCATTCCCTTTATTGTGTTGTGAACCTTTTGATGTTTGCTTTTGTGTGATAGGGACCTCATCTTGAGATTGTGAAAAGAGGACCATTGTCATGAGTAGCCAAGTTAAGAGCCAAGCCAAATGGAGATCCTAGGAGCTTGAATTCAAATTGTTTGATTGCTTGTTTCTTTGCTAAGTCCAAAGGAAAGGAGCATCTTGAGTCATCTATATGACTTCAAGAAAAGGAACTCCAAGGGTTTATCTTTCCCCCTCTTATCTTTGTATGCTTTAGGACTAGCCCTTCTCTTCTTCTCTCCACTCTAACCAAACAACAAATCTTTTTCTTAAAACTTTGACTTTGTTTCAAATTAGAAACCTAGGCTTTAAGCCTTTGACTTTTCAAACTCTTTTCATAAATACTCATTGTGAATAAATCTTAATCCAACTTTGACTTCATTTTGTAAGTAAATTAACTTGTAAATATAGCTCATTTCAAGTTGTTTTGTGGTTCCAATGGCCACCTTGTTAAAACCTTTTCAAAAACATTAGTCATAGGTTTGAGTTATCATAATGGTTGATGTAAATCTCACCTCATCCTTAGTGATTGGATTATAAGTCTTCCATGCTTATTATAGGGTTAATCCCTCACTAGCATGTTGAAGCCTTCCTCACATGGTGGATTGTTGGTTTAGGTTGAGTTTTCTCCCTTTGATAACAAAAGACCTCAAGGCTTTTGGTCAAATCAACTCACCAATCTTTGAGATTTTTACCCCGAACTACGAGGTTTTGATCCTCCTTTGTGATGGTACGTAGGCAATGGGTTCATCCATTCAAACAACAAAATTTGTAAATATAATCTATTCTCTTCTCATCCCTCCAATCTTTTGCACAAATTATTTCACAAATACCAACCTACAACATGTATCTGCAAAATGGGTTCCCTTAGAGTACTAAGGATGTTTTGGGTACGTAAAACCTCCCCATTTCATAACCAACCCCCTTACCCAGATCTCTGACATTTTTATTAGTTTTTGATTTGAAAAACTTCTTACCTTGGCTTTTGTTCGCTTTTTAGCCTTTCCTTTGGACAAATAAAAGTGTGGTGGCGACTCAAATTGTATGTTGACTTTTGGTTTAGTCAATAAACCTAAAGGTAACGAAAACCCCGCTACAGGTTCAATTAGGATTTAAATTTTAATTAGAATTTAGGAATTAATTGGATTTCTGTATAGTTTTCTAATTAGATTTTAATATAGTTAGAGTAGGAATTAGAAAATAGTTAGATTTTAGTTAATTTTAGAATTTAGTTAATTCTTGAACATTAGGTTAGCATAGATTTTAGAACTTAACCAATTTTTAGGTTTTAATTAGAAGTAAATCTTTTGGTCCTAATTAGGCATATTTTATAAATGACAATTTTGCCCTTATAGGCTTATTTTGTTATTTTAGTGATATAATGACATGATCCCATTAGAACTAGAATTTGACATAGGACTTTAATCATTTCCTAACAATTGTAGGACTTATACATAAGGTTTTTAATCATGATTTTGACGAATATGTACATGCTCCCGTAGGACCTCTAACTTAGAATTTTCAATCAATATTAATCAATCAATGCATGATCCCTTAGGATAGTTTCTAACAATTACTAATTTCTAGATTAGGATTGACCTAACTCCCTAAAAACAAAACAAAACCCATGGTTAAATTGATCAAAAGCAATTTTGATTAATTAAATCCTTTAAACTTGTATAATCCCACAGTCTAAATTGAGTGACCAAAATGCCCTTGGTCACTTAATAAGACTTTTCTTCCAAGTTGTGGAGCTCAAGGCCTCGAGACAAGATCTTCAATCAAGGCATCCTCAATCATACCAAGAAGCGGATTATTCAAGAACATCAAACGTGGAAACTACAAAAACTTGTTAAATCAAAGTTAGAATCATGTGGCATGAGCCTTAAGTAGTAGAGAAGGAGGGGGACTGGAGTATTCCTACCCCCATTATGAGTATCTTTGGGTATCGGACGTATGACCCAACGCTCATCAGACTCACCTCAATTCATAGACTTTAGCACAATTCTAATCATACGATTGACAAGTCTCTCTTCACAAAGCAATACAACAAAGCAAGGACTACATCAACAACTTATCAATCATGAATCAAGTTGTACGATACGAGCCTTAAGCAGTAGAGAAGGAATGTGACTGGAGTATTCCTACCCCCATTCTGAGTATCTTTGGGTATGGGATGTATGACTCAACGCTCATCGTATTCACCTCTATTCATAGACTTTAGTGCAATTCGAATCAAACGATTGATAACTTCTTCATCAATACAAGAACAACTACAGAGACTTTCCTCTCTTTTCACTCAAAAGTTAGGACGAGAGTTACATGCCACGAGCCTTAAGTGGTAAAGAAGGAATGAGACTGGAGATTTCCTACACTCATGCTGGATATCTTTGGGTGCGAGACGTTTGGCTCGTTGCTTATCGTATCCACCTTTAGCCATAAACTTTAGTGTGATTATTATCCAATAACTATCAAGTTTATCCATTCAAATCATTTCAATTTCAATCATTCATTTCTTTTGCCTCTATCATCTTGTTTTCAGCCCTAGTGGGCTGAACTACGAAAGCTCTAATTTCCTTATTGCACTATAAGGATACGTAGGCAGGAGAACCCAGTTTCTTCGCGAGCTATCTTATTTATCAATCTACCTAAGCTATTTCCACCCTATTCATCAATAAATCATTCTCCATTCATCAATCACAATCACCCTTTTAAGATCAATCATGTTACTTCTTGGACTCCTTGTCTATCCTTTTAGGACGATAATGACAGTCCACCTCCTCAATCGAGAGTTGTTTGGCCCGTAACCCAAACATTTAATTCATTCTTTTTCGGCTAAGACACCACTTTGCTCTTCGATTAAGAGTCTATCCCTTTCTTGGGTCCAAGATACTATCCTTATTTAATCTCGAATTGTTGATTCCCTAGCAAGTGATATACCATTTCTTGTACTATCCAGTACTACGATCCTTCCTTGAAAAGGTGTTTGTCTTGTGAGTCCCCGTTGCTTAGACAAATGTCTCTCTCTCTTTCTATTCTCGTAGTTCCGAACTACGATTCCTCTGACTTTCTCATTGCACAATGAGAATACGTAGGCACGAGGATGCGAATCCTTGGCGAGCATACTTCTAATTATTCCTTCCTTCGCCTTAGGGCATCATCCATATCTTTCATTATCTATTACCTACCTTCGATCATAAATCGTTCACCCAGTAACATATTTGTCTCTTTGACATCGAAATACACTTTATTTGAAATTCCATATACACCTTTTTAGGACACCTAACGAAAAGTACGCATTCCTACCTAGAGTTGTTTGGCCCTTAACCCAAACACTTAATTCCTTCTTTTTGGCTAACACCCTATTGCGGTTAAAGTTGTTTCCCTCTATGGTAGCAATCTCATTTCTCTTATGGATTCCAATATACTTTCACCTTTCGATTTCAAACAATACCTCTTCAGTCACTTATCACCAGATACTCTATTTTGTGACTTCGGTCACTTCATTCCGTCCATCCCATGATGCTTTCATTATTCTACCTTCATTCACTCCATGTGATACACCTATTCTTTGATCCAAATATACTATACCTTTGTGCTACATCTTGTACCTCCTTGTGAACCAAGAGTTGTTTGGCCCTTAACCCAAACACCTACAGTGATACAGTGCTGAAGGCCCTCACTTGTTGGTTCATACCTATTTGCTCTTGGGTTCATCTTTTCACCCTTGTTGGAGTTCAAATCATTATCCTTTGGTTCAGACCATAGTTTGGTCACAACTTCTTTTCACCTCCTGCCTCTAGTTCCTTGAACTACAAAGCTCTGAATTCCTCATTTCACTATGAGGATACGTAGGCACGAGGGCCCCAATCCTCACCGAGCACTCTATCTATTTCTCTTCCTTTTCCCATTCTTTTGCGAGTAATCTTAGATATCACGCCTATTTGAGCGAGAACAATCAAAACGGTTCCCATGGAGTACCATGGATGTTTGGGGTGCTAATACCTTCCCATTACATAACCGAATTCCTTACCCAGTATATCTCTTTCCCCCGGGTTTTATCGATGTTTTCCCTTCCCTTCGGGGATAAATAAAGTTCGATGGCGACTCTGTTGTATGTTTGAGCGTGCGATATGTTCGGGTATATTTCCGCTAGCTTCAGGGGGGATAAGAAAAGAATTCACTGATTATATTTTTGTGTTTGACAAGACCTTCGGTCTTATGCCTACGTACCAACATAAAAATGAGGGATCAAAACCCCATAGTTCGTGGTAAAAATTTCAAAGAAGTTTGTGGATTGATTTTAACAAAAAAATCTAAAAAGAAAAGGAACAAAAGGACAAAGATTTGAATGGGGTTGTTAGTTCTTTTTTGGAATTAAAGTCAATATTGTTAGGTCTATTCACAAGTTTGATTTAAGAAAAAGTTTAAAAATTCACTAGCATAAGGCCAAAGTTTCTAATCGTTAAAACATGTCTAAGTTGTAAACACAAATAAATAAGGCTTTGAAAAGAGGGAGATGTTTGGAATTAAAGAAGTGGGAGGGGATGAATGGACTATCCTAGATAAAAATTAAAAGTTAAGAGTCGAAAAGATTTGACCAATGAGATGCAATCCAACAGGCAAGAATGTCATATAGAAACTCATTTTCCTTTGGACTTTAGCAAGCAACAAGCATAAGAAATATACAAAGCAAACTAGTATGAAGACCAAGGCATCAAATAAAGATAGCCATAATATTCAAGCAAGCACTCCAATAGCTAGCAGTCTTCAATGTCTTCAAATGTATCAAATGAAAATATTCCTTGTGGTGAACTCAGAAGCAATCATCAGACATCAACAATAATAATAGTATAACAGTTAAATACAAAGACAAAGTGACAGATGAATCAAGGGCACTCAAGGTCTTGCATCAGATGAAAGGTATAGTCAGAGATGACTCGGTCTTAAATAGTGGCATTGGCCAGGTCCTCAAAGCATAGGGAAGTTTCTTATTCTAAGTCTAAAAGTTCAGATCAAGTCCAACAGTCCACCAAGATATTTTTTTAGGGTTTTTGTTGTTATTAGGTGTTTTAAGGTCCTAAGACCATAAACAAAAACAAAAACAAGCAAACAATATATAAAATCACAAGATATGACTCAAATGAGCATATTAAAAAGGACTTGAAACATAAATAAGTTGCATGAAATGTAAATGGCAATGAGTGATAAAGGTACTGAAATTTAAAGTGCATAAAGTAAATGACTCGAAAGTAAAGCAACATTAATAGAAAGTTAGTCAATGGTTAGTTAAATGTTAGTGAAGAGTTTTAATTGTTTAAGTTATTCTTTGGAGAACACTCAACCATTCATTCACAAGTATGAATCCATGAACCAAGGCATCATCCATGAGAAGGGCTCCAACTTGGATAAATCAACAAGTATGCCACTAGCTCTCATGAATGGAAAAAAGTCAAGTTTTCAAACAATTCCATAAAGAATGAGAGACTTACAATCTCACTTACTAGAATGTTATGCCTTGCGAGACAAATTTAGCTATATGTTAAGCAATCCTAATTGGACTTATGTAGAAGTCACAACTATCTGAGGCCAGACAATAAAAATATAGGTGTTAATGCATGTTAGAGATTTTGTATAAAAAACCAAACTCCTAAAACATACCACACACTTAAAAGAAAGGGAGACGCCTATCTCAGTCAGGGCTCATGTTGATTCATCTGACACATGGTCATTGATGAATCAACTAGTATTAGACATGAAGAGAACTTATTGGTCAATGATGGATTGAGGAAGAATAGGGATGAAGATGAAGAGGGAATGGGAAATAGAAACCGAAATTGATCATAGGAGGAATCTCATCTAATCAATACTATCCATTCATTTTGGAAGATGAAATGTACATTTCATCAATCCCCTAAATCCAATAGTATTGGTCAAACAAAAGTCAAATCAACCATGACCAAGGCCAAACATAAAGTCAAACATCACAAGACCAATTAAATAGGTCAACACAATTTTTAAACAATTATTCAATTAAAAATCAATTTTAAAATGAATAAAAATGCATTTTTAAATGGACAAAACCCAAAATCCCTTCAAGTCACCAATTAAATGGCCAAGGGATTTATCCTAGATCAAACAAGGTCAAAGGACCTTAGACAAAAAATTTCATAATTTTTGGAAAGTCAGAAGTATTTTAAAATATTTAAAAACAAGTCAAAAATCATTTAATTCACAAAAAATATCAAAATTAATCCAAAAAATGATTTTAATTCAAAATATGGAAGAGAAAAATATTTAAAGAGTTTTGGTGAAAGTCCCATATTTTTTGGATTAAAAACGAAATTTCTATAAATTAAATTAAATAAAAGGATTAAATAGAAAATCAGAAAATATAATAAAATTAAAAAAAAAAACAAGGCCATCAGATCTCTCTCATTAATTGAGGTGACATATCCAATGGTCACGCGCATAGGGATTATGGTACACCAAGGTCAATGCGCTGCAAACAGAGTCAAACAAATCAAAGACCCTGATTAAAACATTTGAACAAGATCCAAAGGTTGGGAAGGCGCCAACACACCACCAGAGCCCTAGCTCCGATCTTCTTTTCTAATGGACCTCACTTGATTGGTCCACCACAAACCTCCTTCAAAATGAAAAGTGAGTAGACTATTTTAAAGAAAAAATGCTCAAGAGCTTGAATCTGACCTCAATTTCTCCAAATTCAAGTATATGAAAGATACGTGGACTTGAAATTTGAGGTGCATGATCTGAGTTGCTTCGATTTAGCCTCAAAGCAACTCAATCTTGTTGGCTACATTGGTAGGTCTTCAGACAACCAAAGAGCAAGTGAAATAATGGAGAATTCAAGGAGAATCGAAGAAGAGAAAAATATGAAAATTCACCTTCGGTTTGCTTCAATTGAGCTTGATCTTACTTCCAATTTGCCTTGCCTCGACCCTAACAACTTGCAGGAAGTGAAATGAATGATTGAAAGACTTGGATTCTTGGAGTTTCAATTCCAAAATAGAATGAGAATTGAAACTCGATTTCAAGTAAAATCTTCAAGTTTATCCTTTAATGGAGGTTAGGGAAGCAGTGGTGTAAAGCTTGGGCAAGAGGGGTCCATTTTCTAATCAGCAAGGGCATGTATTTATAGCATGAGGATTTCTTTCCACACCTTTTGAAAACTTGGCCAAATTTAGTAACTTGTGTGCATGGATGCATGGGCATGCATTTAGGCCCAAATGATGATTGCATTTAGTCCAATTTCGTGCACAAAACATGCTGAGGTCATATGAATAGTCGGCATAAATGTGCAACATAAAAACTGCTTAATTAATATAACGTACTCAATAACGGTAAAAAAGTTAAGTGGAACAACTAAATACCAACATGAATTTATGCTGCAGTATTATAAGTTACCGGAATTTATTTGACAGAACTCAGTGTATACAATGATTAGAATTCAGTGTAAGCATTTATTAGACCAATATGTAATTTACATGCATTGAAGAGCACAATATATAATTTTGCAATGCTTATAATTTATAGGAAAGTAACCTACTCTAATGATTATAATTAACATTCATTGAAGAACACAGTAACTCATTTTATAAAATAATGCATTGAATTGATGACTTATTTTATGTATGAATAAAATACTTATAAACTAAGCAATTGAAATACTTGCCAGAGATTGAAACAAACTTTGGTATAAATGTTTTTGAGCTGAATATCATATTGTCGTTCATTATAAATCAGTCTATTGTCAAGGAGAGGCAGTACATAATTATTTGGAAATGAAATAGATTTAAAGTCTTTCAAGCTCTTTTTATATTTTTAAAGTTGGTTCTCTATTTCCATCAAAATAAGTTGATGGATTTCTTCAGGAGATAGTGATAAATCTACGATAAGTTTGTACATTTATGTTATTAAAGTTGATAGTTATTTGTAAAAAAAAAATAAGAGACATGACAAAGCTATGGTGTAGTTGAATATAAAATTACCATTATCTGGATTACTAAACAAATTCCTTTGTTCAAATAGAATTCCGTCTAATAAGTATATCTAAGTGTTATGCCATATATGACCTGGTCGATTCATTGAAGCTGATAACAACATGGTAACAAAAAAATTTCGTAGATATACACCAGAACCTCAATTGTAAGTCTATTTTATTGCATCAATGAATTCTTTGTCATCTTGTAGAAAACCCGTAGCAAAACATGTTTCTCTGAAAGTGACATGTTTTAACCCCTCAATAGTTTTGAGATCATCATAACTTATAGGTCATTTCTTTACTATCAACAACATCCATATATATTATAATTCCCCGGTTTTTGGAGGTACCCAAATCAAATGACCAATTGTATAACCTCTTTTCCTTGGTTTCCAACATCTTGTTTTCTTAATATAAACAAACTTGTACACAAATTATCCATATGTCAATAGCTTTGCTTCAGGATATTCTCGATTTTCCACAAACCAAGATGTAAACATGGATTCAATTACACTCGCCTTTAGAACGACATTGCCAATTTGTTCAAAGTCTTTGTAGTACACCGAGTTCTCTCTTTCCATGTGAAAAAACAATCTTTCAACAACCAATTTCCTTCCATGGATAGAATATGAAAAGTTCTCCAACACGCTTCACTTGGTGAAACATATCTATAATCAAGGTATTGTTTGATTTCATCATTATTCACTTCACCACCAGCTGCACTTGGAATAACAACAACTGATATTCTATCAGAACCCCTGTTGATGTAGTTGAAGAGATATTTAATAGAAGTATTGATTGCATTACTCCATGTTAATGTGTGCTTCATATTTCATAAGCAAATGTAGGTTGTGGGGCATAACATGACCGCTATGAAACATTATTCCATTCTTCTCAATTGTAAAATCGTTATCCCTTCTTCTATAAATCGGATACCCGTCTTGATCAACTAGTGACATCTTGGAATTTTTTTGGATAATACATAGTAAACTTTCCATTGGTCATACATGGACATTTAGGGTTTGCCATTCCACAAGGGACATGCACCATGTGGTTCTTCACAAGACCATACAACTTTGGTTGTTTTAAAGGATTTGGTACCTCAGCAGAAATGATCTTGTCAATGTCAACAGGGATGGATATTTATTTGATGGATGTAAGAAGATTAGGAGGTGGGCATGTGACAAACCTCTTTCTTGGAATTCTATGGTGTACATGTCTGTATCGAAAAACATATATTATATTAAAACCAATGTAAAAAATTTCAAATTTAAAAAGTAGTAGATGTAAGTAAATGTAATAAGAACGAAAAGTATGAGCTTACACACCATAACTTTTCCTAAGACACCTTTCTTAGCCACGTTAGATAATAGGTTATCGAAATTCATTTTAAAAACTATAACAATGGTATCAGGTTTGTCTTGTGGCTTCAATTTGAGAGGAAGCGAAGCTCGCTGAATCTCATGCCAATTTGGATTGCAGGTGAAAGTAATGAATAAATATGAAATCTGACTTTACTACAAATCGCCATGCCATCATAATATAGTTGATCCATAAATCTCCTACTACTAACATAAGATGAAGGTAAGATGACTCATTTTCCAGTGCTAGACCCAGGTTTTCACTTTGGAATCGTTCTTCATTAAGACTTTGATACTTTGAAACTCGAAGTTTGGATTGATTGTTATGAAGCCATTTTAACCGTTCTCCCTCTAGCATGGTGTAACCGTCCATAAAAAACTGTTGAAACAATCTCCTAGACAACAAAAGAGTTTTACCTTCTTCACATCTTGTCTGGATTCGAAGATATCGAGATCTCGGTGAGCGACATTTGGTCTATATCCATCTTCTCCATATGGAAATATCAATGGATATTGGTAAGGCAAATAGCTTGAATGAAATTCACCAATACGTTTTAGTGACCCTCTTTGTCTCTGCATAATAATGTCTTTTTCTTCAGCCGTGTCAATATCGCCAACTATTAAAGCAGCAATCTCAGAAATAGTTGGTTGGTTGTACACTCTTCCATCTGTAGATCTGTTTACTGTAAATATGAATTTCAAGTTATGTACATTCCCTTGATTAAGTCTCTATCTTTCCATGAGGAAACTCTGGCATGTGTGTTATGAGTATACAACATATTTGATAGTTGTTGTATGATGCTAAATCGATGGTTTTTTTGTTCCTAAAATTCAAAGAATAAGTAAGTATATATGTAAGTAAGCTTTATATTTAAATTGGATTCCTAATATATATATATATATATATATATATATATATATATATATATATATATATATACCGCAGTCCTTCCATTCTATTTGCAATTTCATTTTCTGTGTCGTAAATGTAGAGTTGTGCAAATTTGGGTGACTGACCTTCAGGTGGCAATAAACTCCCAATGCGGTGGCAAGTTTAACCTTGGATTCTTATGGTAAGTGGATCCCTTTCATTATTGAATTTTTTGTCCAATTTTGCGTCGGGTGAAGTGAACACAAACATCATATTGTATGTTCTTACTTGTGATTGGAAATTCTTATCATTTTTGAAATCATGATCAAATAGAAAATGGGATAATAAACTTGGACGATGTTTCAAGAAAGGTTGTTCAACTTTGCCATTATCACAACATAATTGGTACTTGGGATTTACCGCATGTGTATGTTTTTCCATTCTCTCTCGATACCACATCAACACCTTACAATGTCTACACTCAATCATTGCATCACCTAAATCGTAATAATTCGGACATAATAAATAAAATTCAATGGACATATAACAACAAATACAATTGTAATCCATGGGTATATGAATAATGAGTTTACCTAGAGTATTACATGCAATTTCCTTTGTTGTTGAATATGGTGGGGACATGTCGTCATTATCCAAACTTGAGCCATCTTAAGATTGTTGTGCTATTGTATGAAAAGTTTGTTAATAGATGTCAGTTATAGTAAAATAATTATAAAAAAGTGGCAAACCTTTCAAAAATTGGTAAATAATTTTTTTTCCATACAATTATGAAGTTATAATTTAAAATGTAATAAAATAAGCATGATCATAAAATTTAGTTGTATCATATCACATTACGGATCATTTATGAAAAGGTAATATGCAAGTGCAAAATCATGTGTATGCTTGAAAAATCTATGAAGGAAAATCTATTTAACTGTGAAACAGGTACAAATCCAATGCAAAGATAACAATCCCCCTGCAATAGTGTAGAATTATTATGGTGATATATTGCAATAAAATAAATAAATACGTTTCCATTGAAAAAGTTAAAATTATGAATAATGACATCAACATAATGTTATAAGAATTTGGTTAATGAAACTGCAACCAAGGAATTTGATGGACAACATGGAATTGTTTTGCATACCTAAGAGAGGGTCGTAGTCCGAGTCATCATCAACATCACTTTCAAAATCCAAATTTACCCTAGGTGTAAAAATCGGCATCTTGCAGGGGTTGTGGCTGCATTTGTTGTTGAATTTTCCGCATAGAATATGGATGAATAATTGACAGAGCTGTGAAAATCAGTTATAAAACGTAAGTATGGAATGAACATACGAGTTGTGTGTTACTGTGTACGAAAATCATGTGATAATACCTAGGAGAAATAGGAGTCATGTGTGTAGTTGCTGGATGTGGAGGTATAATTCTTGCTTGGTCGTTCCTTGTAAGGTTGTAAGCTCTATCCGGCACTCCAAGACCCTTATTCGGGCGACCCCTGCTATATTTCAGGGGCAATGGTGTACTCCTATTATTTTGCATAGCACCATTCTTGTACAAATAATAGTAATTGTGTTTAAAAAAAGTGTTTCACAAAAGAAGTAAGTTAGGACTTAGGAATTATTACTCGATAGTCATAGATGTGTGTTGTCGAATTGGATGAAGCGTTCATGTGTTTGCCGTGGGCAGAAGTACATATGGATTTATATTTTCAATTCCTGTATAAGTGGAGATTGTGTTGAATTTTGAGAAAAGGTTTGTTCTCACATTATGAAGGTTGAATAGCCTCAGTGAAGTATGGATAGGATGTGTTGAGCCCATATGTTATGTTGTAAAATGGCATCTATGCGCTTTCCATCTAACACAATTTTTTTGAAAACTTGTTGTCTTGAACTCGCTATTGTAATATCAAATAGGGGAATTTGATTGGTGGTAGGTGTAGTTTCATTTTCCTTCATATCCTTTTTGGAGCGCTTTGTCTTTTTCTGTTTAAGTATGCAGAATCTGCCCAATCATGCTCCTTTAGCTGGAAAATTCCTCTAATAGAATGTCTCATCAATGAAGGCATGTGGTGTAGTCAATATAAAACAAATTATTAAGATGAAACCAACTCAATTGTTGTTGTCCTAATAGTATGAGATATGTAAGACCCCTTTTTATACCTCAAAATACTTAACATATAATCAGAGAAAATAAGCACACATATAAAACAAAACGGCGTCACATCGACGTTTTCAAAAACTAAAAGCTTTCAAAAACCAACATCATTCATCATCAGTATACAATACACCTGGTCATTTAAAATAACACATTTCAATTATCATGAATATTCAAGAATATGCTATCGCAGCGGAAAATAAGGAATACTCATGTATTTCATAAAATGATCCATGTCCCATACCATGATCATCTCTCAATAATCTCCTCAAGATAAAATAAAACCACATCCAGAATATTTGGCACTATGACCTCTCAAACAGCAATTGCAATTAAACATGTTCACAAGTAATAACATAATACATATCCAAATAAGACATGAGTTCAATACTACTAATCTACCACGTGTTACATGACCAGAGCATTGACTCACTACCTAGTCTCTAAATCAAAACACGGAAACTCTCCAGCTAAATCTCGAGTAAGCTACCATCCACTTACTTCAGCAATACTACTCTTGAATATCTGCACGATACCCATGTAAAGGCAACATTCAAACAGAAGGGTGAGAATTCAAATCATTATGAAGAAGTATAATAAAGCATAATGATTAAATCAACAATTAACGAAATACATCACACATTGTATAACCATGTAAATAATACTAACCAACATTTATTTCACATGTTTCAAACATCCATCAAGACTCAAGGAGTATAATATTAAAATCCAATACTATATTCCCAATTATACACATAACTACAATTATCACATAATCACATATTTTGCCAAGTTATGTATCCAAATATCACCAAATTCAATTATCATATCTCATACACACATCACAATCACATCAATGCATACATTCAATTATCACATAACCACACACTTTACCACGTTATGTATTCAAACATCACCAAATTCAATTACCATCTCTCATACACACATAACAATCACATCAATGCATATATTCAATTATCACATAACTCTAATGTGACTTAATGCAAGAGATGTGACTCTATGCATGTGGTACCGCAATGTGAACCCAACGTTTCACCGCTTTCCGATTCAATATCTAGAATCCAAGACACACTTCCGATCCGGACAAGATCAAAGCCACTACGTCTATTTCCAATTAAGGATCAACGTCTGCTACGCCTATTTCCAATTAAGGATCAACGTCTATGTGAACCCACAGTTTCACCGCTTTCCGATTCAATATCTAGAATCCAAGCCACTACGTCTATTTCCAATTAAGGATCAACGTCTGCTACGCCTATTTCCAATTAAGGATCAACGTCTATGTGAACCCACAGTTTCACCGCTTTCCGATTCAATATCTAGAATCCAAGCCACTACGTCTATTTCCAATTAAGGATCAACGTCTACTACGCCTATTTCCAATTAAGGATCAACGTCTATGTGAACCCACAGTTTCACCGCTTTCACCATAAAGCCGACCATGCCATGAATGAATGTACAAATACCAACAACATATGCAATTAAGATCATCTCTACCATCTTAACATTCCACATATCACCATAATTCAACTCTATGACTTATCCACCAATGGTACATATACACATTCATCACAATCCACTATTCACATATATAAACTAATTATCAAATACGCACAATTAGATTTCATTTCAAAATGATTACAACATTTAAAATCCTCAATTTTCCCTTTTTGACAACAAGTAACCGGTTAACTTATTTTGGGTAACCCGTTACCCTGAAAACAGAATTCAATTCCTAGGCAGATTTTTTAACTAAGTAACTGGTTAACGTATTTTGGGTAACCGGTTACTCTGAAAACAGAATACAATTATGGGCAGATTTTGAACTAAGTAATCCGTTAACGCTTTTAGAGTAACCCGTTACTCTGAAAAACCGAATTCAATATTGGCCATATTTTTAACTAAGTAACCGGTTAATACATTTAGGGTAACCGGTTAACACCTAAACAGATTCAATTTCTAGGAAAAGTTTGTGAGCACGTAACCGGTTAACATTATTATAGTAGCCGGTTAAGACGGGTTAAAATCTGAATTTTTCTTAACGAGAGCAGTGGTGCTACAATAGAAATTATCAAATTGGATTCTCAATCTATCCCTCAATTCCACCTATTTATCAGTTCCAAACATAATTACTCATCACAAATCAAAGATTACTCATCAAAACCTAACAATTCCCAAAACCGTAAAAATTAGGGATTTCAACCTAAACATATTTCTACCCATTGCCCCAATTATACTAACCCATAATAATAAGGATTCCCCCCCTTACCTCTTTAATTTCCTGGAAACCTTAGCTTCTCTCTTGTTCTTCCCCTCTTCTCCTTACTTTTCCTCTTTTCTTTCTCTGTTGCCGTCAAATGACCAAATGAATCCTACTTCTCACTCTCCTCACCTCTTACTATTCTAGTATTATATTTGGGCTTAAAGAATGATACCTCTAATTTAATTATTAGGCCCAATAATACATAGTATTATAATATCTCTATTTAATTCAAATAAATTAAACCAACACAATATACACCAAGTTAATTAATTCAATTATTCATTATATCACATATAAACTAAATAATTGATTAACACACCAAGTTAATTAATATAATCAATTATTATACTGCCTAACAACCAATTAATTAATTAACACTCCAAATAAATAAAATAAAATATAATAATAATAATATAAGAAATAAATACTAAAAATTGGGTTGTTACAATTCTCCTCCACTTAAAAGATTTTCGGCCTCGAAAATACCTCAAACGAACAACTCCGGATACGATTCCTTCATTTTATCCTCGAGTTCCCAAGTAATATTGCCATTGGCGGCTCCGCCCCATATCACTTTCACCAAAGCAATCTCCTTACCACGAAGCTTCTTCACTTCTCGATCTTCAATTCGCATAGGTGATGTATCAACCGTCAAATTATCCCTCACTTGAACATCATCTACTGGAACAACATGCGATGGATCCGCAATGTACCTCCTCAATTGAGACACATGGAACACAACATGAAGATTAGAAAGTGACGGAGGTAATGCAATCCGATATGCCACTTCACCTACCCTCTCGGAAATCTGATAACGACCAATGAAACGCGACATCAACTTACGCGACTTCAAAGCTCTACCAACACCCGTTATTGGCGTAACTCGAAGAAACACATGCTCATCTTTCTCAAACTCAAGAGCCTTCCTCCTCTTATCATGATAACTCTTTTGACGACTCTGAGAAGCCTCCATCTTCTCTTGAATCATCTTAATCTTATCCGTAGTCTCTTGAATCAACTCGGGTCCAACCATAGCACTCTCTCCCGATTCGTACCAACACAAAGGAGTTCTACACCTTCTACCATAAAGAGCCTCAAAAGGTGCCATTCCAATACTCGAATGGAAACTGTTGTTATACGTAAACTCGATCAAAGGCAAGAAACTATCCCAACTTCCTCCTTGTTCCAAAACAAAAGACCTCAAAAGATCTTCAAGTGACTGAATAGTAAAAGTGTTGTTGAGTTGTGTTTGGTGCCCAGCGTCAAGATCCCAGTCAAATTCAAGGTCCCAGACATTGAAAAGTATAATGGAAATACTTGTCCTCTGAGTCATCTTGTCATGTATACTCGAAGATGTCTACTCAGACAGACAACAATCAGCTACTCATCCATTACTTCCAAGATAGTCTAACTGGTGTTGCACTCAGATGGTATATGGGCTTAGACAATGCTAATGTCCACACTTTTAATGACTTGGGAGAGGATTTTGTCAAGCAATATAAGTATAATATTGATATGGCTCCTGATCGGGATCAATTGCGGTCAATGTCCCAGAAAGATAAAGAGACATTCAAGGAGTACGCCCAAAGATGGAGAGAGCTTGTTGCTCAAATTATCCCACCCTTGGAGGAAAAAGAGATGACCAAGATCTTTTTGGAGACCCCGAGTTTATTTTATTATGAATGCATGATTGTTAGTGCTCTTAATGATTTCATCGAAATGGTGAACATGGGGATACGGTTGGAAGAAGGTGTCTGAGAAGGACGATTATCTAAAGATGATGCTTCTGTAAGCAAGAAATACGGTGCTGGTTTCTCCAAAAGGAAGGAAGGGGAAGCCAATGCAGTGTATGTGGGGAAGCAAAGAAGACCTCTTACGAGGAAGAACTCTGAGTCTTGTTAGCATCATCATCAGGTATTGTTAGTAATTCCTGTGTTTACTAATAATTCAGCAAATCAATCAGTTCCCATTCAGGAACAACCATCAGCAACAACCACAACAACATACCAACTACAATAACAACAATCATCATCAGAATTTTGAGAGGAAGAAGGTCTCTTTTGACCCTATTCCAATTACTTATGCAAAATAATATCCTTCTTTGGTTGTCAAGAATCTGATTCAACCAAGAAATCCTCCACATACTCCCGAACCTTTTCCATGGTGGTTCAAGCCTGATTTGTACTGTGCTTTTCATCAGGGAGCTCCTGGCCACGATATTGAAAAATGTTATCCTTTGAAGCATGAGGTTCAGAAGCTGTTCAAGAGCGGTATGATGTCCTTTGAGGACCGGGCACCTAATGTTAAAGCCAATTTGTTGCCTGCTCATGGAAATGCTTCTGTGAACATGGTATATGGTTGTCCCGAGAATTTCAGGGTTTTCGATGTTCTTCATATTCAAAAATCTTTGGTGGAAATCCATATAACTCTATGCTTAATCAGTGACTGTGAACTTGACTATGATGGTTATGTTATCTGCAGCGTCAATCCTCGAGGATGTGTAATTGTCAAGAGGGATATTCATAAACTGATAGATGAAGGAGTTATTCAGAGTCAACAGTCCAGGTATATGGGCAATGATGTGAATATTATTGTACAAGTATTCAAGACCCTCGAGCGGGTAGTTATTCAGTTCGGCAGTAGCAAGATTGTAACAGATCGGTATCACTGTTGGTTATACGGTTAGCAGGCCCCGTCCCATATTCATCCGATAAAGTTGTGCCTTATAAGTGTAATGCTATTATGATTGATAATGAGCAAAAGTTTCCTCTTCCCGTCGCAAATTCAGTGGTAAGCATTACAGATGTCGTCAAGGTGACCCGTAGTGGTCGTCTATTTAGTCTGGTATCCACGAAGGTTGTGGAGGACGTTGTGATTGGTAAGAAGGCAAATATTCCTTCAGTTGATCCTGTTAATGCTTCAACTTGTCAGTCTGGTGAATCCAGCGGGTTGAAGGTTAATGATGATGATGAGGTTCTACGTTTAATTAAGAAGATTGAGCTCAACGTTATGGAGAAGCTACTCCAAATGCCATCAAAGATTTTTGTGTCATCGTTATTGATGAACTCCAAAGCGCATAGAGAGGCTTTATAGAAAGTACTGGAGGAGGTCTACGTAGAGTATGATGTTATAGTGGATCAGTTCGATCATATTGTCACTAACATCTCTTCGTGTAATAATTTGAGCTTTTGTGATGAAGAACTTCCTTAGGAAGGTAGAAATCACAACTTGGCACTCCACATTTCAATGAATTGTAAAGAGGATGCTCTGTCAACCTTAGCAAGAATGTCTTATCAAGGCGCCCCTTTGAGGTACATAGGCGTGGTGGTAAAAGCATTTGACGGTTCCCGAAAAACTGTCATTGGAGAGGTGGACCTTCCAGTTAAGATAGGTCCAAGTGACTTTCAAATTACTTTCCAGGTAATGGACATTCACCCGGCCTACAACTGTTTGTTGGGAAGGCCATGGATCCACGAGGCTGGTGCCGTCTTCTCGACGCTGCATCATAAGATGAAATTTGTTAAGAATGGAAAGCTCGTTGTTATTGGTGGGGAAAAGTGCTTTTGGTAAGTCATTTATCATCCTTTACCTATGTGGAAGCTGAGGAAGAAGTTGGAACGCCGTTCCAAGCTTTGTCTGTTGCTGATGAATTGAAGAAGACTAGAGCATCCATGTCTTCTCTGAAAGATGCAAGAGAGGTCGTTCAGGATGGCGACACCGACAAGTAGGGTCGCTTGTAGAGGTTATTGAGAACAAGAAATAGGTTGGGCTGGGATTTCAGTAAGGGTCGTTCAACAGAAATGTCAAAGCTATGCAAGAAGTTTTCCATAGTAGAGGGTTCATTCATGGAGATGAGCAACACTCAGCTGAAGTTATTGAAGACGACGATAAAGGCGAAGCTTGTGCCAAATTTGTGACACACGACCAAACTTGCAATAATTGGGTTGCTGTAGACGTTCTTGCTGTTATGCATCATTCAAAGTAATTTGTTTTATTGTTAAGGAAACATCCTTCTCTTATGCCTAAGGGAGGAGTGAAACATTTTGGGCATTTTCAATATTATCATCAATAAAAATACAATTTTGTCCATCCATATCTATGATGTTTGTTTTTAATTTTTGATTTTTTTGATAATGGTAATCACAAAAAATATAAATGAATAATAATTTTCCCATATCTGCATAATTTTTTTTTGCACTCCATTTCTCTAAAATCAAAATATCAAATCATTATGCAGGTTAGTTCTCAAACCCATTGAACGTAACGATCCTACTCCCTCTCCAAACTTTGATTTCCCTGTGTTTGAAGCCAAGGAAGAGAATGATGATGAAGAAGTGCCTAATGAGTTATCCCGCTTGCTTGAGCATGAGGAAAGAACCATTCAGTCGTTTGACGAGCAAATTGAATTAGTCAACTTGGGTTCTGAGGATGATGTGAAGGAAGTCAAGATTGGGTAGCAAATTTTTCCAGAGGTTAAGAAGGGGTTGGTTGATCTTCCCCGGGAATACTCTGATTGTGTTTGCTTGGTCTTATCAAGATATGCCAGGTTTTGATACTGATATTGTGGAGCATAAATTTCCTTTGAAGCCAGAGTGCCCGCCAGTCAAGCAGAAGTTAAGAAGAACTCATCCTGATATGGTAGTGAAGATTACGGAGGAAGTGTAGAAGAAGATTGATGTTGGTTTCCTTGTTACCTCTGAATATCTGTAGTGGGTGGCCAATATTGTACCTGTTCCTAAGAAGGACGGAAAAGTCCGCATGTGTGTTGACTATAGAGATTTTAATAAAGCCAGTGCGAAAGATGAATTTCCTCTGCCACACATTGATATGTTGGTAGAAAATACAGCTAAATTCAAAGTCTTTTCGTTTATGGATGGATTTTCCGGTTATAACCAGATCAAAATGGAATCCAAAGATATGAAAAAGACAACATTCATTACACCCTGGGGAACATTCTGTTATCGAGTGATGCCCTTCGGTTTAAAGAATGCTTGTGCAACGTACTAGAGATCCAGAACCACTTTTTTCCATGATATGATGCATAAAGAGATTGAGGTTTATGTTGATGATATGATTGCCAAATCAAGTGATGAAGAAGAACATGTTGAGCATTTGTTAAAGCTATTCCAGCGTTTGAGGAAGTATAAACTCGACTTGAATCCCAATAAGTGTACTTTTCGTGTTCGCTCCGGAAATTTGTTGGGCTTTATTGTCAGCGGGAAGGGTATTGAAGTTGATCCTTCCAAGGTCAAAGCAATATAAGAGATGCTTGCACCCAAAACTGAGAAGCAAGTCAGAGGTTTTCTCAGTCTCTTGAACAATATCTCAATATTTATATCGCATATGATTGCCACATGTGCACCTATATTCAAGCTTCTTCGAAAAGATCAGTCTTGTGATTGGAACGTGGATTTCCAGAAAGCTTTTGAAAGTATTAAATAATATATGCTTGAGCCTCTGATTCTGTCTCCGCCTGTTGAAGGAAGATCTTTGATCATGTATTTGATTGTGCTTGAAGAGAGTATGGGTTGTGTTGTTGGTCAACAAGATGAATTTGGTAAGAAAGAATATGCAATTTACTACCTCAGTAAGAAGTTCACTGACTGTGAGTCTTAGTATTCTATGCTTGAGAAGACATGTTGTGCTTTGGTTTGGACTGCTACGCTTTTGCGCCAATATATGTTGAATCATACTACTTGGTTGATATCCAAGATGGATCCAATCAAGTACATTTTTTAGAAGTCTGCTTTAACTGGGAGGATTGCCCGTTGGCAGATGTTGTTTTCTGAGTATGATATTGAATACCGAGGTCAAAAAGTTATTAAAGATAGTGTCTTGGCTGACCATTTTGTTCATCAACTTATTGAATATTACCAGTCAGTGCAGTATGATTTTCCTGACAAAGAGGTTTTGTATTTGAAGATGAAAGATTATGATGAACCATTTCTTGAAGAAGGGCCAGAACCTGGTTCTCATTGGGGCGTGGTATTAGATGGAGTTGTAAATTCATACGGTAATGGCATTGGGGCAGTGATTATTACTCCTGAAGGCACTAATTTTCCATTTACACCTAGATTGACCTTCAAATGTACAAACAATATGGTTGAGTATGAAGTTGCCATTATGGGGCTTGAAGAAGCCATTGATCTCATAATCAAATATCTTAACGTCTATGGAGATTCAATTTTGGTGGTTAACCAGGTCAAAGGTGAATGGGAGACAAATCAACCTGGTTTGTTACCATATAGAGATTATGTGAAGAGGATTTCAACTTTATTTACAAAGGTTGAGTTTCATCGTATCCCTCAAGACGAAAACCGAATGCCAGATGCTCTTGCAAAGTTGGCTTCCATGATCATGGTGAAGTTTTAGAACGAAGTTCCTAATTTGACTGTGATACGTTTTGATAGGCCATCACATGTCTTTGTTGTTGAAAAGGTCAAAAATGATAAGAAGTGGTATTATGATATTAAATATTTCCTCCAAAGTCAGATTTACCCGTCTGGGGCATCTTTGAAAGATAAGAAGACTTTGAGAAGATTAGCTGGCAACTTCTCCCTGAATAGTAATCTGCTTTGTAAAAGGAATTTCAATAAGGTTTTGCTCAGATGCGTGGATAGACACGAAGTAGACCTATTGATGACTGAAGTCCATGAAGGTTCCTTTGGTACTCATTCCAATGGACATGCTATGGCAAAGACGATGTTAAGAGCATGTTACTATTGGCTGACAATGGAATCTAACTGTTGCAAGTTTGTGAAGAAATGCCACAAGTGTCAAATTTATGCAGATAAGATTCATGTTCCTCCGACACTATTGAGGGTCATTTCCTCTCCATGGCCCTTCTCTATGTGGGGAATTGACATGATTGGCATGATTGAGCCCAAAGCATCAAATGGACATCATTTCATTTTAGTGGATATTGATTACTTAACAAAATTGGTTGAAGCGGAATCGTATGCAAATGTGACCAAGCAAGTTGTTATGAGGTTTATCAAGAATCAGATTATATGTCGTTATGGTGTGCCAACTAAGACCATTACTGATAATGGATCGAACTTGAATAATAATTTGGTGGAAGCTCTTTGCAAAGACTTCAAGATTACACATCATAATTCTTCTCGCTATAGACCCAAGATGAATGGGGCTGTTGAAGCTGCGAATAAGAACATTAAGAAAATTATCCAGAAGTTGGTTGTGACATACAAAGATTGGTATGAGATGCTCCCATTTGCTTTACATGGGTAACGTACATCCGTCCGTATTTCAACAGGGGCAACCCCTTTCTCTCTCGTTTATGGCATGAACGTTATGCTCCCCGTAGAGGTTCGGATCCCATCATTGCATATATTGATGGAAGTGAAATTGACTGAAGCTGAATGGTGTCAGACCAGGTTTGATCAGCTGAATTTGATTAAAGAGAAGAGATTGATTGCCATGTGTCATGGTCAGGTATATAAGTAGAGAATAAATAAAGCTATTGATAAGAAGGTCAAGCCTCGTGTGTTCAGGGAAGGTGACCTCGTGCTCAAGAAGATTTTATCTTTCAAACCTGATGCTAGGGGAAAATGGACTCCTAATTATGAAGGCACATATGTTGTTAAGAGATCCTTCTCAGGCGGTGCATTGATTCTTACAACTATGGATGGTGAAGAGTTCACGCGTCATGTAAATGTCGATGCAGTCAAGAAATACTTCGTCTAAAAAAGAAAAGAACAATTCACTAAGTTGAAAACCTAAAAGGGTGGCTTATGTAAAATTGAGCGTCTTGATGAATTCATAACCTGAAAGGGCGATCCAGGCAAAAGTTATAGACATAAAACAAAAAATCTATCCCGGTAGATTCAGTACCCCACCTTGGGGTAATCTTGGCAAAAATTAGGGATTATGGCAAGTGATGGCATCCGACTGGTCTTGATCTTCGAAGCAGTTTTGACAGTCATTTGGTTCTGATTCATTCTCAACCGAAGACAAGGGCATATTGGATTTCAAAGTTGGTAGGGGGAGTATTGGTCATCGTGTTCAATATAGCCCTTTTCCATGTAAATTACCATTTTGAAACTTTGTAAAGATTCATGGAGTCCTTCCATTTGCGGGCTACCATTCTATTAAATAAAGTTTAGTTTTTATCCAATTATTTGTTATTCTTACTTATTTCTATTTTAATAAATTTGAATTTTTATGATGATAGTTTTGAAATAAATAAATCAATGAACAATCATTTTTCTTAAATAATAAGGCATTTACTTTAAGAACCTCAATTTCAAAAAGGAATGTCAACAGCAATCTAAGAACGGTAAAGTCTTGATGTGTGAAGCATTATTGTCTTCCCTGAGCAGTTATTGGCGATTTATCCTCCCCAACAATTTATCGTTCATCCCCAACATTGGTTTATGAGTTGCTCCTCAAGCAATTTATCTTCCCTGGTAGAGCAGACGTGTTTCTCTCTTTATAGTTCATCCTTCCTCAGTTGAGACTTTCATGTTTTTACATCCTCAACTGAACCTTTATTTGGTTTTCAGACCCCCAACACCTTTATTTTGGTTGTTGCATGGTCGTGGCATTTTCTCCCTTGTGCGAGTCTACATATCTGGTTGATATATTGGTACCTTGGAATTGGTTTATTTCTCAATCTCCAAGAAGAGCCCGTTGACTGTAACTTTCCTTTCGAGGAATATGTTACTAATTTTGCATCCTCGTGGTCTTTGTTTTGTCCTGGCATATTTGTGCATCCCTAGTGAAGCCCCACAGAGTTTAATTTTGATAGAATCCCCCCAATAGCTTGTCTGATTCCCCACTCGTAGTTTTGCCCCTCGTCGTGACTTGGATACCCAGCGGAATTCCATCTTCTGGTAGAAGATCTCTTCATTCAGACAATATTTAATTCTGAGCAGTATTGCAGTTGTCCCCTGCAGAGTTGTCTTTGATATGGTGTTGATCTAAAAATTCTCCACAGTGTTGATCTAAAAATTCCCCAGAGTGTTAACTTGTTACTTTGAAAGAGAGTTTGAGTTCTAAGCAAGATCTTTGTCAATCTTGACTTTTCCCCTAGCAATATCTCCTCCTCTTTTGAGAATTGAGTTTTAGTTTGGATTTGTTTGGATCCTTTTGGTTTCTACATATATATATATATATATATATATATATATATATATATATATTTTCCTCCTTAAAGCACTGAGTTTTCAGCAGTTTTTTGTCTAACGCATGTTCTCCATGCTTTTCCCCAACCAGAGTTGAGTTTTGTTTTGGATCGTTATATCCTCAGTCGTCCTTGAGCTATGGTTGTGTGCCATCCCTGGGAATTGAATTTATTTTGCAGCTAGGATTATTATCCTCGATGATTTATTTTCATCCCTTGCAAGTTCTCTAGTTGGTGTTCCCTTCTTGTTGAGATTAGCCGAGTATCTAATTGTGATGATTCAGATCTCCATGTTTGTATCCTTTGTGATCATTTGTCAGCATAATCATATACATACTCATGCATATTCATGCATAAACATAACATCAAATATTTCATTATGCATTTTGTCACATTGACCTTTTTTCTGATCCCCTGCTTTGATGATATTATTTCCCCCATGCAGATTTGGTGTGCCTGTCCTCCTTTAATTATAGAGTGTCGGCCCCTTACACAGAAAAAGTTTATCCTTTCTTCTTCCCCATTGAGTTATTTCCCCGTGGATGATTATTATCTCTATTTCCTCCCTAGTTCATTATCTGGATGGAACCACTCCTCTTGAGTTATGTCCTCATTGGGTGAGTCTTGTTTGACTGTTTTTTTCTAGTTCTTACCTAGATAGATCCTTTGGTCCCTGAGAGTTTATTACCCAGTAATCGGTAATATCCTTCATGATGGTTGAGTACTTTACCTGTGATTTACCCAGTAACCGGTAAAAGGTAACTTACTTCTTTGATTTCCCCAGTGGATTCGTCTTTTCGTTTCCCCAACAAGTCTAGCCTTGATATGTTCATCTTAACCGGTGACATATATTCTTCCTCTTTGGTTTTCTACCCAGTAAAAAGGTAGTTGTAAATCCTTCTTTCTCCAGAGAGTCTATCCTTGATATGTTCACTTTAACCGGTGATAGATATTCTCTTGTTCGGTATTCTACCCAGTAAATGGTAGATATAAATCTTATTCTCCCCTTTGAGTTTATCCTTGATATGTTCACTCTAACCGATGACGGATACTCTCTCTTCGGTTTTCTACCAAGTAAAAAGGTAGTTGTAAATCCTATTTTTCCACGACAGTTTATCCTTGATATATTCACCTTAACCGGTGACGGATATTCTTCCCTTTGAGTTTATCCTTGATATGCTCACTTTAATCGATGACAGATACTCTCTCTTTAGTTTTCTACCCAGTAAAAAGGTAGTTGTAAATCCTATTTGGTTTCTTTTTCCCCAATAGGTTATTCTTACCCAGTAATCGATAATGAATATTCCTCATTTTCCCTCAGCAAGTCATTCTTGATATGTTTACCTTAACCGGTAACGGATGTCCTCTGTCTGGGTATATTATCTTCCTACCCGGTAACCGGTGGTAGATAATATATCTCTTTTACTCTTGTGTTGAATTTTTTCTTCCCCAATTGAGTTTGGATTCATATTTCTTTGTGAAATTTTCCTTTTTCTTGAGTATTTCGGCTTCATTCTAATCCACTCTCTTCCCATGCAAATCTCTTTTTTTCCTATAGCTGAGTCTTTCCATTGATTTATTTTCATGGAAAATGCCCTCGTGTCTCCAGTAGTTTTCAAGTCGTAGCTTGACCTACACATAGCTTTTATCCCCCGAGTCTCTGTCTCCCTAGTGAGTTTTCCTTATGGAATGTATTATGCTCATGTGGACTTTTGGTCTCTCTGAATTCTTTTCCTTTGTGGCAATATATTCCCCCCAAATATTATTTTTTCATTCATATCATATGCATCATGAGGTCTCTTAGGGACCAAAATGTGTTTTTTGATGTTGTTATTTAAGTCCATTCTACCGAGTTGATACGAAGATTTTAACCTTCACATCCTCAGCTGAAATGTCCTTAAATAGTGGCAACTGTAAGACCCCAATTTTGACCCTAAGATCCATCATGCCATCTCATCATTTGCATTGGCTTTGGGATTACACCTTGGTATCCTCCTTCTACCTTATTCATTGGGTTTGTATTGGGAGAGATCACCAAGCACTTTTGATTGTTTCATACTTTGTTTTTGTTTGTTTACTAACCAAAATGCCAAAAATATGTCTAGTGTAGTGTCATTTCTTTTTTAGGTAGTGTGTGCATCCATTTGTGCCCTATCAAGCTCACATCTAGGGTTTGAGACCCTTAGTGCAAGAGATCAATCAAGGAAAGGTTAATATTGGTTCTAAGTATAATATATGGATCCCCATGTTCTTTATTTGTCATTTGGAGCAAGATTTCATCAAGAGTTTGAAGCTTGTTTGCCTTGGAAGCCTTGATTCATCTGGGTATCTTGTGTGACTTCCTCACCAAGTTTCTTCAACAATTGGTCAAATATATAAAGTTATACTCCATTTTACTTCATATTAAGCATATATTATTCTCCATGAGCCCCAAATAACAAAATAACTTCAAGTTTGCAAGTTGGTTCAAGGAGGTTGACTAGAAAAGTCAACTAGTCAAATCTAGGGTTCCCTAGACCCTATCTCCTAAAAATTATTATCATATAAAAATTATTACAAGAGAAAAGTTACTCTATATGACATTACAAACAACTTTCATGTTGGCATCGAGAGCTAATTTTTCATGGAAAGTCATTTTTATGGTGAAAGATTATAGGTCATTTTGTTTGTGCCCTAGATAGAAGGTCAACTTCCAAGAATCATAACTTGCTCAATTTTTGTAATATGAAGTCCATCCAAGTTTCATTATCAATTTCAAAATGTCATATCCAACTTTTATTCTTTGAGAAATGTCAAATTCTACTTGCAAGGGAATGTACCAAGAGGAAACATTATATGTCATTTTGGGCCATCATCATTGAACAAGCAATTTCCCTCAACTTCTAAAATCCATAACTCCCTCATGCAAGATTGATCGGGAAAATAGCAAGTGTACTATTTTGCCTTTTATAGTAATAATGGGAAAATTCCCCGAATGTCGATCTCAAGGACTTAAAGTTAATATTGAGTTTGAATTATCATTCAATTAAACAAAAGTATTAATTTGGTTTTTAGGAGTAAAAATGTAATAATAAAAGTAAAGGTAAAGAAGGATGAAAATGAGGGTTTATAGAGAAAAAGGAACAATGCCATGGAAGGTGTATGATTTATCCATGTAACAACTCTGAGTCACTATTGCATCAATATATATCAATTACTACTAGTTCTTAAGGGTATTTTCTCCCAAGTCCTTGGTGAGAAAACCTTTAATCAATCTACCCTAATTTCCATATCCATAGCCAATTAGGGTGAAGTTAAGCTGTATAATATCAAGAATACTCTGGCTCATACATGGTATCCCTAGTCCAAGGTGATATCTACTGTAGAGTAACCTTATGAAAACCTTATCAATGCCGGTCCAACCTAACTGATAACCACAAATCAATCTCGATTGGTCCGAAAGAAAAAGCAATAAACACATCAAAAGGTTACTGTAAACACAATATTATAAATGCAAATGTAAACTCAAATTCATTACAATTCTAAATCAGGGGCACCCCCAAACATTGGGGGGTTTAGCTACTCATATTGTTTAAAACAAATTCAAGATAAAAATTACACATTATAAGTAATTGGATGATTTTAATCTTCAATCGCTCCCGCTTATGAACACCTTCAGCTCTCCGAATACCTTGATCTCTGTAATCCTTGATTGCTTCATAATACTGTGTTTTATCGTATTCCAAGATGATTTTTCCTTTGACAGAAGACCCTCTTTTATAGTGAAAATTCCCAACAGCAGTTGGACAGGTCCAAAAATATCTCTAAAAAGCCCGACGAACAAAAGCTTGAGAAAAACTGAATTTTTGGGCTTGGGCTGACACGGCCCATGTCAGCTGACACGGGTGGCCGTGTCATCCTACTGTCCCAGCTGACACTCCCCTGGAACTGTTGACACGGTTGGGGATGATGCCTGACACGGCCCGTGTCAGCTGACACGGGTGGCCGTGTCAGGCCATTGTTTTCTACACCACGTCCTCCTTTGCTTGACACGGCCCGTGTCAGGTGACACGGGTGGTCGTGTCAGGCCTCCTGTACCGGGGTTTTCTGCTCCTTTGCTTGCCGGAATATCGCACTGTCTCGTTCTGAGTTCTCTGGTTCTTCTACCTAGACCTGTCGGACAAAAACACAGTTATCCCACGCATAAAATCACGAAATAAAAAGTAAAACATAACAATGATTAAAATTTCTTAAATAAAATGACGGAAGTAAAACTAACTCAAAACGTATCATAAATGCTTGCACAGTGTGTCAAAAGCCTCTGTTTCGAGTCGGTTCAGTAACGAAAACTCAATGCAAATGGTGACTGATCACAACCCCAAACTTAGCTCATTGCTTGTCCCATGTAATGTTTCAGACACATTGTCACTCCTCAGAATTCTTTATGTTTTCCACCACTGCTGAGATCATTCGCTAACGTCCTCCCTTTTCCTTCCACAAGTCCTACTTTTCTTTGTAAGTCTTTCTTCGCACTTCCACTTTAAAGCACCGTTTCACCTGTCAGCTTATATCACATTCTCGCCAATTCTCTCGGGGTAAACTGTTTACACTCATAATTCAAAGTATGCAATATCACTCACAAGTTTGAATAGTCTCTCTTTTCCTATCACCTACACACAACACACACACTTTTGAGGTCTTTCGGGTTGTAACTTGGCTTGGCTTAGGGTATGGATTATTAAGAAAAAGGAAAGCAAGTGGCTTTTGGTTCAGAGTCGATGTTACATCCTGTGTTTGTTTATTTTACTTCCTCGGTTTTCTTTTCTTATTATTTTTCTTTTTCTTCACCGAATGCCCTTTTCCGTGCTTCTTTTTTTTAAACTTTGAGTTATAATTTTTTCTCTTTTTATTTTTCTTTGCTTCTCTCGATTCATCAATTTTTTCTTTTTTTGTTCTTGCACTTTCTTGGGCTTTGGGAGCTTTTGGGGTTTTTACCCCAAACCTAGCTTTTCCACACAGTTTGAATGTACTATCATAACTCTGAACAGGGTAAGGAAGTGTTTTTAGCTAAGGGGTACATTTATGGGGTTTACACAAAAAAATGGATATAAGCTCAAATGGGGTTAACGAGGGATATAATTATTCGGGATGGCTAGAAAGGCTTGGGGTTAATTTCAAACAACGTGCCTCAGTGTGTGTATCATGCAGTGACAGTCCCAGAGAGTCTACGCAAATTTAGAGTGATAAAGACAAACCTGAATGTCACTCATGATGATCAATGTGTTTGGCTTTTTATGACTCACTCTGTTTGGTTCAGCTTTGACAGGATCCACAATACTCATTAGTTTGGTGCAATTTCTTCCTTACTTTAGAATGTACAGGATACTCATGTAGGTTAAGTTGTATACGTTGCGTCCGATCTTACTTTCAGCAGTGTCAACTTCCTAGGGAGATCTTCAAAACAAGCCATGGTGAGTGGCGTGATCCTTTCATCCACTCTCAATCGTGACCATTACTGTTTCCAACCTATCAACACAGACTTGACACACTCGCAGCATAATGTACCTTCCAACAGAAAAATCCAATCTAGAATGCACAAAAGTAAAATAACAAAATAACAAAATACGGAGAATAAAATACCAATAAAAGACATAAAATCTCCCCCACACTTGAACTCAACATTTTCCACAATCTTTGCGAACAAGAGCGAAGGAGGACACTCACAGTACCCTACTGAGGAGGTGGTTACGAGAAATGCAGCATCAACTGTCGCATCATGCTGCTCATCTCATCCAACATCACCCCCTGACGGGCCTGCTCGATGCCTTGTCGTTGTTGTTCCGTCCTCAAGTCACCTATTTTGGTTTGTACCCAGCTCCATTGGTGAGTGGACCAGGATGATGAACCCGCCGCCTGTTAGGTGGGTTCCTGATGCGGTGGTACAAATTGCTCAGGATGTGCTTGAGGATCTTCTTCTTCTACTTCTGTTCCTTCCACCTGGTCATCCATAAATTGCTCACTTGCAGTAAAATGGTCAGTTTCGTGGCCTTCATCCACGTCGGGGGCAGTGCTCACATACAACCAATTAGCGTAGTCAGTAATAGCAACTCTGTCTGGATCCGGCAGAGCGATGATAAACCTCTTATGGATAAGTACGAAATAGTAAGTAGGGGCAACAACAATCATACCTTGTGAAATTAGATCAGACATGTCAATTTTGGTATTACCTGCAATTGGCGTGTCTTCGAGTAAAACAGCTTGATACCTGAAATGCTCAGCGATTTGGGTGATCATTCCCCCTACGAATATGCGTCCGGAGTTTGCTCGGCCGACTCTGCCCAGTTAGTCTGCTGCAAAGGCAGCTACATTAATGGCTTTGTTTTGAGCCATCGAGTACATAAAGAATAGCTCTCTCTGAGTAACTACCCTTGTGCTATCGCCTCTTCCAAACAGGGTATAAGCTAAACCCTTCTGAGCGTACCTAAAACATGGATTCTGGATGCCCGAGGCTTTCGCACCTTTGGAGGAGTAATTCATCCTCCCGGTGATGGAAATCCAGAAATACTTAGGTGAGAACCCGTCTGGGACCGCTCCTGGTCCATTCAAAGGGAGTCAGAGTATTGTTGCTAACTCCTCAACAGACAGCTCATGATAATTATTAAACAACTGGAAATGCAAAGTGCCAAAATAATACCTGGTCATGTCTATCCACCATTTTTCCAGCTGGAAAACCAATGTGCCGAGGAATTCGAGAGTAATACGCTCGTATGTCGACGCTTCCAAACTCATGAACTCGAGCATTCCCAAACCATGGAACATCCGGTATACCTCCATCTTGAGCCCAGAGCGTTCAGAGTATGCTCACACATATACCTCGTCGGCGTGAGTTTGCGCTTCCAGTGAATTTGGTATCTCCGTTCTTGTTCCGGATTGTCAAACAAGGTGTTGTGTGGATTTGGATTCCGACTCGGGCGCTTCAGGGACTTTTCCATTTCTGCGAGTTGTTGCTTTCCAGTGAGAATTCTCCGCGGGGGCATTTTGGACCTGAAAAAAAATAGAAATTATTTGATCTTTTGAGTTAGGAAATTTCGAAACCGTGGTTAGGACCGGGACAGCGAGTGGAGTAATATTAGTGAAGGGTGTTTTGGCGATATGTGAGTGGAAATGGCGGTTATGGAAGGTTTTAGGTAGTGGGGTTTTAAGTTTTAATGGAGGTTGGAAGGTTTTTTAGAGAAATAGAGTAAGAGTGATGAGATAGAATAATGAGTGGGGAATGAAAATCTGATAATGATAAGGTAAGTGGGAAAAAATTTGTGGTTAATGATGGAATGAGTGGGTGGGTCCCACAAAAAATTCAAATTTTCAAAAAAAAACAAAATTTTCACCTGCCTGACACGGCCGTGTCAGCTGACACCGGTGGCCGTGTCAGGATACTGGTTTCCACATGGTTTGGCATTTATCTTCAATGCTCCTGACACGGGCCGTGTCAGCTGACACGGCCGCCCGTGTCAGGCTATTGTTGATAAATAAAAATTCCTGTTTCTTTCAGTGTTCCTGACACGGGTGGCCGTGTCAGCTGACACGGGTGGCCGTGTCAGGCCACTGTTTTCCATCTTTTTTGTTTGCTTTTCCTTCTCCTGACACGGGTGGCCGTGTCAGGCTGTCCTTTTGGCCGTTTTTAGGTTTTCTCTCCAGTTCAACTGCTGGTACCTCTGGCCATGTTGATCGTTCTTTTTCATGATTTAGACATTTGTTGACGTGATGTTCCCTCCTTGTAGAGCTCCTGTATAAACCTACAAACAGGTAAAACTGATTAGATATAAAAAGCATGGGTTGCCTCCCACGAAGCGCTTCGTTTAACGTCGCATGGCTCGACGGTCCTCCGTCTGCTTAGGTGGGACGAATTTTATCGATTGGACCACCCTTCTGGTCTTGTATGTACGGTTTAACTCTATGCTCATTCACCTTTAACGTGTCTCTGTTTGCTGGATTTCTTTGTTCAACGGCTCCATGCGCAAATACTTTATGTATCTCAAAGGGTCCCGACCATCGTGACCTTAGTTTCCCTGGGAATAACTTCAACCTTGAGTTAAATAATAACACCAGTTGTCCTTCCTGAAGGTCTTTCTTCTAAATGCACCTGTCATGCCATGTTTTGGTTTGCTCTTTGTATATCTTCGAATTCTCATATGCTCGATTTCTGAATTCTTCCAGCTCTTGTAATTGGAGGATCCGAGATTTACCCGCTTTGGAAAGATCATAGTTGAGGATTTTGGTAGCCCAGAACACCCTATGCTCAAGTTCAAGTGGTAGATGACAAGCTTTACCATAGACCAGTTGAGACAGGGACATACCTATTGGTGTTTTGAATGCTATTCGATATGCCCAGAGTGCGTCATCGAGCCTGATTGACCAATCTTTTCGTGAGGCATTAACGGTCTTTTCGAGGATTTGCTTGATTTACCGATTTGATACCTCAACCTCTCCACTAGTCTGGGGGTGGTATGGTGTGGCGATTCTATGCTTGACATTGTATTTCCGCAGTAGGTTCTCCATCAGCTTATTGAGGAAGTGGGTACCTTCGTCACTAATCAGTGCTCTTGGTACCCCAAACCGTGCAAAGATACAATTCTTGAGGAAATTGATTATCACTTTTGCATCATTCGTGGGCAGTGCAACTGCTTCCACCCATTTTGATGCAAAGTCAACCACGACCAAAATGTATTGCTTTCCAAAGGACGGTGGGAAGGGTCCCATAAAATCTATCCCCCACACATCGAACAGTTCGACCTCCAACATGGCATTCTGAGGCATCTGATTTCTTTTGGATATGTTTCCTGTTCTCTGGCATCTGTCGCACTCTTTTACCACTACTTGTGCATCTTTGAACAATGTAGGCCAGTACAATCCCAACTGGAGGACTTTTGTTGCGGTTCTGTCTTTGCTAAAATGTCCTCCATATTCTGAGTTATGACATGCTTTTAGGATATCCCTTTGCTCTTCCTCTAGAACACATCTCCTGACCAGGCCATCCAGTCCTTTTTTGTAAAGGAATGGATCGTCCCACACATAAAACCTGCAATCATGCAAAAACTTGTTTCTTTTGTTAGAGTCAGAGTCATCAGGTATTAGTCCACCTACCACAAAGTTCGCGTAATCGGCGAACCATGGGATGTGCGTAACGGTTAGGATACACTCGTCTGTGAACTCATCTTTGATGGGGTGCGTTTCTTCTGTTTCTTGAATCGGGGTCATCCGAGACAAGTGATCAGCAACAGTGTTTTTATTACCCTTTTTGTCTCTGATTTCCAGGTCGAATTCTTATAGTAGTAGGATCCATCGCAGCAGCCTTGGCTTTGATCCTGTTTGGTAAAAAGATATTTTAAAACAGCATGGTCAGTATACACAATTACCTTTGATCCCAGCATATAGGATATGAACTTGTCAAACGCGTATACCACCGCCAGGAGTTATTTTTCTATGGTTGCATAGTTCATTTAAGTAGGGTTCAGTACGTGGCTTGCATAATAGATCACATGCAAGAGCTTCTCCTTACGTTGCCCTAGTACTGTCCCCACTGCATTATCACTCGCATCGCACATTATCTCAAAAAGAAGAGACCAATCGGGGGCAATAACTATGGGGGCTGACACCAACTCCTTCTTCAAGGCCTCAAAGGCTTGTCTACACTCCTTGTCAAATACAAACGGGGTATCTTTTACCAACAGACTAGTCAGTGGTTTGGCAATCATCGAGAAATCTTTTATGAACCTGCGGTAGAAACCCGCATGTCCTAAGAAGCTTCGGATGCATTTTTCATTTACCGGTGGTGGTAAATTTGCTATTATCTCCACTTTTGTTATGTCCTCTTCGATACCTTTGTTGGAGATCTTGTGTCCCAAGACTATTACTTCCTGTACCGTGAAGTGACATTTTTCCCAATTCAGGATCAAATTTGTTTGCTAGCATCCTTCTAACACAAGTGACAAGTTAGTCAAACAATTATCAAAGGAAGAACCGAATACTGAAAAGTCATCCATAAACACTTCCATATGATTTTCGAGCATGTCAGCAAAGATTGAAGTCATACACCTTTGAAAGGTGGCCGGTGCGTTGCACAATCCAAATGACATTCTTCTATAAGCAAAAATACCATAAGGCCATGTGAATGCAGTCTTCTCTTGGTCTTCAGGGGCAACAGCAATCTAGTTGTACCCCGAGTAACCATCTAGGAAACAATAGTAATCGTGTCTGGCTAACCTTTCCAGCATTTGATCAATGAATGGTAACAGGAAGTGATCCTTCCGTGTTGCCATGTTTAGTCTTCTATAATCGATGCACACTCTCCACCCTGTAATAGTTCAGGTTGGAATCAACTCATTCTTTTCATTTTTTATTACCATCGTGCCTCCTTATTTTGGTACCATGTGGACTGGACTTACCTAAGAGCTATCAGAAATAGGGTAGATTAGGCCCGCATCCAAGAGTTTTACAACTTCTTTACGTACCACTTCTTTCATGGCTGGGTTAAGTCTTCGTTGTGGTTACACTACCGGTTTGTGATCATCTTCCATTAAGATCTTGTGCATGCAAACGGTCAGGCTTATACCTTTCAAGTCCTCAATTGCCCATCCCATTGCACCCTTGTATTATTTTAGCGCTTGAATGAGTTTTGCTTCTTGGACACTCTGTAGACTAGCATTGATAATAGTTGGGCATTTTTTTTCAATGTCTAGAAATACATACTTCAAATTTGTTGGTAACTGCTTCAGATTCACCCCTGTTTTTGGTTCTTCAGTGACATCTGATGGTGGTGGTCTTAGATCTTCCCACCGGTGTGGTCTAGATCTGATCCATTCAGGTTGTTTTTCCATCATAGCGAGCACCTCAGCCTCTCCTTAAGACTCGTTTTAGTGGTGACTGGGGTCTATGCCTTTCATTTTCTTGAGCAATTACTTGGTCGATTATCTCTATAGTGTTTCTTGTGCCGATATCATCTTTGTATTGCATTGTGTTCCTCAGATCTATTTTTAACTCTTCATCATTGACCTTGAGGGTCATAGTTCCTTCCTCATTGTCTATCATACACCGTCCTGTTTCTAAGAAAGGTCTTACCAATATGAGAGGAATCTCCTCATCTTCCGGCATTTCCAGAATGACGAACTCAACTAGGAAGACAAACTTGTCAATTTTTACAAGAACATCTTCCACAATACCATAGGGTCGCCTAACAGAGCGATCCACAAACTGAAGTGTCATTTGAGTATCTTGAATAGAGTCGATGCCTAATTTCTTATAGATGGACATTGGCATCAAGCTTACACTTGCTCCTAAGTTAATCAGAGCCTTCTTGAATTTTCTATCACCAATAGTGCATGGAATAGTAACCGATCCCCTGTCTTTCTTTTTCACTGGGATTTTCATGCCTTGGAGAATGGCACTGCATGTTTCAGTTAGGATGATCGGTTCCGTATCAGTGGAATGTTTCTTGGAAATTATGTCTTTCATGATCTTGGCGTATATTGGCATTTATTCTAATGCTTCAGAAAAAGGGATGTTGATTTCGAGTTTTTTGAACATTTCCAGGAACTTCTCAAAATTCTTTTCATGTTGATTTTTCTTTTTCTGTCTTGGAGGGTAAGGGAGTGTGATTATTGGTTTAGGAACCTTCTCTTTCTCCTTGACAGGAGGTGGTATTACTTCTTCATCTTGGTTTTCTGTTTCCTTGATTTCTAAATCCACCTCTATCAATCCATCTTTTTCTATATCATTTTCCTCTGTTGACTTTCCACTTCGGGTTGTGACAGCGTTAATAGTGTTATGTTCCCGCGAATTTGTCACCCTACCACTAGGTAGGGTACTCGGGGCTTGAGAGTTTGAAGTTAACTGTTGTGCTATCTGTCCCTTTTGTACTTCAAAATTTTTAATGGAGGTTGTGGTGTTTTTTTATTAGTCCTTGTTTCTTCTTGAAACTGTATGCTGTGGGCTGCTAACTTTTCAATGGCAATTTCCCATTCAGCCTTTTTAGGTGCCTGTTATGCTGCTGTTGTTGATATTGAGTCTGATATTGCCATGTACCTTGTTGCGGAACATTCCCTCTCTGATCTTTCCAGGAGAAATTTGGATGATTCTCCCAACCTGGGTTGTAAGTGTTAGAATAGGGATTATTCTGCTTCAAGAATTTGATCTCTTCAATTTGTTAGGGAGTAGAAAAGCAATAGACCGTGTGATGAGGTCCATTACAGATTTCACACGTGCTCGCCTGAGCTGGCTGAACCTACGCTATCTGTTGAGTACCTATATTCATAGCTTTAAAGTTTTTGTCTACTTCGGCAACAACTGTGTCTTCCAGACGGATTTTATTTGTCTCTAACTTTAGATCAATCACCATATCTGGCTGACTAGTACACCTGTCGTATAGCTCTAGATGCTCATTGGCAGCTGTTGCTTCAATAATCCTCTTGATACCAGTGGCTGTTGAGAAATTTGTTAAGCCACCGGCTGTTGTATCAATCAACTCTTTTGTTTTTATTTTTAGCCCATTAACGAACATCTGCAATTGTTCGGTCTGATCCATATTATGAGTTGGACACGCTACTAAGATCCTTTTGAATCTTTTGTAAGTGTCCCCCAATGATTCACCATCCTTCTGTTTGAAATTAAAAATTTCATACCTTTTTCTCAGGAATACTGATGCTGGAAATTACTCATTTAAGAATGCAGTTTCCATCTCCTCCCAGGATGTGATACTGCCGGCAGGAAGAGAATAGAACCATTCTTCCGTGTCTTCAGCTAAAGTGAACGGGAACATTCTTAATTTTTTTGCTTCATCAGTATGACCATCAATTTTCAGGGTGGTGCTCATGGTCAGAAATCTTTGTAGGTGTTTGTTGGCATCTTCATTAACCTTTTCGGTGAAAGGTTTTCTTTCCAATTGATTGATTGTGCTAGGATGTAGTTGAAAATTTGTCACATTCACCGGTTGGTTGACAATGGTCAGTCGACCACCCGGTGCATTTGCACCTTCATAGTCACCCAGGAGTCTTTCCGGAGATGGGGGAGGTGGAATTGGAGGAACTTTAGCCATTGGTTCTTTGACTTCTAAGTGATCAGAGGTACTTTCTTCTGTAGAATCCACTCTTTGTTCTCTGCGTCTTCGGTGAAGGGTTCTCTCGATCTCTGTGTCAAAGAGAAATTCAGCTGAGGGATCTCCTCGCATACACAAATTAGTAAATTATAACTGACAGAAAAATAATTTTATTGCAGAGCAACAAAATTTTAATTGAAATTAAAATTAAACTCTATATTTTGGCAGTCCCCGACAAAGGCGCCAAAAACTTGATCGGAAAAATAGCAAGTCTACTATTTTGCCTTTTATAGTAATAATGGGGAAATTCCCTGAATGTCGATCTCAAGGACTGCAAGTTAATATTGAGTTTAAATTATCATTCAATTAAATAAAAGTATTAATTTGGTTTTTAGGAGTAAAAATGTAATAATAAAAGTAAAGGTAAAGAAGGATGAAAATAAGGGTTTATAGAGAAAAAGGAACAATGCTAGGGAAGGTGTATGATTTATCCCTGTAACAACTCTGAGTCACTATTGTATCAATAAATATCAATTACAACCAGTTCTTAAGGGTATTTTCTCCCAAGTCCTTGGTGAGAAAACCTTTAATTAATCTACCCTAATTTCCATGTCCATAGCCAATTAGGGTGAAGTTAAGCTGTATAATATCAAGAATACTCTGGTTCATACAGGGTATCCCTAGCCCTAGGTGATATCTACTGTAGAGTAACCTTATGAGAACCTTATCAATGGCGGTCCATCCTAATTGATAACCACAAATCAATCTCGATTGGTCCGAAAGAGAAAGCAATAAACACATCAAAAGGTTACCGTAAAAACAATATTATAAATGCAAATGTAAACTCAAATTCGTCACAATTCTAAATCAGGGACACCCCCCTAGCATTGGGGGGTTTAGCAACTCATATTGTTTAAAACAAATTCAAGATAAAAATTACACATTACAAGTAATTGGATGACTTTGATCTTCAATCGCTTCCGCTCATGAAAATCTTCAACTCTCTGAATACCTTGATCTCTGTAATCCTTGATTGCTTCACAATACTGTGTTTTTCCGTATTCCAAGATGATTTTTCCTTTGGCAGAAGACCCTCTTTTATAGTGAAAATTCCCAGTAGCAGTTGGACAGGTCCAAAAATATCTCTAAAAAGCCCGAAGAAAAAAAGCCCGAGAAAAACTGAATATTTGGGCTTGGGCTGACACGGCCCGTGTCAGCTGACACGGGTGGCCGTGTCAGCCTACTGTCCCAGCTGACACGCCCTTGGCACTGTTGACACGGCTGGGGATGATGCCTGACACGGCCCGTGTAAGCTGACACGGGTGGCCATGTCAGGCCACTGTCTTCTACACCACGTCCTCCTTTGCTTGACATGGGTGGCCGTGTCAGGCCTCATGTACCAGGGTTTTCTGCTCCTTTGTTTGCCGGAATCTCACACTGTCTCGTTCTGAGTTCTCTAGTTCTTCTACCTGGACCTGTCAGACAAAAACACAGCTATCCCACGCATAAAATCACGAAATAAAAAGTAAAACATAACAATGATTAAGATTGCTTAACTAAAATGACAGAAGTAAAACTAACTCGAAACGTATCATAAATGCTTGCACAGTGTGTCAAAAGCCTCTATTTCGAGTCAGATCAGTAACGAAAACTCAATGCAAATGGTGACTGATCAAAGATTCAAATGGTGTCAAATTTGTGACCAATTTGTGAAAAGCAACTTGCAAGCCTATAAATACATCTCCTTCTCCTCAGAATCGAGGACCCATTTTCCCAAGCTTTGATCTGCAATCTCTTCCACCCTCCATTCATAGAACGACCTTGAGGATTTCACTTGAAATCGAGTTTCAATTCCGCTTATGTTTTGGGATTGAAACTCCAAGGGTTCAAGCTCTTTTTGCATCCAATTCACTTCCTACAAGTTGGTAGAAGCAAGCTCAAGCAAATTGGAAGAGAGATCGAGCTCCTTTGCAGCAAACAGAAGGTGATTTTCCATTTTTTCCTTCTTCGATTTTCCCTAAACTCTCCATCATTCCTCTTGATCTTTGGTTATCTTAAGCCCTACCAATGTAGGCAACAAGATTGGGTTGCTTTGAGGTCAAATCGAAGCAACTCAATTCATACACCTCGTTTTTCAATTCCACGTATCTTCTTATATAGTGTGAATTGATAAAAATGGAGGTCATATTCGTGCTCTCCATCATTTTTCCTTTAAATTAGTATGTAGATCTTGCATTTTGGTGAACTTTGGTGGTGGACCAGTCCGGTGAGGTCCACCAGAGAAGATGACCGGAGCCCTAGCTCCGGTGGTGTGTTGGCTTTATCCTATCCATCTGATATTGGTCAATTGTTATAATCACGACCCTAGGTTTGAATTACTTTTGTTCCAACGTGTTTGACTTGGTGCATAGTGGACACCACATACGTCGCCATCAGATCTGCAACCTCAATTAATGAGGGAGATCTGATGGCCCTTGTTTTTTCTGTTTTATTTTAAATTCTGAAATTATTTTTAATTAGCTTATTTTGATATAAATTTCATTTTTAATCCAAAAAATATGGGACTTTCACCAAAAATATTTAAATATTTTCCTCTTCCATATTTTGAGTTAAAATCATTTTTTGGATTAAGTTTGATATTTTTTTGTGAGTTAAATGATTTTTGACTTGTTTTTAAATACTTTTAAATACTTCTGACTTTCTAAAAAATCTCAATTTTTTTGTCTAAGGTCCTTTGACCTTGTTTGACCTGGGATAAATCCCTTGACCTTGTTTGACCTGGGATAAATACCTTGACTATTGTTTAAAAATATTGTTGAGCCATTTGGTTGACCTTGTGTTGTTTGATCTTCTGTTTGGCCTTGATCATGGTTGATTTGAACTTCTATTTGATCAGTACTATTGGATTTAGGGGGTTGATGAAATGTACATTTCATCCCTCAAAATGAATGGATAGTATTGATCAAATGAAATTCCTCCTATGATCAATTTGGGATTCCGTTTCCCTTTCCCTCTTCTTCCCAATCCTTCATTGAACAATGATTTCTCTACAACCCAAATGCTAGTTGATTCATCAATGACCCTGTGTCAGATGAATTAACATGAGCTTGGTTAAGATAGGTCCCTCCTATTTTATTTTTGTGTGTGGTATGCTTTAGGAGCTTGGTTCTTTGTACCATGTCTCTAGCATGCATTAACACCAATATTATTATTACCCGACCTCCTATAGTTATGACTTCTACGTAAGTCCAATTACGATTGCTTAACATAGAGCTAAATCTGTCCCCAAAGGCATAACATTCTTGTAAGTGAGATTTTAAGTCTCCCATTCATCATGGCATTGTGTGAAGACTTGACCTTTTTTCCATTTATGAGAGCTAGTGGCATAATTGTTGATTTATCCAAGTTGGATCCCTTCTCATAGATGATGTCTTAGTTAATGTCTTCATACTTGTGAATGAATGGTTGAGTGTTCTTCATAGAATGACTTAAATAAATTGAACTATTCATTAACATTTGACTAACTTCCTTTATTATTTGCTTTACTTTTATGTCATTTACTTAATACAATTTAAATTTTAGCACCTTTATCATTCATTGCCATTTACAACTCATGCAAGATGTTTATGTTTCAGTCCTTTTTACTTTGCTCACTTGAGCCATATCTTTGTGATTGTATATATTGTGTGCTTGTGATTTTGTTCTATTTGTGGTCTTAGGACCTTAAAACACCTAATAACAACAAAAACCCTAAAAAAATGTGTTGGTGGATTGTTGGACCTCTGCCTTGGGTTGGATATGAACTTTTGGAGTTAGAATAGGCAACACCCCTATGCTTTGAAGGACTTGGCCAATGCCACTATTTGAGACTGAGCTATCTTTAACCGTGCTTTTCATCTGAGGCAAACCTTGAGTTCCCATGGTTCATCTGTTACTTTGACTCTGTGCTTAAATTGTTATATTGTTATTATTGTTGTAGTCTGATGATTGTTTCTATGAGTTTGCCACAAGGAATATTTCATCTGAGACATTTGAAGACTGCTTGCTTTTGGAATGCTTTCTTGGATGTTATGGCTATATTTATTTGATGCCTTGGTCTTCATATTAATTGCTTGGATGTTCCTTATGCTTATTGCTTGCTTAAAAGTCCAAAGAAATGGGCTTCTATCTGACATTCTTGTCTTGTGGATTGTTTCCCATTGATCAGATCTTTTCAACTCTTAACTTTTAACTTTTATCTAGGATATTCCCTTCATCTCCTCATTTCCTTCTTAAATTTTAAAATCTCTTCCTCCTTTTCAAAAGCTTCTTTGCTTGTTATTTGTTAACTTAGATTTGTTTTAATGAGTAAAAACTTTGGTCTTATGCCATTGATTTTCAAAACATTTTCTTAATTAAACTTGTAAATAAACTTAATTATATTGACTTAACTTTCAAAAAGACAAAAAGAACTAATAACCTCATTTAAGTGTTTGGCCTTTTTGTGCCCTTTTCTTTTAAAATTTTGTTAAAACCAATCCACCAATTTCTTTGAAATTTTTACCACGAACTACGGGGTTTTGATCCCTCATTTTTATGTTGGTACGTAGGCATAAGACCGAAGGTCTTGTCAAACACAAAATATAATTAATGAATTATTTTCTCATCCCCCCAATCTATATTTTTTATCAAACAACATTTTCAACCAAAACACTTGGACACAAAAAGGGTTGCCTAGGAGTACCCAGGACACTTTGGGTGTTAATACCTACCCTCTGTGTAACCAAACCCCTTACCTGTAATCTTTGACATTTTATTAGTTTTGATTTGAAAACTTATTATCTTTGGGTTTTGTTCGTACTTTTCCCTTTTCCTTTGAAAACAATAAAAGCGCGGTGAAGACTTTGGTTTCATTGACGTCAAGTTAATCAGTAACCCGATGGTCACAAAGGCACGGCTACAACTGCATTAGAAACAAATTATCAATATGAACATAACTTCAGGGACATAGAAATATTAATGACTACTTGGTGATTGGGGGAGACTTGTTATCTAAGCAGTCACATTGGAAGGGCTCACCAGATGATTTGTTTGTCTTGTTAGAGGTGGGAAAAACGTCATAATACCATCCAAAACGATTAACCTTGAACCGTTTAGTCATACCAATATTATTGTAGAAAGTTTCCTATTACAGAAAAATGGTAGTCAATATGAAACAAACAACTCAGTGGAATTTAAAATAAAGTCATGTTGTAGGCTCATTAAAAAAACAACGGACACCCTTAAGAGAATTCATCTCCCCAAACATTTTGACATCTTTAATAAAGGAGAATGATATTTCTTCAAAAGCCCCTTGAGATCCAGAATTAAGTGAAAGTGTTTGCGAAGCAATCAAATATGGCTTTCCCTCTTAAAATCTGAAAGGGTAAAGAAGACAAAAGCAAAAAACACTAAAAGACTTAATCTATAATAATTGTTTGGGCATTTTAATATGGGATATGTATATGAGAACCATACTTTAATTTGAATTCAATGACTTGAGGATGGTCATATTTGAGAAGTAATTTCGATCCATTCCAAGCATTTGAAACATTGAGCTTCCCTGTGGCTGCCAACATGTAAAGTAAGATGTCGAAGATGAAGGTGTGAAAAACACAAGAAATGGGGGTTTGAATTGGGTTTTACAAGCAAAAGCTTTTTCTAAAACAAGAACACCACTAACAAGTTAATAACCAAGAGATAAAAACACAAGTATTTTTATCTTGGTTCGCTTGAAACACAAAGCTACTCCAGTCCATCCGCCAATGTGATTTTGCCTTATAAACAAGGACTTAATCCACTATAATCAACAAACTACAATAATCACAAAGAATAACCTTCTTTGTCTTCCCAAGGATCCCATTATACCCTAGTCTCCTTGAGGACTCACAAAGAACAACCTTCTTTGTCTTCTAAAGGATAACTTCGCCAAGGAATCAAACAAACAATTTGAATAATATTTTGTGTGTTGCAAGATGCGTCTACACAAGCAGATTTTACACAAATGAATAACAAAAATTTTAAAGAAAAATTGTGTAAAAACAATTCATAGCTTTTCACAAAGAAAATAGACTTGTCAAAATATTGTGTCACTGACGTTTTTCTTTAAGTCTCCAAGTCTCACTTATATAGTATAAGAAGAAGATCGTTGGAGGGAAAAATGGAGAAAGCTCATAGAGCGGCTGTCCACTGTTGGATGGGAGAGGAGTGATACTGCGTACTATCCTTGGCCCATAAAATTAGTGATAGGTGTGATGTATAGTACTGTCCTTGCCCACGAAATCAGGTAGTGTAAATGATGTTCAATTTGTCCTATGTACTATTTGATCATGTTCCTATTTGATATTATCTTCAAGTTCATTAGCTTCTAATGGAAGTTGATGAAGCATGAAATGAAGAAACATAAAGTTGAATTCATAAACTTCAGAATCTTTTGTCAGAGTCTTGATAATGTCACTAGTCTAGCTTGAGATCTTCAATATCTTCAGAATCTTCAGAGTCTTCCGAATCTTCAGTCAGAACCTTGATCACTTCTATCGTATGGCTTGAGATCTTCAGAATCTTCAACTACATAACACAACTTCATAAGCTTGACTTCAGAAGTTTGGTGATCAGAGTCACGTTTAGAAGTGCGAACTGAGAGAACATTGTAGCAGTAACATAGTGTCTCCTCAGAAGTTTCTCATGAATGAATCAACACAGAAGTAAAAAGATCATTGCAGCAACAATACTAAACATCTTTCAAAACTTCTAATAGCTGGCGCAGAAGCAGATTTGGAACACATAGTTCAAAAACTGATGACATTGCACATCGTATATTCAGAATTAGAACTGGATGTTAAAGCTACATAATAACAAACCATTAAGGTACCAAAACTGTTCTCACACAAATACAATATTGTTATCATCAAAATTCAAGGTATAGATGTAGAACCAAATCTTATTCTAACAGAAGAATGTAGTAGGACAACAGAAAAAAAAATATACGTGAACTTTGGAGACACCAAGCATGAGTGGGTATCACAATAGGGGGGCATTGTCTTTTGTGTATGCCATAAGTTAGTTTGCAAACAACTCCCAAAGTGTTACGTCGAGTTCTGCTCCACTAAATAACAATAAAACCAACAAAAGTTACATTGTGTTATGCAAAAGATGCAACAAGGGTAGATTAATCAAGGTGTGTAAATATGGTGTAACACACCATTCATCAGAGAGCGTAAAGGTTATGCAAGCCTTTTTGCCAGTCCCGCCAACTTGGGACCTCACAACTTGGTGAAGAAAACCAATGACATCTGCTTATGAAATGAAAATCAGGTTAGAAGTTATTGGAAAGTAAGATGCATATTGGAATACATTCGGTCAAACAAAGTAACGTATAAGCGATCAACTTCAAAGGCTCCATTCAAGAAATCTCCAAATGGTTTAAATTTGAATTTGTTAAGTGGAATCTCAAGCATGTCAATGGTTGTGACTGTAGTGGTCCCATTAAAAATAGTTTGAACTTATTGTCACCTACTTTCAATGGTAGGTCATTAATCTGAGGCTCACCATTATAAACCATGTAGGTGTGATGCTCTTTAAATGCCTGGATCCACATGTCAAGTTCACTGTTTCGGGTTACAACGTGGATTTGGTGACCCATATGAGTGAAAAAAACTTATATCAGTAAGTTAAACTTGGATAATGCAATGAAAACATAGAAAACAAAAAATACATACCTCTGTATCATGTATAATATCTTCCACATGTTGATGTCCATTGCGTTCCTTCACTATCCATAGATCGATAACACATAAAGAGATTTTCCAAACTTTTTGGTCAGGCCTAAACTCAGTGATGATAATAGGTGGCTTGGACATGATTTTGAGCTTATCTAATATCATAAATGTTATAATTTCATAACAATGATTGATCAAGTTCTCAACAACATGGTAAAACAAGACATTAAATGCTAACATGTCTCACACACCAAAATGAACAAAACACATGATAAATATAAAGATGGACATAAAAAATGATGAAAGCAGTTTTCATGAATTCTAAACTCTGAAAACAGAAGAAATAAAAAGGACATGATATATGAAAACAAAGGGAAAATGGTTAGAAACAGAAATAATATAATATGAACCAAACCAGACACAAATACACAAACTTGAAAAGCTGAAGGCATTAACAACACGATACATATACATAAACCTTTGCCTAAATTTCAGATTTGTGAAGACGGAAACTCAAACAAATAGACGACACGAAACATATACATAATAATTGTTTTAAATTTCAGTTTTGTGAAGAGGAAAAGTTAGTTGAAAAAAAAACATATGACAAACCATACTCAAATAAACCAAACCGGACACTAAAACACGAACATGAAAACCTTAAGGCATTAACCACACCATACATAGACATTATCAAAGTTTAAATATTCAGTTTTGTTAAGAGGAAAACAAAATTATAACATGTTCATTGTAGAGTAGAAATAATATTCAACCACAAAGAGATGAACTTACCTAAAAATATTTTCGTCAATGACGAGAGTGACGAGAGAGAACAGAGGAACCCATTGCAGAAGAAATGGAAAAGTGGAAAAATGGGAAAGCTGGTTCTGTTGAAAAGTTGTTTCTGAAGAACCCAATGGTATATGAAGTGTATAACCCGGGTAATAGGGATGACTTAAAATTTAAAAAAATGCAAAAGAAAGCATATGAGAGGGCTTTGTTTGCTTTCACCACTTGGAAATTTGTTTGCTTTTGATTGGACAAATTTATTTGTATTAGTCATTTACTAAAAAGGGTTTTGTTTAATGGAATTTAATTTTTGCTGGAAGGGAAATTTAGAAAGTGCTTATGCATGTTTTGGTCTTAGTTAGATAATTGATTGTTTTTATGCCAAATATTTACAACCTTCACGAACAAAATTTACGTTTATATTTATTTTTCCAGAGATAAGTATAACATATATCAAAGGTGATTATTTATTCAGGTATATTTTATGAAGTAATTAAAGAACTCTAGTCTAAACTTTTGAGCCAACAAAAATCTTCGAGGAATCTTTTTGGCACCCCCTAATTTGTACTTGACACCCCCGTAGTGCCTATGCTTTTACTATATTATTTTTGGACTATTTTATATTTTCATTCGAAAAAACAATTGTAAAATTTTGAATTTTCAAAACCTCTCTACTTTTCTGGATTTTTCAGAGACACTACCATACATTTGTGCTTGATGACAATTGAGTATGGGTCTTTACAGTATTTTAAACCTTTTTCCGGATTTTTCTTGAACTTTTAACGAATGTTCCAAAAAGTTCGTTAAAAATGCATAGTTTTCTGGATATTTTGAAAATGTATGGTGAAAATGCATAAGTTCTTCCATATATTTCGAAAAATGCGGAAAAAAGGCATTAATATTTTTAAAATTTTCAAAATATCTGGAAAAATGCAAACATTCAAATGGACATTTCAAAAAATCCAGAAAAATGCATGCTATTTTACCGAATATTATAAAAAATCCAGAAATATTTATGCACTTTTTTTCTTCAATTATTAGAAAAATCTGAAAGAAGTTATGCTTTGTTACTGCATTTTTAGAAAATTCCAGAAACTCCATAATTTACAGATATTTTGAAAAATCCAGTAGGTTAATTTTTTTATTTTTTTCCAGTGAAGATCTGGGGCACAGATGGTACCATTGCTTGTAGACAGCGTGATAGAGATGTTATGAGTTCTAGAGAAAGGGGAGGTGATGTAGAGGACTCACATCTCAGGGCAGGGAGACTGGAACATACCAATTCACACAAGAGGTGACTGTCATACCCTCAAATTTTCCCTACCCCCACATCACCTTCTTGAAACCTAATCCATGAGCATACATCCCATACATATCATCTCGTATTCATCTATACTTGATCCACAATAATCCAAAAAATCAAGACATGGGATTCATCTGTGAAGCCTCAAGATCCTCTGGCCATGTTGAGGTGCGCCCAAGCCACCTTAACCTTAATCTCTTCCTCAAGCATCCAACAAAGCTTGGAGGATCATTCAAGTCATCTCACTCACTCTCCAAACCCAATTTGGATGGTTATTCCCCTTTGAAGATGCATCAAGATTCGTTTGGTCACCTAAGGACCATAACGCTAGCTCTTGACCCTCATTTGGCTTACACAAGTCATGATTCACCATGGATCTTGACAATATCACTAAGGACCCATAAAATCCAAAGTTTTTTCATGCCCCACATCTTTGAAACATCTCAATATGACCATTACATCACAAAACCCTAATTCATCTGACCTTGGCTCTTGACAAAACTTGTGGCTCAAGAAACTCTAATTTGGGCATCCCTTGATCATTGAACTTGCTTCATTTTGATCATCAAATCACCCCGCAAATCATTCAACTTCAATTCATGTCCATTACAATCAAAATCCACCATTTAAGCACTCATCCAATACATGTTACAAGTACTTGGTCTGATCATGGTTTTTGAACTTTAAAGGCACTTGATCCACTCATGAGTTTGACCTAGCATCACTCCACAAAGCCCTAAATCTCATTTCTCATAATTGTATGATCATATGAACTTAAAACATCCATAATAGTGCCTTGGAAATCAAGAAATCACAAAATCACATATTTAGGTCATGTAGGTTGGTCACATTTTGGCAAGAATGGTCTATGGCAAGTTCCAAAGACCATAACTTTCTCATTTCACAAGCTTTTTAAGTTTCACTTCGAGCCAAATGTCCTAACTAAGTTCCTCTCAAACTTTGTTTCAAGGACCAAGACCTAATTCATTGAGGAAGGACCTCAATGTTTGCATTGGTCAAGCTGGTCCAACATGCCTACCATGCCCTAAAACATGGCCAAGACCACTACTTTACCACATTGCCATTTCCAAACCACAACTCCTTTTGACCTGTTTCTTTTTTAATTAAATCAAGGATATGACAAGGAACATTTGGCACAAGTTTTGGACAAAATGCACGAGCAAATTTCATTTGGCCTTGGTTCAAACATGGAAGATCATCCCGATGCACAAACCAGACATGCCTAAGTCAAATTTTGCAATTTCAAGCACCAAGCCCTCAAATCACTTTGATATGATCCCAAGGGTCTTCAAACACATTGCATATGGTAGTGTGGTATGTTTATAAGTCAACTTGGATGTGTAAGACCCCAATTTTGACCCCTAAGATCCCTCATGCCATCTCATAGCTTTGCATTGGCATTGGGATCACACCTTGGTATTCTCCTCACCTATTATTCATTGGGTTTGCATTGGGAGAGATCATACGTGCTCGAAGGAAGTACATGTCTATATCAAGTTCATCTGGTGTAGTTGCTAGGGATCCTTAGGATGTTATTTTCCTTTTCTCTTGTATTTGTATTTTGATTTCTGAAATTGTACTCAGTGTAATCCTTCTAAATATTATGAATAAAAATGAGATTTTATGGTCAATTCAAAATTGTTATTATTGATTATTATTGTTGAAATATTTACAAATAAGACTTTGTATGTTCCTTGAAAATAATAAAATAAAAAACATTGCATTCATGCATCATTTTCATCGCAGGTTTCTTGCATTCTAACCCTTCGACCAAGTGTCTCATGATCTTTATCTTTGTATCAGTCAAGCTGACGCATCAGTACAACATTCGTGCTAATCGTCAACGCAAGATGGATCAATTGGAATAAGAAAACTGTGAACTCAAGGAAGAGGTTGCTAGACTTACTACTCTCATGGAGTCTCTCATCACAACTAAGAGTCAGGCGACTCCAGTTCCTGCAACTCCACAATAACGGATAGTTATCTTCGAGATTACCTCAGTGCCTATGTCTATGGCTCCATTCAACCAGCCTGTGCACTCTATGCTGCCAGATTCCCTTGGGGAATGCCTTAATACATTGTGCCCGAAGGTTATGCTCCTACCATTGCTCATATTCTGACATCTCATCGGGGGCATGTCTACTCCTTCTCCTGTTGTGCATGTCATGCCTCGTCTGAAGGCCTATATATGTATGAAAAGATGGATGAAATGAAGGATCGGTTTCAAGAATTGAAGAAGAAAATGAAGACCCTGAGGGGAAAAAACATGTTTGGGAAGAGCGCTTCTAAACTCTGCTTGGTGCCCAATGTGAAGATCCCTGTTAAGTTCAAGGTCCATGACTTTGAGAAATACAAGGGGAGCACTTGCACTATAAGCCAACTTGTGATGTATGCCCGCAAGATGTCAACCTAAATAGACAATGACCAATTACTATTCATTATTTCCAGCATAGCTTGACCGATGCCACTCTTCGTTGGTACATGGGTCTAGACAGTGATAGTATTCGTACTTTCAATGACTTAGGAGAGGCCTTTGTCAAGCAGTATAATTACAATATGGATATGGCGCTTGATCGTGACCAACTTCGGTCTATGTCTTAAAGAGACAAAGAGACATTTAAAGAATATGCACAAAGATGGAGAGAGCTAGCCGCTCATATCAATCCTCCGTTGGAAGAAAAAGAAATGACAAAGATCTTACTCAAGACTTTGAGATTATTTTACTATGAGCATATGATTTCTAACGCTCCTAATTATTTCACCGAGATGGTGAACATGGGGATGCGTCTAGAGGAAGGTGTCAGTGAGGGCAGATTGTCTAGAGAAGAAGCGTCAACTGGTAAGAAGTATGAAGGTGGTTTATCGAAAAATAAGGATGGAAAAAGTAATTCAATAACTGTGGAGAGGCGAAGGAAGCCTTATGTGAAGAAGAGTTCCAGATCTCATCAACAACGTCATCAAGTGTCTTCTGTTATTCCAGTGTTTGCCAATAATTATGTCGTTCAATCAACAACAGTTCAACCTCAACAACAACAACAAATACAACAACAACAACAATGTACTCATAACAACAATCATCACAAAAACGATCACAAAAATAATCAACGCAATGACTATGAGAGGAAGAAGGTCATGTTTGACCCTATTTCGATATCTTATGCTGAACTATATTCGTCTCTTATTGTCAAGAATATGTTTCAGCCAAAAAGTCCTCCGCATATGCCTGAACCTCTGCCATGGTGGCATAAGCCTGATCAACATTGTGCTTATCATCAAGGGGCACCAGGCCATGATATTGAGAACTGTTATTCGTTGAAATACGAGGTTCAACGATTGGTGAGAAGTGGGATGATGTCCTTTGAGGATCGTGCGCCGAATGTTAAAGCCAATTCATTACCCGCTCATGGTAACTCCTCTGTAAGTATGGTGGACGGTTGTCCCTGTAAGACCCCAATTTTGACCCTAAGATCCCTCATGGCATCATAACATTGCATTTGCATTGCCTCAAGGATCTTTAGCATCTTGGTTCCCTTTGCCTTTGGGTGGGACTCCTTGTGATTGGTTTGAGATCACCAAGCATGCTTGAATTATACATCATTGTTTCTCTTACTTTTGTTTACTAACCAAAAGCACAAAAATGTGTCACTAACATCTTTTGTTTGAAGCTTGAGTATCATCCAAGACACTTTGTGGGTTCTATTTAGATGATCAATCAACACAAGGGAATGGCTTGAGATACTTCCAACAGGTTCAAATGGGGTCTATTCGTCAGGCAAAACGTTAATCTTGAAGGAGCAAAAGTTTGTTCATGAGCTGTCATGCTCGCTAGGCGAGCAGAATGGGTCGCTTAGCGAGTCCCAAGAAAAGCCACCAGAATCACCTACGCTCAGAGGAATTTCTTGAACTATCATGCTCGCTAGGCGAAGCCCACGTGTTTAAAAAAAACAAAAAACGAAAAAAAAATGAAAATAAATAAATAAATAAATAAAATATAACAGAAAATTTTTGGACTTCGGCCTCTCTCATTTGAGCCCACGGGTCCACAAAAATCAGGTTATAAATTCAATGTTTTAGTAAAACAAAAGGCAATTCTATTCCTATTACCCTAGCAGGGAAAAAGATAGTGAGAGAAGAGCTAACAGAGTTCGGAGCAACCTCCAGAGACTGAAGGGAACTCATCTGTAAAGAACCAATTCCATCTCATATAAACCCTCAGATTGCTTTGCAAACCCAACCGGGCAATTCAATTTCATTCGATCTCTCCAGTCAGGTTTGCCTTATTCCCATTACTTTATGCTTTTAATTTGAATGCTCTGAATATATGAGGTATTATGGGTGAATTTGATACCCTTTTGATGCATGTGTTTGACAAGAGGTTTAGGCCTCCTAACCTTGGTTGCTTTTTGTGAGCTTTTTGTGAATTTTAATGGCATGATTCATGTGGTTACATTTTGATTTGGGGGAAACTCTTGATTACCCTATCTTGTTTCTCTAACCTGTTTGTTGAGTTTTGTTTTGTGAGGGCTCATATGACTCTTGCAGAGATGGCTTGCCTGGTGTTCCACTTTATTTGTGGGGTACCACCTGGAGGTCTATTCCGATTACCTGTACTAACTCGTTTTCTTTGATGGTGTTTAGCTTGGAAGAGTCTTTGGGTTTCTTATTTATCTAATTGTTGTTACTTCGGATCTTTATCCGTACGGTAGATCTCTCGATCCCTTTACTTTTCTCGCATGTTACCGATTTCTTAGGTTTTGTATAGCCTCTCGTGGCATGTCATTTAAGGTAGCGCGGTTCCTTCTGAAGGAGAATTGCCATCCAAGGCGCAGCGGAATATAAAAATTTCTCCTTTAATGATCCTTACGAATGAGCATGATCAGTGATAGAATCGTTACCTCTTGTGGAGATTCAAACCTTTGGTGCAGATCTCTGACAATGATCAACCTTTGATACAGATCCACGGGACGATCACGAACGTTGAACGATGACAACGTCTCTACTCAGTCCACACGAACGGATTCCTTCAATCGCAGTGCTAGCTGTTTGTGAGTGAAGGCTTTGAGTGAGAGAGAGGGAGATACGAAATTCCAACTCTTCAGTTGTGTTGTCTGGAGTGTAAATGCTTCTACCCAAGGGGTTCTATTTATAGAACCACTTGTGTGGGCTTCAAGCCAAAAAGCCCACTTAAGTGCATTTTGGCCCATATCTCAGGATATGCCAAAATCACTTAAGTATTTGGTACTTTACCATATTTCGTATTCTTCTTAAGTACACCGTACCTTACGATGTTCCTTAATTATTCTATCTCTCATCAATCCTTCCTTTGTGTGTGACCCTATAGGTTTTCGTGGCGTTGGCAATTATATTAAATCATGCATTTAACATAATAAACAGTGAGCGGTATCTAGCAACACATCACTGCTACCCAAGTCACGAAAATGTCATGTGATCTGACAAAACCTCCTGTGATAATAATTATGTGTATAATTACCCCTTTGCCCTTATGTCTATATTGAACACAAGGTATAGACCATGTCACCCTTGTCCAGTTCAATATTGGGCCCATAGACATTTATCCTGTTAAGCAGGATTGGCAAATTCCATCTAGGACACTCATGTCCCTCAGCATGCTTCGTGGAGTACCTATCAACTGCCTTTATGGTTATCCAGTTACGGACAACGTTGGATCAGCAATAAAGCACTCGACTCTACATCTAGGATCCATAGTGGTTTCAGGTCGAAGAGTGGTATACACTATTATCACCATGAGAATAACTTATGACACTTTGCATAACTTTCTATATAGTATTCTCATAGCGGGTCAATCCAGTATGAATATTACTCTTAATATTCATACCTATGTTTAAGACTTGATAACTCTTCATCCATGATCCATGAGACGTGATCATCAGTCTACAAACATAATAGTCTCCATGCTTTAATGTTATCCCATTTCATAATAAAGCTTGACTACGGACATTTTAAGAATAGTGTCCTTATGTTTAATGTGATCTCATGATTAAGTCATACTTGATACATTAAATGGACTATCTATTCCAGGGACTTTATTAAACAAACATAATAAAGAAAAAATGCCTTTTTATTATTAATAAATAATTCGATACAAGTACCAAAAGTATTGGCCTCTAGGGCTTACACCAACACCTTCATCTAGGGCTGCCTTTTTGCATGAGCATCCCTAAACACCCCAAACTCATTGATTTTTCTTCTCCTAAGAACATGTTATCTCCTTCTACTATAGGCGAGTAAGTCTCCAAAGGTCGAGCATCCGGTAGATTGCGTAGTAACGTCGTTCACCTCAAAACACAACCCTTACCCCATAGGTGGTCGAACTACGTTTTGCTCTGATTTTCATCCCAGATGAGATACGTAGGCATAAGACGCGATGTCTTAGCGAGAACACTCCTCTTTAACCCATAGGTAGCCGAGCTACGAAGACTCTGATTCTCAGATTCATATGAGATACGTATGCAGTGGATGCGACGTCCGTGCGAGTCATTTTCTTTTGACCCTTCTTTTAGTAAGTAGTACATTAGATAAACATACACGCTTTTCTCATCCCTTCAATCATGTTTGCACAAATAAATTTTCAAAAAAAAAAAAACAACAACCTTTGCAACAAATGTGAAAAGGGCTCCCTAGGAGTACCTAGGATGTTTTGGGTGCCTAATACCTTCCCATTGCATAACCAACCCCCTTACCCAGATCTCTGACATTTTTACTAGTTTTTGATTCGATAAAACTTTTAGGTTTTTGTTCGCTTTCTAACCATTCCTTTGGATAAATAGAAGTGTGGTGGCGACTCGACTTGTATGATTTACCTTGGATTTAGTCAATATCTCTAATGGTAACGAATACCCCGCTACCGAAAAATGGCGACTCTGCTGGGGATCGAAACATCCTAGTTGGTTTTGCCTACTTTTCATATTTGTTGTATTGTATTGTATATTTTTTTGTGTGACATATTTTTGTGCAATTTGGGATTACTATATTGTATGTAATGATTGAATTGTTTGAATATTAATTCCTTGTATGCCTGGTGATCTTTGTGAGATGAGTTCTATACCCAGACTCGAGTGCACTTAGGATAGGAGAATGGCATAGTCTTGTCGACTTGTGTGGAGGTATTCCTTAGCAAGTTGACTTGCAAGTCCATTCACTTGGTGGAGGTTATGTTGGGATCAATAATGTCACACAAGTAAGTTGTGGTTAGACATTACTCTTTCCGATATAGACCTTAGAAGCCAAGGACCTTAGTTTACCAAACCCATCTTGGCCTATGCTTAGGATGTAGTGCGAAAGTCGTTCAAGTGTAAGATTTGATACGATTGTTACACGATACTACACTCATAAGAGTCTCTCTTGAGAACATTTTTGGAATACAAGTAGTCGTTTCTCCGATAATATCCAAAAGATGGGATGATGACTATGGGAACCTCTTGTAGAACATGTTTGGTAGGTTTAAACCTTAGTACACTTCCTTTGGGTGGTTCTTAACCTAAACTCCATGCTCGTGACTTACAATAAACCCTTGATTCATGGTTGATCCGTTCATAAATCCTTAATATCAATGGAACTTGGGTGTTGATAAGGTGTAAACCATAATCCACCAAAATGGATGATTGATATTAAGGATAAGATGATTCATCCCATGACCTTTCTTTGGTGTGCTTTGTTTGATCCTTGAGTGTGATTGTTGCATTCATGCATTCATGCACCCATTTGTATCCATATCATCAATAAATAAGAAAATTTTCAAGGAACTTAAGGGGTTTATTTGCAAAATTTTCAGACATGGAAAGACAAAGAAGGAATACAAAGAAGTACAGCTTCAGGCAACCAGGTTTGAAAGAGTTAAGGAATCTGACATGCTATGTATTAGATCCTTTGGGTTTCAAGGCTCGTTTTGGGAAGCTTCTTCCTCTTCTGACAACTTAGGTGGATGAAGGATTGGTGAGTGTATTGGTGCAGTTTTATGATCCCTTGTACTGTTGCTTCACGTTTCCGGATTTCCAGCTTTTGCCTACCCTTGAGGAGTATGCTTACCTTGTGGGTATACCTATTCTAGACCAGTTGTCGTTCAGTGGCTTGGAGAGTATTCCTACTTCTCAAGAGATAGCTGACATGTTACACATAGATGAATCTCTGGTTGGTGCTCATATGACTACCAAAGGTGGAATTCAAGGTCTCCCTTCTGAGTTCCTCATTGCTCAAGCTACTATATATGGGAAGGCCATGAGTGAGGATGCCTTTGAAGCCATATTTGTACTTCTCATTTATGGGCTAGTATTATTCCCCAACATCGACAAGTTTGTGGATGTGAACGCTATTAGGATCTTCTCTACTCTTAATCCCGTTCCGACTCTGTTGGGCGATACCTACTTCTCTTTGCATATGAGGAATGCAAAGGGTGGTGGCGCCATTGTGTGTTGTTTGCCTCTGTTGTATAAGTGGTTTATTTCTCACTTACCTCAGACAGTCGCTTTTAAGGATAACAAGGAATGTCTACGGTGGTCCACGAGACTTATGTCTCTCACTAATGATGATATTTCTTGGTACAACTGTGTGTATGATGGGGTGCAGATTATTGACTCTTGTGGTGAATTCTCCAATGTGCCTCTTCTTGGTACATGTGGTGGGATTAACTACAACCCTGTTTTGGCGCGTCGTCAGCTTGGGTTCCCCCTAAAGGATAAACCTAATAACATTCTGTTAGAAGACGTGTTCTTTCAGGAGGGTAAAGATCCCCAAGGATTGAAATCTAGGATGGTCCGCGCTTGGCGCAAGATTCATAGGAAAGGAAGGAAAGAGTTGGGTCCTAAGAATTGCATCGCTTTGGAGCCTTACACTGTTTGGGTTAGGAAGAGGGCGTTTGAGTATCTCATGCCTTACGAGTATCGGAGACCTACACCTATGATTATGGTTGGGCCTTCAACCCTCCCTAATCAAGGAGTAGAGGAGTTGAGAGACGAAGACCGTTCACGTGCCTGGATCCGGGAACGTGAAGAGTTGCTTCAGCAGATTAAGGAGAAGGATGCGTTGATTGAGTTTCTTGAGTATCAAGTTTATGATGATCCTGATGATGTATGGACTTCTCTACTTCCTCAGTCTTCCCGGTTCTGGAAGAGGAAGTATGGTCGACTCGCCAAAGAAAAAGCCGATATGGAGGCAGCCTACGAGAGGGAGGTGAAGAGGCTTCGCGCATCTTATCATCCTGTGTACCGAGCTTTAGATGATTGTTTCTAGGGATCCATAAGATGATTATTTTCCTTTTCTCTTGTATATGATTGACGATGTTGCACTTCTTTTCCCTTATATTATTTGATGAGATATTTCCATATGTGATAAAATGCTTAATATTTCCAGAATTTGCAAATAAAACTCTAAAGTTCCTTTGAAATAAAAAACAAATCATATGCACAAACATTGCATGCATCATATGCATAAGCAGGTTTTGTTTTCGGTACCTTGCCCTGTGGTCTAACTCTGTGTCCTTCATTTATTTTGAAGACAAGCTGACTCACCGATACTACACTAGAGCCAATATTTCAAGACTGATGGATCACTTAGACCATGGATTCACGAGGCAGGCGCCGTGACGTCCACCCTACACCAGAAATTGAAATTCGTGAAAAACAAGAAGCTGGTGGTGGTAGGGGGAGAAAGGGCTCTCCTGGTTAGCCATTTGTCTTCCTTCTCTTATATAGATGCTGAGGTTGAAGTTGGAACTCCTTTCCAAGCTTTATCTATTGTTGAGCCTATTGAGAAGAGAACTCCTTCCTTTGCTTCCTACAAAGATGCAAAGCTGGCCATTGAGTGTGGTGCAACCACTGGTTTAGGAAAAATGATTGAGTTAGAAGATAACGAGTCCCGGGCTGGCATAGGTTTTTCTTCTGGTACTTTCAACAAGCAAGGGTTATTCAAGAGTGGAGGTTTCATCCACACTGGTCTAGATGAGGAGGTTTTTGCCGTTTTAGAAGAAGATGCAGAGGATTCTGGCAATTTCATCATCCCTGGAGGGGTCGGCAACAATTGGGTCGCTGTGGATATTCCAACAGTTGTCCATAAGTCAACATAATGATCACTTTGTTTAAAAACCCTTCTCCCATGCCAAAAGGAGGAGTGATACCATTGTTGGCAACATAAATACAATGATATTTTCATTCAATAAATTCATGTTAAATGTTTGTTTTTCCCATTTATTTTCCCTTTTTGTTTTTGCATGAAATTGGTGATCACATAAAACCCTAAAAAATAAAATAAAATCAATCTTTTCATCTGCATAATGATTTGCTTTGTTTGAATTCTAAAATCTCTTTTATATCCAAAATCATTATGCAGGTTGATTTCTAAACCCATCGAACATAATGACCCAACACCATCTCCCAATTTTGAATTCCCTGTATTTGAGGCAGAGGAAGATGATGTTGAAGAGATTCCTGATGAGAACACCCGGCTACTTGAGCATGAAGAGAAGATCATTCAGCCGCATCTTGAGAATCTGGAAACAGTCAACTTGGGGTCTGAAGATTGTGTGCGAGAGGTAAAGATTGGGGCACTTCTGGAAGAATCTGTTAAGAAGGGGTGATTAAGTTGCTACGAGAATATGTCGACGTCTTTGCTTGGTCGTATGAAGACATGTCTGGTCTAGATACTGATATTGTGCAACATTTCCTACCTCTAAAGCCTGAGTGCATGCCTGTAAAGCAGAAGCTCAGAAGAACTCATCCTGATATGGCAGTGAAGATTAAAGAGGAAGTTCAAAAGCAAATTGATGTGGGGTTCCTGGTGACTTCTATATATCCTCAATGGATGGCCAATATTGTGCCCGTGCCTAAGAAGGATGGAAAAGTCCGGATGTGTGTGGACTATAGAGACTTGAATAAAGCTAGTCCGAAAGATGATTTCCCTCTACCACATATTGATATGTTGGTAGACAATACAGCTAAATTCAATGTCTTCTCGTTTATGGACGGATTTGCCGGATATAATCAGATTAAAATGGCACCCGAGGATATGGAGAAGACAACATTCATCACACCTTGGGGAACATTCTGTTATCGAGTGATGCCCTTCGGTTTGAAGAACGCCGGAGCCACGTATCAACGAGCTATGACCACCTTGTTTCATGATATGATACACAAGGAGATTGAGGTATATGTTGACGATATGATTGCTAAGTCAAGAACGGAAGTTGAACATGTAGAGCATTTGTTGAAGCTTTTCCAGCGTTTGAGGAAGTACAAGCTTCGTCTGAATCCCAACAAGTGTACATTTGGAGTCCGTTCTGGCAAGTTATTGGGCTTTATTGTCAGTGAGAAAGGTATTGAGGTTGATCCTGCAAAGGTCAAAGCAATACAAGAGATGCCTGCGCCCAAAACTGAAAAGCAAGTCTGAGGTTTTCTTGGCCGCTTGAATTACATTTCCAGATTTATATCCCACATGACTGCCACATGTGCGCCTATATTCAAGCTCCTCCGGAAAGATCAGTCCCATGATTGGGCCGAGGATTGCCAGAAAGCTTTCGACAGTATTAAAGAGTATCTGTCTAAGCCTCTGATTTTGTCTCCGCCTGTGGAAGGGAGACCCTTGATTATGTATCTGACTGTTCTTGAAGATTCTATGGGTTGTGTCCTTGGTCAGCAAGATGAATCAGGGAAGAAGGAGTATGCTATTTACTACCTGAGTAAGAAGTTCACTGATTGTGAGTCTCGATACTCAATGCTTGAAAAGACATGCTGCGCTTTGGCTTGGGCTGCTAAGTGCTTACGCCATTATATGATAAATTATATGACTTGGTTGATATCCAGAATGGATCCAATCAAGTACATCTTCGAGAAGCCTGCTTTAACAGGGAGAATTTCCCGTTGGCAGATGTTGTTATCTGAGTATGATATTGAGTATCGAGTTCAGAAGGATATTAAAGGTAGTATCTTGGCTGACCATTTGGCACATCAGCCTATTGAAGATTATCAGTCAGTTCAGTATGACTTCCCGGATGAGGAAATTCTGTATTTGAAAGTGAAAGATTGCGATGAGCCAACACTTGATGAAGGGCCAGAGCTTGGTTCCAGATGGAGTATGGTGTTTGATGGCGCTGTAAATCAGTATGGAAATGGTATTGGGGCCGTGATTATTACTCCTCAGGGCGCGCATATTCCTTTTACAGCAAGGCTAACTTTCAAATGCACGAATAATATGGCTGAGTATGAGGCCTGTATTATGGGATTTGAGGAATGTATTGATCTAAGGATCAAGCATCTTGATGTATATGGTGATTCGGCCCTCGTTGTTAATCAGATTAAGGGTGAATGGTAAACGAATCAGCCTGGCCTTATTCCATACAGAGATTATGCAAGGAGGATTTCAACGTTCTTTACTGAGGTTGACTTCCATCATATTTCTCGAGATGAGAATCGGATGGCGGATGCTCTTGCTACGCTTGCTTCAATGATTGTGGTTAAATTGTGGAATGAAGTCCCCAATATCACCGTGATGCGCTTGGACAGACCAACTCATGTATTTGCAATAGAAGAAGTAAAAGATGATAAGTCGTGGTATTATGACATCAAGTGCTTTCTTCAGAACCAGATTTACCCGTCTGGGGCATCTGTAAAAGATAGGAAGACTTTGAGGAGATTGTCAGGCAGTTTCTACCTCAATGGTGAAGTGCTTTACAAAAGAAATTTTGACATGGTTCTGCTCAGATGCATGGATAAACACGAAGCAGACCTGTTGATGACTGAGGTCCATGAGGGTTCATTTGGTACTCATTCCAATGGACATGCCATGGCTAGAAAGATGTTGAGAGCAGGCTACTATTGGCTGACAATGGAGTTTGACTGCTGCAAATTTGTGAAGAAATGCCACAAGTGTCAGATTTATGCTGATAAGATTCATATTCCCCTGACACTTTTGAATGTGATCTCATCACCATTGCCTTTCTCCATGTGGGGAATTGACATGATTGGCATGATATAGCCGAAAGCGTCCAATGGACACAGATTTATTCTCATAGCAATTGATTACTTCACCAAGTGGGTTGAAGCGGCATCGTATGCAAATGTGACCAGGCAGGTGGTCATGAAGTTTATCAAGAATCAACTCATATGCCGATATGGTGTGCCAGATAAGATCATTACTGATAATGGACCTAACTTGAATAACAAGATGATGAAAGAGTTGTGTAGTGAATTCAAGATTGCACATCATAATTCTTCTTCGTACAGACCCAATATGAATGGGGCTGTTGAAGCTGCTAACAAGAATATCAAGAAAATTATCCAGAAGATGGTTGTTACGTACAAAGATTGGCATGAGATGTTGCCATTCGCTTTGCATGGCTATCGTACATTTGTCCGCACTTCAACAGGGGCAACCCCTTTCTCTCTTATTTATGGCATGGAGGTGGTACTCCTAGTAGAGGTGGAGATCCCATCAATGAGAGTCTTGATGGAGGCCAAGTTGACTGATGTTGAATGGGTTCAGAGTCGTTATGACCAGCTGAACTTGATAGAAGAAAAGAGATTGAATGCCATGTGCCACAGTCAGTTATATCAGCAGAGGATGCAGAAAGATTTTGATAAGAAGGTCAAACCTCGTGTGTTCCGAGAAGGTGACCTTGTGCTCAAGAAAGTTTTGTCTTTCGCGCCTGATTCCAGGGGCAAGTGCACTCCGAACTATGAGGGTCCGTATGTTGTTAAGAGAGCCTTTTCAGGCGGTGCTTTGATACTTACAACTATGGATGGGGAGGATTTCACTCGTCCTGTGAATTCAGATGCAGTCAAGAAATACTTCGCCTAAAAAAGTAAAAACTAAATAGCTCGCTAAGTTGAAAACCCGAAAGAGCGGCTTAGGCAAAAATGAGCGTCTCGGTGGATTGAAAACCCGAAAGGGCGATCCAGGCAAAAGTTAGAGACACAAAAAATATATAATAATGATATAGGTATCCCGCTAGATTGAGTACCTCATCCTGGGGAAATCTAGGCAAAAATTAGGGATATGGCAAGTAACTGCATCCTGACAAGACTTTGTTCTACAACTGTCATCCGTCAAAAATCCTTGCTCATTATCAACCAAAGCTTCAAATACATCGGATTCAGAATTGGTGGAGAAATGGTCATTATGTTCAATGTAGCCCTTTTCCAATATGTATTACCAATTTCAAATTTGTAAAGATCTATGGAGTCTTGCCATTCACAGACTATCATTCTATAAATAAATTTGAGCCTTTTATCCAATTATTGGCACTCTTATCTGTTTCTATTCAACAAATATTTTGCATGTTTTGATTAAGAAAATATCATTGTTTTAAACGATCAAATTTTTTATAATTTGTTTTTAAACAAAGTGAACATTCACAATGACGAACGGATACTTAGGAGATCCTCAGTGCTCTCCCAAGGGTGGTACGATCCCCAACAGGGTAAGATTTTTGTCCATATTCCTGGCATGACTGTATCTCCTCCCTCCGGAACCCCTTGTGGTTTATCCTACCGAGTGGATTGCTTGTTGAGAGTCACCTCTCTTCCCTTCAACAGAGTAGAAATCTTTCTTCCCCAGCAGCTTAGATCTCTTTGGGCAAGAGCGGTATTTGGTGGTTGATCCCGATAAATCCTTTATCTCCTCAGATAGATTCCCCAGTAGAGTTGTTGGTATGGTGGACCTTGTCTGTGATAACTCTCGTCCCCAGCTTGGAATGATTGATGATTCATCCTCTGCAGAGTTCTTTGCTTCCTGGTATCTCTGATCCCCAGCAGATTGGATACTCTCCGGTGAACTTAGCTTTCTCTCTTGAGATGTAGTACCGGGTGGTTGATTCCTGGACCTGGTTGTGTTAGATATGTCTGTCTGTCAGCATACATCATACATAAACCACGCATATACATGCATAATTATAACATTCAGATATTCATGTTGCATTCTTTGCCATATATCGTTGTTTGCTGTCTCCTGCTATTTGGTGATATACTTCCCCAAGCAGACGTGTGTGTCTGATCTCTCCATATAGAGTCAGCTCCATAGGCAGAAAGCGTCTATCCTTTCTTCCATATTCCCCACCGGGTTATATCCTCGTGGATGTCGATTGTTTTTGTTCCTCCCCGACACATATATTGGGATGGTTTTCCCCATTGAGTTATATCCTCACCGGGACAAGTCTTGATTTGGTGTGCCTATCTAGTTTGATCCTAGATCGGTCTCTTGAGACTCTTTTCCTGTTTCCCCGTGGTAAATGAATAATTGCTCAATAATTAGTAATTATTATCCTCGGCGGAGTCTGTGTTTCTCTACCCTCATACCGGTAGTTGTAAACCCTATTTCTTCCCTTTTTACAGAGTAACTATTTTTGCTCATCTTTAATTGGTCACAGTTATCTTCATCCAATATTCGGTGATGATATCCCCTCATCTGCTTGGATAATTGCTCTGATTACGCAATTTATCCCCAGTGGATCATCTCTCGTCTACCTTGTTGTTGTTGGTAACGATTGTTTCTCCCCTGAATTGGTCATCATTATATACCTAGATTCGGTATCCCGATGCCTTTTCTTTTCTGTCGATTTATCCTTTATTAACCCAGTAACCGATTGTGGATAATCGTCCATGCGAGTATATTATCTATGTTCTGACGGTAATAGATAGTATATCTCATGCACTCTCGGGTCTGAAGCCTTTTGTTCTTCCCCCGTTGAGTAAGATTTGTATCCCCTTTGTGGAGTCGAATATCCATCCTGTAATCGAGTTTGCTTTTAGCCCTCTTTTGGATGATGAGTGTTTTGGGAATATTCCCTAATTCACGCCTTGGTTGGTCACCTATTATATGCCCAGTAACCGGTATCCCTGGTGTTCCTTCCTCTCTGCTCCCTATTATGACTTTTTGTCCCCTATGGAGTCAGAATCCCTGAGTTGAAGTATACCTTTTAGGTTTTCCTCAGACGTTTTGAAGTTTTGATATCTCTCACCCTTATACCGGTCTTGGATATTCATCTCTTCCTGAGCATGTTGTATCTCTCACCCTCATACCTGGCGTTCAGATCACATGTCTCCTTGAGCTTATTACCCAGTAACCGGTAATACCTCGTCCCGCTGCTTCCCCAGGAGTGTCCTTGTGGACATCCCCAACGAAGTCCCTTAGTGGATCGTTTTCATCCGGATTTTATCCGAAGTATCCGATGTGGATAGTTTTTTGCTGTATTGGCATATTCCCCAATACATGCATCTTCGAGTCAGCTCGAGTCTTTCCATTGGATCTTTTCCCTTTGGAATTCTGTTCCCATTGAGTCGTGACCTGCTCGCGCATTTTTATCCCTTTTTTATCCCCAGGAGAGTCCCCAGGGTCTTGGTCCCATGGAGTGAATTGCTCATATGGATTATCAGTGGCTTCTGATTTCTTTGCTTTTGTGGACACATATCTCCACAGAGTGCTACCATTTTTCATACCTACATTTGCATCATGAGGTCTCTTAGGGACCAAAATTCGTCTCTTTGTTATTATTTAAGCCCATTCTACCCCGTCAAGACGAAGATTTTAACCTTCACTTCTCCGGCTAGAATGACCTTAAATAGGGGCATCTATAAGACCCCAATTTTGACCCTAAGATCCCTCATGGCATCATAACATTGCATTTGCATTGCCTCAGGGATCATAAGCATCTTGGCTCCTTCCCTTTGGGTACATGGGTCTAGACAGTGATAGTATTCGTACTTTCAATGACTTAGGCAAGGCCTTTGTCAAGCAGTATATTTACAATATGGATATGGCGCTTGATCGTGACCAACTTCGGTCTATGTCTTAAAGAGACAAAGAGACATTTAAAGAATATGCACAAAGATGGAGAGAGCTAGCCGCTCATATCAATCCTCCATTGGAAGAAAAAGAAATGACAAAGATCTTACTCAAGACTTTGAGTTTATTTTACTATGAGCATATGATTTCTAACGCTCCTAATTATTTCACCGAGATGGTGAACATGGGGATGCGTCTAGAGGAAGGTGTCCGTGAGGGCAGATTGTCTAGAGAAGAAGCGTCAACTGGTAAGAAGTATGAAGGTGGTTTATCGAAAAATAAGGATGGAGAAAGTAATTCAATAACTCTGGAGAGGCGAAGGAAGCCTTATGTGAAGAAGAGTTCCAGATCTCATCAACAACGTCATCAAGTGTCTTCTGTTATTCCAGTGTTTGCCAATAATTATGTCGTTCAATCAACAACAGTTTAACCTCAACAACAACAACAACAATGTACTCATAACAACAATCATCACAACAATAATCAACACAATGACTATGAGAGGAAGAAAGTCATGTTTGACCCTATTTCGATATCTTATGCTGAACTATATTTGTCTCTTATTGTCAAGAGTATGTTTCCGCCAAAAAGTCCTCCGCATATGCCTGAACCTCTGTCGTGGTGGCATAAGCCTGATCAACGTTGTGCTTATCATCAAGGGGCACCAGGCCATGATATTGAGAATTGTTATTTGTTGAAATACGAGGTTCAACGATTGGTGAGAAGTGGGATGATGTCCTTTGAGGATCGTGCGCCGAATGTTAAAGCCAATTCATTACCCGCTCAAGGTAATTCCTCTGTAAATATGGTGGACGGTTGTCCCTGTAAGACCCCAATTTTGACCCTAAGATCCCTCATGGCATCATAACATTGCATTTGCATTGCCTCAAGGATCTTTAGCATCTTGGTTCCCTTTGCCTTTGGATGGGACTCCTTGTGATTGGTTTGAGATCATCAAGCATGCTTGAATTATACATCATTGTTTCTCTTACTTTTGTTTACTAACCAAAAGCACAAAAATGTGTCACTAACATCTTTTGTTTGAAGCTTGAGTATCATCCAAGACACTTCGTGGGTTCTATTTAGATGATCAGTCAACACAAGGGAATGGCTTGAGATACTTCCAACAGGTTCAAATAGGGTCTATTCGTTAGTCAAAACGTTAATCTTGAAGGAGCAAAAGTTTGTTCATGAGTTGTCATGCTCGCTAGGCGAGTAGAATGGGTCGCTTAGCGAGTCCCAAGAAAAGCCACCAGAATCACCTTTGCTCAGAGGAATTTCTTGAACTGTCATGCTCGTTAGGCGAAGCCCACGTGTTTAAAAAAAATGAGAAAACAAAAACGAAAAACAAAAATAAATAAATAAAATATAACAGAAATTTTTTGGACTTGGGCCTCTCTCATTTGAGCCCACAGGTCCACAAAAATCAGGTTATAAATTCAGAGTTTCAGTAAAAAAAAAGGCAATTCTATTCCTATTACCCTAGCAGGGAAAAAGATAGTGAGAGAAAAGCTAACAGAGTTCAGAGCAACCTCCAGAGACTGAAGGAAACTCATCTGCAAAGAACCAATTCCATCTCATATAAATCCTCAGATTGCTTTGCAAACCCAACCGGGAAATTTAATTTCATTCGATCTCTCCAGTCAGGTTTGCCTTATTCCCATTACTTTATGCTTTTAATTTGAATGCTCTGAATGTATGAGGTATTATGGGTGAATTTGAGACCCTTTTGATTCATGTGTTTGACAAGAGGTTTAGGCCTCCTACCCTTGGTTGCTTTTTGTGAGCTTTTTGTGAATTTTAATGGCATGATTCATGTGGTTACATTTTGATTTGGGGGCAACTCTTGATTACCCTATCTTGTTTCTCTAACCTGTTTGTTGAGTTTTGTTTTGTGAGGGCTCATATGACTCTTGCAGAGATGGCTTGCCTGGTGTTCCACTTTATTTGTGGGGTACCACCTGGAGGTCTATTCCGATTACCAGTACTGACTCGCTTTCTTTGATGGTGTTTAGCTTGGAAGAGTCTTTGGGTTTCTTATTTATCTAATTGTTGTTACTTCAGATCTTTATCCGTACGGTAGATCTCTCGATCCCTTTACTTTTCCCGCATGTTACCGATTTCTTAGGTTTCGTATAGCCTCTCGTGGCATGTCATTTAAGGTAGCGCGGTTCTTTCATCTAGGACTGCCTTTTTGCATGAGCATCCCTAAACACCCCAAACTCATTGATTTTTCTTCTCCTAAGAACACGTTATCTCCTTCTGCTATAGGCGAGTAAGTTTCCAAAGGTCGAGCATCCGGTAGATTGCGTAGTAACGTCGTTCACCCCAAAACACAACCCTTACCCCATAGGTGGTCGAACTACGTTTTGCTCTGATTTTCATCCCAGATGAGATACGTAGGCATAAGACGCGATGTCTTAGCGAGCACACTCCTCTTTAACCCATAGGTAGCCGAGCTACGAAGACTCTGATTCTCAGATTCAGATGAGATACGTATGCAGTGGATGCGACGTCCGTGCGAGTCATTTTCTTTTGACCCTTCTTTTAGTAAGTAGTACATTAGATAAACATACACGATTTTCTCATCCCTTCAATCATGTTTGTACAAATAAATTTTCAAAAAAAAAAACAACAACCTTTGCAACAAATGTGTAAAGGGCTTCCTAGGAGTACCTAGGATGCTTTGGGTGCCTAATACCTTCCCATTGCATAACCAACCCCCTTACCCAGATCTCTGACATTTTTACTAGTTTTTGATTCGATAAAACTTTTAGGCTTTTGTTCGCTTTCTAACCATTCCTTTGGATAAATATAAGTGTGGTGGCGACTCGACTTGTATGATTTACCTTGGATTTAGTCAATATCTCTAATGGTAACGAATACCCCGCTACAGTCCCGGTGAGTACAAAGTTTATGATGTCCGATATATGCGAAGATCCTTGGTAGATTTTCACAAGACTTTGTTTCAGATTAGTGAATTTGAGCATGATTATGACAGTTGTATCATTTGCAGTGTCAATCCACGTGGGTGGGTGATTGTGAAGAGGTGTGTGCAAAGGTTAGTGGATAAAGGTATGATTCACATTCGCCAAGCTAGAAACCCAGATGATGATGTGAATATGATTGTTCTAGTTTCCAAAACCCCTGAATGAGTGGTGATTCAGTATGATAGCAGTAAGAGAAGAAGTAGATCGCTATCGCTGTTAGTGATATGGTTGGAGGGCCCAGTCCCATACACATCTAATAAAGTTGTCCCTTACAAGTATGATGCTTCTATGATCCAAGATAGGAAATAGGTTCCTCTTCCCGTAGCTACTTCAGTAGTAAGCATTACTGATGTTGTCAAGGTGACCTAAAGCGGTCGAGTGTTCAGTCCGGTATTCCCAAAGGCTGTTGAGAATGTCGTAGTTGGAAAGAAGGCTGAGGTGGTTGTTCCTTTGATAGATCCTATTAACACTTCAATCTGTCAGTCTGGTGAGTCCAGTGGTTTGAAGAATAAAATGATAATGATGAAGTACTTCGTCTGATAATGTTGAATTTTTATGATGAGGAGCTTCCAAAAGAAGGTAGGAATCATAATTTGGCTCTCCACATATCTATGAATTGTAAGGAGGATGCATTGTCTAAGGTTTTGGTAGACATTGGTTCATCTTTGAACGTTCTACCCAAGTCTACCTTGGCTAGGCTATCTTATCAAGGAGCACCCATGAGATATAGTGGTGTGATTGTGAAGGCGTTTGATGGTTCTCGCAAAACCGCCATTGGCGAAGTTGACCTCCCAATTAAGAAGTTGACCTCCCAATTAAGTTTTAGGTAATGAATATTCACCAGGACAATAGCTTCTTATTAGGTAGGCTATGGATTCATGAAGTGGGTGTTATCACGTCAATGTTACATCAGAAGCTCAAATTTGTCAAGAATGGGAAGCTTGTTATTATTGGAGGTGAGAGGGCACTGTTGGTGAGCCACTTATCATATTTCACGTATGTTGAAACCGAGGAAGCTGTTGGAACTCCATTCCAAGCTTTTTCTGTGAATAATGTGATCCAGAATACTGGGACATCCATGTCTTCTTTGAAAGATGCACAAGAGATTATTCAGGCTGGTGACACAAACAATTGGGGTCGTGTCGTGGAAGTGGTTGAGAACAAGAATCGAGCCGGTTTGGGATTCGAGCAAGGGCCATTCAAGAATGAAGTCAAGTCTATGCAACAAATATCATATAGTGGAGGGTTCATCCACAAGGAAGAACAACACTCAGTTGTGATCCTTCATAAAGATGAAGATGAAGAAGAAGATGGTGCCAACTTTGTAATGCATGGACATATTTGCAATAATTGGGTTGTTGTTGATGTTCCTGTTATAATTCACCGTTCAAAGTAATATATGTTATTGTTTAAATAAAAATAATTCTCAAATATGCCTAAGGGAGAAGTGAAAACATTGTCAGGCATTTTCAATTATCATCAATAAAATGCAATTTTTTCATCCACATTTATGTTATTTTTACTTTTTACTTTTTTCTGAAAATGGTAATCACAAAAAAAACATAAATAGATAATAATTTTTCCATATGTACATAATGTTTGTTTGCACTTCATATTTCTAAAATCAAAATATCAAATCATTATGCAGGTTGCTTCTCAAACCCATTGAAAATAATGACCCTACTCCCTCTCCGAACTTTGATTTCCCTGTGTTCAAAGTTGAGGAAGAGAATGACGATGAAGACGTTTCTCATGAGTTATCTCGTTTGCTTGAGCACAAGGAAAGAACCATTCAACCATTTGAAGAACAAATTGAGTTGGTCAACTTGGATTCTGAAGATGATATCAAAGAGGTCAAGATTGGGTCACGGCTTCATCTAGAGGTTAAGAATGGGTTGGTTGAGATTCTCTGAGAGTACTCTGATGTGTTTGCTTGGTCTTATAAAGCCATGTCAGGTCTTGATGTCGATATTGTGGAGCATAGATTATCGTTGAAGCTAGAATATCTGCCAGTCAAGCAAAAGTTAAAAAGAACCCATCCTGACATGGCAGTGAAGATCAAGGAAGAAGTCAGAAAGCAGATTGATGTCGGTTTCCTTGTTACCTCCAAATATCCTCAGTGGGTGGCCAATATTGTGCTTGTTCTAAAGAAAGATGGAAAAGTTCGTATGTGCGTCGACTATAAAGACTTGAACAAAGCTAATCCTCAAGATGATTTTCTCTGCCACACATTGATATGTTGGTAGATAATACATCAAGTTCAATGTCTTCTCTTTTTTGGATGGATTTTTCAGTTATGATAAGATAAAAATGGCACCCGAAGATATGGAGAAAACCACATTCATTACACTTTGGGGAACATTCTGCTACCAAGTGATGCCTTTTGGTTTGAAGAATGCTGGTGCAACATGCCAAAGAGCCATGACCACTCTTTTCCATGATATGATGCATAAAGAGATTGAGGTATATGTTGATATTATGATTGCCAAATCAAAGTCTGAAGATGAGAATGTTGAGCACTTATTGAAGTTATTCCAGCATTTGAGGAAGTACAAACTCCGCTTGAATCCCAATAAATGTACATTTGGTGTTCGCTCTGGTAAGTTGTTGGCCTTTATTGTCAGTGAGAACGGTATTAAAGTTGATCCTACCAAGGTCAAAGCAATACAAGACATGCCTGCGCCTAAAACTGAGAAGCAAGTCAGAGGTTATCTCGGCCGTTTGAACTATATTTCAAGATTTATATGCATATGACTGCCACATGTGCGCCTATATTCAAGATCCTTCAGAAAAATCAGTCTCGTAATTGGACCGAGGATTGCCAGAAAGCTTTTGAAAGTATTAAAGAATATCTGCTTGAGCCTCTGATTCTGTCTCCGCCTATTGAAGGAAGACCTTTGATCATGTATTTGACTGTGCTTGAAGAGAGTACGGGCTGTGTTCTTGGTCAGCAAGATGAATTTGGTAAGAAATAATATGCTATTTACCACCTCAGTAAGAAGTTCACCGATTGTGAGTCTCGATATTCTATGCTTAAGAAGACATTAAGTGCTTTGGCTTGGGCTGCTAAGTGTTTGCGCCAGTATATGTTGAATCATACTACTTGGTTGATGTCTAAGATGGATCTAATCAAGTAGATACTTAAAAAGCCTGCTTTAACTGGGAGGATTTCCCATTCACAGATGTTGTTATCTGAGTATGATATTGAATACCAAGTTCAGAAAGAGATTAAAGGCAGTGTCTTAGCTGACCATTTGGCTCACCAACCTATTGATGATTATCAGTCAGCACAATTTGATTTCCCTGGTGAAGATATATTGTATTTGAAGATGAAAGACTGTGATGAACCATTTCTTGAAGAAGGGCCAAAACCTGGTTCCCGTTGGGGCATGGTATTTAATGGAGCTGTTAGTTCATATAGTAATGGCATTGGGGCATGGTTATTAATCCTCAAGGCACTCCTTTTCCATTTACAGTTAGATTAACCTTCAAATGTACGAACAATATGGATGAGTATGAAGCCGGCATTGTGGGGCTCGGAGAAGCCATTGATCTTAGAATCAAGTATCTTGACGTCTATGGAGATTCATCTTTGGTTGTTAACCAAGTTAAAGGTGAATGGGAGACGAATCAACCCGGTTTGAACCATATAGAGATTATGCAAGGAGGATATCAACTTTCTTTACAAAGGTTGAGTTTCATCATATCCCTCGAGATGAAAACCGGATGGCAGATGCTCTTGTAACATTAGCTTTCATGATTGTTATGAATTTTTGGAATGAAGTTCGTAAGCTGACTGTAATGCACCTTGATAGGTCAGCTCATGTATTTTCTATTGAAGAAATCAAAGATGATAAGCCATGGTACCATGATATTAAGTGTTTCCTCCAAAGTCATATTTACCCGCCCGAGGCATCTTTGAAAGACAAGAAGACTTTGAGAAGATTGGCTGACAACTTCTACCTGAATGGGGATGTGCTTTACAAGAGAAATTTCGATATGGTTTTGCTCAGATGTGTGGATAGACACGAAGCAGACTTATTGATGATTGAAGTCCATGAAGGTTCCTTTGGTACTCATTCCAATAGACATGCTATGGCAAAGAAGATATTGAGAGCAGGTTACTATTGGCTGACAATAGAATCTGATTACTATAAATATGTGAAGAAAAGCCACAAGTGTCAAATCTACGCGGATAAGATTCATGTTCCTCCGACACTTTTGAATGTCATTTCCTCTCCTTGGACCTTCTCCATGTGGGGAACTTTTATGATTGGCATGATAGAGCCCAAGGAATCAAATGGACATCAGTTCATTTTAGTGGCTATTGACTACTTCACGGAGTGGGTTGAAGCGACATCATATGCTAATGTAACCAAGCAAGTCATTGTGAGGTTTATCAAGAATCAGATCATATATCAATACGGTGTACCAAGTAAGATCATTACTGATAATGGATCGAACTTGAATAATAATATGGTGATAAAGCTCTGCAAAGACTTCAAAATATCACATCATAATTCTTCTCCCTGCAGACCCAAGATGAATGGGGCTGTTGAAGCTGCAAATAAGAATATTAAGAAGATTATCCAAAAGATGGTTGTGACATACAAAGATTGACATGATATGCTCCCACTTTCTTTGCATGGGTACCGTACATTCGCCCACACTTCGACAGGGGAAACCCTTTTCTCTCTTGTTTATGGCATGGAAGCTCTGCACCTCGTAGAGGTTGAGATCCCATCAATGTGCGTGTTGATGAAAGCCAAGTTGACCGAAGTTGAATGGTGTCAGACCAGGTTTGATCAACTCAATTTAATTGAAGAAAAGAGATTGACTTCCATGTGTCATGGTCAGTTATATCAACATAGAATGAAGAAAGCTTTTGATAAGAAGGTCAAACCTGGTGTGTTCCGAGAAGGTGGCCTTGTGCTCAAGAATATCTTATCTTTCAAACCTGATTCTAGGGGAAAGTGGACTCCTAATTATGAAGGCCCATATATTGTCAAGAGAGCCTTCTCAGGTGGTGCATTGATTCTTACAACTATGGATGGTGAAGAGTTCACTCCTCCTGTGAATGTCGGTGTAGTCAAGAAATACTTCGCCTAAAAAAAGAATATCTCGCTAAGTTGAAAAATCGAAAGGGCGACTTAGGGAAAAATGAGCACCTCGGTGGATTGAAAACCCGAAAGGGCGGTCCAGGCAAAAATTAGAGACATAAAACAGAAAAATCATCTCGGAAGATTGAGTACCCCACCTTGGAGAAATGTAGGAGAAAATTAGGGATTATGGGAAGTAACTGCATCCGGCTAGACCAGATCCTTGAAGCAACATCATCGGTCATTTGGTTCTGATTCATCATTCTCAACCAAGGACAAAGCACAATTGGATTTCAAAGTTGGTAGAGAGAGTAGTGGTCATTGTGTTCAATGTAGCCTTTTTCCATGTATATTACCATTTTCAAACTTTGTAAATATCCATGGAGTCCTGCCCTTTGCGGACTACCATTCTATTAAATAAAGTTGAGCCTTTATCCAATTCGTTGCTATTCTTATTTTTTTCTGTTTAATAAATTTGCATTTTTATGATGATAATTTTTGAAATAAATAGTGTTCCCCTAGCAGTGTTTGGAGGCGTTTCTGTTTAATAATTTTTATCCAATTCGTTGCTATTCCCCAAGTAGTGTTTGGAGGTGTTTTCTCCCCAAACAGTTTGTTGTTTATCCCCGGTAGAGATGATGTGTTGTTCTCCTTGTAGTTCATCATCTTTCTCCAGCTGAGAGTCTTTGTGGATTTTCATCCTCTTTTTGCATATTTTGTGATTGAACCCTGGATCTCCAGTAAAACCTTTATTTGGTTTTCAGACCCCAACACCTTTATTTGGTTGTTGCATAGCCATGGAATTGTTTCTCCCTTAGTGAGTTCCTGCAAGTCTGGTTGATTTTTGGTACTTTGAAATTGGTTTATTTCTCAATCCCCAAGAAAAGTCTTATGACTGATTATTTTCCTTTTGAGGAATCTGTTTGCATCCTCGTGAGGCGCATAATTTGTCCTGATGGATTTTAATCCCTAGTGAAATCCCCACAGAGCTGCTCTTGATTGACGAAATATCCAGTTAGAGTTTATCTTCTCACCGGTTCCCCACTCGGAGTTTTGCTTCTTGTTGTTACGTGGATTCCCTGCTGAGTTTCCTCTTTTGATGAAAGATCTCCCCATTCATAAAATATTTGATTCTGAGTAGTATTGATGTAGTCGTCCCATGTAGGGTTGTCTCCCATTTAATATGGTATTGACCTAAAATTCCCCGCAGCGTTGACTTGTTGCTATGAAGTATATATATATATATATATATATATATATATATATCCCTCGGCTTGAGATATGGATCCTCAACAGATCTCTCTTATCTTTAGCATGTTGGTTGATATCCTGAGTAGTGCTTTCGTCCCATGCAGATTCCCAAGCTGTATTTTCTCCTCTCCTAAAGAGTTTGAGCTTTAAGCAAGATCTTTGTCAATCATTGCTTATCCCCTAGCAGTTATTCCTCCTCTCCTCAGAGTCGAGTATTGAGGTTGAATTTGTTTTAATCCCCATGACTGCTATATATATATATATATATATATATATATATATATATATATATATATATATATATATATATATATATATATATATATATATATATATATATATATATATATATATATATATATATATATATTCTTCATTTCCTCTGAGCATTGAGGCTTCAGCAGTTTTTGGTCGGATACATGTTCTCCATGTCTTTCCCCAACCAGAGTTGAGCATTGAATTTGGATTGTGATATCCCTAGCCTTCCTTGAGTACATTGTTGTGTACTATCCCCAGGGAATTGAATATTTGAAGATAGGATATATATCCTCAAGAATTTATTTTCATCACTAGCAGGTTCTCTAGTTGGTGTTCCCATCTTATTGAGATTAGTCGAGTATGCAGTTATGATGATTGGATCTTCATGTTTGCATCCTTTGTGCTCGTTTGGCAGCATAATCATATACATACTCATGCATATACATATATAAGCATAGCATCATATATTTCATTGTGCATTTTTACGCATTGACCTGATTTTTTATGATCCCCTACTTTGGTGATATCATTTCCCCATGCAGATTTGGTGTGTATGTCCTCCTCCAATGTAGAGTGTCATCCCCTTAAGCAGAAAGAGTTTATCCTTTCTTCTTCCCCACTGAGTTATTTCCTCGTGGATGATTATTATTTTTGTTTCCTCCATAGTTCATCATCTGGATGAAACCACTCCCCTTGAGTTATATCCTCATTGGGTTGAGTCTTGTTTGACCGTTTCTTTTTGGTTCTTACCCAAATAGATCTTTTGGTCATCCGAGAGTTTATTACCCAGTAACTGGTAATATCCTTCTTGATGTTAAGTACTTTACCTGTGTTAATTTACCCAGTAATCGGTAAAAGGTAATTTACTTCTTTGATTTCGCCAGCAAATTTACTTTCGTTTCCCCAATGGGTTATCTTTTCTTTTCGCCAGCAGATTATCATTGCTCAATTACCCAATAACTGGTAATTGTTTATCCTCTTTCCCAGCTGGTCATTTTTCTGTTATTTATTTAATAACTGGTAGTTAACAAAGATTCTCTTTGAATTTCCCCCCCGACAACTTATCCTTGATATGTTACCCAGTAACCGATAATGCATATTCTCCTTTTGGTCTTCTACCTAGTAACTGGTAGTTGTAAATTCTATTCTTTTGGTCTTCTACCCAGTAAATGCTAGTTGTAAAGCCTATTCTTTTGGTCTTCTACCCAGTAACTGGTAGTTGTAAATCCTTACTTTTGGTCTTCTACCCAGTAACTGGTAGATGTAAATCCGACTTTTTCATTTCATCAATAGAATATCCTTACCCAATAATCGGTAATGGATATTCCTCCCTTTTGAGTATATTGCTCAGTAACTGGTGATATAACTTTTTCCTGTGGTTGATTACCTTTGTTAAGCTGCCTAGTAACTGGTAGTTGGTGATTCTTCCTCCTTTTCCTCAGCAAATCATCCTTGATATGTTGCCCAGTAACCGGTAACAGATGTTCCTCTGCCCGAGTATATTATCCTCCGTTTTAAGCTACCCAGTACCAGGTAGTAGATAATATATCTCTTTTACTCCTATGTTGAAGTTTGACTTCCCCAGTTGAGTCCGGATTCGTATCTCCTTGTGAGATCGAATTTCCTTTCCCTAGTGGATAGTTTCCTGCTGGTTGTATCCCGATACATGCAGATTTTTCTCCAGTCCGAGTCTTTCCATTGATTTATTTTCATGGAAATCCCCATGTGTCTCCAGCAATTTTAAGTAGTAGCCTGGCCTACGCATAACTTATTATCCCTAGAGTCTTTGTCCCCTCAGTGATTTTTCATAATAGAATGCATTGTGCTCCTGGGGACTTTCAGTTTCTTCTGAATTCTTTTCTGTTGTGGCATTATCCCCTACGAAGATTATATTTTGCATTCATATCATATGCATCATGAGGTCTTTTAGGGACCAAAATTTGTTTCTTGTTATTTTTATTTAATTCCATTTTACCGCTTTGATACGAAGATTTTAAACTTTACATCTTTAGATAGAATAACCTTAAATAAGGGCACCTGTAAGACCCCAATTTTGACCCCTAAGATCCCTCATGCCATCTCATAGCTTTGCATTGGCATTGGGATCATACCTTGGTATTATCCTCACCTATCATTCATTGGGTTTGCATTGGGAGAGTTCACCAAGCATATGTGATTGTATCATACTTTATTTTCTTTGTTTACTAACCAAAATACAAAAATATGTCTAGTATAGCTTTGTTTCTTTTGTAGGTAGTGTGTGTGTCCATTTGTGCCTCACCAAGCCCACAATTAGGGTTTGAGACCCTCAATGCAATAGATCAAGCAAGAAAAGGTCCACATTGGTTCTAAGCATCATATATGGATCCACATGTTCTTTATTTGACATTTTGATCAAGAGTTCATTAAGAGTTTGAAGCTTGTTTGTCAAGGAAGCCCTAATTCATCTGGTTATCTTGTGTGCCCTCCTCAACAAGTTTCTTCAACATTTGGTCAAAGACATAAAGGGATACTTAATTTTACATCATCATAAGCATATATGATCCTCCATGATCCCCTAAGAGCAAAGGCACATCAAGTATGCAAGTTGATTCAAGGAAGTTGACTAAAAAAAGTCAACTAATCAAATCTAGGGTTTCCTAAACCCTATCGGCTACAATGTTTGTCATATGAAAATGATTACAAGAGCAATGTTACTCTTTATGAAATTCCACACATCTTTCATGTTTACCTCAAGATCTAATTATGCATGGAAAGTCATTTTTTATGGTGAAGATTATAGGTCATTTTGTCGGTGCCCTGGATAGAAGGTCAACTTCCAAGAACCGTAACTTTCTCATTTGTTATTCAAATTTTCTTCTTTGAGAAAGATCAAACTCTACTTGAAAGGTCATGTACCATGAGTAAACATTATAGGTCCATTTTGGTCCTCATCATTGAACAAGCAAATTTCCTCAACTTCTAAAATCCATAACTCTATCATCTAAAGTCCAAATGGTGCCAAATTTGTGATCAAATTTAAGAGAATTGAAAGATCTAAAACTTTGTAGAAGGAACCAAACTAATTTGAAGCTCATATTCAAAAGTATGTTTGATACCTCCATCTTCAAGGCCAGAATTCTCCATTTTTCATGCTTTAAATTCAAAAAGTCACAACATCAAAGTTGTTCCTTATGATGATAGTTTTCCAAATAATCCAGATCACACAATTTGGATGAGAAATTAGAGACTTGCACATGAGTTATTTCCATGGCTTATTTTAGCAAGTTTTCAACTTCAAACATTGTACAACTTTGCATGGCATTATATGATGACTTCAGCAACCATTTGGCACGAATTAGAGTGTATTTCAATAATGAATTGGGCCTTAACATGCACCCATCAACCCATGCACCAAGATTACTCAATTTTCATCCAAATTTGGAAAGGGTGTAAACATCAATTGCTAGCCAATTCCATAACCTCAAAATAGAGAATTCCTTGAAAAATCCTCTTGAAATCGAGTTTTTGTTCAACTCAAGATTGTGAACAAAAACTCTAAGGATTCAATTCCTTTTTCCTTTCCATTGAACTTCTGCAAGCAAGAGGAAGAGAAATCACTAAGAATTGCATCAAGATCAAGGCTCAAAAACTGCTTAACACAAGGTGAATTTCATCAAACTTCACCTCTTCAATTCTCCCTCAATACTCTAGATCTGAACTCAATTTTGTGATGGATGAAGTCCTACCAATATAGGCAATGTGACTGAGTTGTTTTGGACTTGATTCGAAGCAACTCAGGTTGAACACCTCGATTTTCATCTCCACTTTTCTAACTATAGAGTGAGAGATGGAACAAATGAATGTGATATTCGTGATCCTTGCAATTTTCTCTTTAAAATGATGTATGGTCCATGAATTTTTGAAGATGTTTGATCCTGCCAGTATGGTGGCCCTCACCAGAGAAGATGACCAAAGCTAGGGCTCCGGTGGTGTTGTGGCTTGTCCCTCACCCTTGGATGTTCATTCCACGTTTTAATCTTGGACTTTCGTTTTGATTACCACGCGTGTGAGTGCATTGACTATGGTACATGGTGGAGCGCGCGTTTCTGAGCATCAGATTTGCCACCTTAATTAATAAGGAAAATCTGATCGCTCTCGTTTTTTCTTTTTATTTTATTTTTCTAAAATGATTTTTAAATAGCTTTTTCTTCCAAAATTCATTATGAATTCATTTTTGATCCAAAAATTATGGGACCAACGCCAAAAATTTAGAAATATTTTTTTCATCCCATTTATGATTTAGAATTGATTTTTGGATTAAGTTTGATATTTTTGGTGAGCTTTGTGATTTTTAACTTGTTTTAATAAATTTTTAATTACTTCTGACTTTTGAAAAATGCCAAAAAAATTAGTCAATGGTCCTTTGATCTTGCTTGACCTAAGATAAATCCCTTGGTCATTTCTTTGGTGTTTTGAAGGGGTTTTAGGTTTTTTATCTTTGAAAAATTATTTTCTTCATTTTTAAAAATTGTTTAATTGATTTAATGCTTTGATGAGCTTTTTTATTGACTTTGTGTTGACCTTACTTCTGTTTGGCATTGATCTTGGTTGAATTCGACCTTGACTTGGTAAGTACCATTGGATTTAGGAGGTTGATGAAGTTTAAAACTTCATCCCTCAAGATGAATGAATGGTATTGATCAAGTGATACTCATCCCTTGACCAATTTGGGATCCTCTTCATCTCATCTCTCCATCTTCATCTTATTTCTTTCCCAATAATTTCTTGGCCAATGACTTCTCATGGATCAATAGCTAGTTGATTCGTCAATGACCTTGTGTCAGATGAATCAGAATGAGTTTGATTGAGATATGCATATCCCTTTTTTCTGTGGTATGCTTTAGGATCTTGGTCTTGGATACCTTGTCTCTAGCATGCATTAACACCAACATTATTATTGACCGACCTTAGATAGTTGTGACTTCTACATAAGTCTAATTACGATTGTGTAACATAGCGCTAAATTTACCTCAAGGCACCAATTAACATACTAACTTGACAACTAACATTTAATTTTCTTGTCATTTACTTTAATGCAATTTAAATTCTTGCACTTTATCATACCTTGTCATTTACATTCATGCAAATTGTTTATGTTTCAGTCATTTGCTCTTTACCCACTTGAGCCTATGTTTATGCTTCAGTTATTTTCATTTTGCTCACTTGAGCCATTGTATTTTGTGCTTGTGATCTTATTTTGTTTGTGGTGTTAGGACCTTAAAACACTTAATAAAAACAAAACACTTAATAAAAAAACACACTAAAAAACATATTGGTGAACTATTGGATCTTTGTCTGTGACTTGATTTGGACCTATGGACTTAGAGTATGCAACACTCCTGAGCTATGGAAGAAAAACATGGCCAATGCCATTATTTTGAGACCAAGACATGGCCAATTCCATTCATATGATACAAGCTTGAGAGACTCCATTGGGTTTATCTGATAAACTCTTTCTCTTTGTCTGAATTATTATTTTGATCTTATTGTTATTATTTGATATTTTCTCTTTTAGTATGTTTCAAGGGATTTTTTTCATCTGATACACATAAAGGACATTGAAGATTGCTTGATTTGAAAGTGCTAGCTTGGATGTTTGGTTATCTTTATTTGATACCATTGGACTTCTTATTAATTGCTTGGATGATTATGGCTTTTTTGTTTGGTTGACAATCCAAAGGAAATGGGTTTCTATATGACATTATTGTCTTGTAGATGCTTCCCATGGGTTAGATCTTTTCAACTAAAAACTCTTAATCTTATCTAGGATTACCTCTTCATCTCCACCAACTTCTTCTTTAATTTCAAAATCTCCTTCTCATTTTCAAAACTTATTTGCTAGTTGTTTTTCAACTTAGGCTTGTTTTAATTAGTAGAAACCTTGGCCTTACGCCATTGATTTTCAAACTATTTTCTTAATCAAACTTGAAAAAAGACTTTATCATATTGACTTAATTTTAAAAAAGACCAAAAAGAATTAATAACCTCATTTAATCATTTTGGTCACTTGTTGCCTTTTTCCTTTTAAACTTTTTCACAAAGAAAGCATTTTGATTTGAGTTATTCTTAGTTGAGATGTAATTCTCCCATTCCATGATATGTTGAGTGTAAGAGTTTCCATTTACTAGGGGTTAGAGGCATACTTGTTGATTTAATCCGAGTTGGAGCCCTCCCTCTTAAATATTGTAAAGCTTTTATTATCGGTGGATGTTTGGTTGAGTATTCCCCCATTAACAAAATATATTTAAGATTTTGTTAAAATCAATCCACCCCATCTTTGAAATTTTTACCATGAACTACGAGGTTTTGATCCCTCGTTTATGTTGGTACGTAGGCATAAGACCAAAAGTATTATCAAACACAAAAATTTAAATAATGAATTCATTTCTCATCCCCTTATTCTATTTTAAACAAACATCTTTTTCAACCAAAACATGTGCGCACAAAAAAAGGTTCCCTAAGAGTACCTAGGACACTTTGGGTGCTAATACCTTCCCTCTGTGTAACCAACTCCCTTACCTATAATCTCTGACATTTTATTATCTTTGGATTTTGTTCGTACTTTCTCCCGTTTCCTTTAGAAATAATAAAAGCGCGGCGATGACTCTGGTTTTATTGACGTTGAGTTAACCAATAACTCAGTGGTCATGAGTTTACCGCTATAGGATACCAACAACGCACAAATTAGAAAATTCGATCCCATGTGAAAAGTGGATTTTTTCCCAAAATGGAAAAAAGAAAAACCAACACAACTCTGATTTAAGCCCTTTGTCTATTCCTAATCAACTCTAAGGACCAAAACTAATTAACCTGGAGTGCAAGCAAGGTCAGAATGCAGCCGCACATGTCTCCCCAAGTCCAACCTTGAGCATGCTTCGAGCCACTTCCCTTTTCTGAGCAAACCTTCACATTCTTCCCTTAAATCCATTCCAACACCTTCCCTATAAACAGGGGAAGCTTTCCCCTTCTTTTTCCAAGCTTGAAAATCCATAGAAACCCTGCTGCATACTCGAGTTAAACCTCCAAAAACAGAGTTTCATTTTTTAAATTACAAAGCATTTCAATCCCAAATATCCAGAATCCATCTCTGAACTTCACTCAAACTTTCCCAAGTCCTAACTCACCTTCCCTAAGCCTCATGCTGAGCTAAGTCATCGGAACACCCCTCTAAGATCGATTCCGATTAGGTAGTTCCACTCACCCCTATCCCTCAAACGAGTTACAATTCAACTCGAAATTCATTACTGAGCATTAACCCCAGACTTTGAGCTTTGATTAATCAGTATCCACCATTTAATTTTTAAATTAGGTCAAAGTTCTTCTTTTGGTTCGTGGCAAAATACTCCACACTCAGAGCCAATCAATGGCTCATGAGTGTGGAAGTTGATTCGAATAAGTGCGTGAAAGATATGTCCATGCTAAAATCTGGTTAAAACGCATTTTTAGAAGTTTGTATTTTTGAAGTTTGGAAGTTGAATACGACTATGATTCGTTGCCTCGTGCACAATTTTGAATTCAAAAGAATTTCGTGTCATGTCCTGATTGGCTGATTCTCGCGCGTTTCCATTTTAAACTTTTGTTTTATTATTTATTACTTCTAGTGTGTTTGTTTGACACATGCAAGCGCTTGGCCCAATGGGATATGGGTTTGATCCCCCATGACCCCAAGGTCAGAGGTCCAACCCCCAGCGTGTGCATTTGTCTTATTTTTATTTCACTTGTGTTTTATTTATTTTTAAGTTTTTATTTCCAACTTCATTTAATTTTTTAATCCAATTATTTTATTTATTTTGAAAATATTTTCAACATAGAACCCTATTATTTTTGTCTCTAGTATTTATTGGGGCTTTGTTTGAAGTCATTTGAATAATTTTTCATGGACTTATGAGGTCTTGAAGCTTAGGACTAATGAAGCCTACACTTGTCATGATGTGGGATTGTTTAGGGTTACTTGAACCTTTCTTGTGTCAAACCTACTAATGTACGATCAAGTGTTCATCCATGGTACTTTGAAGCATGAATATGTTGCCCCTACATCAATCAACTTGGGTCATTTGACATGTAGATGAAGCCTTGCTTATACATATGCTAACTTGTTGATTTCATCTTATACATGTCATTTCTTTTGGTTTACACTAACCCATTCAAATTTATATATACTTGTCCATATTATACATTAACCCTTACTACTTTGTTCATAGTATACCTTGATCTTATAACTTGCTTAACCTAATCACTTAATCAAACATTAACTTTCAACCTTGAGTTTGTATAGTCGACCTTTTGTCAATCTATTGATAGATGGACTTAGGGTTGCATAAATTTCATTGTTACAAACATATTGTAAGTTGATCATTTGATCATCTTCAATACTTTGCATCAGTGGTAAGTTATCCCCTGATACGCCATATTTTGAATATATTTACCTAAGGATAAATAGTCCTTAAGTCTTGGTCTTGCTCATAATACCAACTTAACTTAACTTTACTAACTTTGATTACCACTAACCATTGTTATTGTTATTATCATTGTTATTTTGTTATTTACATTTATGTTGTTACTTTGTAATTTATATTCAAGTACTCATCATCATCATATTCATTGTATAAACTCATCATGCATGTTTATTATTGTCATTTATCTTTATTGTTATCATACATTAAAAACAACAAAAACATGTTAAAATGATAAGACAAAAAACATTTCATTCCACTTAATCAACTTGGACTTAGAGGATCTCCTCCTAGGACCTTTGCTTAGAGGCCTTTTACTTATATTTGTGATACTCTGTTAACTTTGGATTTCATTTGTAACTTGCATACCGGTTCTAAGGATGGCATAATGGCACCACCCTAGGGGGACATGTTTGTAAGACCATTATCCTTTGTTTAGCTGAGGTCACCTTTTGCACACACAATGCTTTCTCTTGGGATACCTTACAATGAAACCCTTTACTTTCTTGTTGGTTACTTTGCATGCCTGTTGCATTGCATTACCCAATTTCATAATCAAATAAACAAACCTTTGATTCAACGTCAAGCGACATTTTCATAATCAAATTCAAAACACAATAAAACTATAATTAGTATTGTGTGCCACGAGTCTTAAGTGGTAGAGAATGAGTAAGAATGAAGCGTTCATATCGTTACTATGATTATTTTGGACGCAAGACATTTGACTTGTTGTCTAGAATTTTCACCTCCGCCCATAGACTTTAGTGCAATCTAATCACAAACATTCTTTTCATAAACCCTTATTCAAGTAAAATCAACATAACCCATCAAACCTTTTTTTTGTGCCTTAGGGCACTACTCCGAAAATCCTTTTCTCAAAGGTAAAATCAACCAACACAAAAACATTTTTTGAATCCGAACTATGGAGCTCTGATTCCTTATCCTCGATGACTGATACATGGGCACAAGGGCCACAATTCTTGGCGAGCACAATAACAAAAAATCCAGAGTCCCATCACTCTTTTTTAACACACTTTTGAAAATAAAAACAATAAATGAGATAAATACCCACATACATAAACAACCCAAATGGTTCCCATGGAGTACCATGGACGTGAGGGATGGTAATACCTTCCCCTTGCGTAACCGACTTCCGAACCCAAGCCTCGGTTGCGAGACTGATCCTTTATCCCTTTGCACTACCCGTGTGCATCATTTTCTCTTCGAGGGTTTTATCGACTATTTCCCCTCTCCTCTCCGATAGAGGTAAACCAAATACAATTTGGTGGCGAATCTTCTGATTTTTCCTTTTCATTCTCTTTGAGGAGGCATTTCTTTAGTTCAAGTCCGTCTGATTCCTCGCTCCAGAAACCCCGGTGGCGACAACTGGCGACTTTGCTGGGGAACCAAGTTTCCCTAAGCAGGCCTAGCCTAGTTTGAGTTGTTTTTGTTTTATACGTTTGTGGGGGCTTATCCATTTATTTATTTTTTATTTGTATATATTGCTTTTTATTACTAACTTGTGTACATATTTTCTTTGTTGATCCGAAACCATGACTCCGTGACGAAGGAAAAAGGATATTGTCGTACCCCAAAATTTACTCTCCCCTTTTTACTTTTCATCTAACCTATGAATGAAGATTCATCTGTACACATTCATCTTCATTCATATGTATCATTCATCATAGCTTCAAAGTCTTATGGTATTTATACCTAACAAAAGCTAGGGTTTTGTTTTAGGATCAAGCCCTAGAGGGGATGGTGTTGCATTCATCTGAACCAAAGTATGAAACCCTAATTTCCTAAGCCATTTGGTGATTTATTTCAAAAGCATTATTACTTAAAGCATGTGGCTTGTAACCCTAGCTTTCTTGTCTGTCATACGGTGAACTGGACCTTTTGTGGTTTTAATCGCAATGTCGCGGTTAGCAAGAGTCGCCACCGACTTTTCTTTTATCCAATAAGGAAAGGTGGAAAAGAACAGGAAAGACCTTAATTTAGATTTTGGGTTCGGGAGGTACATTATACAAAGGGAAGGTGTTAGCACCCTTTGTATCCATGGTTATCCATGGGCTCTTAATTGCTCGATCACTTATATTATTTTTGTCTAAAAAAGTGTTTGTGAATTGTTTGGAAAATTGTTTTGAAAAGAGAATTTAACTTTGTAATGATTCTTGTATGAATGTATACAAAGTGGTTATCCCGTTTTAGTTTTGAAAATTGTTTAGAAAAATATAACTCGGTAATGATTCTAGTATGAATGTATACCAAGTGGTGATTTTCTAAAGGCATTTTGAAAGGTGTGAGGTGCAAAAAAAATGTTTTAAGTTGTGAGCCAGCAATTAAGAGTTATACCGACCCAAGGTCTTTACGGGCATTTCCTATCCTTATGAGGGTAAAACTGTCCTTATTATTGAGAAATAAGTAGTTTTATCCTTTGGATGTAAAAGGGTCATCGTATGGTCATCGATTGGTCATTGAAGGCAACAGTTATGAGGATACCTTAGCATTCGAAGGGACTATCATCATTTAACCGTAGGCAACATCGGAGGGTCATCGAGGGACAAAGTTGTATATTCGAAGGCAACATCCGAGGGACTATAATTTATTTTATGATGATTTAACCGAAGGGTCTTTGCTAAGGGTATCCCCACATTCGCGGGACATGACCGTAATATCGTAATCGTAAGGCAACAAAGAGAGGTCCAAGATCACTTATTCAAAGGCAAAGTTTTACAATTAATTATATAATTAGGATGAAACTCCACATTAAAATTATTAAAAATAATATATTAAAAATTAATACATTAGAAATTAATACATTAAAAATTAATTTAGGGTGAAACTCCACAAGGGTATCCCACAAATAAAGTGGAATACCTAGCCAATAACCTTTTCCTGGGATATGTGAACCTTTACGAAACTCAAAAAAAGAGACATGTCAGAACACCAAATCAGGGTGCAATCGAAGATTACACCGGAGAAATATCACAACAATAAATAGGATAGGATGAATAATGCATGGCTATGATAAAACATAAAAAAAAACAGAATAGAAAAGTCAGCTACTGTCTCGTTCGCCTCTGCTTCGCCTAGCGAAGGCCAGGCGAATATTCGCCCCAGGCTCGCCTAGCGATGTGCTAGCGAGCGGCCACGGATTTTGAATTTGAAAACAGCCCCATGTTAGGAACCTTGAATTTTTATGGCATTTAATCACAGGAACACCATGGTCAAACATTCAGGGTATTCAGGCATATTTAAATTCACATACGAAAGCAAATTATATATCAACATTTAATCATGATGCATTATATATGCAAATATGGCCAATTGAAAGTATAAACAATAGAGATACGCAAACCTGTTTGCCAATTCAAGGTTGAAGGGGTTGATCACTTGTGGTATCGGAATGAGTTAGGCGGCGGGAATTGGGCGGCGGTGGCTTCGGTGCGGATGGGCTGCTTTCCGGATTTCTTTACTCTGAATTCTCCGGGTTGGCAGGGTTCCTATGCCAAAGTTTCTATCCGTCCTTCTCTGTTCTCTCTCTTTCTTTTTCCTCAAGGTTTTGTTCCAAGGAAACCTCAGAGTATTTTGCTTCTCTTCCTTCTTTCTCCAGTGAATCTCCCAGTGTAAACTCCAAGTCTAACTCCCCGTTTTTTTCCTCTACTGAAACTTCAGTATTTATAGACTAATTTTGTGGGTAATGGGCTTGGAATGAGGGAGACCCAAGTCCAAAATAATTTGTTATATTTTATTTATTTATTTATTTTAATTATTTAATTAATTAATTAATTAATTAATTAATTAATTAAATTTTTTATTTATTTTTTTTTCGTTTTTTTTTTTTTTTTTTTTTTTTTTTTTTAAGAAAAATGATGGGTAAATTTTGGGGTATGACAGCTGCCCCTGTTCAATATTCTTGAACCGAGAGAGTTAGGATGGCGTGTATGCCATTCGTGGTCTGGAGGTGGAAGATTATTGAACACTAGAATGCCCCAAAAATTTGCACTTGAGAATCGACAGTTGGTCTTGATGGAGATGGGCTTAAAGATGCCATCCGGGAGGTTTGATGACGAAAGCTTCAGATCGAGCCGTACATTAGGCCAATTTGAAGACATGGGTGCCACACTGGGTCGTACATTAGACCGAATAATGAGTCATCCATTAGGCTGCCGACTTCGCTGGGGAGTCGGAGTGTGTCATATGTTGTTGGGGATAAAGGATCAGAATGAACCATACGCTAGATCGTATCTGAGTTGAAGAGAGAGCCGTCCGTCAGGCTGAATCTGATGATGAAAGGGGTGGTCGTACACTAGACTACACTTCAGAAATGTACCGTACACTAGGTAGCATCTGAGTAGTTGAGGATCCGAATGGGTCGTACGTTAGACCGTATTGGAGTTGCTGGAGCTCAGAATGGATCGTACATTAAATCGAATCTGAGTTGCAGAATGAGCCGTCCAGTAGGCTGAATCTGATGGTAAAAGGGAGTAGTCGTACACTAGACTACACTTCAGAAATGTACCGTGCACTAGGTAGCATCTGAGTAAGGGAGTAGCCGTATACTAGACTACCATTCAGAAATGTACCTGTCCGAAGGTAGCATCTGAGTAAGGGAGTAGCTGTATACTGGACTACCATCCAGAAATGTACTTGTCCGAAGGTAGCATCTGGGAAAGGGAGTAGCCGTATACTGGACTACCATCCAGAAATGTACCTGTCCGAAGGTAGCATCTGGGAAAGGGAGTAGCCATATACTGGACTACCATCCAGAAATGTACCTGTCCGAAGGTAGCATCTGGGAAAGGGAGTAGCCGTATACTAGACTACCATCCAGAAATGTACCTGTCCGAAGGTAGCATCTGGGAAAGGGAGTAGCCGTATACTGGACTACCATCCAGAAATGTACCTGTCCGAAGGTAGCATCTGGGAAAGGGAGCAGCCGTATACTAGACTACCATTCAGAAATGTACCTGTCCGAAGGTAGCATCTGAGAAAGGGAGTAGCCGTATACTGGACTACCATCCAGAAATGTACCTGTCCGAAGGTAGCATCTGAGAAAGGGAGTAGCCGTATACTAGACTACCATCCAGAAATGTACCTGTCCGAAGGTAGCATCTGAGAAAGGGAGTAGCCGTATACTAGACTACCATCCAGAAATGTACCTGTCCGAAGGTAGCATCTGGGAAAGGGAGGAGCCGTATACTGGACTACCATCCAGAAAAGTACCTGTCCGAAGGTAGCATCTGGGAAAGGGAGCAGCCGTATACTAGACTACCATTCAGAAATGTACCTGTCCGAAGGTAGCATCTGAGAAAGGGAGTAGCCGTATACTGGACTACCATCCAGAAATGTACCTGTCCGAAGGTAGCATCTGAGAAAGGGAGTAGCTGTATACTAGACTACCATCCAGAAATGTACCTGTCCGAAGGTAGCATCTGAGAAATGGAGTAGCCGTATACTGGACTACCATCCAGAAATGTACCTGTCCGAAGGTAGCATCTGGGAAAGGGAGTAGCCGTATACTGGACTACCATCCAGAAATGTACCTGTCCGAAGGTAGCATCTGGGAAAGGGAGTAGCCGTATACTAGACTACCATCCAGAAATGTACCTGTCCGAAGGTAGCATCTGGGAAAGGGAGTAGCCGTATACTGGACTACCATCCAGAAATGTACCTGTCCGAAGGTAGCATCTGGGAAAGGGAGTAGCCGTATACTAGACTACCATCCAGAAATGTACCTGTCCGAAGGTAGCATCTGGGAAGATGAAGGTCTAACTTGGTCGTGCATTAGACTGTACTTCAGCGACCAGCAATCATTCGTATCATGCCCGGGGCTATCGGAGTGATAGGCACACCTGGCGTTGGGATTATAATGAGGAGAAGTAGTGTTGGGTTTTGCAGGAGGATCTCTGAGGGTAATTAAATTTACTTTTAGCATACCCTGCAGTGCTTGTGCTAAAGTCATATTGATCTTCGTAAACTGCCTTCTTCCCGGGTTAATGTGCCTCACAGATTTCTTGTCCTTTTTCTTCTTGAGCAAGAGAGTCTTCAGTTCCTCCTGCCCCTTGGATAAGTTCAAGATCATCTCCTGGAGTTGAGCATTCTGAGCCTGGAGATCTTTGACAGTTTGTTCGAGGTCCATTTTTCTGTTTGAAGGAAAACCGTGAGAATACTGATCCTTTTAGAGTACCTGTTATGCAATGTCATGTTATGCTATGCAATGTATGAAATGTTTTCAAGGACCTGTTATGCAATGTCACTTATATTATTTTTGTCTAAAAAAGTGTTTGTGAATTGTTTGGAAAATTGTTTTGAAAAGAGAATTTAACTTTGTAATGATTCTTGTATGAATGTATACAAAGTGGTTATCCCGTTTTAGTTTTGAAAATTGTTTAGAAAAATATAACTCGGTAATGATTCTAGTATGAATGTATACCAAGTGGTGATTTTCTAAAGGCATTTTGAAAGGTGTGAGGTGCAAAAAAAATGTTTTAAGTTGTGAGCCAGCAATTAAGAGTTATACCGACCCAAGGTCTTTACGGGCATTTCCTATCCTTATGAGGGTAAAACTGTCCTTATTATTGAGAAATAAGTAGTTTTATCCTTTGGATGTAAAAGGGTCATCGTATGGTCATCGATTGGTCATTGAAGGCAACAGTTATGAGGATACCTTAGCATTCGAAGGGACTATCATCATTTAACCGTAGGCAACATCGGAGGGTCATCGAGGGACAAAGTTGTATATTCGAAGGCAACATCCGAGGGACTATAATTTATTTTATGATGATTTAACCGAAGGGTCTTTGCTAAGGGTATCCCCACATTCGCGGGACATGACCGTAATATCGTAATCGTAAGGCAACAAAGAGAGGTCCAAGATCACTTATTCAAAGGCAAAGTTTTACAATTAATTATATAATTAGGATGAAACTCCACATTAAAATTATTAAAAATAATATATTAAAAATTAATACATTAGAAATTAATACATTAAAAATTAATTTAGGGTGAAACTCCACAAGGGTATCCCACAAATAAAGTGGAATACCTAGCCAATAACCTTTTCCTGGGATATGTGAACCTTTACGAAACTCAAAAAAAGAGACATGTCAGAACACCAAATCAGGGTGCAATCGAAGATTACACCGGAGAAATATCACAACAATAAATAGGATAGGATGAATAATGCATGGCTATGATAAAACATAAAAAAAAACAGAATAGAAAAGTCAGCTACTGTCTCGTTCGCCTCTGCTTCGCCTAGCGAAGGCCAGGCGAATATTCGCCCCAGGCTCGCCTAGCGATGTGCTAGCGAGCGGCCACGGATTTTGAATTTGAAAACAGCCCCATGTTAGGAACCTTGAATTTTTATGGCATTTAATCACAGGAACAGCATGGTCAAACATTCAGGGTATTCAGGCATATTTAAATTCACATACGAAAGCAAATTATATATCAACATTTAATCATGATGCATTATATATGCAAATATGGCCAATTGAAAGTATAAACAATAGAGATACGCAAACCTGTTTGCCAATTCAAGGTTGAAGGGGTTGATCATATGTGGTATCGGAATGAGTTAGGCGGCGGGAATTGGGCGGCGGTGGCTTCGGTGCGGATGGGCTGCTTTCCGGATTTCTTTACTCTGAATTCTCCGGGTTGGCAGGGTTCCTATGCCAAAGTTTCTATCCGTCCTTCTCTGTTCTCTCTCTTTCTTTTTCCTCAAGGTTTTGTTCCAAGGAAACCTCAGAGTATTTTGCTTCTCTTCCTTCTTTCTCCAGTGAATCTCCCAGTGTAAACTCCAAGTCTAACTCCCCGTTTTTTTCCTCTACTGAAACTTCAGTATTTATAGACTAATTTTGTGGGTAATGGGCTTGGAATGAGGGAGACCCAAGTCCAAAATAATTTGTTATATTTTATTTATTTATTTATTTTAATTATTTAATTAATTAATTAATTAAATTTTTTTTTTTTTTTTTTTTCGTTTTTTTTTTTCGTTTTTTTTTTTTTTTTTTTTTTTTTTTTTTTAGAAAAAATGATGGGTAAATTTTGGGGTATGACATTGTCCATATAGTTTGGATTTGTGGACCTTGAAATTTGGCTTGAAAACTTAGTGGAAGGTGATGAAATTTGGTCACCCAATCAATCTCATTTAACTAGCATTACGTCTATTTTTATATTTCAATATATATATATATATATATATATATTTTTTAATTTCTGCAGCGGTGGAACTGGCAACAACTGTATCTCACTTCCATCACTACCCATAATTTTTCTTATTTATTCTACTTTTCTTACTCGTCTTCTTTTTCTACCAATTATTCAATACACTTTGATTAATTCTAGTTTTCTAATGAACCTGTTGCTTCATTTATTATCAACTTCACTCTTTCTTGGCTTGGATCATGACTTCATTCTTTTAATTAATGTCTATATATTAAAAGGTAGATAGATGATGCAAGGAAGCTTGAGAAATTCTAGTAATGCTGGAAAATCTTCAACCATTCAAAGAAAGTTGGCATTGCAACAAGATGTGGATAGTTTGAAGAAGCAGCTTAAGCATAAGAAGAACATTCACATGGCATTAGCTTAAGCATAAGAAGAACATTCACATGGCATTGGAGAGAGCTTTCAATAGACCTTTAGGAGTTTTACCCCGTTTTCCTCCTTATCTACCTCCCTATATACTAGAACTTCTGGCTGAAGTGGCAGTTTTGGAAGAGGAAATTGTTAGGCTTGAAGAGAAAGTTGTGCATTTCAGGCAATATTTGTATCAGGAAGCTGTTTACATGTCATCTTACAAGACCAAATTGGAGAATTCATCGCCTCTTCCAAACAATTCAAACAATTCGTGTTTTCAACTTATGATTCAACTCAATTTAAAAATTCAACAAGTTCACCATTTGAAACAAAACTTCATTCACAACACAATCAACTTTTCCATTCAAGTGTAAGTTTACATGCAAAGGACATTAAACCTTCAAGCTAAATGCATTTCATTTCGTCTTGAATCTCACCAATCTAATTTCTAACTGACTAACTAAACAACTGTAACTAACTTATCCATTCACAACCGATTTCGAATTTCAGATGAATTTCATTATGAATTTGAGTGGAATTTCTAACAAGCTTTTGGTTTTATTTAAACGCATCTGCACTGTGATTTGAGGGGGATTCTTCATTTCTGCATTTTCTCTTCTTCATTTTGCATCGAATCTTCTTCATTATGCATCTAGCTTTCTTCATCCTGCAACTGAGTTCTTCATCCTGCATCCAATATTCTTCATTCCGCAACTGAGTTTCTTTCTCCGTAACTGAGTTTTCCATTCTACAATCGGAGATTCCCATTCTGCAGTTTGAGTTTTCGACAGGGCAACTCGATATTTTCTTCCTTCAACCTAAGAGTGCCGTATTATGCCTAACAAACTCAGAAGTAAGAAGAAGTATAACAGAAAGTGGAAAGGAAGCAAATACTTCGGTACTCACGCGGAGATTGTTGTGCTTTCGATTCCCAGGCAAATAACTAAGGCAAATCACGACTTTGAAGGTTAGTTAAGTTTTCTCTTCCCTCTTGACTATTTAAGCCTTCAGCCCAAGCCTTGCTTTTGGCTGATCCACACCTCACGCGGGCTAATAAGCACCCCACTATGAATACTTTAGGGTTGCATTGGGCCAAGATTCCCAGGCCCAAGCTACTCTTCTTCTTTTTTGTTTGTTTGCTGACTCAAGCTCCTTTTCTTGGGTTGAATCATATCTAAGCCCACGCTGTTTGTGTTTTGTTGATTCTAAATTAATCAATTACTAATTAATATCACAATCATGGTTAATTTAGGTTAATTATATTTTTATTAGATTTAATAAGTTTCTTTGGATCAGTTTTTAGAAATTATTAAAGTTTAATTAGGATAGATAACAATTTAGGATTTAGGTAGATTTTTTGGAATTTAATTAAGCCCTAAAAACTTGATAGGTTTGGTGTAGATTTTGATTAGGATAATTAGATAATTAAATTCATTAGTTATTTTTCATAATTAGATAATTAGGATTAATTAATTTTGATTAAAATCGAGTATCATAAATACTCTCCTAATTAATTCTTTTTACACATATTGACCGTTTTGTCCTTAGGGCTTAGAGTCTTGATTTTTATATATGTTCCCTTATTTTAAGATCTTAATTATATTTGTCTGATTCTATTTTTAGTTGATTAATTCAATAGGTTATTATTGTACATAGTTCAACTATTCATTTCAATCCCATGGATTAGTGTTTGACAAAATGTTATTTTGGTCAACCAAATCCTTTGTAATTGTGTTGTAAGCCCCAGACCTATTTCAAGTGATCAAAAGATCCTTGAACACTTGATATGTCAAGTTGATTGTGCTCAAGCTATTGTGATATGCTGAATCTCAGAAGCTCAAGACCCCAAGGTTCAAATTTAAGATCAAGACTTCAAGGTCAACATCAACCAAGCATAGTTAGCAAAGTGGATTACTTCTCAAACACTGCAAAGGTATCAACACTTGACGAACACAATTCAGAGTGTGTGGCACGAGCCTTAAGAAATAGAGAATGAATGAGAGTGGAGAATTCCATTAACTCATTCTGAATATCTTTGGGTACGGGATGCTTGACCCAATTTCTCATCGTAGGCACCTTTATTCATAGACTTTAGCACAATTCAAATCATATGATTGTCAAGTCTCCCCCTTCACAAAGCAGCAGTGCAACAAATAGAAGACTTCATCAACAAGTTATCAATCATAACTTAAGTTGTACGACATGAGCCTTAAGAAATAGAGAATGAATGAGATTGGAGAATTTCATTAACTCATTTTGAATATCTTTGGGTACGGGACGCTTGACCCAAATGCTCATCGTATTCACCTCTATTCATAGACTTTAGTGAAATTTTAACCATACAATTGACAAGTCTTCTTCTTCTTCAAGAAAGCAACATTCATTCAATACTTCAATAGTGAAGCATCATTACACATTTATCCTCCTTCAATAGTGAAACATCATTACATATCTATCCTCCTTCAACATTGAAGTACCATTACTCTCGTTGTGGATTCAGTATCAGACTCTCCTCCTTGATGTTCATACATTTTTTGGGACCATTATCTTGGGGTCACATACCCATTTCTTAATCAATTGCTTCATGCATTTCCTATCAATTTAGACTATGGCATACTTTGTTGCTTGCCTACAAGGTGCAGACCTTGGCAACTTTCTTCAGCCCCTGGAGTTCATACTTTGGCTTTATTATTTTCCTATAAGGTACATACCTTAGCATCTTGCCTTATAGTTCAGACTTTGGCATTCACTCATCCAGCCCATTGAGTTCAGACTCTGGCTACCTCTTTCAGTGCCTTATAGTTCAGACTTTGGAATCATACTCTTTTTCCTCTATGGATTTCAAACTCTGGCATTCAGATCAGTTCATTTGCCTTGTATAGTTCAGACTATGACATGCTTATACATCTTGCCCATGGAGTTCAGACTCTAGCAACCTTTGACATTGTTATGAAATTCAGACTTTGGCATTATATTCCCTTTGCCCTTATTGAGTTTAGACTTTGGGAATCTGTTCCTTGCCTTTGTATTAGTTCAGACTGTAGCATTCACCTATATTGCCATGTGGAGTTCAGACTTTTGCTATATCTCATTATACCTTGTGGGGTACAGACCATGGCAATATCTTTTCCTACCCTAGGGAGTCTCAGACTCTGGTAGCATCTTTGGTTCAGACCATGCCTTCATTGATACCTTTTGGTTGATTACCATCATTGGTTAATGCCATGTCCTTGCTTTGTTAAGAAATTTGCTTTGTCTCTATGCAATCCTATCAAACATCTTTCTTTGATTTCAACCTTAGTGGGATGAACTATGATTGCTCTGATTTTCTCATTGCACGATGAGAATACGTAGGCACGAGGGTTCGAATCCTCCACGAGCATACTTATTTATTTCTCCTGCCTTAGGGCGTTTCTCAATTCATCTCCATGATACATTCATATCCTAACTTCATTCACTCCAGGTGATACTCTTTCTTTGAGCCAAATACATTATCTCTTTGAGCTCCATCTTGTATCTTCTTATGAACCAAGAGTTGTTTGGTTCATACCCAAACACTTAATTCTTCTTCTTTTCAGTTACTCCATATAGTGGCGAATGTTTAGACTACCCACATATTGGTCAACGTCAGTTTTACTCTTGGATTCATATTTTCACCCTTGTTGGAGTTCAAAAAACATTATTCTTTGGTTTAAACCATACTTGTTATCACAACTTATTTCCACCTCCCACCACTAGTTCTATGAAGTACGAAGCTCTGAATTCCTTATTGCACTATAAGGATACGTAGGCATGAGTGACCTAATCCTCGCCGAGCACTTTATCTATTTCTTTTTCTTTTCCATTCTTTCTTTTACGAGTAATCTTTAGATATAACACCTATTCGAGCAAGAACGATCAAAATGGTTTCCATGGAGTTCCATGGATGTAAGAGGTGTGTAGCGGTAAATTGATGACCATCAAACTATGGATAAGCTTAACGTCAATAAAACCAGAGTCGTCACCGCGCTTTTATTGTTTCCAAAGGAAAGGGGAAAAGTACGAACAAAACCCAAAGATAAGAAGTTTTCAAATCAAAACTAATAAAATGCTAGAGATTACAGGTAAGGGGGTTGGTTACATAGAGGGAAGATGTTAGCACCCAAAGTGTCTTAGGAACTCCTAGGGATCCCTTTTTTATGTGTGTATGTGTTTTTGGTATAAAATGATGTTTGAGAAAAATAGAGTGTGGGGATGAGCAAAGATTTCATTGATTATATTTTTGTGTTTGACAAGACCTTCGGACTTGTGCCTACATACCAACATAAAAATGAGGGATCAAAACCTCGTTGTTCGTGGTAACAATTTCAAAGTGAGTGAGTTACTTTTAACAAAAGGTTAATGAGAAAGGCACAAAAGGCCCAAAAGTTTGGATGAGGTTATTAGTTTTTTTTGTCTTTTTGAAAATTTAGTCAATATGATTAGATTTATTTACAAGTTTGATTTAAGAAAAAGGAGTTTAAAAAATCATTGGCATAATGCCAAAGTTTCTATTTTGCAATAAGGTCTAAGTTTGGAATTACAAGCAAAGAAAGTTTTTAAAAAGGGGGAGAGATTTGGAATTTAAGAAGTGGGAGGAGATGAAGAGACTAATCCTAAAAATAAAATTAAAAGTTTAGAGTTGAAAAGATCTGACCAATGGGGTGCAATCCAACAGACAAAAATGTCATATAGAAAACCCGCTTTCCGTTTGGACTTTGGATCAAGCAATAATCAATCAGGCAATTAGCAACATCAAACGTCATGAAGATCAAGGCATCAAATAAAGATAGCCATATCCAAGCATACAACTCCATAGCTAGCAGTCTTTTTTGTCTTCTCATGTATCAGATGAAATGCTCCTTGATCAACTCAAAATAAAACCTTAGACACCAAATCAAAACAACAATTTGCATCAAGATAATATGGTAGATGAGTTCAAATTAATCCCAAAACTTCCATCAGATGAAGGCTCAATTCACAATAACTTGATATCAGAATGTTGGCATTGGCCAAGTCCTTTTTGCATAGGGAATGTTGCCTAGTTCAAAGTCCAAAAGTTCAGATCAAGATCAATAATCCACCAAACATTTTTTTAGGGTTTTTGTTGTTTATTAAGTGTTTTAAGGTCCTAATACCACAAAAAAAAATCAAAATGCACAAACAAATATATACAATCACAATATATGGCTCAAATGAGCAAAGTGAAAATGGCATAAACATAAACAAGTTAAATGAAATGTAAATGGCAATGAATGATAAATGACTAAAAATTAAATCGCATAAAGTAAACGACTTGAAAGTAAAGCAATATTAATAAGAGTTAGTCAAATGTTAGTCAAGGTTAATTGGATGTTGGTGATGTTTTTTCTTTTTAATTAATTACGTCATTCTTTAGAGAACACTCAACCATCTATTGACAAGCATGAATCCTTGAACCAAATTTAGCTCACAATACTATGAAAGATGGGAGACTTACAATCTCACTTACTAGAATGTTATGCCTTTTGGGTCAAATTTAACTCTATGTTAAGCAATCGTAATTGGACTTATGTAGAAGTCACAACTATCTGAGACCGGGCAATAGAAATTTAGGTGGTAATACATGTTAGCGATTTGGTATGATGAACCAAACTCCTAAAATATACCCCACACTAAAAGAAAAGACCAAAAGGGATCAACCTATCTCATTCATACTTGTATTGGTTCATCTGGCACAAGGTCATTGATGAGCCAATTAGCCTTAAGATATTTGAGATTTCATTGGTCAATGAAAGGAATGGGTAAGAATAGGGATGAAGATGAAGAGGGAGGGGAGGTATAGAAACACAAATTCGTCATGGGAGGAATTTTATCAAATTAAAATCATTCATTCATTTTGGGAGATGAAATGTACATTTCATCAATCCCTTAAATCCAATGATTTTAATCCAACAAAAGTCAAATCAACTTTGACCAAGGCCCAAACAAATAGTCAAACATCACAAGACCATAAAAATGGCTCAACATAATTTTTACACAATTAATCAATTAAGAATCAATTTTAAAATACATTAAAATTCATCAAATCGGCCACCTCAGTTAATGAGGGAGATCTGATGGCCCCTGATTTTCCATATTTTTTTATTTTTCATTTAATTGTGTTATTTTGATTAATTCATATTAATTTCATTTTTAATCCAAAAAAATATGGGACTTTCCCCAAAAATATTTATATATTTTTCTCTTTCATTTTCTGAATTAAAATTATTTTTTGGATTAATTTTGATATTTTTCATGAATTAATTATTTTTGTGCATATTTTAAATTGTTTAAAAATACTTATGACTTTTAAAAAATCATGAAATTTTTTGTCTAAGGTCCTTTGACCTTGTTTGACCTAGGATAAATCTCTTGGCCATTTATTTGGTGTTTTGAAGAGGTTTTAGGTTTTGACCAAACTAAATTTAATTTAAATGCATTTTTAATTTGATTTTTTATTGATTAATTGTATAGAAATTATGTTGAGCCATTTTTATTGACTTGTGATGTTTGACTATGTGTTTGGGTCTTGGTCAAGGTTGATTTGACTTTTGTTAAGTTAAAATCATTGGATTTAGGGGATTGATGAAATGTACATTTCATCTCCCAAAATGAATGAATGATTTTAATTTGATAAAATTCCTCCCATGACCAATTTGTGTTTTTCTCATCTCCCCTCCCTTTTAATCTTCAATCCCATTCTATCTCATCCCTTTCATTGACCAATGAAATCCCAAAATCCTAAGGCTAATTGGTTCATCAATGACCTTATGTTAGATGAACCAATACAAGTATGGATGAGATAGGTCCATCCCTTTTGTTCTTTTTCTTTTAGTGTGTTGTATGTTTTAGGAGTTTAGTTCATCTTACCAAATCCCTAACATGCGTTAGCACCTAAATTTTTATTGCCCGACCTTAGATAGTTGATACTTCTACATAAGTCCAATTACGATTGCTTAACATAGAGCTAAATTTGACCCTAAAGGCATAGTATTCCAGTAAGTGAGATTGTAAGTCTCCCATCTTTCATGGTATTATATGGAAACTTGACATTTTTTCCTTCCTTTGGAAAATGTCTTAGTTCAAGGATCCATGCTTGTGAATAGAAGGTTGAGTGTTCTCCAAAGAATGACATAATCAATTGAGAAGCAAAACTCCACTAACATCTAATTAACTTTGACTAACACTAACTATTATTAACTTTGCTTTACTTTCAAGTCATTTACTTTATGCAATCTAATTTCAAGTCATTTATCATTCATTTTTCATTTACATATCATTTGACTTGTTTATGTTTATGCCATTTTCACTTTGCTCATTTGAGCCATATATTGTGGTTGTATATATTTGTTTGTGTATTTTTCTTGTGTTTGTGGTCTTAGAACCTTAAAATACTTAATAACAACAACAACCCTAAAAACTATTTGTGTAGACTGTTGGGTTTGATCTGAACTTTTGGACTTAGAATTAGACAACATTCCATATGCAAAAGGACTTGGCCAATGCCAACATTTCTGAGACCAAGTTATTGTTGTTTGAGCTTTCATCTGATGCAAGTATTGGGATCCACTTGAGTTCATCATCTACATGGTCTTAATGCAACTGTTATTTTTAACTCATGTTACACCTTATTCTGAGCGAAAATCAAGAAGTATTTCATCTTATACATGAGAAGACAAAGAAGACTGTTAGCTATGGATTAGTCTGCTTGGATGTGGCCATCTTTATTTGATGTCTTGCTCTTCATATTTCTAATTGCTTGTTGGTTACTTGGTTCAAAGTCCAAAGGGAAAGTGGGTTTTCTATATGACATTCTTGTCTGTTGTATTGCATCCCATTGGTCAGATCTTTTAAACTCTTAACTTTTAATTTTACGCTTAGGTTAACCTCTTCATCTCCTCCCACTTCTTAAATTTCAAAATCTCTCCCCCTTTTCAAAAACTTTCTTTGCTTGTGACTTTAAAACATAGACTTTAGTGCATACTAGAAACTTTGGCCTTATGTCATTGCCTTTTTTTTAACTCTTTTCTTAAATCAAACTTGTAAATGAACTTAACCATATTGACTTAAAATTTCAAAAGACAAAAAGAACTAACACTCGAAATTCCACACTGGTATCCTATTGTAGCGATAAATTTATGACCATCAAGCTATGGATAAACTTGACGTCAATAAAACCAGAGGCGCCACCTCGCTTTTATTGTTTCCAAAAGAAAAGGGAAAAGTACGAACAAAACCCAAAGTTAAGAAGTTTTCAAATCAAAACTAATAAAATGCCAGATATTACATGCAAGGGGGTTGGTTACACAGAGGGAAGGTGTTAGCACCCAAAGTGTCCTAGGTACTCCTAGGGATCCCTTTTTTGTGTGCATATGTTTTTAGGTATAAATGATGTTTGCTAAAATAAAGAGTGTGGGGATGAGAAAATAATTCATTGATTATATTTTTGTGTTCGACAAGACCTTCGATCTTGGGCCTACGTACCAACATAAAATGAGGGATCAAAACCTCGTAGTTCGTGGTAAAAATTTCAAATGAGTTGATGAATTGATTTTAACAAAAAGTTTAGGTAAAAGGGAATAAAAGGGCAAAGTTTTGAATGGGGTTGCTGGTTCTTTTTTTATCTTTTTGAAATTTAAAGTCAATATTGTTAAGTTCATTTATAATTTTCATTAAGAAAAGGTTTTTAAATTCATTGACATAGGGATAAAGTTTCTATTCATTAAAACATGTCTAAGTTAGAAAACAAGCAAAGAAGATTTTTTTAAAAGAGGGAGAAGTTTTGAAATTTAAGAAGTAGGAGGAGAAGAAGAGGCTATCCTAAGAAAAAATTAAAAGCTTAAGAGTTGAAAAGATTTGACCAATGGGATGCAATCCAACTGACAAGAATGTCATATAGAAACCCATTTTCCTTTGGACTTTGACCAAGAAATAAGCAATAGGCAATAAGCAATATCCAGACATCATAAAGATCAAGACATCAAATAAAGATAGCCACATCCAAGCAAGAATTTCAATAGCTAGCAGTCTTCGTTGTCTTCCAATGTATCAGATGAAATATTCCTTGATCAACTCAAAACAAAGCATCAGACATAGACCAAAACAAAATAAAAATTAAGCACAGAGACAAAGTAGCAGATGAATCAAAGAAATACTCAAGTCTTATATTAGATGAAAGTCACTGTCAAAGATAACTCAGTCTCAAAATGTTGGCATTGGCCAAGTCCTTTAGCACCTGGAATGTTGCCTAATTCTAAGTCCAAAGCTCAGATCAAATTTCAATAGTCCACCAAATATTTTTTAGGGTTTTTGTTTTTATTAGGTGTTTTATGGTCCTAAGACCACAAACAAAATCAAAATACACAAACAATATATACAATTACAAGATATGGCTCAAATGAGCAAAGTGAAAAAGGACTTAAACATAAACAAGTTATATGAAATGTAAATGGCAATGGATGATAAATGACTGAAATTTAAATTTCATAAAGTAAATGACTTGAAAGTAAAAACATAATGAATAAGAGTTAGTCAATGGTTAGCCAAATGTTAGTCAAAGGTTACTGTTGAGTTTTAATTGATTAATTCATTCTTTGGAGAACACTCAACCATTCATCCACAAGTATGGATGCTTAAACCAAGACATCTTTCATGAGAAGGGCTCCAACTTGGATAATTCAACAAGTATGCCCCTAGCTCCCATGAAAGGAAAAAAAGTCAAGTCTCCATAAAATGCCATGAAGAATGAGAGACTTACAATCTCACTTACTAGAATAATATGCCTTAAGGGTCAACTTCAGCTCTATGTTAAGCAATTGTAATTGGACTTATGTAGAAGTCACAACTATCTGAGGCCAAGTAATAAAATATAGGTGTTAATGCATGTTAGAGCTTTGGTACAAAGAAGCAAACTCCTAAAACATACCACACACTTAAATAAAATGTGAGGGACCTATCTCAGTCATACTTATATTGATTCATCTGACACATGGTCATGGATGAATCAATTAGCATTTAGACATTAAATATTTCATTGGTCAAATTAAAGAAATGGGGAAGAATAGGGATGAACATGAAGAGGGAGGAATTTTTTGGATTAAAAATGGATTTATTATGAATTAAACAAAATAAGGTAATTAAATGAAAAATCAGAAATTATGAAAAATCAAGGGCCCTCAGATCTCCCTCATTAATTGAGGTGGAGGATATGATGGCCAAGCACGCGATTCCATCTAACACCTCAATCAACTACATCACACGTGTGGTATTTAAAAGCAAGGGCCATGATTAGAACATGGATACATGATCAGATGGTCTGGGCAATGCCAGCACACCACCAGAGCCCTAGCTTCGGTCATCTTATCCAGTGGACCTCACCGATCTGGTCCACCATAAAGCAGCACAAAAATGAAAAGTAAGAAGATGGTTTTAAAGAAAAAATAGCCAGGAGCTCGAATCTAACCTCCATTTTATCCAATTCCAAGTATCAAGATACATGGATTTGAAAATTAAGGTTCATGATCTGAGTTGCTTCGATTTGACCTCAAAGCAACTCAATCTTGTTGCCTACATTGGTAGGACTTCAGCCAACCAAAAATCAAAGAGAATGGTGAAGAAATGAGAGAGAATCGAAAGCTCAAAGTTCTTGAAAAATCACCTTAGGGTAGCTTGAATTTGGCTTGATCTTGATCTGAATTTGCTTGGTTCTTCCTCCTCTTGCTTGCAGTGACCAATTGAGATGAAAAAGGCAATGAATCCTTGGAGTTTGAATATCAAAACAGAAGGCGAAGTTCAAACTCGATTTTAAAGAAACCTTCAAGGAATTCTATGGTGTGAGGTTCTGGGATCACTTGGCAAAGCTTGGGCAAGGTGCGTGTGAAGTTCTGATGCAATGCAATTGTTTAAATAGGCAAGGAAAATGCTTTCTACACCATTTGAAATTTTTTTCTAAAATTAGAAAGTTTGCTTGCATGGATGCACGGGCGTGTAAAAGGACCAATTCATGATGCCAAATGATCCAACATTATGTTCTAATCAACCTGAAATGATATCACATCGTCATGCATTATGGAAATGAATTTTGAACATAGATATTACCAAATGAAGCCTTGAAAAGAACCCATGCACAAGTCCTTAAAGTATTGTCCAAATGAAGTGGTCTTGGAATTTTTGGAAAGTATACAGCAAGGGGAACAACTTTTATGTTGAACACTTTTCCATTTGAAGCTTGGATCATGATGATTTTCGAGGTGGAAGTTTGAGAAATCAAACATAATTGAAAATTTTTCTAAGTACTAAGTCAAATGACCACTTCTTCCACCTTGAATAACTTTTGCTATGACTTCAAATGGAAATGGTTACTTCATAAATGTTGAGCTCTTTCATCCCTATTAAATTTGGTAACCAATTTGACCTTATTTGTATTTGGCATGAGGAAGTTATGCGTTTTAAAAGTTGAGGAAAATTGCCTGTTCAATGGTAATGGCCCAAAATGACCTATAATGTTTCCTCTTGGCGCATGTCCTTGCAAGTTGAATTTTACATTTCTCAAAGAATAAATGTTTAAGAGGAAATATTTAAAATGATCATGGAACTTGGATGGCCTTCATCTCATAAAAATTGAGCAAGTTATGGTCCTTGGAAGTTGACCTCCTAACTAGGGAACAAACAAAATGACCAATAGTGTTTCACCCTACAAAATGACTTTCCAAGCAAAACTAGCTCTTAATGTCGACATGAAAGTTGTTTTTAATGTAATAACTAGTAACGTTTCTCTTGGAATCATTTTCATATGACAAACATTGTAGGAGATAGGGCCTAGGGAACCTCAATTTTGACTAGTTGATTTTCTCTGGTCAACCTCTTTGAACCAACTTACAAACATGAAGTTATATTGATCTTTTGGACTCATGGAGAATCATATATTCATAAGATGATGTGAATGGATTATCCCTTTATGTATTGGACCAAATGGTGAATAAACTTGATGAGGAAGTCACCCAAGATACCCAAATGAATTAGGGTTTCCAAGGAAAACAAGCTTCAAACTCTTGATGATTTCTTGATCCAAATGATACATGAAGAACATGGGGATCCATATATGATGTATAAAACCATTTTGAACCATATCTTAATTGATCTCCTTGCACTGAGGGTCTCAAACCCTAGTTGTGAGCCTGATGAGGCATTGGTGGATGCACACACTACCTACAAAAGAAACAAAGCTATACATAGACATATTTTTAGTATTTTGGTTAGTAGACAAAAAAAATTATGATACAATCAAATGTGTTTGGTGATATCTCCCAATGTAAACCCAATGAATGAGGGGTAAGGAGAATGCCAAGGTGTGATCCCAAAGCCAATGCATATGATGAGATAGCATGAGAGATCTTAGGGTCAAGATTGGGGTCTTACAGCTGCCCCTATTTAAGGACGTTCTAACTGAGGATGTGAAGGTTAAAATCTTCGTATCAACTCAGTATAATGGACTTAAATAACAACATCAAGAAACAATTTTCGGTCCCTAAGAGACCTCATGATGCATATGATATGTATTTAAAAAATAATCTTTGTGGGGGGAATATATTGCCACAAAGGAAATAATCCGAAGATACTGAAAGTTCAAAGGAGCACAATGCATTCCATAAGTAAAACTCACTAGGGAGACAAAGACTCTAGGGGATAAAAAGTTATGCATATGCCAAACTACGACTTGAAAACTGCTGGAGACACGAAGGATTTTCCATGAAAATAAATCAATGGAAGGACCCGGCCTGGGGAAACGGTTATTTGCAGGGGATGGCGACTTTGTTGAGGAAATACGCGCTCAAACTCAACTAGGGAAGAACAAACTTCAACATAGGAGTAAAAAAGATACATTATCTACTATCGGTTACTGGGTAAGAAGATAATACACTCAGACAGAGGGACATCCGTTACCAGTTAGGGTAAACATATCAAGGATGACTCACTGAGGAAAAAAAGGTGTATTCATTACCGTTTACTGGGTAAGAATAACCTAATGGGGAGAAAAGATCAAATACGATTTACAACTACCGATTACTGGATAGAAGACCAAAAAGGAGAATATTCGTCACTGGTTAGAATGAACATATCAAGGATAGACTCAAAGGAAGAATATTTGTCATCGGTTAGGATGAACATATCAAGGATAAACCACCTGGGAAAGAAGAAGAATATTCGTTACCTATTAAGGTAAACATATCAAGGACAAACTGCCGAGGAGAAATAGGAATTACAACTACCAGTTACTGAGTACAAGACCAAAGATAGAGAATATCCACCAGCGGTTAGGATGAACATATCAAGGATAAACTCAACAGAGGAAAATGGTATTTACAAACATCGGTTACTGGGAAGAAGACCACAAATAGAGGAAATACGTCACTGATTAAAGTGAACATATCAAGGATTAACTCTGAGAGGAAAAATAGGATTTATATCTACCGTTTACTGGGCAGAAGACCGCAAAGAGGAGAAAACCCGTCACCGGTTAAAGTGAACATGTCAAGGATTAACTCTATGGGGAATAAAAGAAGGGATTACAACTGCCTTTTTACTGGGTAGAAAACCAAAAAGGAAGAATATTTGTCACCAGTTAGGATAAACTTACCGAGGAAACGTGAAAACGAATCCACTAGGGAAACACAAAGGAAGTAGATTACATTTTACCAGTTATTGGACAAAAGTAATGTACTCAACATCAAGAAGAATATTACCAGTTACTGGGTAATAGACTCTTAGAGACCAGAAGATCTATCTAGGTAAGAACTAGAAAGAAACGGTCAATCAAAGACTCAACCCAATAAGGATATAACTCAAGGGAATGGTTCCATCCAGATAATAATCTGGAGAGGAAACTGAAGTAATAATCATCCTCGAGAAAATAACTCAGTGGGGAATGAGAAAGGATAAACTTGTTCTGCTTAAAGGGCTGACACTCTACAGTTGAAGGAGGACAAACACACCAAATCTGCATGGGGAATATATCACTAAAGCAGAGGATAAGAAGAAATATCAATGCGATAAAATGCACAATGAAATATACGATGTCGTGTTTATGCGTGAATATGCATGTATATGATTATGATTATGCTGACAAACAACCCAAAGGATACAGATAAAAAATATTTGAATCATCACTACAACACTCAGCTAATCTCAACAAGATGGAAACACCATCTGGATAAAGGGCTAGGGATGAAAATAAATCATCTAGCTTTGAATAAATCAACTATGGCTAGGGAAAGACATGGAGAACATGCTCCCAATCAATCGCGGCAAACTCTGTAGGGAGAGAGCACTGCTGAAGGATGATCAACCAAACATGCCGAGGATAGAGAAGGATCTGCTGAGGATCCAGATTGTCAATACTGCAGGGAATTTTAAGCCAACACCATGTCGAATGGGAGACAACCTTACAGCGAACAAAATTAAATACTACTCAAAACCAAACACCCGGAACGAGGGATCTTCTATTAGAAGATGAATTCCGCCGGGGAATACAAGAGATAAAACTCTGAATGAGGAATCAAGCAAATTGCTAAGGATGTTGTGACTTGTCAGAACAAACCAAAAACCATCAAATTCCTCAATAATCATCAAATGCTTCTTGGAAATTACGAAATAAACCAATTCCAAGGGAAAGATAACCGGATATGACTCACACATGGGAGAAACTGCTGCAATTATGCAACACAAACAAATGTAAATGAGGATCTGGAAACCAAATAGAGGTTCCAGATATCCAGGGTCCAATCATTCAAATTAAAAACTGGGGGATACCAAACATGAGCACCTCAGCTGGGGAAAATGAATTTGGAAAGAGGACCAATCATCAGCTCAACCGAGGATGAAACCCACCAACTCTACTGGGGATGAGAAATCACTCGGGGTGAAACTCATCGACCAAGCTGGGGATAAATGAGGAATTGTTGAGGAGGAAACTAGTTACCAAACCAACTGCTTGGTGAAGATCAACAATGCTTCACACTTCAAGACTTACCTATCCTTAGATTGTTGTTGACATTTCTTGTTGAAATCGATTATTCTTAAAGTGAATGCTTTTTATCATTTTAAGAAAAATAATTATTCATTAATTTATTTCAAAATTATCATCATAAAAATTCAATTTTATTTAGCAGAAGTAAATAAGAATAGAAATAATTGGATGAAAAACTCAACTTTATTTAATAGAATGGTAGTTCGCGAATGGCGAGACTCCATGGATCTTTGCAAAGTTTGAGAATGGTATTTTACATGGTAAAGGGCTACATTAAATACAATGATCACTACTCTCTCTACCAACTTTGAAATTCGTTGTGCTTTTGTCTTTGGTTGAGAATGACGAATCAGAACCAAATGACTACTGAAAAATGCTTCAAAGATTAAGAACAACCGAACGCAGTTACTTGCCATAATCCCTAATTTTTGCCTAGATTTCCCCAAGATGGGGTACTCAATCTACCGAGATAAATTTCTGTTTTATGTCTCTAACGTTTTCTTGGATCCCCCTTTTGGGTTTTCAATCCACCGAGGCGCTCATTTTTGCCTAAGTCGCTCTTTCAGGTTTTCAACTTAGTGAGATGTTCTTTTCTTTTTAGGCGAAGTATTTCATGACAGTATCGGAATTCATAGGATGCGTGAACTCTTTACCATCCATAGTTGTAAGAATCAAAGCACCGCCTGAAAAGGATCTCTTCACAACATATGGGCCTTCATAATTAGGAGTCCATTTTCCCCTAGTATCAGGTTTGAAAGATATAATCTTCTTGAGCACGAGGTCAACTTCTCTAAACACAAGAGGTTTGACCTCTTATCAAAAGTTTTCTTCATTCTCTGTTGATATAACTGACCATGACACATGACAGTCAAACTCTTCTCTTCAATCAAATTTATCTGGTCATATCTGGTCTGACACCATTCAGCTTCTGTCAACTTGGCTTCTATCAAATCATGCAATGATGGGATCTCAACCTCCATGGGGAGCACAACTTCCATGCCATAAGGATGGATGTACGGTATTCATGCAAAGAAAATGAGAGTATCTCATGCCAATCTTTATACGTCACCACCATCTTTTGAATGATCTTCTTAATGTTCTTATTCGCAGCTTCAACAACCCCATTCATCTTAGGTCTGTAGGGAGAAGAATTATGATGTTCAATCTTGAAGTCTTTCCAAAGAGCTTCCACCATGTTATTGTTCAAGTTAGATCCATTATCAGTAATGATCATGCTCAGCACACCATAACGACATATAATCTGATTCTTGATAAATCATACCACAACCTGCTTGGTCACATTTGCATACGATGCCGCTTCAACCCACTTTATGAAGTAATCAATAGCCACTAGAATGAAACGATGTTCATTCGAAGCTTTGGGCTCAATCATATCAATTCCCCACATGGTGAAGGGCCATGGAGAGGAAATGATGTTCAGCAGTGTCGGAGGAACATGAATCTTATCTGCATAAATTTGACACTTGTGGCACTTCTTCACAAACTTGCAACAGTCATATTCCATTGTCAGCCAATAGTAACATTCTCTCAACATCTTCTCTACCATAGCATGTCCATTGGAATGAGTACCAAAGGAACCTTCATAGACTTCAGTCGTCAATAGCTCTGCTTCGTGTCTATCCACGCATTTGAGCAAAACCATATCGAAATTTCTCTTGTAAAGCACATCACCATTCATGTAGAAGTTGTTAGCTAATCTTCTCAAAGTCTTCTTATCTTTTAAAGATGCCCCAGACAGGTAAATATGACTTTGGAGGAAACATTTGATATCATAATACCACAAATTTTCATCTTTGACTTCTTAAACAACAAATACATGAGATGGCCTATCAAGACACATCACAATTAAATTAGGAACTTCATTCCAAAAATTCACCACAATCATAGAAGCCAATGTTGCAACAGCATCTGCCATCCGGTTTTCATCTCGAGGGATATGTTTAAACTCAACCTTTGTAAAGAAAGTTGAAATCCTGCTCGCATAGTCTCTATACAGTATTAAACCAGGTTGATTCATCTCCCACTCGCCTTTTATTTGATTCACAATCAAAGATGAATCTCTATAGACGTTAAGATATTTGATTCTGAGATCAATGGCCTCTTCAAGCCCCATAATGCAAGCTTCATACTCAGCGATATTGTTCGTACACTTGAAGGTCAACCTAGCTGTAAATAGAAAATGAGTTTCATGAGGAGTAATAATCACTGCCCCAATGCCATTACCATATGAATTAACAGCTCCATCAAATATCATACCCCAGCGGGAACCAGGTTCTGGCCCTTCCTCAAGCAATGGTTCATCACAATCTTTCATCTTCAAGTACAAAATCTCTTTATCTGGAAAATCATATTGCATTGACTGATAATCTTCGATTGGTTGGTGAGCCAAATGGTCAGCCAAGACACTACCTTTAATAGCTTTCTGAGATCAGTATTCAATATCATACTCAGATAACATCATCTGCCAACGGGCAATCCTCCCAATTAAAGCAGGCTTCTCAAAAAAGTACTTGATTGGATCCATTTAGGATATCAACTAAGGAGTATGATTTAACAAATATTGGCGCATACACTTAGCAGCCTAAGCCAATGTGCATCATGTCTTTTCAAGCATAGGATACCGAGTCTCACAGACGGTGAACTTCTTACTGAGGTAGTAAATTGCATATTCTCTCTTTCTAGATTCATCCTGCTGACCAAGAACACAACCCATACTCTCTTCAAGCATAGTCAAATACATGATCAAATGTCTTCCTTCAACAGGCGGAGACAGAATCGAAGGCTCAAGCAGATACTCCTTGATACTATCAAAAGCTTTTTGACAATCTTCGGTCCAATCACAAGACTGATCTTTCTGAAGAAGCTTGAATATAGGTGTAGCACCTCAAATTTGCACCTATCATTGTACATACATTCTCATATTAGGTTATAGCATAACATGGTCCACTGCATAGCATTGCATTGTCCCATTTGCCTCAAGTGCAAGCCAATCAAGAGATTTAGGTCAAACTGATCAGGAGATCAGTCAATCAAGCAAGCAAGCACAATTTCCAAGGAGCCAAGGCCCTAGGGTTGGTCCAACATGTTCACATGACTTGGGGACCCATTTGAAGTGTTTAAGTCAAGAATTGGATGCTCAGAGGTCATCAGTCCATGCACAATCAGTCAGAAACCCTAAAAAGTCAAACTTGGTCAACTGTGGTTGATTTTATGGTTTTGATGGATGGATTTGGTTTGAGAGAGCTCATTCATGTCCAAATAGGCCTCATATATCATGGCAAACATCATCATTGAAGAATTTGAAGCCAAATCAGAAATTTCCAAAAATAGAAACTGGACCTGTAATTTTAACTGCCAAAAATGGAAACTTCTTGAGCCTAAACTTACATCATGATACAAGCTTCAAATGAATTTTTGCCCAACATGAAAGTTGAAAGATCTTGTTCTCCCATTTCCAAAAAGTCCAAGAACTCTCAATTCCCATGTATGGTTGGCAAGATATGATCAATTCATTTTCAAAATTTCTTGAACTTCAAAAGGCCATATCTCTCAAACCATTTGGCCAAATTTGGTGAGGTTTTTTCCAACAAGCCATATTTAACCCCCTCTTTCCAAAATGTAACTTTGATGTACCAAAACCCTATGGATCAAAATGGCATTTTTTCACTATCATGTTTTAATTTCAAAGTGTGGTGCAAAAGTGGAATTGTGAATTAGGCATTTTTAATCAGAATGGCCAATTGGGAATGACTTGAAATGATATTTGTGACTTGTGGAAGGCCCATTTTCGTGCTCCTACCATCACACCTCACCATATGGACAAAATTGGTCATTTAGCAATTGGATTCATTTGAACTAATTATGATTAGCATACACTAAAGCAACCTTAAACAGACAATATATATCATTTTTTCTGCCATTTGGAAACCCTAGAGCTAGCAGCCACACAGAAAATGGAAAAAGTTCTCACTCTCTCAAAAATTCTCATTTTTCTTCCTTTGAACTTTCTGCTAAGAAATCTCCAAGAATTCGAGTGTGGTTGGTTTTACCATCATCCACCAACCTCTGCTAGGCCTTTGCAAGCAACAACACCCAACTGAAAAGCCATTACAACTCTGTTTCACTAAACCTCCTTCCATGGCAGTTTGGAGTTGGAGCTGAATCGAGCAAGCTTGAGCCAAAATCCTTCCACCATTTATCATTTGAAGCTTGAAGCAACAACTGTTTTTGCCATTTGGAACCAAACAACAATTACATCACAACTGTTCTGCAAATTAGGTGAGTTTTCGATTTCAACCTTTTCCAAAACCATGATATGCTTATGATAGGTCTCCTTGCCATGAGCATTTTGAACTTTGAATCCATAAAAATGGTTAAGTATGCTGAAAGTTATGTTGAATTGAAATCTGGCATGTGAATATGTTTTTGTTTGATGCTTCTTTGTTGGTTCAAATTGATGTTGATAATTGTTGGATTTGTGATGCATGATGCTTGCTGAATCCATTGATATGTTGTTTTGCCATTTCTGGAAAATAATCTTGCACGATGATGATGAACAAGATGATGAATACTGTAGCTTTCATAAACCCTAAGCCGTTCCCAGATTTTCTATTTCTGCATCGTGTTTTGGCTGTTGTTGCATGCTACTGTTTTATTACCATGACCTGTCGCCAGTTGCCACCTCACCCAGCTGCTACGCAGCGTTTCACTTAAATCCCAACATAATTACTAAACTGCCACCGCCGTGCCCTTAGTCTCATTAATCCATGTTTGTTTTATTTTTTTTATTATTTCATTTGATACATCATTTTGTAAAATTCATAACTCATCCATTTTAATTCCAAATTTCATGAAATTTTTTGCATTATGCCCTGCTTGATCTCTAGTATTTTATCATGATTTTTCCTGATTTTTTGGATGGTCTAATTTTAAATGGTATTAGGGTTTTGTTCATGTGTCAATATTTTGTACCTTTTACCAAAACATTTGTGAAATGATGATGCATTATCCAATGGACCTGAATTTTTTTTGTACACAAACTAGACACATTCATGGTGATTTTGGTGTAGAGTTTGTTAATTTATCTTATCTGGTCATTGAGTTATGAATTTTTGAATTAGGGTGTGACAATTTGTGTCACACCAATGATGTGCAACTTCATGATTTTTGATACCATGCTTCTTGACCTCCAATTAATGTGAATTTTTTCATGAACCTACTCTTGTATGTCTAGTCTACATGTGAATTTTCTTGGAATTATTTGTGGCATTTCCTAATTGTTTGAGATTTTCTCCCCTGTTTGACTAAAATGTTGACTTGTGTGATACATGTTGCCATTTCATTTGTGAAATTCTCATACTTTATTAGATGAACTTGAAATTTTACATGTGATTAGTAGACATCCTAAGCTGTGTCATGGTGTTGATCCCGTTCATTTCTTATATGTTATCACTGACTTATGAGTTTTTGAAGTTGATACATGTTTGGCTGACTTTTTTGAGCATGCTTAAACTTGCTTTGACTTTCTGATTTTCATTGACTGCCTTCCTCTTGTCCAAATGAGATGAAATTTGACATGCTTGCCATGCTGTGGGTTGTGATTGGTCATGATTTATTTGGTGATTTTTGGAAATGTTTGAGATTGATTTTGATTCAAGTCTTGCTGTTGACTTCTATGAGCTTCTAAATGCCATGCTTTGACCTAACTTGTTCATGAAATGATGATGATGATTGATATGAATGTGAAACCAATTGGTATTGTTTCTTGATTGTTTGAACATGATTTTGGATACTTGCCACTTGCTGTTTGAACTTTTTCATTCCCTTTTGACCCTAGGCTTGCCCTAGTGGTCCTATTACTCACAGTTGAGTTCATTTTTTTCAGGTTGATCAACAAATGACCAATGAGACCAATTCCTTTTGATTGAACTTGCTTGAATACCATGACTAACATGTTTTGTTTTGTAGGTTGCTTGGCTCACATGCATTGAGCCTTGTGCCTTGCACATCCATTTGCCTATGATTAACTGTTAATGTCTGTTTCCTTTTGCTTTGTTTTGAAGTTGCATACTAACATCTGCTTGACTATTTCAGGTGCTTTTAGTTGCTCAGTTCCTTGTGAACTTTTGCTTTGCTTTGCTTATATAAGCAATTTGCATTGAGGTATATTTCTCATCTTCATGTAGTCTGGAAGACCTGGCCTGTTACTTGGCCAGGCAACTGTCTGAAGTCCTCCTTAAGAGGCAATGTTTGTGTATGTTTACAATTTGTCCCTGTACATATTCAAAGACCTCCTAAGTGAAGAGGCAATTGGCAGAACCCAAGGGATATGCAATCTATCCCCTGCTATTCTGTGTGTCATCTGCTTTGCTCACACCACTGTGTTGATGCATTGCAGATACAAACCCAAGATCTTGTACAACTGTACAGTTGAGTCAGGTTCAAATGTGTAGAAGGGTTCCCACTTTCTGAACCCACACATTCTTGTCTTAAGCTCTCCCAGGCCAGGGATAAGAGTTGTGAAGTCTTATCTTCACTCACCTTTCATCTGCTTCACCTTAGCCCCTCAATGGCAAGGTTAAGAGCTAACACTACCCAGTTCCAGTGGTTTGTTTGTTGAGGTTGATATGACCCCTCGACTAAAACCTAGCCTTGATGTTTGAGCCCCTTGTTGGTGTGTTTATTTCATGCTGTATGTGCTTGTGGTGTGATTGTATCCCCTAGGTTTGTTAGACTCCGCGTAGTCTCGTTTGCATGTCAATTAAGGTAGCACGGTTCCTTCGTATAGGACTTCCTTTCTTGCTTGAGCTTTCCTAAAACACAAACAAACATTATCCCCTCTAAAGGATACGTCCACTCCTTCTACTACAGGTGAGTAAGTCTCCAAAGGTCGAGCATCAGGTAGATTGCGCAGTGACGTTGTCCACTTAAAAAACACAAACCAACGGGAATAGTTTAGCCGAACTACGGCAACTCTGATTCTCATGTCCAGATGAGATACGTAGGCACGAGATGCGATGTCTTGTCGAGTTTGACTAACAACTAACACTAATTCTTTTCTCTCGCCCTCGTTGTGATTGAGACCTCCCCTTTCTCTTGCCCTAGTTGCAATCGAGACCCTTCTTCTTCCTGTGCAAGTTAGTTAGAAACCTTAACTTAGGGACGACTTTGCATGACAACATCTAGGCTCGAGTCGTAGTCTCCCTAGTGTTGTGTCTCCCTCTGTTATCTGGTTAGGCTAGTCCTTTTTCCCTCTGTAGCCGAACTACGGCAACTCTGATTCTCATGTCCAGATGAGATACGTAGGCACGAGATGCGATGTCTTGTCGAGTTTGACTAACAACTAATCCTTGCTTGTTTTCGCCCTCGTTGCGATCCTTTCTCTCGCCTTCATTGCGATCGAGACTTTCCCTTTCTCTTGCCCTAGTTGCAATCGAGACCTTTGTTCGAATAGTTTAGCCGAACTACGGCAACTCTGATTCTCATGTCCAGATGAGATACGTAGGCACGAGACGCGATGTCTCGTCGAGTTTGACTAACAACTAACACTAATTCTTTTCTCTCGCCCTCGTTGCGATTGAGACCTCCCCTTTCTCTTGCCCTAGTTGCAATCGAGACCCTTTTTCTTCCTGTGCGAGTTAGGTTAGGTGTGGCTTGCTTCCTGTGCAAGTCATGTTTAGGATTGGCTTGCTTCCTGTGCAAGTTAGCTAGAAACCTTAACTTAGGGACGACTTTGCATGACAACATCTAGGCTCGAGTCGTAGTCTCCCTAGTGTTGTGTCTCCCTCTGTTATCTGGTTAGGCTAGTCCTTTTTCCCTCCGTAGGGGAACTACGTCGCCCTGATCCTCATACCAGATGAGGTACGTAGGCAGGAGATGAGCTGATATCTCTGGGCGCCTTTTTTTTCTTTTTTTTGTGTGTGTTTGGCAACTATTAGGCTCGAGCTCTAGTCTCCCTTTTAGTTTGTTTGTTCGCCCTTTTTCTTTTTAACCCCTTTGTGCCTTAACCACCCTTGCGTGCGTTTTGGTTCGGATGCTGATGTAAGCCCAGTGATTGGCATTCAGGCTCCACGTTTGCCTTCTTGTGTGCGTTTTGGTTCGGATGCTGATGTAAGTCCAGTGATTGGCATTCAGGCTCCACGTTTGCCTTTGCCTGTGTTTGTTTGTGTGCGTGTCAGCCGAGCTACGAATGCTCTGATTCTCCTTCGTCCAAAGGAGATACGTATGCATAGGATGCGATATCCTAGCGAGCATGTGTCGTTTCCCCAGTCCGAACTACTTCGACTCTGATGTCTATGCCTGATAGACTAAGTAGGCCCAGGATACGATGTCCTGCCGAGTCAGTTTCAGTTCCAGTCTGTTTTCTTGTGTCTCTTTCAGCCAGTGTGTGTGTGTGTGTGAGCAGTGTTTTAGCAACCATTTTCCTTCCTATTGTGCGTGGATCCCGTCGAGTACGACGGATGCGTAGGGGTGCTAATACCTTCCCTTCGCATAACCGACTCCCGATCCCATTCTCTTTGGTCGCGATACCATGTCTTTTCCAGGTTTACTTCGAGCGTTTCCTTTCCCTCTTTTGGGATAAATAACGCACGGTGGCGGCTCTGTTGTTCTTGTTTCCCCGCCGGTTTTTCGCGTAATGCGACAGCTGGCGACTCTGCTGGGGAGGGGTACAACTAGACATCATCAGATGACTAGCGAGTCTCTCCTAGCGCTCTCTAGGTTAGGGCTTTGGTTGCTTTATGCTGCTTTATTTATTGCATTCATTTGTATATATTTGCATTTACTGTTTGCATTTATTGTTTGCATTAATGTTTGCATTCATTCATATTCATCTGCCGGTTGTCTGTTTGTTGGGATGGGATATTTTGTGAGAAATAAGCCCACTACCCAGGCTTGAGTGTATACATAGGTGTTAGAGTGGATAGTCATGAGGCTTGCATGGCATGTTGCTATGATAAGTCGTTCATGAGACCCACATTCCAGACGAGGTTTCTGTTGGATATATTTTGTCCTATGGGTGTTCCATAACGACAGATATTCCTTTAGAAATCGTCGACTCTGGTGACCATTTCCCGAGAACTCAGTCGAGGCCTCTCCTCCGAGACGTGATTATGTTAGCTCTGGTGGGCGCATTCTCGCTGCTCAATCCGAGGACCCCGAGACTGGGAACTTGCTTTAGGATATCCTGTTGAGGGGAGTCTGCAGAGGTCTTTTATCCCGTAATAATGCCAAACCTTCAGTGGTAAACGTATTATTCTCGACTGAAGGGCTGAAGCTGACAAACTTCTGTTCTTAGAACCTACTAGTGAGGGGAGGGTTTGATCTCTACAGATACGGTTTCTGCCAGTGATGCTGTGATGGTGACTTTGGTTCAGCCGAATTTATGGACATTTATTTCTGGGACGCCGGAGTTCTGTCCGTGGTTTATCAGCGGGTTTCGTTTATTTCGGATCCCCGGGTTGAATTTGAGAGTACTTGTTCAGAGGACCTGACTGTCATCCGTTCAGTGGATATTTATGTGATGATAGTGATGTAATCTCCAGTTCCGTTTATTTCGGAACTTCCCCAAGTTGGATTTATGGTGACCTAGTCCTTCAGATAACTGTGACTGGTTCAGAGACTTAATGGGTCTACAGATGACTTGGTGGCACAGTAACCTACATTCATGCATTTGCATCACATCATTTTGCATTTATATCATTTAACACATGTTTATCCATTTCTAGGGGGTTTACATCTTCTTCTTGATTCCGGTCGGGGTTTTCTGGTTCTCCTGAGATGGATATTGGCAGAAAGAGACACGTCGCTTACAAGTTTCCAGTGGTCTGTTTGGAGCCTATTCAACAACTGATGAAGTCAATGGATCACGATTCTCTAGAAGGATTCCGGAAGGATTACGGTTTGATTCTAAGCTTCGTCACAGTTCTCTCCAAAGATCAACACGATGCTCTCTTTACACTGCTGCAGTTCTATGACCCTCCATTGAGGTGTTTCACATTCCCGGATTATATTTTGGTCCCTACTTTGGAGGAGATTTCCAGTTTTCTCAGAGTTCCTATTAAGTCACAGTTGTTATTCTACAGATCTGAGCTTCTACCCGATCTCAGCATGGTTGCTTCGGCCACATATTTGGGGAAATCAGTCTTGAAGGCTAATATATGTCAGAAGGGAGGAGTCAGTGGTTTTCATTTGAGTTTCTTGCTGGGAGAGGCAAAGAAGAAACTTGAAGATGGTGACCAGAGGGGTTTCAATGCTGTGTTGGCTCTTTGTGTGTATGGGATTGTCCTATTCCCTAATGTTGCCAAATTTGTGGACATGGACGCAATACGCCTTTTTGTGTTGGGAAATCCAGTGCCGACCTTGCTAGGAGATTTCTTTCATTCGGTGCATCACAGGAATGAGAATAGAAAAGGAGGATTGTTGAATTGTTGTGCGCCTTTGTTTTATAAGTGGTTCAGTTCTCACCTACCCAAATCAGGAGCGTTCGTTGATGTCGAGGACTCGTTGAGTTGGTCGAAGAGATTGATGGGGTTGAGAGCTGAAGATATTTCTTGGTGGTCTGATCGGAGCTTGCTTCGGGCAGACATTATTCACAGTTGTGGGAATTTCCCAAATGTACCGTTGGTAGGAAGAAGAGGAGGAATCAACTATAATCCTTCTCTAGCAGTTAGACAGTTTGGATATGCTTTAAGAACTCCGCCTTTGGAAAAGGACGTGGAAGAATCACTGTTTTTCCATTCTTCGCCTGATTTGACTGTATCCCGTAAGGCAGCTGAGGCCTGGCTCAAGGTGATCAAGAGAGGAGGAGTTGTGCTTGGAAAAGGAGATTGTAGGACTTATCCTCTGTATGAAGAGTGGCTTCAAGGAAGAGTTGAAGAGTTTGGTCTGCCGTTTCCTATAGAAGAACCTTTGTATCTACCGACTCCTGCGCAGTCAACAGTAGTGAGCCGAGAGGAGTATGACAAATTGAAGAAAGCCATGGAGGAGCTTCAAATTGAAAACTCGGAGTTAAGTGTGAAATTGCAAGACTATATGCATCAATTCCATGAGGCAGAATATCAGAAGGGGGAAGCCGTCAGATTGCAAGAGGAAGCAGAAGGAAAATTAGCTGTGGAGGTGGACTTCTCTAGGAAGACAGACAAGGCCTTGGGATCATCCAGTTCTGAGTTGAGGCGAGTCAAGCAACAATTAATGGATGCTCATGGTAAATTAGCTGGGTGGCAAGAGCGATGGGATGCATTTTCAACTTCTCGGAAGGCAAAGGAGGAGGAGATGGTGACCGAACTGACTGGTCAGATGGAGAAATTGAAGACTTTGTTGAAAGAGAAGAACCATGAGCTTCTGTGTGCCCGTTCTACCAATGGTTACATCACCGATCAACTCAATGAGGCTCGAGGACAGATTGAAGAACTTAAGGTGTTGGCAGGTTTGAAGAAATCCAGACTTGTAGAGGTATTCAGAGAGGATGATGGGAATTACTACAGAGAGCACATCAACAAGTTGGATGGAGTTATTCACCAAAGGAATCTGCTTATCCGGCGTTTGATAGAATTCCCAGATCATCCTGACACGATAGCATTGTTGGCTGAAGTGAGGAGCAGTCCTCATGGTTTGTACACGGGAGGCTGAGTCCTGATTATTGCTCCTCTTTTTTTACTTATTGCTTTGCTGTGGTGTAGTGATGATCCACAGGCTTGTTATGGAGGTCCTCTTTTGATGTACTATTGGCTAAGACCATTCTCTTTGAATTTATCTGTATGAAGACCTTCTCTCTATTGCATCTTGATCTCCGAAGTTTATCTATGGCTCGATTTTCTCGTGAGACTGGAATCAAGGGGCAGGATAGCCGATTCAGGAATTCACCGGTACGGTACCCGCAAAAATCAGTAAAGAGCAATGGAGAATCTACAAGCAGAGCTCGCAGAGATGAGGGCGAACATGGCCCGGTTCATGACACTGATGCAAGAGATTCTGACAGTTGTCATCCCCGGTGGGATCTATCACAATTGGGTCACTGTGGGCTTTCCTATAGTTGTTCATAAGTCAGAGTAATAATCACTTTGTTTAAAAACCCTTCTCCCATGCCAAAAGGAGAAGTGATGACATTGTTGGCAACATTTTGTGCAATGATATTTTCATTCAAATAAATTCATGTTAAACATTTGTTTTTCATTTGTTTTCCCTTTTCGCTTTTTGCATGAAATTGGTGATCACAAAAAACCCTAAAAAACAAGAATAAAAGCAATCTTTTCATCTGCATAACGATTGTCTTGTTTGATTTTCAAAGAGCTTTTCATATCAAAATCTTTATGCAGGTTGTTTCTTAAACCCATTGAACATAATGATCGGACGTCATCTCCCAATTTTGAATTCCCTGTATTCGAAGCGGAAGAAGATGATGCTTGAGGGGATTCCTGACGGTATTTCCCGACTTCTTGAGCAAGAAAAGAAGATCATACTCAGCTGCATCTCGAGAATCAGCAGAACAGCCAACTGGGGCATTAATAAAAAAAAGAAGAAAAAAAAAAGAAAAAAAATCAATCAAAAAACAAACAAAAAAGAGGAGGGTGCAAAATAAGAAAAAAATCAAAATCAAAATCAAAAGAAAGAAAAAGAAAGAAAGAAACAAAAGAAAAATAGCACCCTCAAAGTCCCAAGTTGACTGATGCTGAAAGGATTCAGAGTCACTACGACCAAGTGAATCCGATCGAAAGAAAGAGATCAACTGCCATGTGTCATGGTCAGTTACATCAGCAGAGAGTGAAAAAAGCATTCGACAAAAAGGTCAAATCTCGTGTGTTCCGAGAAAATGACCCTGTGCTCAAGAAAGTCTTGTCTTTCGTGCCCGATTCCAGGGGCAAGTGGACTCCAAGCTAGGAACGTCCATATGTTTTCAAGAGAGCCTTTTCAGGCAGTGTTCTGACACTTACAATAATGGATGAAGAAGTTCACTCGTCCTGTGAATCCCGATGCAGTCAAGAAATACTTCGCCTACAAATAAATAAAAAAAGGTAAAAGCTCGCTAAGTCGAACACCCCAAAGGGCGACTTAGGCAAAAAGGAGCGTCTCGGTGGATTGAAAACCCGAAAGGGCGATCCAGGCAAAAGTTAGAGACATTGAAAAAAAAAAGAGAATTCGCATCCCGCTAGATTGAGCACCTCACACTGGGGCAATCTAGGCAAAAATTAGGGATTTGGCAAGTAACTGCATCTTGACAAGACTGTGCTGTACATCTGTCATCCGTCAGGAATTCTCGATTCGTCGTCGACTGAAGCTCCGAATACATCGAAAATTCAGAACGGTAGAGGAAAGGTCATTATGTTCAATGTAGCCCTCTCCAATATATATCACCGATTTCAAACTTGTACAGATCTATGGAGTCTCGCCCTTTGCAGACTACCATTCCATTACATCAATTTGAGCTTTTATCCAATTGTTTGCACTCTTATTTGTTTCAACTCAACGAATGTTTTGCATGTTTTTAATTGATAAAGTATCATTGTTTTCAAAATAAACAAAAATTTTCAAAAAAAAATTGTTCTTAAGCAAAGTGAACGTTCACAATGATGGAAGGATACTTAGGAGATCCGCAGTGCTCTCCCGAGGGTGGTATGATTACCAACAGGTAAGACATTTGTTCGTATCTCGAGCATAACTGTATCTTTTTTCTGTCAAACCTCTTTTGGTTTCTCCTCAGCAAGGTTGCTCAGTGCAGTGTTGGTTGAAGTTGTTTATCTTCATGTTCTCGGCAGTACAACATTCTTCCTCCAAGTCCCTCTTAGCCCTATTGTGGGGCATCTCCAGTAGAGGTTTGTTTGAGCCCTACCGTGGGGCATTCCCAGCAAGGTTGCTTTTGAAATACTTTTGTGGAGCAGTTCCCCTAGCAGAGTGTTTACTGAAGACTTCAACTTTCGCCTCTCCAGCAGAGCAATCTTCCTTTCCCCCCGGCGTGGGTGCTTTTCTGCAAAGATTCGGTATTTCGTGGATTGACACCCAGCACTCCATCATGTCCTCAGGTAGATCCCCGAGCGGAGTTGTTGGCATGATGAGCTTTCTCTATGCCTATCTATCCTCATCAGAGATCGAGTTGCTTCCTGGTATATCTGATTTTCAGCACGAGTTGTTCTGGCACGTCCGCCTGTGTATTAAACGCTACTCTCCGGTTGTGATCGACGATCCCTCCGGAAGCCTCTTGTGGCTCTTCCTCCCCTGCAGGATGATGACTTTGGTTTCCCTCTGAAGAGTGGTGCCGGATGGTTGATTCCCGGATCTGTGTATTGAGCATGTCTGTTTGTCAGCATTCATCATACATTTTAGGTAGAATGCATACATGCATAATCATAGCATTTGGATACTCATGTTGCAGCTGTTGCCGTGTATCTGTTGATTGTTGTCTCTTGCTGTTTGGTGATAAGAATCTCCCCAGTAGATTTTCCCCTAGCAGATATGGGTGTGTCTGATCTCTCCATGTAGAGCCAACCCCTTAAGCAGAATGTGTCTATCCTTTCCTGCCATTTCCCCACTGAGATACATCCTCGTGGATGACGGTTGTTTCCGTTCCCTCCCAACATACATTGGGATGGGTTTTCCCTATTGAGTTCTTTCCTCACTAGGATGAGTCTTGTTTCAGTCTGCCTTTTTGGATCGATCCTAAATTGGCTTCCTGTTGGCTGTCTCCCGTGCTTCCCTGGGGCATAAATGAATAGTCGCTCACTAATCGGCGCTCATTCATCTTATCCTCAGCGGAATTTGTTGGCTTCTACCTACAAACCGGTAGTTGTAAGTCCTATCTTCGTGGTTTTCTACCTACTAGATGGTAGTTGTAAAATCCCACTTTCACCCCCTAGCAGAGGTAACCTTTGTGGTTCATTCTGTTTGTTGGCTTCTACCTACAAACCGGTAGTTGTAAGTCCTATCTTTGTGGTTTTCTACTTACAAGTTGGTAGATGTAAAATCCCACTTTCATCCCCTTGTTGGAGTTAACCCTTTGTGCTCATCCTATCGATGACTGGTTACTTTTCCGTGGTTTTCTACCTACTAACCGGTAGATGTAATCCCCTCTTTGCGGTTATCAGTACCCAGTTGACGGTATTGATATTCTTTGCCCCTCTGGATACTTGCCTTGATCAAGTAGTATTGTCCCCATTGGGTCTTCCCCTTCTTTTTGGATACTTGCTCCCAGTAAGCAACTTTATCCTCTTTTGATTGGTCATCTTTTGCCTACCTAGCCTGGTACCTCGATGCCTTTCTTTTCGGTCGTTTATCCATCTAACAACCTACAACCCGGTTATGGATAATCTTCCATGCGAGTGTATTATCTACGTTTTCACGGCTATAGATAATATGTCTCATGTTTTTTCCGGTATTCAGACCGAAGAAGTTTCCGACGATCAGGTCGATGTACTTATGTTTTTTCCGGTATTCAGACCGAAGAAGTTTCCGACGATCAGGTCGATGTACTTATGTTTTTTCCGGTATTCAGACCAAAGAAGTTTCCGACGATCAGGTCGATGTACTTATGTTTTTTCCGGTATTCAGACCGAAGAAGTTTCCGACGATCAGGTCGATGTACTTATGTTTTTTCCGGTATTCAGACCGAAGAAGTTTCCGACGATCAGGTCGATGTACTTATGTTTTTCCGGTATTCAGACCGAAGAAGTTTCCGACGATCAGGTCGATGTACTTATGGCATTCAGGCCAATTTTCCGGTATTCAGACCGAAGTGGCGTTCAGGCCAATTTCCGATTTTCAGATCAATGAAGTATTCCTCCTCTCCGTTGGTTTCGATAAACGTCGAGTTTTTCCCGGTCATCCGTTGATGATTTGGTTGTGTCCTTCTTCCCTAGTGAAGTATTCCTCCTCTCCGTTGGTGTCGATAAACGTCGAGTTTTTCCTATGCGTCCGTTGGCGTATAGTTGATATCTTTCCCCGCAGGGTCGTCCCCAGTTAATCCTCCTCTCCGTTGGTGTCGATAAACGTCGAGTTTTTCCTATGCGTCCGTTGGCGTATAGTTGATATCTTTCCCCGCAGGGTCGTCCCCAGTTAATCCTCCTCTCCGTTGGTGTCGATAAACGTCGAGTTTTTCCCAATCATCCGTTGATGATTTGGTTGTGTTCTGTCTCCCCAGCAGTAGTCCTCCTCTCCGTTGGTGTCGATAAACGTCGAGTTTTTCCTATTCGTCCTATGACGTCTAGTTGTACCTGTCCCCCACGTGGATTTACCTCTCCGTTGGTCTTGGAAAACGTTGAGTTTTTCCCATTTCGTCCGTTGACGTATGGTTGTATCTCTTCCAGTCATTCATTAATGTCTGGTTACCTCTCCGTTGGTCTTGGTAAACATTGAGTTTTTCCTAGTTGTCCGTTGGCATCTAGTTGTGATTTCTTTTCCCATTCATCATCGTTGTGATGTCGGGATGTGGCCGTACCCTTTGAAAACAAAAAACCAAAAAATATACCCAGTAATAAAAATCAAATCCCAGTGGACGTTTCCATTATTGGATCCCTGTATTGTGCAAATTCTACGGTTCTTTGGTATTCAATCCCTGTTTACCCTGAAAGTCTGACAGCCATTGCTATCATCCGTTCGGGTTCCCAGCTGATTGAATAGGGGCAGCTGTAGCACCTCAAATTTGCACCTATCATTGTACATACATTCTCATATTAGGTTATAGCATAACATGGTCCACTGCATAGCATTGCATTGTCCCATTTGCCTCAAGTGCAAGCCAATTAAGAGATTTAGGTCAAACTGATCAGGAGATCAGTCAATCAAGCAAGCAAGCACAATTTCCAAGGAGCCAAGGCCCTAGGGTTGGTCCAACATGTTCACATGACTTGGGGACCCATTTGAAGTGTTTAAGTCAAGAATTGGATGCTCAGAGGTCATCAGTCCATGCACAATCAGTCAGAAACCCTAAAAAGTCAAACTTGGTCAACTGTGGTTGATTTTATGGTTTTGATGGATGGATTTGGTTTGAGAGAGCTCATTCATGTCCAAATAGGCCTCATATATCATGGCAAACATCATCATTGAAGAATTTGAAGCCAAATCAGAAATTTCCAAAAATAGAAACTGGACCTGTAATTTTAACTGCCAAAAATGGAAACTTCTTGAGCCTAAACTTACATCATGATACAAGCTTCAAATGAATTTTTTCCCAACATGAAAGTTGAAGATCTTGTTCTCCCATTTCCAAAAAGTCCAATAACTCTCAATTCCCATGTATGGTTGGCAAGATATGATCAATTCATTTTCAAAATTTCTTGAACTTCAAAAGGCCATATCTCTCAAACCATTTGGCCAAATTTGGTGAGGTTTTTTCCAACAAGCCATATTTAACCCCCTCTTTCCAAAATGTAACTTTCATGTACCAAAACCCTATGGATCAAAATGGCATTTTTTCACTATCATGTTTTAATTTCAAAGTGTGGTGCAAAAGTGGAATTGTGAATTAGGCATTTTTAATCAGAATGGCCAATTGGGAATGACTTGAAATGATATTTGTGACTTGTGGAAGGCCCATTTTCGTGCTCCTACCATCACACCTCACCATATGGACAAAATTGGTCATTTAGCAATTGGATTCATTTGAACTAATTATGATTAGCATACACTAAAGCAACCTTAAACAGACAATATATATCATTTTTTCTGCCATTTGGAAACCCTAGAGCTAGCAGCCACACAGAAAACGGGAAAAGTTCTCACTCTCTCAAAAATTCTCATTTTTCTTCCTTTGAACTTTCTGCTAAGAAATCTCCAAGAATTCGAGTGTGGTTGGTTTTACCATCATCCACCAACCTCTGCTAGGCCTTTGCAAGCAACAACACCCAACTGAAAAGCCATTACAACTCTGTTTCACTAAACCTCCTTCCATGGCAGTTTGGAGTTGGAGCTGAATCGAGCAAGCTTGAGCCAAAATCCTTCCACCATTTATCATTTGAAGCTTGAAGCAACAACTGTTTTTGCCATTTGGAACCAAACAACAATTACATCACAACTGTTCTGCAAATTAGGTGAGTTTTCGATTTCAACCTTTTCCAAAACCATGATATGCTTATGATAGGTCTCCTTGCCATGAGCATTTTAAACTTTGAATCCATAAAAATGGTTAAGTATGCTGAAAGTTATGTTGAATTGAAATCTGGCATGTGAATATGTTTTTGTTTGATGCTTCTTTGTTGGTTCAAATTGATGTTGATAATTGTTGGATTTGTGATGCATGATGCTTGCTGAATCCATTGATATGTTGTTTTGCCATTTCTGGAAAATAATCTTGCACGATGATGATGAACAAGATGATGAATACTGTAGCTTTCATAAACCCTAAGCCGTTCCCAGATTTTCTATTTCTGCATCGTGTTTTGGCTGTTGTTGCATGCTACTGTTTTATTACCATGACCTGTCGCCAGTTGCCACCTCACCCAGCTGCTACGCAGCGTTTCACTTAAATCCCAACATAATTACTAAACTGCCACCGCCGTGCCCTTAGTCTCATTAATCCATGTTTGTTTTATTTTTTTTATTATTTCATTTGATACATCATTTTGTAAAATTCATAACTCATCCATTTTAATTCCAAATTTCATGAAAATTTTTGCATTATGCCCTGCTTGATCTCTAGTATTTTATCATGATTTTTCCTGATTTTTTGGATGGTCTAATTTTAAATGGTATTAGGGTTTTGTTCATGTGTCAATATTTTGTACCTTTTACCAAAACATTTGTGAAATGATGATGCATTATCCAATGGACCTGAATTTTTTTTGTACACAAACTAGACACATTCATGGTGATTTTGGTGTAGAGTTTGTTAAATTTTCTTATCTGGTCATTGAGTTATGAATTTTTGAATTAGGGTGTGACAATTTGTGTCACACCAATGATGTGCAACTTCATGATTTTTGATACCATGCTTCTTGACCTCCAATTAATGTGAATTTTTGCATGAACCTACTCTTGTATGTCTAGTCTACATGTGAATTTTCTTGGAATTATTTGTGGCATTTCCTAATTGTTTGAGATTTTCTCCCCTGTTTGACTAAAATGTTGACTTGTGTGATACATGTTGCCATTTCATTTGTGAAATTCTCATACTTTATTAGATGAACTTGAAATTTTACATGTGATTAGTAGACATCCTAAGCTGTGTCATGGTGTTGATCCCGTTCATTTCTTATATGTTATCACTGACTTATGATTTTTTGAAGTTGATACATGTTTGGCTGACTTTTTTGAGCATGCTTAAACTTTCTTTGACTTTCTGATTTTCATTGACTGCCTTCCTCTTGTCCAAATGAGATGAAATTTGACATGCTTGCCATGCTGTGGGTTGTGATTGATCATGATTTATTTGGTGATTTTTGGAAATGTTTGAGATTGATTTTGATTCAAGTCTTACTGTTGACTTCTATGAGCTTCTAAATGCCATGCTTTGACCTAACTTGTTCATGAAATGATGATGATGATTGATATGAATGTGAAACCAATTGGTATTGTTTCTTGATTGTTTGAACATGATTTTGGATACTTGCCACTTGCTGTTTGAACTTTTTCATTCCCTTTTGACCCTAGGCTTGCCCTAGTGGTCCTATTACTCACAGTTGAGTTCATTTTTTTCAGGTTGATCAACAAATGACCAATGAGACCAATTCCTTTTGATTGAACTTGCTTGAATACCATGACTAACATGTTTTGTTTTGTAGGTTGCTTGGCTCACATGCCTTGAGCCTTGTGCCTTGCACATCCATTTGCCTATGATTAACTGTTAATGTCTGTTTCCTTTTGCTTTGTTTTGAAGTTGCATACTAACATCTGCTTGACTATTTCAGGTGCTTTTAGTTGCTCAGTTCCTTGTGAACTTTTGCTTTGCTTTGCTTATATAAGCAATTTGCATTGAGGTATATTTCTCATCTTCATGTAGTCTGGAAGACCTGGCCTGTTACTTGGCCAGGCAACTGTCTGAAGTCCTCCTTAAGAGGCAATGTTTGTGTATGTTTACAATTTGTCCCTGTACATATTCAAAGACCTCCTAAGTGAAGAGGCAATTGGCAGAACCCAAGGGATATGCAATCTATCCCCTGCTATTCTGTGTGTCATCTGCTTTGCTCACACCACTGTGTTGATGCATTGCAGATACAAACCCAAGATCTTGTACAACTGTACAGTTGAGTCAGGTTCAAATGTGTAGAAGGGTTCCCACTTTCTGAACCCACACTATCTTGTCTTAAGCTCTCCCAGGCCAGGGATAAGAGTTGTGAAGTCTTATCTTCACTCACCTTTCATCTGCTTCATCTTAGCCCCTCAATGGCAAGGTTAAGAGCTAACACTACCCAGTTCCAGTGGTTTGTTTGTTGAGGTTGATATGACCCCTCGACTAAAACCTAGCCTTGATGTTTGAGCCCCTTGTTGGTGTGTTTATTTCATGCTGTATGTGCTTGTGGTGTGATTGTATCCCCTAGGTTTGTTAGACTCCGCGTAGTCTCGTTTGCATGTCAATTAAGGTAGCACGGTTCCTTCGTATAGGACTTCCTTTCTTGCTTGAGCTTTCCTAAAACACAAACAAACATTATCCCCTCTAAAGGATACGTCCACTCCTTCTACTACAGGTGAGTAAGTCTCCAAAGGTCGAGCATCAGGTAGATTGCGCAGTGACGTTGTCCACTTAAAAAACACAAACCAACGGGAATAGTTTAGCCGAACTACGGCAACTCTGATTCTCATGTCCAGATGAGATACGTAGGCACGAGATGCGATGTCTTGTCGAGTTTGACTAACAACTAACACTAATTCTTTTCTCTCGCCCTCGTTGCGATTGAGACCTCCCCCTTCTCTTGCCCTAGTTGCAATCGAGACCCTTCTTCTTCCTGTGCAAGTTAGTTAGAAACCTTAACTTAGGGACGACTTTGCATGACAACATCTAGGCTCGAGTCGTAGTCTCCCTAGTGTTGTGTCTCCCTCTGTTATCTGGTTAGGCTAGTCCTTTTTCCCTTTGTAGCCGAACTCTCGGCAACTCTGATTCTCATGTCCAGATGAGATACGTAGGCACGAGATGCGATGTCTTGTCGAGTTTGACTAACAACTAATCCTTGCTTGTTTTCGCCCTCGTTGCGATCCTTTCTCTCGCCCTCGTTGCGATCGAGACTTTCCCTTTCTCTTGCCCTAGTTGCAATCGAGACCTTTGTTCGAATAGTTTAGCCGAACTACGGCAACTCTGATTCTCATGTCCAGATGAGATACGTAGGCACGAGACGCGATGTCTCGTCGAGTTTGACTAACAACTAACACTAATTCTTTTCTCTCGCCCTCGTTGCGATTGAAACCTCCCCTTTCTCTTGCCCTAGTTGCAATCGAGACCCTTTTTCTTCCTGTGCGAGTTAGGTTAGGTGTGGCTTGCTTCCTGTGCAAGTCATGTTTAGGATAGGCTTGCTTCCTGTGCAAGTTAGCTAGAAACCTTAACTTAGGGACGACTTTGCATGACAACATCTAGGCTCGAGTCGTAGTCTCCCTAGTGTTGTGTCTCCCTCTATTATCTGGTTAGGCTAGTCCTTTTTCCCTCCGTAGGGGAACTACGTCGCCCTGATCCTCATACCAGATGAGGTACGTAGGCAGGAGATGAGCTGATCTCTCCGGGCGCCTTTTTTTTCTTTTTTTTGTGTGTGTTTGGCAACTATTAGGCTCGAGCTCTAGTCTCCCTTTTAGTTTGTTTGTTCGCCCTTTTTCTTTTTAACCCCTTTGTGCCTTAACCACCCTTGCGTGCGTTTTGGTTCGGATGCTGATGTAAGCCCAGTGATTGGCATTCAGGCTCCACGTTTGCCTTCTTGTGTGCGTTTTGGTTCGGATGCTGATGTAAGTCCAGTGATTGGCATTCAGGCTCCACGTTTGCCTTTGCCTGTGTTTGTTTGTGTGCGTGTCAGCCGAGCTACGAATGCTCTGATTCTCCTTCGTCCAAAGGAGATACGTATGCATAGGATGCGATATCCTAGCGAGCATGTGTCGTTTCCCCAGTCCGAACTACTTCGACTCTGATGTCTATGCCTGATAGACTAAGTAGGCCCAGGATACGATGTCCTGCCGAGTCAGTTTCAGTTCCAGTCTGTTTTCTTGTGTCTCTTTCAGCCAGTGTGTGTGTGTGTGTGTGAGCAGTGTTTTAGCAACCATTTTCCTTCCTATTGTGCGTGGATCCCGTCGAGTACGACGGATGCGTAGGGGTGCTAATACCTTCCCTTCGCATAACCGACTCCCGATCCCATTCTCTTTGGTCGCGAGACCATGTCTTTTCCAGGTTTACTTCGAGCGTTTCCTTTCCCTCTTTTGGGATAAATAACGCACGGTGGCGGCTCTGTTGTTCTTGTTTCCCCGCCGGTTTTTCGCGTAATGCGACAATAGGCGTACATGTGGAAGTCATATGCGATAAAAATCTTGATATATAGTTCAAGCAGCCGAGAAAACCTCTGACTTGCTTCTCAGTTTTAGGCGCAGGCATCTCTTGTATTACTTTGACCTTGGTAGGATCAACTTTAATACCTTTCTCTCTAACAATAAAGCCCAACAACTTACCAGAAGGAACACCAAAAGTGCACTTTTTGGGATTCAAGTGGAGTTTATATTTCCTCAAACGCTGGAATAACTTTAACAAATTCTCAACATGCTCTTCTTCATCACTTGACTTAGCAATCATATCATCAACATAAACTTCAATATCTTTATGCATCATATCATGAAAAAGAGTGGTCATAGCTCTCTAGTACGTTGCACCAGCATTCTTTAAACCGAAAGGCATCACTCTATAACAGAATGTTCCCCAGGGTGTAATGAATGTGGTCTTCTCCATATCTTCAGGTTCCATCTTGATTTGATTGTAACCGGAAAATCCGTCCATAAACGAGAAGACTTTGAATTTAGCTGTATTGTCTACCGATATATCAATGTGTGGCAAAGGAAAGTCATCTTTCAGACTGGATTTATTCAATTCTCTGTAATCAACACACATGCGGACTTTTCCATCTTCTCTGGAATAGGCACAATATTTGCCACCCAATGCGGATACTCAGAGGTAACAAGAAAACCAACATCAATCTGCTTCTGCACTTCCTCCTTGATTTTCAATGCCATATCAGGATGAGTTCTTCTCAACTTCTTCTTGACTGACGGGAATTCTGGCTTCAACGATAATCTATGCTCCACAATCTCAGAATCCAACCCAGGCATGTCTTGATAGGACCAAGCAAACACATCTGAATATTCATGAAGAAGATCAATTAACCCCTTCTTTGCTTTTGGACACAATTGAGACCCAATCTTGACTTCCTTCACATCATCCTCGGAACCCAAGTTGACTAATTCAATCTGCTCTTCAAACTGCCAAATGGCTTTTTCCTCATACTCAAGTAAACGGGATAACTCATCAGATACTTCTTCATCATCAATCTCATCCTCAGCTTCAAACACACGGAAATCAAAGTTTGTAGAGGGAGTAGGATCATTGTATTCAATGGGTTTGAGAACCAACCTGCATAATGATTTGATATTTTGATTTTAGAGGAGTGGAGTCTAAACAAATATTATGCAAATGGAAAGTTCATTATTTATTTATGTTTTTTGTGATTACCATTTTCGGAAATACCAAAAGTAAAAATAAAAACATCATAGATGTGGATGAATAAAATTGTACTTTATTGATGATAATAAGAAAATGCCCGACAATGTTCACTTCTCCCTTAGGCATAGGAGAAGGGTTTTCTTAAAATATATGGAAACAAATTACTTAGAATGGTGAATAACAGTAGGAACATCAACAACAACCCAATTGTTACAACCCTGGCCATGCGTCACAAAGTTGGCGCAAGCTCCGTCTTTGTCACCACTGTCCTCAATAATGGCAGTTGAGTGTTGATCATTCTCATGAATGAACCCTCCACTGCAGAATACTGGTTGCATAACCTTGACATTGGTGTTGAATGGCCTTGGTTGAAATCCTAGCCCTTCCCTGTTCTTGTTCTCGGCGATCTCCACAACATGGCCCCACTTATCAATATTGCCAGCCTAAATAGCCTTTTTTGCATCTTTTAAAGAAGACATGGGTGCCCCAACCCTTTTCAAATCATCAGCAACAGACAAAGCTCGAAACGGCGTTCCAACTTCCTCCTCAGCATCAACATATGTAAAAGCTGACAAATGGCTCACCAATAATGCCTTCTCTCCACCAACAACGACAAGCTTGTCGTTCTTCACGAATTTCAACTTTTGGTGTAAAGTAGACGTCACAGCTCCAGCTTCATGAATCCATGGCCTTCCTAACAAGCAGCTAGAGGCCGAGTGGATATCCATCACTTGGAAAGTAATTTGGAAATCACTCAGACCTATCTTTACTAGAAGGTTCACTTCTCCAATGACAGTTTTATGAGAACCATCAAACGCTTTAACAACCACGTCGTTGTACCTCATCGAGGCGCCTTGATAGGAGAGTCTTGACAAAGTTGACTTCGGCAACACGTTCAATGATGACCTTGTGTCAACCAACACATTAGACAAAGCGTCCTCCTTGTAATTCATTGAAATATGTAATGCCAAATTATGATTCCTGCCTTCCTCAGGAAGCTTTTCATCACAAAAACTCAGATTGTTACTGTAAGACCCCAATTTTGTCCCTAAGATCCCTCATGGATCATATCATAGCATTGCATAGCCTCAAGGATCTTTAAGCATCTTGTGCTCCTTTACCTGTAGGTGGGATATTTTGTGAGTGTTTCTTTGATCACCAGGCATTGCTTGCATTGTATATCATTTTCTTTTCTTGTTTAATCATTACCCAAAAGCACCAAAAATATGTCATCTAACATTTTGTTTTGTAGCATCAAGCAAGCACAGGTCAAGCCATTCATGAGCATCCCTTGTACAAGAGCTGATAGTATTTTCTTGAGATGAAGGTCATGTGATCATTATATTGAGCTTATATGAGCTATGGTTCCATTTTGGATTAAATTCATCAAGTGCCAAAGGCCCAAATTCATCAGACATTCTCAGGTCATCTGAGGCCCAATACAATCAACTGTACAGTCAATTGAAGGCTTTGAGGTTGGGGGATTGATCTTAACATCCTCATTCATGTTCAAACAAGGCCTATTCATCATGTCAAACATTCATATTGAAGATTTTGAGGTCAAGTCAAAAGTTTCCCAAAATGGAAAGTGACCAATAATTTCAAGTTTCCAAAAATAGCAAGTTTTTGGATCACTTTCAACTGAACTTTCCAACATCAAAGAAGATTCAAATGAATTTTTGGTCAACATGAAAGTTGAAAATCTTTCTCTCCCATTTCCAAAAAGTCCAAGATCATGAGCATCTGATGAATGGTTGAAGAGTTATGATCAAATGATTGCCAAGTGTGCATGGAACTTCAACAAGCCATAACTTTTGATCCAAAGCTCCAAAATGAGTCCCTCTTTTTGCACATTTCTTCTCATGACCTATAATTTCCAAATCTATCATTGCATTACATGAAATTTCATCACATGACCATTTTCTCATCCATGAACATTTTGGAGAGAAATTTGGAAATTCAAAATTGGTGCATCATATGAACAAAATACCATTCCCTTTATGCTTATGAGATGATTTTAAGTGAAATTCCACATGCATATGGTACTGTTCACGTTCAAATTCTCCATGCACCTCACATTTTCCAATTTTTATCATGCACCTTATTTTCACTAATCATAATTAACTCATGCCTAATTTTGATTTGGATGTGATTAAGAGACCATATATAAATCAAATCATAACAGAATTTCACAGTTTTGAACATTCTAGATCTCAAATTTTTCTTTCCCACCATTTTTGCTCTCAATTGAAACTTCAATTTCTTCCACATAGCACCTTGATTTTATTGGATATTCGTGTTCTCTGATCATCATTGAGTGCAGATCAAGCTCTTGATTAAAGAATTCGAGCCAGAATCAAGCACATCAAGCTCAAGAACATAAAGATGGAAGTTGTGATTTGAGCTAGATCCAAGCATCTCCAAGCTTCAATTCATACATCAAACTTCAAGTCATCATCTCAGGATTGGATCTGGACATTGCTAGGCCTTGGATCCATCGTTTTCACTGTTCTTCTCTTAAAGAGGTGTGAAATTCGAGTCTCTTAATTCTTGATTTTATGCACATGTTAGTGTAGATCCTTTCATGCTGATTATGCTGATGCTTTTAGATTTTGAAATGGATGATTATTGAGTGAGTTATCTGGAATTGAAGTTTTGATTACATGAATGTTTTCTCTTCGATTTGCTTTGATCATGAAGAATTAATATGAATTGATGCTGGATTCGTATTGTACATATCATGAGCTTTCGTTTGGTATAAATTTTACATGATTCTGGAAACAATTTCATGCACGTGTACTGTAGCGCCACCATCTTCATGAGGAAGACGGTGGAAACCACCACTGTCGCCGCCGTCTGCAATTTGTTGAGTTGGCTAGGGTTTTTGTCCACACATGCTGCCACGCACGCGCCTGTTGGCCAAATAATTGGATACGGCTTGCTTGACTTTCCACGCGTGGCGTTTGACTCTGAGTTGGCACGCCAACTCATTAATTGAAGTGATGCGTTTTGGACGCATACCTCCTTCGATCCTCCGCTCCAGCGTTTTGTACTTTTATTTCTTTTCCAGCGCGTTTTCACTCACACATGGTTCGATCCCTGCAGCATGCACTTTTTTTCAAATTAATTCATATTTTTCCATTTCCCTCCATTTATCATATCTTGTTCTTCATTTTATTTCAATATTTTCTTTAACTTGCAAAAATCATATCAAATTGAAAATGATTCCAAATCACTTCCGATTTTTTGCTACATGTTCATATGGATGTCTATTATTTTGTGGTTTTGGTTTCATGATTTTATCACTTCTAAAATTTTAAATGTGATTGATTCTTTGGACATGTATGCAAAATGTGACATGCTTCATTCATTCTATTGTGAAATGCTCATACATTGGCCAATTGATTTGAAATTTGGTGTGATGATTCCCAACATGTTGCATGATTTTTGAGGCTTGGTTTGGTATTTTTCTCATTTTTCATCTCTGTTTTAGACACATGAATGTATGGTGTGACAATGTGTGTCACACAATTTGATGTCATACTTGTGCATTTTCATTTCTAGGCCAATTGAGCTCTGTTGATTCTAATTTTTGGCATGAGGATTGTGTTTGATATGTTGTATGCACATAAAGAATTTCATGATTGTTTGAGTCATTTCTGTTTTAATATAGAATTTTCATTCTTGATGACCAATTGTGTGCTTTGAAATTGCCTTTGCCATATCTTGCTCATGTGATGACTTTGCTTGATGCTTTGGATTTGGTCCTTTTTAGGACATGTTCTTACTTGATTAAATGAGCTTCATGTTGAATATTGGTCGCTGTTTTGACTTTTTGCTTTGCCTTTGACCCTAGTCTTTGGACTAGTGGTTTATACTCACTTTTTGAGCTTTGCATTTCAGGTTCAAGCAATTAGCTCTAATGATTGATGTGATCTCATTACTTGAGATGCAAGTTACCTTGATTAACTAACCTTGCTGTTTTGTAGGTCATTTGAATGATGAAACAATTTGAGTTGCTTGCACTTTGTACTTCACTTGGTGTAACACTGTTGATTGGTTTTGTCTGTTTTCTGTTTATCTGTTTGGGTTACTAATTGACTAGCCTTTTATACAAGTACTTTAGCCGCTTTAGCTCATTATTTGAGCTTTGCTTTGCTTGTGGTTGGCATACCACTTAGGTAATTTCTTTTCTCCATGTAGTCTGGAAGACCTGCTATGTTTGGCAGGCATTTGGCTGAAGTCCTCCTTAAGAGGAAATGTCTGTGATTGTTTGTTCATATGTGCATTGATGTTTGTGTGTGCGTTTGTGCATTTATTTTCCTTTTTGAGCATTACTTGTATATCATTTACCATGATCATTGCTCATACTTTGTGACATTTATCTTGTCTTTTGAGGAGTCAATTGTAAGTCCAGCTATTGGCATTTGTTTCCTTTGTGTTGTTAGGAGTTGGATGTAAGACCATTGATTGGCATTCCATTTCCTTGGAGTCGAGTGTAAGACCAGCTATTGGCATCTTGTTTCCTCTTGTTTGTTTTCTCTGATACATGCTTTATCTTGCTTTTTCCCTGAGCTTGACTATTCCAAAGGAACTTACTTGGATCATTTCTATGATCTTGAGAAAGCATCTCTGTTTGTGGCTTTGTCCCTTAACCCTCACCTTTTGCATGCTTAACCTTGATCCATATTTTCATCCTTAACCCAAACCAGAAAACTATTGTGCAAGCATTTTGCCTTGTTTTCAAAACTAGAAACCTAGGCCTTATGCCTTTGATTTTCAAACTTTCTTTTCATAATACTTATTTTGAATTGAACTTTAAGTTAACTTTGACATGTTTGTGAATACTTATAATTGGTTAATTCAACCCATTCAAATGTGCTTCTTTTGTGATTTCAATGATCACTTCTTAATCAATTTTTTCATATGCATTTGCTATTAGGTTTGAGTTATCTTTGTGGTAGATATAATACTCACCTTTGTTCTTAGTGATTGAATTGTAAGACTTCCCTGCTTATTATAGGGTTAACCCCTCACTAGCACGTTGAAGCTGTTCTCACGTGGTGGACTTGTGGTTGTTTAGGTTGAGTTTTCTCCCTTTGATAACGAAAGACATTAAGGCTTTTGTTTAAAATCAATCCACTCATCTTTTTGAAATCTTTTAGCCGAACTACGGCGTTTTGATCCTTATCTTTCATGAAAGGTACGTAGGCAATGGGTTTCATCCATCCAAACAAAAAATGTAAATAACTTGTACATTCTTTTCTCATCTCTTCAATCATGTTTGCACAATAAAAATTTCATAAACAAATAATATTTTACAACAAGTTGTGAAAAGGGCTCCCTAGGAGTACCTAGGATGTTGTGGGTGCCTAACACCTTCCCATGACATAACCAACCCCCTTACCCAAATCTCTGACCCCCTTTTACTAGTTTTGTTTGTAAAACTTTATAGGCTTTTGTTCGCTTTCTAGCCATTCCTTTGGATAAATAGAAGTGCGGTGGCGACTCGACTTTGTATGATTTACCTCGGATCTAATTAATATTTCCTATGGTGACGAATACACCGCTACAGAAAAGTGGCGGCTCTGTTGGGGAAAAAGTCTTTTCCTTGGTGGGTTTGCCTACTTTTCACAATTGTTGTGTTATACTTGTTTATGACATATTTTTGGTGCAATTTGGGATTACTGTATTGATTGTAATGCTTGAATTGCTTGATATATCAATTGCTTGCTTGCTTGGTGATCTCTGTGAGATGAGTTCTATACCCGAACTCGAGTGCACCTTATGATAGGAGAATGGCATAGTCTCGTCGACTTGTGTGGAGTTATTCCTTAGCAAGTTGACTTGCGAGTCCATTCACTTGGTGGAGGTCATGTTGGATTAATGATGTCACACAAGTCATTTGTGGTTAGGCATTATTCTTCCAATGTGTGATGTAGAAGCCAAGGACCTTAGTTTACCAAGCCCATCTTGGCCTATTTTAGGACGTAGTGCGGAGGTCGTTCAGATGTTATATCTGATGCGATTGTTACGCGATACTACACTCATAAGAGTCTCTCTTGAGAATATTTTTGGAAAACGAGTATTCGTTCCTCCGATAATATTCGAAAGATGGGATGATGACTATGGGAACCTCTTGTAAAACATGTTCGGCAGGTTTAAACCATAGTACACTCCTTTTGGATGGTTCTTAACCGAGACTCCATGCTCGTGACTCACAACAAACCCGTGATTCATGGTTGATCCGTTCACACATCCTTAATATCAATGGAACTTGGGTGTCGATAAGGTGAAAACCATAATCCACCAAAATGGATGATTGATATTAAGGATGGTTGAACCGTTCGTATATCGTTAATATCAATGGAACTTGGGTGTCGATAAGGTGTAAACCATAATCCACCAAAATGGATGATTGATATTAGGGATAATATGAATTATCCCATGACCTTTGTCTGGTGTGCTTTGCTTGATCCTTGAGTGTGATTGTTGCATTCATGCATTCATCTGCATCCATATCATCAAAAAAATGAGAATTTTTTTTCAAGGAACTTAAGGGGTTTCTTTGCAAAAATTTTCAGACATGGAAAGACAAAGAATTATTTGATGAGATATTTTCCATATGCGATAAAATGATTAATATTTCAAATTTTGCAAATAAAACCCTCGAGTTCCTTTGAAATAAAAACAAATCATATGCACAAATATTGCATGCATCATTTGCATAAGCAAGTGTTGTTCTTAGCCTCTGGTCCTGTGACCTGACTCAGTTGCTCTTCATTTATTTTGAAGACAAGCTGACTCATCGGTACTACACCAGAGCCAACTCTCCCAAATTGTTGGATCATCTTGAGCAAGAGAACTGTGAGCTCAAGGATGGAAATTGCCAGACTAAGTGCTTTTGATGTAATTACTCCTGGTTAGCCACTTATCTTCCCTCTCATACATAGCTGCTGAGGATGAAGTTGGAACGCCTTTCCAAGCTTTATCTATAGCTGAGCCTGTTGAGAAGGGAACTCCTTCATTTGCTTCCTATAAAGATGCGAAACTGGCCATTGAATGTGGTGCGGTTGCTGGTTTAGGAAAAATGATCGAGCTTGAAGACAACAAGTCCCGGGCTGGCATTGGCTATTCCTCTGGGGTCTTCAACGAAAAAGGGCTGTTCAAAAGTTGAGGTTTCATCCACGCCGGTCAGAACGAAGAAGTTGCTTCTATCTTGGAAGAGGATGCAGAGGACTCTGACAACTTTGTCATCCCTGGTGGGATCTGCCACAATTGGGTCGCTGTGGATGTTCCTACGGTCATTCATAAGTCAGCATAATATGTTTGCTTTGTTTAAAAACCCTTCTCCCATGCCAAAAGGAGGAGTGATGACATTGTTGGCATCATTAATACAATGATATTTTCATTCAATAAATGCATGTTAAACATTTGTTTTTCCAATTGTTTTCACTTTTTGCTTTTTGCATGAAATTGGTGATCACAAAAAACCCTAAAAAAGGAATAAAAGCAATCTTTTCATCTGCATAATGATTGCTTGTTTAAATTCTAAAGCTTTTCATTATCCAAAATCATTATGTAGGTTGATTTCTAAACCCATTGAACATAATGATCCAACGCCATCTCCCAATTGTGGATTCCCTGTATTCGAAGCAGAGGAAGATGATGTTGAAGGGGATTCCTGACGAGATCACTCGTCTCCTTGAGCATGAAGAGAAGATCATTCAGCTGCATCTAGAGAATCAGCAAAACAGTCAAGCTGGGGCATTACAAATGTAATAAAAAAAAAAGAGGGGGTGAAAAATAAAAGAATCAAAATCAAAATCAAAATCAAAAAGAAAGAAAAAATAAAAGAAAAGTATACCCTCAAACCCCAAGTTGACTGATGCTGAATGGATCTAGAGTCGTTACGACCAACTGAATTTAATCGAAGAGAAGCGATTGACTGCCATGTGTCATGGTCAGTTATATCAGCAGAGAATGAAGATATCATTCGATAAGAAGGTCAAGCCTCGTGTGTTCCGAGAAGGTGACCTCGTGCTCAAGAAAGTTTTGTCTTTCGCGCCCGATTCCAGGTGCAAGTGGACTCCAAACTATGAAGGTCCATATGTTATCAAGAGAGCCTTTTCAGGCGGAGCTTTGATGCTTACAAATATGGATGGGGAGGGTTTCACTCGTCCTGTGAATTCAGATGCAGTCAAGAAATACTTCGCCTAGAATAAAAAAAAGAATAGCTCACTAAGTCGAAACCCGAAAGGGCGGCTTAGGCAAAAATGAGCGTCTCGCTAGATTGAGTACCTCACCCTGGGTCAATCTAGGAAAAAATTAGAGACATAAACAAAAATGAATATTTGCATCCCGCTAGATTGAGTACCTCACCCTGGGGCAATCTAGGCAAAAATTAGGGATTTGGCAAGTAACTGCATCCTGACAAGACTTTCTATTTCACAACTGTCTTTTCGTCAGAGATTCTCGCTCAGTCAGCGTCAACTGAAGCTCCAAATACATCGGATTCAAATTGGTAGAGAAATGGTCATTATGTTCAATGTAGCCCTCTTCCAATATATATCACCGATTTCAAATTTGTATAGATCTATGGAGTCTTGCCATTTGCAGACTACCATTCCATCAAATCAATTTGAGCTTTTATCCAATTATTTGCACTCTTATTTATTCCAATTCAACAAATGGTTTGCATGTTTTAATTGATAAAATGTCATTGTTTTAAACAAACAAATTTTTCAAAACAAATTGTTTTTAAACAAAGTGAACATTCACAATGATGAAAGGATACTTAAGAAACTCTTAGTGCTCTCCCAAGGGTGGCATGATTTCCAACAGGGTAAGACATTTGTTCATATTCCTGGCTTTGGCTGTATCCTCTTTCTCCAGATTGTTGTTGGGGTTGCTCCCCAAGCAGAGCTTCTGTTAAGATTTTTCCCCCGAGCAGGGTATTTGTTGGGATTGTTCCCGAACAGATTTTGTTGAGCAGAGCCTTTGTTATGACCCTCCCCATCAGAGTGTTTGTTGAGGTTTTCACCTCCCCTCCCTTCAGCAGAGCAGTGATTCTTTCCTCCTCAGCAGTTGTGGTTCCCTGTGGAAGGTTCAGTATTTGGTGGTTGATCCCCAGATAAATCCCCAGTAGATTGGTGGCATGGTGGGATTGTATCTGAGATGATTCCTCCCCTGCAGAGATTTGGTGATTTTCCGATATCTCCGATCCCGGTAGAGTTGCTTGTGTGGCAGGATCTATTTGTGTGATCTTTTCTCCCGTGGTGGGTTTCCCCCAATAGAGTTGTTTGGAGTTGCTTTCGTGGCAGTTTTCACCTGTGCAGTGAACTCCTCTTTCCCAGCTGAGACTGATGATTCATCCCTTGTAGAGATATTGCTGTTTCTTGATCCCGTCAGAATTGGTTATTCTCCGGTGATCCTGGCTTTCTCTCCTGTGGTGTAGTACCAGGCGTTTGATCCATGGACTTGTTGGTGTTAGTAATGTCTGTTTTATCAGCATTCATCAAACATAAGTCACGCATATTCATGCATACTCATAACATCCAGATATTCATGTTGCATTCTTTGCCATATATCTTTTGTTTTTTGTCTCCTGCTAAGTGGTGATATAGATCTCCCCAGTAGATCTCCCTAAGAAGACGTTGGGTGTCTAATCTCTCAATATAGAGTCAGCCCCTTAAGCAGAAAGTGTCTGTCATTCATTTCCTGCCATTTCCCCACTGAGATACATCCTCGTGGACGACGGTTGTTTCCGTTTTCTCCCAACACATATATTGGGATGGATTTTCCCTATTGAGTTATATCCTCATTAGGACGAGTCTTGGTTCAATTTGCCTTTTTGGTTTGATCCTGAATTGGCCTTTTTGCAACTGTCTCTTGTGCTTCCCTGTGGAATAAATGAATGTTTGCTCAGTAACCGGCAATCACTCACTTTATCCTCAGCGGAATTTGTGGGCTTCTACCCAGTAACCGGTAGTTGTAAGTCCTATCTTTGTGGTTTTCTACCCCGTATTCGGTAGTTGTAAATCCTATTTTTTTTCTTGCTCTCCAGCAGAGTTTGTGGTTTTCTACCCAGTAACCGGTAGTTATAAATCCTATTTGTTTTTCCCCGTGCGGAGTAGTGATCCTTTCGCTCCCCACACAGATTTTTGTGGCTTCTACCCAGTAACCGGTAGTTGTAAGTCCTATCTTTGTGGTTTTCTACCCAGTATTCGGTAGTTATAAATCCTACTTTCATCCCCTAGCAGAGGTAACCTTTGTGGTTCATCCTGGTTGAAGGAGGATTTTGTGGTTTTCTACCCAGTATTCGGTAGTTGTAAATCCTATGTTGTTGTTTTTTCTCCCAATCGGAGTCTGTGCTTCCCTGTGGAATAGATGGATAATTGCTCAGTAACCGGCAATCATTCGCCTTATCCTCAGCTAAGTCTTTCGTCTTCTACCCAGTATTCGGTAGTTGTAAATCCTATTTTTCCCCCCTGTGCAGAGTTAACCTTGCTCTTCATCCTAACCGATGACGGTTATTCTCCTGTGGTTTTCTACCCAGTATTCGGTAGATGTAATCCCCTCTCTATGGTTATCTTCATCCAGTATTCGATGTTGATATTCCCTCCTTCTTGTGGATAATTGTCGTATGCTAGCAATTTTATCCTCAGCGGGTCCTTTCACCGTTTGCCAGTGATTTGTTCCCTGGATCATTGATTTTTTATCAATGCATCCCCAGTGAGTCATCTTTCATTTACCGTTTGTGGGTAATGATTGTTGCTCCCTTTGATCGATCATCATTGTATACCTAGTTTTGGTATCCCGATGCCTTTCTTTTCGGATGATTTATCCTTTATTAACCCAGTAACCGGTTGTGGATAATCTTCCATGCGAGTATATTATCTACGTTCTTACGGTAATAGATAATATATCTCATGCACTCTTCAGTCGAAGCCTATTGTGTTTCCCCAGTTGAGTAAGATTCGTGTTCCCTTTGCGGAATCGAATATTCATTTCCACCCCTTTTTGAGCGTATCTCCCAGTAACCGGTGATATGTCTCCTAGATAATTGTCGTATGCTTGCAATTTATCCCCAGCGAGACATCTTTCGTATGCCCTGTTGTTGTTGGTAACGATTATTTCTCTTTTCGGGCGGTCACCTATTATATACCCAGTAACCGGTATCCCTGGTGTTCCTTCCATGCGAGTATATTATCTACGTTCTGACGGTAATAGATAATATATCTCATGCACTCCTTGGTCAAAATCTTTTGTTTTTTTCTCCAGCGGAGTAAGATTCGTGTTCCTTGTGGAATCGAATATCCATCCTTTAACAAGTTTGTGTTTTGCTCTCTTCCAGGATGATGAGTGTTTTGGAAGTAAAAACCAATTCACGTTTTCGGTCGGTCACCTATTATATACCCAGTAACCGGCATCCCTGGTGTTCCTTCCATGCGAGTATACTATCCATGTTCTGACGGTAATGGATAATATATCTCATGCACTCTTTGGTTGAAGCCTTCTGTCCTTCCCCATTTGAGTAAGATTCGTTTTCCCTTTGTGGAGTCGAATGTCCATCCTGTAAGTCGATTTGCTTTTTCAAGCCCTCCTTTCGGATGATGAGTGTTTTGGAAGTAAACCCCAATTCACGCTTTGTTTGGTCACCTATTATATACCCAGTAACCGGTATCCCTGGTGTTCCTTCCTTTCTGCTCCCTATTATGACCTTGGTCCCCTGTGGAGTCAGATTTCCCTGAGTTGAAATATACCTTTTTCAGGTCTTCCTCAGATGTTTTTGGTTGATTGATATGTCTCACCCTTATACCGGTCTTAGATATTCATTCTTCCTGAGCTTGTTACCCAGTAACCGGTAACACCTCACCCCTTTTGCTTCCCCTGGAGAGTCTTTGTTAGATTTCCCCATCAGAGTGTTTCTGTTGTGATTCACCCTTTTACTGTATTGGCGTTTTCCCCAATATATGCAATTTTCCCCAGCAAATAGGTTCTGTGTGAATCTTTTCCCAGCCCGAGTCCGGATTTTGATCCGAAGTATCCTTTGTGGATAGTTTTGCTGTATTGGCGTTTTCCCCAATACATGCATTTTTGAGTCAGCTTGAGTCTTTCCAATGGATTTGTTCCCTTTGGAAACTCTCTTCCCCAATGTCAGTCTTTTATTCCCCAGTATAATCTCCAGTTTCAAGTGGTGTCTTGCTCACGCATTCCTTTCCTTTCTCATCCCCATGAGAGTCCCTGTTTGAGTCTCTGATTCCTAGTGAGTGTATTACTCCGATGGATTGTATTTCTTCTGATTTTCTATTCTTCTTTGTGGACCCATATCCCCACAGAGATAGTTTGTTTTGCATTCATACATTTGCATCACGAGGTCTCTTAGGGACCAAAATTTGTTTCTTTGTTATTATTTACGCCCATTCTACCGCGTCGAGATGAAGATTTTAACCTTCACTTCTTCGGCTAGAATGACCTTAAATATGGGCATCTGTAAGACCGCAATTTTGTCCCTAAGATCCCTCATGGCATCATATCATAGCATTGCATGGCCTCAAGGATCTTTAAGCATCTTGTGCTCCTTTACCTGTGGGTGGGATATTTTGTGAGTGTTTCTTTGATCACCAGGCATTGCTTGCATTGTATATCATTTGCTTTTCTTGTTTAATCATTAACCAAAAGCACCAAAAATATGTCATCTAACATTTTGTTTTGTAGCATCAAGCAAGCACAGGTCAAGCCATTCATGAGCATCCCTTGTACAAGAGCTGATAGTATTTTCTTCAGATGAAGGTCATGTGATCATTATATTTAGCTTATATGAGCTATGGTTCTATTTTGGAGCAAATTCATCAAGTGGCAAAGGCCCAAATTCATCAGACATTCTCAGGTCATCTGAGGCCCAATACAATCAACTGTACAATCAATTGAAGGCTTTGAGGTTGGGGGATTGATCTTAACATCCTCATTCATGTTCAAACAAGGCCTATTCATCATGTCAAACATTCATATTGAAGATTTTGAGGTCAAGTCAAAAGTTTCCCAAAATGGAAAGTGACCTATAATTTCAAGTTTCCAAAAATAGCAAGTTTTTGGATCACTTTCAACTGAACTTTCCAACATCAAAGAAGCTTCAAATGAATTTTTGGTCAACATGAAAGTTGAAAATCTTTCTCTCCCATTTCCAAAACGTCCAAGATCATGAGCATTTGATGAATGGTTGAAGAGTTATGATCAAATGATTGCCAAGTGTGCATGGAACTTCCACAAGCCATAACTTTTGATCCAAAGCTCCAAAATGAGTCCCTCTTTTTGCACATTTCTTCTCATGACCTATAATTTCCAAATCTATCATTGCATTACATGAAATTTCATCACATGACCATTTGCTCATCCATGAACATTTTGGAGGGAAATTTGGAAATTCAAAATTGGTGCATCATATGAACAAAATACCATTGCCGTTATGCTTATGAGATGATTTTAAGTGAAATTCCACATGCATATGGTACTGTTCACGTTCAAATTCTCCATGCACCTCACATTTTCCAATTTTTGTCATGCACCTTATTTTCACTAATCATAATTAACTCATGCCTAATTTTGATTTGGATGTGATTAAGAGACCATATATAAATCAAATCATAACAGAATTTCACAATTTTGAACATTCTAGATCTCAAATTTTTCTTTCCCCCCATTTTTGCTCTCAATTGAAACTTCAATTTCTTCCACATAGCACCTTGATTTTATTGGATATTCGTGTTCTCTGATCATCATTAAGTGCAAATCAAGCTCTTGATTGAAGAATTCGATCCAGAATCAAGCACATCAAGCTCAAGAACATAAAGATGGAAGTTGTGATTTGAGCTAGATCCAAGCATCTCCAAGCTTCAATTCATACATCAAACTTCAAGTCATCATCTCAGGATTGGATCTGGACATTGCTAGGCCTTGGATCCATCGTTTTCACTGTTCTGCTCTTCAAGAGGTGTGAAATTCGAGTCTCTTAATTCTTGATTTTATGCACATGTTAGTGTAGATCCTTTCATGCTGATTATGCTGATGCTTTTAGATTTTGAAATGGATGATTATTGAGTGAGTTATCTGGAATTGAAGTTTTGATTACATGAATGTTTTCTCTTCGATTTGCTTTGATCATGAAGAATTAATATGAATTGATGTTGGATTCGTGTTGTACATATCATGAGCTTTCGTTTGGTATAAATTTTACATGATTCTGGAAACAATTTCATGCACGTGTATTGTAGCGCCACCGTCTTCATGAGGAAGACGGTGGAAACCACTACTGCCGCCGCCGTCTGCAATTTGTTGAGTTAGCTAGGGTTTTTGTCCACACATGCTGCCACGCACGCGCCTGTTTGTCAAATAATTGGATACGGCTTGCTTGACTTTCCATGCGTGGCGTTTGACTCTAAGTTGACACGCCAACTCATTAATTGAAGTGATGCGTTTTGGACGCATACCTCCTTCGATCCTCCGCTCCAGCGTTTTGTACTTTTATTTCTTTTCCAGCGCATTTTCACTCACACATGGTTCGATCCCTACAGCATGCACTTTTTTTCAAATTAATTCATATTTTTCCATTTCCCTCCATTTATCATATTTTGTTCTTCATTTTATTTCAATATTTTCTTTAACTTGCAAAAATCATATCAAATTGAAAATGATTCCAAATAACTTCCAATTTTTTGCTACATGTTCATATGGATGTCTATTATTTTGTGGTTGTGGTTTCATGATTTTATCGCTTCTGAAATTTTAAATGTGATTGATTCTTTGGACATGTATGCAAAATGTGACATGCTTCATTCATTCTATTGTGAAATGCTCATACATTGGCAAATTGATTTGAAATTTGGTGTGATGATTCCCAACATGTTGCATGATTTTTGAGGCTTGGTTTGGTATTTTTCTCATTTTTCATATCTGTTTTAGACACATGAATGTATGGTGTGACAATGTGTGTCACACAATTTGATGTCATACTTGTGCATTTTAATTTCTAGGCCAATTGAGCTCTGTTGATTCTAATTTTTGGCATGATGATTGTGTTTGATATGTTGTATGCACATATACATTTTCATGATTGTTTGAGTCATTTCTATTTTAAGATAGAATTTTCATTCTTGATGACCAATTGTGTGCTTTGAAATTGCCTTTGCCATATCTTGCTTATGTGATGACTTTGCTTGATGCTTTGGATTCGGTCCTTTTTAGGACACGTTCTTACTTGATTAAATGAGCTTCATGTTGAATATTTGTTGCTGTTTTGACTTTTTGCTTTGCCTTTGACCCTAGTCTTTGGACTAGTGGTTTATACTCACTTTTTGAGCTTTGCATTTCAGGTTCAAGCAATTAGCTCTAATGATTGATGTGATCTCATTACTTGAGATGCAAGTTACCTTGATTAACTAACCTTGCTGTTTTGTAGGTCATTTGAATGATGAAACAATTTGAGTTGCTTGCACTTTGTACTTTGCTTGGTGTAACACTGTTGATTGGTTTTGTCTGTTTTCTGTTTATCTGTCTGGGTTACTAATTGACTAGCCTTTTGTACAGGTACTTTAGCCGCTTTAGCTCATTATTTGAGCTTTGCTTTGCTTGTGGTTGGCATACCACTTAGGTAATTTCTTTTCTCCATGTAGTCTGGAAGACCTGCTATGTTTGGCAGGCATTTGGCTGAAGTCCTCCTTAAGAGGCAATGTCTGTGATTGTTTGTTCATCTATGCATTGATGTTTGTGTGTGCCTTTGTGCATTTGTTTTCCTTTTTAAGCATTACTTGTATATCATTTACCATGATCATTGCTCATACTTTGTGACATTTATCTTGTCTTTTGAGGAGTCAATTGTAAGTCCAGCTATTGGCATTTGTTTCCTTTGTGTTGTTAGGAGTTGGATGTAAGACCATTGATTGGCATTCCATTTCCTTGGAGTCGAGTGTAAGACCAGCTATTGGCATCTTGTTTCGTCTTGTTTGTTTTCTCTGATACATGCTTTATCTTGCTTTTGCCCTGAGCTTGACTATTCCAAAGGAACTTACTTGGATCATTTCTATGATCTTGAGAAAGCATCTCTGTTTGTGGCTTTGTCCCTTAACCTTCACCTTTTGCATGCTTAACCTTGATCTATATTTTCATCCTTAACCCAAACCAGAAAACTATTGTGCAAACATTTTGCCTTGTTTTCAAAACTAGAAACCTAGGCCTTATGCCTTTGATTTTCAAACTTTCTTTTCATAATACTTATTTTGAATTGAACTTTAAGTTAACTTTGACATGTTTGTGAATACTTCTAATTGGTTAATTCAACCCATTCAAATGTGCTTCTTTTGTGATTTTAATGATCACTTCTTAATCAATTTTTTCATATGCATTTGCTATTAGGTTTGAGTTATCTTTGTGGTAGATATAATACTCACCTTTGTCCTTAGTGATTGAATTGTAAGACTTCGCTGCTTATTATAGGGTTAACCCCTCACTAGCACGTTGAAGCTGTTCTCACATGGTGGACTTGTGGTTGTTTAGGTTGAGTTTTCTCCTTTTGATAATGAAAGACCTTAAGGCTTTTGTTTAAAATCAACCCACTCATCTTTTTGAAATCTTTTAGCCGAACTACGGCGTTATGATCCTTATCTTTCATGAAAGGTACGTAGGCAATGGGTTTCATCCATCCAAACACAAAATGTAAATAACTTGTACATTCTTTTCTCATCTCTTCAATCATGTTTGCACAATAAAAATTTCATAAACAAATAATATTTTACAACAAGTTGTAAAAAGGGCTCCCTAGGAGTACCTAGGATGTTGTGGGTGCCTAACACCTTCCCATGACATAACCAACCCCCTTACCCAGATCTCTGACCCCCTTTTACTAGTTTTGTTTGTAAAACTTTATAGGCTTTTGTTCGCTTTCTAGCCATTCCTTTGGATAAATAGAAGTGCGGTGGCGACTCGACTTTGTATGATTTACCTCGGATCTAATTAATATTTCCGATGGTGACGAATACACCGCTACAGAAAAGTGGCGACTCTGCTGGGGAAAAAATCTTTTCCTTGGTGGGTTTGCCTACTTTTCACAATTGTTGTGTTATACTTGTTTATGACATATTTTTGGTGCAATTTGGGATTACTGTATTGATTGTAATGCTTGAATTGCTTGATATATCAATTGCTTGCTTGCTTGGTGATCTCTGTGAGATGAGTTCTATACCCGAATTCGAGTGCACCTTATGATAGGAGAATGGCATAGTCTCGTCGACTTGTGTGGAGTTATTCTATAGCAAGTTGACTTGCGAGTCCGATCACTTGGTGGAGGTCATGTTGGATTAATGATGTCACACAAGTCATTTGTGGTTAGGCATTATTCTTCCAACGTGTGTTGTAGAAGCCATGGACCTTAGTTTACCAAGCCCATCTTGGCCTATTTTAGGACGTAGTGGGGATGTCGTTCAGATGTTATATCTGATGCGGTTGTTACGCGATACTACACTCATAAGAGTCTCTCTTGAGAATATTTTTGGAATACGAGTATTCGTTCCTCCGATAATATTCGAAAGATGGGATGATGACTATGGGAACCTCTTGTAGAACATGTTCGGCAGGTTTAAACCATAGTACACTCCCTTTGGGTGGTTCTTAACCGAGACTCCATGCTCGTGACTCACAACAAACCCGTGATTCATGGTTGATCCGTTCACACATCCTTAATATCAACGGAAATTGGGTGTCGATAAGGTGAAAACCATAATCCACCAAAATGGATGATTGATATTAAGGATGGTTGAACCGTTCGTATATCGTTAATATCAATGGAACTTGGGTGTCGATAAGGTGTAAACCATAATCCACCAAAATGGATGATTGATATTAGGGATAATATGAACTATCCCATGACCTTTGTCTGGTGTGCTTTGCTTGATCCTTGAGTGTGATTGTTGCATTCATGCATTCATCTGCATCCATATCATCAAAAAAATGAGAATTTTTTTTTCAAGGAACTTAAGGGGTTTCTTTGCAAAAATTTTCAGACATGGAAAGACAAAGAATTTTTTGATGAGATATTTTCCATATGCGATAAAATGATTAATATTTCAAAATTTGCAAATAATACCCTCGAGTTCCTTTGAAATAAAAACAAATCATATGCACAAACATTGCATGCATCATTTGCATAAGCAGGTGTTGTTCTCAGCCTCTGGTCCTGTGACCTGACTCAGTTGCTCTTCATTTATTTTGAAGACAAGCTGACTCATCGGTACTACACCAGAGCCAACTCTCCCAGATTGTTGGATCATCTTGAGCAAGAGAACTGTGAGCTCAAGGATGGAAATTGCCAGACTAAGTGCTTTTGATGGAATTACTCCTGGTTAGCCACTTATCTTCCCTCTCATACATAGCTGCTGAGGATAAAGTTGGAACGCCTTTCCAAGCTTTATCTATAGCTGAGCCTGTTGAGAAGGGAAATCCTTCATTTGCTTCCTATAAAGATGTGAAACTGGCCATTGAATATGGTGCGGTTGCTGGTTTAGGAAAAATGATCGAGCTTGAAGACAACAAGTCCTGGGCTGGCATTGGCTATTCCTCTGGGGTCTTCAACTACAAAGGGCTGTTCAAGAGTGAAGGTTTCATCCACGCCGGTCAGAACGAAGAAGTTGCTGCTATCTTGGAAGAGGATGCAGAGGACTCTGACAACTTTGTCATCCCTGGTGGGATCTGCCAAAATTGGGTCGCTGTGGATGTTCCTACGGTCATTCATAAGTCAGCGTAATATGTTTGCTTTGTTTAAAAACCCTTCTCCCATGCCAAAAGGAGGAGTGATGACATTGTTGGCATCATTAATACAATGATATTTTCATTCAATAAATGCATGTTAAACATTTGTTTTTCCAATTGTTTTCACTTTTTGCTTTTTGCATGAAATTGGTGATCACAAAAGACCCTAAAAAAGGAATAAAAGCAATCTTTTCATCTGCATAATGATTGCTTGTTTAAATTCTAAAGCTTTTCATTATCCAAAATCATTATGTAGGTTGATTTCTAAACCCATTGAACATAATGATCCAACGCCATCTCCCAATTGTGAATTCCCTGTATTCGAAGAAGAGGAAGATGATGTTGAAGGGGATTCCTGACGAGATCACTCGTCTCCTTGAGCAGGAAGAGAAGATCATTCAGTTGCATCTTGAGAATCAGCAAAACAGTCAAGCTAGGGCATTACAAATGTAATAAAAAAAAGAGGGGGTGAAAAATAAAAAAATCAAAATAAAAAAGAAAGAAAAAATAAAAGGAAAGTATACCCTCAAACCCCAAGTTGACTGATGCTGAATGGATCTAGAGTCGTTACGACCAACTGAATTTAATCGAAGAGAAGCGATTGACTGCCATGTGTCATGGTCAATTATATCAACAGAGTATGAAGAAAGCATTCGATAAGAAGGTCAAGCCTCGCGTGTTCCGAGAAGGTGACCTCGTGCTCAAGAAAGTTTTGTCTTTCGCGCCCGATTCCAGGGGCAAGTGGACTCCAAACTATATAGGTCCATATATTGTCAAGAGAGCCTTTTCAGGCGGAGCTTTGATGCTTACAACTATGGATGGGGAGGGTTTCACTCGTCCTGTGAATTCAGATGCAGTCAAGAAATACTTCGCCTAGAATAAAAAAAAAGAATAGCTCGCTAAGTCGAAACCCGAAAGGGCGGCTTAGGCAAAAATGAGCGTCTCGCTAGATTGAGTACCTCACCCTGGGGAAATCTAGGCAAAAATTAGAGACATAAAAAAAAATGAATATTTGCATCCCGCTAGATTGAGTACCTCACCCTGGGGCAATCTAGGCAAAAATTAGGGATTTGGCACGTAACTGCATCCTGACAAGACTTTCTGTTTCACAACTGTCTTTTCGTCAGAGATTCTCGCTCAATCATCGTCAACTGAAGCTCCAAATACATCGGATTCAAATTGGTAGAGAAATGGTCATTATGTTCAATGTAGCCCTCTTCTAATATATATCACCGATTTCAAATTTGTACAGATCTATGGAGTCTTGCCATTTGCAGACTACCGTTCCATCAAATCAATTTGAGCTTTTATCCAATTATTTGCACTCTTATTTGTTCCAATTCAACAAATGGTTTGCATGTTTTAATTGATAAAATGTCATTGTTTTAAACAAACAAATTTGTCAAAAAAAATTGTTTTTAAACAAAGTGAACATTCACAATGATGAAAGGATACTTAAGAAACTCTCAGTGCTCTCCCAAGGGTGGCATGATTTCCACAGGGTAAGACATTTGTTCATATTCCTGGCTTTGGCTGTATCCTCTTTCTCCAGATTGTTGTTGGGGTTGCTCCCCAAGCAGAGCTTCTGTTGAGATTTTCCCCCCGAGCAGGGTATTTGTTGGGATTGTTCCCGAACAAATTTTGTTGAGCAGAGCCTTTGTTATGACTCTCCCCATCAGAGTGTTTGTTGAGGTTTTCACCTCCCCTCCCTTCAGCAGAGCAGTGATTCTTTCCTCCTCAGCAGTTGTAGTTCCCTGTGGAAGGTTCAGTATTTGGTGGTTGATCCCCAGATAAATCCCCAGTAGATTGGTGGCATGGTGGGATTGTATCTGAGATGATTCCTCCCCTGCAGAGATTTGGTGATTTCCTGATATCTCCGATCCCGGTAGAGTTGCTTGTGTGGCAGGATCTATTTGTGTGATCTTTTCTCCCGCGGTGGGTTTCCCCCAGTAGAGTTGTTTGGAGTTGCTTTCGTGGCAGTTTTCACCTGTGCAGTGAACTCCTCTTTCCCAGCTGAGACTGATGATTCATCCCTTGCAGAGATCTTGCTGTTTCTTGATCCCGTCAGAATTGGTTATTTTCCGGTGATCCTGGCTTTCTCTCCTGTGGTGTAGTACCAGGCGTTTGATCCCTGGACTTGTTGGTGTTAGTAATGTCTGTTTTATCAGCATTCATCAAACATAAGTCACGCATATTCATGCATACTCATAACATTCAGATATTCATGTTGCATTCTTTGCCATATATCTTTTGTTTGTTGTCTCCTGCTAAGTGGTGATATAGATCTCCCCAGTAGATCTCCCTAAGCAGACGTTGGGTGTCTAATCTCTCAATATAGAGTCAGCCCCTTAAGCAGAAAGTGTTTGTCATTCCTTTCCTGCCATTTCCCCACTGAGATACATCCTCGTGGACGACGGTTGTTTCCGTTTTCTCCCAACACATATATTGGGATGGATTTTCCCTATTAATTTATATCCTCATTAGGACGAGTCTTGATTCAGTTTTCCTTTTTGGTTTGATCCTGAATTGGCCTTTTTGCAACTGTCTCTTGTGCTTCCCTGTGGAATAAATGAATGTTTGCTCAGTAACCGGCAATCACTCACTTTATCCTCAGCGGAATTTGTGGGCTTCTACCCAGTAACCGGTAGTTGTAAGTCCTATCTTTGTGGTTTTCTACCCCGTATTCGGTAGTTGTAAATCCTATTTTTTTTCTTGCTCTCCAGCAGAGTTGGTGGTTTTCTACCCAGTAACCGGTAGTTACAAATCCTATTTGTTTTTCCCCGTGCGGAGTAGTGATCCTTTCGCTCCCCACACAGATTTTTGTGGCTTCTACCTAGTAACCGGTAGTTGTAAGTCCTATCTTTGTGGTTTTCTACCCAGTATTCGGTAGTTATAAATCCTACTTTCATCCCCTAACAGAGGTAACCTTTGTGGTTCATCCTGGTTGATGGCGGATTTTGTGGTTTTCTACCCAGTATTCGGTAGTTGTAAATCCTATGTTGTTGTTTTTGTCTCCCAATCGGAGTCTATGCTTCCCTGTGGAATAGATGGATAATTGCTCAGTAATCGGCAATCATTCGCCTTATCCTCAGCTAAGTCTTTGGTCTTCTACCCAGTATTCGGTAGTTGTAAATCCTATTTTTCTCCCCTGTGCAGAGTTAACCTTGTTGTTCATCCTAACTGATGACGGTTATTCTCCCGTGGTTTTCTACCCAGTATTCGGTAGATGTAATCCCCTCTTTGTGGTTATCTTCATCCAATATTCGATGTTGATATTCCCTCCTTCTTGTGGATAATTGCCGTATGCTAGCAATTTTATCCTCAGCGGGTCCTTTCACCGTTTGCCAGTGATTTGTTCCCTGGATCATTGATTTTTTATCAATGCATCCCTAGTGAGTCATCTTTCATTTACCGTTTGTGGGTAATGATTGTTGCTCCCTTTGATCGGTCATCATTATATACCTAGTTTTGGTATCTCGATGCCTTTCTTTTCGGATGATTTATCCTTTCTTAACCCAGTAACCGGTTGTGGATAATCTTCCATGCGAGTATATTATCTACGTTCTGACGGTAATAGATAATATATATCATGCACTCTTCAGTCGAAGCCTGTTGTGTTTCCTCAGTTGCGTAAGATTCGTGTTCCCTTTGCGGAATCGAATATTCATTTCCACCCCTTTTTGAGCGTATCTCCCAGTAACCGGTGATATGTCTCCTGGATAATTGCCGTATGCTTGCAATTTATCCCCAGCGAGACATCTTTCGTATGCCTTGTTGTTGTTGGTAACGATTATTTCTCTTTTCGGGCGGTCACCTATTATATACCCAGTAACCGGTATCCCTGGTGTTCCTTCCATGCGAGTATATTATCTACGTTCTGACGGTAATAGATAATATATCTCATGCACTCCTTGGTCAAAATCTTTTGTTTTTTTCTCCAGCGGAGTAAGATTCGTGTTCCTTGTGGAATCGAATATCCATCCTTTAACAAGTTTGCGTTTTGCTCTCTTCCAGGATGATGAGTGTTTTGGCAGTAAAAACCAATTCACGTTTTCGGTCGGTCACCTATTATATACCCAGTAACCGGTATCCCTGGTGTTCCTTCCATGCGAGTATACTATCCACGTTCTGACGATAATGGATAATATATCTCATGCACTCTTTGGTTGAAGCCTTCTGTCCTTCCCCATTTGAGTAAGATTCGTTTTCCCCTTGCGGAGTCGAATGTCCATCCGATTTTCTTTTTCAAGCCCTCCTTTCGGATGATGAGTGTTTTGGAAGTAAACCCCAATTCACCCTTTGTTTGGTCACCTATTATATACCCAGTAACCGGTATCCCTAGTGTTCCTTCCTTTCTGCTCCCTATTATGACCTTGGTCCCTTGTGGAGTCAGATTTCCCTGAGTTGAAATATACCTTTTTCAGGTCTTCCACAAATGTTTTTGGTTGATTGATATGTCTCACCCTTATACCGGTCTTAGATATTCATTCTTCCTGAGCTTGTTACCCAGTAACCGGTAACACCTCACCCCTTTTGCTTCCCCTGGAGAGTCTTTATTAGATTTCCCCATCGGAGTGTTTCTGTTGTGATTCACCCTTTTGCTGTACTGGCGTTTTCCCCAATATATGCAATTTTCCCCAGCAGGGAGGTTCTGTGTGAATCTTTCCCCAGCCCGAGTCCGGATTTTGATCCGAAGTATCC